>NC_052049.1:14971775-16350136 GCF_903992535.2 Arvicola amphibius | reverse complement strand
GAAAGGGAAAGAAAAGAAAAAAATTCCTTAAAGACAGCATATTTTCATATTTTTAGTTTTTTATTTTAACTTTTTAAATTATTTTACATACCAACCACAGTTTCCTCTTCCTTCTCTCTTCATGTTCCTGCCCTCACATCCTCCCACAACAGCCCTCCAACCCAACCATCCACTCTTCAGAAAGGGTAAGGCCTCCAATGGGGAATCAACAGAGTCTGCCATGTCAACTTGAGTCAAGACCAAGCTCCTCCCGCCTGAATTAAGCGCAAGTAAGACATTCCATCATAGTGAATGGGTTCCAAAATGCCAGCTCATGCTCCAGGGATAGATACCAATGTTAGGAGCTTCAAAAACAGACCAAGCTTCATGACTTGCATCCACACACAGAAGACCCAATTAAATCACAGATAGGTTCCCCAGCTGTTGGTCTACAGTCTGTGAGTTACCACAACCTAGGTCAGCTCAGAGAGCATACTTTTAAAAGTTTTTGCAATATGTTTTTAAATATTTGTATAATCTTTTACAGTATATTTTTGTTCTGTACTAAAGTTATAATGTTATTAACATTATTACTTCACAAGAAATTTGAGGATAAAACAGGTTATTATAATAATAAATCATAGTAAAATGAATATTTTTAACAAGTGTCATGGAAGGAACCTAGTTATTTGACTGTAATCCAGGACTTTTTTCTTGTTCTGTGTCATCATTCTAATTTTGAACTTTTGTGCCTCCCACAACATTGGGAAAGTTGAGTTCATATAAATTCACTGCTTTTCCTGCTAGGCCTTGCATCATTGATACTTATAATATATATTCTTGTGTTCTGTTAACTTGTTTCTGTGTATGTATGTTCTGTTGAAAACTCCAATGTATTTCTTTATAATGTCCTGTAGTTTAATAGAAAAGAGCCTTTATGAGACCAAATAATATTTTAGTTCATAGTATAGGTTTTCACTTAATAAGTCTGATAATATCAGGAAAAATGTTATTCAAGAAATAATATTCACTGGAATGTTTGTTTTCTCTTACATAATTAATTTAAAGGAGCAGGTAAAAATAGATATGTCAATATACATTTTATAAAATATTTGTTCTAATTTATGATGTTACATATTTGCAGTGGTTCGAATGAGAATGGCTCCCCATATGTACATGTATTTGAATATTTGATCCTTAGTTGGTAGAACTCTTTGTGAAGGATTAGCAGGTCAGGTCTTGTTGATAAAGTTTTGTCACTGGGGTGTTCCTTGAGATTTTTAGGATTCTTTCAATTATTCATGAACTCTCTTTCCTGCTTTCTGTCTGAGATGAATTCTCAGTTGATACTCCACCCACTTGGATCAGGCTACAACAGTCTCATTTCTTCCCTGTACTATAACCCAATGACACCATAAATCCAGAAAAAAAAATGTTTTTTATATATCCCTTTGCCATGATGTCCTAGCACAGTAATAGAAAAGTAACCAGTATAGATGTTGGTACCAGGAAGTGAAAAATTGTTCTGACAGAACTGACAATGGTTTATGTTTTGTTTTGAGGAGCACAGAAGATTTTTGATGAGAAAAGCAGTTAAAGACAGTAAAACGTCATTAATGGTACATCAGGAGGAGCCTTGATAACAGTAGCGCTGTGATTCAGGGGTACTGTAAAAGACCAGTTTAAGAAATTTCAGAGGGGAACAATATTAGCAACTGGCCCAAAGATTGTTCTTGTAATATTTTGACAAATAATGTGGCTGTTCCTCCCCTCTTGGAATTTATACTTTTGTTGAGGATATTTCAAGAGAGTCAAATATTGACCTTGTTGTGTAGCTATTACTGATCAGTTAATCAGGGCTACAATGAAACAGAGCAAGGGGGGGGGTTAAAAACAAAGAACAGAATGAAGAGTTTCAAGAAATCTAAGAAAAAAGAGTTTTAATTGGATCCAAACTTGTGCATAAGTAAATTAAGGAGAGGTCATTTCCACCTTGGAATAAGGGGAGAATTTCCAGTAGGAAAAGGTCTCATGCATTTAAGCTTCTACCTAAGCTTTTTGAAAGGAAAAGACAAAGGCAAGTTTCTGTTCTTCCAAGTCACCTGGGAAAGGTAAAATTACAATGGTGCCAGTATTCTATTGAGAATTTTCGCTTCGATGTTCATGAGTGAGAAGATTGGTCTGTAATTCTCTTTCTTGGTTGAGTCTTTGTGTGGTTTTGGTATCAGGGTGACTGTAGCTTCATAAAAGGTGTTCGGCAATGACTCTTCTGTTTCTATTTAGTGAAACACATTAAGGAGTATGGTATCAGCTCTTCTTGGAAGTTTTGGTAGAATTCTGCATTGAAACCATCTGGTCCAGGGCTTTTTTTGGTAGGGAGGTTACTGATGACAGCTTCTAATTCCTGGCTTACAGATCTATTTAAACTGTTCGCATGGTCTTGATTTAATTTTGGTATATGGTGCTTATCTAAAAAAGTGTCCATTTCTTTCACATTTTCTAATTTTGTGGCATACAGGCTTTTGTAGTAAGATCTAATGATTCTCTGAATTTCCTCTGTGTCTGTGGTTATGTCCCCCTTTTCATTTCTGATATTGTTAATTTTTGTGTTCTCTCTCTGCCGTTTGAATAGTTTGGCTAAGAGTTTGTCAATCTTGTTGATTTTCTCCAGGAACCAGCTTTTTGTTTCATTGATTCTTTGGATTGTTTTCTGTGTTTCTATTTTGTTGATTTCTGCCCTCAGTTTGATTATTTCCAATCTTCTACTCCTCCTGGGTGAATCTGCTTCTTTTTTTTCTAGAACTTTCAGCTATGCTGCTCCTCCTTAGTGGGCTCTAATTTTATAAAATGGCAACCCCTAAATAAAACCTTCCTAAAAGCTGTCTTGGTCACTTTGTCTTATCACAAAAATAACAAAGTCACTAATACACATACCAAACTGTCTTTCTATGAAACTTATATTAATGATGAAAATGTATTTACAAGTATTACAATTTATAGTATCTCAGCATTTAAGCAATATTTATTTCTTCATTTAAACACTTTATTTTGGCAAATTTCTGACAAAATTATTTTAACTAGCAAATCTATTATTATAATTCAATAACTGTTGAAATTCTGAAAAGTCACAAAATGTATCTATCAATGTATTAACTAGTATACTCATGAAACTGGGCTGGTGCTCACCTATTATCTTGGAAATATCCATGGTTTGTTCATATACTGAGAATTTGGTGGAGGGTAAATTCAAAAATTAGATTTATTGTACATCTGATTTTAATACAGATTAAATTATACACCATGCCATGATTGTTGTTTACTGCCAAATTTACAATTAGAGACAACAAAAAGTACAATAGAAAAATGTGAAAAAAATGTGTAGATTAGCTAGGAAAAGTCCTGAGCCTTATTATAGTTGAGAACAAGTCAGGTTCAGACAAAATGGCTCTAATTGATAAGGAAGTAGTTACATTTTGTAGAAAATTCAAATCTCATACAGGAAAATTAGAAGAGGTTTAAAGCTACTAGTGTTTACCAATGCAAATTTATTCAAAAAGACAGAGTTTGAAGGAAGAGGCCCAAAATAATATGACGCAGAAATAGGACAACATAGAGAAGCATCTCTCGAAGGTTTCCTTGAAAGCACATTGCAACCATGGCAGTTATATTTCAAGAGGCTAAGGTACATCTCAAGCTTACAGAAGATGTTTATATTGCTTTCTGTGAAATGCTAGCTTTGTAGCTGTGTAAAATCTAAGAGCTCTGTTGTCATTGTGGCATCCAAGGCTCCAGAAAACAAACACATACAGAGTACATGGTTGAATAAGATCACCTTCAAGAAGACATTAGGAAATCATTGTCTTGAGTTTCGAAGAAATTTTTAATTTCTTGTTTTAAAGAAAGCTCAGATTTTTATTACTTTCAAGACTTATAGATATGTAATTGATGAATGGTGTATGGTGAAAAGACTCGGAGGCTTTGAGGGGCACTAGGTAAAGATTATATACTAATAGTGATCTGTTGCATAATTTCTAGTTGGTTTTAAAAATAGAAACTTCAAGTCTGATGTAGGGGTAATTGCTTAAAGATCGGAGAAGCAGAAAAGCCAACCACTAGTTTTTACATCTTCTAAATTCTCAGACCAAGTAGGCGAGCCAATTTCTAGGAATACTCAGAATTAATGTGGTGAGCTCCTGTCTCCTTCCACCTTATATTCCTCTTTCCTCCCAGCTATATCACCTCTGTTTCCACCTGCTGTGTGTTGAAATTAAAGGTATGTGACTCCCAAATACTTGGATTAAAGGTGTGGGTCACCATCAGCTGGCTCTGTTTCTCTTTGGAAATGGATCAATCTAGTGTAGTTCAGAGAGGCCTTGAACTAACAGAGAACAGTTAGCCTCTGTCTTCTAAGTACTGGGATTAAAGTTGTACATGAACACTGCCTGGTCTCTAGAGCTAAGTAGTGTGGTCAGCTCCACATTCTGATATTCAGGCAAGCATTATTTGTTGTAGCTGAGACAAAATATCACCATAGCGGTCTATTTGAATATTACAAGGGATTAATATTCCTTATCAACCAGTTTTGAATTATACTCACACAGAATACATACCCACTGGTCTGCTTTGGTGAGAGTTTTCATACATATTCACAGATACAGTGTATACAGTATGAGATTTCATATCCAGGGCCTTCCAAACTTTTGGCATGGTGTCATAATGTTATGGTTTATTACTTTCTTGATCCATATTCACAGATGTTCTAGCCAACATAAAACTAAGGTGTTATAGTCATGAAAAAGCCAGTGCAGACAACTTTTTAAAGCACAACATGTGCTTTCACCATCTCCATCCTTCACTTTGCTTCTCTTTAGTCTCTTCTTCCTCCTGACAATCTCCTTATGTCTACTGGGTTCCTTTCTACCTCCATATCATAGTATTCTCAAATGGCATCATTTTCTTTTCTATCTGCAAAATATATATGACATACAATGGGAGTGCATATGCAATTATCACTAGTTGAATATTTTCCAACAAGTGATCTAATTTCATCTTATAGTAAGGATACCTCAATTTCCATTTTGTATATGGAACTGTTTTTCTTTGTCCATTCAAATGATGGGGGAACCTAATCTGATGACATTAGTTCAATAATGTGAATAGTGCTTCAATAAACATTCATGTTCAGATATCTTCCAGCACATCTATCCAAGGATGCAAAGGTAAAATAAAAGAAAAAAAATTTTAGAAGGAAAAGTACTCCATGAATGTGAGCAACACCACAGCATGGCCTAGAAACTTACAATAAAATGAAAGGAAAATGATAAAGCCAGATGAAGAAAAAAATCAGTTTCTTTACTTACTTGATAGTGGATTCAATATAAGAAGCCATTATGCCTTACCCACTTTGATGGACAGTGTCCTTTAAACATGGACCAGATCAATAATCTCCTCCCTTAAGGTGATTTTGTCAGGTAGTGTTCATAGCATTGAGAAAACTCATTTTTGTATCCTGCCTAAAGTGATAGAGTTTAATTCAACCCAAATGACATAAAGATGATAATTGTGTATATTGTAGAAAACAGAATATTTCATGCCCAGTTGAAAAGTAAGTAACAATGTTAAAAGACCAATGGATCTAGGATGATTGTACTGAGAAGAGAAATGTAGAAATTTGATAAATTTGATTATACATGACAGCAAATATCATAATAATATAGTGAGTTTCACTCATTTATTGTGTTTTATTGAATTAAAAACACATTTTATCAAGATAATATAAGTTTAATTTTCTGTAATATGTCATATTCTCAGAAAACAGTGCTGAATATTGAAGACTAAAATTACATTATATCTAAAATAGCTTCCTTTTTCACAAATATAATATACATGAAAACTTAAAAGACGTGCCAAAAAATGATCAAATCCTGTTAATTGGAAACAGACAATACAGTAATAGTCCTATTTCAGATTTTTTGTTTATCACTTGATATATTAAGCTGAACTCTAAGGTCAGAGAAACGATTGAAAAGCATGTGTTTATGTAGCCCTCTTATCATAGAGAAATACTATCAACAAACAAATAACTGTGACTGGGAAAAAGTTTCAGAACACATCCACTGATGCAAATCAGGTTGATAACACTCTTCTTCACCTGAGAACCCAGAGACCACATAATCATTGGATGCTCATTAAAGCCAGCCTCAGAGGAAGTTGTGGATAATACAGTTTTCAATGGAAATAAATTATTGAAAAAGATTGAAATGGGTCAAAAAATCATCATTTTAAACTGAGATTCTATAACTACATTTAGACAAATATTTTTCTTTATTAATTTTTTTGTTTTGTAAACATACACACAAAAAATGAAAAAAAAATGTAAAGAAAAACACCTTGCCATTGAAATTTCTTCATCATAAAGATTAAAACATAAAGGAAACATAGTGTTCATTCAAACTAGTGGACAACTAGTTTTTTTTTTAACTGCAAACCATTTACTTTTGCATTCATGCAAGTTTTAAATTTAGTGCTATTACCACAGAACCCATAATGTACACACGCCAGGAAAACCAGGGTAGCATATCTTCAGGATGTATTTCTCAAATTAATTATAAGATAGCTTTGAAATGATGTCATACAGAATCTATGAAGAACCAAAGTATTGGCTACCCACATCGATCATGTGTGCAGATTCAACAGTGCCTTTTAAAATTTGAAAAATCAGAAGACTCTTAGGATGAAGTTTCTGTATTGATTATGTTCTTAGTAAAGAAAATACTATTCAGAACAACACATAGTAGTAAGAAATATTTTCACGTAAATATATTTCCTTCATTATGTATATGCCATGTGATTCTGTATATATATAATATATATACATATATGTATATATATGTATATCCATATACATATATGGATAAGTATACAAATAATGAGATTTGACATGAATATATAAAATAATGAAAATTTGATATGTATATATTAGAATTGGAGATCTAAACTCTAGAGGGAGAAGCATAGTGCACCACTTTCTTTTGTATTGTTTTTGCTTGATTTAAACATAGTACAAGAATACCCAGGGAATATATTTCAGTAAATAAAAAATCAAAGTAGAAAATCATTCCTCTGCTCAGAATATAAATTATTTTTCCAGGGCAGAGAAAGTATCAGATATACAAAGAATTTTATTAAGCACAAATTCCAGGGATATGGGATTAAAGTTCCAAAAAATTTTCTGTGTTATACTCCCACAACTATTTCTGCAAGAGTAAATTTAGTTTAAAATCATATTGCCTTTAATAAGAGAAGTATACAATGACATAGACAACAAAGTTCATGCATACATTTTAATTATTATGCATGTAGAAGAGAAAATATTCAAGTCCAATATCAAAATTGACAATGAAAAGAATTTCCAAGCATTTATGTTTCAAGATAGAGTTCATTTCTTTTTTTCTTTTTTTTTCTTTTTTTTCTCATTTTTTTTATTAAAGATTTCCATCTCCTCCCCTCCTCCTCCTCCTTCCCTCCCCTCCCTTCCACCCATACCCCCTTTCCACCCCTCTCCAAGACAAAGAGCCATCAGGGTTCCCTTCACTATGTTAAGTCCAAGGTCCTCCCAACTCCCCCTAAGTCCAGGAAGGTGAGCAACCAAACTGACAAGGCTCACAGTGAGCCCGTCCATGCTGTAGAGTTCATGTTCATTGCCGTTGTCCTTGGTTTCTCAGTCCTCCTCCACCGTCAGCCACATTCAGAGAGTCCGGTTTGGTCCCCTGTTCCATCAGTCCCATTCCAACTGGACTTGGTGGTCTCCCGTTAGATCTGTCCCACCGTCTCAATGGGTAAACGCACTTCTCACGGTCCTGACTTCCTTGCTCATGATCTCCCTCCTTTTGCTCCTCATCAGGACCTTGGGAGCTCAGTCCAGTGCTCCTATGTGGGGCTCTGTCATTTTCTCCATCCAATGCCAGGTGAAGGTTCTATGGTGATATGCAAGATATTCATGAGTATGGCAATAGGATCTGGACCTTTCTGGCACCCTCTCCTCAGCTGCCCAAGGACCTAGCTGGGGGCGTCTTCCTGGACACCTGGGAACCCCTCTAGAGTCAAGTCTCTGCCAACCCTAGAATGGCTCCCTTAACTAAGATATATAATTCCTTGTTCCCATATCCACCCTTCCTATATCCCAATCATCCTATTCCTCCAAGCTCTTCCCATCCTCCACTTCACACTTTTCTCTCCCCATCCCCTCCCCCCATCCCACCCCACCCCCATGTTCCCATTTTTTGTCCGGCAATCTTGTCTACTTCCAGTATCCAGGAGGATAACTATATGTTTTTCTTTGGGTTCACCTTCTTATATAGCTTCTCTAGGATTTTTTTACGAATTATAGGCTCGATGTCCTTTATTTATGGCTAGAAACCAATTATGAGTGAGACATTAAGGGCAACATTGAATAAATGGGACCTCCTGAAGCTGAGCAGCTTCTGTAAAGCAAAGGACACTGTCACTAAGACAAAAAGGCAGCCTACTGACTGGGAAAATATCTTCACCAACCCACAACAGACAAAGTTCTGATCTCCAAAATATATAGGAACTCAAGAGACTAGACTTTAAAATGCTAATGAACCCAATTAAAAAATGGGGCACTGAACTGAACAGAGAATTCTCAATAGAAGATGTTCGAATGGCCAAAAGACACTTAAGGGCATGCTCAACCTCCTTAGCAATCAGGGAAATGCAAATCAAAACAACGTTGAGATACCACCTTACACCTGTCAGAATGGCTAAAATCAAAAACACCAATGATAGCCTTTGCTGGAGAGGATGTGGAGTAAGGGGTACACTCATCCATTGCTGGTGGGAATGCAAACTTGTGCAACCGCTTTGGAAAGCAGTGTGGAGGTTTCTCAGGAAATTTGGGATCAACCTACCCCAGGACCCAGCAATCCCACTGTTGGGAATTTACCCAAGAGATGCCCAATCATATTACAAAAGCATTTGTTCAACTATGTTTATAGCAGCATTATTTGTAATAGCCAGAACCTGGAAACAACCTAGATGCTCTTCAGTGGAAGAATGGAATGAAGTGTGGAATATATACATATTAGAGTACTACTCGGCGGTAAAAAACAATGACATCTTCAATTTTGCATGCAAATGGATGGAAATAGAAAACACCATCCTGAGTGAGGTAACCCAGGCCCAAAAAGATGAACATGGGATGTACTCATTTCTTTTTTCATATTAAATAATAGAATAATGTCCTAAAAACTGTTGAGGAGAGGTAAGTTATATAAAACTATTGAAGAGTGATATTTGAGCTTGGAGTAACACCTGAAGTATTTGGCTACACTTTTCAATTCCTCATACTTTATATGTATTCAATACTAAGATATAAATTAGTAAACTTATTACTCTCTTCTTACTCTTTTCAAAGAAACAACCTTGATTGTACTGGAATTCAAGTTCAACTTTAATTGTATATTCTCATCTAATCTCTTTGTGTAATGATCTTTGGGGGACACCCAGTTTTGTTTGTTAGCAAGGGTGAGGCACGTTGTCTTCTTACTCAGTGCCTGCCTTCATTAGACATTTCTTTGTGGCCTGTTAGTAGGTAATTTTGTGGAATAAGTAATATATAAATTAGACCATTAGAAAATGAGTGCATGTTGTCACGCTAATGCCTCACAGTGTGTGGGGATGGAGCAAGGTCATTCCATTGTCGTGCAGGAGAAGTTCGACGATTGGAATACTTTGGGCTGGAATCCCACTTTTAAGAGAGAATCATGGCCTTCCAAGTTTTCCAAGATATGACAGCAATCTTTACAAAAGACAAGTATTCCTGCAGCTCTGCAGGACAGGTTATTCCATTTAGACATGTGTGTTAACACTTCCTATGAATCTGCCTAATGTATAGTCAGCTGTACATTTACTGAAGAGTTTTATGGGCTCTGACATAAAAATGTTAATTTGTGATGAGAGAATGAAAATTATATATATTTCATTATATTAATCTATGTGACCCACTGAACTGTTGGGATAATATAGAACACTGAGGTACCCTACTCTAGCTAATTTGGGATACTGCTAGAATTGGGGAAAAATCAATATTTTATCATTCAATGATTATGCCTCATTGAATAATAAGTAATTTCAATCTAATTAATTGCCTTAAATAACCACCTCAAAGTCTGGCAGGGTAGAATTATCTTTTTCTGATATTTCACAACTGATACACTCATGTAATCCTAGCCATCAGGAAATGGTGGCACCAAGGTGATCCTTGGCTAGAAAGCATGTCTGAAGTAGCTATTGCTACACAAAATCCTGTCAAGAAAAAAATAAACAAAATCATAGAAATGAGATACAATGACAGTTTCAGCCATTCTTCTACTGGGTGAATGCAGTTGAAAATATAGATTCAATTACTATAATGTCATCTGCTAAGCTCTTTAAAAAATGGCAGGAAATCTTCCCAAACTGTGGTGATAACAGTAAGGGACTATATATCTTTATTTTATTAATGTCTTCTGTATCATTTGTTGACCCACACTGATTATATTTTAGATGTATATGTGATGCTAAAATTCAAGATCTTGGTTTACCAAAATGCATTGTTGCTTTGTATCAATGTTTTCTTTGCAGATTTGTTATTTGGGTTAACAAATTTGAGCTGACACTGTCCTAAAATGTTTTTCCGAGACAGAAACTACAATGTAAAATTTTTCTGAAAAGTTATTTTACATAGTTTGTGACTTTTACAAATTTGCCAACAAAAAGTATTGCTTTATGTGCATGATAGCTATGCTTGATGTCAGAAGTTATCATTCTGTAATTCAAATGTTAATTGGCAGTCTAGTTACTGAGGATCTTATCAGCCCCAAACATTAAAAAGCAATCAGAGTGGAATTGTTCTAATCATTTCTTTGCAATGAAAACATAACCCAATTAATCTAGTTCAACCCCTTTACCAATATAGTAAAAATAATAATCATTTCATCAGACATGAAAGGCTGCATTTCCACGATTAAGGACAACAGTTGATCTTCACAGCTGTGGCTGTCTTAAATGTTTGATATAAGACAATTTTAATAAAGTGATCATTTGCTTCCTTTAGAATAATGAGTCCAGACACCTTTTCATTTTGCGGTCACTTCTGCTGCACAACAGTACATCTTGTGTAGAAAGATAAAGACTCCCGAAGAGAACAGAAAATTAATTTGACAGCTCAGAAAAATCTTTATACATTTTCCCACATCTTGTTCCCTTACTTATTTTCAAGCCATTTGTCTTCTTCTCCTAGGGACTCAGCACATGACAAAGTCTAACAAAGGCTTCTGAATAATTTACTAACATTGCTTTTGAGAGCACACATGGTGCAGAGATAAACCCTATGAGCAGGTGGATGTTATAACAAAGCTTCTATGTCCACTTCCATGGTAGTAACACACAAGATCTTTACAGATATTCACCTTGATACATTTTCAGGAATGTTTTACTCTTCTGTTAGAAAAGAACGTGATTTGCCATGTTTCAAGTATCCCTGGATCAGATTGGAGAGAACAGTTTGCCAGGTGGCACTTCTGCTTACAACTAACTCAGAAGTGTATTTCTACAATCTAAAAATATTCTCGCTAGTACTTTCAGCAGCAATGTACCTGACATATTTTGCAGACATTTCTTGCAGAGCTTTCTGATAGTATTCTTCAGTGCAAGCATAGTGTCTACAAAAATCACTATTTATACTTGCACTTCTCTGGACATTTGGGTTATCTACCACAGACACTCATTGGGTATTTCAATCTATACTGTCAGAAAATTTTTTCTTATTTTAAACTTAAATGTAGACAAATAACATAGAAAACTACATTCACTTAGTAATGTAAAAATTAAAATAAAGAAACATAAGACAAGTATTATAACTGGGAGTATATAAACAAGGAAGTGTTATAAAATGACACAACTCGGAAGAATAAATTTCAAGGTAACTCTAAAATTGATGTCTTACTCACATTGGAAAGGACATATAACATTTTGAGACTCGCCTCTTCCTTCTCAAATATTTCAACTATTATATGATTCTGTATAATAATTAAGTCACCTAACACTGTTTGAACTGGATCACAGGCAGTTGCATAGAAAATTAGGTATTTTTGTCCAAGTTGGTCTCATATACCCCAATAAAAATGGAGAAGACAACAAAAGACTTCTTTAGTATGATGCAATAAATAACTCAAGCTATCAATTGCTTCAATAATTTGAGATATAAAGTCACCAACATTCTGTTCTTTAGGCAAGAAACCCACCTACACCAAATATCGTGAAGGCAGTCACTCCCAATGTCAAATGTCCTGTTTCAAAAGAAGGAGCAGGAATATGCTTGCTTATCCCAACCATTTGTCAGGGTGGAGTGGCTGTACTTGTATGTGGCATCTTAATGTCAAAAGAACAAGGTAACCACATCCTGGGTCAGGAGGTTTAGCCTTGATTATTGTAAAAAATTTTGAGTAAATTTAAGCCCTCTGACCTTCAAATAATGTGGTATCAGGCTCACATTTTGGGGCCTCCACAGACTTGCAAGGAGAATTTCTTGATTATCTTGTTTTCAAATTATTAAAAAATAAATTTAGAGCCGGGCGGTGGTGGCGCACGCCTTTAATCCCAGCACTCGGGAGGCAGAGGCAGGCGGATCTCTGTGAGTTCGAGGCCAGCCTGGTCTACAAGAGCTAGCTCCAGGACAGGCTCTAAAGCTACAGAGAAACCCTGTCTCGAAAAACCAAAAAAAAAAAAAAAAATAAATTTAATAAAAATTGATAATGCCATTTATTATGTTCAGTATTTTGTGTATAATAGAAATTATATAATTCTATGATATTACTGAACTTAAAGCAATATTTAGTTATGGAAAGTGGTATTTTTTGTCCAAGTTGGTCTCTGTCCAATGGCATCATAATGTGGAGGAGACAGGTGAACCATGAAATGCATAGAAGAGTGGCCAGCATACAGCGGGGTACATGAGGGACCCCCACATGGAGAAAAGTACACCAAAGATGAGGTAAGAAATGAGCACTCGAAAATAAATAAATAATAGATAATAGAAAAGAATGGAAGGTGGGACAAAAAATCGGGGGTAAAAACTAGAAAATAATATTTTAAAATATGGGCCGAGTAAATAGTACTCAACTTTCTGTACAATTACTTGTATTGTTGATAGCTAGAGGAGCTAAAGTGGAACAAAAACAAATGCAAAGACTTCTGGAGTTTGTAAATAGTGTATTTCCATTACTTGTACTGGTGGGGTAACCACCAGCACCTTCCGGCTGCTCCAGAACTCGGAGAGGCAGTTTGGCCTTGCCTTTGCACCCAAATTTCTATAATGCTGTGGTCACTGAGTTGCAGTCTCTATTGCTGCTGGGCAGTTAAAAAGAAGAAAGGGAGTATGACTCATGACCTAGCAATGATCTGCTTTACCGCTGATATTGTAGCAATCCATGCACACATGCTATAGCCGGCTGAATCTGACGCACACTGAGCCAGGAAAGGCAGGGCACAGGAAAGTTGGAAGGGCTACTCCCTCAGTCAGTGCCCAAAGCCAGTCTATAAAAATGCCTAGGGCCGAATTGGCCCATGAGTCAAGGAACCTATATGCATAAATCTATGACTCCACAAAGGAAAGGGTTGAAGAATTCTCCTAATTTAAGAACAAAAAGCAAGGATAATATAAATCAGTCTGAATATATCCTCCTAATTTTGTGGTATCCCATTACAGTCTCAGAGCCGCTTCAGTGGCAGGTATATGAGAACCTGTGTTTCTAACACTGGCCTCTGATGGAAGTGCTAAATGTAAAAAGCGTGGTCTGGGCCCAGGCACAGCATGCAAGGTGGGAATGGCACCTCCTGTCCCCAAAGTTATGGTTAGAGCAAAATGGCGCTGTTCTCCGAGGTGGACACAGCAGCAGAAATTCTGCAGGTTGCTGAGTTGCAGGGTGAGAGCCTCATGGCTGGTGAGAGACAGATGGATAGGCACATCATGCAGAGGAAGTCGATATTTCTTTAGTGGGTTATGGAGGAGTAAGGGAAAGGGGGAGAAGGGGAGATGGGGGAAGAGCAGAGAGACAGAAAAAGAAAGAGAGGTAGGGGGGTGGCGGGGAGAAACCAGGGCAGCAGCTTTCTCTATGGGAGAGACAAGACAAATAGGCAGCTTACAGAATGGGAAAAGATCTTCACTAACCCCACATCGGACAAAGTAATGATCTCCAAAATATACAAAGAACTCAAGAAGTTGGTCATCAAAAGAACAAATAATCCAATAAAAAAATGGAGTACAGACCTAAACAGAAAACTCTCAACAGATGAATCTAAAATGGCCGAAAGACACTTAAGGAAATGCTCAACATCCTTAGCCATCAGAGAAATGCAAATCAAAATGACTCTGAGATTCCATCTTACACCTGTAAGAATGGCCAAGATCGAAAACACTGATGACAACTTATGCTGGAGAGGATGTGGGGAAAAGAGAACACTCCTGCATTGCTGGTAGGAGTGCAAGCTGGTACAGCCCTTTTGGATATAAATATGACAATTAGTAAATTAAATTCTTAAATGGAGCAATGATCCAAATTCCTCTAGATGGCTTACAGACTCTGCCAGATAGACACTCACACAGGTATACTACACAGAAACAGAAAGCACTTTATATTAATTATAATCAGCCTTGACAGGCATGTATTTTACCTACAAAACTTACTCCAACAGAAGTATTATGCCAAAACGATCTTATGACTACACCTTCCTGTTTTTTCAGTTAAGGTATTAAATCCTTATTTTGGAGCAGTACCTTGCTTAGTACAGAAAAGCAGAATGGAATCTAAGAGATAATTTGGCAGAGAACCTGATATGATCAATTTTCCTTATACTAATCAACAGATTGATTGATTATTGCAAAATAGTGATTTTGGGGCAATTCTCAATTTGAGGACAGATTAATAATCTTTTCCCAGCTGATCTGCTTCTGAAATTCACACTACTATATTCCTTTATTTTCCCAAAGGTTGTAGCAAAAGAAATCTTAAAGGATGCTATGTTAATTTTTACAGATGGTTCTTCCAATGGAAGAATTACATATGTTGTTAATGGTGAAGGACATGTAGGGCAAACAGAAATAAATGGCCTCAGTTCAAATAGTTGAGCTACAAGCTGTTTGTTACTATAGTGTTGCAGCTTTTTTGCAAATAAGTCACTTAAACTACATACTGACAGCCAATATATTTTAATTCTCTTCAAGGCCTAGAATATGTCCTGTGTATTAGGACTAAGAATAAAAAAGTTAAATTTTTATTCCAGGAAATTCAAAATGTCATACAACAAAGAAAGTTGACATGCTTTGTAGGGCATATTAGAGCTCATTCAAATTTTCCCAGTCCCCTAGCTGAAGGTAATGCTTTCGCTGATAAGTTTACAAAAATAATTGCTTTAACCCAGTGGTTAAACCCAGTGGTTTGCTCAGTGGTCACAAACTCTGCATCATCAAAATAATATAAGTTTAAGGGGAATGATATCCTCAAATGACATATAATGCTTTTAGTCATGCATCATTTGCACTGTATTTCTTGAATATGGATGTCCATGAGCAATATCTGCTGTAAACATATTTTGGCATGATGGCACCAAGCTGACCTATGCTAATGCAAGGTGGAGAGGCCCTTGCACTGTAATATGGAGAGGACCTGATCCTGTGTTAATATGGGGTTGAGGGGATGTCTGTGTTTTCTCATAGGGTGAGGATCAAATGAGATGACTTCCAGAACATATGGTTTGATGCATCCAGCAGAAGGGTGCCAGCATGATGACATTGTAGCTGCTAATGTCTCTACAGAAGAATCAGAATGAGAGTCTGTGCTCCTGATTTCTTCATACCACCATGGTACAGTCTGAGGAAACGGGGTACCTGAACCAAAGTTCTTAACTTACATCATGCTGCATTCTGAGAAGGGAAAGAAGATCATGGTGATGACTAGTGATTCCTACTTTTTTGATGGACTTGCTGTGCAAACTTCCTGACCTAGTGAGTTCTGTTTATGATGGATCCAGTAAAAACAATGGAGACTGAACATTTGAATGTTTTATACTTTGGCACACAGAATTCAGATTACCAGTGAGGAATTAAATCTGCTGTTGAAATATTGAAAGAACCTGAGAACTGAGACCTTAATTTTCCCTTCAGGGGAAAAGAGATTCATTACAAGGGGTGACTGAAGCCCCTCTTCAGATATGGGGAGAGTATTTTGAGATGCTAATGGCTGGGAAAATTATTTAAAAGCATTAATAAAGTAGGAGTCTCACCCATCACAAAAACCCTGTCTTTTGATTAGAATGGATTCTTAAAAATTGTGATTTGAAAATAGCATATTTATTGTTAATTTATATACTAGAATTTTGGTATTTACCTGTTAATATTTGTAACTGCTTTAGTTCACTATAAGATGTTAATGATAAGAAAAGGATTAAGACTTGTCTAAGCGAAGTTTGACATTGCCAATATGGTCTTGGATTTGAAGAAAAAATTTAGATTTCGATACAGCTGAAAACTGTTAAATACTCTAGATCAATTCAAAAGAATATTCCTACCCCTGGTGATCTTCTACTCTTTTAATTAGGAGATAATGTAGCCATACGTGGGAGCATGTATATCACAAAGCATTATCTGCTTGCACACGATTATCTCATTTTTGGTAAACTCTTTTGTCAAAAAGTGTGCTCAAAGGTTCGGGGTAACAAGGGAGGCTTTCTCCCTTATCTGTTTGCTTATGGAGGTCAGCAGTCAGAGATAGATTTAATTCTTTCTACCCTAGGTGGCTAAGATATGAGCACGTATGATTGGAATGCATGCACCAAAAACAGGTAACTCAGGAGAATGGAAAAGTTTTCACCTAAGCCAGACACAGTCATCTGTCCTGTTGCAGAAGCACAGGCTTTATTAAAATTAATTAAAAGGGAAGAATTATGGAGGCCCAAACTTGTGAGCCTGTTACCACCTTGTTTGAATGTCAGAGAGTTTGCGTTTGCTCATAATTGTTGACAACAAGCAGGGTTAAACCTCCTGACCCAGGAAGTGCTTGCTTGGATCTTTTGACATTAAGATGCCCCATCCAAGTAAAGCCACTTCACCCTGACAAATGGTCAGGATATTCAAGCACATTTCTTCTTCCTTCTTCTGTAACAGGAAGTTTGACATTAGGTGTGGCTGCCTTCCCGATATTTGGTCTAGGGTGGGTTCACTGCCTAAAGAACAGAATGCTGATAACTTGATATTTCAAGTTACTGAAGCAATTGACTGAGTTGTCTTTTATATCATATTAAAGAAGTCTTTTGTTGTCTTCTGCCCCCTTTTTATTGGGGTATAAAACTGCATGGAAAATTAAATGTGGGGATTTTCAGTATTCACCGGAATTTCTTCCTGATCCTATCCTATGTTTTTGTTTTATTATTTTCACTCACATCCATCATCCTCATTACAAATTTTCTGATCCCCGTTCCCCTACCCTGGAGAGTGGTGAAGCTTCTCTTCAACACAAGATTTGTGCCTTTAAAAATTATTTTCAATTGTCCTTAATGAAGGAAAAATACCACAAATCTATTCCTACAGATAATAAAGGTACTAGTTATTTATTATAGAACAACAAGTATTTTTAAGTATTATAAGCATTTCTTGTGTTGTACTTTTAAGAGATTATTTTAGAATATGGGAATGTTGATGATCTTTGTGACCTTGACAAAACTTTGTCATATTGTAAAGAGTCTACAATTTTAAGCTGGGAGCTAGTGTTTGTCATTTTTTTATTGATTGGTTATGTTTAAAATGTTTTCTCTACTTGTACAATTTTAGATCCTATTAATTTCTAGGAATATGGTAATTTTTTAGAGTAAAATACTTCTGCTTGTTTTAGTTTCTTGGCTTTTCTTCAGGTAATAGCATCTGTTTGTGAGAGGACATTTACTATGTAGAAAGAATACAATCAATCAATCCATCTTCACCAAACAGCCCTGTGATCACTGGGAGGAGCAGGGCAAAAAACAAAAGGGAATATCAGGATGGACAAAGTAATACTTTTAAGTTTTTCTGCAGGTGCAGGATTCTGATGAATTCTTTTGAAACTATCTCATCTTAATGAGCTCTTGAAAAACAAGTAGCAGATAGGCTATGTCAGTAAAGTCAGAGATTCTGAGGTTGTGAGCTCCTTGGATTTCTGAATGACATCATACTTGTTCTAGTTAATTGAATCCATTTGTTCAGTGATCTACTAATGCACATATTGTTATTAAGTAGTCATTCCAAGGAGCTTTAGCAGTTTCTAAAAATCCAAAGACTGAAAAGGGAAGTTTTTTTTTTTTCCTGCTACAGGATTTGAAATGCATTGCAAATTAAATGTCTGCTGAAAAACCCTCCTATCAAATGGTACATAATTTATTAGAGACAAGTGTGAGGCTTCATGTAATGACAACAAAAATCCACATTTAACTTAATATATCCAATACATGGGTATTAAGAGGATGATATAAGAATAGAGAATTCAAGTAAAACTTTATATTGTATTCTCTCAACTGAACCTCATAACAAAACATAGATATGTTCAAATCTTTATCTCCTGAAGATGGTGTTATCTTGTGGCCATGGTCTAGGTGATATATTATTGATCATTGTCCGCAGAGCTGGTAAGCCTGCCATCATCATTCTAATGTAGAGGATACAGTCAACATTAATTGGGCAGGAAACTTCTTTCTCTTTCAGATTCATCATATTCAGTCTCCTCTCTTGTCATTGCATTATCAGCTTCCTTCTACAAATATTTCCATTCTGTCGCTTCATTTTTGGGCTCTAATTAGATTTGATCAATGAGAAGCCCTGAGAGGAAAAGCCTGGAGGGTAAATAGAAATGCATACCAAAGTTTTCTTTGTCTCAAACTCAGCCACAGAAATGTCTGTGTCCTGTGATATTTTGTTTTTAAGCAAACTTTCTCTTCATGGAGCCATGACAGCCACAGTTGCCTGAGCAACTCAGCCTGGGTTCATTATTACAACTGTAAACCCCTTTCTCACAGAATAAAATGTTGACTCCAGATACTTTTTCCTGATGGTAAATAGTAGTCTACTTCAAAATTAGAATGGTTTGATCAAAAGCGTGAAAAAGCATATTTTTTTTATTGAGAAAAACTAAAGTGCTTTTACAATTGTCAGTAAAAGACCTAATAGTAGTGCCCTGCTTCTTTTCTCCTATAGACGTATTAGCCTTCACTAGGACTCTATAAAGAAGTTAATACCTAGCACTGCAGTGTCTCATTGACAGGAATTTACCAAAAAATATTAATACTCAGACCACATCCTAAATGTATCATCTATCTATCTATCTATCTATCTATCTATCTATCTATCTATCTATCATCTATCTATCTATCTATCTATCATCTATCTATCTATCTATCTATCTATCTATCTATCTATCTATCTATCTATCATCTATCTATCTATCTATCATGTATCTACCTATCTATCTATCTATCTATCTATCTATCTATCTATCATCTATCTATCTATCTATCATCTATCTATCATCTGTCATATATCTATTTATAGCTGTATATATTTATATGTATCTCTATATCTTTATCTCACAATAAAGAGTGAAAAAAAATCTTTTAGAGATTTCAATGTATTTAAAGGGAAACTTGAAGGCCAATTCTGGGTGAATTCTAGGAATCCAGGAGAGTATATGGATTGATAGGACAATGAACCAAGGCAGTTGGTTTGCTGGGGAAACTGATGACGATGTAAAGACAGACTTATAATTAAATTTTAGTAGATCTTCAGAGTTAAGTCTAACTGCAGAGGTAACGTATGAGACTGTAGGAGAGAATTAAAGATTGGATTCCTGCCTGTCTCAATTGCTTCAGCTTGATTTGATCTCTACTGTTGATGTGTCTAACTCAAATGTATCATTTTTTTCATTCTCCAGCATTCCTATTTGAACCCGCTAGACATTTACCCTCATAGACATGCCGTGTTCTCAAGAAGTTAGAAATATAATAGTGCCAGCATCTCAGTAATAGAGTTTTTACCCAAAATGTAACAGGACAAAAAAGAGCTCGGAGATGAAACTTCTCACTTTCAATTGTATGTGAACAATTTCAAACTTCTAAGAGCTTGATGATAGATTCTTCTTTCCAGTACCATAAGGCTGAAACTTCCAAGAACTAAATCCAAGATTGTAATGCAAGACAGATACCACATTGAACACTGTCAACTGTTCGTTTGTGAACTATAGGAAAGAATAGGCTCTGGCCTATAATTTTCTGTGGAGATATGGGGGAGGACCCTCACGATACTTCAAGCAAAGAATTCTCAAATTCTGAGCGGCTTGTTTTGCCTGAAAATTTAATTTCCCACCCTCATCAATAGATTCATTCTTACTCCCATTCACTGCAGTATTTTTCTCTCTACTCTTGTTTTTTGGGAATTAATCCTGTTCTGTCTCAGGAAGTAACAGTGGCCTTCTCTGAGGGACAGGTGAAACTAGACAATGTTGATCCCCCTTCATACCAATTCAGAATACCACATTTTGCCATCAAACCTATACACAGACTGAAACAAAAACAAAAAAGTCAAAGCTGGGTGGTAGTGCCACACACCTTTAGTCTCAGCACTGGAGGATTTTTGTGAGTTCAAGGCCAGCCTAATCTACAGATCGGGTTCCAGGAAATGTTCCACAACTACACAGAGAAACCTCATCTATAAAAACTGTAAAATAAAATAAAGCACCTGTCCCTGAGAATAGAGGTGCAGAATGTAACCAATGACGAGCTATGGAGCTCTCAAGATTTTAAATGTTTTATAATGCAAACAATTAAAATTCTCTGATATCTAAAGATGGATTTCTAGTGTATTCGGTAATGGAAGAAGAAACATAAAAGTATAGAAAACTAAGTTTACTGAGATGGGCCGATACAGCTCTGAGACATAAGGCTTCCAGAATTAAGAGGAGAAGTGGACAGGAGCACCCATTTCTAACAAAACTTGTACTCCTCAGTTGACTTTCACTAAGCATACAAACCATAATTAAGGGAAGGTCTGATTCCCAGGAGAAGACCAATACAAAATGATCTTAGTGGTGTTTTTGAAAGGATTTTTGTCTTGTAATGCTTTATGTGTAATTTTTTTTTTTATTTTTATCCTAGTGAACTTAGGAGACTTTCTATTTGTTTCACTTCTGGGAATACTATGATTAATTAACCGATGCAAAATATCTATAAATGTCAATCCATTATGAACATCGTTTTATCTATTTTATTATATCTATTTATTAAAGTAAGTGTACTCACCTTCCAGTGCTGTTGCTAGAACAATGCTACTCCAGGGCCCAATTTAACCTCTTACATTTATGTTATCTAATTAAGCATCTGTGTCTTCCACAGTATTATCTGCCACCCGGTGAAATACAGTGCCAGCTATCCCTAAGTATGCTTGGACTCCCCTCACAGAGTTGTTTCTAAAAGTAACAAATAGTGAAATACATATTTTCTAGTCTCTCTTACTGTAGAGTACTAGTTTTTTATGGCAGATATACTCTGTCATTCCAATTCTTCTGAGTCTGCATTATTTGGCATTTCCACTTCATTCATGATTTCTTGTCCTTGAACAATATTTTATACAAACAATTACATTAACTGGTGATAGTATTTTATCTGTGTGAGGAAGAGTTTTAATCCTAGAGATGATGGGAGAGCATGCTATGGCATTCATGTAGTCAGAGGGTACTTTCTAGGAGTGTTTCTGTCCATTTTGTGGGTTCTAGACATTCAATCTTTCAATGTTGAAGGAAGGTACATTCACATCATAAGCTATGTCTTGGGACTTCAAATGAATTTTAAATCATAATCTTTATAAAATTGAAGTTACTCATTCCCATTTACCTCTATTTTACCATCATTAAAATGTCAAGAGATATTATATATTAAAACAGAATATGCCTGGATATGGATCATAATTATAATCTTAAGCAATTTAGATTATATCAATTCATTCTTCTTTGAGATTGATTTTCTGAAAATATACTAAAGTCTCATTGACTTTCTACTATTCACCAACTCATGTGCAGAATGAGCAGGATATAACCATACTAAAATAATATTGGACAATGATTGTCTTTTACTGTTCTATCAGTTTAATCACGCTATCTTTTCTAAACAAAATGCTATCACTAACCAACCATCAGTAGAGAATGTGCTTTGAGTTGTTTTCTAGTAGTAATTAGTAAGGCGACTGAATATCCACTAGACAAAGTTCGAGAATTTGAAAAGATCACAAGGGAGGATGTGTGCATTAAACAAGCATAGTCTTTCCATAATCACTACATTTTAAACCTAATTACACTCACTAGAATCCAATTAAGTGACAGGAAATAATAAGGCAATAAAATGATTTGAGAACGAGCTTGATACTTGTAATCCAAACTTCTTTAAATTTAAACCCTATGATTAAAGTTTTAAGAAAGGGTAAATGGTCGCATGTTCCATCAGTCTCAGAGGGTGGCTGATGGTGGAGGCTGACAGAGGAGCCAAGGACAATGGCGATGGGCTTGGTCTCTACGACATGGACGGGCTCTGTGTGAGCCTTGTCAGTTTGGTTGCTCACCTTCCTGGACCTGGGGGGAGTTGGGAGGACCTTGGACTCAACATAGTGTAGAGAACCCTGATGGTTGTTTGGCCTCAAGAGGGAAGGAGTGGGGGTGTGAGTGGAGGGGAGGGGAGGGAAGGGGGAGGAGGAGGGGAGGAGATGGCAATTTTTAATAAAAAATAAATAAACTGGAAAAAAAAGAAAGGGTAAATGGCCTTTTTGTGTAGTCAAAGCTGAATTCTAATCTTGAATTCTATCTACTAGGTTAAAGAATTAGATTATGGATAAGAATACATTCTTATATACATAGCTCATTAGTACAGTCTATGCTTATGCTCAACTGCCAAGGTCTGGTGCCCATCATAGGTACAAATAAAAAAAATATTAACACTAAAGCAACGTAAGTATCACTGGTATAGGATCAAACATTAAATTAGCATTGCTAGAACAAGGAAATTTTGTTTAATGCTTAGTTTAAATTCATTGGAATTTACAAAAACATATCAAATTATTGTAATGACATACACTTTCTGAGTATATTTAAAGTATGTAAAAATCTAATGTTGATAATAAATACATACAATTAGCAGATACAAATATTTTCCCTGAGGTTCTCTTTATTATGCCGTGTGTGTACATATGTACACAAAACTGAATATTATCTGTAATTATTAAGCAAATTAAAATGTATACATCAAAAATAAAAATGCAAGGGCAAGCATGGTGACACATAGCTAATATCAAGCTCTTTTGAGAATGACGCAGGAAAATTATAAAGCTGCCCTGGCTTGTCTAGTGAGAGTAAATCTACAAAAAATTCAAAGGTATCCTAAAGGGGTTATGATGGAAAATTATACCAATGATGTTTAAAATAGCACATTCTTTCTACAAATGGTTAAATAGGCTTTGCGCTTAAAAGAGTTTGTAGGCAACCTCTTACTTGCAATCTCCATCGAGCCTATTAGTGTTCAGCCATCAGCTTCACAGAATAATAGTTACATTGAAAAATAATGTTTGATGTTTCTGGATTCCACAAAACAAAGGAGAGATTTCTGACAACTTTTCACTCGTACCAGCCACACTAAAGAAACACATCAAAGATGGTGAAATATATTTTTCATTTTTTTTCTTGTATTTGAATAAAATAGTAGATTTCTTTCCAAATCTTAGGAAGATTTGGAGTAGGGACACAGGAAAAGATGAACAAATATCAGAGAAGATGAAGGCAAACTCTGTGTGAGCATGCACTGATTCATACCATGCAGGGAAGAGGTATGACACACTACTGGAAAAGAAGAGGAGAGCATAGCTTTGAAAACAACGTTTCAGAGTTTAAATGAAATACATCATTTACATACATATTGAACAACTGAAGGCAATGCTATGTACTAGACAACAATAAGAGTTCTATTTTTTGAAAACGTTCAAAGTACTGAGTGGATAATGTTAATGGCCATGATGGAGAGTGGATTAATACCTCCCTGTAAGGTTGAAGAAAAAAAAAAAAAAAACTTTTGCCATGGTTTAGTGTAGTTTGACCTCTGAAGGTTCCTGTGCAAACTCAATCCCTAGTATGATAGTATTAATTGATGAGAGAGCGTTTAAAAGAAGGGACTATTCGAAGGTAACTAGGTCTTGGAGTCATTGCCCAGGAAATCAGTATGATTGTTCTTGCAAAAGGATAATTTCATGTCACCTTTTCTCTTCCTATTACTTCTTATGTGGTGAATTCAGTGCCCTACCAGAATCTGAAAGGATACGAATGTTCAATGTGGGGAATTCAGGATCCAAAATGCTAAGCTAAATAAGCCTCTTGTTTTTATTTGTTGGGAGCACAGCACAAAGGTCCTTGAATCCACAGATCTGCAGAGAAACCAGGAATGTTAAACATACAATATTGTCTTTCCAAATGAAATGATAGAAATCTTGTTCCTCCATCCAGAAACATGATAATTAGGAGTAGTTAACTGCGTCAGGCCATATCAAGCTCCTACAAAAAGAACTTTAGGTGGCTAGTAATCTAAATGACCCTACTATCTATCCAGTCGTTCCCCTATGTTCCCAAAACCAAAACCAGAAGTGGATAATAGTCTGAACAACCTCTATGCCATCTGTCTGATAGGGCAGACTCTTAGGCCCTTAAGATAGTAGAGGTACTCTATCTGTAGAAGCCATCTTCTTGGGAGAAATCACATGTACCCTGAAATGAGTTTTAATGTACTTATAAGCCAACTCTAGTGTAGGATGTAATGCTCTGGTGATGAAGGATAGCTGGGATGTTTTGGAGTTGTAGATAAGTCGGGGTACAGAGGCTCAAATATGACCAGAATGTCTTTCACCTGGAGAGGTGCCCAGGTGTCCCTTGGAAAGAGCTGACAACATGTTCTCAGAGTTGGACATGGGCTGCATTGCGTTTGTTTGGTAGAACGACAATGAAGCCACAGAGTTGCCAAAGGGGTTGGATTCATGAGGCCTTAAAAGCTACCCATTGTTGTCTAGTTATGAAAGAACCCAGGATTTCTTGTGCTTGCAGAGCGTCTGGGATGCACTGGCCCTGGAGAGGGGTCTGAAGACAACATATCTAAAGGAACGCTGTGGTTCCCTAGGAATGTTGACGCCCTCCAGTTATAGATGGGCAAGCATGGCCCAGGCTTGGAGGGAGGCGTGGGATAGGTAGACGTGAATTGGACCAACACTGCCTATTACTTGAAACCAGCATACCTTGTGATGGCAAAAAAACCAGAATGCTCACTGAATGGCGAGAAGGTGAGATGCCTCAGGACAAGATGTTTTGGAAAGTGGTCCAGTTACCCCAAGAACGTGGGGAGACTAGGATCACTTGGGGTTTTTTTTCTGTTTGTTTTTATTTTGTTTTGGCTGTTTGTTTTTTTTGTTTTTGTTCAATTGTCCAAGCAGCATAGAAATGGCTGGTGTCTTCTGAGTTTTAGGGGAGTCACACTATAATTTCAGAAGATTACACTGCCCCAGGGATAGTGGGGTGCCAGGAGGGAAAGTTTGGATACCTAGCAAACTGTGAAGGGCTGGCATGGCAGGGACATGCAAGAGAGTCTTGAGTTTTTATTTATTCCTTAAATTGTCCCTTTTGAGTTTTCAGACCATCCAAGATCACAGATGACAAACAAGGGAAATTTAATCTGTGATTATAGAAGAACTAAAGAAGCTTAAAAAATATATCCTGGAGGCTTTAGTAAGATCATTGACTGTAACTAAATCTCTGAGATAAACTAATTGGTATCCATATATCTTATGACAGTGGATACTGGACTGAAATTTCCTCAAGGGCTCCCTGACAACTCTTCTTTCCTGTGTGACAAAAATGACCAAGGGATAGACTATGTCATGACATCACAGTAAATGTAGGTGACTCGAAAGTCCTTTTTTTATCACCCTTGTAGTTCAAAATGTAATAAATTGGGTTTCATTTGGGATTTACATTGAATATGTGTTTCTAGCTCATTATATAAAGTAGCTCTTTTTCCTTTTTTCTTGTATATTATTAAATACCAAATATATGGAAATTGTTGTTCCAGGCCTGGACTTAAATAGATGAATGCTAAATCCCTTCTTGTTCTGCTAGGGCTGCCTTCAGTCTGTATTTCGTTACCTCTAACCTGCCTTTTTTGTTGTCTTCCCAGCTCCTTTTCCCTGTTCCTATCACTATACCATTTGTGACCTGCAGAAAGGATTGTTATGAGAAACCCAGGGCTTCCCTGGAAATCTTATGTGTTAGTGATTACCTCTACAATCTTTGCCAATAATAAGCCTGACCCTGGAAGAAAAAAAATGACCAAGGGAAGTATCCTGATCAGTTGACACCTCACTCTGCCACCAATAGAGAACCCCCTGCAGCATCTTTTACACTTTGCAGGATGTCCGTGAATAAAGTTCCTAAAGTTGTAAACTGAGTAGGCAAGGAAATATGACAAGTGGCATCAGAGTGGAGGACGGAGTGGTACTGACTTTGTCAATGGAAACTAGTAAAGAAGTCACAAAATTGGTATTATTTTAATTTTCATGGCTATATGCACCCACATATTATATATACATATATAAGAATACTATAATTACCATTATGTAGTATTTATAGAGTATTCAAATTTATATTTTGTCAATCTCTAAGTCTGTGTCTGTCTGTGTATCTCTATCTATATACAAACAGGTATATATTTCTCTTTATCTCTCTGATGGTTTGCATTAGCTTGGCTTTGTTCATACATTTTCTGTATATCAATATGTACAAGGAAAGAGAACTATAGGTTATTCCTTTCAATCATATGCATACTTTTATGTGAAGGTGAGAAATACTCATATTTAAAAGGCATATTAGTTCTTATTGTCAAAATGAATCCCTGCTACAGCATGGGGAACAATCAGTTCTGCATGGAAGATGAAGGAAAGTCCTGCTAAAGTGACATCTGAGCTTGATTTTGAAGCAAGGGGAAACTATATTCAACTTAGTATGTATTTCTAGCTTATTAAGGGCAAGGTATTCTACTAAGGTGCTATGAAGCATAGAGAAGTGAATAAAATATGGTCTCTTCAATTCACGGATTTACAATATAATGAAGGAAACTGACACATACACATAAGCTCCTGTGGAAGTTCTCCAGACATCATTAAGTTTAATCCTGAGACACTATGAGATGTCTGGCATTCTTAAAAGGATTATCCATTACAACATCCTCTGCAATGACTTGGGCAAAGTTGGCTCAATAAAAATTAGTCTATGGAGAATGGGTTTAGTGCTAAACCATCAATATATTCATTCAATAAAAAGTTTCTCTTATTCATTCTGTTACAATGTGTATAGTTAGGTATTCAGGGTACCTGTCTCAGAGGGCTTTTGGTCTACTGTAGCAGGCTAACAAAGCTCACATTTCCCCAGGCTGCTTCTTCCCGCATGTGCGAATACCCAGACATGCTAATAAAGAAAGGTTTAGACTACCTAGTATTTACTTGTTTTATTTCCTTACAATGACACCTTTTTTACCAGTTATAATTATTATTTGCAGGTGATGATGCAACATATAAAGACTTTTGCTTTCTTCTTCACAGTACAGGAAATCCTTAAATCATGAATTAAGGAGTGATCTTATCAAGTCCATACTTCCAATCGAAAAGAGGGTAATGTTTATTCATGTAGAAATGCCCCAAATCTGGAAGTAGAAGTTACATCAAAGGTCATAAATATCTGTAATGTAAAACAAAGTCAGTTGAGCAAGTGAGCAAGCTGGCAAAAAGGAGACTGATTCTGAATGTAAAAGCATGTTTCTATATAAGCTTTTTGATTTGGAAACTTTTTGAACCTTACTTGATACAACACTTACCTTTGAATTTGGTCGTTGGACATGTGTCTTTAAATTCGTGGGTGTTTTTTTGTGCATGTTTCACTTTTAGTCATTTTTCTTCACAAAGATGATTGCATAGTGGGTTCAGAAATCTCTGGACCATAATCAGAAATCACACAGTTCATTTATTTTTAAATCATTGCAGTTAGAATACTCACTGTACCCTAACAACATTGTTACATCTTTTTCTCATCTCCCTTCTGGTCTTCTGGATAGCATCCCATTTTCTATACCATTTGCTCCTATGTTAGGAGCAGCCAATGATACATTTCTCTTTAATAACTGAATTGAACTCCTGTTATCTTCTTGATCTCAAGCCAATTTTATTTATTTCAAATAATTGAACTAAAATTGTTCCAAGTAATTTTCACATAATAACCTCAGGTACTCATTAGTATTCAGGTAAAGTCTAGTCCCTGAAAGTTGATCACATGGTTCTGTATGACCCTCCTGCCGACTGTCAATTCTGCTCATTCGCTCTGCATCTCTTGCCAGCCCCAACAAACCCTTCGAATTCCTGGTTAAATTTATTTCTCACCTTCAGAATATTGCACGTTTTGGATCTACTTGAGTTGTTTTATTTACCCTAAACTATTTTAAATTCAAGACTGCTCTCACATGGTACTTCTTTAAGGAAAGCTTTTCCATCATTTACTGACCATGAACTCCAACAGCTTCTGTGATTACTGTCTTTCCTCCATTTATTTATCAGGTTTTTTTAAACATATCTTATTGTTGTCATTATTTATATTCCATACTCTAATTATGTATTGTATCCTGTATATTAATTTTCCAGGTTTATTGAATCATAACACTTCATGTTGCTTCATGCTTTGCTTATGCTCAACACACATAAAAATGATTTTACTTAATTTTTATTTCTAAATCACTAGATTTATAATTACCTAAAAGATTGGGGAAGAGCTGTAGGTGTGTTTGTAAAAACATTTCTAGGGCATATTATCTCAGCCAAGAAGCTACTGTTTATGTAGGTGGTAAGGTCTGATGGGAAGTGGTCAAAATAGAATAAAACAGCAAGAAAGTAACAGAGTCTTTGTGTCTCCCTTCATTGTTCCTTCTCTGACTTGATGTCTGAACTGATTTGTCTCCAAGAATGCCTCCACACTGCAATGCATTGACACTCTGGAAACCATAAGCCAAAAAATATGACTACCTCTGTTATTTTGTAAATTATCTTTTTCTCACAGTGGTGAGAAAAATGACTAAAACAACATTGTTCTGTAATTTTCTTGGTGTTTTTTTTTTCTATTTTGTATATATAGAGTGCTAAAAGTACATCCATGCCTAATGTCAGCTCTCTTTGCTAGAGGCAAGCTTGTCTCATTTAAGAAAGCCTTCCTGACTCAGCTTTAGCTGCAAAATCCTTGCAGCTATTTTAAGAGGCACCACCACCAAACACTTAAATAGTGTTTATGAATAGACAACAGTATGCTTCTTGGTGGTGGCAGGGACCTTGAAACTCCATAGAGTTGTAGCAATAAACATGGCTCCCATCAGTACCTCTGCCATGAAACTAGACTCTCAGAAAGCTAAAGAATGGGGTGGAGGGCTGGAGAGATGACTCAGAGGTTAAGAGTACTGACTGTTCTTCCAGAGGTCCTGAGTTCAATTCCCAGCAACCATGTAGTGGCTCCCAACCATCTGTAATGAGATCTGGTGCCCTCTTCTAGCCTGCAGCATACATGCAGGGAAAACTGTATACATAATTAATAAATAAATCTTTTTAAAAAAATGGGGTGGATCCAGTTGCCAAAGCCACGGCTTTAATTCTAGCCACATTGCTTAGCAAATTCAAGACTCATGTGATCAGAAACAGAGAGACATACTGTAAAGATAGATTCATATGAAAAAAAAAAAACACTTCTAAGCAGTTTATAATGTTTTTAACATCATTTGTGGGCTTGTGATAGAAAAGAAAAAGGATAAAGCCCTTAAAAGAAAAAGAAAGAGAGATAAAGAGTAGTTGTCTGTGGTAGCCCACACCTTTAATCCCAGCACCTGGGAGCCAGAGGCATGCAGATCTTTGTGAGTTCAAGGACAGCCTGGTCTACAGAGTGAGTTCCAGGACATCCAAAGATACACAGAAAAACTCTGTTTCAACAAAACAAAATTAAAAGTAAAAAAAAAAAGAAATACAGTTTAAAATAAAACCATTTAAGGAGGGAAAATTCACAGTCAATCTGGATACTGCCTGTTATTATGTTGTCTTTGAATTGCTTGATGACTGAGGATGGAGCAACAGCTGCTAAAAGACATTTGATTATAAATGCTGCTAGATTAATCTAACATATATGTTTTAAAAATGCCTTGACTTCAAAATTTAAATCAAAAGATATGTTACTTTGAAGATGAGATTTTGCTTTTGTTTCCAGAAAACAAAATGAGATGCAGTGGATATATTCTGGTTAAAGAAAAATTGGGTTTGATCAAAAAAGACTCCCTGCAAAATCTCTGATAAAAGTGGATGGCCCAGATGACCTATATTTTAGAGTACCTCTATTGGAGTTTCCTTTTTAATTTAACATCCAAAACAGCCTCAAGACTGCTGTTTGAGATGATCAATACTTATAGAATATTTCAGTCAGGATTTAACCATAATCCTAAATTTTCTTTAGGGCATCATAAGATTGTTAGCAAGAAGTAGCCTAGAAAACTATGTCCACATTCCCAAGAAATGAATAATGGATATTTCTCTTTCTTTAGAGTGTTAATTATAAGATGTTAAGGATAATGGTCGGGAAAAAAAGTTTAATAAAGGAGATTAGATTCAGAGTTCTGGTTTTGAAAGGAAAAATAAAGGGAAAAATTGTAGGATAATGGTCTTGTACCATGTAAAGATTTGTCACTTGTATTAGTTTAATAAAATACTGATTGGCCAGTAGTCAGGCAAGATGTATTGCTGGGGTGACCAGAATAAGAGAATTCTGGGAAGAGGAAAGGTTCATTCTGCAGTCATCACCCAGACACAGAGAAAGTAAGATGAGAATGCCTCACTGTTAAAAGGTATCAATCCACATTGCTAACAAAGGCAAGAATTATGGGCTAATGTAAGATGTAAGAGTTAATTGATAAGAAACCTGAACTAATAGTCCAAATAGTTTATAAATAATGTAGGCCTCTGTGTGTTTCTTTGAGACTGAATGTCTGAAGGATTGGACGGGATAGAAGCCTCTGTCAACAAACTTTTTATTTAGATAGAAAAGAGGAGTTGACGTGGGATTCCCATGTGTATGCTGTGATTATGTTTTATTACCATTGGTTAATAAAGAAATTTCTTGGTTTTATGTAAGTGCAGAATAAAAAAGGTGGGAATTCCAAGCAGAGACAGAAGAGAAAATATAGAGTCAGAGAGACACCATGCAGCTGCTGAAGGAGACAGATGCCTTGAAATCTTACTGGTAAACCACGAGCCTTGTGTTAAAATATAGAATAATAGAAATGGACAAATTTAAGATGTAATAGTTATTTAATAACAGCCAAACTAATAGGTTAAGCCATGTTTTACTTAATAAATTTTTGTGTGACTATTTCTGGCCTGGACTTCCAGGAAATGGACAAGTGGTCTCTATCTAAATTTAGTCCTTGTGTTCATCCCTCAAGGTGTATTTCCATATAGAGAATGTCTTTAGTATTCTTTACAGCTTCTGTTTTTTCTGAATTATTTTTATTTGGTAAACCTCTCCGGATTACATCCATTTATCCTGTGAACATTATTCTGAAATATCTTTTTCCTAAAAAGCAATTTTAATTAACTTTTGCCAATTATAACTTATATACCATATCATGATTTACATTTAGAAAATGGTACTTTCTTAAAGTATTTTTTACTTAAATACATTGGTAAATATTGTGTTCAGTGTGAAGTTTACTCCTCCTCATCACATCAAACATGAGCCTCCTTAACTGACGGAAGGTGCCCTTCCTTACTGCTCAAAGAAATAAAGTGTGCACACAATGTCTTAAGTACATCTTGTAATTACTCATAGCAAGTGAGTAGTTGGGATCCTTACCTTTTAGTTTACACCTTTGTTTTTTTCAAGTTGAAGTAATTTTATACATTTAATCACTGAGATTTTTTCTTCTAGTGAATTATGTCACTCTTTCCCTCTACGACAAAGATACATCTGTCAGCTGTGAAGCCCAGTGAATACTCAAGTTAATTTGAGAGCCGTCACCTCCTTGATAACGATGCATGTGTACTAGCAGTATTTTAAACCAAAGATTAATGTGAGATATTTTGTTCATGATCTTGTCTTTTTTCTTTGCAAAACAGAAACATAAGCTGCACTCTGAACTCACTTATTTCATATTGACAAAAACAGTAAACTTTTCGGAAAACCAAACTTCACATGAAAAATAAAACCTAATTCTTTCCAGAAGATTCTTTAATGAGAAAGGAGTCTTGATCTAAATTGTGTAGAATGTAAGAACCATTCTCTGCATATACATCAAGGTAAATACTGACAGAAAAGAAAATTTTGTTTTATTCAGATATATGAAGACAAGGGGACACATTTTAATTTCTATTATTGCTAGTAAATCTAACTTTTACTTTATAAGCTAATTTAAAACAAGTGTTCAAATAAGTGCTGAATATTTTTCTTTAAATTCCCAGGTGCAATTCCCAGAACCAAAAATAATTCTTATAAGTTCTCTGATGAGTTTTCAATTCACCCCTTCAGATATTCATTTTGTGATTCTGAAATTTAACTTCTTGATAGTTCCATTGTTTATGTTATTATACAAACTAATTAAAAATTATTTCACTAGGATCTGTTTTCTTAATATCACTGGAAGCAAACTAATGTATTTATACCTGATCCAAGCTCCCACTGCATGTCACTGATCATTTGTTACTTTCATAATGTTGAGCAGTACCTATCTTCATATTCATATTTCATCTGTTACTTATATTTAGTCCTGAGAGGTCTGTAACCATATAGACATACCTGAAGAGAAAATAACATTGAGATCATTCTAAGACACTTCAAGAATTGTTTGTTCATCAAGTTTTAAACTCAATTTTTTGATTGATTCTTCCCGCTGTCTCATGCAAAAGCTAAGTGTCTATGATTGTGCAGTTGATAAATGTCAGAATGCAGGTCCAAGTACTTCATTTTTCTGCTGTTTATTTAATAAGATTAGTGAAACTATTTTTATACAACTTGAGTTTTTCAGAAGCATGATCTATAATCACATTAAAATTTCTAGCATAAAATAACCGTTGAGCATATTTTTGATGGGAACTTTATAAATTGCTGTCCAAACAGTTTTCCACAGCTGTTAAAAATAGCCATAATAAAATTTCCATTTGAGCTATATTCTATAAGTTTTAATTTTATATTCAGTAATGATATGAATGATACCAATGTGTTTCAATGAAACTTTTTCACAAATTCCCTGTTAGCAGTTGTTCAGTTTACAAATAACAAATTAATAGTGGTTACATTAATTTTTAAAATGAGACAGAAAAGCATAATTATATAGTATTATTTCATAGCAGCTGTTTTGCATATGTTGCTAGACCAAGAATTAAATATATACAAAACTATCTAAGGAAACCATTTGAGAGATATAGCATGTATTTTTAGTATTAAAAGAGATGTTATGTTTTGATTTTATTCCAAATGATTTTATTATATTATCTATGGCATTTCAATTAAACTTATTCACAAGACATTTCCCACAATGCACACACTGGATCAATCAATCTTCCCCTGACTTCAGCCATATGAGAAGGAGTAAAACTCTTAGTAAAGCATCATAAAACTGTAATAAGATATTTTTTCTTATAAATTAGTAGCACACTGGGCAGGTATGTAGAACCAAAAGCTCTAAGCAGAAGCAGCTACTTGGAGACAAAGTCATAAGACTGTGGTTCCATCAGATGGGAAATTTTATGACTAGACTGAGTTTTCACATATAACACCACTAGTTGCGGCAAGGTTCTTGATGCAACTCTGATACAGTATGAATTTTCTAGCTCATTATATGTAGGTCAACTACAGGCTTAATGTGGTGCCTGCTATGGAATAGAAGGCATTCACAGTGTCACTCCATTGAACTGATTTTCCCTATCCCAGAAGAGAGGGGAAACATAAATAACATAAAAATCCACCCCTATTGTTATTCCATAAAGAGTCTCACTACATAACTGTCTTAGGATTTCTATCACCGTGAGGAACCAACATGACCAAGGCAACTCTTAGAAGGAAAACATTCATTGGGGATTGCTTACAGTTTAGAGTTTTAGTTCATTGTCATCATGGTGGGAATAATGGAGGCACACAGGTACATATGGGGTTGGAGAAGTAGTATAGAGTTCTATATCTGCATCACCAGACAGAATGAAGTAAGAGTGAGCAACTAGGTCTGATTTGAGCTTCTGAAACCTCAAAGATCACCCTCAATGACATGCTTTCTCTAGTAAGGCCACATCCAGTACAAAAAGGCAACACATCATAATCCTTTCAAGTGATGCTACATCCTGTAAGCCTATGGGTAATTTACAATCAAATGACCATGGTGACTCTGGCTGTCTTAAACTCATAGAGTACCACCTGCTGCCTCCAGAGTGATGCAAATAAAGGACATGTGTTTATAACTGTTGAGCCTTTATTCTGTCTACAATCACCTACAGTTTTTTTTGCACTAGTCTTGAGCCATAGGTCTATTTAAAAAGTGGGTTTCTTTATTAGTGTGGCCTTTTTTTTTTTTTTTTTACATCATTCAGGATTGTGCTGGCCTCTGTATAACCTGTGTTAAAGTTTGTCTTATTCATGAAATCATGGTCATATGTAAGGCCTCAGTATGATGTTGGTGTATCAGGATGGCTTATACACATCTTTTGCTTGCCATATATTGGTGGCAATAAGACAGATTGTTTCTGTACCTCTGTCGACCTAAACAGAGGATTATGAGGAAGGATTATTCATTAGAGGCATTTAGATATCTTATTCACAATAAGTATAAATAAAGGATTTAACAAAGCTAAACATATACAATAGTTTTGTGGCAAAACAATAATAACACAAGAACTGCAGATTTATAGCAAACCTATAAGTAGATACAATCAAAGATTATATATATATATATAATCTTTGGTATATATTTTATATATATATATATATATATATATATATTCAAACTGTGGGACTACAGTAGACAAATAGAAGAGCAGAAATTCATTTAGATTAGCATAAAAAGCTTAATAACTAAAATTTATATATATACCTAAACCTAGCTTGCTTGGATCACATGATTCTTCATTAATAATCTCAGAATGTGACCTCACTTAGTGCTTGAAAAATGGTACAAGAAACTATTAGGGAGAAAACATGTAGAAAACACTACAGAAAGAGAACTTAAATGTACATGTGCTTGTGTTCTGGTATTTAAGGGCCAGTGAACTTGAAGGAATAAGTAAATGTGTCAATAAATAAATATTTATAAGTGAGTTAGATATAATTAATAAAAAATAAGCAGAAATCATTTGTATCAAAACTACAGTCAATAAAATAAAAAAGAGATCAAATATATCAATAACAGGACAAATAAATGAAACAAATGAGTTTCCTCAAAGAAAAACTGATTGAAAATACTCAATCAAAGTGGAATGAAGAAAGTTTTTGTAAATTTTGGGACATTTAAAATTGATCATGTGTTCAATCTATTAATGTTCAAAAGAATTTAAGAATTTAAGAGTTAACTTCCTGCCAAAATGATATTAAGTTTATTCAGTGAAGAAAAGAATAGCAGAATATTTAAAAAAATAAGAGAGAAGGACATGAAGGTATATATATTTAGGATCTTCAAAAGTCAGTAGTCAAATTTAAGTAAGTCTAACTCATGCAACCTTAGAGTCTAGCCAATACACAAAAAATATAAGAAGCTTCTAGTGGTCACAGTGAAAGAACAACATACAAAAAATAGAGGACATGGCCGGGCGGTGGTGGTGCACGCCTTTAATCCTAGCACTCGGGAGGCAGAGGCAGGCGGATCTCTGTGAGTTCGAGACCAGCCTGGTCTACAAGAGCTAGTTCCAGGACAGGCTCCAAAGCCACAGAGAAACCCTGTCTCAAAACACCAAAAAAAAAAAAAAATAGAGGACCTCCTATTCAGTCTTTATAGACTTTTAAGAAGAAACACAGGAGAGAGGAGACTTATATGAGATTTTACACTGGCAACACATGAAAGTATCTCATTAACTATAGTGTACCATTGGAGGTAACAATTGAAAATGAGAAAGAAATGGAGATTCTCTCAAACAATCAAAAAATGAAAGAAGATATCACTAGCATATATGGCTTACTAGAAATGGTAAAATGAGCTTTGCCATATTGAAATGAAGAGACAGAAATAAATGACTAAGGAGACACTCAAGAAACTGAAACTCACTGAGAGGTTTAATTATTCTGAGTAACAGAGAAAACTAGAAATGGTAAAATGAGCTTTGCCATATTGAAATGAAGAGACAGAAATAAATGACTAAGGAGACACTCAAGAAACTGAAACTCACTGAGAGGTTTAATTATTCTGAGTAACGGAGAAAACTCCACTAATGTAAAATCCTATGTAAACTCATTGTAACAAGTTTGATGCCTAAAACTATTAAAATGGTAACAATTGCATCTATATGCTTAAATTAAGTAATTTATCAGCCATTTCATCAGTTTTCTGTTATAAAAAATCCTGTTGAAATAATACACTTACAAAGAAACTAGAGGTGACAAACATATATATTCTGAAAGGAAAGCATACAAATGACCAATAGATATGTACAAACGTGTTAAAATTCACCTTTCACGGAAATCAAACATCAAGTCTATCATGTGCTAACCCTTTGTTCCATCAAGAATGATACTCATCAAAATTACATGAACAAATGCTGGTGATGAAACAGAGCAAAGGGAAACAAGGACAACTGCTTGTGAGACTGAACTCTGGCATGTTGAAAACACCGTGGAGTTTTTATAAACAATTAGGACAAGGTGCTACAACACTATCCAGCCATTCCAACTGCAAGTAAATCTGGAAAGAAAATGAATTCATTATGCCAGAGGGTATTCTGCTCTCCCGTGTTCACTGAAACATTGTTTGCACTAGTCAAGGAACAGTAGCATCTCAGTGTCTACTAAATGACTGATGACAGAATACAGTGAATTTGCATGATGGAATCTTATTCAGTTCAAAACTGAAAAAGAAGGAGGATATCCCATTATTCAAAAAAAAATCAAGAAAACCAAGTAGAACTGTGAGTCTTTTATTTTAAGAGATGTCACTCAAGCTTATAAATGAAAATTCTGTCTGATATTCTTCATGCTTGGAATCAAGAATGGCAGAACTCATGCTACCAGGGACTGGGAAAAATAGAGGAAAGCATGGAGTGGAGAGGCTCGTGAGATCCCACCTGTCTCTATTGAATTACTGACAATTGATGTCTGTTTGTCAAGGGGAAATTCAGTATTTTTAAAGTCATGGTAACTGGTAAAACTTGGTATGTGCTTTTAGATGGCCCGACATCTAAGCATAATGGACACAATAAATCCCATTATACCTATTATATTTTTTAAGATTTCTTTTTTAACATTTAGTTAGTCATTTTACAACCCAACCAAAATTTCCTCAACCTCATCTTCTCTTAGTACCCCTACCTTCTCTCTCCACCCTTTCCACTCCTCCTCAGTTGCTGTTCTGGAAACGTCAGTCCTCCAAACAAAACATGGCATATCAAGTTTCAGTAAAAATAAACACTTTGTGTTAAGGCTGAGAAAGGCAATCCAGTATGAGAAATAAAGTTCTAATAGCCAGAAAAAGCATTAGAGACAACCCCTGCTGCTTCCACTGTTAGGATTCCTAGAAGATCAAGCTACACAACTCTTACACACACACACACACACACACACACACACACACACACACATTGTGTGTTGGAGGATGTAGGCTCTCTGATGACCATTTGGCTAGGCACTAACCTCTGAGTATAACATACTATCATTAGGCATTATTACATTGACATTCTTTTTTCCCAAGCCATATAAGGTTCTAAAAGAATATGAAATTTTGAGAACTGAGTATAACAAGGCGTATTGGTCCATGATGCGTTAAAGGAGGAATAGGCTCAAATATAATAAAAAATATATTATAAATATATATATGCAATATGGAATTTTGTAAAGATTAGCAAAACGTTATATTTTAAAATATCGGTAAAATCTACTCAATAAGGTCTAAGTCCTTGCTAAAAAATAAAGCATTTTTATACATTATTGAATAGTAGTAAGAAAACAAATATATACAGCAAATATTTATAGTGAGCAGAAACAATTTGAAAGTTTTAACAACAAATAATAGTATTTGAAGAGATAGATATACTTGCCTTCATTTAAACATTATGCAATATGTACACATATTTTGACAAATCATTGTGACCAATTAATTCACTCAGTGATAATATTTTCTTTACTATTTAAATGAATAAAACATAACAAAATTGTGATGTATGATCTTAGCAAATGTATTGATGATGTGAGATTCTCCTCTCTATGTTATGAATATGCTTTAATACCATTGATTTTTAAAGAAGCTGTTTCAGTCAGTGGCTTAGTAAAGTAAAGCCCGGTTGGAAATCTGAACAGAGACATAGAAAGTAGTCAGTGAGATGCCATGTAGCTATCAACGTGGAAAGAATCTAGCCACCAACCTTAACATTACCAGTAGGCCACAGATTAATAGAAATGGGTTAGTTTAAGAAGTAAGAATTAGTTAGAAATATGCCTAAGGTATTGGCCAAAGAGTGTCAGAATTAATAGAGTTTTTTGTGTGATTATTTATAGACAGGTATCCTGGAAACAATCTCCACCTACAATTTGTATGATGATTTATGCTGCCTTTGAGATCATTGAATTTGTACCTGAGATTGTACATATGTGTTCTTCATAGGTTAATTACATAAGGATAAAAGTTTATCCAAAAGAGGAAATTGTTATTGGCTTAAAATCTATCAATAGTTATTTGACGTGTATTAGATATATTAATCCAAGTTACTAGAGCAAGAATTACACTGCAAATTATGCAACTAACACAGGTTATTTTGTGCTTGCTACTTACAATCAAGTAATATTGAATGCCTGGAAATATCTACATTGTAAATATATGTTTCAAAAATCTATCATTTTGTCAGAAATTTTTTTTCAAATAAGTAATTCAACCTCTTGGATAAATTGTTTCCTTTTGTTTTGTTATCACAGATTATAAAGATGTTCATTTTTATTTGACAGGTCAGATTGTGCATGATAGGTTAAACCAAGGAAAGAGAAATTAATAAAATACAAGAGGAATGTCCTAACAAATTGGAAAGAATTTTTTAAATTATTACAAACTTGCAATGAACGGTCTGATTTTACAATATTCAAAATACTAAAGATAAGAATTTGGATAAATAGCTCATGCAGATTTAACTTAAACAAGTACATACAAATATACAGCTGAGTGGTTTCATATGGCTGGAACATTTTATCAAATGCTATTTTACTCTAACTTTTAAACACAAAGGACTGTTTAAGAAATAAAAACAAGTTTGCCAGAATAATAGAATTTGGCACACAATTTATTTATTTCCTGTCAACTTTATTTCATGGTAATAGCGTCAAGAATAATTATTAGTCACAACTTATAGCTTGTCAGACTAATCAATGATGTCTGTCACTTCCAATGTCTCTGGTCTCTTGCTTGCCCTAAAGCAGATAATTAGTTTGAATTTGGTACTTTTCAAACAATCTTGTTAGTCTTCATAATCTTGTTGGAGTGAACATCATTATTCAGATCCTCTGTCCTAGGATACCATGCTATAAAAATTGTTATTTATCCCTTATAATAGGAATAATAAAAACACAGAAACAAGCAGAAATATAAACATGATAGGATAAAAGTGTAGATTATTGAATTTACTTTGAAAAGAGGAAAGGGATATACAGAGATGATAGGATAAAAGGGGTCGATTATTGAGTCTACTTTTAAAAAGTAGCTACTGTTTTTGAATATGTACATTGGGCTTTTGTATATTATATACAAATTATGTATATTGAAACCAAGTTAAGATTAATTTTGTTAAAACAAACTTTATATACATTTCTAATCTTGTTCAAGGTATTGTACCTTTGTAGTTTACTTTAAAAAGTAGTGTAATTTTCTAGCCTTTGAAAATTATTACTACAAACTATTTAACGTAATAAGGAAATACAGGTTAGCAATTAGTCACCTATTACAATTAAACTTGTAGTCATGTTAGGTATGTTTTCAAGGTCAAACAAGAATATATCTTAGATAGACAGGTTGTCTTAAAAAAACACATCAGATTATGTCATTTAAGATGTTTTAATAACATAGGTTCTTTTCAATGAGAATTTTCAATGAGAATTGTCTGCTCTGATTTAGTAAGTCTTTCTATATATGTGTTGCTTTTATTTCTTAATGAATAAAAGAAGCTGTTTCAGCCAGTGGTTTAGCAAAATAGAGCTAGGTGGGGAAAACTAAATTGAATTCTGTGAGAAAGAAGGCAGATTCAAGAGATGCCATGTAGCTGCCAAAGAGGAAAGATGCGAGCTGCCACCTGGAACATTGCCAGTAGGCTGCCAGTCTCATGGTAAAATATAAACTAACAGAAATGGGTTAATTCTATTAAGATGTAAGAGGTAGCTAGCAATACACTTAACTGATTGACAAAGCAGTGATTTAAATAATGTAGTTTCTGTGTGATTATTTCAGGAGTCAGGGTGGCCAGAAAATGACAAGAAGCCTCCCACTACACTGCTTCTGACAGCACAAATCTTCTTCAAAAAAGATGGTGGGTGTTGAAGAAACTCCAAATGGAGTTTGCTTTTTTTGTGGCAAAGAAAGTGCTCATGACTCAACCTCTGGCAGTATGCTATACAAAGTTAACAGGCAGGACACAGAAGAAAGGACTGCTGAATTTTGCGAATACAAAATAGGGCAGCAATTTAGAATATTCTCCTTCACAGAAGTCTATCAAATATTCTAAGACTATATGCTGAAGATAGATTGCCCAAGGTTGCAGAGGAGCCTGGGGTGACTGTCCAGGCACCCAGATATTTCTGTCATCTCTCATATTTTTTGTAAGTTGTTTGTTTGCACTTTCTGCTTACTCAGTTAATATTATTTCCTTCTCGCACCTCTGAGGTAGTTGAAGGCTAGGCAGTTATATAATTTTCCTTTTTTTATGAACACTCGGAAAAGAAATTCAATAAAGGAGTGTAAAGTGTATAAGGTTGAGAGATATCAATAGTTTTTAGAGGGTAATTAAGTTATGATAGAAATTAAAATAGGTACAAGATTTCAGACTCATCAAGATAGGATACATGTGGAGAATTTTTTTCTGAATATGTCAAATGCAAACTGTTTAGACATTGTTGATGTATTTATTGCCTGTGTATCTGTGTATATTGGAAATAGTTATTGTACTTATTGTATATAGTTTTTTGACTTAGTTATAACCTCTTTTGTATTAGACAAAAAGAAGAAATATAGTGATATTTTATTTATGATATAAAAACAAAGATTGCCTGAAGATCAGAGTGCCAAGCTAGCTATACTAGTCAGCCATACAGGCCAGGCAGTGGTGGAACACACGTTTAATACGAGCAACCACACTAGTTAGCCACAGAAGGCAGGCAGTGATGGTTTATGCCTTTAATTCCAGCACTTAAGAGGAAGATAAGGCAGGATAAGACAGGAACTTGCTCTCTTTTCAGTCTAAAAATTTCATACAAGAGTTCTCTAATGGTTGGTTGCTTTGCTTCTCTAATCTTCAGGCAAGCTTTATTTGTTAGATTACAAGCAAAATATGATTATAGATTTATATAAATATTTCATCCAAAATGTGATTTCTTAGTGTTTTCTTTTTTCTCTTTCTTTTGTTTTGTTTGTGTTTTGGGGGTTTTGTTTGTTTGTTTGTTTTTAGAGACAGGATTTCTCTGTGTAGCTTTGGAGTGTGTCTTCAAACTCATTATGTAGGCCTGGCTCTCCCTGAGATCATAGAGATCCATCTGCCTCTGCCTCCTGAGTGCTAAGATTAAAGGTATGTACCACCTCCACCTGGAATTAATTGTTCTCTTATAAATCTCTTGTGATTAGAATTTCCTATAAATTGTGGTGTGATTCTTTAACTGAAGTCACTTTCTCGTCAACCCTACTGTAATGTTCTCTTGAGTTCTGCCTTTATTGATCACTTGAAGTTACAGAAAGCTTTTCTCCATCACTATTTATGTTCACTATTAACCATTAAATAATTTTAATTTTTGTCTATTTAAAGATACTTTATAGGCCTGGGAAGATTACACAGTATCAGTACATAGTTATGTCTTTTATCATAGCAAGAGAAACTGTAGATAAGGCAGGGAAATATTAGAATTAGAAATCATTCAGTTAGGGGCTAGAGAGATGGCTCAGTGGTTAAGAGCACTGCCTGCTCTTCCAAAGGTCCTGAGTTCAATTCCCAGCAACCACATGATGGCTCACAACCATCTGTAATGAGGTCTGGTGCCCTCTTCTGGCTTTCAGGCATACATAAAGACAGAACATTGTATACATAATAAATAAATAAATAAATACATACATACATACATACATACATACATAAATACATAAATAAATGACCAAGGAGGCAAAGATTTAAAAAAAAGAAAGAATTCAGTTAAAAATAAAGAATATCTAAAATAATTTAATTCCTTTAATTTTGCTGCCAGAAACATTATTTATATTTTTCCATATGGCTGAATGTGCATCAATGTTGTGCATTTACTTTATTTTTATTAAATCACAAAAATGATCCAAAATGTCAAACTGTGTCTACCAAGATGACTCTGTTGTGAAAACTTTGAAACAGATTCAATTCATATAAGAGAAATTTTGTGAGAAACAGGTTTTTATTCATTTAATCAGGTTACTCAAAAAAAACTATCAGAAATTTTGTAAAAAAAAATCTGGGATAAAGTGGAAAATAATAATAGCAAGCTACTTAGTTTTATGTATCATTGAATCATTATTCCTGATGTATGTACCTTCTTAAAACCTAAGTATTCATTTTTAAGTGCATGTTAGTAACAGATTTAAAAACACTTCATTGAATCTATTTGCATGTGCATACTCAAAGATATATGGAGTTGATTTGAATGAGACAATGCAAATTTTAAAAAATTAATTGGTTTGGAACTCATCTTATTCTTAAATAATCGAAAAGCTCAGTGGAATTACAGAAAGTAATTCATTTCTCAATCTAATATTTTAGATAATTTCTCAATTACAGGTTTTCTGTCCCACCTAGCAATTCAATTTTTGAATCTGGCACTTTTGCTAGAATCACACTTTATGCCAATACACACAGAAATAAGAAAAAAAAGTTATTAGTGTACATGATTATGATTTTGTTACCCCACAAGCAAAGAACATTTCAGATTTTCACTCCTAAAATATAGATGCCAGTACTATCTTTGTATATCACTACTAGAATTACAATGTTCTGTTTATTTCTGTTTTACTCTGTTGTGGCTCCTAATTCACAACATAATTTTATTATTTAATTCTGAAAGACATATTTAACGACAACCAATCAAAAATATTTGAGGGCACAATATAGGAATTTAGTTTTATAGCAAATATATATATATATATATATATATATATATATATATATATATATATATCAGTCAGCAGTTTTAAGTACTGAATGCTTGCCAAAAGTATTTAGAAATAATGACTAATCAATTGTATAGTTAAAGTAAGCAATGAATGGATAAGATCTAGTTACCAAAAGTATATATAGAAATTCTAAAGGATGTCTTGAATAGTATGTCATAACTAATAGTCAAATAATCAATTCCAAATATATTTGATACAGAGTGCTTTTTAACTTTGGTATCTTATAGGAAAAACTTGTACGAACTTATATAGGAAATAATACTTTAGTTTCATGCAGGGAACAGAAAACAAAATCTCACCTTTAGGGAAACTGTGAATACAATATCATTAAATCCACAGCAATATGTTCTTGGGAATGGAATCCTAACAAATTGAAAATTATTCTGCAAGTCAAGGATGGTAAATCATGCTGTAATCCTAGGGCTTGTTGATTAAAACAGAAAAGTTGGCATGAGTTTGAGAACACTGTAGGCAAAGAAGTGGGAAGCCTGTGCTACCATCGTTTTTGAGACACTATCTCAGAAACTAAAGAAAGGTTAGCTTAAACCATTCTTATGTAGGACTAATCCAGTAAAAAATAGAGCTTTTAAGAATGTCTTGGTTGTAGGCAAAATTGGGAACTTGAGGGTTGGGCGAGACTGGGCCAAGGGAAGATGGGGAGAGAAAAGTGAGAAGGGGAGAATGTGGGGAGCTAGGAGGAATGGGGTGCTTGGGATATAGGAAGGGTGGATATGGGAGCAGGGAAGCATATATCTTAATTTAAGGAGCCACCTGAGGGTTGTCAAGAGACTTGACCCTAGAGGGGTTCCCAGGTTTCCAGGGAGACGCCCCCAGTTAGTTCCTTGGGCAGCTGAGGAGAGGGAGCCTGAAAAGGCCAGTTCCTATAGCCATACTGATGAATTTCTTGCATATCACCATAGAACCTCCACCTGACGATAGATGAAGAAAATGACAGAGCCCCACATTGGAGCACCGGTCTGAGCTCCCAAGGTCCTGAGGAGGAGCAGAAGGAGCGAGAACATGAGGGAGAAAGTCAGAAACGTGAGGGGTGCATTCACTCATGGAGACGGTGGGACAGAACTAATGGGAGATCACCAACTCCAGTTGGAATGGGACTGATGGATCATGCGACCAAACCCGTCTCTCTGAATGTGGCCAACAGCGGGGGCTGACTGAGAAACAAAGGACAGTGGCGCTGGGCTCTGATTCTTCTGCATGGACGGGCTCTGTGGGAGCCTTCTCAGCTTGGTCGATCACCTTCCTGGACCAGGGGGGAGTTGGGAGGACCTTGGTCTTAGCATAGAGTAGGGAACCCTGATGGCTCCTTGGCCTTGAGAGGGAGGGAGGGGAGGTATGGGTGGAGGGGAGGGGAGAGAAGGGGGAGAAGGAGGGGAAGGAAGGGAGAAGAGGAGGGGAGGGAGGGGGGAGGAGGAGGGAAGGAGATGGAAATTTTTAAATATAAAAAAATAAACCATGAGAAAAAAAAAAAAACAAAACTCTAAGGATTGGGAGCATGGGGACCATGGCAGAGGGTTGAAAGGGGAGGAGAGAGGCAGGGAGGGGAGCAGAGAAAAATGTAGAGCTCAATAAAAATAAATAAAATAAATAAATAAAAATTAAAAAAAAAAGAATGTCTTGGTTGTATATACTTTACCCCATATGAACAGTATTTGGGTGTTTTACTCAAACTCTTCATGAAATATTTCTGCTTTCTGTTGTAACCAAGGTGAAAGGTTCTGTGTGATTTATGTGGAGTCAAGGAGAAATAGCAAATCCAACCATGTATTTATCACTCTCTAACTGAAACACCCATTATCCAAATATTTTCCATAGTGCATGCCTTTGAATATTTAGAGATCAGTAATATTTGCCTTTTATGTGTAACAGACTCATTTATTTATCTTATTTAGAAGATAAAATCATCATCAATATAACTATAACAAAAGAAAGATTTTCAGTAATTAGTAAATAACTGATTAAAAAATTTGACAAGTTTTAAAATAAAAGTTTAAATATGTCATTTTTCTTGAAAAAAATTTAGATGTTTGCCTGTCTTGAAGCAATGACTTGAAATGTATTTTCTCTTTAAATTTATGTTTGTAGAATTTAAAATGAAAGCACTGACAATACAATTTCACTTATAATAAGACAATAAAGGGGTTTATTGGTTTAGTTTGTGAGTATTTTGATACAGAACTCACTATTTAACAGACTATCCTAGAATTTTAATTTACATACCTAATCTTCTGAATATATACAGATTACATAAACAAAAAATATTAGAGAATGTTGTATGAGCTCGCTTATTTGTTTTGTGGTCTCCTGACAGTTCATTCTTGAAATAATCACACAGAAACTCTATTATTTTAAATACTGCTTAGCCAATGAATCTACCATATGCCTGGCTAACTCATATCTTAACTTAACCTTTCTCCATTAATCTTTGTACTGCCAAGAGACTGTGGCTTACCAGGTTAAGTTCTGGCATCTGTCCCTGGCAGGGCTACATGACTTCTTTTTATTCTGTCTTCTTTCCCCCAGATTTCAGTTTAGTTTTCCCCACTTAGCTAAGTTCTGCCTTGCTATAGGCCAAAGTAATTTCTTTATTCATTAACCAGTGAAAGCAACACATAGACAGAAGGACTTCCCACAAGAGGAGACATCATAAATCAATTTATATTTAAAAATAACACAACTGAAACCTTTTTCTTATTTTATATCCATATTTTATATTTTTATGAGATCTACTGGCAGAATTTCTGAATGATACATTATATAAAACTAATGCCTATATAACCAATTTTCTCTTTTCAAAATCCCAAATTAAATACTTTATCCTTAGAATAAGTACTAAAACTTAGTAAACATTCAGAAATATGTGTATATTTAGGAATAATCATATCTATACTACATATTACTTGTTTATGAATTTAGCACATTAAATACACATGCATGTATATAAATATTATATATTTACATATATATGTATATATATAAAACTAAATATCAAAGAGACAAAACTGGGAAAATGTATGTCTATCATAGCTGATCTATTGTATTATATCTTTACCTGTCAAGCATATTAGAATATCTATACATGAAATTATTGAATAGATTAAGCAAAATCGAAAATTTAATAAATGCAAATTTTTAAATTATAGATGTAGTAGGGAGAAACAATTCCTAAAGTGTGAATGTTTGTTATGAATATGAATCAAATGCCCTAAAGTCTTTGTTTGTATTCAACTGGAAAAAAATCTTCAACTAAAAATCAATGGAATAGAACATAATATATATTAGTAAAGAATACAAGGGTGGCCTAGCCTGTTTGACCTTCCTAGACCTGGATGGAGGGGAGAGGACCTTGGACTTCCCACAGGGCAGGGAACCTTTACTGCTCTGGAAAGGGAGTGGGGGGAGGGGAGGGAAATGGGAGGCGGGGAGGAGGTGGAAATATTTATTAAAAAAATAATAATAAAGAAAAAGAATACAGAGGTGGTATACAATCATTAATGAAAACCATAGTTATCTAGACAAATATTAACTATGTCAAGATTTTTGAGAGTAGGTAGAGAAAATATTCAAGAAAATTAATAATGGTAGTGTTTTAACTGATTTGTAAACAGCTAAAATGACATGAATACATTTTGGAAATAGCTTTAAGCTACCTTATAAGAAGTTATACTCTTTACAGATGCAAATGTATAATAGTTTAAATGTGAATATCCCCATTTAGTAAGAGAAATTCAGTAATAAAGTGACAAAATCTATGAAATGAAGAAAGCTATCTCCTTAAAGATGTAAATATCTGGTTTCTTCATCTATGAAAGAAAAGAAAACAAATTCAGAAGTCAGTACTGTGCGTATATAGATAGTAATATTGTTTTAGAGTAATGAATAAAATATTTAAGCTTGTTTCTTTTTGTATTTTGTATTCAACCAGATTGAAGGTTTGATTTATTATGTTAAGAAGTAGATACTGCTGGCATCCATACATAGGGTAGTTTCTGAATTCTGTTTCTACTTGAAACAGAATTTTCCCTAGGCAGTGTAGTCAGAACACCCCTGCAGACAGCTGTTACCTTGATGATAAAATGGTTTCTTATTTTAACAGTACATTATAAAATTATTTTAGAAAATATCTTTTTCTTTTTTATTACTTTATATATAATACCAATCAAAATTCCCACTTCTTCCCCTCCTCCCTCTTCCCTCCTGCTCCCCCACATGCCCTCCTCCTCACCCCCTTTCAGTCCTAAGAGAGGGTAAGGTACCCTGCCCTGAGGAAAGTCCAAGCCTCCCCCCCCCCCCCATCCAGGCTTGGGAAGGTATGCATCCAAAGAGAATAAGATCCCAAAAAAGCCAGTACATGCAGTAGAGACAAATCCCAGTGTCATTATCATTGGTCCGTCAGTCTCCCCCAAATTGTCAGCCACATTCTGAGAGTCCATTTTGATCCCATGCTCATGCAGTCCCAGTTCAGATGGAGTTCGTGAGCTTCCATTAGCTCAGGCACACTGTTTCAGTGGGTAAACCAACCCCTCGTGTTTCTGACTTCCTTGCTCATATTTTCCCTCCTTCTGCTCTTCAGCTGGACCTTGGGAGCTCAGTCCAGGCTCTGATGTGGATCTCTCTCTATCTCCATCCGTTGGAGAAGGAAGGCTCTATGGTCATTATTCAAGATAGTCATCAGTATGAATACAGGAAAAGGCCAGTTCAGGCACCCTTTCCTCTACTGTCCAGGGTCCTAGCTGGGGTCATCCGTGTGGACTCCTGGGAACCCCTCCAGAGCCAAGCCTCTTGCCAACCCCCAAATGGCTTCCTCAGTTAATATATCTCCTTCCCTGCTCCCATATCCGTCCTTCCTCCATCTCATCCCTTCCACTCCCCCAAGCTTTTCCCGATCCTCCCCTTTTCCCCTCTTTGTCTCCCTCTCCCTTTTCCCCTACCACCCTTGCCCCAACTTTTGATTGCTCCTAAAACCTTAAAAATCAGCATGAAAATCAATCACAAACATTGTAAATGATGAGGAAAATAAAGTTATGCTTGCCCTTATATAATTGTTTCCATTGTCATGACTTAACTGAGTAAAATTATACTCATTTCAGTCTAGACAAATACCAGGAATGAATTCATCAAGCAAGAACGACTTTGCGCATTTCTATTATGTTAGCAATTCAGGCCTCTTTCTCACAAATTACCTCTGTTGTGGTTTAATTCAAAGTTGTAACATGATGTTTCTAAAATTATTGATATTGTTTATCATGATCTGAAAAACTAGTCAAAATAATGAATATAATTTAGTTTGCCTTAAACATTCCAATGAGCTTACTATGCTTAAATGAATAAAACTTTATAAATAAGTTGTAAACATAAATTGAGACATAAGATTGCCTCTCACATTAACTAGAAAAGGAGAGAAAAATGAGTAGGCATAAATTTTCCATTGTGAGTGAACAGAACACAATTTCCAAATCTCTTTTATGTCAGTATGTCTTAATGTGTATGTAGTTTTTTATGATATGTTGATGTTGCTGTACCAATGATGAGTTGCTAAATAAGCACAAATATGTAGTAAAGTATTTTCTCTTCTATTCTCTTAATGAATTTAAAACACAAGTTAATAAACATAGCTAGCCTTACCACATCATCTACTACCCTAGATGATTAGCAGCATTGAAAAATTATACCTGAATTGAAAATTTTTATATAAATTGGCACACATACAATAAGATATGCACATTCCAAACTCAAAATAATTAATGAAAAGTTTTTCTGAGGATTTAGATATCATCCACTCTACTTTTCACAGAAGGCCAAAAGAGGTAATATTAAAATTGGAACTAGAATTTATTTGATTCACTTACCATACTTAATTTAATAAATTACTAGCTAGGATTTGTTAGAGTTTTGTGAATCTATTAATCAATTACTGGTATTACACATTGACTCCATATTTACATTGATCCTTCTGTTTTATGACCATGGATATTTCTCTCTCTTTCTTTTTTTCTCTCTCTCACTCTCTCTCTCTCCCTATTGTCTCAAACTGCAAAGGGTATCTCTTGTGGAGGAAAGAGAAAAATGAGCATAATTCTAGAAAAGCAAATGGATTTTATTTGACTGGCAGCAGGTTGGGGTCTTTGAGTTACTACAAACTACTTGATATGACTGGGAACTAGGTGTTCATCCCCTAGATAACTGACTTGGATGAATTTTATGGGATGTTCCTGGCAGTCTACTGGATATTCTTAGTAAAAGGGAACAACCCTTAAACCTCTATTTACCCAATAACAATTCTCTTTCCTGCAAAAGTCCTTCTGTTTAGGACATTATCATCAGCATTGTTTTTGGTGCTCTGCTTTGAATCAAACACTCCAGGCTTCTGCTGATGACAAGGGCTAATGATAGCCTTCTAACTATCCTGATGAATGGGAGTTTGAGAGAGAGATTCTGAAATGATGATCCATACTGAGGCTCAAGCCATCAGACGATGCTAGGAAACTTAAGGAAATTCAGTAGAAACAGCAGGTTTAGTGACCATCAAGTTATTTCACTAAATCTCTTCTAAAATACCCAAAGTGACAGGGAACAGGATTTATTATGAGAAGAAATGAGGACTAGTTGGGTAGGAGATGGAAAAAAAACTACCAAAGAAAGACCACAGGGAGAGCTGTGAATAGAAACTGGCCCTTGGAGAAAATATTTTAAGAGTCAGTTTGTGTAAGTTTTAACCGTCTCTTCCACTGGACTGTTAACAGAGCAACAACTTTCTTCATTCTCCATTGAGGAAGAGGCAAGTGTCTCCTCTTTCCAGCTGTCAGAAAATTAATAGCAGCTGACTTTAGAGGATTCTGAAGCCAGGAAGATGAGTTAGTACAGTAATTGTATGGGCAAAATTGATTTCTGTGTCATAATTGACTCTTAGTTTTATAACCTTTTATTTAAGAGACTTGGGTAATTAAAGTCCTTCTTAAAGGATCTCAAATTTGTACAACCAGAAAGCAACATAAATATCTTTTGCATAAAAAGCTATTACAAAGACTAGAATATTTTTAAAGTGAAATCAGAATTTCTATCTAAGAGTAGACTGACCAGAGAGATCCAGCCTCTAGTGAGGAGATGGCCCAAACTTGCTTGCTTCTGTTTTATGATAAAGATAAGGCCTGCCATTGGGACTTAGAGTAGGTAGGAGTTATTCTAAGAGAATCAAGATTAAACTAGATGAAGGAAGGTCAGAGTTGGGTGTCCTCTTTAGCAGTCCTGTCAGTAAAAGCATTTCACAAAGATTTTATATACATATAAACTAGCATATTGCTCTCAGAACCATTCTTTCAGAAAGATATTATTGTAACTTTATGAATAATTTTCCTCTTTGAATGAAGTAAGTCACAGAAGTTAATTTAACCATCAAACAATTGCGAATTATTTTCAAAATAAGATTTTGTGCAGTAGCTTGACTTCAAACACTCACCCCTTGACATAGCACTGAAGATGTATTTTTTAAATGAATCAAGGAATTAAGAATTTACATGCAGGGAAGAAGATATCTTAATTAAGGGAGGCATTGTGGAGTTGTCAAGAGGCTTCACTCTAGAGGGGTTTCCAGGTGTCTACGGGGATGTCCCCAGCTAGGACCCTGGGCAGTGGAGGACCCTCTGAATGTAGCTCACAATTGAGGCCGACTGAGAAGCAATGATTATGGCACTGGGATTTGTCTCTACTGCATGTACCAGTTTTTTGGGATCCTATTCTATTTGGATGTATACCTTCCTAATCCTGGATGGAGGGGGGAAGGCCTTGAACTTTCCACAGGGCAGGGTTTCTTGCCCTCTCTTAGGACTGGAGGGGAGGGGAGAAAATATTACTTTCTATTAATCATTTGTTTCTATTGACTTCTTTCCTCAACACAAAATCTAGTCTGTCATAGTATTGAGTATTTTATTTATTTAATTAACTTAATTAACACTGGTATAGACATATCTCTAAACCACACTGAAAGTGTTTTAGGAACATGCTTAAATACAAAGTGAACATAGAGCAGAATCACTGAAAATATGTCTAACAAATGATGAAGTAAAAATATATCTACTACTAGACCTAATTTACCAGGTACGAGTGTTTCTACTTTGACTGTCTGAGAACCCTTGTGGTAATGATTTCTAAAATGCATCCCGGTTAAATTGAAAACTCACCTTTAGAAGCACAGACTGTAAGTGAAATGTTTAAGTCGTACCAAGGTGAATTCCATGCAATTATCAAAAATGGAGGAAGAGTGTGTCTTAGGGAGTGGGAGGGGTAGAGTGGGAGGAGGAGCAGTAGAGGGATTAAAAACTGGGGTCAGGATGTACTGTACAAGAGAAGAATAAAAAATTAAAACAACATAAAACCAATAAGTAAAACTTAAAATTTTACATGCAGTTTCTAAAACGGTACAGCAATTGATTCAATGTTATTATAATTGGAGGTTTTAAATATGAACATGAATATAGTTTCTTAAAAGAGTTTAAAAACTCACAATTAAATTGTGAAGACTGTGTTTTCTTATACAATGAACTGAACTCTTGCAATACATGATAATTCAAATGCTTCCAAGAAGAGGCAATAGTCATGAACAGGATGTTGTAACTCTATTTTGTTAATTAACCATGCAATATAAAGTTTCTCTACAAAAGACAATTGCTCAAATCATCATTTTTGATAATTATTGTGATGTCACTCTCCCTAACAATCCAGCTTTAAGCTTGAATGAAAATTCTGTTTAAGCCATTTTAATCCACTTAAATTGAAAACTGTCTTATGTCAGGATGAATCTTGTGCAGAAACTTAACAGCTACAGAAATATCATAGATGGACAGGTGGTGGCTGTCGTAGATGAATGTCTTGTTCAACAGACCAGAAAAACTAATTAAAAGCAATGTTGTACAATTATAATTATCTCTGAGTTTTCAAGCCTGTAGCTGAGAGGTTCCAGAGTATTCACGTATTATTGTATTTACTTTGTGAAATTAAAAAAAAAAAATAAAAATCTTAGTTTTCATACATATGTATACATACACACACAAAGAGAGAGAGAGAATGAAGTATTGTTTACAGAAAAAGTCCAGTTTTGCAAATTAATAATGTACATATGTCAATAGTCGAATTCATAAACTTGTAGCATTAACATTCAAATTAAAAAGTTTTATCCCCTTTAATTACTGCAAATGATTGGTCACTGCCTAAAATAAAATGCTAACCACTGAAAATTTTCTTTTTCCAGCAGTTAGTAGATATTATTTTAAATAAGTTGCATATATTTATATGCTTTCATTGCAAAAATAAGAATTAAAATATTTTGTTTTCTGCTCTACATGTTATTTTTAGATTTCTGCAGAAGATAAGCATTAATTCAGCTTCATAACCTTGTAAAAGTGGGTGGGCATGGCTGAATATGTGGTAAAGTCAGTTTTTATGCTGTTGACAGGAACTATTTCGTACCACACATTATCTGTCTTCTGAACACAGAACATTATTATACTGAATGAAGGTGTTAACCAGGAAATAAAGATTTATTATGATTACTTGACATAATAACTAAATACTGTTGCTTTTAAATTTTAATTCAATATGTTATAATATATAAATACCACTACTCTTTCTGATGTTTAATTTGTCCTAGATTTAGCCAATACACTTTTCTTCCAACTGGTGCTATAGTTCTGTCATGTTCCCATCTGGTATTTTTTTGAATACTTAACTTGGCTAAATTTGAATCTCTAAAGAAAAAAATGAGACTTTTCAACACATTTAATATAGAAAAGAATTCAAATGTCAAAATTTACTACCATGGAAAAACAAGATATAAACAGAATGACTCTTTCATATTATTCTTAATATTATTATAACATTTTCAAGAGAAGTATATTAATGACATCAATTTTAATAGCACAACTTCAAAGTGAGGGTGACTGTTATTTTCTCTTTTCTTTATGAAGTTGTTCTTGCCTATTCCAGCAGAAAATACTGATATTCTTAAAACACAAATTTTTAATGGCATCCATTTACATATTGGAAATTATGCTGTTTTCTTTAAATATCTCTCCTAAGAAAATACAATTCTGAAGTTTAGCTCTACAAGTAAGTAAAAATAATTATTGCACTTAAATTCATTATAAAATTAGAATAGTATAAAAATGTTCCGAGTAGTACTTTGAATGCCTATTGCTAGTTTTACCATTCACCATGTCTACTTTATAAATCAGAATTTTTGTACTTAGACTGACTGAAAAAAATAAAGCATGTACAGTGATGTATAAACGTAACTATATGAGCATTTTCCTACAAAACAGGTGTTCCATAGTAAATTAAATGTATTCTATATCTTGATTTTTTATTCACTTTAAAAAAAAATCTGTGTCCTGCTTGGAAGAGTTCACTTATGGATCTGCATTGTCTTAAATGTACCGTTGTGTTCACTTCTCCTTGGAATGAAACAGATTATACCAGAACGATGACAAAATATGAGATGTTAGAGCCTAAAAGGAAATCAAATCTAATTTTTCATCATCAAACATACTATTTCTATTACTCACATGTCAACTTCCCGTAGAACTACTAACATGTTATGCAGCATTCCCTTCTGCATGCTGTGAATATGTTTTATTGCCACTGATTAATAAAGACACTGCTTTGGCCTATTAGCTGAGGCTTCTTATTAATTAATTCTTACATACTAAATAAACCCATTTCTTTTAATCTGTGTATTGTCACAAGGCTGTGTCCTGACAGCAAGGTTTTGGCACTCTTCTCCTTTGGCAGCTACATGACATCACCTTGACTCTGCCTACTCTCTCTCTTTCACTCTATCATGTATGTATGTATGTATGTATGTATGTATGTATGATCTATCTACCCTCTCTCTCTCTCTCTCTCTCTCTCTCTCTCTCTCTGTCTGTCTATCTATCTATCTATCTCTGTATCTATTTATCTCTGTTTGAATTTCCTGCCTGGCTTTATTATGTGACATCATAGGCCCAAACAGATTTATTCATCAACCAATAAAAGAAACATATAAACAGAAAAATATCCTGTATAATGGTCATCCTCCTGATCTATAAGGACCACACCCTATGGTGTTTTGTGCTGCTGTGGTGGATTTTTTTCCTTCTCACTGTGATAAGTTGGAATCTAGTCCATGCCTTATTTTAGAATTGTTTTGGACATAATCTGTTTAATTCAATTCCAGTTTCGTTTCTGAGAAATAAATGCCTGAAAAGAGCTAATAGCAAAGATACCCTTAGTCTTAATATTCTTATAAATGTTCCTCATAAGGAAATATGCTTATTTTTCAACACTCTTCTTTGTAATGCTTCAACAAGCCATCAAACAAAGAAAGAAAAAAGTATAAGAAAGTGTGATATTAAGGCCATAATGTTTGAAAGATGTTAGGTTGCTATAGGAAGATGGCATGGGAGGTCCTTCTGTTTGTGTTGCTTTTATTGGTTAATGAATAAGACTGTTTTTGCCAGTGGCTTAAAAGGTGGGAATTCCAAGTAGAGAGAGGAAGAAAGAAGACAGAGTCAGAGAGATGCCATGTAGCTTCCAGAGGGGAAAGACCCACACGGTAAGCTGGAACATTTCCAGTAGGCCACAATCCTTGTGGTAAAATATAAAACAATAGAAATGGGTTATATCAATATATAAAATATAACTTGAAATATGCATAAACTAATACACAAGCATATATGTCGTATTTCAGTAAAAGTGTTCCTTTATTTTCCATGTAATTAAGCATGCTGATAAAAAGACCTATTTAAATTTTTAATAAACAGTATAATGGAAATTAACTTAATTAAAAGTTTTTATACAGTAGGGAAGACATTGTTTAGAGGTACACGTTTATGAAAGAATTCAAGGTCGTTTTATTTATAGGTAGTTTTATAAGGCATTATTATGTTTACTCTATCATGAAGTTTCTCTCTTCAGCTTGCTGAATACATGTGTTCAAGTTCTGCCTCCAAAGCCTGCCTGCTGAAAGAGATTGTTTTTTCATTATTATGTTCTTTTTTTATTCTTCTAACAAAGGATAGTGTACTACTTCAGAGTTCATCTTGGATCTTATCCAGACTTAATGACTGTCTCTCTCTCTCTCTCTTCACTGTAAATGAAGACCACTCATTCATTTCCAAGCTGCCATACCAAAATAACCACAAAGAAACTATAGTAATTACTACACTGTTTGGCCAATAGCTCAAGTGTTTTCCTAGGTAGCAGTTATGTCTCAAGAACACATTAAAAAAATCATCCATTATGATCAAGTAGGCTTCATCCCAGAGATGCAGGCCTGGTTCAACATATGAAAATCTATCAATGTAATCCATAATATAAATAAACTGTAAGAAAAATACCATATGATCATTTCATAAGATGCTAAAAAAGCATTTGACAAAATTCAACTTCCCTTTATGATAAAGGTCTTGGAGAGATTAGGGATACAAGGATCATATCTAAATATAATAAAAGCAATATACAGCAAGCCGACAGTTAACATCAAGTTAAATGGAGAGAAACTCAAAGCCATTCCACTAAATTCAGGAACAAGACAAGGCTGCCCACTCTCTCCATATCTCTTTAATATAGTGCTTGAAGTTCTAGCAATGGCAATAAGACAACACAAGGAGATCAAGTGGAACTGGAAAGGAAGAATTCAAACTTTTGTTATTTGCAGATGATATGATAGTATACATAAGTGACCCCAAAAACTCTACCAAAGAATTCCTACAGCTGATAAATACCTTCAGTGATGTGGCAGGATACAAGATCAACTCAAAAAATCAGTAGCCCTCCTATACACAAATGATAAAGAAACAGGGAAATCAGAAAAACATCACCTTTCACAATAGCCACAAATAGCATAAAGTATTTTGGCGTAACACTAACCAAGGAAGTGAAAGATCTATTTGACAAGAACTTTAAGGCTCTGAAGAAAGAAATTGAAGAAGGCATCAGAAAACAGAAGGATCTCCCACGCTCTTAGATTGGTAGGATCAACATAGTAAAAATGGCAATTCTATACACTATGTTGAGTCCAAGGTCCTCCCAACTCCCTCCAGGTCCAGGAAGGTGAACAACCAAACTGACAAGGCTCACACAGAGCCCATCCATGTCGTAGAGACCAAACCCATCGCCACTGTCCTAGTGTAGAGAACCCTGATGGCTCTTTGGCCTGGAGAGGGAGGGAGTGGGGGTATGGGTGGAGGGGAGGGAAGGGAAGGGGGAGGAGAAGGGGAGGAGATGGCAATTTTTAATAAAAAATAAATAAACTGGAAAAAAACAAAAAAATGGCAATTCTATCAATCTATAGATTCAATGCAATCCCCATCAAAATCCTAACAAAATACTTCACAGACCTTGAGAGAACAATAATCAACTTTATATGGCAAAACAAAAAACCCCAGATATACAAAACAATGCTATACAATAAAGGAACTTCCAGAGGCATTACCATCCCTGACTTCAAACACTATTGTAGAGCTACAGTAATGAAAACAGCTTGGGACTAGCAAAACAGAGATGTTGATGATGGAGGACTCTCATTGGCTAATAAAGAAACTGCCTGGCTCATTTAATAGGCCCGCCCTTAGGTGGGTGGAATAGACAGAACAGGAAGAAGGAAGTGAGGTAAATGGCTCAGTCAGATGCCATGCCTCTCCTAAGTGAGATAAATTGCCCTGCCTCTCCTCATTGAGCCAGATGCGATGAAGCCAGCCACCAGGTCAGACGTGCTGAATCTTTCCTGGTAAGATACCACTCGTGGTGTTACACAGATTTTTAAATATGGGTTAGTCAAGATGTGTGTAAGAGGCTGAAACTAATGGGCCATGCAGTGTTTAAAAGAATACAGTTTCCATATAATTATTTTGGGTGTAAAGCTAGCCTTGTGGGAGCCGAGCGGGACGAAAAGCAGGCCTGCCCACAGCTGCTCACTACACATTGACCAATGGAATCGAATAGCAGATCTGGATATTAATCCACAAACCTATGAACACCTGATTTTTGACAAAGGAGCTAAAATTATACAATGGAAGAAAGAAGGCATCTTTAACAAATGGTGCTGGCATAACTGGATGTCAACTTGTAGAGGAATAAAAATAGATACATATCTATCACCATGCAAAAAACTCAAGTCCAAATGGTTTAAAGACCTCAATATAAATCTGACCACACTGAACGTGATAGAAGAGAAAGTGGGAAGTAGACTGCAACACATGAGCACAGGAGGACCACTTCCTACATATAACCCCAGTAGCACAGACAATAAGAGCAACAGTGAATAAATGGGACCTCCAGAAACTGAGAAGCTTCTGCAAAGCAAAGGACACTGTCATTAAAACAAAAAGGCATCTTATTGAATGATAGAAGATCTTCACCAACCCCACATCAGACAAAGGTCTGATCTCGAAAATATATAAAGAACTCAAGAAACTAGACATTAAAATTCTAAATAACTCAATTTAAAAATGGGGTACTAAACTGAACAGAGAATTCTCAACAGAAGAAGTTCAAATGGCCAAAATATAATTAAGGTCATGTTCAACTTCCTTAGCAATCAGGGGAATGCAAATCAAAACAACTTTGAGATACCATCTTACACCTGTCAGAATGGCTAAAAACAAAAACACCACCAATGATAACCTATGCTGGAGAGGATGTTGAATAATGGGAACACTCATCCATTGCTGGTGGCAATGCAAACTTGTGCAACCATTTTGGAAATCAGTGTGGTGGTTTCTTAGGAAATTGGGAATCAACTTATATCAGGATCCAGCAATACCACTCTTGGAAATATACCCAAGAGATTCCCAATTATACTACAAAAGCATTTGTTCAACTATGTTCATAGCAGCATTATTTGTAATAGCCAGAACCTGGAAACAATCTAGATGCCCCTCAATGGAAGAATGGATAAAGAAAGTGTGACACATCTACACATTAGAGTACTACTCACTGGAAAAAAAAAATCCCCTATGGATCTTCTCTTACAAGTTGAGGAGGGAAATAGAAGGAGGGGAGGACATGGAAATTTTGAATGGTATTATTTATAAAGCATTAAACATCAAAAAAGTATGAAAAAATATAAAAAAGCAACACATATACAGGACATGCCCTTTACTTCACAGAGCTACATCATCTACCCAGAGAAATGAAGTTGTATATTGTGTCTACCCTCAGGAAAAGTAAAACGGATAAATATCAACAGATCTATGTGGAAGCTGAAGATTGGCTCTACTGTCATTAGATTCTCTGATTAATGTGCCTAACAATTCTACGTACCAGAACAACTATAAGAGCAAAGCTACAAATCTTTTCACTATTGCAGTGGAAAGAAGCAATTGTAACATACGTGTATAACATTTCAATTCTATTGACTAAATGTTAATGATCTCGATGACTGTAAAAGAATGCATTTTATAGCATATGATAAAATCCAGTCACTTCACAAATGGAAACATACTCAAGATTACAAAAATTAATAAAGATAACAACGCTTAAATATTTTCTCTGGGGGTTGTGCACAACAGCTGTGTCAGGTACCAGTTGAGAAGGTAATCTGTTATTAATTATAGACATATGTGGCCATTGCTACTAATACTCAAAGTGTTTGTCGGTTAATTAAGGAGGTGGATGTTCAATCACCTCTTACAGTTCAAATGGACCCAGTTGCCTAACTGGAACGCTTTTAGGTTTAATAAGTCCCTTGCCTACATCTCTCCTAGGAGAGATTAATTTAATTAATTAATTTACTTACAGATTTGGATTTAGGTAAATAGGACATTTATAGAGACATTAATTGTAATTTTTTCTTCCCATATTTACTTTGATATTGTATCTGTTTTGAAAGGTGGAACTGTAGTATACTGCAGCTTACCTTGCTGGTAAAAAAAAAAAAAAAAAAAAAAAAAAAAAAAAAAAAAAAAAAAAAGAAGAGAGAAGGACATGTCAAAGTAAGTGACTTATATCTTTATGGTTATGATAAAACTTAAGTCTTATCACACTGAATTGATTTATCTTCATCTAGAGAAACATCTTCATTATTCCCATAGACATCATTTTATAGCATGACTTGGGTCTCTCACATAATTGGTGTTAGCACAGATTTTGCCTTCAATAACTTTACTTGGTTCCCATACTATAAGATAGTTAGACAAGCGGTGAGCAAATTAATTTTAATGTATATAATATCTGGTATATTTAGAATAAATGTATTGTATTGATTTGAATGTGTCTTTTATTTTTTATTAATTATTTGTAAGATTTAAACATATTCTTACGTATGTATTCTGAATAATATAATAAACCTATGGTTAAATTGTTTAACTCTGTAAAATGTCAATACTTTCAAGTTATTTGTCTACAACTGTCAATATTGTCAGTGATTGTGTGGAGTATATCTACCAATTTGAATGGAAATATTAATCAGGATATAGCACAGATTAATATGTATATTTAATATGAGTTTTGTTTTGGGGGATATTTAAAAAATAATGCAAACCAAAAATATTATGAAGAAGTCAATAATACTAAAAATTGAAAATGTAATATTTATATACTTTGAAAAAACAATTAGTGGTCTCCTCAGATATGTTTTCACATAAAACCATTTACTGTTTATTTGTCACAAACTGTTTTTAAAAATGAAGACAGAAATCCACTTTTCCATTACAAGGTCTCAGCTGGCAACAAATCTACATTACCTTCCTGTTGAATGAGGCAGAAACACAGCAGCAAGCCATTTAAATGATTCGGTGAGCAGGAGAAATTCTGTTTACATTTATCACCGTTATTGCTCTAAAATGGCACAACTTATATTTATCGAGCAGGAAGTCCTCAATCACCTTATAATTGCCTTGATGTGCAGCATCACATGCTATCTGATCAGGGAATACCGAAGTCAGAATGATGGAAAGGAGGTTTTAAAAACAGCAGGAAGAAAAATAAGATAGGAGTAAAGATACCTCATTTCCACACCTGAATCAGGGAACTGTTACTAAAAGTTTCAACTGATGCAAGAAAATAGGCAATAATTCAAAACAGTATGAGAATTTAAAAGAAGTACATTATTTAAGGACCTCTATGTTATTAAAAAAATGTTATCATTGAGCAATTGGTGAACATGAGTCAACCTTGAAGTATTGACAGAATTCTGAGGAAATCAAGAGTGGGCTGAATAGACTACTAAACTTTGATTATCTTATGACCAAGGTTGAAAGGCTAATTGAAGAAAAGACATTTTTGAAAACTCTATAGAGAAAGTATTTAAGTTATTATACAAACCCATGATGGTTAATCTTGGTTGCCCATTAACTAAATTAACTAAAATCTAAACATCTGCCATACCCATGAGGGGTTTTATTAATCTTATTCTTTGGTGAAAACACACCATAAATCTAGGCATCATCTGCTTGCAGGAACTCACATAAAAGGACAGGAAAGACTCAAGATTTTTGCCTGCTTGAACTCACCCTTTGGCTGATAAGTTGATTTCTCCTTATCTTAAGGTTTTCTTTTATGATAGTAGAACATCCTCCTCCCCATTCTTCAAAACTTCTTCATGACTAAGATCAGCAACTCTCAAGGAATCTCCCTAGACTCCAGCACCAGACTGGTACTGCTGAAACAGGCAGTGTTGTGTAATGAGCAACTACTGAATTCTTGATTCTTTGCCTTTCCCTTATGAGATCACCACTGTTGCTCTAGCTGGACCGTAGCTTTTTTTTGTTTGTTTGTTTTTTTTTTTTTTTTTTTTTTGGTTTTTGGTTCTTGTAGACCAGGCTGGCCTCGAACTCACAGAGATCCGCCTGCCTCTGCCTCCCGAGTGCTGGGATTAAAGGCGTGCGCCACCACCGCTCGGCTGGACCGTAGCTTTTAAGATTATATAAACTACATACTATACATGTTTAGAATATATTTTAATCTAAATAAACTGTATTTATTTTGTATATGTACCTGTGTGTATGTATGTGTGTGTTGTGGTGTGTGTGTGTGTTTGTGTGTGTGTGTGTGTATGTGTGTGAGCATCAATTCTGTCAAGTCTGTTCTTTAGAGAACCCTTACTAATACAAAACCCAAATTGATATAGGGACCAGCAGAGGAGTTCCATATGGCTGTGCAATAAGAATGGGACAACTGTGGACTCTTAATCTTCAGATTACAGAGAAAAAGCTAAATAAAATATAGGAAATAAACACATGAATTTTTATAAAGAGATATGTTTCAAGATTACTCTGAAAATTAAATTATAATGGATATGCCTAGATATGCCAGACAGCAGATAGTACAATGAATTCAGAAATATGGAAAATGAAGAAGAAAAGTCATTCAGAAAAGACAGCAAATCCCCTGCTATCAATTCTACTCACAGGAACTGTAATAGTAAAGAAAAAACACTGAGATTAGATTTGTGGAAAGACAGCACAAGATTGTATATGTACACTATTTTAAAACTGTAAACTTGAGAGAAAGACATGTGCAGTGATCTTAATATGTTGGCCAGATATTTAAATGAGAATTCAAAATTATAATTAAAAAGCTCTCTGAATGCTGAATAATTTAGGCGTGAAGTTTTGTGCTGGCTTCTTTAAGCCTCCAGTTGTCAGGCTTCTTGAGCCTCCTTATTCCTCAGGGAAAAGTGAGTGCACTATCTGCCCATTCTGCAGCCCCACTGTGCAGAAGAATCAGACACAATATGGAGTCTAGTAAGCAGGAATGTAGTTTATTACTGTGAACATCAACTTAGATAGCTAAAGTGACATGGTATGACTTGGAGGTACCTCTATCCAATGAGAGGAAGCCAAACACACCCTCTGGCTAGAGGGGTGTCTACCTAATTTATGCTGCATCATCCTCAGTCATACATGAGCCAGGCTTTTCTCTCTCCTACAAGCCTTGAAGTACCAGAGCCAGGCTTTTTTTCTGTCCTATAGGTCTCGAGGTACAGCCCCTGAGATAATTTTGGTCCAACAGTTCTCCAAATGCCAATTAATTAAGGAGTAAGTAAATGCATACTGGTAGTATTTATTAAAGCATGAAATTTAGCATTATAAAACAGAATGAAAATTTGTGTGTATGTGTTTGTGTGTGCTGAGTTGACTATGAGACTCACATTAGAATGGCATTTAGAGACTAAAGCAACTAGCCTTGGAGACAAGAAAAATCACTGACCTATTGACACAGAAAGGGCAGAAAAAAGAATGGGAAATTTATAAAGCTCAAGCTTCATAATTTTATCATTATTTAATAATTTTCCATACTCTATAACTCATTTTATATTCTTCATTAGTTTGTTTGATATTCCTTCTATTTGTTGGACTTGGGAACTGAGTTCGGGTCATCAGTCTTGCCTGTGATCTCTTTTATTTGCGGAGGCATGCTTGCCCATGCTGTAATTTTAAGTGGCTTGACCCTTTTCAAATCCTGCGGAGGCAAGCACAATTTTTATGAGCTCATATATGCAATAGCAATCGTGTTCAGAAGACGAACATTTCATAACACCTCTCCCAATCAGATGTTGTATTTGCCCTGTTGCTTCTTTTTTTTCTCATTTTTTTTATTAAAGATTTCCATCTCCTCCCCTCCTCCTCCCCCTTCCCTCCCCTCCCTTCCACCTATACCCCCACTCCACCCCTCTCCAAAGACAAAGAGCCATCAGGGTTCCCTTCACTATGTTAAGTCCAAGGTCCTCCCAGCTCCCCCTAAGTCCAGGAAGGTGAGCAACCAAACTGACAAGGCTCACAGTGAGCCCGTCCATGCTGTAGAGTTCATGCTCATCGCCGTTGTCCTTGGTTTCTCAGTCCTCCTCCACCATCAGCCACATTCAGAGAGTCCGGTTTGGTCCCCTGTTCCATCAGTCCCATTCCAACTGGACTTGGTGGTCACCCGTTAGATCTTTGGGACAGGGAAGGTAATACAGGTGCTCTATTTATGACTAGCTATTTATTGTCAGTGATTTTCTGCACTTTGAATAGATATGATTGACTTCAACATTTCTTCAAGCAGTAAGAAACTTTGCTACCAAGGTTGGGAGGTACAGAAATGTTTGACTATGATTTATTTAGAAGACAGTTTGACAATGTGTTCATTTAGAAAAACAACACGAATATATTATTATTTGCATCATGGGGCTACCCTAACTGAGTTTTGACCATGTCTACAGTACATGTATTTCTGCTAGAGAACATTCCAAATTCAGTCATGAGTGTTTGGTTACACACAAAAATTGTCTTGCCACTATTGTACTTCTACTGGGCATTTATTGCCTGAAAAACTCATTACTGTGGTATGAAAAGAATGGTGCTAGGTAAAAACATTACTCTCCTTCTCTCCCACAAGTCTGCACAACACCTTCTGGTACTATGAAAGCTAGTTAGCAGGGAGAATTTCCTGGGCACTTCAAGATCAGTTTTTCAGGATGGAGAGCTTGCTTAGTTAAGAGCAATTGACTGCTTTTGTAGTGAACCTGGGCTCAGTTCTAAGCACCAACATGGTGGCTACATTCATCCATAACCCCAGTTCAAGAGGTGCCAATTGGCACACATGTAGTGAACACACATGCATGTGAACAAAACCTTCACATTCATAGAGTAAAATAAAAATTAAAAAATGCTTTCTGCATCCTGCAACCAATATATGTGATGTCTTTAGCAAGAATCTTACCATTAGTTATCTTACCTGTGTTGGGCAAATGAGCAAATGTCACAACTTGTGTTATTTTGGAGACTTCAGGGGAATTAGTAATCAATAACTCATAGTAAGGCAGTACAGAGATTATGATTTAATCAATATTTTTGGAAACAAGATTGTTTTTTTTTTTGATGTAGGGTAAATCTATTCAAACCTCTTTTAAAGTACACTTATTTTTAACTATCTTATTTAGTGAGTTAAATGAAGAGGGCTCCCCAGAGGCTCACATATTTGACACTTGGTTCCCAGCTGGTGTTGCTGGTACAGAGGTTACTGAAACTTTATGAAGTGTAGCACTGCTGGAAGAAATGTCAGTGGGAAAAACTTTGAAACTTTGTTCACTTCCCGTTTATTCTTTATTTTTCTTGTTTGAAGAAGGAAATTGGATTTTTCAGCTTTCTGTTTCAATGTAGGTGCTTTCAATCATGACTCCCCTGTCATTCTAGAAAATATATCTTGAACTATAAGCCAATAGAAACTTGTCTTTAGGTTGGTTCAACCTTCGTATTAGAAAGTAGAAAATAGGAAAGCAAATAATATAGAAGCTGGTATCAACAAATAAAGATGCTCTTAAGAATTGATCTTAGTCACATTTTTTTAGAAGAGTGTGGTATTATTTGAGCTAGAGAAGTAGTTGTATGATGTGAACAGAAATTGAAGGACTTTTCTGGCAGAGATGTGGGAAACAGTCATCCTGGGAGTATGCAAACAGTGGAGTCCGTTGCATAAGATTTCCAAAATAGTAGAATCTTACTAACCAGGATAGAAGCAACTCATGTAACAGTTTGATAAAGAATCTTGCTCTTTCCTGTCCATTTATTGAAAATTCACATGAGAATAAATTCAAATGTAAGAACCCAATTTCTCTTTCACAGGAAATTTAAGGACAGCCTACTGTTGTATCTGTGGCTTGGTTGTTATTAATAAGCCTTTTACCTGTTTACATTGAAAATGAGCAAGTGAGGAGGAAAGAAATATAAAATGTACAGTTCAAAGAAAGGAGACAACACAATATCCATGTAAGTAAGCCATAATGGAGAGTGTACTTGGGCATATTGAGAAGGATCAGTTTTCTGCTTTCCTTAAAAAAATATGGCTGGTGAAAATTTTACCAGGCTTCATGTAACAGTTGAGGGTGACTTATACAATTATATTTGGACAGCAACAATTGGCCTTCATTGGGAAGGGAACGTAGGGAGATCTGGAAAGCACTGTGGGAGGGAAGGTGAATATGATCAAATACACTGTAAAAATTCTCTAATAATTAATAAAGAAATTTGCATTATAATCTGAATTTTTAGAACTTGGTCTTCATCTATGAAGCAGCAACAGTTTTAAGCACATTTGAAGCCTTGATTTCCTACTAATTTAAGAAAATAAATGCAAAATAGCTCATTTCTATTTTTATGTTTTTCCTAAAAAATATGCCCCATTTAAATAAATTATCATTAAATTGATATGTTTTGTTTTCAAAAAAGTGATCTTCAGATTGTATGTAGTTGAACTCTGTGAAAGTTTAGAAAATTAGCTGGGCATGGTGATTTGTAAACATTATCACACTTTATATGGAATTTTAGGCCACCAGCATCTTGAGTTTCAGGTTAGCCTTGGTTACATTGAAAAATGTCTCAAACTGAAATCAAACAGTTCAGCATAGCATCAACCACATCCTGATTTCAACCCCAGCCTAAACTAGAGCATACCCTGCTCAAAAACTGAAACAACGTTAACAATATAACAAATGTTATAGACTGTGATAGGCTTTCATAGTGAACAGCTTACCCCATATAAAAACATCAAATATAGGTGCATGTGTATAGATTTTGCTCTCAAAAAAAGTTTAAATTCCTTTTAAAAAGTTATTTACAGGCATATGGGCACATGAGACACCCAGTTATGCTAGTGTGCTTGTTTTTATGTTATTTGCTGGGCTAATTCATTCAGTAAATTAAGCATGATGAATATTCTTTGGCAAGAAACGGCATTTTCTGTCAATATTGTACCTCCTATCGACCATGGTGTCTTACATGACAGCTGGGTCATGGCAATTTAAAACAGAGTCTTGTGGATCTTTTTCTCAAGCTAGCTTCTTTATTTTCAAAGTAATTGATACATTTATATCTTTTTATTCATATGTCTTTCTTAGAAACAATTTGCTGGAGAAGACAAATATATATTGAAGTTATGGTTATTTAGCTTATTCAAGAGTTTATAATACAGCTGTAGGAAATCAATCCTCTATTAGTTAAGGTTAATGTTTTCACACTTTCTCTAAGACGTTGCCATATTAATAATTTTATTAAATGTATCATTTAAATTTTTAAAAAATAGGTAAAAGACATAATATGGTGATCATCTGCATACAGATGAGTGTAAACTGGAATAACTTTTTATTGCAATTAATCTACATATAGTATATACTTTTATTTTGTTTTTAGTCTCATTTTCTAGTAAATATTTTATCCCACAAATAAGTCCATAGCCAAATGCAGGGTTTGTAGTGCTTCCTGTACTGTTTCTTATTCCCTAATTTATGATTCATTGCTAGTCCACGGGAAGTGAAAAGTCACTCATTAAAATGAAAGAGCAAGGCTCTCAGTTGGGTTTTGTCAGGTGCATAATGTGTCACTGAGAAACTTTCTGATTCTTGTCAATGCAAATTTAGAGCACAAAAGAATAAGCAGGGGAGAAGACAACACTCATGAATACCAATCCAATGGTTTGATTCCTATCTTATTTAGATTAGGAGAGAATACCATTAAACAGGACGTGGAATCACCAATGTTAGCATCCCCAAACTGTGTCATAAGAACTTCAAAAGTGATGTTTTATTCTTTTTTAAAACAATTCTGCAAAAAAGTAAAGAATATTACGCAAAATTTGTTTTTGGAACTGATGAATCTATGAAGTAATTAAAGCTGTGCCCTTGCAGGTCTCATCTTTCTTCTCATCTTCTTTTCATCCACAGCTGCCTAAATCCTCTCAGGAAACCCTGGTTCATGTAGATCTTATCATGTCTGTCCATTATTTTTACTTTTCCTCCTTCTTTGGGGAATTTGTCTGAAGCATGCTTTTTCTTGAATATATACATGAAGTACCTCAATTGAAGAAGAGAATAATAATAATTGTATGCTTTCTGTCCCTTCCATGTGCATTTTTCATTCCTTTTATGCTTCTCCAAGGATCATGATGAATCAATATACCTTTGTAAAATTAACTTGTGCACTGTATAAAATAATCTACATTAAATCGTTATGAATTTTCACATATGTAATAAGGTTTTCTTGTTATTAGAAATGGCAATTTTATTTTTCTTCTTGTTTTTAACATGGTTGTTATTCATGCTTTACTGGGAACATGGGTTTGGCTCTGCCTATCCCTTAGTAACCATGCTGAAATTGGTTTGCATGTTTGGGACCAATGTCATTTATGCTGCTGTGTTTGTTGGATATAATTACAGTGATGTGATCACAGAAGGAAGTGTGAGAGCATCCCCAGTGGTAGGAGGTATGCCTAAGTTTTCTTTTTCCAAAATGTTTTTTCATGCAGCTCTAGTTGATGTGACAGGTGAGAACTAGTAGTGATGACTTATGTATGTCTTGCTGTGAATCAATGTGAAAACCAGCAATTAAAATGCATTATTGATCTTTTCCCTTCATTTATAAGTGATTGTTTATGTTTTGAATTGCAAATACTTTCCAAAATTGTTATTTTTACTATCTTTTAAAATATTTATTTTTAGGATTTTGTAAGTTGTTCTAAATTTCAAAGTCATTACAAAATGCAATCTTCAGTTTCAATACAAGAGAAATCATATTTTTCAAAGGTCTTTTATTTCAAAATATTTAATAGGTTATATAGTTTATCTCATTTAATCTAAATATATTAATTATATTTTTCAAATTATATAAGCAAATCTGAAAATCTATTTTTTATTTTTTTCTGATGCCATATGAGCCCATGGTATTTACTCTATGATTATGTAGTATTAAGACCTCATATTAATCCCATGCCGCCAATACTGGGAGTAAACAATTGTCCAGACATGCTTACCTTTTTTCATAAGGATCAGAGACTCAACCACAATAAACATGTCCTCGTGTTTATTGGTAAAATTTCTTTCCTACAAAATCAACTGCTCAGTGATCACTTTGTTTTTGAAATGAAGTTTAATCTTCACATTAGTGATGGTAATCTCAAACATAAATATGCAAACATGTGAAATGCTTATGTTATTAATTTTAAGTACGTTGAATTATAAGTAGCTTTATGTTAGTATCTCCACAAACTTGTAAGTACTGTTTTATGGTTTTCTCATGGTGGGATACTGATTTAAGTCATAGGAATTTATCAGTTCTAAATTTTCTTATTAAATTCTTAGTTTATAAGTTTACTGTTCAATGAAGCAATATGTAAAATATGACAGTGTCTATATTTATGACAAAAGTATGTAAATGATTGCTTGTGTGTGCATGAATGTGTGTTAGACTGACCTAGAAAGGGGCTAAGCATAAGGCGTGTTGAGGCTGGCAAATCCCAATCTCTGTTAATTTCCCTCAGAGGAGAAATAATAAATAGTTTCAGTATTGTATGTGTCTAAGTATATATGTATCTATGTATGCATGTATGTATGTATGAGGTTTATATATATGTACACATATATACGATACTCAGAAATAGGAAACAAATCAGTTAAAACACAAATTTAGAGAAAAACAGTATGGAAATTCTGTATTGAACTAGTTTAGAGGAATTACTTATAACCAGTCTTTCATTTCTATTCAGTGCTTCAGATGATATATTGTGATTGATTGTAACAAACAATCAATCCAAGTTCAGCAACTTAAATGTCAGCTTCACTACCAGTATCAAGACTTTTGAAGAAAATGTCATAATCAAAGACTTAGATACCATAAGGCACAGGGATTGAAAACAAAACAAACCACAGCATGTCAGCAACTGCTTAAACATTGCTCACAATGAAAGTTTTTTAATTTGATAGTAATTGTCTTCTATTGACTCTAATATTAACACTATCTAGATTTTCCAAAAGTTATCTCTTAAAGAAAAGTACAGAGCAAAATATGCAACACTCCTTTCATAGACAGAGAAATGAAAGAACCTGAAGAAAATTACTTTCTACCAAATTTGAGGTTTCCTTGTTTTCTCATCTAATTTTGAAGTGTTAAGATAAGTTTTTGCATTAATACTAGATTGTTTTTGGAGACTTGTATTTTAAGTAATTTAAAATGGTAAACTTAAATATCTAGGAAAATTTTCTTTACAGCTTATGTATTTAAGTAAGAAAAGTCTCAATGTAATTTATATTGGATTATGATTCCAAAGATAAATGTAGATATGTGTTTTACCATATAAAAGTAATTCTCTAGGACCCAGAAGGCATTCATTTTGAAACAAAAATTTAAACTTTTTCCATATTTTGGGTTAAAAGTAGCGGCTGTCCTTTCTACTGTTTTTATACTAAATTTTAGTTAATTTTATGCAGGGTTTGTACAGATTTTACTTATCTAACATTATGAATTAAGTAAATTATGAAATCGAATGTTGATGAATATGTTCATTTGTCATTTTCTGAAGGATCTAATAGAATAAATTAACAAAACCTTCTTCCAATAATGTTTCAATTAACGTGTTAAATTCTATTAATTTAAGATACACAGGGTTTGCTACTGTTTCACAATAGCTTTTGGAAAATATAATATTGATATCTCATTTAAAAAGAAATATTTTGTTTGGATTGCTTTTGAAAATTTAATTCAATTATAATTATAATTGCAGGTATAATTTTAAACTCATATAATTTTATTTGTAATTTATTGTCCTTGCCATCCGCCACATAATATTATTTAATTTGCATACCTATTTGTCTTCAACATGGTTAGAAATGAAATTATATGTGATATAAAATATACAAAGTAAATAAAATATATTTGCTGATTTTGCTGAATATTTCTGTATAACTTCTAGCTAAGAATCATAGACTATGATCACCACTTTCTATGAGCTCAATATAAAATTCCTCAATTACATATTTGCATTTTTTCACACATTAGTTAATTATTATTATTTATATATTTATTCAATTTTATGATTGTCATATCCATATGCAATATATTTATGATTTTTTACTTAGAACAGTCAGTATACTATTAAGCTCTGTGTATTTATCAGAAAAAAACTTAATATTTCAAACTTAATTAATTTTCTTGCTTCAATATTATATATTATATGTATAAATAGAACTGCAGATTATGTGCTTTTGCTGTTATATGTTAATCTTCCATATTCTTAATATCAGTCTACAAATACATTCTATTTCTGATTAGCAATTCATTATTTTCATATTTAAAAAAGATTATCTCTAAACATATTTGTTTATCCATAAAAGGACAAACCTACCCCTAAAATAACACATCTAATAATTTTAAAGTGTTGCCACTCTGATGATTAAGTATTCAAATATGAGGCTATGAGGGTGATTCCTACTCAAACCACCATGTTTAGTATATGTTATTTTTAAGTTGGGAATTAAAGTAATATTATAATGTATTAATTCCTGTTTTTAGTTTATTTTGTTGTGCTTTCCCTGATCTGTCTTGATTGCCTGTAATGATATTGTTTATTTATTTCCAATTGCTATGCCATTTTAGTTTTGTCTAATCATAATAGAGTAAAGTTAGTTATTAACAGTGTGCAAAACCACAAAACGAATACAACCTCGTGGAGATTAAACAACACACTAATGAGAAAGAAATCATTACTAGAAAAAAATCAAAATTAAAAGCTTCTTAAATATGGATAAGAATGGACAGAAGAATGCAAAAAAGAATAGCATACACATATCTATTAGATACAATGCAAGCAGTTCTAAGAAGGTTTATATTTCCAGTAGTTTACATCAGGTTCAAATCATCATAGACTTGTAATCCCACTCTCAATGAGGACCTATTAACAAGGACAACAGATAGGTGCTGCGAGAGGATAATCACATTTACTTTAAGGGTATGATTCCTGGTTTACCAACCACACTCTAGAGAATGCCTTTATTGTACTGGGTAGTTTTGTGTGTCAACTTAATACAATCTAGATCACGTGAGGAAGGAGCCTCAGGTGAGGAAATACCTCCTTAAGATCCAGCTGTAAGGTATTTTTCTCATTTTGTGATCAATGTGGGAAAGCCCAGCCCATGGTGGGAATTGCCATCCCTGGGTTGCTGGTCCTGGGTTCTGTAAGTAGATATAGACTGACAAAGCAAGGGAAGACAGCCAGTAAACAGCAACCCTCCATGTTCTCTGCATCAGCTCCTGCTTCCAGGATCCTGCCCAGTTTCAGTGATGATCAGCAATGCTAAAGTGTAAGCTGAATCAGCCCTTGCTTCCCAAATTGTTCTTTGGTCATAGTGCTTGGTTACAGCAAGAGAAGTTTGATGTGGGATGTCCTTCTGTATATATGTTATGCTTATTGGTGAATGCAGAAAGCTGTCTTGGCTAGTGACTTAGCAGAGTAAAGACAGGTAGGAAATTTGAACATAGACAGAAAGAGAATACGTGGTATCATGGGAGATGCTATGTAGTCACTGAAGAAAAAGATGCCAGAACATTACCTGTAACTCATAGCCTCATTGAGATAGATAGACTAATAGAACTGAGTTAATTTAAGATGTAAGAGCTAGCTAGAATACGCCTAAGCCATTGGCAAATAGTGTTGTAATTGCTATAGTTTCTATGTGATTATTCAGATCTGGGTGGCCAGGAAAGCAAAGCACAGTATCCACACCTAGTTTGAGTAAACTAGAATGGATGTTTTGAAAAAAAAAATATGAAGAGGAAATGGGTGCATGGTATGGGTGTTTAGAAAGAAATTAACCAAACTTTCAATAACTTATAAATAAATAAATGTACAGTATATGTTGATGCTGACAGTATCATTATAAGCCTAATTTGTAAAGTATTAGCAAATAATCAGAAGTGCAATAAAGCCAAAACAAATGGATCATACTATAATCTACCAAAAGAAACAGCTGACATTTATCACTTATAAAATAACATTCATTTTTCAATTACTGTATGTCACTGATTTTCAAGAATGTTGCTAAGCAAAATCTTTAAAATTTTAACTTCATAAAATGGAGAACATCATAACAAATTTTTTAGGCTCAGAAAAACCCAGTTGATATGCAGCCAACAACAAAACACTTCTTATAAATAGTAGGTTATTCTTGAAAGAGATGATAATAAATGTTATAGTAACTACAGCATCTGTAAGTATGAAATTATGCTATGAAAGTATACTGGGTGCATTGTGCATGGTTATGAAGCTTTGAAATTCTAGTCCACTAATCAGTGTGACACTTTTGATACTGTATTTAATTCAATGCTCACTCAGTCCCTATAGCGAGAGCATTTTCTAATGGACAGCTCCATCAGTATTTTCTGCCTAAAAAGTTGAGGGTATAACGAAGCAACATTTTGAAGGAGTTATATTAAGTTTCTGCAAATGCACAGTGACATTTTCACTTTTAGCATAGAAATTTGTATGTATATTTGCTGAAGCAGAAGTAGAAAATTCACTATGATATTTACCCTTGATCATCTGCTAGCAAAGCTGCAAAATATGTAAATAGAATGAGTTGGTTGCATATTTTAGTACTCGCCCTCCTATGCTTCCAAATTTATTTCAGTATAAAATAGAGGCACTTTACGAACTGAAAGGTTCCTGTTCAATCTTGGTTACACACTTGCATCATTGATAACATTTTTAGTATTACTAAGGACTTAAGTGTTTTTGAAATATTTTGTTTTACAGTTTGAGTTAGACTTTAACATTATATAGAGATGTTTATGGCAACAGATCACATAATACTGTAACGAGAAAGGGATCAAAGCCTTGAATTATTCTTAGTGATTTTGCAGCAGGATTTCATCGAGATGATGTCTTATATCCTGTCATGTCAGACAAGAGCATCTAGAAATCAACACTAGAACAATGGTTAGCTGGTTATTTAATACCTGAAATGCTTTCAGTACGACATGGAGAGGATGTGCTGTCAGAGAACAAGAATGCTGCCATTATTTAAATAGCGTTAGTGAAGTAATGGTTTCTTCTACATATGTTAATCTCTCTTGTAACACTGACTGCTAGCATGGCTAAGAACTGCCACTTCTTAAAAGAAGTAGGAAAATGAGAAGACTGAAGAACAGCTATGACCATAGGCTAATCAATTAATCAATATGGGTCAACTTCATAACTGAATTATCTGACTTTCTATTACCAACCTCCACTGATGCCTAGTGTCAGGGATTTACAAATCATCCAGTATATTTAGATTTAACACCACCATGGAAAGCAAATGATTTCACATAGCCAACTAAGCTTTTCTCTGTGGTGATTTTGACAAATTATTTTCTTACTCATCATTTGAAAATGTTGAACTCAGTCTGTTCCTGAAACTTGATACAATAAAGTGCACATGTACATTTCCATTCATTAAGCTTTCCTTCCTTGACCCATTTGTTAGTTGCTTGTCTTATTACAGAAAAAAAAAAATCTAGCAAGAAAATAACTTAAGGGAAGAAAGATTTAATATGGCTCGCCGTTTATAAGTACCGTATCATTGGGGGAGGCTATAATAGCAGAAGATTGAGGCAGCTGTTCACATTGTTTGTATTGATTTTATAAATAGAAAGAACAAACAGAGAGTTTCAGAACAATTTTGCATTTAGATTATAGCACTTTCATTTCAATTGTCACACTACTAAGTATTATAATTTCATGAAGTCTCAGAGCTAAGGTCACATTTTTTTTTCTGTTGTTTAATTATGGATGTTACATACAAATATCACTACTCAATTGAAATTGTGTTTATCTGCTTTATAAGAAACCTATGATTCATAGACTTTTTTCTTTTCTTTAAATTTTTTAATTTTTATTTTTATTGAGCGCTACATTTTTCTCTGCTCCCCTCCTTTTCAATCCTCTCCTAAGGTCCCCATCCTCTCAATTTACTAAAGAGATCTTGCCTTTTTCCACTTAGATCTATATATGTCTCTCTTAGGGTCCTCATTGTTGTCTAGGTTCTCTGGGATTGTGATTTATGGGCTAGTTTTCTTTGCTTTATGTTTAAAAAACATTTATGAGTGAATCATGTGGTAATTATCTTTCTGTATCTGGGTTATCTCACTCAAAGTGATGTTTTCTACATTCATCCATTTTCCTGCAAAATTGAAGATGTCTTTATTTTTTTTCTGCTGTGTATTACTCCATTGTGTAAATGTATTGACTAATCTTATGCTTTATTAAGAAACTGAGTCTATATGTTTCCTATGCCATCTAAACATTTTATAGACTGGAAATGCCAGCTGGGCATAATGATTTTAGTTTTAAATCTGGGGACTGAAACAGGAGCATTTCAATGAGGTGAAGTCCTGTCTACTCAGTCATTCTTAGACTAACAATTGCTACTATTTACAACCATCTAAAATAAAATTGAAAAGTGATTATTTTGTTATAATATCAGAAATAATGCATTCTACACTTTGATCCTATATAATGTATATTATTAAACATTATTTTCTATATTTAAAGGTATAGTGCAGGGAAAGAGACTGAACCAAAACTTTCTCAGAGACACTAATGAAAGGACAAAGGAACTTTAGTACTGCATTCTCTTCCAGGAATAGACTTGGCAAGGCCAGGTGATGCTGGAGCCAATGGCTGGTAGGAGCCAAAGTTGTTTCTGGAGACATGACCCTTTGGTTGGACTGTTTTTGGCAGTCAACAGACAGCTGTGTCTGAAGTAATCTGTAGGTAACAGGTATCTCTTTGCCAACATTGTCTGACCTGAATCCCTGTTGACGTTGGCCTTTTCCCTCAAGCAAATACTATATATGGTGATGTAGGTCTTAATCAATTTGCTAGGCATGCTATGCAAGACCGTATTGCTATTGCTTTTGTTTTCTTTACTTCTCATCTCTGGTCCTTTCCCTCAACACCTCACCTATCAGTATTCTTATTTCTATTGGTTTTAGGTCAGAAGAGGACACTACAGACGTTATCCTGAAACTCTAAGATTTCCCTTTAATAATCACATTCTTTTAACCTTGAAGCTTCAACGTTTGCTATATCAAGATTCCTGTGTTGCTTAAACTCCTAAACAATTCAGTCTTAAGTCTCTTTATGGAAACTAATATGTAAATTGTTGAAAATTCTGTTCCATAAAACCTTTTAAAGCACTCCCAATTAAATGTTCTGAATATGTGCTCAATCAAATGTATAAACTTTTATCTGTTAAGTTTGTAGTATCCATTAAGCCAGTGAGGAGCCTTCCAATTATTCGCAAGTCTTATATTTTCCCATTCTGTAGGCTGTTGTTTTGTCTTGTTGACCATGTCCTTTGCTTTACAGAAGCTTGGAGAAAGTGGGAAATACACTTGAATGCATTGGCCCAGGAGACCACTTTCTAAATATGACTCCAGTAGCACAGATACTGAGAGAAACAATTAATATTTGAGACCTCATAATTGTGATTTATTAACATTAGCAAGGCTGTTCTGAATCTAAGCTCTCTCCAGGTCATCTTCTCTGGAACAGTCTTTTTCTAGACTGTGCTTCTTTTATTGATGTCACTACACAGTCACAGTCATTATTTAGAAAGTTTGTGACAGGTTCCTGCATTTGGTTGCGATCATCCAACATTGACTTAGTCTTAACTAATTGCACTAAAAAAATAAGTATTTATTAATTGATTTGATATCTTGTCTATGTGGTTAAAATTCAAACAATAAAACACACAATGATTAAATTACTGCTCTCTTATTGAATGAAAGGATTAAATGTCTTAATTAATTAATTAATTAATATACCAATTGTCCTGTAGAAAGGGCTCTTAAGTTTGGCAATGACTTTCTTTTGTTGTTTTACTTTGTGAGCTCTTAGAAAATGAGATCAACCTTCAAAACATTAGGGGATTTGGGTAAGTTTAGCCTAAAAATACCCCTTCAGGCTAGAGAATTGAAATCACTTGCCTAAGGCCCTAAAGTCAGTTAAAAGCAAAGTTTATCAGAGCTTTCTATGGGAGATTTCAATCTTGAAGGCACGGGTGTCTCAGTGTGGGCATTAATATCATCAAACTGAATGTCAGATGTGAAAACAAAAGGGCTCTGTACTTTTTCTCTCAAACTTGCTAGTGTCTTAAGCAATGAATAGGCAGGGCTATATTAGGCATCAGCAGTGGCTGAGGCCCCCTCTGGGTCTTACATTCTTATTTAAACTCACAGAATTTTAATCCTTGAAGCTTTAGATTATATCTTCAAAACCAACATGATGAGGGAGCAGAACAGGTAATATATTTTTATTTAATTCATCAATTTTTTTCTTTATTTCTTCCCTTCTTCACCCCCTCCTCTTCTTCCTTGCTTCTTTATTTGCATGTGAAGATGAGCCATCTCCCCCGCCCTTTCCTTTCTATTGTGACTTGGTCCCTTATTGAATCTGGCGTCCATCTATCTATTCTGCTTCTCTGGCAAACAGACCTAGTTTCCAGGGACCCACATGCCTCCAGCTCCCTACTGCTGTGTGAGGAGTTTTGGTGAATTGAAGCAAAGGGAGATTTTGAAGACTCAGGAAATTTTGCTGAATGCAGGATAAGAGTCAGGATATTTTAAAGGGAGACACCATTAAAATGCCTTGTATAGTCTTCTGAAATCACTAAAACAAAAGAAACATCATACAAGGCTCTCTTTTCTCCAAGGTTATATAAACAATAAGGAATATTGAGGTAAAGACTCACCAACTTATTTTGTTGACTCTACATCATGCAGGTAGTACCAAGGTTTCAGCATTCATGACGCATAACCCGTGCTGAGGCTTTTCTCTTTAATATTGTACCTTTGCAACTAAGTAAATGTGTACTTACGGTTTCTCCTTTTACTAGTTAATTCTTTGATGAATCAAAAGGAAGTTAATCGCTAACACATCTGCTTTTGACCGATCTGTGATCCTGTAACCAACCCCTTCTACCTAGTTGTGTAAGTCCAGTAAACTCTTTGGTTCATCAAATCCCATTTTGGTGGTATCATTGCTCTGCTCTGTATTGGGTTCTCTATCTGTGGTCAGTGGACATTTGCTCACATCTCCCCAGGATAGCACTATACAACAGTGATGCAGCCCCAGACATGTAGGTGGTTTGGGGGAAGCCAAAGTCTGGTCTTGTTGCTTATTCAGTAAACAATTTAGTAACTGGGGAATATCTTAAAATTCTTTTCTCATTCCTTTTCCCTTATCCACCTACCATTTCTTCCTCCCTCCCTCCCTCCTTCCCTCCTTCCCTCCCTCCCTCCCTCCCTCCCTCCCTCCCTCCCTCCCTCCCTCCCTCCCTCCTTCTATCTCTCTCTTTCTCCCTCTCTCTTTCTGTTTTCTTCTTTCCCTGGTCAAACAAAGTGAAGGGATTGATTATGGAAATCTCATACATGTGCATCACCCACTCTTGTTCTAATTCATCAGTACCCCCATGCTCCACTCTTGTCCCTCCTGTTTTCACTCCCATTTTGCACATTTCCTTGCCATGGCCACAGCATACTTTTGATAACTGATTGCTATCTCACGGTAGAGTTATGAATTTTTTAAAACACACACACACACAAAAGGAGAGAGATATTTATTGTAATATGTTTATATCTGAGGCTGATTTAATTTTATTCATGTAATAATCTCCAGAGAATTTATTCTGTCATCAACAACAATTTGTAAAGAAGGTAATATATATTTCTCTGATTCTTATTCTTGATTCCTATCCACTAATCTCCTGGACTACATTTATACAACATGAATTTCCGAATTTTGCTATTTTGTAAATCCAGTTTTCTCCATCATTCAAGGCAGTAATAGCTGCTTATTATCAAATTTGGTGAGAAAAATAATGAGCAGTTTCCAGTACATCTGTCAATCTGGAAATCTCTATTCTTCTTTTTCTTAAATATTGTAAATTTGATCTAAGTGAATATATACGTTCTCCTGTTGTTAGCTAATTGTTTAAAAAATACAAAAAGAAATATTCATATTTCCACATTCAGAAGTTTTCATTTTACAAAATTATTTTGCAGACTCCAAATAAATATTCTTGGCACTGTCATTCCTCAGTTATAGACTGTGAAGGAATAGCAGAAATACAGTGAGCTTTCAGACATATTCACGCAGCCACAGTGAAGAAGCAAGACATCAGGCTGCTTTATTGACTCAACAACACAGATTAATGGAGGCAGAAGGCTTCTCAGTGAGGATTATTAGCTGCAGGAGACTCCAGCCGCTGTAGCCAGTTAGGATATGAATGTCAAATCTGTATGGTGAGAGTAAGAAATAATAACCTGTGAACCTGTGCAAAATTGTTACTGCTTCAATGAGCAAAAAGAAATTTGAATTCATACTCACTGCTCTTATTTAGAATTCAGTATAATTTGTCCATGTTTACTTTTCAACAATATTTCATATTTGTTAACTTATTTTAAATTTCTTTATTTTTTAAATAAAATGCTATATCAGCTGGGCTACACACGCCTTTAATCCCAGCACTCAGAATGCAGAGGAAGGTAAATTTCTGTGAGTTGAAGCCATCCTGGTTTACAAAGTAAGTTCCAGGACAGTCTCCAAAGCTACAGAGAAACCCTGTCTCGAAAAACTAAAAACTGTAAGGACATGGAAATTTTTTTTTATTTTTTTATTTTATTTTATTTTATTTTTTATTGCAAGATATTCATGAGTATGGCAATAGGATCTGGACATTTCTGGCACCCTCTCCTCAGCTGCCCAAGGACCTAGCTGGGGGCGTCTTCCTGGACACCTGGGAACCCCTCTAGAGTCAAATCTCTGCCAACGCTAGAATGACTCCTTTAAGTAAGATATATAATTCCTTGTTCCCATATCCACCCTTCCTATATCCCAACCATCCTATTCCCCCAAGCTCTTCCCATCCTCCACTTCACACTTTTCTCACCCCATCCCCCCTCCCCCCATCCCACCCCACCCCTATGTTCCCATTTTTTGTCCGGCAATCTTGTCTACTTCCAGTATCCAGGAGGATAACTATATGTTTACAAAAGCATCTGTTCAACTATGTTTATAGCAGCATTATTTGTAATAGCCAGAACCTGGAAACAACCTAGATGCCCTTCAGTGGAAGAATGGATGAAGAAAGTGTGGAATATATACATATTAGAGTACTACTCAGCGGTAAAAAAACAATGACATCTTGAATTTTGCATGCAAATGGAGGGAAATAGAAAACACCATCCTGAGTGAGGTAACCCAGGCCCAAAAAGATGAACATGGGATGTACTCACTCATAATTGGGTTCTAGCCATAAATAAAGGACATCGAGCCTATAATTCGTAAAAATCCTAGAGAAGCTATATAAGAAGGTGAACCCAAAGAGAAGGACATGGAAATTTTTAAAGAATGTTTTGCTTGCTTAGGAGCTAATTAGGGCACTGGGTTCAAACGCAAAACATCTGGGGCTGGTTGAAAACAGGATGTCTAACACAAGTGTTCCTGGCTGCGGGCCACTTGTTAACACCTAGCTCTGTGGTCTATCAGGGAGCAGAAAAATTGACTGCTTCGGGGAGGGCTTTGGGTTGAGGTGTCTGCTAGACAAAACCAATTTGGGGGGGGGGGGCTGCTAGACATAACCACCTTGGCGGGGGTTATGTTAGAGATAAGGCACACCTGCTGTTATGCAAGACCAATTCCCTTGACCCAAAATGAGCCTAGCTTGCGGGTTTTGCCTAAATAATGTCAACCCCAAATGATGAGGGGCTCTCCTCCTGACTGTGCTGTGTTGAGTACTGGACAAGACCCCAGCCTGGCTGAATAGCGCACTGAATAAACCTTGCTTTTGCATTCTGGACTTGACTGGATCCTGGTGGTCTCTCTGGGGTCGCGACTTGGGTACAGCAAAAGAACAACAAAAGCTAATGTCATCTATGAATCGTTACTTTATAAGTTAGTATACATCATGTCCTGTGGGACGTAAGATAGTAGAAAAACTTACATTTGATATGTTTTTCCTCCAGCAGTTCGATAATATCTAAATATAAAAATATTAAACTTATGAACTGTAAAAAATAAAAAAAAACCAGATGTAAAGATTAAAAATAGCTTTATTTCTTTTCCTGGTTGGCTTGTTTCATACCTGCAGTGATTCCAGATTTTACAAGTGACAGAAGTGAGACATTGATTTAGTTTCATTGTATTTAATTACAATGTAAAACATTGGTTTTTTCTCGGTTTTTCTTTTTTTTTTTTGCTGTCTTTTTTTTTATTAAAAATTTCCACCTCCTCCCCGCCTCCCATTTATCCCCCTCCCTCCTCCACTCCCCCCTCCCTCTCTTGTTCAAAGAGCAGTAAGGGTTCCCTGCCCTGTGGGAAGTCCAAGCTCCTCCCCGCTCCATCCAGGTCCAGGAAGGTGAGCATCCAAAGAGGCTAGGTCCCCCACAAAGCCAGTATGTGTAGTAGGATCCAAATCCAGTGTCATTGTCATTGGCTTCTTAGCACCCCTCATTGTCCGCCATGTTCAGGGAGTCAGGCTTTATCCCATGCTTATTCAGTCCCAGTCCAGCTGGCCTTGGTGAGCTCTGATCAGATCAGCCCTACCATCTCAGTGGATGAGAGCACCCCTCGCAGTCCAGACTTCCCTGCTCATGTTCTCCCTCCTTCTGCAATGTTTCTCTGTAGCTTTGGAGCCTGTTCTGGAACTAACACTTGTTGACCAGGTTGGCCTCACACTCTTTTTTTTTTTTTTTTTGGTTTTTCGAGACAGGGTTTCTCTGCAGCTTTAGAGCCTGTCCTGGACTCACACTCATTTTTAACGAGTTGTGGAGACATTACTAATCATTTTCAGAGTTATAAAGTAACAGAAGTCCAGCATAAATTGCCATTTCAGCTTGTAATGCAACTTTTAATATTTTCAGTAGCTTCTTGCATAAATTTGAAGTTTTCTTTTTCTTCTTATTGTTCATATCTCTTGCAATATATTTTAGATAACTTACTAGGGTTATTGCATTTTAAAATTATGTCAACTGCTTTATTAGAAAGCTGTATACTATAGTGACACCATAAAATTTTATTCTAGAATTAACTAGAATATTCTTTACGATTTTAAGTACAATAAATTTGAGAATTGTCTGGAATATGGAAGGAGATCCAAGTCAATTGGAGAAATGTAGGCTATGTCTACAAATAAATAATCTTATAATATTCAAACAAATAAATGAATGGCTTTTAAGATAAATTAATGGCTAAGTACTCATGGCACATGTATGAGATGGTCGTTAATAGTAGGAAATGATGTAAACAAAATAATTATATCAGCTGTGTGTATAAATTTAGGCTAACAATTTAAAATATTTTGAAATATTTTTCCAGGTAAATAAAAATTGAATATGAGAAGAATCAGCTTCGATGACAAAGGGTAATTTGTGATAAACTGCTTTGATATGAATAGGTTTAACTTACACAATCTTTTTATATAAATAAATATATAAAAAACCTTTTTGAATATTGCTATGATGAGTTGCAATAAATCCAAATAGGCAGCATTAGCCTTCTATTAGAATGCTATAAAACTAGATAGTACATCTCTTTCTGATTAAAAAAAGTCATCTATTTGTAATATTTAGATTAGTAATTTCATATGCCTTGATTATTCACTGAGATTGGATCCATACTTATATGAAAAAAATAATGATACATATGTAAATCACAATTTTTTCTGCCATAAAGAACATCAAAATTATGTTTTAAGAAAGTGGATGAAACTGGATATACTATATTAAGTGAATTAAGTCAGAAAGACAGATATTCCCTTTTATGTAATTTTCTTCCTACGTTTTCTCAAGCTGCATATCACCATGGAAGGTTGCATGAATGAACATAAAATGAAAACTGTGTAGGGGAATCAAGTGGACTTCTGGAAGAAGAGAGAGGAGAGAAATGGAAACAGACGGTTGAGTAACAGCTTCCTCCAAATCGGAACATTCCATCATGGTTGGGAACTGCTTTAACTCATGAGGTAAACACCTCAAAAGCTTCAGGAAGTCTCTGCAACTGACCAAATATACTATGTCCCTCCATCCCCACAGTGATATGATCAGTAATCAATACTAAAAGTCACTCTTAGACTCTCATATCTGCTTGAAAGAAGCAGGTTTTAGCCAACGTATGTGGATGAGATCTCAAAGTTGTACAACTGTTTGCAAACAGCGTAATGAACTACAAATTCCAGCTCTCAGAACCCATTAACTATGCTGGATGGCTTTCAGCAGTATGCATCAATAAATAACTCCTCATGCAAAGTCATGTATTTATGCCAATAAACTTAGTGGTTCAGCAAGTTGAAATTTGGTGAAATTCTTACACTGATCTACCCACTATTCAAAATTTTGAATGAATAGCAGTTTAAGTTTCAAATATATTTTATTCTTATATAATACAATAGTGCATGAAATAAATATATACCAATGGGAAAAATAGACTAACAAATAAAAAATGCAAGTACAATGCATTGTATAAAATATAAATTTATAAGCTAACAGCTTAAGCTGGTTTTCAGAAGCTTTTGGAAGAGTCATAAAGTTTACGTAATTTCATACATATCCACAAATATTTAAAAGCTCAGAATATATCAAAGAACATGTTGAGTGATTATAAAATGACCTCTGTCCCACCTTAAGCTTATAAACCTCTCCCACGGGGAGCAGAGACTTGATTCCGATAATATGAGGTCTATGTGGGGTCATAATGTCAAGATGAGCTATTATTATTTGCTTTCACTCATGCAGGTTATGACACATTTGCTCTTTTTGGAAAATAAATTTTCAGCTCAAATAAATGAATCAGCCTAATCTGAACTGAGGAAACCAAGACTTTGGGAGTGACTCTATGCCCTCCCTATGTATATCAAATATACTTTAATTCATGTGACACCTCTTCTTAGTGTGTGTTCTCAATTTGTTAGTCACTGTAAGGAAGAATAAAAGAAGCAAGATGACTACAAAACATATTTCTTTGTTTTTTTTTTTTTTTTTTTGGTTTTTTGAGATAGGGTTTCCCTGTAGTTTCTAGAGCCTGTCCTGGAACTAGCTCTTGTAGACCAGGCGGGCCTCGAACTCAGAGATCCGCCTGCCTCTGCCTCCCGAGTGCTGGGATTAAAGGCGTGTGCCACCACCGCCCGGCTCAAAACATGTTTCTTGAAGGTCACCAGGTTCACACATTAATCAGATATTAAAAAAAAACTAAAAATTAATCATGAGGTTTGAATATTTTTGTTACTAACACATTTATTCATGCCATTGTGGTAAATGTATGATCACAATGCCTTTCAAAGGTAAGATATATGGTCTGACTAGGTACGAACTCCACAAACCCAAGGTGAGATTTTCCAATTTGCATCAAATATATCCTCACACCCAGACAAATTTACATGGATCCTTTATTTCTGTGGATGACATCGTAATGTCACTCCCATATTATTTATTTTTGAAGATGCCTCTGGATAAAGAAAGATATACTACTTATAAATTATATTTGTTGAAATACTGCATTAGTGGAATATATGATAGTTTAATTCATTACAGAGTTACATTCTTTTTTGCTTTGCTGAGAACACACGGAAACAATCTGTCCAGGTAGAATCCAAAAATACACCGATAAATGAGACATTCCCAGAGAAATAGTACCAAAGCATAATAATCACAAAATATTTAAAGGATAAGTTGCTAAGATGAGAGTTATCTGAAGAACAGTGAATATCAAGAAGGAGTCATACAACTAGAATATCACTCCCAAATATTAGTTATTGCACTGTTAGCTTTAGCATAGATTGACAACACAGGGATTAATCATACTGTTTGTTCAGCAACCACATCCCATGAACAAAACAAATAGTATCATTTGTTTTTTTAGAATTTATTCAGACATACACAACTTAAATGTGAAATGGATAGGGACAGAGAATTTTCAACAGCAAAAGGGATGCATTTGCTGTATATAATTTCTTTTCTTTTCACAATTAGAAAAAGGTGCATTCAGTTAGAAATGACTTTACATGTCAATATCACCATTATATTTTTATTATAAGAGAAACATGAAGGACAATTGTTCACACATGATTGATTTTTAGAATGAGAGCTATCCGTCAATATTTGTATGACCCCCTTTTAAAAAGTGTTAAAATGTCACTGTAACAGTGTTAAGGATCCTACCTTATTTTGTCTCCATGAAGAACTAGCTGTAATTTGATTTTATTTAAAACTTTCATTCACATCTATAGTCAGCTTGTCAGGGGGAATGTTATTTCCAAGTTATTGAGTTGCTTAATTACCCTCAGTCTCCGTTAACAAACTTTTAAAATGTGTTTATTTCCTCACACAGCTATTTTGAGAAACAACTAAATTTTGAAAAAAAAAATGTTCTTGAATTGAAAAATGCAGTTGACAGGGGGGATAAAAACCCAGAAATTTCTGTATGCTTTAAAATCTCAAAGATCACTAATTGCAACAAGGAAGTAGACTGAGTCACCTGCACTGATTAACAAAACAACCTAAGTGGAATGTTTTACAGGAAGGAAACAAAAATCTGTTGCCAGGGCCCTAACAGCCTTGCTATATTCAATGCAAGTAACATTGTGATAGTAATACAAAGACACAAATAGTAAGTAAGAGATAAGAGGAAATTTATTAACTCCTTGCATTGGTTTATCCTGGGTGGGTAAATGTTCCGCACTTTCTGTATTATTTCTACACTAAACTGTTATTAATTTTATACCTGGAGTGAAAAATATCACACAGAGGGACTTTCCAGGTAATAAGTGTGAATAAATACGGCCTCAGTTGTGGCTTCAAAGGACCAATGAAAGCATAGATAAATCCTCATTCTCCTCTTGGATGGATTCTACAGTTTATATACAAACATGTTAATTGGACTTATACTCATCTTCAGCAGGTTTCCAAGAGTATGCCTACTGATACTGAGGAAAGAATGTTTTCACCACTTCAAAATCTGTAGACGAATGCGAAAGAAAAGTCACGTGTAATGAATATTCTCAGAGCCCAAAGCAGTTTGGAATCAAATGTGAAACCTTTCTGAAACATCATGCCTGCCTATGAAATATGTGCTTCTGTGAATGTGTTCAGTGTTCTTTTCTGTAACTCTGATAATAAAGCAAGGTACCCAATGTCTAGAACTTCATCATCAACACGGGCACTTCTGTTTCTACCTTTGTGACAAAGGTCTGGTCATCTTCAGGCATGTTGGTCAGAAAATAAATTTTTTCTCAAAAAGACCCAGCTTTGACATCTGCCCTACTCCTGGGATGTCACTTTGAATCTTTACATGAGGAAAAAAAATCATGGTCTGTTTCTGCTTATAAATTGCTGTCATGTGTCATTTATGATTTTTGAACAATCATATAATTATCTGTATAGACGAAATATTTTATAAATATTTTCTGCTTTCTTTCTAAGGAAGGGTGTTATGTTGTCCCCAAAATACTGGCTTAGACATTAGAAACTGTAATAATATGTGCATGATCATATATCTCTTGATTTTTTTTTTTTCTGTACTGCATGTCTTCAATTTATCTACTTTGCTCCAGAGTTTGCTTGCATGCATTAGGAAGAATTTTGGTGAAAAAAAAAAAAAAACTATTAATAAGTTACTGAGAAGGGAGCGTAGTGAACCATAGCAGAACCGAGAAATAGTGGACAATTTCCAAAATCTGCATCTCCCTGTCTGATGTCAAAGTGCTCTTCAGATCTCTTTTCAATTTTGTTGCCTGCAACTTCTTTCTTTTGGGATGATTTCACTCCCTGTTAGCAGATTTCCTTGGCGAGCATTCCCTGACTCTGTGGCCTCCAACATCGTAAGGTTTCTATGGCAATCCAGGATTTAACTTCACAGCTTCATGCGATGGCCTCTCTAGGCCTTCATTTAGGGACACCAAAAACACATGTCGAGCCTCAGGAGTAGTCCTTGGTCATAGAGAGAATTATATAACTCCTTTCTTCTCTCCTTAACTCTAAAGGAAGAACCATGTGTTTGAACCTGCAAACTCAGTTACTTGCTGGAAATGGAAGATGGCCGCGTATTCAATTACATCTTCACCAACTTTCTGTTTGTAATGATTTCCTTCATTTCCTAAACTCGACTGTCCTGAAATTGGATCTGCAGACCATGCTGGTCTCAAATTCAGAGATCCACCAGTGTTTGCCTTCCAAATGCCAGGATTAAAGTGTAGCATCACCATACACTGATTTAAGGTTTTCTTTAATTCCTTTTCTCAAGTTGGAAACTTAACTAGGTGGGATCTTGCCCTAAGATCACTAGTCTCTTTATTCAATTTCTTAATCTGTTATCTCCTTGAAACCAGGATTTAGCTCCATTCCATTTCCTGAATGTCCTTTCTTCTCAGCTTGATCCTTTACACCATAAATCCTTTTAAGTATGAACACTAGTAATTACAGAACAGAGTTTATACTAGCTTGTTTTGAGATTTCCTTTGCCAAGAGCATTAATCTCAAATTCCGCAGTTTAATTTCATGCAGATACTTCCAACAAGGGTTAAAAAATCAGCCACTTTCTTCACCACAATATAGCAAGAACCACCTTTTGGCAATATACTAAAATTATTCTTCTCTGAAACATCTTGAACCAGTCCCCCACTGTTCAAATTATTCTCATCCTTCTACTAGTATGACCCATTAAGCAATACTTAAATCAGTCCACTGCCTTCCTAACCTATAATGCCAAAGTCCAAATTACTTCAAATAAAATTGTGGTCATGGATATCACTACAATACCCCAGTCCCTAGCATCAACTTCTGTCTTAGTTATGATTTCTAGTGCTATGAAGAGACACCATGAGCATGACAATTATTATAAAGGATAATATTTAATTGGGTGGCTTACCATTCAGCAGTTCAGTCCGTTATTAACAAACCACTAAAAACATCTCTAATATTTTCTATAATTTGTAATTGTTAGGTGTCTCTATAAAGAGAATTGGGAGGAATATCAATGTATTTGGCAAAGAAAGTACAGTTTAGTGCTAGAGAATTTTTTTCCCTACTTAAATTTTTAGAGGAGTTGTTCAATTTTGTTTGAGATTATAAGAATATTGTATAAATTTGAAAGAATGTAGAATCATTTTGGAGAAATACATCTGGTTATACCTATTGGGATTATCTTGATTTAATTAAATTTGGTGTAAAGACAAACCCACTATGGCTCATAATGTGTATTAACTGGAATTCTAGACTGTGTACGTACAGAAAATGAATTGAGCAGGAGCAATGAGTCAATATTCTGTGATTTTAGACAGTGGACACCATGTCAGAGAGCAGCTGCTCTCTCAGTCCGCACCATGATAGACTATGGACTGTGACCTATAAGAAACCTTCACTCCTCACACAACCATTCTCAGAGTATTTATCACAGAAATAAGAAAATATCTGACATGTTGAAAATGTTTTTGTTTTATGTGGTGAACTTTTAAAATGTCTGGAGCTCAGTATAGAAACACTGTTCATAAACTACAGAGAACAATATGGCTAGTTTTAGAAAAACTTTCCTACCCCTTCCTTATCTTTGGGATTAGAAGAGGGTGATGAATTGGGTAGGAATGTCGGAATATAGGGCCATTACAAAGTTGATACCTGGAAACAATTCTTTTTTAAAAAATATTGTTTGTTTTTATCCTTAATAATACTTATTAAAATTAATAAGTCTTTGAGTGTACAGTTTGTTACAAAGGAAAATATGAAATTAACACATATTTGCATTAACTTGCATTTGTAAAGGTTAATTAACATTCAGGGAATTAAAAGTAGAGGAAAGGCAAGATTTTGTCATGAAACACATGGCAAAATGCCTGTGGTATCCATTGCTTTTCTGGGGATTATATCCTGGGAATTATGATAAACAGTAGAATATAAAGTTTCAGTGCCATAATAAACAATGTTAACAGATAGCATACGGTCCATGTGGAGGTCTGAACCTTGGTATTTTAGATATTAGGGAGAACCTTTTCGTTCTCATTCTTATGGTCAGAGAGTGTTCTATGTACTGAACAATGTTTCACCATATACCTGTCTTATTATGAATCGGAACAAAACTCACCCATCTCAATCATTAAAGGACTGGTTCTTAAACAATTTCAAGAAGGGTTATAAGCTTTTGTGGGGGAAATAAGTCTCCAAATCTCTCAAATATGTAGTATGGCAATCATTAGCCCACATTTTTTTGAATAAATAGAAGAACAATATTTCAATGATTTCTATTTTCACAGCTTGTTATGTAAATGTCTTCAGGTGGCATCAGTCTGAGAATATATGACACACTGAACTGTTGTAGGAGGTGGCATGTTTGCTTCTCAGATGCCCTGACTCCCGAAATAATCATGCAAAAACTAATTATTTAAATTGCTGCTTGGCCCATTAGCTCTGTCTCTGGCAGCTGCTCCATACCTTCTCCCTGACTTTGCCTTCTTTCTCCTAGCATTTAGCTTTGTTTCCTCACCTAACTCTGTTCTACCCTGTCAGGTCAAGCCAGTTTTCTTTATTTATTAATGGCAATCACAGCATACAGAGGGGAATACCACATCACTAAACAATCCTGAGAGACTGGCACTGGAAAGGAATAATAGAGTATTGAACATAATAGTAACCTGAAAGACCAGCTCTCAAGGTTACTCCCAGGGTTTGCAGAAAAACTCCACAGAATAACAAAACTGAAATTAAAGTTTTTCTTTCTGAGGGTTATGGAATAATTTCACACATGTGCTGTGCTTGTCATGATCCTTATCTTTCTATTTTTCTGTATGTTAATTTTTTTTCTGACTTCTCCATTGATTTGAATCTCTTTTTCAATTCTCTCTTGATACTTTTTAAACCTATTTTAAATACAGATTTTAAACAGGAGATTTGAGGCAATACTCATAACAAAATATAAGGTAAAAAATGAAAATAATTTATAGTTCACACATTGTTTCCTAATTTCTAGGAATCACAGCATTCTACTTCATTGGAGAAAGGGCATTATTTTTTAATCATAATGATTATAATAAATAGAGATATTAAGATTTTATATACATACAAGGTACATGTATAAATATAGGAGCTATAAAATTTTTCATAGTGAAAAAATTTAACTACTCAGATGTCTGTATATACTAAAAATTATGATTTTAGAATCTGATCATAAATACCAATAAAAATAGCCAACAACAAACACAGGGATTACAGTGGTTGGAATTTTTAAGAATCATATCACTTCAGAACTGTAAGGTAGAACAAATCCCTCTTTGTTTATAAAATATTAGAAATCTTCTTACCTTAGTCACATAGAGTATGTGATGCATGCAAAATGAGGTCCTTCTTATGTTTATGTCAAAGGTTGTAGGAGTTGCACCAGGTGACAACTAGTGCCAACAAAAAAAGAGGAATAATTCTATGATGGAGTAGAATCCTCTCTGGTAAAGGCCTGTCAGCCCACTAACTCTGGAATCCATTGTTCTTGTCTATAATTTGACATATGCAAAAGCAGCTACAGTGTCTCCCTACAGTGTGTAAACTCATGTGATGTGTATATGGATTGAAATGTGGGGGAACTTAGCTTTCAAATTATTTCTAGTTTTCTTTTGATAATTTCTTTAAGACCTTTAACTATGAGTCAATTACCTCAGCCATCAGAGGAGATTAAAAGGTAGGCAAGGTGGCCCATGGATATAATATCTTCTGTATTATCAGAAAACTAATCCAGGAGAATTATTATGAGAAATGTTCATCAGGAACACGGTGCCAGTTTATCCTGGATCAGATATGAGTCCTTGTCTCGAATGAGAAAAATACAAAAATGGAAGCAAACCAAAGAAACAAATAACAACAAAAATATAAAAAATAACAAACAAAAATACATCCATATACCCTGTGTATTAGTAATGTTCCTCCTTGTGAGATAAACCCTGATAGAAACAGATTAAGGAAGAAAAGATTTGTTTTGGCTTAGGGTTCTAGAGGATAGGGTTCTATCACCTCGGACAAATCATTTCAGTAGGAGGTAAGGCAACTGGGATTATTGTATTATAGTCAAGAAGTAAAGGGACATCAACACTGGAACACAGTTTTCTTTCTCCTTTTCATTTGGTCCTCGATCAGATCCATGAGTTGGTACATCCCACGTGTATAGAGTGGGTCATTACACCTCAATTAAACTTCTCTCTATCTTGATTCTAAATCACATAAGTTGACAATTGAGATGAACCACCATCTTAGTTGGGACTTACATTGCTGTGAGGAGATACCACGATGATGGAAACTCTTGCAAAGGGAAAACATTCAATTGGGGTGTCTTACATGATCATCATGGTACAACAAGGAGATGAGCAGGCAGACATAGTACTGGAGAAGAGGCTGAGCATAATACATATTGACAAAAAGGCAAAGGAAGTAGTTTGGGGCACTGGGTTTGGCTTGAGCCAGTAAGCAATATATAGAATGAGTCTTTTTGCCATAATTATCCAAGAAATACTCATTGCTTCTACAATTAATTGACACCCTCCAAGTTATAATCGTTGTCATTTATATGTCATATTATGGAATATGCAACAAAACCTTAAGTTTTAACTTTGTAACCTTTATCCCTAGGTAGCTTTTTATGATAAAATCAGTTTTTTATTAATTATTTTTAATTGGGTTCAATTAATATAGTCTTTTACAAAAATGCAGCTTTTAACTGAAAGAAAATAAAAATGGTTTGTTCTAAGTCAGATATGAGTCACAGTGTATATCCAGGTTTTCCTGAGAAACATCATCTGAACTCCAAAGTATGACAATAACAAAAGAAACAAAACAATCAGAGTATTTACCATGCATTGTTCAAGACATCATGTAGGTAGGTTTGGGGGTAACCTTCTCTGTTATTCATAGTCACAAGAGACACACCCTTGTTTCTTCATCACAAAATTTCCAGAAAAGTTTAACTGAAGAGTGAAAAGTCATACTGAATGTGCACAACACAATTCTCTCGGCTGGTGTCCCAGACTTTATATATAAAGAGAGTGTGAAAAACTTACACTCTACTAAGTGAGTGCAGGTGTAAGTGACCCTTTGTCTTACAATCCTGATTCCGTTTTCCTCACCATGATAGGCTGTTATTTCCATGTATAGCTGAACCAAGACTTTGTTCCTTAAGTTGAATCTTATCAAACTTTATGCACATCAATTATAAGAGTAACTTATATACTGAGTTACAGAAAATTAGGAAAATATCTGCATCAAGATCCAGATCTCCGATGGGATCCAAAAGGGTGCCAGAGCAATACATTTCAAATGTTCTTTTGATAGCCAAATGCACTTTAAGGCAGTTACAGAGATTAATAATTTGCAGGAACTTTAAAAACCAGCCTTAAAAACCTCCCCTGCAAGGATCCAAAAGAGATGCTACAATAATCAAAGAAAATGAATTCTTCACTATGTTCTTTACCATGTCAGTTTCTTTATTTTTCTGCATCCCCCAAAGTTTCCAGTTTATAGACACATATAGACACAATCATCAATACTTTGACACTAGCAAGGCTGCCAGGCATGAATTGCTCATGACCATGAAAACTGATAAGGGCTAATAAAGACACGTGTATCTTACTTACTGGCTCAATGGGGGCATATCTGAAAAGGGTCAAATACAGGAAAAGACTACAATTTCTAAGAGGGGTAAAAGAGAGTATGTATATAATAGCATTTGTGTGTCTAGTTAAATAAAAATTTTGTGTTCTAATAAATGTAAAAAGGGAGGAAATTGCAACAACGTTGTGCACTTTCTAAGCAGTTCCTCTTCTGCAGTCTGGGAATACAGCACTGTGGTAACCATGGTAACTGGCATGTGTTGTGCGAGAAAGGCAGTTGCCATTTGGTCCACATCAGCATTTTCACCAAATGTTAGCTGATTAAAAGGGACCCCCCCAGCCCTAGAGATTACATCTACAGCATTTATAGTAGCTATAGCAAAGGGGAAAACTATGACTATGTATTGCAAAATCTGGAGCCCGACCGTATCCGGCTCCGGACCAAGAGGCAGGGTGATTGCTGATGCCTGAATGAGAAAGAATTCCTTTCTTTACGGCTGATGAAATTATCCATATCTTTCCCCTGTATCTCCAAGGGTAAAGATACAAACAGTTAATTTCCTAGACTAAGATCTTGTATCAATAAAACCAAGGTGAAGGTAAGTACAGAATACCAATAGCTTGTTAGGGTAGAGTAGGGGCCTGTAGGTTGCATTCACCTAAGTCCTGTTAGAGAAATCACGATTCCCAGACTTCCTTATCGGGAGGGCAGAAATGCTATAGCCTCCTTCTCAGTGCCTGTTGTTTGAGGCTCTGAATATTTCAAAGGCTCCTCTCCTGGCCAGATGTTCTGCCATAAAAGAAAATTGTGGGGAACTAGTTTCTATGTTTATATTAGGGAATGGACATAGAATAATTTATGAAAACAAAGATTTTCTAGACTGTGCATATACTTTCATACCAGGGCGCTACAGTGAAGGAAAAGTTCATCCCGCATATCTGTATATGAGGAAATTATGTCCAATAATTGATTAATACACTGGTGGAGATTTTTGGGAGGCATGCCAGTATGGAAAAGAGAGTGCTTTGGCTTCACAAGGGTTTTACAAAAATGACAACCATTATTCAAAAGTCAAATATCCCAATGCCCTGGAATTTTAGTGTCCTTGCCTGAATGTGTGATCCCAGTGGGTCAGCCTAGTGATTTTCGCAGCTGTATTCTCATTGATTAATCTGTGGGCTGCAGTGGACAATGAATAGCTATTTAGGGGATGAAAAATTACATCATAGAGTTTTGGTGTTAGATCTTAACCTTCTAATCGTCTATAATTATGATTGTCCAATCAGTCCATTAGCTTTCAAAAATTATTAATATGGATATTTTTGAGTTAAGTAACATAAAACTGTTTAAAGATAGTAAAATTTATGTTTTTAATTAATATAAAATGGTAATTGATATGTATATGAAGTTCAAAGCATTGCTTTTGACCTAGAAGCAAACCTCACCCAATTGAAGAGTTGAACCATACTTTTCCATTCAAAGTAGTCTCTGGAATCTACTGATTTTTTTGCTAACTCTGTTTGAAAGTTGTAGTGGGGAGCTGTGGGCTGGCTTCCCGCTGCCAGGCTCCCAGCCACCAGCTAGCTTATGCCCCAAAATAACAACACACAGATTGTATTCTTTTAAACACTGCCTGGTCCATTATTTTCAGCCTCTTACTCACATCTTGATTAACCCATATCTAATAATCTGTGTAGCACCATGAAGTGGTGCCTTACCGTTTAGTTTCTAGCATACGTCCATCTTGGGCTGGAGCTTCATTGCTGTCTCTCTCCTTGAGGAGAGGCAGGGCAGTCTGTCTAACTTAGGAGAGGTGTAGCATCTGACTGATCCTTCTACCTCATTTCCTCTTCCTGTTCTGTCTACTCCACCCACCTAAGGGGCGGTCTATCAAATGGGCCAGGCAGTTTCTTTATTAGCCAATGAAATCAACTCAAACAGAAGACTCTCCCACATCATTTCCCCTTTTTCTGTTTAAACAATAAAAAGAAGGCTTTAACTTTAACATAGTAAAATTACATATAACAAAACAGTTATCAAGTAAGAATTACAGTTACAATATTTATATCTACTTTATCTTTTATCATAACAAAGGAAAACAACTATAACTATCTATCTATTCTTCTTCAGCTCCATCAAAGACTCCAGAAGGACACAATATTACCTAAGTAAATAAGAAATATGCAATTTCCAAACTCTAGAAATGATAGAGACATCTCGCTGCCTGGACAGTCACCCAAAGTTCTTTTGTATTGTTGGGGCATCTATCTTCGGCCTATAGGCCCACAGTATCCAGCAGACTTTCCCATGAAGCAGGAAATTTCAAAGACAGTTCAGTCACTATCTGCTGTGTCCTGCAGAATGTCTCGCAGACTCTTTCATGAATCAGGAACCCAGAGAGATCATCTCACCTATAGGCAAGTTCAGCAGTCCTCTCTCTGAGGGTTCTCTGTGTCCAGTTTATGCAATAGTCCAGGCAAAAGCAATTTCTTGCCCAAATGGCTATCAAACTCCATAAGGATCCTCTTCGATGCCCATCATCTTCTTGAAGTAGTTTGTGCTGCCAGGAGCAGACGTGTCTCAATGTCATGAAAAACCCTAAGTTATTAAAACATTTAAAATGCAATACTCTGTAGTCTTTGAAAGATATGAATGCCTATTTAACTGAAATATATCTCTATATATCTAGAAAATCTAACAAGACTACAAGCTTTACTATTATCGATGATTATCCATTAGCAACCTATATTTCCTAATTATACATTACATTCTAAAATGAACTATACAATCACAATAACTTAATCAAGATCAGAAATACATATACATATAACAAAATTGACCTTAAAATCCATACCAATGCAAATTATTCATATCTATATCATCTCCCCCTTTAAATGTAAAGAACATTTATAAACAATATTTGGGAAAATGGGCGCAGTTTTTTCTCTCCAAACTGCTTCCTGCTGAGTGGGGGCGCTGTTATTTAGGTCTTTCATGGTATAACCTGTGTGCCAGGTTCATCTCAGTCGGCAGTTGGGTAAAGTAATTTTTTGAAGGTGTTCACAGCAACCTTTCTGGAGGGCGTGGTCTATCATACCATATTGGGATAGATGCAATCCATAGAGTCTCATTTTCTGTAAAATCAAAAGAAGAATCTCTTTTCCAAAGTATCATATCCTTAGATCCAAATTCTGAAGTCAAGGTATTTTCAAAATATCTTTCTTGGATTAGTTCAGCAGCATTTTTAAACAAATATATTTTAGGAGCTGTTGCTCCTTCCTCAGCATTCAAACAATTCAAAGAGAGCATAATAGCATACAGTATCAAGGTTCTCTGTGTATTTTCCATCTTTATGCGGCTTTATTTTAACCTCTATATCGTTTATTTTTTACTTTTACTTTTTGAGACAGGTTCTCTGTATATCTTTGTCCTGGAATAACTCTGCAGACCAGGCTGTCCTTGAACTCTCAGAGATCCACTTGCCTTTGCTTCCCAAGTGCTGGGATTAAAGGTGTATGCTACCACACCGTGAACTCAGAGATCTGTCTGTCTCTGCCTCTCAGGCATTCGGATTAAAGGCGTGTGCTACCACACCTTGAAGTCACAGAGGTCAATCCACCTCTGCCCCTTGAAGTCACAGAGGGCAATCTACCTCTGCCTCCCAAGTGTTGGGATTAAAGGTGTATACCACCACAACAAACTACTTCCTTTTTTTTTCTTTCTTTCTTTCTCTTTTTTTTTTTAACTGTAAGAACTTTAACTTTTAGCCTGCATGTATTTTTAACTCACTGCAAACCATTTAGAGGTTTTCTTTGTCTTTGAATCTCTCTTTACTGTATATCTCTCTTTTTCTGACCACACGAGTCTTTAATTTACCAAGCAATATAGGTAGGATTAAAGCCTTGGCTTTGACAGCAAGATCCAGCCCATTCCTTAGCTTTCCAGCCTCATGGCAGAGGTACTGGCTATAGCCTTGTTTATCACCACAACTCTGTGGCGTTTCAAGGTCCCTGCCAGCATGCAAACTGCAACAGTGTTAAACAACACTCAAAAGCTCCATAGTCAGGACCGCCTGCTTGAAAGAGTCAGAGTTTGCTCTGGTGGGACGGCCCAGAAAGCTGGCATTTTAAAACGGCACAGCTTTTTTCCTGCTACGGCTGAAAACCGAAAAACAAACGTTCAGCTTTTCATCAACACCATTTAAGTGTTTCATGGCAGGACCTCTTAAAAGAGCTGCAAGATTTTGCAGCTAAAGCTGAGTCAGGAAGCCTCTCTTAGATGAGAGTGCTTTCTTACCTCTAGCAAGCAAAGCCAAACCTGAGAAATAGCTGCTACCAAGAAAATATGCTTTACTCTATTCTTTCCCAAGCTTTCTCAGGCTTTCTGTGGATTCAATTATCCACGTGGGCGCCATTCTGTAGTGGGGAGCTGTGGGCTGGCTTCCCGCTGCCAGGCTCCCAGCCACCAGCTAGCTTATGCCCCAAAATAACAACACACAGATTGTATTCTTTTAAACACTGCCTGGTCCATTATTTTCAGCCTCTTACTCACATCTTGATTAACCCATATCTAATAATCTGTGTAGCACCATGAAGTGGTGCCTTACCGTTTAGTTTCTAGCATACGTCCATCTTGGGCTGGAGCTTCATTGCTGTCTCTCTCCTTGAGGAGAGGCAGGGCAGTCTGTCTAACTTAGGAGAGGTGTAGCATCTGACTGATCCTTCTACCTCATTTCCTCTTCCTGTTCTGTCTACTCCACCCACCTAAGGGGCGGTCTATCAAATGGGCCAGGCAGTTTCTTTATTAGCCAATGAAATCAACTCAAACAGAAGACTCTCCCACATCAGAAAGTAAGTTCTCCAGGGACATCAAACATTTCTACTGCTTATGATCTAGATCTTAACAATAAACTTATATAAATACTAGAATAGAATTTCATAAAAGTTTCATTTAGAAAAAAGTAGAAAAGCACATAGCTATTGAGCCATAGTACACATGACGTAAGTGAGGTTAATGCTGGGAAGCTTGGCTTCTTCATTTTATGTTAGGCACTGTTAACTGAACTTGTTTCTAGAGTACAGTTGCTTAATGCAAAGTATTAAGGTTATGCATATTGGAATGAGTTTCTCCTATATTTGTTTTACTGCCCAGAGAGTACCAAGTTGAATCTTATGGTAATCATGTAGTTTGATACTCAGCACTATTCAGGCTACAGGAATTTTTAGGTTGTAGTGATTTCCAACATTTAAGAGAACATAATACTTCTATTATTTTATTAGAAATAAGAAACCAGAATTTTTTCTCACTAAAAGAACAATAAGTGACTATTTTAAAGAAATAGTTGTTCGTTGCCCTGGAATCCTAACATCCTTTAGGAGCCTCTTCACATTTATTTTCAAGCAATGCAGTTCTTATACAGAAAAAGGAGAGAAATCTTTTCTTCAATAACCACTTATTGCCAAATGGAGGAGTAAAATGTGGTGAAATTTTAAATATTTCTCTTCCCAGTAGAATTTATGTTAGAGTTTCTGGTCAAGTGTCCCACAATAAGAGGGAATTGCTATAGGAAAAGACTGGAGGAACAATGGTAAAATTACATAGGTTGAGTTCTAAAGAGAGGTTATTTCTTTACCATGTAAAGAAATTACTTTTAGCTAGGGTCCACAAGAGGAGTCCACTTTAATGTGAAATTTTATGAGGAGGTGTAAAATGAGAAGTTGTGACACGAGATACAGGGAGGTGCCACATGTCTCCCACGCCTAGTGTTTAAACAGATTCCCATAGGGCAAGTTATGCTGATGGCTATGAGTCATTGCAATGAAGAAGATGAACGAATAAGTTTCAAGATTCAAAATTTGATTGTGAGTGAACCCATTCCACAGTGAGTGGTGTTCTCCAAGCAAGTGGTCCTGAGTTATTTAAACAAACCACAATTTGAACGACAATCATTAGTATTTCTCTATGAATTCTGCTTTGGTTCCTGTCTCATGGTTTATATCTTTGGCTTCTGTCTTGACATCTCTTGGTGATGGAGTGTGACCTGAGAAGTATAAGCTGGAATTTACCCTTTCTTCCCCAGTGCTTTTGGATATGTTTTCTTATCCACAACAATAGAAACCCTAATGATGACCATAATTTTATTATACTTTGCCAATAAGTTAAGTATATAAAATATAAAAATTCACAGCTGATAATTTCATTTCCATTTTTATCCATTTTACACTTGAAAGGTTGAAATCTGTCATTTGCTTATTCAAGAAGGTAGAAATTGTCTCTGTAGTCTTTCCTTAACTGCTGTAGTTTTACAGGACCTATTCCTTAAGGATAGCTGGAATTGCTGCATATAAGGCATAAATCAAAACATCCCATGTCCCAGTTTTGAAATCTCCAAATAATAAATATAATGGTTAAAAATGGGATGAAACAAAATGCTTAATTTTTATTCAAAATGACAGCACAATATTTAATCTCTTTTTGTTATAATTAGTCACAATAATATTTCTGTGTGAGTCAAATGAATAAAATGCACATATATGCCACTATAGATAAGGTACATTAACTAAAGTATCTCTTTCATTGGAAATAGCTGAAATAAGACAGACTCTTTTCTATGTAACTTCTTGTGTGTATCCATCTCTAAGTATATCTCTGTGGGTTCATGGAGTGACAGTTTGGATATTCATTCCATTTTATAATTGACTAAGAAATCTCAAGTCAACTGAATATGATATTCAATCCACATATCTCATTTGGTAAGATATTATTCATCATTATAATGAGTAATTTGATTCTTCTTTAGTTTTTTTTCCTTTGTACATTCTAGATAAAATTGCATTGCCATAGGTAAAACTTTCCTTTCATTTATTGGAGATACAATCTCATAGATGATTTTCTGGTCTTCTAGCTGTTACTATTTTTTTTTATATTTAAAAATTTCCATCTCCTCCCCTCCTCCTCCTCCTTCCCTCTCCTCCTCCTCCCCCTTCCCTCCCCTATCTCTCTTCTGCAATGTCCCTTCAACCTGAAGTGCCTGGCTTGTAGATGTACCAAACAAAACAGTTTCTGAAACAAGACCTGAAGAAGTACAAACCAATTAAAGTGCTATATGGAGAGGAGAGAAATCTCTTGGGCCCCTTCCAGAAGGTAAAGAACTAAAGGCAACTAAGAAATGCCAGAAGTTAGAGAAATAGTCTTCCTAGAGGGTGAGCCCTATAATTGTTTAACTAATGACAAGTGGTCCTCCTTGAATCATATTCATAGAAGAAATTCTAAATGAACTAACATGTTAAAGTATGTACATATACATATAAGATTTGTGCATGTGTGTGTAAAGAATAAGTGGCACAGATTTTGAGAGAGGTCAAGAAAGGAAAGGGAAAAATTATACAATTCTGTTTTAGTTTAAAAAAGCAACAAAAAGAACATTGGCCAAAATAGGCTATCTAATATTTCCCACTGAATGCTATTTGTCAAATTATTTTCTTAAAATTTTAATTCTTATGAGTAAGAAGAACAAACTTATGATTTATATAATTATGTTTGTCAACTTATTAGAGTTTGGACAATATCAAGTCAAGTCAAAAGCATTTTTCAATTATGTTTTCTACCTCCTTTAATAATTCATACTTTTCAAACTAATTCTTTGTTGAGTTTGAAAACATTTTTTAATCTAAGTTTTTGCTTCTCATATTTTGTTTGCTTATTTGCCCATAGATATCCAATTTTCCTAGAATATTGTTTTGTAAATTCTGTTTTCTCACCCATGAATTTTCTGGTGTTTCTGCAGAAAAGCAGTTGTCCAAAACTGTGTCTATTTATGGTTTTGATTATGTTCTTTCATGTATTTGATGATCATTTTGATAATAACATACATCTTGATGACTGCAGCTGTGGATCAAACTGACATTTTAAGCAAATAAGTTTCCTGAATATTCTTCTTCAAAATAATCTCAGCAATTCCAGATGTTTTGAGTTTTCAGAGCAATTTTAGTATCACATTTTCAGTTTTTATTTTTAAAAAATCTGAGATCTAAGTTGTTACTATTTCATTCAGTTTATAGACCAACATGAAAATTGTTCTCTTAATATTTTTAAGATTTAATTCCAAGAACTTTGAATATTTTATCATTTATTTAGGTTTTATTAACATTAATAAATTTTCTTTTCTGTTACACAAATTTCGTGTCATATAAAACTTATTGGATTTTCTTATTTGCACATTAATTTAAAATTTCTTAAATCTTATTTTTGACTCATATTTTACTTTCTACTGAATTATTTTTGTATATACACTAGCTATATAAATACATATGCACATGTGTGTATTCATACACATGTACATTTATTTCATGTATCTTCTAATTTTACAAATAATATATCCTTGCACTCAGCATACCTGTATATGTTTTGTATATTACTTATAATATTTATAATACTTGTAATATTTATATGTTGTTTGTGCTTGCATGTGTATAAACAAGTAAAAGCAATTTTAATTCCTCTTTCAATTTTACAAGTTTCCTAGTTTGCTTTAAATTGGTAATTTTACTTCTGTTTTGTATCACTAGACCCTAAATTTAATGATTAATATACCATCCCTTGGTACTTTTAACTTGTTTATTAACATATAAAAATAAAAATCCCGTTTTTCCTGGCAATAGCATTAGCTATGGTTTTTGGTTGTATATTGTAAATGCCTAATATTTAGTAAACATACTGTTTGTATTTGTTCTAAGGATTTTTAAAAATTTTTTAATATTTATTTATTTATTTATTTATTATGTATACAATATTCTGTGTGCATGTACACCTGCAGGCCAGAAGAGGGCACCAGATCTCATTACAGATGGTTTGGTTGTGAGCCACCATGTGGTTGCTGGGAATTGAACTCAGGACCTTTGGAAGAGCAGGCAATGCTCTTAACTGCTGAGCTATCTCTCCAGCCCCCTGTTCTAAGGATTTGAAGTCTTGAACTTGTTCTATATTTTCTTTTTTTTTCTTTTTTTTTTTTTTTTTCTCAGTCCGGTGCTCCAATGTGGGGCTCTGTCTCCATCTCCATCCATCGCCAGGTGAAGGTTAAGGCTCACAGTGAGCCCGTCCATGCTGTAGAGTTCACATTCATTGCCGTTGTCCTTGGTTTCTCAGTCCTCCTCCACCATCAGCCACATTCAGAGAGCCCGGTTTGGTCCCCTGTTCCATCAGTTCCATTCCAACTGGACTTGGTGGTCTCCCGTTATTTTCTTTAATCTATTTCTATGTCTGTTTTGAAATGACAATATCATTTTTAGATGTTGACTTTTATGACACAATAGTTTGTTAATATCAAATCAACCATTAGAGTTCCTTATTAACTATTCCTATTATAATTCATAACCTTTCTTATATTTACTAAATAAAGTTGCAGTATTGCTAATTATTGTGCTTCTCTGTGGAAAGCCACCATTTTATAATTATTTCTTCAAATGTCCAAGCAACACAATTGCCAAAATATGAGCTGAACAAGGATAACCATAAATATCCCGAAGTTTATGGGGAAGGCCTGATAATCCTTTCAAAGAACAAAGAAGACAGGAAATATAGCCTTCTCCAGAGAAGAGTACACCAACTAGGAATCATTTCATTGGCTTTTTTTTTCTTGTCAGTCATGTTTGATTCCCACTTAGGACTCTGAGCCTTCCATCTTTCATATCCTGGATATCTAGGCAGTACCAAGTATGTATTCTCTCATGGAGGAGACTCAGGTGAGACCAGTCATTGATTGGCTACTTTCACAAACTCTGAGCCACCATTGCCTCTTTGCATTTTCCAGGTCGGGCATATTGTGGGTAATAGATTTGCTGCTGGGTTTGTGTTCCAGTCCCACCACTGGTATCCTTGCCAGTTTATAGAAGATGGTGGCTTCAGACTCCTTGTCCTCCATTACTAAGAGTCTTTGCTAGGGTCAACTTCATAGGTTCCCTGTGGTTTCTACTACTAGGTCTTCATATTCCTGCCTAAATGCCCACCTGTTTCTGTCATCTCCTTCCCCAACTTGACCCCATCCACACCTGTCCTCACTCACTGACAAAATACACAAATATGGAATGAAGCCAAACTACCTGCTTTGCAGAAAACAAGATTGTTGGGAGCAGTGAGACCCCAGATCCTGAATTTCTTGTAATCCCCTGATCTGAGTGCCTACAGCTGCTCTGAGCATGAGACTTTCAGGAGTTCCTGATGGCAGGAGAGTGGTTTCTGGTGGGTTTGGCTGGGGCTTGGCTATCTCTATATAATCTGCCCCTGAACACAATAAAGGGGGCATTCTTGGGGAATTCAAGGATGATCCGTGTCTCTGTCTCTCTGTCTCTGTGTATCTGTGTATTTTAACCTCCAGCCCCTTGCCCTAAGCTCGCGAACTGGATAATAGTGCACAGAGTGCAGACACGGGGGCGCGGTGCGCGGTACAAGATATTATACATTAAACATCACCAAAATTCTGCCAGAAAACTTCTAGAGAGTATGAAAAAATTCAGCCAAGAGATAAAATATAAAACCAATTTCTACAAATCAATATGTTTTAAATATATGTTCAAAAAACAATCGGACAAAGATCATGAACATACTAAATAACACTCAATTCCCAATAGCATCAAAAAAATTAAAGCATCTATGAATAAGCAGACCTAGGAAGTTAATTTCCTCTGAAATTAAAACTTCAGATCTCTGAATAAAGAAAAACTTGAACATTAAAATATGTTCCATGTTTCTGCATTGTAAGAATTAATATTATGAACATAACCATTTTCAAAAGCTATTAATAACTTCAGTACAATCTAAATAAAAAGCCTCATCTCACTCTTTGCAGAATTATAAAAATAACAATAAACTAAAATTACCAATAAACTCACAAAATCCTAGATAGTTAAAACAATTCCAAGCAAAACAAACAATTCTGAAGGGATTGCGATTATAGTCCTCAAATATATTACTGAGAGATAGTAATAAAAATAATATGCTACTGATATTAAACAGAAGTGTACACTAAGGAAACAAAATTTAAAGAACAAAACTTGATTACTTTTAAAACTTGATCATTTAAAACTTTGCAAAATTCCAAAAAAAATTATAAAAAAAGTATCTTCAAGATGGAAATTTTTAAATATAAAAAAATAAACCATGAAAAAAAAAAGAAATGTTGTTGTGAAACTTTAATATCCACATGTGGAATGGAATTAGACCCATATTTATCTCCTTGCACCAAACTAACTCCAAATGGATCAAAGGCATAAACATGAAATCTAAAGTATTGAAACTACTAAAAAATATTAAAAAACAGACATCTAATGCAACTAAAGAATACTAAGAGTGAATAAAAAGCCCCCTGGAGAGCAGAAAATTAATTGATCATCTAAGGCCAAGTAGTCAGACCTAAAAGCATGCATACAAGTAACATTATACAAACTGATAAGGCTGTCTCCATGTATTTGGAAAATATAAGATATATGAATATATATATATATATAGATATAATATCAAAACACACAATCTATACACATATAAAAATTAATAAAAAAGAGGCCACAAATGTATGAAGGAGGTTTGAATGGACAACAATGAAGGGGAAAATAAAGTAATAAGTATTAAAATTTTTCCTGGTGACCCCTTTAATCCCAGCACTCAGAAGGCATAGGAAGATAGATCTCTGTGAGGCCAAGGCCCACCTGGTCTACAAAGTTATATCTGAACAAAACCTGTCTCAAATATATATATTTGAATGACAAAATTAGAGAAAAGATTAAAAATTAACAAAAATAAATGCACTCATATTCAGCTCAAGTTTTCCTGTTTAATATAATTCTTTCCAGATGGATATTTTAAAGAAAATCTTCATTGCATTATTTAGGATCCTGTAGAATTTACTACCAGGCTTGTCTGGGTCAGAGCTAGACCCTGACTCAACACAACCCACATACCCACACCCACATACATATATTTTTTTTTCACGGATTCATGAATATTGAATGCTAAAGCACCAATCATACAAACCTAATACTATAATTACTAAAGCTATGTTTCTGGAAAAACTCTTACATGTGAGTCTTGGGATCATTCTGACAGTACTGGCAATGAAAGAGAAGATGATTTCTCTTCAAGGCTCTGAGCTGCAGAGCACACTGGCCTGCTGTTGGCCAGAATCCGAAAGTCTAGAGTCAGCCAGCTGTGTCTTTAGTCATGAATGTTGATGATACTCGATTTCTCTGAGCAGAAGGACAAATACTTTTCATTTCAACTGAAATTCATGTGGACAATTCCCAGTGGGTTTTGCCTTCCTCTTCATATTAAACCTCGGGACAGGCAGATGGTAATTCTGCCAGATAGCTTGGATATGGGTTCTGCTCTTCTGAGAAAAGTAATAAGGCTTCATCCATATTGCTGTAAAATTGAATGGCTGTAAGATTTTAGGTGTATTGTGTCAAGCATTTCAGAAACAAGATGACAAAATATGTTATGCTGTCCTGTCCACTTTATATTAAAAATGTTATTTCTGACAACTTTTTGCAAGTAGTTAGAGATAAATATCTTACCAAAGTGCAAAGGAGTAAATTTTGTAGACACTCTTGAGATGATAAGGAACAATTATTTTATTACTCATTAAGCACTATATACAATTTTTATAGTATTTCTACTAATAATAGAAAAATTTTCTCAATACACAATCTTTTGGAAAGAGTACAGTTGGCTGGAGTGAGTTACTGGACTGCAAAGCGGTTGTGTATCTGAAGGTAATGTAAGAGGTGATCAAAGGTAGCCTCCTCTGGAATTCTGATGAACTTTCAGAATCCCCCTTCTTTAAGGAGTAGTGCTGGACCTCTACTTTTGTTTGTTTGTTTCTGGATATGGACAGGTAGTTAGAGGCAAACTCAGTATTTGGGAAAAAAGAGACTTTTCAAGCATCGACCTGCCAGTGACATCATCCAGGTGTGTTGGTTTGAAAGAAAATGGACCCTAAAAGGATTGGTGCTATTAGGAGTTGTGGTCTTGTGGGAGGATGTGTGTCAACATGTGGCAGTTCTGAGTCAATTGACCTTCTGTTGCTCTCCTAACAGGATGTAAGGACATTTAGCTCCAAATCTTTGTCTGTTTACATGCCATCATGCTCCCTGCTCTGAACCTCTGCAGCCATAAGCAAGCCCATCCCCAATGAAAGGTTTTCTTTGTAAGAGTTGCCATGGCAATGGTTACCCTTCCCAGCAATAGAATTGCTAATTAAGACATCAAGAATCTTTGGTTCCAGGTTTAACACAATGTAAAATAGAAAGTGAAATAAATTTTATTTTTATTTTTTACCTTCATTATATAAAGATTGAGGCAGGAATTCAATACCTTAATTTTTTTGCAAATATATACTTTTAACTAATCCATTTCATATGTATATGGAAATTTAGGATAAGGGAATTTAACAAAGTGTTTGTTCATATACTTTTTAGTATTCATTAAAACATGTATTTCTGTTAGATTATTTCATTTGCTCAATTATTTTGATTTATAACAATAAATTAAGCTTCCTTTTGCATTGGTTTTACAGCAGACTTTTAAGCAACCATTAACCAAAAATACTGCAAATAAAACACTCAAATTTTAAAAATAAAACTTGACTTTTGCCATGAATCAGGTAATGGATGAATTTTTACAAAGAAAGTGATGTGCGCAGCCTTGGGGAGCTTCCTGGCTTTTTGGCAGATCTCTGATCTTTCCACCACTTGCAGTCTATATTGCTCTTCCTCTATTGAGTTCACACACCATGTCTACAAGGTTCTGACTGACCATTGAGTTTGTACTGAACATATAGACACATTTTCATCTTTGTGTTGCTTCCCAAGCAGTGTACTAAAATAACGGTTTGATGGAATTAAGTTATAAGCAATCAACAGGTGACGTAGTATATAGAATGATATACAGAGACAAAATGCATAAATACTGCATCAACAGGTGACGTAGTATATAGAATGATATACAGAGACAAAATGCATAAATACTGCATCATGACGTCTAAAATACTTGAAAGTCTTGTGGTATTCTAACTTGTTTTATTAAATTTTTTGTTAATCTTGGTTTGTTTTATTATTTAGATGCCTGTTTGCATTCAAAGAAGGGAGAGAAAAGTTGTGGACACTGATATAAGGTGATGTAGGAAGAATATTAAAGAGTTGGGGAAAGGGAACCATAATCAGAATGTGTTATATGAAAATAATACCTAGTTTCAATATTTCAATAAGTAAAGGACAGAGCTGGGCAGTGGTGGCCCATGGCTTTAATGTCAGCACTCGGCAGGCAGATGTAGGCAGATCTCTGTGAGTTTGAGGTCAGCCTGGTCTACAAGGACTAGTTGTAGGACAGGCAGGCTCCAAAGCTACAGAGAAACCCTGTCTCAAAAAACAACAAACAAACAAACAAATTAAAAAAAGAAAGAAAAAAAGAAAAAAAAAGGACAGGATACTTTCAATTATCAAATGCAGCTAAAGGAACTATTTTAAAGCAAAGTATATTTCTGAGTTGCAAAAGGCAATGTAATAAACACTTAAAGTGTTCCTGAGGTTTAAAAAAAAAATGATGTGAAATGGAATTTAGGTCTCTAACAGCAGAGAGCTTCACCTGGCAGGCAACCTGCAATGAGACTCTCACCTCAGACCTCCATCTTGAAGGAACAGGGTTCTGCCATTTTGACCCCCAATGATCCTGGCACAGATATTTTCTGAACTATTCATACTGTTCAGCACATTTCAGATTTGGAGCTTATGAACATATGATCTACATAAGCTACACAATTCCACCAATCATGCGTGCTTACATATTATGTAATAGTTTCTTTGTGGGTCTGACATAATGGTATAACAGGTAGAGAAGTACTTGGCTACATAAGCCTGATGATTTAGTCGATCCTTAGACCAAGCCTTGAAATAGAAAACCCTAATGTGGACACACTTTATATCCACATATGCACTGTGCTATATGTGCACTTATACTCAGGGGTACACTTATTTATGAGCACATACCCCCACAATAAATAAAATATGAATTAGTTATTTTCCAAAGTATATATTTCTGCTTAAAATAAATAAAATTAAATTGTCTTTAAAGATTTATTTTCTAAGTTCTAAAACCATAAAATAATAGTGTAGAAAAAGATGATCTCCCTGAGTTACAATGCATTATGGATTACAATGTTTTTTATACTCATGTGATAGAAAAGTCAAAAGACATAGTTTATATTTGCATACATATAGATAAATAAAAAGAAATAAAAATATAATAGTAATGCAAATTATTTAATTAATTAACTTGACTAAGGTGTGATTACCAAGACAATATAAGATTGGAAACATGCTATTTTAAAATAAAGAGATATTATGCATACATATATAGGTAAATAAATAGATAGAGAGGTATAGGTAGATATAGATAGAATAAAGCAGGTAATTCACAAATTTTTGGGAGGATTGGTATAAAAATTTCACGGTCGTTATTATAAACATTGAACTTAGTTATTAAAATGTTATGATATGGTGATTAATACTAGAATATGAAATTTATATACGTTAGACATCTGTTACATTAAATACCGAGTATATTTCAAAATGTGATGAAATCAGAAAAACTCATAATGTTTTATTATTGCTTTAAATATTCCAAGGTTTGAGATGTATAACTACACTACAGGTTAATTAACAAATAAAGCAGAAACATAGCCTTCTGCACTAGCACTCATTTTTCTGGAGTCATTTTAATAGGACCGCATCTCCTGCTTGGCCAGCCGTCAGAGTAAGATCATAATAATCCCTGAGTGAGTTACAATATACTAAGGCACTTGCCTTTATCTTGAGTGTGACAAAACCACCCATATCTTGGATTTCTACAATATCTCCCCCTCATTTATACATAAAAATCCTTTAGTGCATTTTTCTAAGGATTTTAACTATGAGCTATCTACTGATGAAGTATCACATGACTGGAATAGCAAGACATTTTATATTTAAATATGACTCTGCTTGTGATGGGTAAATTGGGTCAAGCTAAGATGCGTTATAGCCAGGCCCCTCTTCGTGTTCACTCTCTGCTTACTGACTCTGGATGCAGTATGACTGCTCCATATTGATCCTGCTGCCATGCTTCTCCAACCTGCTGCCTTGTCTCGGCTGCATGATGAAATTATTCCTTCAATCTGTGCACGGAGAAAACTCTTTCTTTTAAATAAATCTTCATGTCAATGTTTTTAAAACAACGGAAAAAGTTCATATAAAATTTTATTGTGGAAAATGGATGTAAAAGGTGAATGCTAAAGTCATAATTTTCCTAAAACTAAAACATATATGTAAAAGAAACCACATCAAACAATAAAAGGATTTTATCTTGTCATCTTTTCCCTTTCATGTTACTCTAGCTCTAGTCTTACATTCTGGTGAAGATTATTTTTTTGAAGAGTAATATATACTGTCCTTGTGAATATTAACATTCTTGCCAATGGGAAGATAACGAACTATTCTGGCATCTGATCTATCAACTGGCAATAGAGTAAATAAGAATAATGTTAACTCTCCGAAAGTAATGGAAGTAGCATATGTTTCTGTGCATAAAAAAAAACCCGTGATGGCGATAATTAGGCTTGAACGTTGCATCATCTAATTATCTTTGAAATTTGAGCCTGATTTATAGTAAATGATTAACCTCAATTATTATTTTGAAATTCTTGACAAATTGGATATAAAGCTTCTGTATTTCATAATAATATATATTTCCAACTGAAAACTCTGACCGGGACATGGTTCACTAGAACTGATTCAATTAGTTTTAATATAGAATAAGAGTTCAGGTCTATTTCATCCGAATATGGTTCGTCCTTAGATTTTTGTCAAAGTATTCATGGGCTTTAATATATCATAAATTAAATTGTCTGTATATAATTATGCCAATTTTTCTCACAATTAAACTACTTTAGTATATCTACCACATAATTATAATCCTTCAATGAATATCCTGTAATACAATAATAAAACTTAAAAGTGCTCTGTTTTAAGATTTTAAAGGCCACTAAAATCCTCATTTTGTTAGAACAGGATGGATGATTTTATCAGCATCCTTCATGACACCCTTACAAGAGCAGGATGGTGCCACTGCATTTCATTTCAAATGACAGGCAGTTTGTAGAGTGCAGAAATACTTTGAGAAAACTACTGCCATTGGATTTTGCACAGGTGGGTTGTATAAATGCTACCTTTAATGGTGTAATATATCTTTTGCAAAATTATCTTTTATGGTGAATTAACTGATCATTAATTTCACTCTAAAGACAGGATTTTAAATCTTTATTTTTCTCACTAATCTATTTTTGCAAGTGCAAATGGCTCGTAGCTCCAAAATAAGCTAAGACACAAACAACGCTACATTTTCCCCGTGATCATTTTTCATTTCTTTTTCATAAAATCTAGCTTCAAAGCTTTATTTCTTTGTCATGTTAGCGTAAGTTGTTTTGTGTACAAGTACACCCTTGGTGGGCCAGAGTTCCACCTGTAGAGTAATTAGACCAGATTGTTTAATGCTTTGTTAATGTTCTATTACCTTTTCATGCAAATTTCTAAAGTGAAGTGACAGAAACTCGTCTCTTCATTCTTGTTCCTACAACTTTATTACTACTTCTTTTAAAATGTTCTTTCTTTACATTATACTCCTTTACCAAAAAGTATCTACCTCTTAGCACTTTGATATTATAGTATAAATCTCAGCAGCAAGTCTTATTGGACGCAACCACATTTCAGCATAGCAAAGAGCATCCTTTTCAGTATCACTTATTCCCTTGCGAGAACTGCAACTTAGAGCTATCTACTCCCTAATAGTGTCTAATAAAATATTTTTCATTGAAATTTTCAATAATTTTTAAATTGTTTTCTTCAACCAAATGAAATATATGTAACAAAAGTAGTTCAAATGCAGCTTAGAAAGAAACAGATATCTACAGATTCATCATGAAATGCCTATTGATGGATTCAAGGGCAGACATTAATCTTGTTGAATTCTTAGATATCTAAACTCCCTGATAGTAATAAATCATATTCTCAAAGTACATTTCAGGGCACAAAGTTGAAGCACTGAAAGGGAAAGTAATTCTTTTTCAGGGATCAAGATTTTGAAAAGGAAACATTTGTTCCACATACACTACACACTGGATAATTTGGACTTTGTTCAAGTAAAAGCATGGGTAATATACTCTGTCATGAGGGGGAAAAGGAGGCTTGTATAATAATGAAACAACCATCATTATCTTTATTACTTGCAGTGCTTCCTCCTTTCTATCCTATTCATGAAATAGTTGAAAATTTGTATTTAAATATGTAGTATTTTTATATTCTTCTTTTCCCCAGATATGAGTAGAAATAAGTAGACAATAGTGTTAGAAACTTGATGTTACAACAGACTGAAGGTATATTTTTAATTTTAGTATTAGACACATGTTTGTTGCAGTGTTAAAATACCAAGGCCAAAGTCAACCTATAAAAAGGATGATTAATTCGGGTTTACAATTCTATAGAGATAAGAATTCTTCATGACTGGGATATATAGCGTCAATGGGCTAGGCTTGATAGAAGGGACAGAAATCGGAGAACATGTAGCTTCAAACATAAGAATGAAAAAGAAAAGAGAAATAACTGGAAATGGAGAGAGACTGTCAATATCCAAAGAGTACCTCTATAATATATTTCCTCCAGCAAGGTCAAATCTCATGAACCTCCATAAACTGCACCACCAACTGAGACCAAGTATGCAAATATCAGAGTCTATAGAGGATATTCTCACTGATACTACTATCAGGCTATATTATAAACTATAATGCTCTTATTCCAAATTCGAAAGGTCCCAGATTGTTTTACAGCTTCAACCCTTCTTCGAAGTTCAAATTTCATGCTTTTCTGGAAATTCAAAACAATCTATTAATAGTAAGCTCTTGTATAATAAAAATGCAAATTATATACTCCCAACATAAAAAACTATAGAATACATTATCATTCTAAAAGCGTGAAATTAAATAAATAGACCATAGCAAGATTATAATAAGCAGAAAAAGTACCAAATATTCTTGCTCAGTGTAGAATGTAAAAGGCCTTAGATCATCTCCCAAATCCAGCTTAGCTACCTCCATCATCTCTCTCTATCTTGGTTTATTTTCCTTTGTTCTGTTTCAGCACCATTCGCAAGCGTTTCATGCCTCTGGTATCTTGAACATAATGCAATCTTTAAGCAACTGAGGATTCACTTTCATACCTGCATGTAACAGATTTTTCAGGTCTTTTTCTTAACCTTCATTCAGGGAGTCTCCTACCACATGGTGTCTGGTCTCAGTGACTTTCCAGTGGTTCTCTGAAACTATGGCAGAAGAGTCTATGAGCCCTTCACTCTTACCTTCTTTATACCCCATACTCATAATACAAACACAACATGGATGACCCTGCCAATTTAGTCTACCATCCTGGGGATGCTCCCTGGCCCTATTATGTATATTACAAGCAGTTCTTATTTAATTGCTCTCCATGAGCAGAAATGATTCTTTATGCCTTATGGTCTCTTTTACAATTTGGAAGCCAGGTTGGATGAGGTATTATTCAGTGCACAATGTCCCTTATTAATCATGGACATAAATAGAAATACAATCAAGTCATGTTCCACAACTTAGAAACATGCCATGAATTCCTTAATGAGTCTCTAATTATTTTCTTTCTGCTATATTTCTATAACAATATAGGCAGTTATAAAATATTATAACATCATATATCTTATAGAGAGATAAGATATGACAAAATAATTGTCTTTTTTCACAATGTTTATGAAGATTAGATGGATTTATTAGAGAAACTCTTTAGCTGTCAAAGTAATTTTATATGATAGAATGTGTCACAAAAGAGATAAATACTAGTTCAATATATTTTGAATATTTTATGAAAGTATTTATGCAAATATATACACGGATAGAATACAATATATTGTCTTTCTATTGTAACTACAAACAATCAAATAAGTTCATAGCCTGAAAAAAAATACAAAGGGCATCCTTGTTTGAGAGCTGGATAACATAATGTTCTCCTCAGATCCTTTATTTCTCAGCATTTACTCATTATTTTTGTTTTATTTTATATTTTTTGCAGCTTTTTAAATGGACCCGGAGTATCCACACCCTGTCACACATGCTTATATGACACTTACCTGAAGAAGTCATATCCTCTGCTTCCTTAAATGTATCTTATGTTTTCAAAAGATCAATATGGCTAAAAAGATTTTTTATTATTTCAAGAAGGAAAGGGATTTGTATGTTGTATAAGAAAAATTGGAATAAAAATGAGAATACATATTATTGGAGGAAGCAGCAGTTGTGGGGAAAACAGAGTAAATGGAAAAGACTCTTGATTAAAAACCTTATGTACACTTGTAAATTTTCAATCAATAAAAATAGAGTGTTATTCCAAGATAATTTAAATTTTATTCTAATAATAGAAGGACAAAGAAAACAAGTTCATTTGCCCTTTCTTATTTTAAAATATCACTCTGACTGATTCATGGAGAAAGGGGTATTTATCTCAGAGTAAACTGGAGTAGGCAATACCAAATTGAAAACTCCTAAATTAATCCACTAGACTGATGTTTGATGATACCTGTAGTCAAAGACCTGGAAGGGGAGAGATAGTTTAGAAATATTTATACAAATTATACTTATAAGCCTTGATGATGAATTGGAACTTATGATTTAGGCAGAGGGAGATGTAAAGAAGTGTTTCCACATCACCTGAATGTCTAGCAAGATAATGGATTAATGCAAAGAACTTAACAGGAAAAAATTCAATTATAGATGAAGTTAGAGATTGAGATTTTCTTGATACATTGTTTCTGTGAATTGTATTGTGTTTACATAATAAAATAATACTTTGTGTTAAAGAAAACTGAAAAATCTAGGTAATTATTTGGAAACACTTTTTTGAAGGCCAGATATGGATAACAGCCTAAAAAAAGTTTTTGCATGGAAAGGTCGATGAGGTTGCAAACACTGATAAGGTTACCTATAATGTGTACAGAACAGAAGTTATTAGAAACTGAAATTATAATGCAAATGAAAGGAGAAGCCTTTGAAAAAGAATTTAAAAAAAGAAGAAACAGTGAGAGATAAAGGTAAAATGATAATGCAAGAGAAATGTGTTTTTAATTAAAATTCTTTCTACAATCAATGTTATATTTGAATTTGAGATGAGAAAAGTTAATAGTTCTCTTCTCTGTTTGGCAAACTAATATCACCATGACAGTGATGCTGAACTATTCACTAGAGAATTGAGCTTGAAGAGAGATGGAATAGGTCTGGCCGTGGAGGTACATGGCCTTAGTCCCAGGACTTGGAAGGCAGAGGCAGGTGATTATTTATGGCCAGCCTGGTCTACAAGAGTGAATGACAGGGCAGGCCCCAAAGCTACAGAGAACCGGGCTCAAAAAAACCCACCCCCCAAAAAAGTCAAAGCAAACTGCATGAAATAGTAATAGATTTGAATAGTGAAGGTGGAAATTTGGAAAGCAAATTTTTAAGACGCAATTTACACCTCCTTTTTCCACTCTTTATGGCTATTTTCATGTTGTGTTATAGTTGGTTAAAAAATAAGAGGGCTTAAAATTAGCAACAACAAAAAATAAGAAAATAAAAGTTTGTGGTTCAGAATCCTACTATGGAACCCAGTGGGATCACTGCAGATTTTTCTGTCTCCCCCTTTTTACTTCCCAAACCTAAACATTCGCCACTCTGCTGAAGAAAACGTGTGGCAGCCTCCTCTCCTACCATCTCTAGAAGATTCATTAATAATAACAACAAACAACAACAATAATAATAAGTAACAAAAAAACTAAGGGAATACTGGAAATGAAAATACAGGAATTTGAACAGGCATCTAATGCAATGGACACGTGTTTCATTCTTTCAATTTATCTACATGTTTGATTACATTTACTAATGTTCATTTGCTGAACAATACAAGCATCTATTGACTGAAGCCTACTTGATTATAGTGGATGACATTTTTCATATGTTCCTGGATTTGCAAGTATCTAAGCAATTTTGCATCTTTGTTCATAATGGAACTTAGTCTAAATTCTCTTTCATTGTTAAATCTATATGGTCTGCACATCACTATCATGGTGACATTATAAAACTTATTGAACATGGGTTCTTTTGTTTTCTGTTTTATGTAATAATTTGAACAGTATTGGCATTAACACTTCCTTAAAAGTATGGTAGAATTCTGTGTTGTGGAATATTCCTTTAACTAGGCAAATATGTGATACATTTGTGTATGCTGCTTTTATTTAATTAAGTGAAGATGTATTGCTGTTATACCTTGCCTGCCCAAGACTTGTGATTGGTCTAATAAAAATCTGAATGGTCACTAGCTAGGCAGTAGAGGGATATATGGGGTAGGTGGGAAGAGAGAATAATGAGGCAGAGAGAAGAGAAGGAAGAGAGAAGAGAGTAGCAAATGAGAAAGAAATAGAGGGAGATGCCTGGGACCAGTCAGGCAGCTGGCAAACAGACAGACATGGAGTAAAACAAACAGAAAGAAAGAAAGTTTAAAAAGGTCCTGAGGAAAAATATAGAAGAAAACAGGTTAAATCAAATCATAAGAGCTAGTGGCACAGCAAAAACTAAGAAGGAGCATTCATTTAGTGAGGAGCAGACGGGCTGCGTTCCTGCCACCCTGGCTCCCGCATGGCTAGCTTTACACGCGAAATATCAATACACAAATTGTATTCTTTTAAACACTGCCTAGCCCATTAGTTTCAGCCTCTTACTCACATCTTGACTAACCTATATCTAATAATCTATGTAACATCACGAGTGGTGTCTTACCTGGAAAGATTCAGCATGTCTGACCTGGTGGCTGGCTCCATCGCATCTGTCTCCCTGAGGAGAGGCATGGCAGTCTGGCCCAGAGAGCAGAGGCATAGCAATTTATTAACTTCCCTTCCCAGCATTCTGTTCTGTCTACTCCGCCCACCTAAGGGCTGGCCAATCAAATGGGCCAGGCAGTTTCTTCATTAACCAATGAAATCAACTCAAACAGAAGACTCTCCCACATCACATTCATGCAAATATTAAATCCCAGCCTTGGTGCTGGTTAAATATTGAGAAATATTTTTTGCTTGACAAATTAAAAGCAACTAAATCAGTTCCATAAATGGAGCAAGAAAAACCACAAGTCAGGAGTACAAACCAGGAGTGTATGCCCTTGGGAAATTTCCAAGTTGCTGCAGGCAATTAGCTTCATTGTGGTGGGAGTTTTACAAAGAAAAAGAAATGCTTAGTAAGTTAAAGCAAGCTAGTGGGGGGATGTGGGAGAACTTCTGGTTTGTGGACCCATTAGGCCTTTAAGCTGGTCCACCTAGTAGGTGTGGAGTTTGGATCCATGTGGGCTGTTTGTGGCACTTGGGTGTGCTGCTAGTCATGACTCTGCAACCATAAAACCTGCTGTACAATAAAGATTATTATACCTAAAACAATATACCAGACCTCATATCAGGTAAATATTTTATTAATAAACTTAAAATATTTTCGATATACTTGAAAGTTATATAACAGCAGACAATATTACCATAGAGAGTTTTAATAACCTTTTTGCTAATACTATGAATTGTATTATGCAAGGTTTATATGCTTATTGATATAATCCACTTATTGGATATGAGGACTCAGTTTTTTTCTTCATATGATATCCTTAAGAAAATGGTTTGATAACAGAGCCAAGAATGAGGCACTTTTAGAAATATATATATATATTATATATATGGTACTATACACAATGGTAACCAGCCATTCAGGTTGTACAAGAACACAAAGCAACTAGCAAACCTTTAGAGCTACCAATAGCCCTACCTTTAAAATGGTTAACATTGTAAGTCAGCCATTGGAAATAAGACATAAACATTTCCTAAATATATCACTTAACATTATATTGAAAACATTTTTTATTTGATTCAAACATAGATACTCTGGAATGAATGTTTGAAGAAGTAAAGAAAATTTTGCCAAAATGGGGATTACAAATTGTTCCTAAAAAATATAGAGTGGAGATTCTGTCAATTACCTTGGTTACAAAATAGGCTCTCAGAAAATTAGAACAAAAAAAAGACTCAAAGAAGTAGATACAAATTGTGGATCCTGAATGACTGTCAAAGATGGTTAGGAAACATTTCCAGTCTATGACTAGTTGTTGGGATAACACCTGATCTAATAGTTCATTTAAACAAAACCTTAGATGGTAAAAAAAAGTCTTAAATTGACAGCTGAAGCAAGAAATTGATTGCTGTTGAATAAAAAAAAATACATGAGGCACATGTGAATAGGGTGAATCCAAATCATAATTGCATTTTAGTCATATTGTTTTCCAGAATTTCCCCTACGGGAGTTTTAATGCAAAGGGAAGATATTATCTTAGAATGGGTCTTTTTAGCATACAAACCAAGTAAAAAAAATTAAAAACTTATGTGAAAAAGTTTCTGAATTAATTATAAAAGGAAAATTGAGACATTGTCAACTAGTGGGTATAAACGCAACAGAGATTATTGTGCCTTTTACTACTGATGAAATTAAAAAACATATGGGAAGAGAAAGTGCATGTGCTCTTTCTTTTAGGAGAGATTAATAGCAATTATCCCAAAAGTGATAGAATTAACCTTATAAAGAGAACTACTTGGATCCTTCCCCACATTGTATGGAACACACCGATACATGGACACCATTTATTCTATATTGATGCAAATAAATCAGGAAAGGCAAGATACAAATAATTAGATTTAAGTAAGGTGGAACAAAGCCCATATAATTTAGTCCAAAAGGCAGAAATATATGCTATTCTCATGCTGTTAAGGGATTTTAAAGACTTTCTTAATATAGTTACTGATTCACAATATGCGGAAAGAGTTGTCTTGCATATTGAAACTGCTGAATTTATACCAGATGATAGAGAATTGATTTCATTATTGATACAGGATCAAGATATTATCAGAAACATTTTTGTTCCATATACATACAAACATCTGATCCCATTTAGGTCTTCCCGGTCCTCTAGCACAAGGTAATGCAGAAATTGATCGATTATTGTTTGGAAATGTGCCGAAGGCCTCCAAATTTCATGAAAAGCATCATGTCAATAGCAAATGTTTAAAGAAAGAGTTTTCCATTGCATGACAAGAAGCTAAGGAGATTATAAAGAGATGTCCTACTTGCTCTTACATGTTGTTAAAAGAAAATTTCAGTTTCTGTCTCATGTCAGAAGCTGCATGGTATAGGACAGAAAGAAATATGAATTTAGAAAAAAATTACTTTTCTTCATACTTACTTTTGAATCTATCATAACTTTCATTGAATATTTGTCTGTATAAATAATGTTTAAGTTTTAGACAATGAACAATAAATTTTCATGCAGTAATTTTTGAAGTTTCCAGGAAGAAGATGGGACCCCTCAACAACAACCCCACCTGGTTGATATTATGTCATGATACTTATAGCACTACTATAAGACCTGTTTTGGGGTACCAGCTGCTGAAGATGGGTCTAATGTTGTTAGCTGAAATGATACACTTTTTTGCAACTTCTGGCCAGAACTCCAAATAGGAACCTCAGAAAAACCCTAATGAATACTCAGAGACTATTTGCAGTTATAACAGACAGTAATCTTGGAACTTCACCATCATTTTATTTTCGCAGAATCCCATAGAAAAAACATTGCTCCCATGACTGCTGGAAGTAGTTCTAGAAGAAGACGTCCCCTCTCCCAACAAAGTTTGTCCCCATGGGTTAGGGACATCATTTAGGGATTGATTATAATTGTAATAGGGTTGGGGAAAGGGGGGAAATAAAGTAATCTCAGGGATCTCTTCAAAAAAATAAAGAAATTGGATGGGATAATGGATTAATGTGAGCTTACTCACACTAATAATAATAGTGAGTAATGGAGTAAATAGTTGTGAGCTATCATTTATAGGAAATCTACAATGGTATAGATTCTTATATATTAATACAAATGAAATTATATTGAATATGTTCCTATTTTCATGTACAATATTTGTATACCTAGGCAAAGTTATTTTTTCATATTGTATGTATGTATGTTTCTACCTCTGCTTAAGACATTTTGTATATTGATAAAAATTTAGAAAATATTTATTTTTTATCATATTGCAATATACATTTCTACCTCTGATCAAGATACTTAAACATTGTTTACATTTTGAGGTCATTGCTCTCATTGTTGCAAGATGTTTAAGGATTGTTTAATATTCTAATATTAAGTCTTAGTCTTTATGCTATATAGGTATTAAGTATTATAGATCAATAGTCATCCATGTTTGTCATACCTATAGATAGACATTGAGATTGTATTTTGCATAGATAGGTAATCTTCAGCTTCTTCAAAGAGCTGTAGATTATGGCATTTAAATAACTTAGGGTTCTATTGACATGAGACACGATTTGTTGGGAGCAGTGGGGCCCCTTCAGTGGTTGCAGAGCAGCAAGCCTGCTTTCCTGAGTTCCGCTCCACTTCATGCACCAGTTTGGACCCAGAACAAATAGAGCTGGGGCTAGAAGGCAGCTGGAGCAGTGCTTGCTAGGTGGTGATGGTGGAAGGCATATTGCCTCAGCTCAGTGGGTGCCTAGCCTGGCAGATGCCACAGCAGTGCTCAAAGTACATGTTACCTGGAGATACTGACCCCTCATCTCCCCGAATACTTAAGATCAGATACTGTTTTATAAAACATTTAGGGGGGAGATGTTGGGAGCAGTGAGACCCCAGATCCTGAAGTTTTTGTAATCCCCTGATCTGAGTGCCTACAGCTGCTCTGAGCACGAGACCTTCAGGAGTTCCTGATGGCAGGAGAGTGGTTTCTGGTGGGTTTGGCTGGGGCGTGGCTATCTCTATATAATCTGCCCCTGAACACAATAAAGGGGGCATGCTTGGGGAATTCAAGGATGACCCGTGTTGTTGTCTCTCTGTCTGTGTGTGTGTCTGTATTTTAACCTGCAGCCCCCTTGCCCGAAGCTTGGTAACTGGGTAATAGCGCACAGAGCCCAGACATAGGGTTGCGGTGCATGGCAATTGGAGGTCTCCACCGAGATTTCGGCAATTGGAAGTCCCAGCCAAGATATGGGGAATTAGGGAACGCTGAGAGGTCGCCCTCAGATGGAGAGGGTGGATTGGGGTACATGTGTTAATTCTGACGTCCTTTGCTCAGTTTGACAGCAAGTGGAAGTCAACCGAGAAAGAGGGGTAAATGAACAGGGTCGTCCCCAGCCGGAGGGGACTTATGTATTGAGGAAAAAATAGAATGTATATAGCTTAAAAAGATAAATGTGTACAGATGTATGATATGTTGATTGTGTTGTCTTTTGTGTTCTGGACTGGAGAAAGACATTTGATTCTAGGAACTGCTATGAAAGGTATCTTGACTTTAAAATATGGGCTTAAGAATTTGATGTTTTGGAAAGGAGGTTCTGTTTTTGTCTCCATAGACGATGAGAGCCTAAGGATTTATATTCATGTGGTTTTGAAGCCTTGAGACCTTCTGAAATGTTGCAGTGGAGTGTTGAGTGGCAGTGGCTCCAAGGCCAAGCGGCTCCATGTGGGCACTGAGGGGCAAACCCCGGGACCTGCCTTGAGGACCAACGAGGCAAGAATGCTAGGCCCGCTTCCAGCGCAGGCCTCAGGGCACAGAAGCACAGCACAACTGCCACTGGCATCCAAGTGCATCTGGAAAATGGCAGTGAATTGCAGTAAATACCCCTAAGAATGCAGCGTCCCAACTCAGCAGGAAGTACCCAGACAGATTGACAACGCTCACATTCCCTAAAAGATTATTTAAGTGGGGCCCCTTCAGTGGTTCCAAAGCAGCAAGCCTGCTTTCCTGAGTTCTGCTCCACTCCATGCACTACCAGATTGAATGCAGCTGGGGCTAGAAGGCAGCTGAAGCAGAGCTTTGCTAGGTGGCTGTGGTGGAAGGCACATTGCCTCAGCCCAGTCGGTGCCTAGCCTGGCGGATGCCACAGCAGTGCCCAAAGTATCAGCAAACACAACAACTAGCGCTGGATCTGAGACAAGATGGAGCACAGACTCCACTGGGCTGCCCGAGAAGGCAGCAGTGGGGCAAGGAAAAGGCAGTGGCAGTTCTAGGCTCTGCATGCTGAAGAGTCTGCAGCAGAGTGAATTAAATCAAGAGACTGCCCTATTGTAGGAGCAGGTAAGACTTATGATTAGTACAAATGTCTTGTTCACACTTTTATTATGACATCTGCTAATATTGATAATGCCTCTTATGTGGTGAACAACTCAATGGTTACTTGAATAACCGTTGAAATGTTACAATTAGCACACCAGATTGTACTGTTTAGCCAAAGGGATGGTTGAAGACCATAGCTCAAATGGGAGGTTGGGTCCAGTGGTGACTGGGGACCCTATTGCTGCCAATCTCAATGCCTGTTGCCATGGGCATTCATCTTTAAATCCTGTGTAAGAACAGACAACCCATGAGAATGCAGCATATCGTCATTTAGCAGAAGCAGAATCAGCTGGTATGCTAGGGAAGCCAAAGAGGTGCACGAGCAAGAAGGTGTCTTCCATGCACTCAGGTGACAAGAATGAATGTGCCACGGGGGTATGGCAGCTGGGGTTATGTTATTTAGGGGACTGCTTAAGGAGCAGTTGTTTCTGACTGCTCCTGGACCCATGGCAAAGCCACTCCTAAAAGTACTGAGTCTGATATGGTCACACTATAAAAAAATTAGGGGGGAGATGTTGGGAGCAGAGAGACCCCAGATCCTGAATTTCTTGTAATCCCCTGATCTGAGTGCCTACAGCTGCTCTGAGCACGAGACCTTCAGGAGTTCCTGATGGCAGGAGAGTGGTTTCTAGTGGGTTTGGCTGGGGCGTGGCTATCTCTATATAATCTGCCCCTGAACACAATAAAGGGGGCATGCTTGGGGAATTCAAGGATGATCCATGTCGCTGTCTGTCTGCCTGTGTGTGTCTGTGTATTTTAACCTCCAGCCCCTTGCCCGAAGCTTGGTAACTGTGTTCAAACTCACCGAACACAGACATGGGGCGCGGTGCGTGGCAACGATTGCTTTTGGCAGTACTGATCTGTTCCTGAAAGAATGTTGAGCACCAAAGACACTCCACTTGGAGCTTTATTTATTGGTAAAAATGGCCTTTTGGCAAAGAACTTCCCATTCATTTTCCACTGACAAAATTCACAATGTCCAGACAGAATAAGCAGGATACAAGAAAAAAGACTTGTCAAATCTTGTCAAGACACAGGGTAAGACAGTTTTGAAAATTTTTTCTGCCTCTGAAAGTTGTTAAAGCCCTTGTTGCTGCTGCCTTCTGGGTTTTTTTTTTTTTTTTTTTTTTTTTGTTTATTTCAGTTTCTTCTCTTGATTTTTCAGAGAATGTTGGCTATGTGTGGCTGTTCTTACTGCCTTGCTTGGCTATTGTGTTCCAAGGGAGTGCTTGCTGATTTTGGTAGTTTGAAAAAGGGGAGGCAGGCAAGGTCTGTGGGATCCCCAAAACTATGGATGGGGATTGGGTGGGGGAGAAGGTAGCTGCAGCTGGTGTTCTATTGCAGATCTAGTTAGGGAGGAAACTGAAAATTGGGTCAAGTGGAACAGAAAATATCATGCAGTACTTTATTCTGTCTGAGTTCTGTAATCAAGAATAGTTCCTTTCCACGTCTACATCTAGGTGGTATTGCTGAATTTGAAAGTTTTTATTGTTTAACGGAAATACTTCAACTTATGCTTTTCTTGTCTAGAATGATTTTGTTCCTTTGTTTTTATCTTCAAACAGAATTATATTCTCACGAGAACCTTCACGATACGTGTGACCCAATGATTCATTGTCTTGTCTTTCTTCTTGCCTGTAATTCTCAGAATAGCAACAGGATGCCCTAGATATAGAAGTAACATTAAAAAAGGCAGAAGTTGCCCAGGGCAACTTGCACTTTAGTGTCTCTCATAGTAGTAGAATCCTTGGAAACCGTACACTGTGATTGATGTGGCTCCTTGAGTTTGTATAGAGAAAGCTGTCGACGTTCAAGATTCCATCTGCTCCAGAAATTTTCTTGAGCTTCTGGGGCTGAGTTGAAAAAAGATCTTGGAATCACAATGCATTAAGGATTCATTTTTAACTTGTTCTCTCTCTTATAAATATGTACAAAATGTAACTCATGTATCTCCCCCTCCCACGTGTGTGTGTGTGTGTGTATGTATGTGTATGCACTTGCAGCCCAGCACGTTAATTGGCATAGTGATAATCTTTTTTCTCTTTAATTCAGTGAAAGTTATGCTACAATTGTTGATTAATGAAGCTGCTTAACAATTATATCTGTCCTACTAGTGTTACTATAAAATTATTACAGCTACAAAGATTATTTTCCAATAAAATATAATTCCAAATTGCCGAGTATTAGAGCTTCAACATCCTTTTGAGGACAGAGGTACTCCTGTACTAATAATTTAAGATAGAGAGACAGAGAGAGAGAGAGAGAGAGAGAGAGAGAGAGAGAGAGAGAGAGAGAGAGAGAGAGAGAGAGGAGGAGAAGGAGGAGGGAGAAATACATGTAGAATTGTTCCCTTTCTGATTGGCATAATTATAATTAGGATGATAATTATATGTTCCTTATTGGTAGTCTTGTATCCTCACTAATCATAAAAGTTTGAAATTTTATGATGATCTGAAATAAGTTATTGAGCCATCTATATTAGTGTCTATTACCTATTTATTGATCTCTATATATCATTTATCTATATATCTATATTGATAGTATGGGTGTATTACTTGTACCAATTCTCATGCCATATGCTTTGTCTCCTACTATTTTACTTCTTTTTTCTTCTCTCTCAAATACAAACACACATGTTTATGCATGTGTGTGGAAAATGTAAGAGAAAGTCAATGCATGAGAAGAAACAATCTGATTGAACAATTTTAAATATAGATGACTTTTCAAAGACAGAATTAACTAATAGGAATTAGTTTTATATTTCCACATCATTAGTCCTAAAACCAACACTCTACTTCAGATTTTTAAATAACTGTTTTTAAAAACAAAAAATACATAATATATTTGCTTTCCTGGGCCTGGAAAAATTTATCATTGTAGATGCTTTGGGGACTTAGCTACAAAATCTTATTACATTTTCCCTTTGGCCAAAAAAGGAAGTCATCAATTCTGCAATTGTTTCAGTTACTAGCTGACTTTTAAGTATTCTTACTGTGTGATCCTGAACTTGCTGTCAGGACAAAATGCTGAAAAAGCACTCGAATGTTTCACAGTTTTGACGTTATAATAAATCCATTATCCAAATATTTCAGTTATTTAATATTTAACAATAAAAATATATTTGACTGACAGATTCTGGCAGCATATCTAAGACTGAAATGAGCCAAAATGTCATCAGTAAAATTTTAAGGTTTCAAGAAAAGAAGGTTAAAGTCTGGCATAACAAATTCATATTCAAGTCTCAGAACACTTTTGCTGTCACTATTATCTGAAATAACTTTCATAGATGTCATTAAAACTTAGTATTTAGTGTTTGTCACATATATATTTATAAAAATTTTAAATGCCCTACATCGCTATTCATATTCTTGATTATGAATTATTTCCTAAGTTTTGGGCAGGAAGGTCAAGTCAATCCATGATATCCTAATCTAGTTTTTGGAGAAGACTTGGGTGTAGAACTAGTTTTGAAATAATTATGTCAGTGTTTCTTACTTTTGCTGAACTGGGTAAATATATCTAACAATTGTACTACCTCATTCTTTTGCTATTTTTTTAATAATAAGAAACATACTTACTTGTGTTAGTCTGAAACCCTATTGATGTGATAATCTTTTCATCATTCAGTTCTATAGAGAAACCAATTAAAATATATGTCACTGCTTTATTTTTTGAATTGGATTTCAAATGTGACAAATGAAAGAATATATTTTATTTGTTGTGTGAAGGGAGTGCAAACTTGTACAGTCACTTTGGATATCAGTATGGAGGTTTCTCAGAAAATTGGAAATCAAGACCCAGCACTTTCACTCTTGGGCATATACCCAAAGGATGCACACTCATACCACAAGGACATTTCCTCAACTGTGTCCAAAGCAGCACCATTGGTAAAAGCCAGAACTTTGAAGCAACCTAAATGTTTTTAATGGAAGACTAGATAAAGAAAATGTGGTACATTTACACAATGGAATACTACTCAGCAGTAAAAAACAATGACATTTTGAAATTTCCATGCAAAGGATGGAACTAGGAAAAAAAAAACCATCTTGAGTGTGGTAACCCAGACCCAAAAAGACAAACAAGGTATGTACTCACTCATAAGTGGTTATTAGACATAAAGCAAAGGATAACTTGCCTGTAGACCATGACACCAAGGAAACTAGGTAACAAGGACAACCCTAAGACAGACACTTGGAACTCCCTGGAATGAGGAAATAGATACAATCTCCTGAGAAAACTGGGAGCATAGGTGGGGGAGAAAAGACGGCACAGGTGGAGAGGGAGAAAAGAAGGAAAGTAAAAGAACATGAGAGTAGGGGATGTTCGAGTTGGAGGAAGGACAGAGAAAAGATCAAGGAAAGAGATATCCTGATTCTGGGAGCATTTATGGGGCTAATGTGAAATCTGGCACCAGGATAATTTCCAGAAATTCACCAAAATAACCCAAGGTAAAACCCTAAGCATAGTGGAGAGAGTAACTGAACTGGCCTTCTGTAATCAGATTGATGAATGAGTACCTTAATTGTTATCATAGAACCTTCGTCCTGTGTACCCAAGTCGCGACCCCCAAAGAAACAACTAGGATCCAGTCAAGCCCAGAATGCAAAAGCAAGGTTTATTCAGTGTGTTATTCAGCCAGGCTAGGGACTTGTACACTATTCACGATGCAGCGCAGTAGGGAGGAGAGCCCCTTCATTATTTGGGGCTGACATTATTTAGGTAAAAACTGCAAGCCAGGTTCATTTTGGATCAAGTGAATTTGTCTTGCATAACAGCAGGTGTGCCTTATCTCCAACATGCCCTTCTCTCCAAAGTGGTTATGTCTAGCAGGTCCCCTTCCCCAAAACGATCGATTTTCCTGCTCCCTGACAGACCACAGACCACAATGGCTTTCTGAGTATTAAAGGAACCTCTATTAAAAATTACTATTACAAACATAAAATGAACACATTTACTGACTATTCCAAATAAAGAACTGAGGGTTTATGAACATATAAATGTTAATATAATAATGATGTTTTTAGAGTGAAGCATTAATACAATGTAAACTCATAGTGTCCAAATTTGGATCATCCCATTCAATTGTCAAAAAAAATTCATTTAAAAAAATATGGTCGTCAAATATCAGGTTAAGGTTTCTGTAAAATCTCTGTATTTTTGTTCTTTCTAAGCACAATAAAATTACAAAAGGTATTTTGACTTGTAGTTTAATCCAAGTGTCAATTTAAAGGGATAATATAACATGATAGGGTTGAAGAATTTTATGTATTCTGCCATTGATAAATATAGAGCTAAGTGTACCACAGTATTTATGGCTGGCTATCTGTGACCATTTCCCACTCGTTTTCTATTTTACACTATGATCATTTCTTTAGTAATTTCATTCTTAAGAAAGAATAGCATTAACCACCACAAGCTTCAATAATTGTAATCATGTTTTAACTTTTGCAGGTCTTGTGATTTATACTGTCTTCAATTTATGTGAGTCTTCAAAATTATGATTCCAAATGAAATTCTAGAATAGGAAAATAATCAAAGATTAAGCTTAAAGGCTTAATACTTAGTCTCACAATGCAGGTTTTTCTGATTTTTTTATTGTTCTTCCCTTTTGCATTAAAGGAGAGACTTTTTGAAATGTGTTGTGCTATATTTAAAATATAAGTACCAAAAAGAAAAATAATGCAATCAACTCTGGTATTGTCTGTATTTGAGTTTTAATTAATGACAGTCATGAAAGAGGAAGATAGACCGCTGCTTGTTAGCATAGCCAGACAGACTTCAGTCACATGGCATTATCTTCTGCTTTATTTATACAACCCATCAACAATATTCTATTTGGCTTTTTTATCGGGATATTTCATTTTTCCAAGAACATTTTATAACATTGAGATTTTATAAACTATGTGCTCATCTCCTCATATTTTCACCCCTCTCTCTTATAGAAATAAAGCTAGATAATTAGGGCACAGTTGATAATTATAGTAGTATTCCCCGTGCTTTGATTTTTCTCCTTTTTCTTCATTAATAAATTTGCATATATTTCCTCTATTCAATCATTCTTAATGATTTAACTCATCAAGCCCTCAGAGGATAATGGGGGAACTTCCTGTTGTCCTTAAATACACATTCCTGAACAAGAAGAAGACTGAAACAAGTCATCTAATCTCTTCCATCAAAAGAAAATCTGCGTAGAAAATAATCGAGACATTGACACTATTTGCATGGCATTATTTACCAGGTATACAAAGGTTTTGTGGCTGAGGATATAGTATTTAAGATCAGTCCTTCCTGCAACAACTAGAGAGCCTCCAGGATATTGTGAGTCCCTTCCCATGAAAACAGCCAAGTTAACTGGCTTTTCAGAACAGCCATTCTAGTCAAAGCCGTGTATGTTACTGTTATTGTACAGATTTTATTTCTAATATGAAATATGTAGATCTTTATCCCCTTAGATATTTATTTCGATGTATAAGTCAGAAATAAAACTTTAAGATACATAACATGTAAGAATGTTCTACTTATGTGAACAATATCACACATTTTACTACTCTATCTGGAATACTACATTTATTTAAGAAACAAAATTAATAATCACTGAGTCATTTTATGTGTCAAATTTATATATAAACAATTTATTTCTTCATTATTTCATTTACTTTAAAATTCAGTGCTTTTAATCTAAGAGTTGAACTCTAATATATATTTCAGTTCTAGGTGTTAAGTTTCCAACTAGGCCAAATGAATGTATGTTAATGATCTCCACCAGCTGCATTCAGCATTATCTGTGGCTTCTGGGAGGCCTTCCAAGGAAACTCCAAATAGAGCATATTGCAGCTACTGAGACTGCTGTGCTGAAAATATTGCCCCACCTGAAAATAAGTCTGCACCACAGGAGCCTTACCGGAGACACATGCACACAGGAGAATGTGAGAGATTCCAAATGTTTATTCACCCTGCTCATCTCCTCTCATCCATCCTTGGCTTATTAAGGATAATAAACTGTTACTTTGAATAGCACCAAGCACCAGCATTTTATTATGATTTCATAGTGTGCTTCCTGCATTTTCTTTCCTGTGATGTGAGCAGCAGTCCATGGACGAACTTGAGAAAACCATGTAACCTCACTGCTATTAATGAGCTTAAAAACCACAGTTTGTGAAAATATACTGGTTCATCAGGAGAACAAAGAATGGAGATTTCAGCATCCTTTATGCAAATGATGAATGAACATCCCCAACTTTTACTGCAAGACAAATTGCAGTTGGAGATGAACAAGGCTCCCCCCACCGCCCTGTACAACTGTGTCAAAGAGGCTACCACTCATGAAAAATGAATGCAGTGTTCACTGCATCAGCACTAATGATGCTTAAAATGCTGTCCTGAGCATACTCATATGCCTACACTAGAAAGAAAAAAATGAAAAAGAAAGAAAAACAAAGAAAAAACTTGGCTTCCTGTTCATATATTTTTAGCCAACAAATTGTGCACAGTAACATTTGTATTTCCGTTTCTTTCATAAATTGTATAAAAATGATTATTTTTTTAAAGTTTGATAAGTGATTTTGTCTCCCAGGAAACCATGGAATCATAAATACCTATTAAATAGAAATGTGATGAAATGTTTGAAAATAAATTATGCAGTGAATGGATACTTTTACTTGCTCGTTATAGAAAAGTTATAGAAAAGTCTTTGAGCTACTTTTCTGTGCTCCTTTCTTAAACTTTAGCCAGGTAATTATATCAGGCCTAAAATTTCATCTGAAATAACATTTAAATAAACATATTATTCATTATAGCTTGTTCCATGTAGTAAATGCTCAAAAAGTTACTTATATAAAAATTTCTCATCTCAGGAATCTACAAGGATGACCCCAGATGAGACCTTAAGCAAGAGAGGAGAGTATGCCAGAACTGGCCTTGCCCTGTATTTAGACTGATGATTATCTTAATCACCATAGAACCTTTGTCAAACACCGATGGAAACAGAAGCAGAGTCCCACATCGGAGGACTGAACTGAGCTCCCAAGGTTCAATTGAAGAGTAGAATGAATGAAAATATGAGCAAAGAGGTCAAGAGCATGAAGGATTCATCCACTGAAACAGTTTACATGAGCTAATGGGAGCTCACCAACTCCAGCTGGACTGGGAAGAAACAAGCATAGGACCAAACTAGTCCCACTGAATGTTGTTGACAGTTGTATGGGTGGACAGACTGAGGGGCCACTGGCAGTGGCACTGGGATTTGTCTCTACTCCATGTACTGGCTTTTTGGGATCCCATTTTCTTTGCATGTAAACCTTGCTCTTCCTAGTAGTAGTAGTACTAGTGAGGGCCTTTGACCTTCCACAAACCAAAGTGTCTTACCCTCTCTTAGGATTAGAGGGGGTGGAATGGGAGGGTGTGTGGAGGGAATTGAAGAAGAGAGGGAGTGGGAATTTGGATTTTTTTTAAAAAAGTAATATAAAATTGAAAAAAATTCTCAAAATACATTCTTTTGATAAAATTTATCAAGTTAGTATATTTGACTCAGAGAACACTTGGAGGATCAGTGCTCAAACCCTGACAATTTAAATTTTGTACATAATAATAACCTTTTGTGAGAACCCTGACGATTTAAATTTTGTACATAAGAGCCAGTAAACCGATAATCCTGTGATTTCTAGGAAGAAATGATAATATATGAAGGGAGTAAAGTATGTGAAATACTAATATAGACTATAATACGATCTATAAACTTAGAAAGTTGATCCAGAAAAATAATCATTTGTTTATATTTGTTTTTAGCTAGATTTCACTTCTTAATATGCATTTCTGCTTTATCTTCCTAATGCATCTGGAAGAAAATTAGTATTGCTTACTTCATCTATCTGACGAATTCTCTGAAGTATCAATGATTCTGAGTTGTTCAAATAGAACCATAAATAAAACTGACAGAGAAGTTTATATAGCCAGGAGCACGACACCCAGATTTTAATTCCTGACTCAAGAATATATATTTTTTGTTTCACTAGGCTTTTAATTGAGGAGGAAGCAAGGTGGTGCCCTCGTAATAAGATCTAGACCAAAAAAAGGGAGCTCTTACACTGCATATAAGGTTTTGGCAATTAAAGTCTGTACATCTACTGGGATTTGTTACAATTATTAGGTTTCCTGAAAAAGAACATCAATGAAAAGTGGTCGAAATAGTTTTAAATGTCAAATCATGTCCTTACAATATTGGCTATTTTCATTAAGACTGTTTTACATCTTACTTTTCATCATCAGGTTTTGCTTTTATTAAAGGTCATGGTTAAAGGTCAAATCGCCTGTGCAGCGGCATTTTTGTCTCAGTCCATTTCAGTCTCTTCTCTCGCTCGCTTGTCCCTTCATGTTTCTCAATGTGTTTCTGTCTCACTAACCATTTCGGAGTTTCGTTATTTGCCTGCAATTATTTTTGGCTGGTTTATTCTCATTTTCACTTATTGACATCAGGCTTCTCTTTTCAGTGAGTAACCGATTTATGCTGAGATTCAACTAGCGCAGGTAATGAGTAGCTAGATATTTCTCTTGGGCTCCTGCTATATTATTTCTGGTTGTGGGTATCCTCTGTAAGTAGGTATATTAAGTGAAGAATTCTCACTAACTGAAGCTATAGGATGCTGTATTATAAGAGTTATTTAAAAGCACAGTTCTAGGCATATTTTGTCTTTATGAGAAGGCTGGTGCTTGGCTCTTTCTTGCATTCCCCCTACTTTTTATTTGTACCACGTGGAAAAAAGAAGTGTGATCACACCATTTTATATTCAGAGGGTCAATTAGAGATTGTACTGTGGTACTCCAAGATGACACTTTTTCCCGGTTCTGGTCTGTGTGTATAGAATATATTTCATTTATCATGACTTGTTCCTATAAAGATGAAAACACATTACAGATACAACTTTTCTTATTGTGTGTTCCCACACTATTCTCTTAATACAGGCTCAAACAAACAATTTTTTTAAACTTGGGATGTTGATTTATTGAACATTTCAGAAGTAGCAGGTATTTTTATGTTTGTATAAGAAAACTTACATACATATTTTGATACATATTTTCTAATATTAAATTTACAGAATGAATTTGCTTACTTTTCAGTTTTTTATTTGGATTATTTATATACCATATGAAGAAATATAATTTTTATGTTTCTATAATTTATATTAATGATGTATTTCAAAATATATTTTAGTTTATATTCATACATGCTCATAGCTATATACAGAGAGGGACATAGAAAGAATGCATGTTATGAAAATCAGACACAGCCACAAAATATAAACAACCTAATTATGGTTAATATTATCTTCTCTTTGTCTCATCAAACAATTATTTCATAAGTCTCCAATGCATATATGAGATGCTCCTTTGATTATTTACTATATCTACTGGTTTCTGATTTTGTCATGAGCCTTATTATTCCAGTTACCATAACTGTATCCAACAAAATTCTCCCATATTTTTTGCCTAAATGATAATGAGTGGTATGATTGTTCTGGTAAGGGGAACTTGTGTTGAAAGATGAAATGCATACTAAAACTGAAAGTACAACTTTACAGAGCATTTAATTATACTGGGAACTTGTGTGCCCTGTCCTAAATACATGTGTGTTGTATATGGGGGTAAGGCAGCTTGAAAGTCTTTTGAAAGTCATGGGGTAGAAAGGCATATTAAATAACAACTTGGAAAAAGAGCATGACACAATATAATGGGTAAAATTTATAGACGTATGATATTGTTAGAGAATACTTTGAATGATAGGTGTTATAGATTTTGCTACAGAGTGTGCAAACAGCTAAGATTTTTGAGTTTTAATCTATTGTGAATACCTTAAAGGCATAAGTAACATGTTTTCTTGCACTCAAATCAACATTTTAAAACAATCAGATGTGCCGGGCTGTGGTGGCGCACGCCTTTAATCCCAGCACTCGGGAGGCAGAGGCAGGCGGATCTCTGAGTTCGAGGCCAGCTTGGTCTACAAGAGCTAGTTCCAGGACAGGCTCTAGAAACTACAGGGAAACCCTGTCTCGAAAAAACAAAAAAACAAAAACAAACAAATAAAACAATCAGATGTTAAATGAATCTCTCTATTGTGGAATTACCCTATAAGGAAGTTGAATTTTTTTAAGATTTGCTAAACTAGAGGCGGGGACAATAAAAAAGGACTTGCTAAAATAATGGATTTTTAATACTAACTTCATTTTTTAATGACGTGTCTTATAGACATACAAGGCAAAATGTTGACAAATATAAAATTCTACAAATGTGATGGGGAAGGAAAGGAAGAAGGAAGAAGGTAGAACACTGCAATATTAGGATTATTGATAGGCCCTCATTTAGGAGGGAAGAAATACACAGAACTTTGTCCTGTGTTCTTTCAACACAGCTTTTCCTCTTTGTTGATCTCTTTCCTTTTTTTTCAAAATAGTACTCCTAATACTTCCAGTGAAAGCGAGCAAAAGTGAATGCGTGTCACAGGTATGACATTCAGAACAATCTGGAGATATTTCTTTTCTTTTTTTTCCCTTTTTATTAAAAATTTCCACCTCCTCCCGTTTCCCTCCCCTTTTCCTCCCTCCCTCTCCCTCTCCAGTCCAAAGAGCAGTCAGGGTTCCCTGCCCTGTGGGAAGTCCAAGGTCCTCCCCTCTCCATTCAGGTCTAGGAAGGGGAGCATCCAAACAGAATAGGCTCCCACAAAATCAGTACATACAGTAGAATCAAAACCCAGTGACATTGTCCTTGGCTTCTCAGTCAGCCCTCCATGTAAGCCACGTTCAGAGAGTCCAGTTTGAACACATGCTCCATCAGACCCAGTCCAGCTGGCCTTGTGAGCTCCCATTAGATCAGCCCCACCGTCTCAGGGGGTTGGCGCACCCTGGGGATATTTCTTAAACTTGTGATGTTTTATTAAAGTGACTTTTGCTCTGGTTCCAAATGTTTCAGTGATTCTGGAGTTTGATTCTACTTCCTCAGTGTTATTAGAAATCTGATACATGACATTCTTTTGCTTCCATTTTCCTTTATCAAAGTACTAAAAGATTGGAAAGAAATGTTTGCGAGGTTTGAGATGGAATATATGAAGTCTAAAAGAAAGAATGAAATGTGAGGGTTCCTGAACAAAATTACAAAGGATATTATTTTCCTTTTCTTTTGCCTTTCTATTGTGCTACTGTGTTATATCTGAAACTTGGGGGAGACTACGTGGTATTTTTTTCCTTTGATTTTATTCCAGACAAAAGAAAAATAGTTATTATTTTGAAAGTCTCCTTGAGAATTTACTTTTATGTCAGGAATTAAATAAGTGAAAGGGTCTGATATTGTTCTGTTTAACATTTCAGGGAACCTTATGCATGTGTAAGTGAATTTAATATATTAGACTTTATATTATGACTACAATTTAATTAGTCATCAGAGTGAAGCTAACACTCATTGGAGAAATGGAGAGATTTGGAAAAGAGAACTGTTATTGTGTGCAATTGAAATAAGTTTAAAGCAAATTATTCCATAATCCTAAAAAGTTAGGAAACCTGTAATTCCTTATTTCTGTGTTTCTGTCTTAGTTCTTTTTGTGTTTTTATTTTTTGTCTTCTTTTGTTTATTTTTGTTTTTTGAGACAAAGTTTCTCTGTAGCTTTGGTGCTTGTCCTGGAACTAGCTCTTGTAGCCCAGGCTAGCCTTGAACTCACAGAGATCTGCATGCCTCTGCCTCCTGAGTGCTGGGATTAAAGAAGTGCACCACCACTGCCTGGCCTGTCTTAGTTCTTAACTGACACTTAAATTCTAAATTGGCATACTGGCAGTCTGGCAAATGCCTGTGAATCAGAGAATCCAGTGTATTGAGGACTGGATATTAATATCTCTATCAATTTCAGAATGACTTGCATCACTTCTGCATGTGAAGTATATTTGCCCACTCAAAAATTTTATAAGGAATTTTCACATCTAAATTCATTGTGTATCAGCACTAAAGTGTAGTATCTTGCCATGTTATTCACATGTGTTCATGGTTCCTTGGTGATTATATTTTTCAGCATAATTTCTCTAATAAAACTCTTTGGGGGTAAATAAGAGATTGGTAGCACCCCTGCCTTTACTCTTCACTCAACAAATAAAGGTAGGACAGTCATAAAAACCTGCTTTTTAAAGCTTTCCCTCAAAAATTAAGAAAGTGAGCCGGGCGGTGGTGGCGCACGCCTTTAATCCCAGCACTCCGGAGGCAGAGGCAGGCGGATCTCTGTGAGTTCGAGACCAGCCTGGTCTACAAGAGCTAGTTCCAGGACAGGCTCTAAAGCTGCAGAGAAACCCTGTCTCGAAAAACCAAAAAAAAAAAAAAAATACTAATTAAGAAAGTGAGATGCAAGCAAGTGTAATAGACTACACTATTCGTGATTTCTCTCGGTGGATAATGAAAAATTTAAAACTACTTTATTTTCTGCATAAGACTGTTTCCCTTCACACATATATGTGTATCACATATGTGACTGGTGCCTGCAGAGGATAGAAAAGGTTGTTAGAACCCCTGTAACTGGAGTTACAAATGGTTGTTTGAATACACATGCTGGATACCAAACCCGGTACCTTTGTAAGAATAGCAAATGCTCTTGAATGCTGAGCCACCACTGAAACCCCCAAATGGGTTTTCAATTTTATATTCAGACCAGCTAAGTAAACTCTGTGCTGCTGGGCTGCCCCATATGCCAGGAATTTGATTTTTCTTCTAAATCAAGTCATTCTATTTTTTAGTGTTACTTAGCATATCTTCGTGTCTACTCAGTTTGCTTCTGAGTTGTCTGCTCATAAAACTTATGATTTCTGAAGGTCATATTTTTTTCTACTTTTTAGGACTACTATGTTAATATAATTAATGTAATATGTTGTTACATGAATTACATTGTGTTTCGATAATCAAACTAAAGCCTTGACCACCATGCTCTGACATAGCTCCTGCTTTACTTCCAGAATTTTATTCTGATTGATCAGTAAATATGATCCTAAGCATTTCAGAATTTATACCTGCTTAATAATATTTGTACATCTTAACCCAAGATTATGGTTGGAAATTAGCCTTTCGTCTAATTAAAGAAGATACTAAACAGTAGGAATCTAAGACTTTAATCAAAGTTTTAACCACCACACCCTGACTTTCTAGTTTTGAACAAACCTGTGGAGAAACATTTTCTCATGCAACTATTTCTTCTGTTTTATTGCCTTGTCCAACTTTGAATTGATCATTTTTGTTTCATTTTATGACATATTTTGTTAAAAAATAAAATTATTGTCCAGAGGTTAACAGCACTGACTCTTCTCCCAGAGATCTTGAGTTCAATAACCAAGAGCCCTATGGAGGCTCACAAGCATCTCTAATGAATATGGTGCCCTCCTCTGGCCTGCAAGCATACAAGAAGACAGAACACTGTATACATAATAAACTACTTAATCTTTTTTAAAAGAAGAATTAAACTTCCAGAGTGTAACCAAATAAAAACACACACAGACAAAAAATAACAAAAATAAAATAAAGCAAAAACAAGAACAAAAACCTGTGGAGTCCATTATATGTTTACATGCTCCTCAACTACAGCTGAACACGAGGTCTGACTTGGCATAGTTGATCAATCTAATGTTAATGTTACTCCATTGGAGAAAGCTGAATTTCCCTCTCTCTGCAGGCTTGAGAGTTCAGTTGTTAAACTTTGCCATTTACCCCAGTGGCTAGATTTTCATTTATTCATTTCTTTAAAAATATAACAAATTCAAATGTAATATGATAGAAAAAAATCACATAGAAAGTGGACAAGACAAAGCTACAGAAAGAAAAGAAGGCCAAAAGAAGGCACAAAATTCAGACTTCTACTCATCCACACTCTTAGATATCCCACACAAACATTAAACTAGAAAGCGTAATATAGATCCAGAGGGCCTGGGTGCCTGCCACATATTGCTTCCGTGTCTGGGAGCTCACATAAGCTTTGCTCGTAATGAAATAAAGGGCCTTGTTTTCCTGGTGTCCTCCATACCCTCTAATAGTCTTAATAGTCTTCCGGTTCCTCTTCTGTGGATTTCCCTGAGCTCTTAGTGGAGAGATTTAATGGAGACTCGAGGCCCACACCAGGAGATGCAACTCACACCTGATACTTCTAAGGAAACCCAGAGCCTGAGATTAGTTAGCACCTGTTCCTACGGTAAAGCCAACTAATACTGGCATAAAAGGAGAAATATAGATCTAATGAAGAAATGATTTCTAATGTTAATCTGCTATACTCATGCATCATCGCCTAGTGCAGTCATCATCATCAGAGAGGAATAAATACAGAAGCCCACAGACAGATATTATCCATAGAGTGAAAGACGTTGGAACACTTACTCCTAAAAGGCAGCCATTTATAAAGAGCATGTGACAGTGAATATGGGCTTATCTACCACTCCATGTTTTGGTATCATAACTCAACTGTGATAACTGTTACTATTGACCAAAGGTTGAGAGGTGTATCTACAAAATACTTAAGACTTAGAAGAATAATATTAAAGTGATTGACTAATTATTTACAAACAGACTTCCAGACAGAAAGATAGGTAAGTAAATCCTCTGAAATTCCTATTATGATTTTATTGATCCAAAATTCAATGAAGTTGATGTTCACTAAATATCTCCTCAGACAAAGAAATGAATATATATATATATATACATATATATATATGTATATATATCACTGTTTCAAACATTTAAATAATTTGTATGCAGAAAGGGTAAATTTTGCATGAGGAGATATCAGCTTGGTTAATTTGTTGAAAGGTAGTCATGCAATTTTAATGTAAAATACTGGTAGAAGACAATTTGCTTTCAGGTATCCATTTTATTTTCTAACATTATCTACTGTCAAAAATGATATTAGAAGTAATACTTATTTTGGAGCTGTACTCTGTTTTATTAACACAGTTCATTAATTGTATTATAGTTTGGTTTCATACAAAAATATAGGTTTAAAAGTAATTTTCTTTATTTCTCTCCCTCCCTTCCTACAGGATAGGCTGCTCTTCCACATTAGCAGTTCTTAGTAATAAGCTAATGATAAAAACAATCCTCTTCCTCTCAGCATCCTAAGTAGCAGACTGTTCAAATGTAAAACATTATACCCTAATATATAGTTAGGTTAGGTCATTTTAATACACACACACACACAGACACACACACATATACACATACACATATTATAAAATAATGTGTGTAACAATCTATAAAATTTGAAAAACAAATAAAAATTTAAAGTTTTTACCATGTAAAATAATTAGCATCATTGAGCATTGTTTTATTCTTCTTTATGTATACATGTGTTGCATATCTTAATGTCTCTATTGCTGATGAATTATTTAAAAAAATATGAGTCTGATATTTAGGCTTGTTTTATGATTCTGACGGATTGAGGTTTATATGAAAAATCAAATGATTAATTGAAGATGTTCCATGCAAAATACCAATAAAACATGATGATAGAAATTGTTCAGATTTCTTCTTTCAGTCTTGTGTTTCTGCATGTCTTGGTTTCTAATTCTCAAAGATCCTTATGCTACTTTCCTCTCAACAATTAAGTGCATACACGTTTGTTTTGTCTAAATAGTTGGGACTTAGGACATCCTTTAATGCACCCAACTTTGTAAGAAGTTATTTGTACTTAACATGGTAAACTCATAACTTTTTATATATTTTGATATATGCAAAGTGTTTATCTAGCTTTGAGCTGGTGGACAAAGAGTAATATTTTCTAGTTACTGTGCCATCCATCAACCACCAGACTGGCTCAAAACTATTTCATTCTCTTTTCCTATCCTAGGGGTCCCAATATATATTTTCATTTTGTCAGATAAAATGGGACTAGAGCTCTCCTGATCTTGGTCTTCATCCACTGCTAGCGCTCATTGAATTGGTAAGAAATCATTGTACTATCACTGAGAACCAGTAATGTGAAGAATGGCCTATCCCATAACTGACTTTGTAATTTTTGTTTTAATACTAACCTAGCCAGCTAAAAGTCAATAGAAAGCGCCTTAGTTAAATAATGAAAACTCTGTCACTGGAAACTTCAAATGAAATCTAACTCTAAGACCCAGACACACAGAGAAAGAAACACACACATTAGAGAGTATCCTTCGTGATTTGTTTTAATGATAAAGCTGTCTTTTTAGCTGTTATGGCCAGTGAAGCATATTTTCTATTATTTATTTCCAAATATTTTTCTTACTCTTTAGCATATTTGTGTAACAAAAATAAAACAATGAATTTACATCCTACTTGACTCCTTTGATGTCTTACTTGTTCAGATTAATTCAGTGAATGTGTGCATGTGTGTGTATGTATGTGTGTATTTGCGTTCACCAGAATATTGCTTGTGCAGACATTAAATATTTAGTGTTGATTGTCATCCAAAAAAAAAAAACCTAGATTTACTGCTTTATTTCTTGACTTTACTTTTACTGTCATTTATTATGATCAATTAAAGGTAGATATCCAAACACCCAATTTCTTAGTCAGCATTGTGCCTCTTTAGTAAACCCTTCAATCTCAATTGAAATCCTTCTCTGATTACTAATTACACACACATACACACACACTCACACATTCATATACATAAATACACACATGTGTAAATAAACACGCATATATATATATATATATACACAGAGAGAAATTCTATTTAGTCCATTTTAGTTGTTTATCTATGGTTTCAAGACAATTCATTTTGTATTGGACAATCAATAATAATAGGTCTCAGTTGGGCTGTGGTGGTGCTTGCCAGCACTCGAGAGGCAGAGGCAGGTGAATCTCCATGAGTATGAGGCCGGCATGGTCTACAAGAGCAAGTTCCAGGAAAAGCTTCAAAGGTATGGAGAAACCCTGTCTCAAAAATCAAAATAATAATAATAATAATAATAATAATAATAATAATAATGTCTCTTCCCAGGGATATCGATAGACATGCTGATATGGAAAAGGGAAATTTTTTTAGGGCCCTATGCATTGACAAGGAATCATGGGCAACGAATGACTATTGGTTGAAAGAGCAAAAGCAAATACATTTTAAAAATAAAATAAAAATGAAATTAGTTGAAAAAATAAAAATGCTTGTAATATAATAGAACTGCATCTTTTATAGCCTAACATTTTGAAAGTGTGGTTTTGTTGTTCTTTTCATAAGAAAATGCCCATCTTTTGTTTACATATCTGAAGGAATCGTAGATAACATTTTCCTAAAAAGCCAGAGTAGTCTAAATTTTCTAGGGCGATTGTGAAGATGTCAGTCAATGCCAGAAAAAAAAAAAAAAAAAAAACTATATGTATTAGAACAGTATTGTGGCTCAAGATATTAATATATTGTGATTAACTGTCATGATTTAGGGGGAAATCATATGTTCAGATAAAGGATGCGTAATGTGAGCTTACTTCATAGAGATAGTCTTGAGGTTAACTGTGGCATCTCATAAAACAATAGGAGGAGTCCAATTTGAAAAACTAAAAACAGCACAGAGGCAAAGCAATGTTAAATAATGTTCTTGTGAACTCACGAAATTTAACACAAGTCGGTCTAACACAAGGTTATAATTAAGACATTTGCAATCTCTTTACATTGCGGTACACATGTGTCATGGTGACTGCCAAATCTCATTGCATTTTTGTCCTCTGAAAGTAGCTAGTTCAAGAACATGGAAGTCTCATTCATTTGGCTGGTCAGCTTGAGTCAAAGATTATTTGGGTTACAAATATGATTGACTGAGGAGTTGAAGACAACTAAGCTATTTTTTGAAAAAAATTAATGCAAATTACCTAATTTTAAACTGTCCAGGTACCTCAGTATTAATATATAGGAACTCTAGCATGAATTTAAACATAGAAAAAAATTGGGAAAGGAAGTAGACTAGCTCTATTATTCCAAATAGATTATGGGAGATTATAAACAAAAGAGACCTATCTTACTTTGTATTGCAGCTTTACTTTATTTTCATGGTTGAAAGCAGAAAAATGGATGTGCATCCACAAATGAATATAGCATCCATTTTTATATAATGTGAACAATTAAAAGACTTTATGGCATGGAGGCATCTGGATTCATCAGTCATTTTGCAAATATGGTGCAAAATATTTTACGAAAGAATAAGACTGAATTACTTATCTCTTCTTTCCTAACAGTTAACAATACACGATAAAACAGCACTGTTGTTTCTTGTTGCCTCTTCTCATTTAACATAAAAGGAAATTGATTTTCATTTGCTTGAGGGGCAACATCACAGCGCTGTGTTCATTTTCCAGTTGATTTTATCAAACACATTTCAGTGCATAACATATTTGCATCTTAGGCAAGTTTTTTTTCTCTTAAGTCAGAAATAATTTTCAAGTGCAACTCTGTATACTCCCTTAAGGAAAAGTATTAGCCACCACATGCAGTTTAAGTGCATAATTAGCCTTTTGCTCACTCTTTCCGTTTGCTGCATCCAGGTGGGTGGTCTTTAAACACTCAAGTAGTTATTCCAAGGGCATTGAACACTCACCAGATTGGCTCAACAACTGGGGCTAAAGATTGATTTTATTCAGGGGTGTTTGGCCTCAGATGAAAAGGTTTCAGAACACTCTGAAAGTTTCAGTTCTTTAAGGAGGCCTTGTACAAAACATGCCAGAGTCTGAAGAATGAAAACCGGCCTAGGAAGCAGGATGATGCTAAAACAATCATCCCAATCACAAAGGAGAAGCAGTGGGAAGATAACAAAGAATTTCTTTTTCTTTTTCTTTCTCCCTTGAGCAATACAAAATGGATAAAAACAAAAAGTACTTTTATATAAAATAAAATTAGGACACCTTTTATCAGTAAATGGTGCACATTATACTGTAATGTAGTAATACTATTGAAGTATTCCAATAAGCCTCATTATTGAATGATTATAATGAAAAATAAAGAAAAGCATTATTGTATGGATAACCTTGTAGTAAACCATTAGGGAATTTACCACAATTATTTAAAAATTAATTTGTGAACTAGAATTATATCCTTGATGATTATATGCCTCCCTTGTTCTTTTGCTAGAGTTACTGAATACTCAGTCCACTCTGCCAGTAATGCCATAAAGCCCACTGATGCACAGACTCAAAGTGTACAATCATGCTTTTAAACAAAGCAGGTTGTCATTGAAACATTCTAATCTTAATGAATCTAAAATTTGCAACATATGTTCATGAGTGCCATGCTTTTCAAAGGTGATTTTCATCATTCTTTGCATATCTGGTGACATTTCCTATGTAGTTAAGATGGAAACAACATATAAAAGAAAATTTCAGTACCAGTGTCTTACAAAATTTATTACTTTTTATTATGGAGGCATATTACCAGAACTAACTACAAGGCTGAAGTTTTCTGTTTTTTTTTTTCCCTAGCAGTTTTTGTTGTTGAAATGAAAGTCACTTATTTTAAATAATGTCTTGGTAATAACTATGGTTTCAAATAGTTTTTGGTGCAATTCATTATGTTTCTATGAATCCACTTTCATACCTGATTTTATGTTTTTTATTACCATGCTGTAAAATGAGCTGGAAATTCCATAAAAAGGTAAAACTGAACAAAAATTTAACTAATTGTTATATAAATAACCAGTCTTAAAGTACACATTTTCCTGTATTTTCTGTTGTTACAACAGACTGTTTACAATATACCACAATTATTTTCAATGAGTAGCATAAAGACTAGACACCTTAAATATACCTTGTGATTTTCTACAAATAATCAATAATTGACTTTTTATTCCTACTAACTCTCAGTTTATTCAGTTTAAAAGTTAATGATAATAATGTCCAAAGAGAACTGGGCTCTTTTTCTATGTGACTTATTCTGCTCCACAAAGATTTATTTTTTCAAATTTAATACTCAGTCAGAGTTATTATTCATGATAAAATTAATATGAACTAGATTTTATTAGACTCTTGGATTACTTGGTTTTCATATTGTGGGGGAATAATCTAAAAACCAACAGACTTTTCCCAAACTCTGACTGACCATGCAAGATTCATACAAATAATCTTTCAAGGAGCCTCCAGCCTTCATTCCACACCTGTTCTGAGGATGTAGGTTTGTCAGACAGAGTGGTTACTGCCTTCTCCTCGTGTATCAGTAACTCTAGTCACAATGGACCTGACTGGTCCCTGGGATTGCCATTATAATGGCATAGTGAAGTAGTTCTCTGTCTACTTGGAGAAGAGACAGGAATTTGCCCCATTAGAGAAGTTTCTGCTATGCTTTCTCCTACTCAAACTTCTGACTCTAACAATGATCTTTAATTTTCAGCCTGAAACATAGAGCAGTCTGCCATCTCTCCTCACCTGCTGTGTATGTGACAGCATTCACTAGCAGATCAGAAAGAAAATATTTAGCTTGATAAGTTTCACTGATATGGACAGGAACCCCTAGAGGTCAAGGTGGAGAAAGTCTTATCACATCTAGCGGGGACACAGTCTGGGTTCGGCTATTCCTCTTCCCTCCCCTTGTAGTACAGGGGCAGATAGCTCTTATACATATTTACATTCACATTACCCTGAATTCAATCAGGGAAAACAGAATTTAGACATTTGAATTCTATGTAATAGCTTTTGTGTAGTCCTGGCTTTTCTCTGAAGACAGACATGAGTTTTATTTTTTTTTTTATTTTTTTATTTTTTTATTTATTTATTTATTTTTTTTTTTTGGTTTTTCGAGACAGGGTTTCCCTGTAGTTTCTAGAGCCTGTCCTGGAGCTAGCTCTTGTAGACCAGGCTGGCCTCGAACTCAGAGATCCGCCTGCCTCTGCCTCCCGAGTGCTGGGATTAAAGGTGTGCGCCACCACCGCCCGGCCAGACATGAGTTTTAATACTATAACCAAGAAATACCCTAGTTCTTTCCCGCAGTAAGAGCACTAGCATTGTTATTTTTTTTACAAGGCTCAATACTCTACAAATGCCCTTATTAAATATTGAATTACATTCCAATAGAACAATATCTGTAAATTGCAGAATAATGAAAATATTTTCTTTCACAAATATGACATATGCTCAATGTGGGTATTATCAGCACTCAGGAAAGAGGCTCCCATACCTTACCTGGGCAGCATAGTAGAGCTGGCCCTAATGTAGCTATGGGTGAGCTGGTCTTGAGGGCAGGAAAGCAGGAGAGTAGGTCTTCCTCTTGTTCCTTGTTGCATAGAGGGAACTAGCAGGAGCAATGCCAGAGAGCTCATTCTGGTGTTGAGTTCAGGGGAGAGCTGTGGCATTGAAGAACTCTATAATATCCAGGTTTAGAACCACGACTATGAGTTGGTGCAGCCCAACATCCAATCCACCCCATCTATGATTTGCTGGAGAATATGCAGGGGAATGTCCTGCAGATTCAAAGCGGCAGGATATCCACAACACAGGGCAATAGGATGTGCAAAATGAGTCTCAGTCAGGGTCCAGTGTTAATGATGTAGCAGAAATCAGAGGCCTCAAACAAGACAGATGACACATTGCAATGAAAAACCAGCTCCTCAAAGTAAAGTAATATGAACAAAAGATTATATTGTGTGATTCACAATGTCATGCTATAGCTTTTCTTTTCCTTTCTCTCTCCCTTTTAATTCTCTCTTTTTGTCCTTTTCCCTTAAGTTTTATTTTATTTGGGGTAGAGGCATTGCAAGGACATAGGGTGGATAAGAAGGGACAGGGAGACTAATGAGATCTGGATTTCTGATATGTGAAAGACACAAAGAATAAAAAAATAACTGGATATTAGCTGTTAAATAAAGGATAATTATGGTACAATTCAAAGACTCTGTGATGCTAATTAAGAAGCAGGGCTCCAGGATAAACTCATGGATCTTGATGGGAAAGGGAGATAGAATAAATTTTGCAGGGAAACAGTGGTTGATGGGAATGAGAACAGGAAAGATCAGGTGATGGAGGAAAAATAGGAAAAGAGACTGGGGAGAGATGATTAGAATGGGGAAAATTTAGAAGGCTATATGGAAACCTAGTGTAGTAACTTCCTGTAACCTAGTGAGGATCCCTAGTAATGGAAACAGAGCCTGAACTGGCAATCTTTTGCAACTGCACAAGGCATCCAGTGGTGGAGTGTAACGCAAAGCCAGACACAGAACTTTTGACCCACAACCCGTCCTGCCTATAAGATCTCCTGGGGCAAGTAATAGTGTCTCTAGCTTGTGGAAGTAGCCAAGCAATGACTGGTCTAACTTGAGGCCTAAGGCACAGGATGGAGCCGATGCCCAATACTTCTTGGATGGCCAGGAACTGGACACTGAATGGGTCGAAGGACAGAAGAACCAAATTTGACTGGCAGGAAAAAGAAAGTTAATGAAATAATTCCTTGTGATTTACTTCGGATAGTCTGCTGTACTCATCGATGGTACCTTGTCCGGTAGTCATCAGGCTTCCTCTTGCAGGTGATGGGCAGATACAGAGATCCACAGCCAACTTGTAAAGAGCATTTTAGTGTTTTGAATTGCTTGCTTTTAAAATGCAAAGAAAATACAGTATAAAAAGAATAATATTTTGCCGGGCGGTGGTGGCGCACGCCTTTAATCCCAGCACTCGGGAGGCAGAGGCAGGCGGATCTCTGTGAGTTCGAGACCAGCCTGGTCTACAAGAGCTAGTTCCAGGACAGGTTCTAAAGCTGCCGAGAAACCCTGTCTCGAAAAAACAAACAAACAAACAAACAAACAAAAAGAATAATATTTTAGTAAATACATCCCTATCTTTTAAACTTGTTTTGGAACTCTGGATGACTATGTACCCATTTTAACATTTGAAATATTAACCTGATGGTGTGGGATGTTCTTCTGTATAGGTGTTGCTTTCACTGGTTAATGAATAAAACTGTTTTGGCCAATGACTTAGCAGAGTAAAGCTATTTGGGCAATCCCAATAGAGATGTAGAGAGAAGTAAAAGGAGTCAAGGAGATGCCATGTGGCTGCCAAAGGAGAAGGATGCTGGAGCTTTACTGGTAGGCTTCAACATTGTAGTAAAAATACAAAATAATAGAAACGGATTAATTTAAGGTATAAGAGCTAGCTAGAAATATGCCTGATCTGTTGGCCAAACTGAATTGTAATTAATATAGTTTCTGTGTGATTACTGAGTCTGGGTGGCCGGAAATTAACAGGCAGCCTCCAATAATCTGACTCAAAGTTTTTCCTCTGGCTTGCTTTACCAAATGTTACATATTCAACATTTAATGTTTGAATGTGTAGAAAACAAAGGTTGTCCAACAAACATGTTTCTTTTTAATCTAAGATAACGCTGTTTAGTTTGTTGGAAAACAAAGAGCAATGTTTGTAATGAGTCAGTTTGTATATAAAATAACAAACAATTCCACAATAAAGTAAATATCAGGGAGATTATTAACTGAATAGAGGAGAATACCTCTGCTGGCATCCCTTCAGCGTCATGCCTGCTTAGAGATTAAATTGTACTATTTTATGCTACATTAAAATGGCATTTTTTCTAGAGTGATATTTTATGTTCCTGATAGGCAGTTCTGAATGGTTCTGTGAACTCAGCAACATTCTGTTTTCTACGGTGAACAGTTCTATTAGAGACAATTCACCCATATTTTATTTCAGAAAGAAGAAATTCCTGCCAGACGTTATATTCATCCTTTGTCTCTGAACAAAAATAATAAGAAATTTAACATTGTTAGTGGCTTCTAAATTCACGGAGCTAGAACTTCAATTTAATGCTTCAAATGAGCCTAGTTCCCTGCTAATGCTAGTACTGATTAAAAACCCATGTGTTTAAGAAAAAAATTGCTTTTTTTTTGCATTAGACTGTTTTGTAAAATCTAAGCTGGTTAGCAATTTCCGCTCTTATATTAGTTGATAGAGATTTCTCTTTTAGGAAAGACTTGAATACAAGTGCATATTTGCATTAAGTAAATCCTTGACAAATCATCTACCACCTTTGTTATTATTAGTATAGAATATGCTATACAGTCCAAATTCTAATTTTACATTTTGTGTCAATGAAAACCCCCAGATTCACTCTTTTTGGCTATAAATATATCAATCTCAAAGCTCTGCTTAGATATTTAAAAGTTATATATTCAGTTCTTTAAACAATGTCAACTCATGATATAGATATAGATAAAGATATAGATATAGATTAGACATATACACACAAACATATATGTACATAAAATATTTGAGTGATTTTCTTTTGTTTTTATCCAATAATGACCAATTCTTAATACCCATATAGGCTTGGTTGTGCTCCATACTGGTGAATGGCAAACTTTCAAGAGGCACTTAAAGAAAAATGTAGTTTCCTATGCCAGAAACTAACAATTGTCAATAGATCCATAATGCCTAAAAGAATATTTATGTTGTGTAATAGTTTTAATTTTGTGTGTATTCCACTATAGGATAGGAAGTGTTAGTTATTAATAGTTTAAAATCTTTTTGTTTTAAAAGTTTTTGTTTTGTTCAGCTGTTTTCTTTTGGATATTGAGGTCTGGACTCTTATGCATGTAAGCAAAGCATTTTACCCTGATATATATATATATATATATATATATATATATATATATATATATATAGAGAGAGAGAGAGAGAGAGAGAGAGAGAGATTTTCTTCTTTTCACTTATTTTTCTCCATTCTTTATATTTCCAAAGCTTTTTATTCTTCCTTTTCTCTCCTGATCCACTCTTTTTTCATTCACTCACTTGATAGCATATATTCACTGGAGTTTCCAGGGTGGTGCAAGTTTGCCTTGCAAGCCACAAAGACCCTATATTTACCAATCTCTTTCTTTCAATACCTGAAGTAACTGAAACTAGAAGTCTGTATGAACTACCCATGGCTACCATTTTTTATCGTTTTGTTTCTTTGTTTGTTTTTGAGATAATATTTAATAGCTGAGGTTGGCCTGATCTCATTATGTAGTTGAAAATCTCATTCCCAAGTAATCTCTACACCCGGAGAGCTGAGATTACGCCATATGTCATCCTGCTGTCCTCTCACCTTCAGCTTTATTTTCAAAAAATATCTTACAACTTATTGATAGTCACAAATATACTTAATTTGTTAAGGGAAATATTTACAAATTCACTGCACAAAAACACAGATCCAGCTGAAATAAAAATAGAATTACAATAGTTGTGCCCAAAGAATACCTTGAGTAAAATCACCTTTTACAAATACTTTCCAATATTAGCACAAAGACAGACATAGAATAAATATGCGGTATGCATATTAGCAAGTTAGTTCTATTGAAATCAGGAATTTATTTGAAAAATTTAAATAATTTGTTACACTTAAACCATTTTATTTATACCAAACAAAATTATTTCCAGCATTAAGCATTCCAATGCTATAGAACAGTCCTCTACCTAAAAATTAATTAAATCTGAATAATAAATACAAAAGGAGAAACTGAGCAATATGGCTTAAATTTAGGGAAAATATAATGCAATTATAGTATTGTCTGGGGCTCTACAAAAGCCATGCATTCTTCATGAAATAAAATAAACTCTAAAATAGCTACATATCAGAGTTTATTTAATGAAATATGAGTGTGGAAAATTTCTTTGTACTGTGTAGATGTATGTTACTGTGATTGAATTAATAAAAAAGATAAATGGCCAGAAGCTAGTCAGGATTGCAGGACAGAGTAAATGCTGGGGAGAAGGGCAGAGTCGGAGGAGTCACCAGCCAAACTTGGAAGAAGAATCATGAAAAGAACATAGATGAAGTAAAGAAGCCCTGTGGTAACATAAATTAATATACATGGGTTAATTTAAGATAGCTAAATATAAGCCTAAGCTATTGGCCGATCTTTGATAATTAATAAGAAGTCTCCAAGGATGCCAGCTGCCTTGCTAAATTTTTGTCTACATATTATATAGAGAACTGAAAATGAATATTAGTATACTGATTATTGAGATATTTGTCATGAATTTATTCTGTAGAAATTAGCTACTAATGTTGAAAATCCACCTAAAATTTTTCTACATTTTAGTTCTAAAGTTTGTCTTAAGTCTTGTCCACTTCAAGGATTCGCCCAGGACAATTAAGAAGCACTAAGACCTGATTGTCATTCAGAAAAAATGACTTCTTAACAAATTATATAGTTGACAGGTCTGTCTTCAGTCACTAAATTGCTAGAATGATTGCTGTAAACTGAGATTCAATGTTCCACGGTAAGCATGGTTAAGATCAGTAACATGAGTGTCCGCTCTTGCCAGCATGGATGGGGAATAAGGAGAAAATTCATGCATTCATAGTGGGAGTGCAAACTTGTACAGTCACTAAGCAAATCAATGTAGTGAATTTTCAGGAAGATGGGAATCAGTCTACCTCATGATTCAGCTATACTGCTTTGGGCATATACACAAAGGACACTTTATCCTACCACAAGGACAATTGCTCAAACATGTTAATTGCGACTTTATTCTTAACATCCACAAATTGGAAACAACCAAAATGACCCTCAAAAGAAGCATGAATAAAGAAATTGTAATACAATGAAACAATCTAATATTACTCAGATGAAGTTTCCAAATAATGAGAGGGGCAGATCCTGATTACCCATCTTTTATCCCCAAATAAAATTCCCCATACTGGGAGTGAGTTACATACAATTGAATTTTTGGCAAAGGAGCCTCATGGAAATCTCCAAATAACTCACAGTTGTCAAAACAAAAGGTTGATATTCACAAACTGACAAAAAAAAGTCCATTGCTGAAGGCAATACTCACACAACCCATTGAACAAGGAGAGGTGAGCTGGTGCCAGCATTGAACTTTTTTTTTTTTAACTTTATTTTTTTTTCCCTCATGGTTTATTTTTTTTATATTTAAAAATTTCCATCTCCTTCCCTCCTCCTCCCCCCTCCCTCCCCTCCTCCTCCCCCTTCCCTCCCCTCCTTCTCCCCCTTCCCTCCCCTCCCCTCCACCCATACCTCCCCTCCCTCCCTCTCAAGGCCAAGGAGCCATCAGGGTTCCCCACTCTATGCTAAGACCAAGGTCCTCCCAACTCCCCCCAGGTCCAGGAAGGTGATCGACCAAGCTGAGAAGGCTCCCACAGAGCCCGTCCATGCAGAAGAATCAGAGCCCAGAGCCATTGTCCTTTGCTTCTCAGTCAGCCCCCACTGTTGGCCACATTCAGAGAGACGGGTTTGGTCGCATGATCCATCAGTCCCATTCCAACTGGAGCTGGTAATCTCCCATTAGTTCTGTCCCACCGTCTCCATGAGTGAATGCACCCCTCTCGTTCCTGACTTTCTCCCTCATGTTCTCGCTCCTTCTGCTCCTCATCAAGACTTTGGGAGCTCAGTCCAGTGCTCCAATGTGGGGCTCAGTCACCTTCCCCATCTGTCGCCAGCTGGAGGTTCCCTCACGGTCCTGACTTTCTTTCTCATGTTCTCTCTCCTTCTGCTCCTCATCAGGACCTTGGGAGCTCAGTCCGGTGCTCCAATGTGGGGCTCTGTCATTTTCTTCATCTATCGTCAGGTGGAGGTTCTATGGTGATATGCAAGAAATTCATCAGTATGGCTATAGGAACTGGCCTATTCAGGCTCCCTCTCCTCAGCTGCCCAAGGAACTAACTGGGGGCGTCTCCCTGGAAACCTGGGAACCCCTCTAGGGTCAAGTCTCTTGACAACCCTCAGGTAGCTCCTTAAATTAAGATATATGCTTCCCTGCTCCCATATCCACCCTTCCTATATCCCAAGCACCCCATTCCTCCGAGCTCCCCCCGTTCTCCCCTTCACACTTTTCTCTCCCCATCTTCCCTTGGCCCAGTCTTGCCCAACCCTCAAGTTCCCAATTTTGCCTGGTGATCGTGTCTACTTCCAATATCCAGGAGGATTACTATATTTTTTTTGGGAGTTCACCTTCTTATTATCTTCTCAAGGATCCCAAATTTATAGGCTCGATGTCCTTTAATTGTGGCTAGAAAATGATTATGAGTGAGTACATCCCATATTCATCTTTTTGGGTCTGGGTTACCTCACTCAGAATAGTGTTTTCTATTTCCATCCATTTGCCTGCAAAATTCAAGATGTCATTGTTTTTTACCGCTGAGTAGTATTCTAGCATGTATATATTCCACAGTTTCTTCATCCATTCTTCCACTGAAGGGCATCTAGGTTGTTTCCAGGATCTGGCTATTACAAATAATGCTGCTATGAACATAGATGAGCATATGCTTTTGTTGTATGATTGGGCATCTCTTGGGTAGATTCCCAATAGTGGAATTGCTGGTTCCTGGGGTAGGTTGATCCCGAATTTCCTGAGAAACCACCACACTGCTTTCCAAAGTGGTTGCACAAGTTTGCATTCCCACCAGCAATGGATGAGTGTACCCCTTACCCCACAACCTCTCCAGCAAAGGTTATTATTGGTGTTTTGGATTTTAGCCAATCTGACAGGTGTAAGATGATATCTCAAAGTTGTTTTGATTTGCATTTCCCTGATAGCTAGGGAGGTTGAGCATGACCTTAAGTGTTTTTTGGCCATTCGAACTTCTTCTGTTGAGAATTCTCTGTTCAGTTCAGCGCCCCATTTTTTAATTGGGTTAATTGGCATTTTACCGTCTAGTCTCTTGAGTTCCTTATATATTTTAGAGATCAGACCTTTGTCAGTTGCAGGGTTGGTGAAGATCTTTTCCCAGTCAGTAGGTCTTGTCTCTTTGGTGCAGGAAGGTATTCTACAGACTATGAAACCAGAAACACCAATCTAGTTTCTTTACGTTTTATCTGCAATACTGTCCTGCCTACAAATTATGTAAGGGCAATTATGGCACCAAACTTGGAGGAGTGGCCAACCAATATCTTAAGGCCCATTTCATAACATGGAACCCATACCCACCACTACTTGGGTGACAAAGAACAAGAGACCAGATAGTTCAGAGCCCAAGGGTAATTTCAAATATTACTGTTCTTAAAAACTGCAATTTAAAAATGATTCCTAAGGATACTCTGCTATACTCAGAGCAACACCTTTCATAAATATCATCTGAGAAGCATCCTCCTGCATCAGATGAAAACAAATACAGAGACTCACACTTAATAAAAGTGTACATTATGAATTATGACTTAAACGCACAAGTAGGCAACTGTTAAAATATGCTAATTTTGAATAATCTGTACTGTGAAAGCATAAAAGACTATTATTGATGTTACTTTAACAAACATTGAGGATCTCACTTTAGGGCACTTAAAAACACTTTTATTGTAAATTATACAGTGTAATAATGCAATGATTACTAATAAGATTGTAATATACTTAAATTTATGAACTCTTTTGATAGTATCATTTCAGTTTCTCTCGATTCTTTACTTAGTGATGCTTCATCTTATTCAAAAGACTTATTCAAAGATTTATTCAAAAAGGAGAAAGTGTCAATCTTTCCTTATATTTCTCAGTGAGCTAAAAAATGTCTTCAGATCACTGATTGAAATGACTCAGAAAATCTGATTAAAAGTCTCAGTCTAATCCACACTCATTAGCATATGTGAATCTCTTTCCAGTGACTGATTTTGTTATGATTGTCCATATAGAGGCACATTTTATTTATGTACTCTGTAGAATATATTCTCACTCAAAAAAATTTTATGTAAGGTTGCATTGTGGAAAACCACTGTCTAGAATGTGTTATATGTTTTGCTAAGTCTAAATTTTGTCCTGGAAATAATGCTTCCCTATTTTCATACTAAAGAGACATGAAATTGTTATGTTGGTTTTCCAACTGCAAAAAGTTGTGATGGCCACATTATCATTTATATAGAAAAGATGATTTTTCACAGATGAGTGCACATTATATTTTATTCTTACCCTACCTATTATCCAGAGTAAGTATATGCTATGAACACAGAATATAGATAAGCTTAACATTTCATATCTACGGAGTTTGAATGCCCATTACACTATGGATATTTATTGACTAGAAAAGTTATTGTACATAGACAAAGTGAATAATAACATGGGAAAGGTGATATGGTAGTGTTTTCAGGAAAGTGTTAGTGTTGTGACACGGGCAGTTTTCATTTTTATGGCATGTCTTATTCATGTAGGTCTACAAGATTTTAGTATAATTTTAAAGAGATAATGTTAGGTAAATAACAATAATATTACTGAGAGCACGAATTTTACTTCCTAATGATAGCTGTTTGTCTAAGACTATCTTTACATAGTTTATTAATTTGGGGATTGAAAAAACCACTTACTTTTATCTTTGTGGAATTCATGATAAAGACGGGTAAATTTTTATTTCCTCAATAAGACATTAACACTGCAATGTTAAGTACAGATACATGGGCTGAAGCTCTTCCTAAAACAGAATTAGCACTGTGATAAATAATATTCAGCATATTATGTGAGATAGTAAAGACACTTACAGTATCTTAGAACAGAGGACATCAAACTCAGTCCTGAAACTTGAATAAATGTCCCCGTTAGGAAGACACAGACAGAGCATTTTCAAAGACTAGAAATCCAGTCCATAAAGACTTATAGGATACTTACAAAAGAGAGAAATGGGAGCAAGGAGCAAAGCAGGTTGGACAACAGAACATAGTTGATGAGTGTTTGTTTGTTTGGAGGCAACTAGCTGCTTCATTCACATGTATTGTGGGATTTGATCTTATAATACCATGAGGTAATACTTTAAGTCTCGGGAAGGAAAAAGCCTCAGTGTAGTTCTAAAATGAAACATCATTTTCCTTTCTTTTATTTTGGAATAAATTCACGGTTATTCTTTAAATTGAGAGAGCAAGATTATAGCTAAGAGAAAAGTTGCTGCCTGGCAGGCTGAGGCCATGTTTTCATCCCCAAGGCTAAAGAAAAAAACATTCTTTAAAAAACAGGAAATGTGGGGCTGGAGAGATGGCTCAGAGGTTAAGAGCATTGCCTGCTCTTCCAAAGGTTCTGAGTTCAATTCCCAGCAACCACATGGTGGCTCACAACCACCTGTAAAGGGGTCTGGAGCCCTCTTCTGGCCTGCAGGCATACACACAGACAGAATATTGTTTACATAACAAAATAAATAAATAGATAGATAGATAAATAAATAAATAAATAAATAAATAAAGGAAATGTTAAAGTATATATGTAATTGCAGAAGGAAAGCAAATATAATCTGGATCTTGGTGTTTATTTTTGATTTTAATGTATTTCAGTTTCATAGCTGTCATTCATCTTGGGGATTAAAAGCTGATAATTATGCAACTAAAACCTATGCTAGATGATCAACTTTAAAACTAAAATACAAATTTAATCTGAAATACTGGTTTCATTAAGTGTCAAGCTTTGGTTGTTTAACTCAACTGAGCTAATACTATCAGAAGGTTGTTAAAAAAAAGAAGAAAAGAAAGTAACTTGTGGAAAACTGTCGCTAACGATCAATAAAGTACCTGATATAGAACGTTGCACGTGAGGAACTCGAGGATATGTTAAAATATCCAGCATTTTTGGCAGGACTGGGGGATTTAAAGTTAATTGAGACAATTCAGAAAAAAGAAACATATTGTAGGAGTCAAAATAAATTATCTTTAGAGAGAAAAGCTACCTTAAACATTTTAAACAAGCTGACAATACATTTGATTTAACCCAATTACCTGCGTTGAAGGAAGACATGTCATAATTTGACATCTGCTTTGTTCAACATCTAGTAAGAAATATGTACTTTAAAGAAACAATGATCATCCCCCTCCCTGGGGCTTCATATTATAATATACAACTTTGGCAGAAGACTTTATGTTACCAGGACCAGGCTGAATCTATAGACACCAAGTAAGATGGTGCTCATCTTTCATTAACACTTTTTTTTTTTTTTTTTTTTTTTTGTTTTTCGAGACAGGGTTTCCCTGTAGTTTCTGGAGCCTGTCCTGGAACTAGCTCTTGTAGACCAGGCTGAACTCGAAGCCTGCCCAAATTCCCCAACAGTACCTTCTTCTCTGTGCTCCATATTCCTGCCAGAAACCTTGATAGAAAATTTCTGCTACACGGAATTCTGTACAAGGAATGCCAGAGGACAACAGGTACTCAGAACCTGGGGCTATACAGAGATTTGGAACCACAGAAGAAATGTTGGCACCAAAACCTCCAGAGGTCTTGGATGATCCCAAACCAAAGTGGAGGCACACCACTGGACCAGGAGACTGACTTGTCACTGGAACCCTTGGCCATTTTGACTAAAAAACAGAAAGGAAACGGGAATCAAAGAACAAAACAACCATCCAGAAAGAAAAATGCAGGAATCAACACCTAGATATATAATCATCCCAAACAAAGTTACCTACATACCACTGTAAAAACACAGTTTTCAACAAAAAGAGGAATATATTGCCGCCAAGAAGCCAGCTATCCAAGACAGCAAGACCTGAACATTTCAATACAGCTAAAGTACAAGGAACTTAAAACCATCTTTGATAGATGATAGAGGTCCTTAAAGAGGAAATGAAAAAAGTCCCTTAAAGAAATTGAGTAAAAGTCAAAGAAAAATGGAAAAGTAATCATTAATACCTTTAAAGAACACCAAGAAAGCCAAGGAGAAAAAAAAAAAGAAACAGATGAAGGAAACTGTTCAATACCTGAAAAAGAAAATATAAGCAAATAAGAAAACACAAAATGAGGGAATGAAGGAAATGGAAAATCAGGAACTACAGATAAAAAAGCATCACCAACAGAATGAAAAAGATGGCAAATAGAATCACAGACATTAAAGATACTACAGGAAAAACAACAAAGAAAATGCTAAATCAAAAAAAAATCCTATAAAAAATCCAGGAAATCTGGAACACTGTGAAAAGAAGTAACAAAACATGATAATAGAAAAAGAAGGAGAGAATCCCAGTTTAAAAACCCCCAAATTATTTCAACATAATTGTAGAAGAAAATTTTACCACCCAAAATAATGACTTGCTATAAAGGTACAAGAAGCTTACATAACAGCAAATTGGACCAGTTAAAAAAAGTCCCAATAACACAAAATAATCAAAGCAATAAGCATACTAAAGAAAAGAAGAATACAAAAAGTTTCCAAGGAAAAAGAACAAGTAACATATAAAGGAAGACCTATTAGAATTGCACCCAGCTTTTAAATGGAAAATCTAAAAGCCAGTAATGACCTGAAAAAATGTTTTACAAACTCTAAGAGACTGTAGCTAGAGGCTTTTCTCTGTCTCACCTGGGTCCACTGAATTGGTTCCTCTCTCCTGCTAGTGCTCACAGCTGCTTAATAGAACAATCAATCACTCGGAGGTTTATAATATAATTGCTTGACTGATTACTTAGGCTATTACTGGCTAGCTCTCACTTATAAATTAACCAATTTCTAATAATCTATGTATTGTCACATGACCGTGGCATTATCTTAGGTGTACTGGCATCCTATCCTGTGGGTGGATATGCAAATAAAAATGACTCTGAGATTCCATCTTACACATATCGCAATGGTAAGATCAAAAGTACAAGTAATAGCATGCATGGTGAAGAGGTGTGGAGAAATGGGAACACTCCTCCATTGCTGGTGGCAGCGCAAGCTTGTACAGCCACTTTGCAAATGAATGTGGAGAATCCTCAGCAAATTGGGAATCAATCTAACTAAAGTGCCAGCGATACCATTCCTGAGCCCAACCCAAAGGATGCTGCATCCTCCCAGGAGGCCATTTGCTCATCTATGTTCATATCAGCATTATTCATAATAGTTAGACTGGAAACAACCTAGATGTTCCTAACTGAGCATGGATAAAGAAAATGTGGTAAATTCACATAATGGAGTATTACCCAGCCTTTAAAACAATGACATCATGAAATTTGCAGGCAAATGGATCAAATTAGGAAAAAATCATCGTGAGAAAGGTAACCAAGACACAGACAGACAAACATGGTATGTACTCACTTGTGTAATTGGATGTTATCTGTAAATTCAAGCACAAGCATGCTATATTTCACAGATCCGGAGAAGCTAAACAAACAGGACTATTCAAGCGGATGGACACTTGTGAATCCCTGGCAGGGGTAAGTAGAATAAACATCTTGTGTAGACGAGTAGAATGTGCGGGTGGGAAAGTGGGAAAAGGAGGAATCGGGTGGAGGGAGGGTGGAAGGAGAGAGAGTAGTGGGTAAGACAAATGGCATTGGGGGGCATCTCAAGGTCAAGATCAAAATATAGTGCAATGGAAACTTCCAGTAATCTATAAGCATGATCGCACTAAAGACTCTGAGAAACAGAGGGTATGAAACCTGAACTGAAAATCTACTGTAGTCAGGTAGGACTTGCAATAGAAGGATTGGGACTCCAGCCAGGCCATAAAATCTTTGTTGTATAATTTGTCCTGCCTACAAAATGTGCTGAATAAATGGGAATGCATAGATTGTGAGAGTGGCCAAGCAATTACTTGTTCAGATTTTCTACCCATACTATAAGAGTGAGACAACTCGAGACAACCCCTGATACTGCCTGGAGGATAGGATCCGGAGGATGGATAGCCCAGAGACTTAGGATAAAACCAACATGACTGACAAATAAAAAAGAAAAAAAAGAAAGAGAGGGAGAGAGAGAGAGATGGAGAGAGGTAGGGAAGGAGAGAGAGAAAGAGGGAGGGAGGAAAAGAAAGAAGTAAATGAAATGATTTCTAATGTTACTCTACTATACTCATAGAACATTGCCTAGCCCGATTGTCACCACAGAGGCTTCATCCAGCAACTGACAGAAACATATAGAAACAGATGGAAATATACCTACAGCCAAACATTAGGTGGTTCTTGATGAATACTGTGGAAGAAAGGGAAGAAGAATTATAGGAAGCAGTGGGACCAAGGACACCACAAGAAAAGTCACAGAATCAACTAATCTGGGCTCATGGGGCCCCACAGAGACCGAATCAACAACCAGACGGACTGCAGGGGACTGATTGATGTAATCTCTGAACATATTCTACCCAAGTATAGATTAATTTTCTTGTGGGACTCTTAAAAGTGTCAATAATGGCTTCCATTTTCTACCCTTAATATAGGGGAAGGTGTCTAGTCTTGCTGCAACTTGATATACCATGTGTGGGTAATATCCATAGAAGGTATGTGCTTTTCTGAAGAGAAACAGATGTAGAGTGCATGAGGCAATGTTGTGTGGGTACTGAGAAGAGAGGGGGAAAGGGAAATTGTGGTCAGGATGCAAAACAATATTATTAATAACAATAACTATAAAAATGTCAATTATTTTCATGATTAAATACATGATTAAATATAATCTTAAAAATAACATTTGTATTATTCTTTTTCATTTTTGTACGGGACCTTCTGATTTTTTATTTGCTTAGAAAGATTATAAATTATCTAAACAATTTTGGAAGGAAGAGATCTATATTTAAGAACATGTGTGTATAAGAACCATATAGAGCTTGACTAATAAAGGCAGCACTGTATTTGGCATCATTTGTGCTGAATAGACAGTAATTAGGAATATGGAAGTCAGAGGTCTACTATAGATTATAAAACATACTATTAATAGTAAATTATTACATAGTGAATAATTTTAAAACTTCTGGAAATTTAAAATTTTAAAAAAGATAATTTTAGAACAATTATGGTAGCCAACTATATATATATGTATATATATGTGTGTATATATGTATATATATATATATTGTGGGGAAATTTCCATATTTTTGTCATGGCATAGATAAATATTAACAGTAAATAAAACAATTTAAGCATAGTACTTATAGCGGTGAACAGATTTTGGAAAATGATCAAAACCATGGGGATATATTAGTGAGGTCTTAATGAAGAAAGCAAGGAAAAAGACTTATGAATTTTAAATAGACATTTTCAAGACAGGATATAAATCATTGAAAAATATGATTCAGTTAAATAAATTTATCCCATTTTTATGTCAGATGCACTTTAAAAATAGAGTAAGAATTAGATAGGAAGAGTTATAATATTAATACACAGTATTAGAGAAAGACATTTGGCATTCATTTTATAAGTCATTTTTAAATTCAAGTAAATAAATCACCTGCAAGGTTAAGTGTCTCTCCAATATATTATTTGACTTTCTGTGAAGTTTGCTTATTTTAGAAATACTTCCTGTCTTAGGAAAGGAACCGCTGCCTAGCCATGGAATCAAGTTATAACATGCCTTGAGGCCATTTTAACTATTAACTCATGGTTTCATTATTGGGCATTTAGACTATTTTAGTTTAACTTGTCTTTCAGAATGTGATATACCCAATATTACTCTGTTTTGAGCTTCCCATATAATCATATTTCATAACCTAAGATATACATTTTATTTTAATATCATTTTTCTGTATCCTTTCAGGCTCCTGAAATTTCAAAGAAACTTTAAAGAAAATAACTATCCATAACTCATTTTGGAAACATGTGATTGCAGACTGATAGTATCAGTTTAGTAACTTCTTCTCTACTAAAAGCATGTTAAATGTTTCTGTAGAAAAGAAATAATCATTCCATTCCTATACCTATTAGTGTGTGTGTGTGTGTGTGTGTGTGTATGTGTGTGTGTGTGTGTGTGTGTGTGTGTGTGTGTGTGCCATTCACTAAATAGAGAAGAAAGTCTTAGTCAGGGCAGAGGTATATCAAAGACACACAACCAAAGAACAAGTTCACAGACAACAGGACAGACAAAAGAAGAAATATATAAGGAGAGAAATCACATTTATACATATTCTTTGTCTAAACTACAATATAAAGGACCTTTCTTTCTTTTTTTATTTTGGCATCAATTTTTTTATTATTTCTTTTTTTCTGTTTTTTGTTTTTTTTCTTCTTCTTCGTCTTCTTCTTCTTCTTTCTTCTTTCTTTCTTCTTCTTCTTCTTCTTCTTCTTCTTCTTCTTCTTCCTATTATTAATATTATTATTATTACAAATTTTAACCTCCTCCCCTCCTTCCATTTCTCTCCCCCTTCCCCCATTCCTCCTTCCCCTCCCTCTCTTGTCCAAAGAGTATGGTTCCCTGCCCTGTGGGAAGGCCAAGGTCCTCCCACCTCCATCCAGGTCTAGGAAGGTGATCATCCAAACAGACTAGGTTCCCACAAAGCCAGTACATGGAGTAGAATCAAAACCCAGTGCCATTGTCCTTGGCTTCTCAGTCAGCCCTCCATGTAAGCCAAGTTCAGAGAGTCCGTTTTGATCACATGCTCCATCAGAACCAGTCCAGCTGGCCTTGGTGAGTTCCCATTAGATCGGCCCCACCATTACAGTAGGTGGGCGCACCCCTCGAGGCCCTGACTTCCTTGCTCATGTTCTCTCTCCTTCTGCTCCTCATTTGGACCTTGGGAGCTCAGTCCAGTGCTCCAATGTTGGTCTCTGTCTCTATCTCCATCCATTGCCAGATGAAGGTTCTGTGGTGGTATACAAGATTTTCATCAGAGTGGCTATAGTACAGGGCCAGTTCAGGCGCCCTCTCCTCAGCTGCTCAAGGAACAAGCTGGGGTCATGTCCTTGGACACCTGGGAACCCCTCTAGAGTCCAGTCTCTTGCCAACCCTCAAATGGCTCCCCTAATTAAGATATATACTTCCCTGCTCCCATATCCACTCCTCCTCCATCCCAACTGTCCCATTCCCCCAAGTTCTCTCCATCCTCCCCTTCTCATTTCTCTTTCCCCTTCTCCCCTTACCCCCATCCCACCCCCACACCTAGAACTCAAGAAACTAGACTTTAAAATGGTAATTAACCCAATTAAAAATGGGGTACTGATCTGAACAGAGAATTCTCAACTGAAGAAGTTCAAATGGCCAAAAGACACTTAAGTCATGCTCAACCTCCTTAGCCATCAGGGAAATGCAAATCAAAACAACTTTGAGATACCATCTTACACCTGTTAAAATACCTAAAATCAAAAACACCAATGATAGCCTTTGCTGGAGAGGATATGGAGTAAGGGGAACACTCATCCATTGCTGGTGGGAATGCAAACTTGTGCAACCAGTTTGAAAATCAGTGTGGCGGTTTCTCAGGAAATTTAGGATCAACCTTCCCCAGGATCCAGCAATACCACTTCTGGGAATATACCCAAGAGATTCCCTATCATACTACAAAAGCATTTGTTCAACTATGTTCATAGCAGCATTATTTGTAATAGCCAGAACCTGGAAACAACCTAGATGTCCCTTTGGAAGAATGGATAAAGAAAGTGTGGAATATATACGCATTAGAGTACTACTCAGCGGTAAAAAACAATGACATCTTGAATTTTGCATGCAATGAATGGAAATAAAGAACACTATCCTGAGTGAGGTAACCCAGACCAAAAAAGATGAATATGGTATGTACTCACTCATTAGTGGACTCTAGCCATAAATGAAGAGAATTGAGTCTATAATTCATGATCCTAGAGAAGCTAAATAGGAAGGTGAACCCTCCCCAAAAAAACATGTAGTTATCCTCCTGGATATTGGAAGTAGACAAGATTTTTTATTATTTCTTTTGACTTAGTTTTGACACACTTGGATTATAGTTCCCTTACAACTTTAGGAAACTTGATAATGTTACACAATGGATTAGCTATTTTATTTTATTCAATACCACCTGAGGATCCCTCTTTACATCATCTACCAACATCACCTAATCATTTTATTTACAAACATTATTATTTTTTCATTATTTTGCTGTGCCTAAAACCCAAGTGCTTGCATTTCCTAAGAAAGGATTCATTCATGGAGTTTCACTCACAATACATTTGATTTTAACAAATAGTCATTCTTGCTGCAGAAAAAAAGACATTCCACTTAAATGGATTTACTAATAATTTATTCAGTGAATATTTCATAATACTGGAAGACAGATGTAAAATATTTTCTAATAAGATATAAAAATACTGATCAGAGATATACTAAACATGATTTAAATATTACAAAATGTATATATGTATAAAATACAAATTCTATCCAATAGCTAATTGTTGATGTAAGCTCTGAGGGGTGGCACACATCTTTACTCCAAGCCCCCATGATGCAGAGGCAGGTGGATCTCTGTGTGTTTGATGCCAGCTTGGTCAACAAAGAGAGTTCCAGGACAACCAAAGCTGTTATGCAGAGAAACCATGTACCAGAAAACCACCATCAACAACAAGAATAGTTAAAATAGATAAGTGTCATTTATTTTTGAAAAAAACTCATTATTTTCTGCTATTAAAATCTATAGTTTTACTATTTGAATCAATTAAATCTAATGATTTACATTATTGTTCCTTTTAAGGATATGAAAATAATTATTTGTCAAAATGACCTATTCATTTCAACATGAGTTTATTAAGAGTTAGCCAAAGATAGCCTGCCATAGCAATTAGGGGAGGAGGGGCTAGAAAAATATGTTTGACAACTGAAAAGTGTTTCAGTAAGAATGAAAAACAAAAGAGACTGAAGATTCATCCAACATGGACTATTACTACCTTGAAAACTAAATAGTTTAAACTTTTTAATTGAATAGTACTAAAAAGCTAAAGGAGACTAGTATGCATATTTTTAAAATGTTTAATTTTTATAATGCAACATCAACACTAATTAGATTTATTTTCTTCATTTTGTCTCAAGATATCATTTTAAAATATCAAATTTTTATTTGCAATTTTCAGACAACTTATAAGATAAGGATATATGAGAAATAGTCTCTACTCATCGGATAAAAAGCACACAATATCCATGAGGTGACTTAATTGAGTAATTATGGAAGATGAAATAAACACCAGGTTTAAAACTAAAGAAATTTGCTTCTCTGGCAGATAATGTCCATAACAGTTTTTCTGGACTGTTTTTCACTGTCTTTGAGCTGGTGATTTAGAAATTAAGAATCATTTCATACTGGGATACTGCCATCTTTGACACATGGTCACAGAAATTTACTCTGCTTCGCCATTGAGCTGACAGAAGGGAGATATTGAAGCAACTAATGCAAGCAAGTTTCACAGCCAAGTCTCTGATGCTGTGCATGTGTTTTCTGTTCAGAAACAGCAGACAATATCAATTTTATGGCTATATTTATGGGAGAAGTTGAAAATACACATCATGCTATATTGTAACAAGAATATGCAACACATTTTTATGATCAACAGTTGCCTTGAAAACTACACCCATATTCCCCAAAATTTGACTAGGGATATTTTCCTTTGTTTATAATGTAGGTTGCAAGTTGTTATGGCTAATGGTCAGGAAAAAAGCTAAACAAAGGAAATTAGATTCAGAGTTCTTGTTTGTTTGTTTGTTTTTAAGAGGGGGAAGTGGTGTTAGACAATGATCTGTATTTTGTCAATTATATTTTAAATAAATGCTGATTGACCAGTAGCCAGTCAGAAACTCGAGGTGGGTCAATGAGAATAGGAGAATTCTGGGAAGAAGGAAGTTCTTCTGTGCAGTTGTGACCCAGCCACAGAAGAAGCAAGATGTGACTGCCTCACCGAAAAAGGTACCAAGCCATATGGCTAACAAAGACAAGAATAATGGGCTAATAAAAGTTATAAGAGTTAATAAGAAGCCTGAGCTAATGGGCCAATCAGTTTATAACTAATGTAGACCTCTGTGTAATTTCTTTGGGACTTAGCAATTGTGGGAACCAGGCAGGACAGAAAACTCAGTTAACAAATGATAGTTTATTATTATTTTAATTTTAACTTATTTCAATATTATTTTATCTGTGTATACTGACTTGAATTTATACCTATAAGAAACAATATTTAAATATTCTATAATTAGCAATACCAAAATTATTGGAAAATAATGATGAACTACAGCAAGTAAAAAACACCACTTTTATCATCAATATCAGTAATCTTCAAAGTCATTTAACATGTGTCTGACGGTGCATATAAAGAAAACTAGATTAATTATTTACAATTCAAGTAAGGTAAGATTATTTGAGATATCTTAAAATAGATTATGGCATAATGGTCTTTGAAAATAACTAGTTATGAATTACAACAGGAATGATTTAATGTCTCTTATTCTTGAATTATAGCAAAAGTAAAACTGAAATCAAATTTTTTGCATTCTATTTTTATAGGACTAATAGTTTTGGTTTTATTAGCCATCAAAAGTCTGTATTTTATACTTTGTTTTGTTTGCCTACACTAAAATTAGTAAAATCTTCAAATATTTGCAAAAACCTATTACATGAACAGCTACTCATCAAACTGCACTGATACTAGATAGAATTCACTAAATTAAATTAGATTTATTCTTTTATAGCTTCATTTGCTTTTTCTTGCTTACAGAAAATTTGATATTAGAAATGAACAATTCAGCTTTCAGTTTCAATTTATTGATTACTACTGAGATATAACCTAACATGATATTTGCATATAATATTTGCAAAGAAAACTAATTAATTAAATATAAAGTTACGTATGGCCCTTTTCCTTGCTCACAAGACTGGAGGCAGTCTCTATCTGAAATTACTCTGGCTACTAGAGTCATGGATACAAAGTTTTTACCCCCCTCCCATCCTCCAATCCCAATTCTAGTCTTATCTCCGAATTTGTCACAGATTACCTGTTGCCACATTTTCCTTCTCTATTCCTCCATTCCCAGGGCTCTTAGCAGACCTCCTATGGCCCTTTTCCCTCAGGTCACCCATTAGTTTCAGATACTGACATGCCAGGCTTGCTTTCTTTAAAACCAGCAGGTCACACTTTAATTTATAACAGTTATCTGTTAGCACTTCAATAATCAGTGTTTAATTTCAGAAAAAAAAAACCTCTGAAGATGTGTAGGAAAGAACAAAGAGGGAGTAAGAACAATATTCCAAAGTAGTGGAAATAGTGAAGCTTTACAAGGAATCATAAATTCATATCTGCAGATTTAGACAATGAATGCTTTAGATGAAAACAATTACCACTCATGTGAGACAGCTGAAATGTAAAGTATAAGAAGAAGGTTTGACTCATATATAATACACTACATAGGTAGTTGCCCTCCATGTCTGATATAGGAGATAAATGTAGTCTAACATGCTAATACTCTAATAAATTACTAAAACTTATAGCGTAAGACAGACAGAGTCATTCTTTCACTGAACTAGTGACTACATATCTGAAATCAAACTTTGAGAGGTTTAGTCGAGGTTAGGGTGATCTTCAGAATCTAACCTACAACACTGCACATAACCTTTCTTGGGGCATTTGACCTCAGAAGAAGACAGAGAAAAGATATACCTTTTTGGAGGATTTTAGTGGAAAAGAAACACTTGGCTCATTTTTTTTTTGATCAGATAACTGGCATCATGAGAAGGAGGATTCACACAATTGGAAGCAACTTAATAAGCATGTTGGTTTATAGGTAAAAGAATAGAGCAGGGGTAGAAAACTTACTGTAAACTGCGTGATAACAGAGGCCATAGAAAGGTAGATGTTTCAGAATCAAGATTTGAAGGTGGATGTCACAAATAAAATGTGGGAAAGAACACAATATCTAAAGAATAGAATCATGTGTTCATCAGGAAATGCAAACAATAAATAATAAGCCAAACTTGTCTTCTCTTGCCAATTGTTATCTGCAAGAACCAAATGAGAGAGATAGCTTTGCTTTGGCCTATTGCAATATCAAATATGACTCATAGCCACTACCCATTTTTTAAACACAAGATCATTTATTACAAATCACACATTTGAAAGAAAGAAAGAAAGAAAGAAAGAAAGAAAGAAAGAAAGAAAGAAAGAAAGAAAGAAAGAAAGTGAACTATAAATTGAGGAAGAAAGCAAGAGTTGAATCGCTATTGTTTGACTGCAGGGATCACTCAGCAGTTAATTAGTGCTTGCTGATTTTGCAGAGTACGTGAGTTTGATTCCTAGTTCCAATATCAGGTGTCTCACGTCTGCTAGTAATTCCACTTCCAGGGGCTATGATACCCTCTTCAGGTTTCCTCCAACACCCCCATGCAGGTGATCTGTGCAAATCCACACAGATCCACATATGCTTAAGTGAAACATACAAATACATCTCTGATAAACGATATTAGTGTCAATAGGATAGAAATTTTAAATGATCATTTAGAAATAGAAAATGTAAAGTCATGTCCATTGGACCAGAACTCAGTTCTTAATGTAATACTCTAGGAAGGTTTGAGGCGAAATGGATCCCTAGATAGCCATACCATAATGAAGTTCACTTATAAAACTACTTTCATTTAAGTTAGCTTGGGAAATAGTTGCATATTTGACCTCCAGTCATGGAGACAAGGATCCTAAATGTGTTTGAAATGAAAATAGAAACGAGGCCCTGTCTACAATGGACTAAGACCTAGTTGAGAAGCCAAGGTGAAATGCTTACAGCAACTAGGAAAAGTCAAACTGTGTCTTCAACATGCAATTACTCCAGTTTGTTGCATGGAATAAGCTTTGTTTTCTGATAGTATATCATATAGCATAATTCAATCAAGTTTTCCATTACTTACACGGATGATTCTATCTTCAGTTTCTCAATAGCTTGTTTCTCATTTCCTTTTCAATTTTCATAGGAAGCACCTTTAATATTCCAGCAATATTCTTCACATAACAAAATAGAACTATCAAATGGTATATGCCTTTCACAAATGACGACTCAATGATGTTTTAATGGCATTTCAATTCCTACTTACTTAATTTTTAAACTGACAATAATTACTGTCCAGCACATCAGAGTGTGTCAACTCCAATATTTTTCCATATTCTAAAGCAACAACCTATTTTAAAGAGAATTGTTTCAGTACCATTCAGCTCTTAATACTAAATCTAGGCAGTTTACAATAAAGGTATGGAAAATATATTTTCTTCATGAGGATATGTTCAATACTGTGCTGTCTATTAAGAATAGAAAATTGCTAAATTGCTAGTGCTCCAATATCTAGTAATAATTTTCTTCATGTATCATAACTATAATTTCTGCTTATATATGGAAATAGAATTCAATTTACATATTTCTGTTCATATTTACTTTATAATGATTACATGGTACTGTTAAGTCCTATTCTCAAGTGCAGTTTCTTATTGACTGGCTTATCATATTTGCAAATAGTTTATTCCCAAATAAATTAAAATTTAGAGGTTGAAATTCAAGACCACATATTATTTATTATTGTTATGTATATAAATACATATTCATTTGTATTCAAAAAGATAATGTCTCAAGTATATTTATTGTTTATATGTATAGTGATTAGGACTAAACACCTTGGCTTAGATGAGAGTAGAGAACAGTTATTCTCCTTCTCTTATCAGCCATTTATTACTTATAGCTCTTCATAAAATTGAGGGGTGTCTGAGATTTCTTCCACTCCTCAGTTGGTATTATCATCATGCAGGTCTAGTTTCAATGGCTTTATTGTTATGAGTTTTGGGTACAGCTTCCTGTAATGTGTAGAAGACACTTTCAAAAGACATTCTGCTCTTCTCTATTTAACATACTTTTGTTGTGTTACCTCATGTTCTAGGAATCTTAAATGTAGGACTTTCTGGAGATATATAAGTTGGCTAAACACACACCATGGCCTGTTGCCCTCTTACTTTGACTAAATATGACTTTCTCTGATATTCTTCACACTCTGAAAAGAAAAACTTTTTGATGAGGATAAAAGGTATACTTATCTGTGGCCAAGAGGATAGATTAATTTGGGAATGATACTGGTTTAGAAATGTGGCAATGGCAACCTTGTAGGACTTGAAGGAAGATATGAATTTTCAGGCACAGGACTATACGAAGTCAAGGGGAACTGAGCTGACTCTGAGGAATAGCTCTCATGGAATCTGAAGGTGCTCCCAAGAAATCAAATAAGATGATAGTACTACCTGTTTTTAAGGACTGTGAATCACAACAACAAAAACTATGGCAATATATAGCCAAGACTTCAGGAGTAGGACCTGTGTCTTAGGGTTAACAAGCATTTATTTTATTGGAGATTCAATAGGGGAGAATTCATGCCCATGATTGTGAATACAGCTAACCACCATATTTGTTGAGATCACAGATCCTTGCATTCTTCTTAATACAATGTTTGTAATACATCCAGAATTTAAGATTACAGGTCAGTTTGAAAATAACATTCTTCAAATATTTTAAAGTATGACAACTTTTCCCTGGCTAAATTTTAATATTCATCACTAAATTTTTTCCCTGTAATAAAACCCGCTGAATGCCTTTTCCACAGACACCATCATTCTTCTATAATGATTCAGTTTAGTTAATGTTCCTTTTGGCAGTAGAAATAACACAGTAAGCTCTCTTTTCCTCTTTAAATCAAATGTCTTAACATTTCTTCTTCATTTTCATCAAGACTCCTTATGATCTATTTTACTAAATTTTCTCTTTTCCCGTTTTTAGAAATTAAGCACTTATACTGAATATTTTCATTCAGGATGACAGTCCAATGCAGTGTAAGAAGAAAAATCCAAGTCATTTACACTGTCTACCAGCATTCAGTTTGACTTTCCCAGCCAGAAGTGTCTTAGACAAAATGGCATCTATTCAAGCCTTCATAAAACAAATTTAATATCTTATTTACTCATTTTAACTTTGTGGTATTGAAAGCTGTGAAGTTTATTTATATAGCTGATTTCTCACCATTTTTCATTTACTTTATATTCTTCTGGAGTGTCACCTTTTTTTGTTTTTTTTCTTTTAGCACAGGATCTATTGTCTTCTCTCTCCTCTCTCTCTCTCTCTCTCTCTCTCTCTCTCTCTCTCTCTCTCTCTCTCTCTCTCTCTCTCTCTCTCTCTGCCATAAAATTAAGACTGGTAACATGGCCAAAAAAGTTTATGATAAGAACAAAAAGAAACATAACTATGTAAATACATCAAAGACTATGCACAGAGATATATATAGAGAAACATAACATCAAGATTAACAGTGTTATCATTTGGTGGACAGATTGATTCTTAAAAATCACAAGATTTTCCTTCATAAGCAGTAATTGTGAGTTACAACGGGGAACAATTTATTAAAAAATACCCAAGTGGCTGGTGGAGGAAGAATGTAGTTCCCGATATCTCGGTGAAGACCTCCAATTGCCGTGCACTGCGCCCCGGGTATATGCGCTCGGTGCGCTTGAACCCAGTTCGTGAGCTTCGGGCAAGGGGCTGGAGGTTAAAATACACAGATACACAGAGACAGAGAGACAGCGACACGGGTCATCGTTGATTTCCCCAAGAAAGCCTCCTTTATTGTGTTCAGGGGCAGATTATATAGAGATAGCCATGCCCCAGCCAAACCCACCAGAAACCACTCTCCTGTCATCAGGAACTCCTGAAGGTCTCGTGCTCAGAGCAGCTGTAGGCACTCAGATCAGGGGATTACAAGAAATTCAGGATCTGGGGTCTCACTGCTCCCAACATGTAGTGTTATTTGCCACATACAGAGCAGAAGCTCTGCCTGATTTTTCAGAGAATGGTGAATACATCCAAGGGATACATACCCAAACTGCCAACTCTGCTTTCTCCTTTTTGCTTACCCTGTGACCACACATAGTATGATAAGTTTCAGCTGGTCTTTTCCTACCAATTCAGAACTCAGCTCTGCTGCCGCAGGGCCCAGCAGTGGCTGAGAGGCAGTATGTCTTCCAAGAACATGGTGGGTGCCTCAGCTTTGGACATTCTTGAACTCAGTTTTCCTGCAGCCAGGTTAACTCTACTTTCGGGTTGTACAGCCTTACTATTCTATATTTACAGATATTGCTCTCAACTGTTCCTCCAAACATGGACTTTTAGATCCTGAAGGTAGGCCGTAATATCTCCATTCACCTGGTTCCTACAGTGTATCCACTCTGCAGGACTGCTCAGTAACACTTAGAGACTTTAGCGAAGGTGGTCACCTTTTCAAAAAGTAATTGCGATAGGCAGTGGTGGCACATACCTTTAATCCCAGCACTTGTGAGGCAGGGGCAGGCAGATGTCTGTGAGTTCGAGGCCAGTCTGGTCTACAGTGCGAGTGCCACCATTAGTGATTCGAAGCCTATGCCTGCTCCTGAACAAAAGCCGCACCCTAGAAGCTGGGTACTCACAGGAAAAATGAAGACAGACGCTTAAAAGAATACCACACTAGCTTAGAACTGAGGGTTGTTTATTTAGGGGTAAACTCACAAATCACAATACTCTGGTGAACAGCAACCAAATTCCGCCAGAAGAGAGGTCAGACAAGCTTTAAATAGGCGTAGATAGTATAAGAGGCCACGCCCAAGTGGGCTGGTAACATAAAGGCTACTGGGTGTAGGAATTCCTACAGCAGCAAATCATAGCTGGTTGCGTCTTGATTTCTCCATCTGCAGGGGGATTGGTCGCATAAATGTTTTGCTGCCATTTGTTTATTGTGGCCTTACTGTGAAGAAAAGCTCAGCTGCGGCTCTGCTCAGTCTGATCCTTGCCTGCTCTCAGAAGAAAGCAGCAGAAGGTGAAAAGACGCAAGCAGGTGAGAAGTTCTAACGAACTAAAAAGACCTTTGGAACTAGCACCCTGCCCCAAAATGCCACAGCTAGGCACAGAAGCTTTGCAAAAGTGACTGTCACACATACACAGGTGCAGACCTAGCATGAGCAAGCAAAAAAAGAGTCTAAAACTGTAGAGAGGGCCCCAAAATGTAGCTTTTTTTTTTCTTTCTCATGGTTTATTTTTTTTTATTTTTAAAAATTTCCATCTCCTTCCCTCCTCCTCCCCCTCCCTCCGCTCCTCCTCCCCCTTCCCGCCCCTCCTTCTCCCCCTTCCCTCCCCTTCCCTCCACCCATACCTCCCCTCCCTCCCTCTCAAGGCAATGTAGCTTTAAGAACACAAGGGAGTCATTCCAAGGCTCTTACTTAGTTGCCATGAAAACAGCAAACACTAGCAGCTCTGCTTCACGATTAACAGAGAAGTCTAACACTTGTGGCAAACACTACTACACAGAGTATTTCTCAGCTGCAAGGTTCCCTCTCTCGCTGAACTCTTGATAAACTAGATAACAGATATAGTAGGCAAATACACATAAATATATGCACGTCTGTACAAATGCATTTAAGTAGACTGGCACACTGAAACACGTGATCTAATTTATCATCCCTCTGTTGTTTTATTATTTGATTCTATCTATCTTCTTCATTATGCCTAATAAAGGAACTATTTGGGGTCATTAGGCCATTTTCCTGTCTTGAAACAGTGGTTTCCATATTCTCTGTGCCTAATTGCATGCGAACATCCAACAATGATCTCATCTGAATTTACACAAAGAAATATATATGGGTGGATTTCAGCACAATTCTAGTATTACACAATTTGAAAGCAGTAACTGTTTTGGATGCTTTTTGATTCGTTTCAAGGTCAATCATTCCTGAAAATCCCCAAAGCTGAACACAGTCCGCCAGATTTCCACATTTTTAAGTTGGGCTTCTTTATCTTCTCTTCTTTTATTATTTTTCTCTTTTAAAAATCTTTTTTTATTCTTGGACTCAATACCCTTGGGGATGATTTTAGTGAACTTACATAGGCTATAGTTTATCAATAAAAGGGGGAAGAGTTCCTGTTGGCTGAATGGAAGAAGTGGAGAAGGATAGAGAAGAGTTCAAATGTTAGAATATGAGGGAGTCTCTCAAGATTTTATAAGTGTCCCAAAAGCAATGTATTACATAGCATTCTAAAGACATAGTTATAACTGTCATCAGGACATTTATCTTATTCAAACTGTTGGCTGTATATAAATTTTTTTTTATCCAATCTTGCAGGGAGCAAGGCTAAACTTTCCAATACAGTAAAAAAAGTGTTTTTACTTATATGTGGAAAAGCAAGTATTCATAGATTATGAATATTTCTATTGAGAGAAAAAAATAAGAGAGACCAGGAAAAAGGCAGACACATATTCAGGAGGATGCAGAGACGCAGAGACATGTGGTAGTTAAGATATAGAGACATAAGTCAAGGAGGAGACCAGAACAGAACAGAAACACAGACATATAGTCAGGAAGAAAGAGAGAGAGAGAGAGAGAGAGAGAGAGAGAGAGAGAGAGAGAGAGAGAGAGAGAGAGAGAGAGACTTCTGTGATTTTGCAGTAAACTCATCAGTGTGTCCAACAGCTTTGGGCTTAAGTAGGATTCAGATACAAGGAGGTAACAGAAATAACATTATGGGCAAGTTGACACAACAAAGAACACTAAAATAAATCCAAAGTTATATTAAATTTCATCAGATTTAAGGATATAAATAATATTGCTCATGTAATAGTTCACATGCTAAAATTATTAATCTGAAGTAGGATACAGGACAGCTTGCTTTCTGGACTATGTGATACTAAACGTTAAATTTGATTGTGAATGCGAATCAATACTTACCTAATCAGGCCCTATAATAAAAGTTAAATTATAAAGCGAAATAAAAACAACAATGAAACAGTTTAAGAATTCCGTACAGTTGTTAGGTAAATGTATCAGAAAGAGTGATGCTGGAAGTTCTAGTGGCATTTAATTTGTAATAAATAATTCATTTTAATAAAGCTTGCCTGGGAATCAGGAAAGTAAAACAGCCACACTGGCCAGCCTAACTGAGCAGGCAATGGTGACACACACCTTTAATCCTAGTAGTCACATTAGCTTGAGAAACTGGGTAGTAGTGGAGCACGCTAGTAATCCCAGAACTAGAGAGGATTATAAAACAGGAGGAGACAGCTCTCAGCCTCAGTCTCATTTGCGATTCCTGGAGGCAGGGTCACCATTTCAGTCTGAGGTAGAGGTAAGGGTCAGTGACTGGCTGCTTTCCTTTTCTGTCCTTCAGGTTGAAGCCCCATTTCTGTCTCTGGGTTTTGGTTAATTGTGCTTCAGTAAGTGGTCTTCTCACTGCATTTTTTTTTTCCAATCAGGCATTTGCTATTATAATGTCTACTTGGGCATGTGTTGGCACAGGAATAAATTTGTGTACTTCCTTGGCAGTCCAGAAAGTCCAACAGTCTAATAACTTTAAGTGTACAGTAAGAGAAGAAAGGGAAGCTGGACATGAAAAATATTGGGAGACTTTATTTCCTGCTGTGGGCACATATGTTATTGTACTAACTTCATTTGTGTTTATACTTCATAACTGTTAATATGAAAAAGCAAGCAACGAGCACTGAAAAACCTCGAAAGACTTTTTTTTCAGGTTTTGTTTAGGAATGCGCTCTAACAAGAGGTAGAAATTGAGTGTTCCTCTTTGAAGCAGGAAAACAACTCTCAGCAAAGGTGTTTTTGACATTTCACCACTGGATAGACCTCCAAGGGTCTATTGACAATCTCTTTTCTTTCACTTCAAATTAAGCAATCCTACAGTACCTTGTTTTATATGTAAATATCTGATAAGAATTACTGTTTTTTTTGTAATTTGAGAGGTTTAAAGAAACACAAAGTTAATTTTAAAATCCCGGAAGGTCAAGCTGTCAAATAAAATAACTTAATTATTTCACTTAACTTATAACGTAGAGACATTCTTTGAACTAGTGTAAAGTAATCTGATCCAAAATTTGACCTTCCTTTCTTTCAATGACTATATTTTTTAAATTTTAAAATGTTATTCCATGAGCAACTAGAAATAGGCTGGTGTGTGATACCATTTTAAATACTTTTTTTTTATAAAGCTACAACCTTACTCAGTAAGCTTTATAAAAATTTCCCAATAAGTAGAGGTTTAAAACTCCTACTTTAAACATTTTTGTCTGGAGTAAAGTTATAACCTTTTCATCTTCATTTCTATCAAAAATGTTTTCATCAAAGAGTACCTTTTTTGTCAAATGCACCTGCTTTATTCACTTTATAAAAACTTTGTCCTTGAAGAATCCTTCCTTTCTTAATGTATACGTGTTTATGTTCACCTGACAAACACACTGGGAAACTTTAGTTCCAGTGTGGTAAGCATAATACACAGCAATATAGATGAATTCATAAGAAATCAATCTTATTTAATACATAGTTTAATGTTTTGAGTTTTTTGGGGGGGAGGGGGTTCAATGCAGAGTTTTTCTGTAGTTTTGGAGCCTGTCCTTGAAATAGCTCTTGTAAACCAGGCTGGCTTCAAACTCACATAGATCTGCCTTCTCTGCCTCTCGAGTGTTGGGATTAAAGGCATGAGCCACTACTATCCAATTTATTTTACATAAGTTTAAATTACAAGTAACATAAAAATGGAAATATTGATACATACTTCTATTAATGTATAAATATTGGATCTCAAAATATTTATTATGTTTTACTTTGTACTTTTTGCCTTAGCTATTCTATTCTTTTCTTCTTGAGTGCATGATGATGTTTTACATTAATTCTATTATCTATTTTAAGTTTTATATCACTAGTTTTACATCTTCTTATATTTTGATATTTGCTGTGCATGTGTGTGTGTGTAGTTAAGAAATTCTAAAATATTAGGCTTTCATATGACTTTTACAAAGGTCTTTATAGTTAGTTATTTACCCTCCCACCTCCTTCTTATCCTGCCCTCCTAGCCTATCCCATTTAATCCTTATTACTCCCATTAATCATGTCCCATTCCTCCTTCATAATAGCTTTCAAGTTCTACTTCTTTGAAATTCCCACCCTGTTTCCTCTTAGGATTTTCCATACTTCAAGGGGTCTTTAAATTTTATTTAAACTATAATACCCCGAGAAGTCAAGGTTCCTCCTTATTCAAATGATTAATATATTAATATTAGTTTCTTGAGAAAGGGGCAACATTTTCTGAGTTCTAATGATGCAGTAATGAGGGTGTGGTCTGCTAGAAGTTCAAAGATTCTACATGATCCAAAAGTAAAAACGGTAAGAATTGCTCCAGGATACTCTTTGCAGCTAGCTTCTGCTTCTAACAAGCAGAATATATTAAGATGCTGATTTATCTTCTCCTTTTCATCTGTTTTGCGTGTTCTTTCAAATGTTTTCCTCCATAGATCATATCATATCAATTTTATTTTCACTATATTACAAAGTGTAGTACACTTAAGCACCTAAAGTCACCGTACAGCCTTAGTGTTCTGTAAACTAGAAGGCCGAGCAGATTTGACTTAGTACTCTCGACAGGTGAAATGAAGGTATTTAATAGGATAGGCTTTTCCTCATAAAGACTGAGGGAAAGTCTGCTTCTAAGGGAGTTGGTGTGCTGACTTAATACATCTATATGCAATTTAGAGCCTTAATAGAACTGGCTGCATTCATTGTTTATTTTGAGATATTACCTATATCCTTGGACTGTTACCTTGTTCTGTCCTCAAAGAAGTCTTTCTTCAGACTTCCCATAAACTTCAATTTTCTTTTACAATGCAAATAATTGTTCTTGCCTTTATGGACTCATGTTACTTAAAGGATCTAGCCAAGCTAGTTCCATTATTTTGTAGTCAGTTATTACATGGAAAAGTAATATTAACAGAGTCATGGTAATAATATCACCCATATTCTCAAATTCTCAGTATCAAATAGGGTGATTTTTTGAAAGATTGTTCTAGAAACTAAGCCTATCACATTAATCTTTTGTGCTTTTTTATTTTCAAAGATTGTAAACCCTGCTGGTCAATAGGCTAAGTTATTTTTGGTATTTTATACTGAAGCACAAGTGCTTGTAAAATTTTATGTGCAATTTTTGAAATTCACAGAAATGCGAAAGTCAAGAATACAAATGAAATTTTATTCTTGCAGTTTGATTTCTATGGGTGTGTGTGTGTGTGTGTGTGTGTGTGTATGTTTGCAGTTGATAAGTTAATAAATTTACAAAAAAAATTTACTTAACTTGAGTCTTATTCAATTAGCCAATGAAGGTGAAATACTTGTGGATATAGTTATGGGGCTGACTTCCCATCATATGACTGACAATGCCATAATTTTTTTCAGTCACATATATAGCCTGGTAAGGAGAATAGCATGTAATTTGAAGGATCACACTGAAGTGGAGGTCACCAGTAGAGGAGTGCAGTGGGCAACCTAGGAACCTGATTTTTTAGGGCTAGAAATGCATGTATTAGATTTTGACAGAACTATTTTTTAGGATGTAATGACTCTCAACATTTTTACTCTGTACTAGGATAAGTAGTAAGAGTGGGGGTTTCCCTTATTAAGGAGTGCTATTTAATTAAGAGGCATACCCATAAGAAAAGAATGAAATTGCCCTTGGAATTAGGACACTTAGAGCCATTTTTGGGGAGACAGCAAATGATAGCAGCGATGGTGAAGTATAGTGTACTATCTCATGTCATTTCAATATAGAGGAAACATTGATAGCAGCTAAGTTACTGCACATGATGTTAATCAGCCTCAAAGGTGATGGAATTTCTTTTTATGAACAGCATTTTTTAACAGTATTTGATCTGCAGATTAGGAGATAATGATGGGCAGTATCATTTACGGCATGGAAGGTTTGTCTTTAGTTAGAAGTAGACCAAATTTGAGGTACTGAGGGAGAATTAAAATTACCTTGATTATGGGTAGAAGGAATTTAAGTGAGAGTGGGTATAATGAATGAATGTGGGGCTGAGGAAGCCAAAATAGTGAGTTAAAACATACTGAATTGTATTGGAATCTGAACTCAAAACATCATTGGCTTTTATCAGTGTGTACCAAGAATTCACTAGAGTGTTTAAGCAAATAATAACATGAGTAAGATAAATTCTAATTATAAACAATGAGGTTGCCTGTAACTTAGGACTCTATTATGCATAAAAGCAAGGCTCAAGTGGCTATCCAAGCAAGCTACAGTCAATCTGTTATGTTTATAACCTTTATGCCTTTTTTAAGGGATTCAAATATGGGATATAATTTGACATATCTTATATGCAATGAGGATAAAAGATTTTTTTCCTGTAAATAAAGAGAGGCACAAAGTGATATATTTACAATGAATAGAAATTTAATGTACAGTTTATTTCCAAGCTGGGGGGTGCAATGAGGTTTTAACACTAGAATGCATTTTTTTACAAATATAATTTTTGTGAAATTTTCTATTGCTTTTGTTTCTTTTTCATATAAGCTTCCAAAACTTTAAGAGACATGTGTAAATGATTAGAAAATGTGTACATACTTGCAGATATAAATATATAAGCCTATGTTATAATTTGTCTTTCCTTTAAATCACACTCTCTAGATCAATTCAAGCCTAACTGTAGGAATTATTTTCTAAAAGATTTATTTATATCATTGTTTCAAAAAGTTTTTTTATTATTTAGAACTGTCTAGCTGGTAACATGATGCCTTTTGATTCATACCTTACTTCATTATTCTTTTGAAAATAATATATATAATTAAATAAAAAACAAAAATATGTTTATTTCTTTGAAATATGTCAAACTCCAAATTGGTGACAAGTAATTTAAAATAAATTTAGAAAGCTATTTGAAATTCTTGCTACCTTAGTATAAGAATATTGTGAAAATTGAGAAACCCAGAATATAGCAATCTGTTTGAAAATATCTCTTCACTTGTTGAGTAAATTGCCTGTGTAGTTTGGTAATAGCAAATTCTCTGACTGTGTCAGTAATATGGCAGAGCAGCGAAGACAATCAAGTAAAGTTTGCAAATACAACTTGGAGAGTATAAAAACATGGTTTTATACAAATGTAAATCCCTGCTTAAAATAACTGCTTCAGACATGAGTACAGAGGGATCTTTGAGGAAAAAAATCTAGTGTGATGCAGAAAAAGTATGCTTCATAAATTTGACTAATGGTCTCAAAATATAACTTAGGAACCTTATTGAAAAAATATAGCTCAAATACTATATGTCTCAGATGTGAGAAATAAAATATTTGTTATTGATCAAATGCAGAAAAAAGCAAAAGAAGTTAGGAAATACTCACTGTAAAACCAGAATCAACTAAATGTCATTTAACATAAATTAATATATTATGTTAATAATGCAATAGCATACACACAAAGGAACAATATTTAATTTTGCTTGCTTATTTTATAAAAGACAAGGTTGCCTTACCATTTTTAAATTGAAGTTGTAGATAAAAGGTGGAAAATTCTGTGAATGAATTACAGATTGTCTACCATAATTCTAAATGTATAAACACACAAATGATAGAGAGCACTGTGTATGTGTGTGTGTGAGAGAGAGAGAAAACTCATGTTCAATAATGATTGATCAACAGGTATATTGAGAGAGAGATAGAAGAAAGCTGACTAACTAGATAGATAATAGATATGTGACAGATATGCAGGTAGTAGAAGATAGAGAAATAAATGTTAGCTATATATCAGAGAGACAAAGACAGAGAGAGAGAGAGAGAGAGAGAGAATAAAAGGAAACAGGAACAAGGCACATAAAGAGGTAAACACTCAACTTCCTCATTTATTTGCAGGAAAGTTTGAGGACTCAATGAATAAAATAGTCAAAATCAGATTCGATACAGATATTGCCATAAACTGCATTGGAAATATCTGTACTTAATAAAATATTTATACTTTCCTTCATGTTTTATCATAAAGTTATTGAGTGCAACTTGATTTGTGTTGTTAATAGAGATTGCAAGTATGTTGGCAAAGTAATAGTTTTTTTTTTAAATAATGTTCTATTTGGATACCTATTCTTTATCTAATTGACATTTGAATTCATTGACAGCAGTCATGTATATACAAAAGTGATAAGAGAGACATACTATTAAACACTCTAGAACCAAAATTTATCAACTCTTAAATACTGAAAACCTTTTTTTGGAGAATGTAAACCTTAAAATGACAAGGCAGTAATAGGCCATTTGTTCTTGCAATCTCAGCTCTTATCAGAAGGAGGAACTGGAATGGATTAAATAAACCTAAGAATGTCAGAAGAAGTCTTATGGAATCCCATTAGTCTGTATGCTATTTAAAGAAGTTTTTTTGCTTTTTATTTTTTTTCTCATTTTTTTATTAAACATTTCCATCTCCTCCCCCTTCCCTCCCCTCCCTTCCACCCATACCCCCACTCCACCCCTCTCCAAGACAAAGAGCCATTAGGGTTCCCTTCACTATGTTAAGTCCAAGGTCCTCCCAGCTCCCCCTAAGTCCAGGAAGGTGAGCAACCAAACTGACAAGGCTCACAGTGAGACCATCCATGCTGTAGAGTTCATGTTCATTGTCGTTGTCCTTGGTTTCTCAGAAGTTTTAAACACAGTTTAGATGGAGATACCCTGCACCGGCAAATGACTTTCTCCTAGAAAACATGGGTTACTATGTGAAAGTCCAAATGCCAGGCACAAGTTATAACCAGTAGAGTTGCTGGTCAGGGACATAGAGAAATCAGTCTTGAACTGAGCAGAAAACCCTCTGCTAAAATTTATCTTTCACACTTCTGGAAAGTGGTATTAGATCAACAGATGCTCAGAGATATCAATGGTCTTACCCTTGTTCATAAATGCTGCAATAGTGACCTTAAAATCAAGACGCATCCACTTGTGCAATAAAGGAAAGACTGTGTATGTAGTTAGCAGTTCATGGATTTAAGGCCTGCTTGACAGGGCATATTTCATGTTTGGCACTGTAAACATGATAAAAATCCAGAACTAGAAAAGCCAACGTCCTTCAGTTACGACCTGCTGATGCTTCCCTGCTAAATAGTCATTTTGTCAATCTCCATTTCAAATATCTATGTGCAAATTCATAGAACTCTCAACCTTGGACAGAGAACTTCCTTACTGCAGCGAGGAGTAGTTAATTCATTGCTTTTCAGAGGGTTCATATTATGGAACTCTGAGTGGTGAATCATAATGGGGCATCTATAGCACTTATTCTGTATGTCTCAGGAAGTCTTGCTAGAGAGACCATAGAGAGATCAAAAGATCTTGAGGACAGGAAGGGTGCTAAAAGTTAATAGTCTGTAGATACCGCATGCTTGCGGGATGTTTGAGAACCAAGCAGTTGCAGGGGCCCTCACTAGGCTCCCACATTGTCAAGAGAGTTAACCATTCTTGAATGGAAAGAAGAGAGGCACCTGATACCACTTCCTGACAAAATAATGGCACTTGGTGGCTACTGGAGTAGGGAGAGCCACTCTTGGTTGTAGACTGACTACTGGCAGATTGCCCATGTTCCGGTGGATGACTTAAAACAGGTGTTAATTGGCTACTTTTTTAAAGAAAAAAAAAACATTTTTGTCATTATTGTTATTGTCTACACACATACTGATTGGTTAATTAAAAAAAACAAACTCAAAGTTACAATGCAATTATTATGTTGGGTAAGTTAGTGGAGTATAAAGGACTTGGAGATGTGTGTAATCACCATACAGTGTATACAGGGACTAAATTCTACACAACAGAGACAAAAACAGTAGGTTTGCAGAAGTGTATAGAGAAACGCCCATGAGGCTTAAACTCTGCAGAAAGAACTAGAAGCAGTGTTGGAAAACCTGGATTGGGAAAGGTCTTTCCCAGAGCAGAGCACAGCAATTTGCTTCTTTACCAAATGGCCAGCCCTGAAAGCATACATAAAAGTAACATTATTTGGACTCAACTGGTTATATTTAGAAATATATGTGCATATAGACACGAGCACGCAATAGCAATTGAAGAAAATGGGCATGAATTCAAAGGACAGAATGGGGGCATGTGTTGATGAGTTTGGACAAAAGAGAAAGAAGAAATGTTGTAATTGTGTTATAATATCTAAAATAAAATTATATATTAAAAGAGAATCAAAAATTAAACGTATGAATATAACTTGGCACAACTATAAATCAGTGTAAACAAGCAATTAAGGTGTCAGGGTAATCCCATTGCTGCCAGCAGGAGGTCCAGCTCCCAGATGTCTCAGTCTCACTACATTTGTAGCAGACTCTTGGCTCGTGCCAATCCAATTAAAAATAAATGTTATAAAATTGGGACTTAAATGTGTTCTTCGAGAAGTGCAAATAAGTTGGACATGTTTTCTCCATAGAATTAGCATACTGGGGTGATAGTCCAGCAGTTAGGAGAGCATACTGTTCTTGCAGAAGATCAGAACTGATTTCTCAACACCCATTAGGTCACTTCACAGCTGCTTTAATTCCAGCTCCAGGGGTCTCTAATTTATTTTCTCGATGGCATCTACATGTATGCACACATAGCCACACACCGATGCACAGAGACCTAGATCTATAAAAATAAATAATGAGATGAATCTTTAAATAATATAGAATTTTATGGAAGAAAAGAGTAAAACCAATGAACCTGACTAGACCTCAAAGTGAAATCATTGTTAATTCTCAACATCATTGCTCACAAAGCATGTTGGCACATGCATTCTTAATGGGATATGATGTTACCAGTGTTTTTCTTTTCTTTTTCTTTTATTTCCCTTATAAACCTAAAAACCTGGAATCAGACATAATTAATTATATGGGAAAAATAGATACATTTCCACAAAGATGAATCCCACAAAATATTGTCCACTACTTCTCTAAACTGTTAGGGCCATCATAAAGACAAAAATATAAAAGAAGTCTGAGGCTTTGTCTTTGTCTACAGGAGCCTAAGAAGAGACTATTGGATTGCCTTGTCCAACTTTTCATGTGATGATTTTTTAATTTACCTTATCGTACTATATTTTGCTATGTTTTGTTGTTGTCTCTTAAAAGCTAAGTTTTTTCCAATGAGAGTCAGCAAGAAAATACATCCATATGGGAGGGAGTTCAGAAGGAACTTGAAGGAGTAGAGGGAAGGGAAACTGTTTTCAGATGATGTTGTATGCAAATAAGAAAAATTACTAAAATTTAGATGTTAACAGCATATGATGAAGAGATGAAATTCTATTCTTAAGAAATATGAGAAATTACTGCAACAATTAGGCACAATTTTCTACCAAGCAACCCAGGACACTTGACTATGTCACACCTTGATTAGCTTTGAGCAGCACGTCTAGAAGGAAGGAATGGATATTATGTTGCTCCTAGCACCAGTCAATCACAAACACAAATATTCTAAGTTAGAGATGAAGTTATAACTGTATCAAAACCTATTACATGAATAGATTACCCTGCTACTTATTAATACAAAAGCTTTCAGAGTAATAGCACACTGACACACTGCAGGGAGAAGCGAACTGGAGAGCAAGGTAGAGAAATACTGCCTTATGTAGGTCCTGAACCTGTAGAAATTATAAAGAAACCCTTGAAGTTTTCAGGCATAACATTATAGAATTATAAATCTGTGAAAATATTCCTAGGACACAGACTATTTGATAGAGATGGGTTTTCCATTTCTTTTTTTGAATGTCTAAATTCTTACTTGAATGTGATGAGCATTCACAGTTCTATGGCTAAGAGCCCTATTCCCGATACTTAGTATAAATCTTATGTTTGTATGGTGTTTTTGAGTCCTGACAGCTATTGCATGAGTTTTTAATAATCAGAAGCTGATTTAGACGCAAACATGTTCTCTATATATTATGGTGGAATAGACATAGCGATGCCACTTATCTTGTGAATCCAGATTCTTCACCTTAAATCCCAATAGTCTTTCATGAGAAGGAAATAGAGCTCTTTGTTTTCATACCATGATGTTTTAGTATTTCCTTTCTGCCTTCAGTCCTTGGAGATTCCTTCCTCTTGTTCCAGCTGTGCAAGGGTGACACCACTTTCTCTCTAATGACTGACTGAAATTGTTTCTGTGAGTTGTCACTTCAAGCATAGATCTGCTGAGAGTTAGAATACTCCTTGCTTAGTTCTAAAACTAAAGAGAGTTTAAATGATTTCACAGAAAGAGAAATCAACGTTCATATCACTGATCTCAAACCAGAATTCTCAGTGTAAATCTATAGTTCAGGTTCTGATCAATTTGACCAGATGTCTCGTACACTTACATGTAGATGTGGCCTATGAACACTTCAAATTCCATTGGCCTCAACTTGATTTTTTTTCCTATTATCTCGTTGTCCCTTCCCTTGTTGCTATTGTTATGAATGATACTTTTCCCTGTAGAGTTAATTGCGAGCTTAAGCTTGGTTATAATCATTCTCATCTGCTTTCTTTTCCTTCTCATTTGACAGCTAAACGGGTCATGTTCAGACTTCGGAAAACTCTAATTAGCCTCCTTTCTCAAGTTTTGCCTTCTAGTCTGGTTTGGATAAGGGCTGCTGACATTGTTAAGCAAAGTGTTCTTTTGGGATTTAGAAGATAATTAGATGAGGGGACCAGAGACACACTTAATGTGAAGCTAATGAAGTTGAAACTGGAGGTCTTCCTTTGCATGGATGCCTGTGACTTCTGAGAGCCATAGTGTTATGGAGATACCAATATGAGGACAGCTGCCATCTTGCTACTAGGAATCATCACTGGAATTCTCAGAAAAATTGCCAATAGGGGTTCTAGAAGACAGAGATTACATTTCTAATTCCTTGATCAATTTTTCTTAAATTCTGAATGTATATTATCACTTTACATTTTTGATGTTCTTAATATTTCACTCATTTTTTGAAAAAATTTAACATTTTAATGAACTTCTTAGTGTTTCTAGGATGGTGATCAAAAGTAATAGTCATAAACAGCTTGGATAGGAAAGGGATTATTTCAATTTATAATCCTTAACACTGCTCCGTCACTGAGGGAAGTCAGGACAGGAATTCAAACAAGGCATTTACCTGGGGGCAGAAATGGATGCAGGGGCCATACAGGTGTTCTTCTAACTGGCTAGCCCCCCATGGCTTTCTAAGCATGATATATTTTATAGCTACCCAGACCACCAGTCAAGGTGTGGCCCTACCAAGAAGGATCCGCCCTCCCACATCTATTATCAATGAAGAAAATGCACCACCGGTTTATCCACAATGCTGTTTTTTATTTTCAGTCGAACTTCCCTCTTCCCAAATGACTCTGTCTTGCATCAAGTAGTCTTGAAATAAACCAGCAAACATGGGTATTCAGAAAACTTTAGGTTAGGGTACTTTGTTTTTATCAAGTGTACAGTGATGTATGTTATAGATTTATACAGCTATAATTCAATAGTTCTACCTTTAGTATTTCAGGGATTCTCTATGCATTTCAGTAAGGGTTGCAGTAATTTCACTTCCACCATGGTGAAGAAGTTCATCTATACCACTGCGTTCACTCATTAGTTCTGCAAGTTGAGGTAAATGGAATCTCATTATTTGGGGTTTTTTGTAGTCTAATATATGAAGGTACGAAGTGTTTCTTCACACATATTTTGTATTTGTAATTCTTCTCTTTAAATGTTTTTAGTTCCCTTGCTATTGTATTAGGTGTGTATATGTAATTTATTAAGCAGAGGTTTATAAAAGAATTTCAATATTGCCTTGGAATCCAATTTCAAATAAAACTATTTGAAATGAAGTTATAATATTTATTACATAGAACTGTAGTCCTGAAGAAAATAATGTAACTAAGCGTTTTGTTGATTTTCTCATCCAGAAAAAAAAGGAAAGGAAATAAAAGAAATCACTGTAAGTAAACAAATTTGTAGACCAATTCTATCAAGTTGCAAATGTTTCAAAATGTTTTTCTTTCTTTTTTGTTTGGAATAATATTTCTTTTTATTTTTTTAAGAAGTCAGGCATTTCTAGATGTTTTTTATAAGCCATGACATAGAAGTAGGATGACCAGTATCATAAGGCTTATATTTTTATAAATATGTTTAGAGCTGGAATATAAGATAAAAGGCTACAAAACACTGTATCTGAACTTGACACATTACTGAAATTACTATTTCACAGTAACTGTATTCACTTCTAGTGGACCTGCACAAGTTTGTACTCATCAACAAGTCAAGTAAGGCAGAAGGGCTAATGAGTCTGTACAGTTTTTTCTCTGGATTATTGGTCATTCTAGGGTGTAAGAAAGAGGAAACACTCTGGGTAGGTGTGTGCCCACTGCTGGTTTTCAAGGCTTCAGGGAACAGCCACAAATGCATGGTCCAACTTATGGCCCTGTATTGTCATTTTGGGTCCTAAATCAAAATTTAAGTGGTAGAGAGAGAGAGATGTTTGCAGACGCTGATGTAGCTAAAAGTATATTAAGGTAAAAATAAAGAATAAATTTATGCATTCCATAAAATTACTATCAATGAACCATTATAACCATCACACTAATCAGTATTTTAATATGTGTACTGTATATTTTAAGTATATGCATAAATATGGGATTTTTTCTAAAATCATGTTTTATTGAGCATGGAAACAATAAAACTGTTTTGACAAGAAAACACATTATGTAATATTATAAAGTACATAGTGTGTGGATTCGGTCGGGGAAGAAACAACTGAAGGAATAAAACTTAGGTTTTGCACAGTATGATAGAATGAATTCTATTCTCTCATGTTTAGCATTAATATAAACATTCACATCATTTGCTGAGTTACTTTGCAAATTTCTATGTAAGAACACATGGTGGTCTCAACACATCTATGAGGGTGTGTCCTCGTGACTACTGTAGCTGAAAGCAAGATACAGAGTAGCATACATTTCTGCTGGAGGTGTCTGTCTTCTTTGTCCTGATAATCAGACTTTTCCTGTCTACCGTAATCCAAACTATTTCTTAACTTAAAATGATGACCTCTAAGCTCACTTTCTACACATGTGTGAGAAAACTAAATGTTCACTGCTGTTCTCCATTGTGATTTGGGTTTGTTGTGAGTCACTACCATTGTACAAATCTAATAAACACATCAAAACTAATACCAAAATGGGAAATTCTGCAACGAGAGAGTCTTTGAGAAGAACTGCTAAAGAAAAGAGTACATAGTGTGAATAATAGAGAGAAGCTACTATAACAAAAGATAATATTCTAGTATAAACCAACCATAAAGAAAGATTACACTTAAGGGCAACTTTAGCACTTGTAAGCACATTTCTAAGGTCTTTTATATAAAGATAAGGAAAGTATGCTTTGATTGTCTGTCTCTTTTAGTTTTCTCTTCCCTATCCTATTTCCATTAAAGTTATGCTGGTTATAAACATGACAGAATCATTTTATACTTTGCACACATATGGCAAATAATTTATATACATCTATTAATTAGTGCATTAGCATCTACTCTGGTTACCACAGTTGTCTGATGTATGTATTATTGTGTCATGATTCCATAGTGTATATCATTTCCTTTCCTATGTTTATTATACACCATACTTATTTTTTCACTTTTCTTTGCTATAATTTATTATTTTACTAGTAGTTAGTTATGAATACATGATTCATAGTAAGATCCATCCTAGACTCAAGAAAAGTGGAAATATTTGACGGTTTCCGCATTTCAGATGCTAGTAAGGACTGAAAATTCTTTAAAAACTTTACTGACCTTCATTTCTTGATACTTTCAGTTTCTTGGGTACAAGTGCTTTAAGTGATATTTTTATATAGTTACTTTTTGTAATTAATACACGATTACATTGTATTCATGTTTCAGGAAAGCTCCACATTAAGTTTATTTATATTTTCTCTTAATGTACTTATCTGAGCCACACTTTTACAGCAAACAACAATCTTGCTGCAGTCTTTTTCTGAATCACAGCTTTATGTAAAGATGATTTCTTCAAGGATCTGCTATTTCTAAAGAGAATACAATGGCCTTTCCTCATCTCTGAATGATGTTTTCACAGGGCTTTGAATTCTAAGACATCACTTCAAAAACAGAGTCCAGTGTTGTTGGTTTCTGTTGCTGACTTTTGGGAAATCATTCTTTGAAGGCAATATGCCTTTCCATGTGGCTTCCTTATTTTCTGGCTGCCTTTATAATTTCCTCTTTGTCTTTGTTTTTGGCAGCTTTACCGTTACATCTTTGTTTCTTTTTCTCCTTTTTAGTCTCTTCTCTTATTTTCTTATGGCATGCCTAACTGTTTCTGCATGAAATTATGTATGGAACATGGAGGGAAAATTGTTAAGTATTTTTTGTTTATAGTTCCAAAAACATTTACTTCAATAATCAATTAAGCAATGGGAAGGCATCCTTTATTGAACCAAGTCAGATTTAATTTGAAGCTGGCCTCAGTTACAGAATGAGCTGGCCAGTATCCTGCAAATAGAAAAACTGGCAAACCCCTTTAGATGCACAACAGAAATTTTAATGTGTGATTCAGGGCCTCCTCACGGATAGTTTCTGCTTTCAATTTGTGCCCTATTTTTCCCTTTCCTTTCCATGTAAGCAAAGTCTATCTATCGGCCTTTAAACCTCAGGTGCTGCTGTGTAGCAGTCGAGAATACAGAGTACTAAGCTAGGCTGTGAGATCAGTGCATCAAATTTCCACTAAGGCATTTTTTTACAACAATATATGATTTTTTTTCCAGGAACTATTTCTTTACTGGAAATCATTCTCACTTATCCTTTTGGTTTGACTATTCTACTTAACAGCTGTAACAGGGGCCACCAGAACTGAAATAATCACACAGAACTGTATTAATTAAAACACTGATTAGCCCATGAGCTCTAGCTTCTTATTGGCTAACTCCTACATCTTAATTTAATCCATTTCTATTAATATGTATATCACCACGAGGTCATGGCCTACCAGCAAAGTTTCAGCACATCTACAAAGTTTCAAAGCAAAGTTTCAGCCGTTGATCCATGGCATGACTCCGCTCTTCTTTCCCCCAGCATTCAGTCCAGTCCTCCCCACATACCTAAGTTCTGCCCTATCAACAGGCAAAGCAGTTTCTTTATTCATTAATGCCAATTACGGCACACAGAGGGGACTCCCACATCAAGAATCAATTTAATAACTTTCAATGCACTTCCCATACTGAAATTTAGTTCATGAAACAGCACTCTTCTTATAATGTATCCATAAATTATGCTTGATATATTGGAATATATAAAATATATTAGATAAACATCCATTGATATAATGTAACATATAAGTGAAAGCATATTAATTAATGTGAATTTATATTCTTAGGACAAATTATTCCTTAGCAATATATGTGTTTTATAAACACACTCATTGTCACTAAACTATTGATTAACACAAAAATATCTCAATAGAGGTACTCCATATTTGTGGACCTAATTATCATTTTATTTGAATATAATTTTACTTTTGACAGTGATTTATACAATTCTCCTATATTATCTTACCTGACTTTTGTTGATTTTTTTCCATTTCACACTTGTGTCATCTATAGCAAATTCTCAGTAATAAAGAGTAGTTTAAAAATTCAGAAAACTTGGTTGGAATTAATGAGATTGTTTCTTATTATATGCTTTTTGTTAGGATTCTATGGATATTCAAATTGCATTAAATATGGTTTTCTAAAAAGAAGTATATAATCTATATAAATAATGCATTTTTCCCCAGAACAAATGCATCTTGGTATATTTTTCTTCAGGAAAGAGAGATCAGTTTTCACACTCTCCAAGTCCTGGCCCTCAGCGTTAGTTGCAATCTGTCCCTATCAGCTCAACTTCGAATTCCTGGGGAAAATAAAATAATTATATAATCAATGTCGCAATAAAAAATTATTAGTTTTGTGCTTATCGACTTTCTATAAAACATGTAGTAGAGATGTTCTGTTGAATATATAGAGAGACAGATAAAACAGTTTATTGAAGCCAATAGCTCTGTTAAAATAATTTGTAAGGCTGAACCTGAGTGATACAGTCTTTACAATCTTTCAGATATTTTTATAGAAACATTAATGAATGACTTTAGATAACAACACCAAAGCTCTGGCATCACAATCACATTTTGAGTAAGAAATCCAGGCATAAACAGATGCCAGGGTTAAACTCTTTTGGAAGGTTTTCACTTCTCATGTCTGTTTCTTAATTGTAAGTAATATAACAGCAATAGTTTTATACATAGTGTTTCATTTTATACTTTTATTGCATCGATGAATATTCAGTACATATAAATATCTATTTTAAAAACTTTCTTATCAAAACTTGCAAATAAAATGAAATTACATGTCAAAATTAACCAGACATCTGCTTATGCCTGGATTTCTTACTCAAAATGTTAAATCTATTTAATTATAGTACTATGAATCATGTATTGATAACTAACTACTAGTAAAATAATAAATTATCGCAAAGGAAAGTGAAAAAATAAGTATGGTGTATAATAAACAGAGGAAAGGATGATATTCTATGTAACAGACAACTGTGGTAACCAGAGTAGATGCTAATGAACTAATTAATAGATGTATATAATTTATCTGCCATATATGTATGTACTCAAGTTCAGTAATATATTTGAATATATAAGGTAAAATATTTCATTTTATAGAGCTTGGCCTGTAGAAAATGAAATTTACTATAGTGACTTAATATTTAATAGTTAATTACTTTATAGTTAAAACTATATACTGAATATTTAAGTGACTAAAATATATAGACATATCGTATTGAGTTTTACTTAAATGTGTATATGATATAAATATATTAGTCAAAACTACATAAATACGCTGCACATTATAGAACTCTAAAGACAAAGATTTTTCCTAAAGTGATATTGTCTGGCTGCAATCCCCAAGCCACAAATTGGCATATGAATGATAAATGAGACACTATATAATATGTGATTTATATTTATTGATAAAATAATTATATTGGCTTGGAGTACAATGTCTGTGTACCACCTAAAGCAGGAAGTGCTCAAGTTTGAGGAACGATTGTGCTCTGTATTATGATCCTATCTCAGAAAACCACAAGAAGTAAATAGTATAACACAGCACAGAAATATAAATTAGAAATTAATGATATAACGTTTTATACAAAAGTATCCTATATATTTCACCAAAAAACTTCTATAGCTAATAAATCAAAAAGCAAATGTCCAGGATACAAAATTAACATTCAAAAACCAGTAACCTTTCTGTATACTAATAATAAACTTACAAAGAAATACATGACGTAGATAATCCCATTTGAAATGAGAGCATATTGTAAAGTACTCTGTTGCTTTCCTAAAAATATGGTCTGATTGATAACCATTTGCAAATGAACAGTTAATTTTCTTCAAGGAAGTTTCCCTGGGGAAACAAACCACACTCAGCAATAGGCCATGCAGTAATTTGGCACACAGAAGAAACTCAAGGGCATGTTACGAGTTTCTTTGTCTAATAATGTTGTTTAAGAGTTTTTAATTTTTTTCCTTCAGCATAAATTTTCTTTACGTGCAGACACACACACACACACACAGAAACCTTGATTTTATGGAATTCCCCTGTTTGTACAGTGTTTCTCAGCTTTTCCTTTGGCATCTGTCTTTCTGCTTGTAATCTTTGTCGTATTCTGTCTTGTTTGTTTTTACTTTATCTAATTTATTTCATCATTCTTAGATGCCTGTTTTCTAAGGAGATACAGAAAGGATGTGGATATGGAAGCTAGGGTATGCGTAAAAGAACAGACAGCATCTGGGTTGGAGAATAATATAGTCAAACTATATCATATGAATATAATAACAAAATAATTCAAATGGAGAATATTATTTTTATAAATATGTTTGTGTACACATATAAATTTATGCAAGAACTAATGAAAATAGGCACCATGAATTTGAAAGACAACAAGGGTGGTGTATAGGAGGTTTTGGAGAAAGGAAAGGAAAAGAAGAAATTGGAGAATTGTATTATAATCACAAAAGAAAAAGAAAAAAAACGAAGATAAGCATATATGTACAAAACATTATATATACATATGCACATAATTTACATTTTATTTTACTTTTTAAATTTCTTGAAACCCTGTTTCAAGACTAGCAATATTAATACCACCCCACCCTCTTTTGTCCATTCACAAATATAAATAAATGAGGCTAAAGCTTGATGGGCATGAAACTGTTAATAAACAAGCTATTAATCCAAAATCAGTTAGGCATGACTTTATTTTTACTTTTAAATGTGCTATATAAATAATAACACAGAAATCACAATAAATAAAATACATAAAACTGTATTACTGCCCTAACTGTCCTGGACCTGTCTCTGTCAATCAGGCTGACCAGAACCTCACAGAGATCTTATCTGCCTGCCTCTGCAACTGAGTGCTAGGATTAAACACTCATGCCACCACCATGCACTTAGTTTCAAACTTCTACTGTGAAATATTCTTATGTTAATGTTCCCATTTTTGCTGTTTAGTCAGAATCACTGAGAAGTGCTTTGACAGGTACCATTCACTCACTGTGATTAAATTTCTACAATACAGCTGATATGCATTGGGACCGAAGCCATCAGCACAGTTTTATCAACTAGAAAACTTTGCTCATAATAAGCATGCATAAAACTTTCACATACTTTACATTTCTAATTTTTAATTGCATAATGCTGTTGCTTTTTATATCTGTCATTATTTCATATTTTCTCCTTGTGGGTAGGTATTTTTATGAATTAGTTCTCTGAACCAGTTAGAAGCAGTAAGATTAGGGAACACAAAGGAAAAAAATAACTCTGTCAAAGTAATTACTCGTACAGTGGGGAAATGCTCAGAAAAAAAAGTGGCCTTAGTTTGCAATAAATGACCGAAATGTGAGACCACTTGATGGATCTAAGCGCCAGTAACTTAACTCAGTCTGCCAAACCATTTGCTATCTGATGATTTTAAGATGGTGTGACAGCATGGGAAACTGAAATGTTAAGCTTTCTGTTAGTTACACTTTGCAATGGTGCTAAAAAATATAATCACCAAACGATGCTTCAAATGACACATCACAGCTCCTAATCCAACCACATGAAAGTGGAAGAAATGAGCCTCCTATTGGTGCTTATGTTTTATTAGTGTATGCTTCCCATCCTTTTTTGCATATATATATATATATATATATATATATATATATATATGTACAGTGATCTGTGCTTCTTTAGGATGAATTCTTTAGAAACAAGTCCATAGAAGCAAATTCATTTTAAAATATAAATGATCATGAAAACTCAAGCTTTAGGAAACCTTTGCCTTCTTTTCTAGAAGGTGTAGTTTAAGATTTAGCTTTCACTGCAAAAGGATACTGGGTAAGTAAATTTGTATTTGTCGCATCTATATATATGTGCTTTTTAAGAGAATTTGTATTAGATGTATGTAATTGCCAAACAGTGTGTGTGTGCGTGCGTGCATGTGTGCCTGTGTCTCTGTGTGTGCATGTTTCTGGACATACCAGAGAGCTCATAAGGAGGTGAGAGGACAACATTCAGGCATCTGTTCTTACTTCCCAACGTGTGGATCCTAGGTTCAAACTCAGGTCATTGAGTTTTATATCAAATACTTTTACCTTCTGATCCCGCTCACTATCCTTAACTGTACTGATCTTTAAATAAATGTTGAAGAATGTATAGAAAAACATATATATGCATATACATATTTTCACGATCATGCTTTAAATATAACCTGATCATAAATATATGATATAAATATATTATAATCATACATATATATGCATATACATATTTTCACGATCATGCTTTAAATATAACCAGATCATAAATATAAGACTGTAAGCCAAAATAATGAATTATCTACATGAATTATATGTTGCAAGCTATTTATTTATTATTATATTTCCATGCACCTTTCCCCCTTTCTCAACTTTTCTTGTGTCTCTCTCGGCCTCTCTCAAGTCTGTGACTTCTATAATTATTGTTTTATAATCACAGATATCCAACCTCTTGAATCCACTTGCCATTGCTCATATGTACATGAGTTTAGAGGTGACCACTTGGGATGCAATAACCCATCAGTGTTTGTCCTGGAGTGCACATGTTTTCTATCTCTTAGCAGCCATGATTGCTCCTTGTCTAGGTGTAGGGCACTTTGAGAATTTCTTCATCCATGTAGGATGTCAGCTGGTGTTGTTGCTGAACAGGTCTCGTTTAGCCTCTCATACTGTCCACATTTCATGGATGCACCTCCCTCTCATATATAGAAGACACCATCATTAAGTGACAGTCAGATCTCCTGGCTTCTGTACTCATTTTCCTCTTCATCTGGCATGTCCTCCCAGTCTTAGGTATAGTGTAGACACATGAACTGGTAAAGCCCAGTACATAATTAAATGTCTCTGTAATTTGAACAGTTGTTTCTTTCTATAATGTTTTCTGTCTGCTCCAAATAGATGCTTTGGTAGTCAGATTAGATATGTATTTTCCAAGATCAATTAACACAATACTTCTGTAGAGATAATTTTGAGATTAGAATTTTGAAATCAGTTTATAGACTTGAATGGCAATATTAATAACACCACCACCCTCCTTTTATCCATTCACTATTCTTAATATAAATGAATAAGGCTAAGCTTGATGGGCATGATAATCATAATAAATAACCTATTAATAAAAAATCAATTAGACATGCACTTCCTTTCCTCCTCCCCCCTCCCACTCCATCCACACACCCTTCTCCATCCCCCCTCTAATCTTAAGAGAGGACAAGGCACCCTGCCCTGTGGAAAGTCCAGGGCACCACATCTAGGTTGAGCAATGTATACATCCAAAGAGAATAGGATCCCAAAAAGCCAGTACATGCTGTAGGGACAAATCCCAGTGCTGTTGTCATTAGCCACAGTCTGCCACAACTGTCAACCACATTCAGAGGGACTAGTTTGATTCCATGATCATTCATTCCCAGTCCAGTTGGAGTTGGTGAGCTCTCATTAGCTCAGGCAAACTGTCTCAGGGGGTGAACCCCTCATGGTCTTGACCTCCTTGCTCATAATCTCACTCCTTCCACTCGTCAACTGGATTTGGGAGCTCAGTCCAGTGCTACAATGTGGGTCTCTGCATCTGTTTCCATCTGTTGTTGGACAAAGTTAAGTTTAAAAGTTGGAATTTTGATTTCCATTTAGTCTTAGTAACATTGTTTTGTCAGTGATAAAACTGTTAAAATGTAAACTTGATTAAAATACTTTTTCCATAATAGATATTTAATTTCCTGGATGCAGATTTGGGTCTGTAATCCATTAGCTCTCTCTGCAACTTGACACTGAATTTTCAAAGACAATGTTCTCAAGTCCAGCACTAACTTTGTTACAAATGTGCTATGCTGAGGTAGGAGATTTATGTGAATGCTTTCAATTTTATTACACTAATGTAAATTTTGGCCTGCACACGCAGAATTTATCATTATGCCCCTAGTCATATATTTTAGATTCTTCTACCAGTGGTGATGATTGTGACTCAGCATCCACTTGACTTGATCATCTCTCAGCATCTTGTAAGTAGTATGCTATTTGGCAAGCCAATTTGTCTTGAGCCTTTTTAATGCTATCCTTCATAGAGAGGATGGTGATGGCAATGCTTTTGCCTGTATGATATTATCATACTTATTCTTATACTATGGTAAATGTATCTATGTAATATTTAAGATGGGTACTGTTTTAAAAATTAGAAGTTCAAAACATTAATTCAAAAATTGTTTACATAGCTAAGTTTACAAACTAATATTTATAATTCATTTTTCCATTTCTGGCTGAAAATATTCAAGAAAGGTGTGAGTAGTTGTTAAGCATATGCATTTATGCATATTAATGTAGTATTGGGAACACATTATAGACCTACTCACATACCACAATTAAATGAACGATGTTACATTAAAATTCAATTACATTTGATGTAGTCAATATATTAAAATGCTATGAATATCTCCTTTAACTACTGTGTTATTGTCTCGGGCTTATCACTCAACAATAGACTGTACAACAAAATAAAACCTTTTGCTTTTAGTAGTCTTGTGTAATCGCTAATGGTTTAATTATACCTTTCTATTTTAATCATATCGATTAATCTTATTTCCTAATTCCTTATAAATGCTGTCTGTTCTCCTACTGTTCCACAATATCTATCATTCATTAATTTTATGATTAACTGATGATAACTAGAACCTTATGTATCAACAAAAATTTGGACCTTTTGAAGCCTGGGGGACTCAGCACCAAGAGTACAATTGAGAAAGTAATTCCACCTATCCGAGAATCTATTGATAACCAGCAATTTAGAGGTAAAGGCTGGAGCCACCTTAGCCTCTCACCATTCTATGACTGATTGTTGATAGTGATTATGTTTGAGAATAGTGGGATAGCTTTTAAAGAGTTATTAAAAAAGAGTTAAAGAGTTAAAGAGTGTTATTATTTACACCAGTTTTATGTATTTTTGACTATCCTGAGCTTTTTGTTTTTTTTTTTCTCATATGAAGTTGATTGTTGTTCTTTCAAGGCCAGTGAAGAATTGTATTGGGATTTTGATGGGGAATGCATTGAATCCATAGATTGCTTTTGATAGGATTGCCATTTTTATAATACTGATCCTACCTATCCAAAGGCATGGTAGATCTTTCCCTTTTCTGGTATCTTCTTTCAATTCTTTCCTCAAATATTTGAAGTTCTCCTTGAAGTTGAACAGGTCTTTTTCTTATTTGGTTAGTGTTATCCCAAGGTAGTCTATGTCATTTGTTGCTTTTGTGAGGTGGGATGTTTCTCTGAGTTCTTTCTGAGCTTCTTTATCATTTGTATATAGTAGTCTTACTGATTTTTTTTTTTGAGTTGATCTTGTATCCTGCCACATCATTAAAGTTGTTTATCAGATGAAGAGGATCCCTGGTAGAGCTTTGGGGTCACTTATGTGTACTATCATATCATCTGCAAATAGCAAAAGTTTGACTTCTTCCTTTCCAATTTTTCTCCCCTTGATCTCCTTTTGTTTTCTTATTGCTCTAGCCAGAACTTCAAGTATTATGTTGAATAGATATGAAGAGAGTGGACAGCCTTGTCTTGTTTCTGATTTTAGTGGAATTGATTTGAATTTCTCTCCATTTAATTGGATGTTTATTGTCTGCTTGCTGTATATTGCTTTTATTATCTTTGGATACATTCCTTATATTCCTGATTTCTTCAAGACCTTTATAGCAAAGGGGTGTTGGATTTTATAATTGCTCTTTCAGCATCTAATGAGATGATCATATGTTTTCTTTGCTATCAGTTTATTTATATGATGGATTACATTGATAGATTTTCATATGTTGATCCATCACTACATCTCTGTGATGAAGCTAACTTGATCATGGTGGAATTTTTTTGATGTGTTCCTGATTTTTTTGACAGTAATTTATTGAGTATTTTTGCATCAATGTTCATGAGAGAGATTGGTCTGCATTTCTCTTTCTTGGTTGAGTCTTTGTGTGGTTTCAGTATCAAGTTAACTGTAGCCTCATAAAAAGAGTTTGGCAATATTCCTTTGTTTCTGTTATGTGGAACATTTTTGCAGAGTATAGGAGTTAAGTTATTCTTTGAGTTCTGGTAGATTTATGCACTGAAACCAATCAGTCTTTGTTTTTTTTTTTTTTTTTTTGGAGGCTTATGATAACTGCTTCTATTTCCTTGTAAGTTATAGGTCTATTTGAATTGGTCACTTGATCTTGATTTAATCTTGGTATGTGCACCTATCCTGATAATTGTGCATTTCTTTTACATTTTCCAATTTTGTGAAGTAAAGGTTTTTGTAATATGACCTAATAATTCTCTGTAATTCCTGTGTTTGCTGTTATGGTGCCTTTTTCATTTCTGATTGTTTTAATTTGAATATTTTCTCTCTGTCTTTTGCTTAGTTTGAATAAAGGATTTTCTATTTTGTTGATTTTCTCAAAGAACCAGCTCTTTGTTTTACTAATTCATTGTATTGTTTTCTTTGTTTGTATTTTATTGATTTCAGCCATCAATTTGATTATTTCCTATTGCCTACTCCTCCTGGGTGAGTCTGTTTCCATTTGTTCTAGAGCTTTCATGTGTGCTGTTAAGTCACTAGGGTAAATTTCTACTTTTCCTTAATGTAGGCACATAGTGCTATGAACTTTCCTGATAGCACTACTTTCATAGTATTCCATAGGTTTGAGTACGTTGTACCTTCATTTTTGTTGAATTCTAGGAAGTCTTTAATTTCTTTCTTGACCTAAGGGTGGTTCAATTGAGCACTGTTCAATTTCTATGAAAGTGTAAGCTTTTTCAAAATAGTGTTGTTGTTGAATTCTAACTTTATAGCACGGTGTTCCAATAAGATAAAGGAGTTTATGAAAATTTTTTGTCTGTTGAGATTTACTTTGTTACAGAGTATGTAGTCAGCTTTAGAGAAGGTTCCATTAGGTTCAGAGAAGAAGGTATATTCTTTTGTCTTTTGGTGAAATGTTCTATAAGTGTCTGTAAAATCCAATATTGTCATGACATCTGTTAGTTCTCTTATTTCTTTGTTATGTTTCCGTCTGGTTGGGCTGTCAATTGGGGAGAGTGGAGTGTTGAACTCTCCTACTATTAATGTGTGGTGTTTGATGTGTGATTTAAGCTATAGTAATGTTTCTTTCATATGTGTTGGTGCTCTTGTATGTGTAGATGTTCAGAATTGAGACTTCACCTTGATGGATATTTCCTGTGATGAGTATGAAGTTTCCTTCTCCATCTCTTCTGATTGATTTTAGTTTGAAGTCTATTTTGGTAAGTGTTAGGATAGCTACACCACTTGTTTCTTAGGTCCACCTGATTGGAAAATCTTTTCCCAACCATTTACTCTGAGGTAATGTCTGTCGTTGAGTTTGAGGTGTGCTTCAGAGTTCCTCAGAGATCATGGGGGTGGGGTTGGAGTAGGGATGAGATAGGAGAGTTTGGAGGCATGGTAGCATGAAATTTGTAGCTTACAGGGTCCAATCAATAGGATGGGGGTTCAAACAGCCTACCAGCAGGAAACTTATCTCCTGGCCTGCTAGAGAAGCTGAGGCAGGTCAGGGAGAGTCCCAGGGTTTTGCCCTGGTACAAAGGACTAGAGAATGTGGTGTTCATCTGTGTGGGGGATCACTCACTTCTTGATCCTCTCTATGCAGTGGCAGCCTATGCTTCTGAGTTATGCTGAAGTCACAGGGGAATAAACACAGTACTTTAAATTTATGGTCTTAGAAAGTTTACTGCATCATGACAGAGGAATGGGAAGTCAGTGAAGTTCACAATACAGTAGGTGAGGAAGCAAGAAGAATTTCTATCCTTTGCATTTTCTTTATAAGTTTCTATTATTGCATCTGCATTTCTAACTGAGTTTCTGATTACAATGGGCATACATTACTTAGAAGACATCATTTGATAGTCCTTCTTATGATCTGCAGACTCTTAAAGTCTGCCCTGTCTTGCACAATGTTCCCAGAACATTAACTGGATGGTATAAATGTCTTAACTCATAACTGAACACTTGTCTTTCACACTCTTGTGCTGTTGTACATCTCCACATTCACCTCTATCTTCTGAGAAGAGTACTTTTCTGACTATGGTTAAGAGTAGCTTTTGTTTTTTGGTATAAAAAGAGATATTTAGAAGCAATGGTATACTGTATCAAGTTAGCAAAGCCATGATAATATGATCCTTCATGTATTACTGGAGCCATAGGTGTGACAAGGTTTATGAAAACAAGAATGGATTTCCTATTGAATGAAAAGCCTCAAACCAAGCAGAGGAAGGTAACTTACTCCCAAAACAGTTGTCTCTATTGTACCAGACAGTCAAGCATATTTGGTGGGTTGATATAATAGTGAATAAAAAATTAGAATTGGGCAAAGTCAATGACTCCTTTACTCTCCTATCTGACTACAAAACACATTTCCAGTTCCAGCTTGACTTCTTGTATACAAAATATGTGACATCTTTAGTATCACTATCTTAATTCTGGTAAACAACCAAGGGAAATGAGAATCTTGTTTATATAGTTTTCTTTCTAGATCATTGCATCTTCTAAAAGTGTAAAAAAATGCAATTTTCATTATGAGATACATCAAGCGTTTTGCTGAGCAAGGTCATTCATAATTTCATGCTTGAAACTAATATGCATTTGAGTGTCACACAGACAAGAGATTGTTAATCTTTATTTTCCACTTGAGCAGATTTAGAATCAGCTAGATGATTGATGAATCGTATTTTTGACTGAGTCAGTGAAGATATTTTTATGGAAGATTGACTGAGGGTAGAAACACAAATATGAATTCTTGCAGCACCCAAATTCTAGACATCTGGATGCAATAATGAAAGAGAATAAAACCTTATATAAAAAATTTCCATGTCTAGAACATAGTAAAATATTTATTTTGTCATAATATATTTTGAGGTGAGTGAGGATAATGAAGGAGTAGTTTTTGAAGAGGAAAAGCATGATGACAAAGTTGTGTATATCTTTTCATTAAGTATAATATGTAGTCAGCAAAAAATAAGAATATTTAATCAGTTTTATTTTATAGTGCTTTGTGTGTCACTTATTTTACTTCAGTTTTGAAATATAATATTTGTTACCTGAATGCCATTTAGTGCCTATTCTTCTTGTGAATAAAATGAATTACATTTTGTTAGCAGAGTCCCCTCTTAATTTTCTAATGTCTAACTGCAGCAAATAAACCCTTGTAGGAGTAAAATCTCTACTCTCCTTTCATGAGAAATTAGGTTGGGCCATAAACTTCATAGACTGTCTGATGAAAAGGCAAGGGAACTGTATCAGAAAAGCTGTAGATTTCCCATCTACAGTGCTCTGTTTTCCTGCTCAAGTTATGTGTTTGGATCATTGGGCATCTATTGCCAGGGAAATATGAAAACTTTTTAAGTTTTGATTGTAACACTTTTATTACAAGTGTTCATCTAAATTTTCCTTTTAAAAAAGTAAAGGTAATCATTTTATTAGCCCTGGTCTTTTGGTCATCAGTCCATTTTAATTTGTTTTAAGTATGATTCGATTCTTTGGTAGTTACTTTCTCTTTTCTTTTATTGAAAATTGATTTTTTTTCTTCCATAATATACCCTGATTAGAGTTTCACCTCCATTTACTCTTTCTAGTTTCTCACAACTGCCACTCCCATCTAAATTATCTCCCTTTATTTCTCTCATTGGAAAGTAAACAGGCTTCTAAAAAATAATTGTATAAGAAAAGTTAACAAGATAAAACAAAAACTATCACATAAGAATTGGACATGGCATACAAATATAAGGATAAACAGGAAAAAGCACAAGAAGCAGAGACCCACTTTTTCACATACTCAGATTCCCATAAAAACACTAAACTGGAAACTACAATTTATCCTCAGAGTTTCAGACTCATGCAGGCCCTGATCCTACTACGGCAGTCTCTGCGAGTTCATATGAGCTTTGATCATGTTGATTTAGATGGATTTGTATTCTTGGTGCTTTCTATCCCATTTGCTTCTTATATTCTTCTGCAGCCCCCTTTTTTCCATGGGATTTTCTTAGCCCTGAGTGGAAGGATTTGATAGAGAGATCCCATATAGGACTGAGTTTTTGAAGTTATTTCAATCTCTGCATTATGTTTGGCAGTGGATCTCTATTTTTTCCACCTACTACAGTAGAAATATTCTCAGAAAGTGGCTAAACAACAGCAACTCAAAAAATTAAAAAAAAAAAACAAACAAATCTATGAGTTTAGCAAAATGACATTAGTGTTGGGACCAATTGGAGTCCTGGCCTTCAGCTGCTCTTCCCTGCTAGAGCCTTCTAATTGGAGTTACTAAAAGCTGTGCCTTCCCTAGAGGATCAGAGGATAAGTTTTTCACCTGTTGGCCATTGACTGCTGGGTATTTAAACCTTCATGGTGCTATTAAATTAAGGGCTGTGTACCAGTGATTGGACGTGCGTGTGTCTGTCTGTGTCTTTGTGTGTTTTCTCAACCCTCAGCCCCTTGCCGGAAGCTCTCAAACTGTATTGTAGCATGTGAAGCACAGACGGGGGCGCGCAGTGTGCTGCACATTAGGAGACTTTTATTGTACTTTTTTTTGAAGAACATAATATTTGGATTGCATTCTAGGTCTTTGCACTACCTCACTATTTATCTCTGGTTCTTTATTATCCTAGTAGTGGCAGGTATGGATTCCATTCACATGGAGTGGATCTGAGGTCAAATCAGATATTTGTTGGTTACTCCCACAAGGATTGGGCCACTATTTCCCTAGCATAACTTATAGTCAGGGCCACATTGTAGATCCAAGATGTTGTGGCTGGCTTTAGTGTTTATGTTTTTCCTTTGATAACATGCAGAGTACCTCCCTATATTAAAGAGGCTAGAGCATTAAGAGAAGGCTCTATGTAGGTACTACATCTATTTCTCAATCATCTGTCAGCTATGTAAAAGTTGTCAAGAAAAAGGACTGTACTGTCAGTTTGTGGAGAAAAACCTATAGTCCTTGTCAAAGCCTGAATTTTAGGGAAATTTTATTGAGAGTACTTGACTAACAAATCAATTAGTTGCTAACTAATCTTGGAACTGGATGGTTCCTTTGGTGCAAAAGGTAGCTAGTTGGGACTCTGTATCCCTCATTATTTGGCTGTTTAATTTGGATCACCTTCATACATTTATATATTTTATGAAGCACCTATTATAATAGGTTATCACACTACCTCTCAAATGACCACACAATTTAGCTGTTAATCTGTGTATTCTTTCCAATGATTCAACTCTTCTCCAACTATTTGCTTCACCATTTCAAGTCTCCCTATTAATCCAGAACTGTCTATTCTAATTTCATTTCCTAAGGAGATATAGCTGTACCTCTTAGTCTTAGCTTACCCTATGTGGATCTACAAACTACAACTTGGTAATGAACCGCTTAACATCTACTATCCACATATAAGCAAATACATACCATATTTGTCCTTCTGGGTCTGTGATTCCTCACTCATGATGACCTTTTTCTTGTTCCATCCACTTACCTGTGAGTTTCACTTTCTCTTAACAGCAAAGTAATACCCCATTGTGTAAATACAACACATTTTCTATATCCATTTTCTCCTGAGAAAAATCTAGACTGTATTCAATTTCAGGCTAATAAGAAGAGAGCAGCAATAAGCAAGTTTGATCAAGTACCTTTGGGGCGGGATCGATCATCATTTGGGTATCTGCAGAAGAATGGCGCTGCTGATCTTTCTGTAGACTGATTTCCATTTTCCTGAAGAACTACCACATTGATTTTCTTAGTGACTACAGAATGTTGCACTCCCAGGAGAAATAGATGAGTGCTTTCCTTACTCTACATCCTCACCAGCATGAGTTGTCAGTTGTTTTTTCTTAGCCATTCTGACAGGTGCAATAAAAAAATCTCAGTGTGGATTTGATTGTAAATCTCTATGTTAATATCTATCTACTGAAAAGATGAAGCTTCTCTGATGAGATTTAAGATATGCCTTTATCTTTGGGTACAATACTAATTTGCCCCAATAATGTCACTCATGGGTTCCATTCTGTAAAATGGGTCTTTAATTCAAATAAAAAGCAGTTGGTTAATCTCAGTTCATTTTATCTTTATCTTGTAATATGTTTTTAGGAAATTTCTGCAGTAGTTGGTTTTGATATGATAGTTTTTTTCCAGTTTATTTATTTTTTATTAAAAATTGCCATCTCTTCCCCTCCTCCTCCCCCTTCCCTCCCCTCCCCTCCACCCATACCCCCACTCCCTCCCTCTCCAGGCCAAAGAGCCATCAGGGTTCTCTACACTATGTTGAGTCCAAGGTCCTCCCAACTCCCTCCAGGTCCAGGAAGGTGAGCAACCAAACTGACAAGGCTCACACAGAGCCCGTCCTTGTCGTAGAGACCAAGCCCATCGCCATTGTCCTTGGCTCCTCGGTCAGCCTCCACCATCAGCCACTTTCAGAGAGTCCGATTTGGTCGCATGTTCCATCAGTCCCATTCCAAGTGGACTTGGTGGTCTCCCATTAGTTCTGTCCTGCCGTCTCAGTGGGTGAACGCATCCCTCATGGTTCTGACTTTCTTTCTCATGATCTCTCTCCTTCTGCTCCTCATCAGAACTTTGGGAGCTCAGTCCGGTGCTCCAATTGGGGGAATAGGATGGTTGGGATATAGGAAGGGTGGATATGGGAACAAGGAATTATATATCTTACTTAAGGGAGCCATTCTAGGGTTGGCAGAGACTTGACTCTAGAGGGGTTCCCAGGTGTCCAGAGGACGCCCCCAGCTAGGTCCTTGGGCAGCTGAGGAGAGGGTGCCAGAAATGTCCAGATCCTATTGCCATACTCATGAATATCTTGCATATCACCATAGAACCTTCACCTGGCATTGGATGGAGAAAATGACAGAGCCCCACATAGGAGCACCGGACTGAGCTCCCAAGGTCCCGATGAGGAGCAAAAGGAGGGAGATCATGAGCAAGGAAGTCAGGACCATGAGGAGTGCGTTTACCCATTGAGACGGTGATATGATAGTTTTAAGAAGGTTATTGGTATTATCTCTCTTCTACCCTGCTGCTCCACATCCATGTAATTTGTCCTGTTCCAATATTCACCATCATTGCCTTTACATTACTGAGTTCTGTCTCCCATACTTGAAAACCCATACACAGTGTCTTACAAATTTCCTGACACTGTAGGCTTGCCAAAAGAAATAGACATATCTAAAGATTCAACTATTAGTATTTTGTTTTCAGTTATAATTTCCTGTCTTTAATAACATATATATGAAATTAAACACATAATATTATTTTAGACATAGGTAAAATCCTAAATGTGAAAGTTTTTATTATTTTCTAGCCAAGTACAAAGCAGCAAAATAGTGGCTTTTTCTAGCTAGTTAATCATGATTGAATGATCTTGGGTCAGGAGTAATACCAAAGAAAGACAAAGAACTCACACATTAAAGCATTAATATAATTTTATTATATAGAGCAATACCTTGAAACATACATTCTATATGGTCATTCGTTTTTAATAGGTTTAAAATATTAGCTATAAAGTAATAAATGTGAAGATTTGTTAGAGTACTTGAGGTTATAAACCTATAATTTATATTAATCTGATGTCATTAACTGCTGACATGCTTATAATATAAATAGAATTATAATTATAGACATCATAGATATTACAATAATTTTCATTACTGAAATTGTACATGAATACAGAACACCACTGGTTTAAGAAGAATTTAACTTGGCCACTGAAAAAAATGCACAACATATATACTAATGTACAAAGTAAATATGACAATCAAAATCTTATTGTATGGCAATTAATAGTCATTAAAAATTACTAATAGCATTGTAAGCACAAATTCATGGTTGTAAGCAGAACTTTGTATATTTAAATAAGGCAGTCTTATGAGATTTAAATCAAGAGTAAATTCAAGTATTTGTACAGTGTATTCCCTGGTACATCCAAACTTTAAAATATTTTGATCAGGCTGACACTTCTCTAATGCTTTAAAAATCACCTTCCAATTCCATACAATGATTCTAGAAATGACTGTGTAATATTCTTTCCTGCCAGATAACTCAATAAAAGAGTCCTTTTGTCGGAGCTCATAATTACAAATGAGAAGGTTCTTTTCTCTCTTCTCTTTTCAGTTCTAATGCCAATATTGATGTGCATCCTATACATGGCAGTTGTTCCTGTAGTTATGCCCGTCTCCTTTCTTTGTTCCGAAATCACAGGACAGGCTGCATTACCTTGTGTTCTCTATTCATAGACATTGCAACCACAGGACAAATGGCTAAGGACCTAGTGGAAAATCCTCGTCCCAGTTCTCTGATGCTCCTGGTAATAACTTTTTTTTTCATATAGCCTCAGGAACTGTGGTTGATTCATGCATGTATTTCATTTGCAAAGCTGGATTTCTTTCTTTTCTACCATTCTATTTTTCTTATTTCTTATACATTGTCAAACTATTCTTTATATAGAAATCATAATAGTATTGTGTGTGTTTCTAAGTAAGCTGACAGGGAATTCCAACAGTTTCAAAATTTCCAAAAGTCTTGTGTTAATATCTGAGTCCTTAGAAGGAGGACTAGATTTTGAGTTTCATAGAAGTGTGTAAAAAACTCTAGGAAGAGAAGTAACAATTATGAAGTATTTGTGGATAAGGAAAATAGAGATAATGGCCCAGGCAGTGATTTAATTAATACAATTTCTGTGTGATTATTTCGGTGGTAAAGCTAGCCTGGTGGCTGGGAAGAACAAGCAGCCTACTTCTCCTATTGCATTTAAGAGCATTTGCTGTTATATGGAGGAGCATGATTTGATTTCCAAGACAGACACATTGACTCACAAACATCTGTTACCCCAGTTCTAAGAATTTTTATTCCTTCTCTCATCTCTGTGAACACCAGTTATGCTTGTGGGTCACATAGAATCACTTATACACATAAAATAAAAGTGATAAATTCTAAAGCATTGTATCTATCAGTAAGACTATTTTGTTATTGTGTATAAAAGTTTTTCTTTCTGAATTTTATTGAGTCATGACAATTGTTACTTTGACAAGTTATATCTATGGGGGAATATTTAAGACTGATGTAAAATATATTGGAGATTTATTGTCTATTGAAATAGAAAAATTTAAGTGTCAGGGTATTTTTATGGCTTTATCTTGATATTGAAATTACAGTACTATGCACAGAACTGAGATAGTGTGTTGAAGAGTAATTCTAGGAAGACAAGATGTGGGAATTGTGAGAAAAAAGAGATTTGGATTTTTATTGTGCTGAGTTAGCAGTAATGGCAGGACACTTAAAAAGAAGTTATCATATAGGCAGGTGAGGAATATGTTCATCTATCATTGTAGAAAATAAAAGACATGTATGAAGAATGCTGAGTAGGAACCACATAATTCTCCTATGGTGGTATGGAGTTTATTTGGAGAAGAACCATTTCTAGATACATTCTAGAGTAAAAAATATTTTTCTGAAGCTGAGAAACATTTAGAAATCTAAAGGGTCGTTTTTCTTTTTGTTTCCAAATTTGAGAGGCAGTCCAACACATTTTAGTTTATTTTAGATTTATATTTTCAGAGTTTATTCATCTTAAGTATGTTTAGTATAATTTTCTTGTCCCTTCCTTTCTCTTTTTAAACTCTTTCATTATCCTGACAATTTATATGATATTGTGGTTTCCCAAGATTAATAAAAGTAGTCACTCTGTGGACTTTTTCATTGATGTGGTACTTACATGGAGAGAAGAATGTTGTCTGATTCTTTATCTTTCCTTCTCCAGACTATAGTGACATAGGGTAATCTATCATTCCCACTGAGCACACATTCTCTTGCTTTCTTTGTGTCAGATGATTCCCATGTTAAAATGGGTGAAAGTAGAACAGTGGAGATGATGTTTTTCTGATGACAATAACTCTTGAGGAAGAGGAGTCTTCTGCTCTCATGGGATGAATTTTCTGCCTCCCCCTTTTTGTAACTTGGGCTAATCCAATAATCTTTAGACAGATCATGGGTTTCCTTTTGATTATCTTCAGTTTTTCATTTCCACTTCTCCCAGTGATAGTGTTCAATGGAATCCATCCAAATGACTTCTACACCATGATGCCTTCATTTTCCCCACATGTGCATTTTACCTGATTAATGTTGATACAATCTTGGATATATTGATATAAAATAAACATGGTATATTTATGAACAATAAATTGTTTTCAAAATGTGTTTGGAAAGGACCCCTAGTAAAGATATTTAATAATAGTGTTTATAGTTAGTTTCTAACAAATACTATATAGTTTATGTTTAAATGAAGAAATAAATCTTATATGACTATTTGGTTCTGATGGTCATAGATTGTTTTCAACATGGTTTACAATTTTTCAGTGTTTTTGTTATTGTAATCATGAAGCTGATAATGCTGTTTCATTTAACTGCATTTGCCAGTTTAGAAGTATGTTTATGATCATTTCAGAAAAGGTCAGACATTCTGTTTTAATCTCAAGCTAAGCACATTTTTATTAAATTTAAACCTGAGACAGAGGCAAGGATTTTGAATTTTTATTGTAATTAGCAACAAATAACTGAGTTGCTGTATAACTGTTTCATACATTCTTTGCTTTGATTAATCCTAACTCCGGATTTATATACACCATCTCCCTCTCCAGTCTTCCCTTTTGTATTTCATGTCAATTTCATGTCTTATCTAATTAGTCTATTCAATTCAATTTTAGATAAAACATTCTGTCAATATGATGGAGAATATATTGGTTTGTTATGCTGAAGAATCAAGTTGAAAATAATAGAATTGTTTTTTATAATTAAACCACTCTCACCGTATGTGTCTAGAAGAGCAGGAATATTTGTTTTTACAGTAAAAACATTGTAATTCTTGATATGCAGATCTTGAATATGAGTCAAAATGATTTGTACAGCATCAGTCAGTCTTGCATACTGTGTCACTATGCATAGTGGAGCACATAGTTTACACAGGAAAACTCTACTAAAATGATGTGTGTTTAGTTATGAAGTTTCCTATAGGCTATAATTACATAGCTCTAGAGTATAAAGTTAGCCATGCTTTACAGCAACCAACATCCTTTTCTTCTTTCTTGCCTGCAAACAGATATTTGAGCACCACTGTTTGTCACCTAGGTCCCACAGTGAGTCTCTAGATCTCTCTCACTACTTTCTTTTCCCTCCCCTGATGGCTGAGGAAAGTCTGTGAGTTTATGACTCAGCAAGCCTGACTCAAGAGACAAAGTGGAAGAATTTTCTTCACAGGACTAGAGCTACCCCATGTACAATCTATTCTAGATTTTTCCCCCTGAGTTATGTTTGATCACACAGGATTTGTATTCAAGATCACTGTGAAAGGACTTTTAAAGGCATCTGCTCTAAAAAGAGTTTTCTGTTTTCACAACAAGGACAAGGAAATATCTGCACATCTGATGTCCATGTAGCTACTTTGTCCTTCCATCTTTCAGTTTTTACAGGAATGTGTGGCTAAAAGGGACAATTTAAATTTGGACATTCAAATCTATAGCATTTGAACACAGCTGGGAGAAAAGAGACCTTTTTATAAAGATAACGACTCAACACTCCATTCTTTCTGTTCCCAGCTGGATGGCTTTCAGCTGAAGATGGGCACAATAATTACTTTTCTGTTCCTGTGATAAAATTTTGAAATGTTCAAAGTTAACTTCAGGAGAAAATATATTTTGGCCTATAGTTCTAGAGAGATCAGGGTCCATCATAAAAGAGCGTGATGTGATTGCAATCAGCAGACAAGTAACAGCAAACTAGAGACAATGTCTTCATTTACAAATACAAAGCAGACAAAGAATACTGGAAATGCAGCAGGACTATAAAACACCTAAAGTCTTTACCTAGTGATTACTTCCTCTTGTAAGTCCACAGAACCTCTCCAAATAGTGTCAATAACCAGTGAACAAGTATTCCAAAACCTCCACCTAGAGTGGGCAATCTCATTCCCACCAAAACATTACAGTACTTAGACTCTATAGACTCAAAATTACATCAAAATACAAAAGGCACTAGGTTCAACTTTAAAAGTTCCCATAATTCTCAATGTCTTGATGTTAGAACTCCAAAGTTCAAAATTTCCTCTAAGACTGAAGGAAATCTTTCAATTGTAGGTGTCTGCAAGTGCAAAGGTATAATATATCAGCCTCAGTTCAAGAGGAAGTGCTTTGTCTAACTCTAACTCAATATATCATGCCTTGTTGATAACCATGGTAGTCCTGTCCTTTTCTGAACAGAAACAGAAGAGGAGTACATTAAGGAGGAGATGAAGAGTATGTGGGAGAGAGAATAGGAAGAGAGGAGGAAAAGGAAACTGTGGGTGGAATGTAAAATAAATAAATAAAAATTTCAAATGTAGAGGTAAAGTACATACTTTAAAAGTGCAATGTCATAGAATATATATTACCATTCCAAAAAGAAGAAAGGGAACAATGGTGCTAAAACTAGACCAAATTAAGACTGAAATATAGAATAGGGCAAATAATGAACATTGTAGCTCTTTATCCTTTGACTGGTACTTTAGATTTGAAGGGCATTTAAGGCTCAGCCATGCAGCCTTGCTGCCTGCAACGTGCCCCTTTCTTTTGGTCTGCCTTGCTTCAGCTGCTCTTGGATGTCGAAAGAGGCCCTTGTAGAATCCTGGCTGCTCAGCCCCAAAATAACCATACAGAAACTTCTTTATTTAAGTAACTGCTTGGCCTATTAGCTCTAACTTCTTATCAGCTAGTTCTTACATTTTAATTTAACCCATTTCTAGTAATCTGTGAATCGCCACATGTCTGTGGCTTACCTGGTAAAGTTCCGTCTGGCTTTGGCGGGGCTACATGGCTTCTCTCTTACTCCAGCTTTCTTTTGCCCAGCATTCAGTTTAATTTTACCTTTCTAGCTCTGCTCTACCCTATAAGGCCAAGCCAGTTTCTTTATTAACCAATGATATTTACAGTATTCAGAGGGGAACCTCACATCACTCTGAAACTATGTAGGTATAATTGATAATCTTTTCCTGTTGCACCCTTTATGCTTAAATCCAGAATCAAGTGTGTAGGAAACTATCAACTTAGGTAGAATCACTGTATACCATTAATAGTGGCTGTATGTGTGTATGAGAACTTTTTTTGCTTGTTTGATTATTTAAAATAGATTCTTCTTTCATACAATAATCTCAACCACAGTTTCTTCTCCCTCCATTACTCCTTGCTCAACATGTTCCCTCCTCTGGGTTTATTATTATTATTTCTAGAAACATAAAATTTTCTATATTCTTTATCCCATAACAGAAGGTGAAGTGAAGGTTCCCTTTCTATTGTTCTAGTGCAGAGCAAGAGTCCTCTTCTTACCTGTGTTAAAGATGGAAGCGATGTCATTATCAGCACAAACCTTGGTTATGTTCTTTTTCTCTCTGAATTGTTATTTCTTCTTTTCCCATTTGTTTTTTTTCATTATTATCTTATGTTTAATTGCTAATAGCCACGCTACAATTCACTGTTAATGCCCTCTTTAGCATTTTATTCTACCAAAGAAATTATTTCAATTTATTTTTATTTTAGCTAAAGGACAAGAACAGAAGGAAAACAGATACTTAGTTAATCTATCAAGGGCACGTACTCTAACTCAGTTGCTAACAATGCTCTCCTCTGAAACATTTTCTGCTGGGCCTCCACTGTCCACATTTATTTCAGTGCTACTGTTTTCCAGGATATTTCAAGAATGGTCCCTCAAACTCTGCTTACAGCGTTCAACTGCTTTCTAAGTCAAAATTCCAAAGTCATATATGTTCCTCATAAAACAGAATGGTAAGCTTTTGAGCATGGTAAAGTGCGCTTCCCCAGGGAAAATCCCAACAGACAATATTCCCCAAGGAAAAGCATATAAACTTCTTGTGCAGTGCTAAATGAGCCATGGAAACATACATATAGGTAACATTATGCAAACTGAGCAACATGTACTCAGGAGCACATATGCATATACCTATATGCATAGAACAATGAATGAAATAAGAAACCATCAATTTGAAAAAGAACTCAGAGGGTCAATGGGAGGTTTGGGGGGAATATAAAGAAGAGGCCTACCTAATCTTGTAATTATAATGTAATCTTTAAACTTAAAAAATCCTGCACAATATACAGTACAGAAGAACTGTTTAAAAATACAATGATTTAAAATTGCAACGACAGAGTCATCACTTTGTTTTACTGGTAAAGGTATCTGAAAGAATACCTTACCAGCTGAGCTTCATTACCAGGACCCAAATGGTAGAAGAGAAACAAGTCTTTTATTCCTATAGAAATTTATTTTGCTAACAAGTTTTTAAATCAACTTGATGAAAGCTAGAGGCTTTAGCCAGCAGTGAAGATCAGCTGGGGAAAAACATGCTTCCTTCAGACTGTCAGTCTTATGTCCTGTAGATAAGTCTGTTGAGGCCTTTTTCAGTTGGTGACTGATGTGGGAGGGCACAGCCCAATGTGACTAGTGTCACCCTTAGGTTGATGGACTGGGTTCTCTAAGAATGCCGACTGGGTAAGTGACGTGGAACACGTCACTAAACTACACTCTTCCATGACCTCTGCCTTAGCCCCTGCCTCCACGTTCCTACCAAGTTTGAGCTCATGCCCTGTATTCAATGACCAAATGTTATGCGGAAACATGAGCCAAATGAGCCCCTTCCCCGTGAAAGCTGGTTTTTAACCTGGTGTTTCATCACAGCATTCGAATCCCTAAGGAAGAAACCTAGAAATGAGTTTAAGGTCGTCTGTCTGCCAGAAGATATTCTTAGATCGTGAAGCTTATAAAATTTCATTTAGCTTCTAAAAAACCTTTCATGCATTTGAAAGACACATAAAGAAGAACCCAAACTTGTGAGCTTTCTGAAGTAAATGTAGCAGAGATACAGTGATATCTTCTTCATTCTGTTCAAATGGAAGAACTATTTTCTTTTTTAATTTAAACTTGCTTTTTCCATGAACATCTATCTCTAGATATGTCTAGGCACAGTCTCTGGTCTCTCTCTCTCTCTCCCTTCCTCTCTCTGTCTCTCTTTCTCTCCCCCTCCCTCCCTCCCTTCCTCCCTCCCTCCCCCCCTCTGTCTGTGTGTGTGTGTGTGTGTGTGAGTGTGTGTGATTTCTGTGCTGTGTTTCAGGATTTAATATGATAACCTCAGGATGAAGAAAGCTCAATATATGTGGTCGGGCATTTTTTTGAACTACTTTTGAGACCCCCCTCCTCTTTTTATGTTTGCTTAGCTTCTCTCTCCAAAATAGAAAACTGTCTGAGTAAATGCAATTGGGAAGTAAGCTTGAAGGAATCTGTATTCATTGCCTTCACTTAGGAGAGGCAAGGAAGATAGTAAGCAGTCACTGAAAATCAGGGCCATGGAAAGACAGTTTAGTCACTGGGAAATAAACAGGAAAACTTCAGTACAGAGTATTAATGGCTGTCAGAGTACTAGATTCCATGGAAAAGTACTTGTGTTTATTTGACAAGATGTGATAAGCAAAAGCTTTCTGGGATAGAAGTGACTTCTAGAACAAAAGCTGTTTGAAATTCTTTCTTTCTGTCTTTCTTTTCTGACAGACATAATTTATTTGTGAGGAAATTGCCTAGAAAAGACAAATTTGATCTTCATAGCATGTAGGCAACTGGGCCTTTTGCTCAGCTTGTTTACTTTAGAGATAATCCCAGTGTAAGTGTTCCTAATCCCGGAAACTGAGTTCTAGGATTTGCCTTTAAATTAATCGCCTTAGCCTTCATTCTTGAGGAATCAGGCCACATTCTTCTTGCTGAAGTTTTGTTGAATGGTGTCTGTTTTTCAAGGAATGCATTTAAAACTCAAAGCATTGGATTGTTACAAAGAAAAATATGCTTCTTTAAAATTAGAAATCTAAGTAGCAAATATGTTACCTTAAAATTGAAAGTAAAGGCTGAAATAATGGCTTTTAAGTAATTTCTTTCTATTTTTAAAATTTTAAAATAGGGATGTGCTAGCATTGTATTTGCTAAATTATCAATAACAAAATATTCATCATAAAATATTTCCATGTATATTTGTTTGTTACATTGACATTTTATTTGAATTAAACTGTTTTCTATATTCTATAATATATATAGTATTCTGTTTCACATTATGAATTTGTATATTTAATTGAGCTTTATTTGTCACAGTATCTTCATGACTTTGATAATGTTATTAGAGAAATATTATATATATATTAAATCAATATTTATTCTGTATTTAAACAATGCCATTTAGTCATATAGCTATAGTGAAATACAAATATTATTTATGAAGATCATTAATGCATTCTCATTAGAGATCATTTGAAGACTGGAATGTAGTGAATATAGGGATTTTCTTACATTCTCTAAAGTAATAAGGTGAACTTTAGTGAAACAGAGTGATTTTAATATAATAAGTTATTGAGGGCAGAGATAATATTGAGCTGAAAATTCTTAATTCTAGACCTGTGCTCACTCTTTCACTTGTGAAAGAGAACAAAAAGCTGGAGGTGGCATACGAGCAAGCGTGCAATGAAACTTTAATTAAGACTGGATTATTGTCTCAATACTTAGGTTAAATTTAATGTCATAAAAGTTTGAGGAATGGAGTCTGGACCCTAAAAAATATTGTGAATGCTGTTTGGAGATTTTACATGTAACTCCAATGTTGGGTGGGGGGGCAGGGCAGGAGATCCTGGCAGAAAATTGGGTTGCCGTTCTAGCTGAGTTGGCAAGCTCTGGCTTTGCCTCAGAGATCTTAGCTCAACAGACAATTGCAGAGAGTAATGCAGGAAGATTTCCCGTATCAGTTTGTGCCTGTGTAGGAACTTAGACACATATATGTCAACACCTCACACATATGTTCTAATATGTACAAAAGCAGTCATATATACATCACCTGTGCACATACATGTGAAAAAATGGAGAAAGAGAACTGAAATGTCAACAAGAAAAATGGTTGACCTTTGCTCTCTGCATTTAACCTTTTTTATGTGAAAACAGATTCTTCTCTCGTACAGTGCATCCTGACCACAGCTTCCCCTCTCTCCAGTTTTTCCAGAACTTCTCCCATCTCTCCTGTCCCCTAGATTTATTTTCCTCCCCCAATTCCCTTTCAGAAAAGTAAAATAAAATAAAATAAAAAACAGGCATCCAACCAAACAGGACAAAACAAGATACAGTAAGACAAGGCAAAAGCCCTAAAATCCAGGCTGAACAAGGCAACTTGAAATGAGGAAAATAATCTTAAAAGCAGGCAAAAGCATCAGAAACAAGCCTGCTTCCATTGTTAGTTGTTCCACAGAACAAAACAAAACAAACAACAACAAAAATAAATAAATAAAAACACCATGCTCACTAACAGCTATCAAATGTATGCACAAGACCTGGTGCAGACCCATGTAAGTCCCTTGGTTGCCACTTCAGTCTCTGTTAGCCCTTATGAGATGTCCCTAGTTAATTCAGGGGCCATGTTCTCCTAGTGTCTTCCATCTATTCTGCCTCTGGGTTTCCCCTGAAATCCCAGGGGAGGGACCTGACTGAGACCTCCAAATTAAACATTTCTCTAAATGTCAGGCAGTGGATCTCTGCTCCAGCTTCCATCAGCTGCCTGAGGAAATCTTTCATGACAACAGGAGAAAGCACAAATCAATGAGTATATACAACATCATTTAGAATGATATCAATGATTTTTTTGTGTGTTTGTTTTTCCAGCTGATGTTGGTTCTAACCTAGGTCTCTGGGTTATTCAATCTCGGGCTCCTGGACATCAGGGAGTGTAAGGCATGGGCGCCCTCAAGTGGCTGGAGTCAACATTGACCCGGTACACCTTGCAGGGAGAACAGTAGTTGGTTTATGGCTCTGCGTTTGGATTGGGAGTCTGCACAGTATCTATTTCAGCTAGTTACACACTAACCTATTAGTAACTCTAAGTACTATAAAAAAATCTTTCAAATGCAGATTGTGAGTTATTTTCTAAATTTATCTTTTCATTGCCTGATTGTTGGGTAGTTTGTTCACAACCAGCATGTCTTTTGTATACTAGCTCCTCACATAGGCAAGAGACCAAGTCTACCACCCACCAAATTTGTGAACCGAGATTTTTTAGATACAGACAGAAAGACATGCACAAAATCCAGAGACAATTATTAATTTGTTCTCCAGAGACTGGGGAAATTGCATAGGTGGTTTGAGTAGTAGTCATACATTCCCCTTTCCATATACAACGGAGGTATATGAAAAGACAGAGTTTGACTATCCAACTCAGGGGCATGCATTTTGATTAAAGTTACCCCTTAACTATGCCCTTCTAATTCTTCTATTTTTTGACAACCCCCTTTTTTGTTTCCTCCAGCTCTGTGTGTTTTGTTTGTAAATTCACTATGTCTGCTTGGTGCTCTCTTTGGGGATATGACTATAGGCCCATCTTTTGGAGCATGGCTGGCCTCAAACTCACAGAGATCTGCCTGCCTGTGCCTCCCAAGTGCTGGAATTAAAGGCATGGTACCCCTATTTCTGCTTCTACTTACAAAAACAATAATATTTGGTTCTTCTCTATGACTGAGGCAACTGTGGGTTTGGCCCAATTAACAGTACAACCTTTAGCTTACATCTTGTGGAGCATGCTTTAAATGAAAACAGAAGCAGTTGGTTACTTCCAGAACATTTTTACCATTATTGCACCAGTAGGCTTATCTTCTTTCACTCATTTATTATATGACATAAATATTTGAAATGAAAACTAAAAAAAAGTTTCCACTAACAGCAACACATTGACTTTCTGATAGCTCAGATTTCATATTATTACTTCAACAAGCAAACATAAAGTTATGAATTGTGTTATTGCCATACAGATGTACTAGAAACTCTTTAATCAACTAGAAGAGAAGGCTAGACTCAGTGATTTAATTTACTGGTGGATCAAAAGGTTCAGGGCTACAGCGTAGTCATAAGCAGCTGCATATTTCATCCATTCAACCATAGTTGTCTTATGATAACCTACAAAGGTGCTGGTGGACTGAAAACACAGTGTGTTCTTCTCTTGACAGTCTTTTAGCCATAGTGCCAACCGCTTTCTGTAATAGAAGCACAGCATATAAAACCCTCAAACATCGTCCTACCTGCTCTGCCTCTTGTTTTCTACCATCATACAACCCAGTCCATCCCACCTGCACATGCCCTAAGGTACAAGCAAGACAAAATCTGGAAGCCTGTTAGAGAAGAAAAGGTTGCCATTAAGATTAAGTATGAAGTGCAAATATGAAAGTGTTCCAAAATATTTTCCATGATTTTTGTAAAAAAAATGCATATATTTATATACATAGTTACATTATATGTATCTGGGCTTTTAAGAAGTTGTATAAAGCATTCTTTAAGCATATTTGCCATCACTCACAAGAGTGACTTGTCTGTGTTTCTGCGTGGGGTGAGTATGAGGTGCTGCACGGTTGCGGGAAGACAGAGGCTGCGAAAAGTAAAGCAACTTTGGTGATTTCTCAAATCAATGGGAAATGGAAGGCTGAAACAAAAAAAAATTAAAAAGAGCTAAATAAGACTGCAATAAAAATATCTGTATCTTTATCATATTTATGTGTGCACTTAAAATTATGCAAATTCATGGAACTATAGCTGTATAAAAAGCCTAAAAATGTGCTAAAGTGGTGACGAGGTCTGGAAACTAAAGGAGCAGCTTTGCCTACTTCACAGTTTGCACTGGGCCGCGTTCCGCATGTGCTTGCGTTGGAAGACTCCAGGAAGCTTGCAAGAACCAGAAATAATTTTCCACTTAACATTTTCCTCATAACCAACTGTCTTCAGAGTGTATTATAAATGATTTAAAGAATCTGTGATCATGTTCTTATGTAAGTAAAAAAAAAAAAGTCACAGCCTGTAGTCCTAATTAGAATTATTAAGTTACACAAGGAAATGCTGTCACACACACAAAGCAATCATATATAATTATAAACCTCTGTTTCTATTTATCCCTTATAGTCGCCAGGCACTTTAATGTGCATTCACGCCTTTAATCCTCTCAGGGATCATGTGTGGCATTAGTGTTTATATGAGATTTTTATTGTAGAAGAAAGCTACACTGGTTTTCTTCATACTCAAGCAAACCACCGCTATGTCAGCAGATTAATTTAGACTATAAAATTAGTCCCTAACAGATTAAAGTGTCCTAGATTCTGAGCATGTCTTGACTTGTTCACACCTACGACTAATAAGGCTAATATTTGAGTATAGCAATGTGGTACTCCTCATCTTAAACTCAAGGCCCTCATTCAAGTATGAGCAGACTATAGTTATTAACATCTGGAGAGCGATGGCTCCTCCATCCTGAAGGATATCCCTCTACAGTGGCAATTTTCAGGATGGCTGCTTGTTTTCTCATGCTAACTAATAAGGAAAATCATCATTGATTTTCTGAAAAGTCTTAGAGATTTCTCTCTCTGGACTCGAGATGATATTTTATATGCTATTCTGTTCACAGCAAGGAGACTATTTCTAACACCATCTATTGGTGATTTAATTATGGGAACAGTATCTGTAATTTCATGTCTCCTAGTAATGTACAGGATTCACACAAGTTAGTTTTTGTCATTGTTGTTTTGTATGTATGTGTTTTTAGTTTTTTTTTTTTTTCATACACTATTGAAAACATTCTCCTTTTGTGATTTCTTGGAATTCTCATATATCACATGACAAAGATAGGCAAATTTCTGGACCTTATTTGTTTCCTTTCCTTTATGTGTCTTTATGCCAGTAGTATGTACTTTCTTTTGATATTGCTCTGCTCTAGATTTTGAAAGTAGATAGACTAAACATAGCAAACAGCAAATTTTTTATAGAAATATGGGTAGATTTTTTAAACATGTCTTTCCAAAAGAGACTTAAAAATGTATTTGTTATACCAATCTAAAAATGTGGACAATAAACAATATAATTACTAAAATGAGGAAACCACCTGTAATGTGGGAAAAATATTTCCAAAATATATACTATTGAGAAACTAGTATATGATATAATTAAGGGACTAAAAACCATTGGAGACAAATTTTAATGGTACAAAAATATTGGACTAGATATTTCCAAAGGAATGTAAATAAATGCAAACATATATACAAAAAAAGTTCACCATAATGTTCAAGAAATGGAAATGAAATTAAGAGCGAGTGAGATACTTTCTATCAGGCAATGACTGTCTGCCTCTAAGGATTGTCTTTTTGTTCCTAGAAAGAAAAGGTTACGCTAGAGACGTGAATAAAACAAGAGCCCTGCTCCTTGGTGTGTAAGTTACAGCCGATCATGGAAAGTATTACTGAACATAAGAACTGTGAAGAGAACTCTCACCTGGTGTGACAGTCTTTTATAGTTTTCTTTCTTTTTGTTTTATTTTTTTCTTTTCTTTCTTGCTTTTTTTTTTTTTTTTCCTGGAGCTTTATTCAAAGGAGATGAAGAGGCATTTACAGTTATTCTGATGAAGGATCAGAAACCAACGTCTCCATCAAGTGATAAGTGGATAGAAAAAATGTGGACACTTCATGAACTTGCATAGGATTTATCTACAAAAAAGTCTGTGGCTTATGACAATATTTATATAAGTGGAGAAAGATAATTGTTTTATGTGAATCAAGTCAGGTACAGAAAGAAAAGTACCTTGTGATTTGAATCATGAATGGTCTTATAAAATGGTCTTTCTAAAAGACAAAGAAGAGTAGGAAATAGAACAAGAAAATGGAAAGATTGACTAACACATTCTAAATTGAATTAAAAAACCAAGAGTCTCTGGTGTGCTGGCACAAAGTAGGAAGGTGATGCTTAGCAACTATGAAGTACTTCCTCAAAAAAGCTAGGAGAAAGTCTTTTGATCACTTTACCAGAAAAATATCAAATATTTTACATACACTGTAGAGCTGGATTGACACATTGTTATATAGTAGCCTGTTCACCTTTACAATTTTCCATTTTCATGTGTATAGAAATATTTAAAACATACTTCCTGAATAAAAAGTATTCTCACTTTACGTGTAACAGTTTCTATTATGTGGTAAGTGTAGAACCATATGAAAACCAAACGGCTTATCATGTCAGATAAATTGTCTCAGAATAAACAATCCACTGGAAATGTGTGCGATGGGAGGAAGCGTGAGATTTCAGGCTTACACAGACACTGGACATACTGAAAGGATATCATGCCACTTTTTGCATAGGAGATAATTTTCTAATGTGAAAACAATAATCTGCGCAATTTCCCACAAGTACAAATAACAATTCTACTTTTTCATGCTAGAGGGGAGGAAGTATGTAGTGGTCCATAATGCTGTTTGAGGAGTTGTAGACACATGCACAAAAATGACAAACAGATGTTGCTAATAGAAAATTTAATAGAGGGGCTGGAGAGATGGCTCAGAGGTTAAGAGCACTGCCTGCTCTTCCAAAGGTCCTGAGTTCAATTCCCAGCAACCACATGGTGGCTCACAACCATCTGTAATGGGGTCTGGTGCCCTCTTCTGGCCTGCAGGCATACACACATATACAGAATATTGTATACATAATAAATAAATATTTAAAAAAAGAAAATTTAATAGAATTCAGAAAATTTCTAGTTTTTAATTATTGTTTTCAGAGTTTTCGCATATAACCTGAACTTCGTCATATCCTAAAATCAGAAATCTTTGTATTTTAAATTACAAAAAAAACTGACAAATGATTAAATAAAAATTGATTTTTCAGTAAGCCAAATAGGATATTGTTTTTAGATGATCTGGATTATTCAATGTTTAATAAATCATAGATAATATTAACAACTTCATGAAATATTTTGAGGGTGAGAACTAAAAAAAGTCAACAAACATGAATGGAATTTATCCATGCAAAATGTTTATGGGTTGAGGTATCCACAATGATAAAATGAGTAAATTATTTGAACTCATTGATTCTTCATTTTTCTAGAACATTAGATGTGTGAGAGGTAAAGTTCTGTATAATTTAAAGACGATGTTCAAGGTAGCTGACGGGAAGTGCACTCTGGCCACTGAAAGAACAATGAAAAGCCTGAGGGAGTGATATTTGCTCTTAAAGTATAAGTGCAAATCAGAGGTCACGAGAACGGAGTGCAAGGAGATTTTTTCTCATCAAGGGTGCTAGCACAATTGAAAACCCCAAGGCAACAAAGAAAACAGTAATGTGGATTAATTCTGTAATTCCAATTTCTGGCTAGAGGACTTCTTTAGTAGCACCATATAAATACTTCAACCCTCCTAGGAATTTAAGGACCTTTGTCATTCTAAGAAGTACATTATAAAGTATGAAAACATTTCTTACAGTGCCCAGTCTACCATAGGACTGTGTCTGGGCTGCTGAAAAGCTGCTCGACTCAGTATTTTCTCCATCGGGAACATTTTTAAATGTGGGCTTGAACTATGAATGCTTTAATAAATCTTTTCAAAGAAATTTTAAAAAACCAATCTTACATATTAAAATAATTTATGCTGGCGGTTTTGAGAATTTGATCAAATTAATGAAAAATATTTATCTTAGAATATCTTCTTTGAATTACATGAAAATAAAATATCAGAGAACACAGAACATACAAGATTTGAATTCTAGAGGATTTTGTTTGCACTAAAATGTGTATTGAGACATAATTATGTTTTACAGTATCAAATAGAAATTATTTCAAACTATTTTTTAAATATGAAAATCCTCTTATTAACTTTTTTCAAGAGTTTACTCTATTTTGAACATATTTGCAATTAGATAGCCAAGTGGTTAAGGTTATGGATTGTTTATAGCCTGGTGGTGGTGGTGCACTCCTTTAATCCCAGCACTCTGGAGACAAAGGCAAATGGATCTCTGTCATTTCAATGCCAACTTGATCTACAAGAGATAGTTCTAGGACAGCTAGGACAGTTACACAGAGAAACTTTGTCTCAAAATAAATAAATAAAGACCATGTAAGAATGCTGCTTATTAGCTTGCTCCAGGGCTCACTCAGCCTGATTTCTTATAGAACCCAAGCTACCAGTCCAGGAGTGGCCCCATCCCCAACATGCTGGCCCTTCTGGTATGAATCATTAATTAAGAAAATGCCTTAATGCTTTGCTAGAGCTCAATCCAATGGAGGCATTTTCTCATTGTGGCTGTGTTCTCTCTGATGACTCTAGGTTGCGTCAAGTTGACATAACACAAGTCAGCAAGCAGCCACGTTACCACAGGAATCTACTAGGATTTGCAGGCGCATGCCGTCCTTCTTTGGAGTCCCTCTGTCTCTCTCTGAGTCTTATTCAGATCCACAGGTTCAACTCTTGAACGCTACAATAAAAACAGACGATAGAATTCTTTTTCTAAGTCAAAAGCCATGTATGTGCGAGAGCATCTGGGGGTCAGTGATGAGCTTTGCTGTCCCAGAATCAGTTCACTGTGAGGATAAAGCTGAGATCACTGCTACCCTGACCTGAGGGTACTTTTAATTTTAGTTTTGGAGTGTCTTTATCGAGCAGATTTTTTTTGCCATTAATTGCTACATTTTTATTATTTGGTTTCATACATAGATAGCATAGTAGAAGTTCTATCCTAAAAATATATACAGTTTGCTTATAAGTAATGATACAGCACAAAACAGATTGGCACTGAAGGACAGATAAAGCATTTTATCGCTTCCTATTTACATATATTTTATGCCTAGGGAATTCTTAAAATTTTAATTATTACCAATAGCTTTTTTCCACATTAGAAGTGGTTCTTATTGATATGTTTATCTAATATGTATGATTTAATATTATTTCAAGTCATCAATACAATGAGAATTATCTGTCTAGTTTAAGTTAATTTAATTTATTATAATTTGGAATATCTTTGCTTATACCATACATCTTTCACTAAGAGTTCAATCTGAAATAAATATACAAAAAGAGAAAGGAAAATACGATTATGGGAAAGATATATAAAGAATAAAAGGGTTCAGATGTATAGTTGGAATTAGTAGCTAGCAATCTCAATTCAACAAAGGCTTTAAAAGGTTTTCAATCAGACAGCTAATTGCCCAGCCACAGGGCACAAACAAGGCAGTGGCAGCAGGCACTACTAAAGAGAACAAATACATGATGGAGAGGCAGATAAACAGAAATGATGGAATGGAAACAGAAAAACAGAGCAATGGGTGTGTTATGTAGAATGTTAGACCGGAGACATGATGGAGGTGGCAGGTGAGAGAAAAGACTGGTGTCCACTTGCTGTCATTGACCTGCAGGCTCATCCCGATGGTGTACAATAGCTGCAATGTATGTGGATGCAGACTCAGTCCCCAAATGTACTTTCTGGCCCTAGCATCACTTGGATCTGGGCCACGATGGAGGGCAAAGATGAGAAGATGTTCTCTTTCTGGACTGAACTTCCTTGAACGACCACCATAGGTATGATGCCAGCAGAGGCCACGATAGTGTCGGTTGTAAAGGTTGCTGATGCTGGGACACCTGTGGACCTATGCAACCTGTGCTGCTCCCTGATGTCTTGCTGATATCCTCGGGCTTTGCTGCCTTGGGCTTGATGCTGATACGAGTGACATCTGTATCTACTTGAGGCCATGTGGAGGCTCCTAGCCCTTGTAGCCACTGAGGGCCTTGAGTGGATCTGTGGTCCTCACACAACTAAGAGCCATGTGGATGTCTGTGGTCTGTGATATGTGTGCAGGAGAACTGGATCTGTCTGCAATATCTGGAATAGCTGGCCCCACAACTCATGGACAGCCTCACAGCAACACTGACGGTGATACGGCTGAGGGAGAGCTGGCCTCACTCCTCACAGGAGAGCTGGTTTCTCCCTCCCCTGCCCATAGCACTGTGGTTCAGGCTATGGCACCGGTGTGGGAGAGCTGACACTGAACACCAAAACCTCTCTACACTTGATGACTTTTGGCATGAATACAAGGCCAAAAAGAAAGTTTCCCATAGTGGGGTGTCCATTAGGAATGTGACCATGCTCCAGTAAATATATGGACAACATAAAATGAAAGTTTTCCTTATGGGGGGAGGTTAAATGAAGGTAAGGTGTAAATGGGAAGACTGAGAGGAGAGCATGATCAGGGTTCATGATGTGAGGTCCCCAAATAATGAATAAAGAAAACTTTAAAAAGGTTTTCCAGTTAGGGTTAATTCACAGATGTCCCTCAACTGTAACTGGAGAAAAATGACCTTAGAACAGACATTTAGTACTACGTAATTCTATTAGGTTTTATTTGTACTCCAGGGGATCAAACATAAAGTCTCTCACATATTAACACATATTCTAATATTGAGTTGTAGACTAAAACCACTTATTTATCTTACAGTGATACAGTTCTAGAATTCACTTTGTAGACTAAGCTGTCCTTGAACTCACTGAGATCCACCTATCTCGGCATCCCAAGTGTTGGGATTAAAGGTGTGTACCACCACCTCCTGGAGCCCAGCTCCCTCATAGTATTATATACACACACACAAACACACACACACACACAGAAAGAGAGAGAGAGAGAGAGAGAGAGAGAGAGAGAGAGAGAGAGAGAGAGAGAGAGAGAGAGAGAGAGAGAGAGAGAGAGAAAGGAGGGAAGGGAGATTCTTTGCCTCCTTCTATATATGTATCAGAATATTATGAGAGATATTGCTTAACACTTTTACCTTCAAGATTCATCCAGGCTTCATTTTTATGCAAGCAAAGATCATCTGACCCATTGACATTACCCATGGAGGACTGAGCCCTCCCACATCAATCATTAATCAGGAAAACGGTTGCACAGTCTTTTATACAAGTCAATCCTAGCTGATTCTAGTTTTTTTTTGTTGAGTTGAAAACCTCCAATCAACTTATCCACTTGACACACCAATATATCACTATTAAACCATTGTTTTTCTTTGTTTTTAGCGCTTATAACTCATGGCAATATGATAATAATAAAGTTATTAAAATAATGAAACTCTAAAATCCCCACACATTATTAAAAGTCAAAGTTCTATTTACAAACTCAATGTAAAAGTCCAAATCTTTAAAATTTCAAATATCTTGCATACAATGAATGACACTTTACGTAGTTTTTCTGCAGAATGGCCATCTTCAATATATTACAAATCTACGCATAGTCCACCTATTCTACATCTTCTAGCTTTTCTTTATTTTTTTCCAGAGTCTTAAGTATAAGTCTTTGACTTTGTTGGTTGAATTTATATCAAAAGACCTTTCTTAAGGCTATGTAAATGACATTGTTTACTTGATTTCCTTTTCTATGTATTTTTGTCATTTATACATCAAAAAACTTGTTATTTTTTGCTTGTGATTTTTTGTTTGCTATTTTGCTGAATATATTTACCAGTTAAAGGACTTTTCTTGAGGTATCTTAAGGAAGTTTAAGTTACATAAATATATCTTCATCGAACAATTTTGTTTTAGCTTCTTCCTTTATTTTGTATCATATTTATCGCCTTTAAAAGTATTATTGTTCTAGTTACAACTATTTGTGCTTAGTTAGAAGAGCCAGAAGAAGTGATATTATATTCATCTATATTTAGGCAGACATACTTGGAGTATTTCTGTTAGAAAATATGGTCAGTGTGGCCTACAGGATGTTTCCCTTATCATGCACAGATAGGCACCCTGCATCTATAGCATCTCTAAAAATTTCATGGGTAAGGAATATTGCATTTGTCAAATATCTTCTCTATTTCTTGTATGATGATAATTTTTTTCTGATTTTGGATATCTTAATCTGATATATTAGAGTGATAGATGCAGGTATATGGGTTATCTCTACATATCTACATATCTGGGATCAAACCTCTTTTGATCTATCTGGGAAATCATTTTGAAGTATTCTTTTTCATTGAAAATACCTTTTCACATAATATATAATGTTCATGATTTCCTCTCACTCATCTCCTCCTGAATTCTCTCAACCAATCCCCCTTTCTTTTTTTTTTTTTTTTTTTTTTTTTTTTTTTTTTTTTTTTCGAGACAGGGTTTCTCTGTGGCTTTGGAGCCTGTCCTGGAACTAGCTCTTGTAGACCAGGCTGGTCTCGAACTCACAGAGATCCGCCTGCCTCTGCCTCCCGAGTGCTGGGATTAAAGGCGTGCGCCACCACCGCCTGGCTCCAACCCCCCTTTCTAACTACACATTTAGATTCTGTTAAGAAAAAGTCAGTGGGCAAGTATTTTTTTGGATACTTTTCTCATAGACGTTCAATTGAGATTCTTGCAAATATATGTTTGCATATTTGGATTTTGTACCAGGGTGACAGTGGCATCAGAAATTGTTTGGAAATGTTGCTTTATTTCAGTGTTATGGAATAATTTGATGAGTATTGGTGTTATCATGCCCCAACATTTTTAACAGTTTTAGTTTGTTGAGGACTGACTATAGCTTTTAGTTCACTGAATTTGTAGAGGAATCTAATGCCACTTTATGCATTTGAAAGTATAAATTATCGATCACTGTTCAAAATATATTTTACATATTAACCCATAAAATTTGCATAGTCCAAGAGTTATTGCATGCTATATTTTTTAATTCTAATTATACTTGTTTATAGGAAAATGGCCCCCAGAGACTCGTGTCTTTGAATAATTGATTCTCAGACACTGGAATTATTTGGGAAGAATTATAGGACACGGCCCTGTAGAAGGAGGTGCATTACCTGGTGGGTAAGCTGTGAGGATTCCAAAGACTCCTCTGATTTTCTTTGTTTTGTGTTCAATTCACTTTTTAAAGTTTTCCTTCTTTAATTATATTCACCATGTTCATAAATATTTATAGTAGAGTAAGAATGTGTATTCCTTACTGGTATTTGAGACACAGGCAGTATGGTAGTTCTCCCCCTTGTCAGCCACAGTCTGGTATCTTCATGAACTTGATCAAACCTGGGGAAAAGCTTTCTCTAACATTGCCATCTGGTCCTGATAGACAACTGGCAGTTCTCTGGTGGGTCTTGAAGAAAGATCCAAAGGATGGCCTCGATCTTCCTGATTCTTGTGCTGACTGGAGAATTCTCTGCTGAAAGAGAGAATTGGTTAACCTGGAGTTGTACAGGGAAGGGGAGGTCCCAGGATAACATCTTAGTACATGCAAGTAGCTTACATGCATTTCTGCAGTGTATTAACAGTGTAACAGTTTCTTGATGAGGATGCATATCTGGGATGCAGGGAGAAAAAGTTCAGTAAAAATGTAGAAATAAGGCAATAAAATTCTACAGGTGCCCCATCCTGGTCAAGGAAAGTTTTAAACCGTGAATCTGGAACTCACTTTGGGAAAATTTTACCAAACATATTCCTCTCTAAATGCTGTCTAGGCTTTTCTTTCTCATATCTGCAAGGGATAATTTAAAGAAGAGCTTCCAATACTAAACAATCTATGCTTTTCTGCTTCTCTGCCCTCCAGTTTTCTCCCTTCAATTATCAGTGCCAGTCATTACTGGGTCAGGCAGGCTTCTTAAGTGTCATGTAAGTCTATGCTTCCCTTCATAATCAAGAGGAAAATCATGACCAATTCTTCCAGAATCTTATGGTTTTCCCCCCACTTAACATATATTACCCTAATTCAAACAGTCACCTTATTTCACTTATCCCATTTTTAACATTTCATAATGAACAATGACCTTAATTCCGTCCTTTGCTTTCAATTACTCATGGCAGTCTCAATAACTTTGTTAAAATCTCTCTAAAATATTACTTAGACTGTTTTGAAAAATTGGATAAGACTGAGATCACAGAGAATTATGATAATGCAAGTGAAAATTGTAGGGTATTCCACGATTTAGAACAGACAAAAAGGCTGAGAAGTTAGAAAACTTAAAAAAAAGATAGCAATATAACACAAAAATGAAGATATTATAAGCCCCTTGAAGTACTGACAAATGTTTGAAAGACTTAGAGAATGATTCAAACATAGAGATATCTGCATGGCTTAGGAGAAATTTATTTATTCATTCACTGTAGTATTCTGTAATATATGTATGTATATATGTATATACATATACATGTACATATACACATACATATTTATATTTTGGAATACAACACACACACACATATATATATATATATGCATATATATGATATATTTTCTCAAATTCCACAATTTATATTTTCTATTGCTTCATTTTTGTGTGCAGAATATTGTTGATTCATATCCACTCAGTTTTTTTGCATTTAGATTTGTTACCTTTACTTTTAATTTCATATTCCATAATCTTTGCACCAAGTAATATTAAGGAGATTTCATGCCAGAAATATCTTTCATAGATTTCAAGAAGTACTCCTTTCTGAAACAGGAATTACACAGCAGGAGATATGGTAATGGATGGTGCTGGTGATAGGTTTTACACACGTATATGTATATACATATATATATATATATATAAAATGTATGTATGTGTGTATGTAAATGACATTACAGTTTTCAAATATCCAAAAAGCAGGAAATCTTTTTTATTATGAATGTTCCTGCATATACATCCCAAGTGCTGATATCATAATTATATACAATGTTCATAAAGATGTTAATGATGTTTTTGAGAAATGGTTACTAAATCGAATAAAAGATTTTGTTTGATGGTAATGTCATGCAAATTTTGCAATGATGTACAGATAAGATTAAAAGGTATCAAGGAAGATATACATGTGAAAGGAAATGAAAATAAACTTTTAATGTAAAACTCAGAAAATAATTTAAGACAAACGTTTCCAAGATAACGTGTCATTACATAATTTTTATTGTTATTAAAATATTTATTAAAGGGGTTTCATAAAAGTTAAATAGAGGTTACAGAGTGACATGAGACCTTAGCCACTGACTTATGTGTCTCAGTTGCAGTTGTATGTATTTCTATCCCAGCTATATGTAATCATATAGTCTCAGGAGATGCTATATTTGTATATAGAGTATGTAAGGTTATCTGAACGGAAGATTATATATAACATATATGGAAAAAGTCATTATCCGTGATTGGCAATAATTTCAATGGTGTGGCTTATTGGAGCATACTGTTCTAAGTAAACCATTATGTGCAGTATTTCATCAAGCATGTGTTCACATCACCGGAAGGAAACTCCATTCAACAATGGCTTTAGGATAAAATATACATAGGTGATTCAAATGTGGGATAGTGAAAGAGGCCAATGGCTAATGAAAGAAGTGGTATAGCCCTATATCTCTGTGTAGCATGTATTAAATATTAGAATTGATTTTAAATTGAGAACTTTGCTAAGATTGGCAGCTTTAATAATTGGGTACAATAATATTGGTGTCTGCATACACATGAAAATATATGTGTGAGGGACTTTTCTACAGATGTGGTTATTTACTGTAGGAGGTAACTGAGGAGCATGAGCTAATTAAAATTTGAAGAAAGACTTTTGAAAGATGCCAAAATATTGATATGAATGACTTTATTTCAATACAATAGTCCAATATGAAGTACCCACATCTCATGATTTGATATCCAGGTGTTTGTAAGAAAAAAAACTGGCTTTTGCTCTCTATAGGGCATAGAAATTTGATGTTATTTCCAAAAGGAAGTTTCCAGAAATTTTCTCACTGGTTAGTTTAGACAGACTCACACAACCTAGCATCATCTTTGTCACTATGAGAAACAGTTTGAGACAAAACTTAGCTACTTCTACATTGTCAAAACCGGGTGATACAAAAGCCAATTAGTGAAGTTCTGAAACTCCAAGGGAATGCACATTTCAGGAATCTGCAGAGAGATCCATCTTTGAAGTTCAAGGTTTTCTGAGCAACTGTCCTAGCAGACTTACCGACTAAGTAAAAGAGTGCCAGCCAATGGTAGATCTTTGCTCAATTATAATGGGTAAATAAAAATAATATTTGGAGTTTGGTACCATTTTTTTGTAAATACCACGGTGGAATATGCATTAAAAGTGAGTCACTGAAAGAAAACTTGGAGAGCAGAAACTATGAAACAATAAACAAATAAATAGATAAATACAAAATAAAGAAATCTAGATTCTTTAAAACACTGGATTTTAAACAAAAGTAATGTTTGAAAGCAAATGGGTGATTTTGACAGCTTATTAGTGGAAAAACTACTGGTATGATGAATTAAAATTTATTCTTTTACTTCAAGAATGGAAGTAACTAAACACTTTAAGACTAGATAGGATATGATTTAAGCACAAAGCACAAAGATATGTTTCAACTTCTCATGTGAAATATTAAGTGCAAAAATCAACTCAAATAACAAATCCACAAACAAGTAAAACAACCTTAAAAGGCATGTTATTTTACATTAATAAAAATAGATACAAGATTTGTTTCACTATAATATAATATTTAATCCCTGGTCATTACAATTACATTTTTGCAAAGCCAGACTATAGTGGAATACAATGACAGAACTCTTTTACTTCTAAAAATTATTTTTTACATTGTAACTCATAAAATTAACATAGTCTAAGATTTTTATCTTGGTATGATGTTTTTCTAATTCTAAAATTGGATATATCATTATTTAATTAACTACATCAATAAAATTATTTTATAAAGTACTAACTTTAAAAATGAGGTTGACACTTAAAGTACAATAAAAAATACTTAAAATATAGACTACATGTCATTCATAAAACTAGAAAAATGATATGTAAATATAGATTATGGTTTCAGATAACAAAATGAGATGTTGAGTTTTATTTAATTTGAAAATATGGTTATTAAAAGTTAGTGTGACTAACGTAAATAGCTTATATTATAATACATACAAACAGAATACAGCAAAATTTTCAGAAATATTATTTCCATATAAGTAGACAGATGCTTGCTGATGTTGGCTTTGTGAATTAACTGCTTAACATTCTTGTTTTGCTTTATAATATAATAATATAAGGCAATGATTTTTCCCTTTTATTTCCCTTTTCAAACCTACCTGTAGGGTTGAAGTGTCAGGATCATTGCAGAAGAGGTGACAGAGAAAGGGTGAGGAACTAGGAGTTTGAAGGAATGTTGTGTCTTACAATAATATCAGTACCAAATTATCGCACCAATATTCCTGTCTACACATGAGGTGAACAAGGAAAACAACAATAGACATTCAAATATAAATTAAATTTTAATTCATGTTGTCTGTCTCTTGTATGTTCTCATTTAAATACTGCATGTAGGCTTGAAATGTAGGTCACAGGTGGCACACTGGCCAGAAATGTGTGAGACCATGTGCCCCAATACTGAGATCCACAAAGGAAGAGAAAAGAAGAAGAGAAAGAGGGAAGGAAGTTTGTTAAGAAGAAAGTAATTGAGCACTATTACCCAGAAACAGTATGAATAAGTCATACACTCCTAAAAATGATTTCCATCCTATTAAAATTCACTTTTGAGATGGTCAGTGTAAAGTAAACACTTTGTGTGGAAAAGGCACAAAATAAGTAGAAAATGAACTAATTACTAGACTGCATACAAATTGTGAAAAAGATAATGAGCTTTCTAACAGAAGCTATCAAAGAAATGAAATGATCAATGAACAATAAGTTACAAAACAAAAACTTACAAATAAATTTTTGGGTATGAACATGCCCACCTGTAAACAGTGGAGGACAAGGGGTACAGTGGTGTCCATCTGTAACACTAGAGGACAGGGGAACAGTGGTGTCCAGCTGTAACACTAGAGGACAGGGGTACAGTGGTGTCCAGCTGTAACAGTAGAGGGCAGGGGTACAGTGGTGTCCAGCTATAACACTAGAGGACAGGGGTACAGTGGTGTCCAGCTGTAACAGTAGAGGGCAGGGGTACAGTGGTGTCCAGCTGTAACACTAGAGGACAGGGGTACAGTGGTGTCCAGCTGTAACACTAGAGGACAGGGGTACAGTGGTGTCCAGCTGTAACAGTAGAGGACAGGGGAACAGTGGTGTCCAGCTGTAACACTAGAGGACAAGGGGTACAATGGTTTCCAGCTGTAACACTAGAGGACAGGGGAACAGTGGTGTCCAGCTGTAACACTAGAGGACAGGGGAACAGTGGTGTCCAGCTGTAACACTAGAGGGCAGGGGTACAGTGGTGTCCAGCTGTAACACTAGAGGACAGGGGAACAGTGGTGTCCAGCTGTAACACTAGAGGGCAGGGGTACAGTGGTGTCCAGCTGTAACACTAGAGGGCAGGGGTACAGTGGTGTCCAGCTGTAACACTAGAGGACAAGGGATAGGGCCGTGCACAGCTCTGACTTTAAACATTATGAGCTTGAATTTGAGATAGCCCTATACTACAAAATAACACTTCATTCTCAAAAACAACCAATAAGTTAATAACTTAGTTGATAATCTTGAGATGATTTAGAAGTGAAATACCTGTATACAAAAAAATGTTTCCCTCTTTTACACAATGTAATATAATAATAGCCTAGGTTACACAATGTAATGTAATAATAGCCTAGGTTACACAATGTAATGTAATAATAGCCTAGGTTATTCATCCGTCCTCTTGCCATCCTTTTGAAAAATACAGTGAGGAATGTCACTTTAAAAAGAAAAGCAAGTAGCTGATAAGAAGTAGAGAAAAATATTGAAGAATAATGTGGTCACTGAATTTCAAACTGAAAATGTAGTTTTTGTCCATAGTTTGATAAAACAAAAATCAGAAGCAGTCAAGTTTATTACAAAAATATCAGTTTTCATTATAAGACTAGCCCAGTAAATACATTAATATTCCAGCTTCTTCTCTACCAATAAACAATGCCCTACTTATGTATTATTATTGTTGGTTTTTTTTTTGTTTTCTGGGAGTGTTTATAGGGTCCAAAATTACCTAGAAAATTTAAGTGATAACACTTGCTTTTGCAAAAGTTTCAACTGAGGTTCAAATAACTATGCAAGAACATATCAATTAGAATTTTTTATGATGATTTTTTTGTGTGATTGAAGGCAGGAACCAGGAACAATAAATGCATAAAGCCAACCCAACATATAATTGGGCAAGTGTATTCTAGGAAGCTTGACATTCATGGAAAGAAAAGGTTTATTTTTGTTAAGTAGGACATATTTTTGCTTTGGGCTCCTGTAGTTCCAAGCTACTATTCAAAGCAAGTTCTTAGGCACTAGAAAACTTCTCTGCATAACTCACCAAGATCCAGAAGAACTGCCTGTCATCTGTATTTCTTAATCAGTAGATACTCAGTATTTAAACTGCCATACATAATACAGCATGCAAAATAGTTAACATACCACTACCTAAATTGTCTATTCTGAGCTTAATCATGCTATTTAATTGCCATCTTAATTTGAAAATAATTGTTCACAGCAATTAAGTGAATGCCCCAATTTCATTAACAGACTTTCTAATTAGAACCTACAGCATAAAAGTGCTAATGTTGCTTCATTAGCTTTGATTTACTTTTTCCAATCCTAACTTTAATATGATTCTTTTCTTCAAACCTGATGCTGTGTTTTGGGTTAAATATGCTTGGTTCTTGCATATATCCAGGGATGATTATTTCTGGATTAAAGTGTAGACATACCTTATACTAAAATTTCATTTTAACTTCTCATATTAAACACATTTAAGACTTATAATAAAGGCTTCTTATTGTAGAATCCTTTAAAGCAATTAGTGTGAATTCCATTTGGCTTCAATTATAAGCAAACATGTTTTTCAAAATTGAATGTTTTCCTTCACATATGGTTCAAATTGTTAAACAGAGTCATTAAAAAGGAGTTTAATTGCAACATAAGTCCAGTATAGAAATATTTTAACTGGCTGTTGAATAGAATAGAAGATGACTTAGATTAGATTATATGGTAATCTAAGGCATCACTTTTAAAAATCTTAATATAGAAACTATTGCTTGCTAATGAAAAGCGTAAGCACAGGTTAATTTCTTATTACAATTCATGTCCCAAATACATGAAAAGATATTGATAGAATTCTAAATAAGTATTATGAAATACCGACTAATATAATGTTCAAAGAAAAACATAGAACGTATGTTGATTCATCAAATTACACTAAATGGATCCTCTGATAAGATGAGCAGCACTAAACATAGTTCAGATAATTGTAGTTTGATGAAGAGCAGAATTCAGAGATCTTCTTTGCCATTTCAATTACATGTGAGGGTGTGTTTACTGCTTGTGTGACTTTAATTTTATATGTGTCTAACATGTCAGGAATTCTAATGCTGGGAAATGTTGGATCAAATTATCTCTGAGAAGTTCCCTTTCTTTATAGATAATAAAAATGACTCTTACTGTCAAAGTAGACCAAGTGACATATAGTGTACAGCTATCCAGTAAAAGATGAATGAGGGAAATCCTTATCATTTACTAACTATTATTTCAATTTTACTTTCCATATAAAAATCATAAAAGAAAAAATTATAGACGGCTTTTGTGACAACCTTTCTCCACACCCCCAACTTTACACCCCCCACCAGCTAAAAAAACAATACAGGCAGGACATCACTGAAGAGAACTCTTTAAAATTGTGATTGAGATCCTGAAGTATAGCTCTGCGCAATTGACGGCTTTGGCAGGGGTGGGAGTGGGGAAGGATTCAGTTTTCTTTAAGGAGCTGGCCACTGGGAGTGTGACCGTGTTCCAGTGAGGATATGGCCAATACAAACTGGACTTGGTATTTGTCTATGTCTCTCATTGGCAAATGTGTGTCTGCCGTCATCAGTACGACTGCAAAAGACGCTTCCTTGTCCTTTATGGTCAGTGGCAGTACAGATCATGAACTTCAACCTGATTTCAGGCAGTACAGACCACAGACACATCATGGCCAAGGACATCAACATGGCCTCTGGTGGCCACACAGGCTGCAGACAGCAACACAACTTCAGGTAGCTTGTCTCTGACTCTTTTACCTGCTCTTGGGACTCTTTTGCTCCTGCTATGTTGCCTTATCCAGGTTAGATTTGAGGGCTCTTGCATTGCCTTATTATATCCTGTTTGGTCATGTTTAGTTGTTGTCCATTAGAGGCCAGCACTTTTCTGATGGAATACAAATGGGGAGTATATCTGGGGAAGAGGGGTGTAGAGGGAGCTGGGAGTAGTGGAGGAAGAGGAAATTGTGGATGGGATGTGAGAGAAGAATCTGTTTTCAATTTAAAAAAATAAAAAGTAAAAGAAAAACACTGGAAAAAAAAGAAAAAATTATAATTTTAAGACAAATTTCTTTTAATTTTCTTTATGTATATGATTTTGAGTGAAAAGAATTTGTCACAATAAACTAGATACATATGTAACAATAAGGCATAGGAAACAAAACCTAAAGATTAAATTTAAATCTATTCAATAATTTTTATATATCAATGAACATTTTCTCTGGGAATTTATAAAGTCAGAGGAAACTGAATAGAAAAGAGGGTCCAAAATATTGGTACATTTACCCAAATATTCATGATTGTCTTAATTATTGTAAGATTTCCTCAGAGTGCTGTATTTTTTGTGATGTGTGAATGAACACTCACACATTGCCATGCAATTTCCATGATTAGTATTAATATCTCCTCTCAGGTTTTTGATTCATATATAATGAAATTTATCCACCGTTACATTTTTTACACAGAAAGCAACCTGCCATGAAAGTTGTCTGTCTTCTGTTTTCTTGTTCTTTTCCTAAAATTCTGACAACAAATGTCACTTTTTCTCTCTCCATAGGGTTTCTTTTTCCAGAGAGTCATAAATATATAAGCAAAGAGTATATTCCCTTTCTAAATTAGCTTCTTTCATTTAGTAATGTAATTTTAGTACCTCCATGTTATTTGAGGACTAGACACACCATTTCCTCTACAGTACTGTTTAGTATTGTATTATTTGGGTATACTGCAGGTTACTTAACCAGCATTCTACTGAACAATCTTTGGCTGCTTCCCCATATTTGCTTCTGTGAAACAAACTATTAATACCTATGCTGGTTCATATGGATATGTGTTCCAGCTCCTTTAGGTAAAGCAAACATTGGCAGTTAGTATGCTTCTTTAGGACAAAGTAAAACCGCACTGAACGTTACTGTATATTTTTTCATTGATTTTATATTCTACTTGTGAGGGCCAGCCATGAAGTCTTTACTTGCTCCAACCATTATCACCTGGGATCTGACCATCAAGGAATTTCATTAGAGGCTGAGTCTCAATTGTTTACCCTGGGCTGCAGCAGAAACCACAGAGATCACATGATCCTCCACAAGAACAGACCAGTCAAAGAAATTCCTGGCATTCCAAGCACTCTATGTAGATAGAAACACCTACAGCTCACAGTCACCAGGAAACCCTAGATGAGTGTCAGCCAATCACAGGTCTTGAAACCTCAGAAACCCCTCACCCCCACCTTTACTACTATAAAACCCTATTCTAATTGAGCTCAGGGCTCTCTGGTTATTCCAATACCTTGGGCAGGCGGGAAGTTTGCAAACTTGATTAAAATAAAGGCTCTTTGCTTTTATATACAGGACTCTTGGTTTCCCTGTAGGCTTGTCGGGGATTGGGGATTTGGGCGTAACACTACTAGCAGAAGAGGGTATCCATTTCCCAATATCTCTACTGATGTCCGCTTATGTCAGTAGCTGTTTCTACTTTGGTCATTCTAGCAGGTGTGCACAGTAGAAACTCACTATGACTTAAACAGGAGACTCCATGACATATGCCATTTAAAGTCTTTTCATATGCTTTTATTTACATAGGCAATTACTCAGGCATTTGATTTTGTTATAATTTTGTTCTTAGAATTTAGAGTTATTTTAATATTATAGATCTTTCTCTTGATAGAGAAACTTTTATAACATAGATACTTTTGATATTGCTTAACTAAAGTCTTAAAATCCTCCTTTTATGTTTCAGGTCTTCGATGTGTTATGTATAAAATAATTTACTCAAGAAGCTATATGCTATATTGTAAATGTCTACATTTGTGTCTTATATTTTATCTTAGCTATCTATTCCGTGGATGATAAATTCTTATTGAGATTATTGTCTTAGTTGTCTGCCTACTTTTCTAACTTTAAAATTTTAACCAAAAAGTCTATGTTCTATTTAATTGAATTTTTGCTTCAAATATTTTTAACAAATCAATAATGTTGGTATTTTTCTTGGCTCTTTGTTCCATCCATCTGTCTATTCTCTTGTTAAAACCAGTTTCTTGGATTGTGTAGTTGTATTTTGTACAAATCATATTAAGTTTTTTGTTTAGTTCATAATAGAAATCTTGTTCTCATTGGGAAACACTGAGAAAAATCCTTCATATCCACATTAGTAAAGTCATTCTGATCATCTAATCTTCTACTAGAACTGTCAACTGAGCTTCCAATACAGCATTCTTTTCCATTTTCTCCAAACAAGCCACTTCTAGTTTTCTAAATAGTGTGTGACCAGGCTAGTTCATAGCAATGTCAGAGGCAGTAGAAGTATATAGCATACAGCAACTGATAATTCAGCTGTTGATCCACCAGACTCTGATGGTGATAATTCTGTCTATCAAGGCTTACAGGACCACTGACTCTGAAAACCAGTTACTATGCCTGTAATTTCCCTCTTTAGTCACTTCATCTCTTCCCTAACAACTTCATTTCTTCCCTAGGAATAGCTTTGGGAATTTTCCCACTGCTTGTGCATTTATCTCGTGAAAATACTCCATCTGCTGGGCACACATACCTGTGGGTGGTCAAGAGGATGCCTTTTCATTTAACTATAGAGTTTTAGTATATAGACTATATATTAAGACATGCTTCTTATCTATTTGTCCCACAACAACTGTCAACATTTAGCAGCATGCCTTGTTCTTTTGCTCACACTGACTGCACACTATTTGTCAATTTTCACCCCAGAGCATGGTCAAACTAGGATAAAGCCTTTTGTAAATTTTAAATCTTAAAGCTCTTTACAAATTGCAGGTGTCCAACCAAAGTTACTTTGAAAAGCATGCCAGTACTTCACTTGCCACTCTACTAACAACGGGTTTCTAGCTTAAATTTGTCATTGCACATTGTGTCCCTCCCGCACCTGTTCTGCTTGTGGTTTGCTCCAATGATCTTGGGGCCTTGTGTTTTCATAACAATGGCTCAGTTGTCTAATCACTTACCCTAAGAAACCTGATTTTGACCAATGAAAAAGTGACACTTGTATTTGATTATCGCTTCAAGGCTCCTGAAGGAGAAGAATTTTTAGATTAGAGGAAGCTAGAAGGAAAAGTTAGGAGGAATTAGAAGTAAGACAGGATTATTAGAGTAGAAACAAAGGAATAATGAAATTGATGTGGAAAAGTACATAGTGGAGAGTTCATTTTGCTCGCAGATCATTAGTTCCCTCGCCAGGTGTAGATTCTTACTGAAACCTGAGAGGTTTAAGAGGCTGGTACCTGAAGGACCTTGATACAACAAATAGCTCCATGGCTGGTATGTCAGTCTTCTATGTTATATTTTCTCCCTCTATTTTTTGTGATTAGTTGCCTGAAAGAAACAGGCTAAGAAAAGAGATGCTTGTTATCACCACCACTCAAGGGCTCATCTATCCGAGTGGAAATGTATGTTAGAGCACAGGATTCTACCTGTGGTACCCAAGAAGGAAAATAGATAAACTCCTACAATAGTGTATACCTTCTTCTCACATCAAAAGCCCAGATAGATGTCTAGCTGGATTAGACTTCTGCTGTTAGTTCATTCTCCCTGGAATATTTTACAGATATATCCCACAACAGGCTGGAATATTCTCAAGAAAATTATGCTATAAAGCAATTTAACATAAAAAATTCTGTACAGCATGGACGGGCTCACTGTGAGCCTTGTCAGTTTGGTTGCTCACTTCCTGGACTTAGGGGGAGCTGGGAGGACCATGGACTGAACATAGTGAAGGGAACCCTGATGGCTCTTTGTCTTTGGAGAGGGGTGGAGTGGGGGTATGGGTGGAAGGGAGGGGAGGGAAGGGGGAGGAGGAGGGGAGGAGATGGAAATTTTTAATAAAAAAATGAGAAAAAAAATCTGTAGTCTAACAGGATATTTTGGTGAGTAAGACCAGTGCATTTGTTGCACTCCATAAGGAAGTAAATGTACCCAGATTCAGATATTATTATGTGGTACGTCAGACTATTACAAAATCCAAGAAGGTTCAGATTGTAGGCCAAAGTTGTGTGGCTAGATTACTATTTTATTTCCTTTTTAGTAATCTTAAGAGCATCCTCCACACCAAAAAGCCTAGAACATAGGGGTAACATCTTCATGTAGGCACAGGCTGAAATTCTCAATGTTCAATGGGCTCTGTGGGTGTTATCTACAACAATGGAGCCCTGTTGTCTGTTTGTAAAAAGCAACTGTCTTATCAACAAAAGCATTGGTTGTTTGGGGAATTTAATGTGACACCCGTGGCTAACCATTCAACTGAATGGAACCTAGTCCTGGTACTAGAACCCTCATTTAATAACAATAGATGAACAGTCCAGACTCTGTATCTCCATTATTAGGAAGACCTCATGACCTCATTAGGAATAATTTCATTATTTTATGAAGTCGCTACCGGAGTAGTTTTCCTCATTTATACTTCCTAACATGCTATGTTAGTACAGAAGTGGGTTAAGGGATAAAATCTAGGCTAGGAAATTTGAGGCATAATCAGAATAAACAGAACAAGGAAAGAAATCTGAGTTACAGTGTTAATTTTATGGTGCTAGTTAAACAAATGTAAAATTAAACTAGCTTTTACGCATCCAGTGTAGGCAAGGGAACTATATTCAGCTGCTTCCCACACTAAATAAAATATTTGTTTTATATTGAGTTATCAAACATGTTAAATATAACTTGTGAGGACTCCAGTTGCCCAATAATAACAATAATTTGCATTTATGTAACTTATTTGGCATTAACACTCATTTTTTGCATTTTACGTCCTTTGATTCTTTTTTTTGGGGGGGTCTTTTTTATTTAAAAAATTTCCATCTCCTCCCCTCTTCCTCCCCCTTCCGTCCCCTCCCCTCCTCCCATACCCTCCCTCCCTCCCTCCCTCCCTCCCTTTTCAGGCTTTGATTATTTTAAGAGTAGGATTTGTTTTACTCATTAAGAATTGAGAGGGAGGGAGGGGAGGTATGGGTGGAGGGGAGGGGAGGGAAGGGGGAGAAGGAGAGGAGGGAAGGAGGAGGAGGAGGGGAGGGAGGGAGGAGGAGGAGGGGAGGAGATGGAAATTTTTAAATATAAAAAATAAACCATGAGAAAAAAAAAAGAATTACTTTTGCATACCAATCACAATTTAACCTCCCTCCCATCTTCTTGAAAAAGCCTAACTCATTTTTTCATGTGTTTTCTTCATTCAAATTTTTTTCCCACAGATTAAATAAAAGAATTAATTTTACTGAATTTTTTACAGGGGGCGAGGATATCAGGAGGAAAGAACCCAGGGCTCACATGAGCTCTCAGAGACGCAGCGGCAATCATGGGGCCTGCGTGAGTCTTTGCTAGGTTCTCTCTCTTTATGACATGGTTGTTAACTTGGTGTGTTTGTTTGTCACTAAAAGTGACAGCATGGAGTGCTCCTGACTCTGCCTGCTCCTGCGTATGGAACCAAGTTGATTTAATTAAAATGAAGCAAGACATGAATCAACAAATACAATGCATCAAGCTATTGTATTAATAATGTCAATAAAATGATTATCTGAATAGATGTGGAAGTGTCCTCGAGAAATTCCAATATCCCTTCATAATGAAATAATAGAGCAATGAATAACATAAGCAACATACTGCCAATAATAAGATCTATCCATGACAAACTAATTCCACTCTTATTCTAAAGGTGGGGAAATAAGATCACTTTCTCTAAAATCTGGAATCTGATATAGGTAACAACTTTCAATGGTCTAATTTTAAAATAATTCCTAAAATCTTAAGTAGAGCAGTAAGACCAGTAGAATAAACAAAAGAGATAAAAATAAGACAGGAATATATCAAGTCATCTTTACTGGTATATGATAGAATCATTTATTTTTAATTTTTATTGAAAACAGATTTTCTTCATGCAATATATTCTGATTATAGATTTTTCTCTCCCAACTTCTTTCATTATTTTAGTAAGTCCCCTAAAGTTTTCCATTCTGATTCATAAGACATGATAAGATTTTTTTTTAAAAAAAAATCAGAATAAAACAAAACATCAAAAAAAAAAAAAAGCAGCAGAAACACAGACACATACAGAGACACTCGGGTTCCTGCATACTGAGAAATCTTATAAAACCAAAGCTAGAAGTCATAATATGTTCATAAAGATCTATAAGGCAAAAAAAAAAGTCCCACTCAAAATGTCATTGAGTAAATTTTTTTTTTTTTTTTTTTTTTTTTTTTTTTGGTTTTTTGAGACAGGGTTTCCCTGTAGTTTCTAGAGTCTGTCCTGGAGCTAACTCTTGTAGACCAGGCTGGCCTCGAACTCAGAGATCTGCCTGCTTCTGCCTCCCGAGTGCTGGGATTAAAGGCGTGCGTCACCACTGCCCGGCTTCATTGAGTAAATTTTGACTGAGTTAATTTTGTGTTTATCATCTATTGCTATGCATCAGTCCCGCCCATAAGAGTAATTTGTTTCTCTAGTGAGAATTATTTCACATTTGCAAGTGATTATCAATTAGAGATACCTTTGGGTTAGGTATGGAGAATGCTTCCACTTCTTGTCTCTGCTCTAAGATTCTATTGGGTGCTTAGCTCTACAGGACTTGTTCATGCTGACTCAGTCTCTGTGAGGTAGTAAGTGCCTTAGGCCTGTGGGGCTTGGAAGGCCTTGTGTCCTTCATCCACTAATTCTTTCCTCTATACTTAGTCTCTGCTTACAGTCTCTGATTATAGACTGTTTTCCAAAAAATTAACAGCTAGCATCCATATATAAGTGAATACCTATTTGTCTTTTTGGGTTGGGGTTAAATCGCTCAGTAAAATTCTTCATTTTTTTTAAGTTTCATCCATTCACCTGAAAATTTTATGATTTTATTGCATTTTTTAAACCTGAATAATATTTTGTTGTATGAATTTACCAAAATTTCTTCATCCATTCATTTGTTGACAATATTTAGGCTATTTCCAATACTGGCCTTATTTCGACGTTACTGCTATTATATTTAGAAGATGTATATGTATGTCTGTATCATGTGGTGAATTCTACAACATATTCTTCTAGAACTTTCAAAGTTTCAGATTAATGTCTAGACTTTTTATCTACTCAAATTTGGTATTTTTTGCATAGTTAGCAAGAAGGGCCTGATTCATTCTTTTACATAAGTTATCCAGGTTTTCGAGCAACAAGTTACAAGAGATTCCTCTTACTACAGTGTAAACCTTTCATCTCTCATCAAAAAAATTAAGGTGGTTGCAGTTTCACATGCTTATAAGGAATTTCTCCTAGTCTAGTCTATGGATTCGATTTTCTTTGTTTTTTTTTTTTTTTTGATACAGTACATTAGTGTAATTTGAAAGTATGAATGGCAATTTTTCCAGCCCTATCATTTCTTAGAGATTCTTTTTAGATTTAGAGTCCTCCTTTTCTGCATGTACGTGTCTGAATTATTTTCTTTTTTCTTTTTTTTTTCTTTTTTTTCTTTTTTTTGGTTTTTTGAGACAGGGTTTCTTCTGTAGCTTTTGGAGACTGTCCCGGAACTAGCTCTTGTAGCCCAGGTTGGCCTCGAACTCACAGAGATCCGCCTGCCTCTGCGTCCCGAGTGCTGGGACTAAAGGCGTGCGCCACCACTGCCTGGCTGTGTCTGAATTCTTTATCTGTGCTGTTATCTTAGGGTTTGCATTTCTGTGAAGAGGCACCATGACATGACATGGCAGCTCTTATCAAGGAAAAACTTTTAATTGCTGTGTTTACATTTTCAGAGATTTAGTCCATTTTCTTCATGGTGCAACATGGCATGCAGGCAGACAAGCTCTGGAGTAGGAGCTGACAATGTTGCATGATGACTCACAGGTGGTAGGACGTGGTCTCAGTGTCACTCTGGGTGGAGCTTGAGAAAAAGAGACCGCAAAGACCACCCCAACAGAGAAACACATTCTCTCCAGAGACTATACCTAATTCAACTAAGTCACACCTCTTGGGGACCATTTACTTTCAAATCACCACATTCTATTCCATGGCTCCTATAGGCTTCTGGTCATTTCATAATGAAAAACTACAACAACCTTTTTTTTTCCTCTTCAGCTGTTTCCACTCCTTGTTAGCAGCTTTCCTCATATGGTATCCCGTGACTCTAACATCTGCAACCTCTTGGGGTTTCCAAAGCAATCCATGCTTCAACTTCTGAGTTTTATGCAGTGGTCTGCCTAAGGCAGCATTCAGGGACACCCCTGACATGTGCTTTGTCTCAGAAGCTTTCCTTAGTCATGGAGGCAAATTCCATAATCATTTCCTCTATCCTCAAAGCCAGAATCGTGTTTCCAAAACTGCCAAGGAGTGCTGTAGAATCATTTCCCACATCCACCAAGCGAGAGAAATATTTCAAGGGCAAAATGGTGGGTGATTGAATGCTGGTTTTATAAATAATCAGTTCTCTGACTTTCATAGGTATCCTAAAGCTCACAAAATCTCAACTTTTTCATATTAATAAATGATTGCAAATAAAACTTGAGGCAGAGTTTTGCCCCTGTTAAATGATGTAGAGGTGTTCCTGTCACGTAAATGAAGCTTACGGATGTTAAATGAAGTAGAAGAGCTCCTGTCACATAAGTGCTCAATAAATATTCTCTATTCCTAATATATGACTTATTTTTTCTGTTCTAAATTCTTACTCTTCATATGAGTGATCTATCTAAATCACACCCAAGTCTCTCTCTTTTCTGCTTCATCTACACTCTTAAATAACAAGAATGATTAACAGCCCAAGTCCACTGGCATGATGAATAACCTGTTCAGGTTTTGTCTGCTTAGTCACTTTCCACTAGAAAGTTCCCTGTAGTTCTCAATCCTCTCTTATAGAACATAACACTTAAAAACTCTACAATTAGAGATCCATTCTAGCAACACTATGAAGGTTACCAACCTGCACCTATACAGGTTGTAGGCCTTCATAAATAAACTGCACTATTAGTCTTCCAAATGAATGGAGCATTAAACCAACTCCTAATCGTACCCATAGATTAGTGAATATTTCTTCCAACCCTCTCCAGAAAAACTTCTTTTCAACCGGGTGGTGGTGGCGCATGCCTTTTAATCCCAGCACTAGGGAGGCAAAGGTAGGCGTATCTCTGTGAGTTCGAGGCCAGCCTGGTCTACAAGAGCTAGTTCCAGGACAGGCTCCAAAGCTACAGAGAAACCCTGTCTTGAAAAACAAAGAGATAAAAAAAGAAAAAAACTTCTTTTCAGTACAAGGAAAATAGTGCAATGACCCACAAATGTTTAAGTTCATAGGGTAAGAGACTATGGTATTCTAAAGCCTAAATGGGGCATCAATATTCCAAGCCCTCCTTCCAAGGTTTAGGAGTAAAAATTGCAAGAGTGGGGCTATAATAATCGTGACAGCCAAGAACCATGAATAACTCCTGGGAAACAATGTTTTCTAAACATAATATAGTAACTGTATGTATGAATTCACAGCAATTTCAATAGTATACACAGATCTGTCTTGGTCTTGAAAAAACTTAGCATGAAGAAGAGAGGTACTAAGGAGCTATTGACAGTGTATTATTCACGATTGCAAGCGGAGATGCAATATCATGAAAATATCTCTTATCTTCTAAGAGTCTGCAGCTTTTGATGGACATCACAGCCATATTTAGTAACACCATTTAAGGTCACTAAGTCCTATCAGGAGTGTTATCCCACTCTGTACTCAGCCTATTTAATAAGTTTTTAAGAGTATAAGGTAAGAATAAACAGTACTTGAGTTGGATTTCCTAGGTCATTAACTTTATAATCTAAGGGATTCATAGAGATGAGCTTATGTTATGTACATGTTTATGTACATGATACAATGACTGTTGTATTATTTGGTGAAAGCAGCAAATTAAAAAGATTGAAATCAGCCCTCTAGACTTTAGCATAAAGGTTCAATTCACCACTGACTGATATTGTTCAATAAATAATGATATTTAAAATATTGTTTATTGTCTGAATCATTTGAAGTAACTTAGTTGTGATGACTTAATCTCTTGGAAAATGCTGTTAAATATTTCTGTGAAGTGTGCCATTCCTTCCCCATGTGATGCTTTCTCTGCTGTTCATTGAAAAATTAGAATAAAACCCTTTGTTTGGAACAGATACACAAAGACATTTATAGATTCCTACAGATATACACAGACTTACACTCGTACAACACACACACACACACACACACATACAATAACAGATTTGCAAGAATGTATTGAGGCGTGTACAGATCAGACACAGAAAGAAACATATAGATGTCAGAATATATGGGCAGCAAGAAGTAGAGAATTCTAAACTGAACTTGCTGTTGTCTTACTCCAGGGGGAAATGCTGTTATTGATTTCCTAAACTTGACACTGGTGTATCATAATTGGCACAGTTTTAGTCAGTTATGTGTATAATCTGCATAGATGAAAGAGTGCAAATTTTATCTAAGTGTGTGGACCACTCTCTGAAGAAAGCCACACATTCAAGTACTATCTGTACTTGATAGATGAAAAATAAAGAAGATGAAAATTAATTGGTTAAGGAAGGGAAATATGTCTAACAGAAGTATGGAAGATAATTAAGTATTATTAAAATATCTTTTACAAAATTTTCAAAAAATCGAATTAAATTATCAGAAGAGAGAAAAATGTATTCTAAAGAATGCCTCTGTAAATGCTTCCCATGTTTTAACTATCTGTACAGAGAATTCTGTTTTTATGAGACTTTTCTGCCTTCAGGAATTTCCACCATTCACTTAACACATCCACGTGTACAGATATTATATGAAAACTTCCATGCAAATTAGATTTTGAATTGCAGGAGACACGATAATATTTAACAGCTTAAAAGCATAACTACATGTTTTAAACTCTCTGTGAGTCCTCTGTGAGTCTTCTATTTCTGTTCCACTCTCAAGATTAATTAAATGTCATCCTGGGTTTCCTTCATTACAATACTAAACTGAAAAAGATGTGTTTCCAAATTCAGAAAGACACTAGTCAAATTGAACTTCTTTTATTCACTGAGTAGAAGGTTCTGTTTTCTTGATGACACTTGTTTAAAGGCCTCATTTAGTTTCTTTCTATACAGCAAAACCAGCTACTATTTCCTTCTACAATGTTGTTTTCTTCACTAGAATTCTAATAGGAAAAGACAGATTAACAAGAAAAGAGAAAAAGGAGCATGCTTACTTGCACATTTCTGTAAACATTTAGCTGCTTAGAAAATTAGCAAAGTCAAAGAAATGACTTAGAACTGAATTATATACAAGTTTCAATAAAGAAAACTACATTTATGGAAATGTTATAGGAATTGCTCTCATAAACACACAGTATATGTGGTTAACTATAGAGGTTGCACATAAGATCAGGACAGACTAAAGCTAGCATGGTTTGGGAGATGCTCTCCAGGCCCTACCATATACTTACATAGCAGTTATAGTCAATACTTGCTGGGGAAGGGAGAATCATTCTCTTTTGAGGACTTTCCCATCATTACATTTTTCTTGTCCCAGAGAATGGTCCCACACTCATGCCTATGCCGGCAGTACTGAATGGACATTGTAGGCTAAAATAATGAACATAAATTTGGGAGTGAAGATAGACTGGGTGGAGTACATTGGCTGTTGGAGAATGGAAAAGAGGGTGAATATGTTCCTATTTCATTGAATACATGCATAAAATCTCAACATTAAATCAAATTTATATTTAATGTAAAATGGTATGAAAATAGGTAAGATCAAAGAAAATGACAAGATTAGAAAATTGTAGAAAGCAGGTAGGTCCATGATAAATAATCTTTAGTGAGATTTGCCATGTAGATTCCTCTAGGAAAATTAAAATTTGAATGCATGGCTTGATTCACAAAAGAAACATACAGTTTTAAGTTTTCTTCTAGTGTGAGTTAATATTTAGCAGAAGTGAGCTTTTTGTAAGTTTGTTCTCAGTCACATGCCTTTAACATTGAAGCCTAAACCCTGAAGAAAGAACTATAGGCACTTGAGAAATACTGAGAGTACAAAATAACTTCCTCAAAGAAAAGCACAATAGACTGTATAGATCCTGATGGTAAATCCTGAAAACGCACATATGAGTAACATTGGACAGACAGAGCAGTTTGTCATTAGGAATATATATGTATTTGTGTTTATTAAAAACATGTGCATTTTGGGTATATATGTTTTACAATATATGTATATATGAAAAAAGAAGCCATACATTTGGAACAGAGCAACTAGCAGTTTATGAAAGTTTTAGAAGGAGAAAAAAGGAAAAATTATGTAATTATAGTACTATTTTTTCTTTTCAAAATTATGTTTCTTTATTTATTAAGTGATTTATTTCGTGTGTTTTTGTGTCAAGGCACTAGTGTGGGTAAAGAGAACAACTTATAGAATATAATTCCGCCCCCCAGAATTCATCATCATTAGAATGTCAGATCACCTGGGACTGGAGTTGCATGTGTTTATGAACCATCATAAGATAGTTCATATTTGAACTTGGGTCCTTTGTAAGAACAATAAGTGTTCTTTTTTATTAATTAATCAATTAATTTTACAAGTCTTATCACAGTTTCCCTCCTTTTCTTCTAGTTCCTCCTGGAAACTGCCTCACTTCTTGACTTTATTCATGTCTCCTCATTTTCTGTCCAGAAAAGGCAGCTTCCATATTGATATCAACAAAACACGGCATATCAATTACAGGAAGACCTGACATGCATTAAGGCTGGACAAAGTGACCTACTATGAAAAGTTGGGTCTCAAAAGTCAGTAAAAAAATCAGATAGGGTGCGTTCACTCATGGAAACGGTGGGACAGAACTAATGGGAGATCACCAACTCCAGTTGGAATGGGACTGATGGATCATGCGACCAAACCCGTCTCTCTGAGTGTGGCCAACAGCGGGGGCTGACTGAGAAGCAAAGGACAATGGCTCTGGGCTATGATTGTTCTTCATGGACGGGCTCTGTGGGAGCCTTCTCAGCTTGGTCGATCACCTTCCTGGACCTGGGGGGAGTTGGGAGGACCTTGGTCTTAGCATAGAGTGGGGAACCCTGATGGCTCCTTGGCCTTGAGAGGGAGGGAGGGGAGGTATGGGTGGAGGGGAGGGGAGGGAAGGGGGAGAAGGAGGGGAGGGAAGGGGGAGGAGGAGGGGAGGGAGGGGGAGGAGGAGGGAAGGAGATGGAAATTTTTAAATATAAAAATAATAAAAAAAAAATCAGATACAGTCCCTGCTTCCACTCTTAGGAGTCCCACAAAAAGACCAAGCTAAAATGGTAATATATGCGCAGAGGCCTTAGATCAGTCCCTTACAGCCTTTCCTGTTGGCAGCTCAGTCTCTTTGAACCCCTATAGCCCAAGTAAGTTGATTCTGTGGGATTTCTTGTACTGTCCTTGGCTTCTCCAGGCTCCATAGTCCTTCCTCCCCCTCTGGATTGCTGGAGCTCTGCCTCATCTTTAACTGTTGTTCTCAACATCTATTTCTATCTATCAGTTGCTGTTTGTACCCTCCCTGATGACAGTTATATATGATTATAAAAGAATATCATTAGAAATCATCTCTTTACCTTTTGTTTTTGCCTGTCATGTTTGGTTCTATCCTAGGTCTCTGAGCCATCCAGCCTCTGGGTCCTGGCACAGGCAGTGTCAAGGCTATGCTCTATTTCATGATATGGGTCTCAAGGTGGATGAGACATCTGTTGGCCACTCACATAATTTCTGTGCCACAATTACCCCAGAATATCTTGTAGGAGTATTGTAGCTCAGAGGTTATAAGGTTGGGTTGAAGTCCAGTCCCTCCACTTGAAGTCTCATCTGGTTACAGAGATGGCCAGTTAAGGTTTCATATCCGTCATTGCTAGGAGTCTTTGCTTTGGTCAACCTACAGATTTCTGAGATTTTCATTACTCTCGGTTTATAGTTTATCCCAGAGATGCACTTGATTGCAATTGTTTTTCCCAGTACTGTCTTCCTCCATCTTCCCACCACCTGATTCCTCCTGTTACCATGCTCCCTCATCCATCCCCCTCCTCTGGTTGGCCTGTGTGATATCTATTCTATTTCCCCTTCATAGTGAGATTCATGTGCCCCCTCTTGCTTCTTCACTGTTATGTAGTTTCTTTGGGTCTGTAGACTGTAGCGTAGTTATTTCTTACTTTTCAGGTAATATAAACTTATAAATAAGTACATAACATGTCTTCTAGAGTCTCAGAGACCTCTCTCAGGATGATCTTTCCTAGTTCAATCAATTTGATGGCACTTTTCATGATGCTATTAATAATCCATTGTGGAAGTGTAACACATTTTCTTTATCCATTCTTCAGTTGAGGGGCATCAAGTTTGTTCACAGTTTCTGGCTATTACAAATAAAGCTGCTATAAACATATTTGAATAGGTGTCTTTGTGGTGTGGTAGAGTGTCCTTTGGGTAGCTCAGGAGTGGTATATTTGGGGTTTGAGATAGAACATTTCCATTTTTCTGAAAAACCAACATATTAATTACCTTTTTTCTTTCTTTCTGTCTTTCCTTCTTTCTTCTCTTTTTTTCTTGTTTTTTTTTTTTTTTTTTTTTTTTTTTTTGAGACAGGTTTTCTCTGAGTAACAGTGCTGGCTGTCCTAAAACTCACAACTCACTTTGTGGAACAGGAAGGGCTCAGATTCATTGAACTCCTCCTGCCTCTTCTTCCCAAGTGCTGGCAGTAAAGACATGTGCCACCACTGCCCAGCCTACCATATTCATTCTCAAAATTGCTATAAAAGTCTGCACTCCTACCGGAGTGGAAGAGTGTTCTCCTTGCTCCACATCCTTGCCAGCTTGAGCTGTCACTTATTCGTTTGACCTTAACCATTCTAAGAGGTGTAAAAGGGAAGCTCAGAGAACTTTTGAATGGATTTCCCTATTTACTAAGGATGTTGAACATTTCCTTAAGTGCTTCTTGGCCATTTTACATTCCTTTTTTGAGAATACTTTGTTGACATTTGTACGATATATTTTAGTTGGATTACATAGTTTTTGATGTCCAGTTTCTTGAGTTCTTTTAATATGTTGTAAATCAGCACACTGTTGGATGTGGAGTTGAGGAAGATCTTTTCTCATTATGTAGGCTGCTGTTTTGTCCTTCTGTTGGTATTCTTTGCCTTTCAGAATCTTTTAATTTTCATGAGGTCCCAGAAATTAATAACTTATCATATTGCCTGTGTGGTTCTGTTTAGAAAGTTGTCTCGTGTGTTCAAGGCTATTTCCCAATTTCCCTTCTATCAGGTTCACTGTATCTCAATTTATTTTGACATCTTTGGTCCTCCTGGATTTGAGTTATTTGGAAGATGACAGATATAGATCTATTTGCAGTCTTTTTAATGCTGATATCCAGTTTTACAAACACCATTTGTTGAAGATACTTTATCTGTTCCATTTGATATTTCTTTCTTCTTTATCAAAAACCAGGTGTCCAGAGGTATGTGGTCTTTGATCTGGTTCTATTGATCTACCTGTCTGATTTCCTTACTTTTATAGATTTGTAGTACAGCTTGAAATAATGGTTGGTGATACCGCCAGAATTTGTTTCACTGTACAGGATTGTTTGTTATCCTGACTTTATTGTTTTTCCATGTGAAGATGAGTACTGTGCTGGATTTTGATGGGGATTGTTTTGAATCTGTGAAGTCTTTTGATAAAATAGCCATTTTATTATGTCAATCCTATCAGTCCAGGAACATGGGAGATCTTTACGTCTTCTGATTTCTTTAACAGTTTCTTTCTTCAAGAAAAAACTTCAAGCTTTTGCCACACAGGTTCTTTATTCCTCACTTGTTTGGTTAGAGTTACTCCATGACATTTTATTTAACATTTATTAATGGCTATTGTGAAGTGTGTTAATTACCTGATCTCTTTCTCCACTAATTTATCCTTTGTATATAGGAGGGACACTGTTTTTGTTATTGCTGTTGTTGTTTGTTTTGTTTCTTTTTTGGTTGATTTTGTATCCAGCCACTTCACTGAAGGTGTTGATCAGTGGTAAGAGTTTCCCATTTGGATTGCTTATATATACACGATCATATCATCTGCAAATATGATTCTTTGACTTCTTCCTTTACAATTTTTATCCCCTTGGTCTTCTTTTATTCTCTTATTGTTCCAGCTAAAAACTTGAGTACTATCTTGAATAGATATGGGGGGAACTGACACCCTTGTCTTGTCTCATATATTAATGGAATTTCTTTAAGTTCCTCCCCATTTAATTTAATGCTGTCTATTGGCTTAGAGAATACTGATTACCTTTATTATGTTTAAGTATGCCCCTTGTATCCCTGATATCTCCAAGACTTTTTTTGAAGGTGTGTTGGATTTTTTTCCTAGTTTTCTATTTTCATATTTATTTCTATAGATTTTTCTCTCATTACCTCTTTTCACTTCTCTTCCTGTGTCCTTCTATCTGTCTTTCACAACCCTCCCCACAGTATTTAATCAAAGATGTTTTCTTTGGAACATTAACATTATTTTAAAAATTCCTTTTAGTGATTGTTTTAATATATTATATATGTGATAAATTTTATGTATTGTAAATCAACACACCTTTAAAAGGGTTTCTTAACTTTTTCCTGTTTTAAAAAGTAACTTATTTTCTTATTCTGTTGCAGTTCTATTCTAGAATAGTAAATCCATCAAAATGAATTTTTTCTCTTCATAATATTGTAAAAAGTTTTGCTTTTATTTGCAATTTAAGAAAAAGAAAAACATTAAAAAATAAATTTAGAAAAGCATGTGATGAACCATGTGCTTTTTTTATTATCCAGCATTCTTGATATCATCTGCTTACTTTTGATGATCTCCTTTAAAATAAGCACAATTCTTAGAAAATATTATTTGAACTTTAGAAATATAATGAGTTAAGAATTTATTCAAAGATTGTTGATCTGGTAGTATTTGCATTGATTTTAAATTTGCTAGTATGAATTATAGCTTGTGATTAACATTTTCATGATGTGTTTCTTTGGAGCTGCCTAGTTGAAGTTTTAACCTGAAATATGATACTGTTCCACACATTGCTTAAAAGAGATTAACTACCTGGTGTTTGATGAAGTGAACTCAGTTTTAAATTATGCACGTTATAATAATGAAAGCAAAATAAAATGAGAGCTCTATTTGTCTGAGGCCTGCTATCTGATATGCAAATCAATCATAGCTCATGTCTTTTTTTCCTCTTGCTCAGTTTTTTCATATTCACTTTTAACGTCACATTTAGCTTTTTCATAACCTCTGTTTAAATGCTTAGGGAAATGGCATTAATTCAGGACTCAATTAAGTACAACTGTCACATTTTAGATTATATTTTTCTGGATGTCTGGTACATCTCATTTAAATTGAAAGAGCAAACCAAGCAGACAAAATTCCCTATGGTTTTAAGGGGTAGAGATAGCCACAACTTCTAAGTCTGATTTCTATTTTATTTTCATCTTTTTCAACCTTGTGGTGATTTTAGTAAAAGAAACTCCTGTTTGCTTATATATTTGAATTTTAGTTATTCAGAAGTAGCACTGCTTAGCAGGACTAGAGGCTTGTTTAGGTAGGTGTGCTGTCGTCCTTTGTTGGAAAAAGTATGCCAATGAGAGTATGTTTTAAGACCTCAGAAGTCCAAGACAAGTCCAGTGGCTCATTCTAAATGTTGGATATAGAACTCTCAACTTCTTCAGTACCATATCTACCTGCATGCTGCCATGCTTCCTGCCATCGTAATAATGGACTGAACCTCTGAACTTTAAGTAAGCCCCAGTTAAAGTCTTTCTTTTATAAGAGTTTCTGTGGTCATGGTGTTCCTTCACAGCAATAAAACACTGATCACTGATCAAGACAGACCCTAGTTTTCTAATATAGCTTCTGTGAATCTTTCCACAAAACCAGCATTCTTTTGTTCATGCAAGGTTGGACATCTTTAAGAATCCATATGAATTCTTTTCTATGCCTATATAAAGATCTGTTCATTGCCTAAATTAAAACAATACCTTATTTTACACTAATAATTTAACAAGGATTCAAATAAGGGTTTATAATTATTTACTTTTCATGTGTGTTACTATTTCCTTCAGCTGTTTGTTTTTTCTTAGCTTTCTTGAAAAGATTTGCTATTTCTTCCATTTTTTGTTTGTCTTTTTCTCCATTTTTTAAGGAATTTTTTCATTTCTTCTTTTACGGCCTCTATCATCTCCATGAAGTTATTTTTATTATCACTTTCTTCTGCTTCATCTGCTTGGTATGTTCATATATTGCTGATATAGAACCACTAGTTCCTGGTGAATGCCATAATGTTCTTTATGTTGCTGATTATATTCTCATACTGTCGTCTACTCATGTCTTACTCCAGTGGGTATAGGGGGAGCCTGTGATTCAGCAGGTCCCTCTTCCTCCAAGTGCTGCAGGTGGGATCTGTGGTTTAGGTGGTCATTTTTCTTCCACGTGGGCTGTTGGTCTCTGATGCAGTTCTAGTGTTTCCTCTTTAGTCACTGTCAAGAACAAGGCTCTGTTCATCACAGATGAGGTTAGAAAAATGTTACAGGAGTGGATAGGTTTCTCCAAGAGTTCTGGAGATTAGTGGTTAGGGGTGGTGCACTGGATGTACCTCCAGAAGCTATGGCCTAGATTCACCTTTTTCTTAATTAAGTGATATAAAGATAACTTTTCTGATGAGCACAATGAAATGGAATAAAATCAGCACAAATTTTACTATGGTGTGTTTTTTAAGGTTCTCTTGAATTCGTTGAGGTAAGACATTTTCTGTAACTTGCCAGTAAGAATATATAGTCTTGTGTGCCATAAAACCAAGTGACCAAATACCATCATGAGTTATTAAATGATGTACTCCTAGCATTTATTTCAAATTTGAATGAAAGTCTCAGAATATTTATCATCACATAAAAAATAGCTCCGTAGGACAGTGAATAAAAAGATTTTAACTGTATTTCAAGTTCTACAAATGTGAGATTTTGAAGAAACATGACCTCTGATCTGTTTGCAGTTTGACACTGAACTACTTGGATGATTTACTATAAATTATAACTGCTAATGGTTCATCTTAAAGAAGTAAATAAAAATTATTTTATAAATAATGTATAAACCTGTCAACAGCATTTTTAATTTTTTTGCTTGATAAATTTCAATCATCTCTTGAGTCCATTAAAGATGTTTTCTTGATTAAACACATGTAGTAAAATGACCTGGTGAGCATAAATAATGAATTGTATGCAAATATTGGAATTCACTTATCTGGGTATAATTAAATTACTTAAAAAATGCAGTAAGCTATTCAACTGAAATAAAGAAATGGGCAATGCCTTTGAAAGGAATCTTTTCCAAATTATGATAAAAGTAACAGTGCTCTTTATTTTAATTGACATAGATTATTAAGAAATTTTATTAGTTGTGTGAGTTACTTATTTCGTTATGATGAGAAAATGCTTGGTAAAAGTAACTTAAGAGGTTTGGTGTTAGTTAAGTCATTACCATGCTTGCTATACCAGCAAGACCTCTGTCGGTTCCTCACCATCACATAAAAGTTACAACAGAGAAGCAAACATCTGAGATGCCAGTTCATGTGGATATGTGAGCTTCAGCCTCAGTCTGAGGTCCCTACCTTATTATTACCCCATCATTAACTTGAATCTTCCTTTTGCATTTACTATATAATTTGGTTGATTGAAATTTGATATATAATTTCTCTTTTTCCCATGATATTTATTTATTCAAAATCTCTAATGTGTCATTCTTTCCCAGAAAGATTTTTCAGATTCTAGAATTCCCACTTTAATAAATTGTCCAATAAAAATTGTAAAATAAATTGCGTTATGTCCCTAGCATGTTGTGTTTCTTTTTCTGCTGTCAAGTGAACTGGACAATTTTATATAACATTTCTTTCCTTTTTCTTAAAGCAGTGAGAATTTTTTTTATCTTTTACCGTTATGAAAATGAAACGTGGTTGAGTTACATTTGTCTGACAAGCTTTGTTCTTCTCTGCCCGTATCCTTCTCTAGGATTCAGAATGTTCTCTCTTTCTTTGAATAATCTTCTTCTTTAGTCATGAGCTCCATGTCCTAATCATTTGTTTTTTGAGTCCTGTCCTCAGCTACTGGAAATCTTATTTCTTCATTTTTATGGAAGACTCTTACTCTCTTCCATGGAATTTTCCAGATTGTTTTTTTATCTAATATTTTTTTTACTTCAGGTCATTCTGATTGAGTTTATTTGCTTCCATCTCTTTATGATCTATTTCAATTTAACTGAGTGTTTTCGTCACTGTTTCTTGAATCTATTTAATTTTCTTAATATAGATTTTACGTTCTTATATTAGAGTTTTTCTTTTTTTCCCTATTTATTGATGATGTACTTTACATCATTGATACCACAGCCGAGAATAGAACTCTAAACCTTGGGCAGAGCAGTCAGAGCTCTTAACCTCTGAGCCAGTCTATCTGGCTGTTGAGTTTTTCTATATTTATCTTTTCCCCCATTTCATTTCAGTTGGTTGATATCATGGTTTTCTCAAAGCTCTCAATGCTTGACATTTGAAATTCTCAAAAATTTGAACAATTAATTCCAGTTTTCCTAACTAAACTGGCTTTATGCATTGATCTCAAGAAATCTTAAGCCAAAGATTTATCTTCCCTGAAACTGGAGTCATCTCTATTATTCCAACATAGCTGTAGATGTACAGGCCTTGGATTTCTGGGTGTGAATATCTGATGTGCTGTTATTGTTTCAACACCAGAGGGTGATCCAATTCCAGGTTTCTATCAAATTCTATGAACTATGTTGTTCTGAATAAACTGGAGAAACCCCTCAAGAGCTTAGTCATTTAACAGAATTTTTTTCTTGGGACAAGAATAGGCCTAGGTGTCATATTTACAATTACCAGTCTATGGTAAAAAATGTGGGTTTCTGATCAGATTGTGATAGGATGTGCCTCAGAATCATGTGTTATACATATTCCCACAAAGGCTACTTAATTATGATTCTTCCTGACTCCATACCCAATAGAGCCTTGAACTGTTCTGGTGGCTCATGTTGCTATGGGCTGCATATTGTTGAGATGGAGTAAGACAAACAACAGGACTAATCATCCACAAGCAATGCTCATAGGAGTTGAAGTAAAATAAAGTCATCTATGTATCACCAGTGCTGTCAAGAGATTTCATGTGTAGGTAGTCATTGGAATGGAAATCATGGGATCTCTTCAATGTTAAGTTTCATAACCCCAGAAACCAAGTTCCTGTGCAAAATTCTGTGCTTACACTATTTCCTATCCGCAGCCAGTGATTTTCATTCACTCTTTGTTTTCTAATTGTGATAGTGAATTAGTGAAGCCCATCCATTGGCACCTATGCTTGCTTTAAACTTGATTAATGCCGACTCTCCTATACTGAAGGACCTTCAGAGTTTCAGGTGTGTGCCGAGACCAACGCCACTGTCTTCGGTGAGGTTGGAACAATGAGACAAGTCCCACACCTTATATTTGAAACGTTTAAGAGTACCATCATTAAGCACTGACCTAGAAATAAATACCTTCTCAGTTAAAGGTCGGGTGATATATGGTGTGTAGGGGTCTGCCTCATTGTAGGATAAGTATAGAATCTCCATTGGTAGGCTCTGGAGTAGTTAGAGGACCTTTGCTTTCTGCCTGGCATAAGGTCTTACAACATAGCAGACGTGTTAATGAGTTCTAATACAGAGGTATATGTTATTGTTGGGGATTTCTTCCTGTCAATTTGAGACTACCTGGAATCTTCACAAAAGAAATTCAGGACAGATGGTGGAAGCACAGTATTTACTACCTAGCTTACGCATTTGACAGAAAATCTCACCTCTGACTTTTTCTGGCAGTAAGTCATGAGACCCGGTGTAACAGTGACTTTCATCATTGTGAGACTGGTGTTATTTCAAATCTATGGCCTGGATTTATTTCCTCTTCAATTCCAAACAGGAGGCATCTGCCAGTGCTAAGCTGCATGGAGCTCGGAGAGAAAGTTTGAGTATAAATATTGGTATTACGGACTCTCCCCTCCTTCCTTTAGTTCTTGCAAAGGTAGTTTGGTATATCTACTTGTGCTTAAATAGGTTTGCGAATAATGAGACATTCCAGAGCACCTTATTCAATCATTCCTTCTTCCTTACAAGAACATGAATTTCTTCAAATAACTACTTGTTTTTGTTTGTTTATTTGCTTCTCTTAACTAAAGGAAAGTCATGATCAAGTTTGGAGATATCTTTAAAATAATTTTTTTTTCTTTAAAGGATATCATTTTTAATTGAGAAAAATATACAAAATATCTCATCATATTTTAACACTTAAATACTGTATTTACATCATTTTCTATTCTTCCTTTTCCTCCTCTATCTTGTCCTCTGCCTTCTCACCTATATTGGATTCATTACCTCTTCTACACAACTATTAATAGTACCTTTACACTACTACTAATATTACTACTACACATACATACAAACTACTGAGTCCAATTAGTGATACTTTTTTTTTCCTATGTATTTATGGCTGAACATTTAGAATTGATGACCTACCAAGGGTAAATATAATATAGCACCATTAGGAGAAAATTTGTGTAAAACTTTACATAAATAACCACTAAATGTGGGCTAAAGTGATGATTTTGGTGGTGATGTTGACAAACCAAATGCAGAGAAGCCATAGATAACTTCAGACATAAAATGAATATTGTGATGGTTCGTGTTTAGATTCTCTGTCTCTGTTTCTGCATCTCTCTCTTTCTCTCTCTTTTGCATTTGTTTTGTGTGTGATATGTATGTGAATACTTTAGGTGTGATACATACACATGAGTACATGGATATAAGCAAAGAGTGTGTGCTCAGAGTCCAGAGGATATCCTAATTTGCCTTCCTCTGTTGTTCTCTTCCATAATGCCTGAAGACAAGGTATCTCACTGCCATTGTTTCTATGATATCTGGATGAGAGCAAACTGGACATTTCCTTCTACAATGTTTGTTTTTCTATATGAGCTTATCTTTGAACAATTTACCTCAGGTCCTTGTGATTGCGCAGCAAGGACTTTCCTCTCTGTATTCCTTCCCTAAACAATAGCTAGGTTTTCTGGTAAGAATAATGCATGTAAAAAACAAACTTTCATTCCATTGACTAAATGAAACAACCCAACATATTAGAAACTGTTGAATAATTTATTTATATGATGAAAACTTTTATTTTATTGAGTTCTTAAACAAGTCATTAAAATTGATCTGTTTTTCAATTCAGCCATGTGGAAAAAGAAACTCAGTTTGCTATTCAATCTGTTTCAATTCAAAAAGGCTGGTAAAGGAAAAGACCCGGACTAACTTGTCCCATTCTTACTCATTAGGAAAGAAAACTCCTTTTCATACTTTAAACTCATAGTTTTTTTTTTTTCATTAAAATATATCTGGGCGTATTTCAACAGGTAAGTAGACACAAGACAGTCACCCAGACACATATTTGAAAGTCTGATTATGCATGCATTCAACATGCTGTAAGTCTGGGAATCTGGCCATCATTTCAAGATGAGATTTGACATGGCCTACTAGCTGAGGGAATAAGAAGCTTTAACACTATGGAATACACTCCCACCCTTTGCAGGTGCCTGCGGGAGATGCATCTATAATTGATTACTCAAGTTCCCGCTGCTCTCAGAACTGTGTCGGTGAAGTTATGAATTATTTGCTGAAACTAATAAGTGGGTAACAGTTAAATCAGCACAGTGAGTGGATTTATTTATCTCTTGCATAACATGTTTTGCAAGTATTCTGTTTCAAATTGAAGATATGTTTATCATAGTATTTTCTCTACTGCTACCAGAAAAAGTTAGTACAATGAAAATATGTGTAAACTCTCTTACAGTGTAATTGATTTTGAAATAGATGTCAAGGCTTCCTTATAGAATCTTAGATAATGCCTATAAACATGAATAAGACTACTTTGCTAACTTATTTGTTTACTTTTTTTAGGAATAATTATTGCCATGTGTCCTCTTGAATTTCCATTGTAGGATCCTTCCTATTAGAACTTATATTTCTTTGATTTCCCTATAATAATTCCCCTAAGAATATGTTATAGCCATATTTTATTAAATCTACTGTTTCAATATTAATATTTTAATAATTTCCTTAGAATATTTTACAAAATTCAGTATATCTTTACTTACGTATAATATTGTCCTTTGTTTCTCCACAAGTTTTCGACCTATACCAACGCGGCTAGTGTCTGAATCACCATTTCAGTAGTAAAGATGTGAGCCTGTACTGTCCACTAAAATAAACACTATTTGCAAATGACTTCAGAGCACTTTTACTGTGCCTAGTCAGAATGGGGGTGTATTCTAGACATATCATTTCTAGAAGAAATGTGTCCATGTCTCCATTGGTAAAGTGCTTTAAATGAAAATGCATCTAAAGAGGATACTAAAGTGTTTAATGCTAGAGTAATAGAGAAAAAAGAGATACCCGAGTCTTTCTGGCCAGTCATCTATGTAAATCTGAATGCAGATTCAATTTAGGAAGACACCTAAGGTTGAACATAAGACTTTACATGTATGTGCACATGTATGCATGCACAAACACACATACCACTCACATGAATGTATAAACACACAATAAATTAATTAATAAAAAATAGTGGATTTTATAAGTTAGCTATGTAAACAGAAAGATTAAATGTATATATCAACTGCATGGAAAATGAGATCACTTAGGTATTTTGAATTAAGCAAAATATATTGCCAAAATTAGCATCACAAGTCTCAATAATGACTGCCTAAATAGGAATTTTGTATTAGATATTTTGACTTGAATTGTATTTTTATAAAAGTATGTAGATTTTATAAAAGCTGAACATTAGAATATGACTCAATGGGTATAACTTAATGTTTTCCCAATTGCATAATTTAGAACCTATGAAAATTTGTTTTATTAACATTACCTTTTTATACAGATTTATTTGCTTCTTGGGTAGAGAGACCATTATGCCTTGAATACTCAACAATTCTAAGATGACTATCAACTTTGAGGCTTACGGGAGAATTGTTTCATATCTTTTTTTCTTAGACAATAATTCCATCATTTCTCTCTTTGCTGTAATTCCTCAAATTCTGTCATAAATTTATTTTTGTTCCTTTTTAAATCCATGCTTCCTTTCATTAATAAATACATATATGCATACAGATATATATATTCTTAAATATAACTGGTTTAGTCTATATTTATACTTTTAGGTATAAAATGACCATTGGGTAATGGATAACCAATGAGTGTGCTTTTCTTTGGAGAAAACTATTTCTTCTGTTTACAGCATTCCTTACTTACATGTAGTTATGTGCTAGATTGAGGTCCTGTGACTGTCAAAGCAGAGCTTCCCAATTTGACATGTCTACTGCTGTCCTTGTTCAGCCCATGTTTGGATAAAGATATTGATGAGAAATTCTGTGCTTCTAAGATCTGTCATTGTAAAGAGATAGAATTTTAGAGAAAACACTGTGTTTTATCTGTTTACACTCTTCCTGATGCCACTTCTGCAATGTCCTCTGAACCTTAGGTATAGGAGTTACTTTGAAGATGTAGCTCTTGAGACTGAAGTCCAAATCTCTGCATTTTGATTGGCCTTTGGTTCCTGAGTGGTTTCCACCAATTGCAAAGAGAACATTCCTCTCTTTCTTTTCTAAGTTGGAGTAGAAGAACTGAAGTCAATTTCATGTTTTGCTTGGATAGTATTAGAATGTATCGTTTTGAAATAAAAAGATATATATTGAATGATCCTGGGCATAGTGCCAAACCTTATGTGGAAAAGTGAGAAAATACCATTTAGGATATCATAATTATACCAACAAAGTATTCTTCCAACACTCAACAATACTCCTTTGTCCTGGTGATATTACAGAGGTTGTATGAAGTCATGTTATAACTTCTCTTCAAATGTGTGATTATCTTGTCTCAGCCCTAAAGATGCTGCTAATGGGAGCTTGTATAATTAATCTTGACATTTATAAAAAGTCTTATAACTGTCACGTGTGAAAACCTGCCCAGACATAGGATGCTTTGCTTAGTAGCCTCATATTCTTCAAACATACTGAAACATTTAAAATTATCTAACTTGTAAGGGTAATATGTCATTATGAGAATATATAAGGCATACAAGTTATATGATCAAACATTTAAAATATAGATTTTTGTTAAATTATACACAATCCTCCCTTTTGTGACATAAACTATACTCAAATATTATGAAGTTATTAGCAACATATCATCTTGTTTTTTTAATACATAAGACATTAGAATATAGATGTCTATAACAATTTCACAAAAAATACCTTTTAACATTTATTTTTGGCTATATTTATCAATATCCTCACTCTTAAGAAGATAATTGCATTTATTTACCTCTCAAAATAAATGTGTTGAAGTCTTTATATTATATGAAAAGTTAGCATAAAGTAAATGTTTGATACATGTTATGCATGCTACATTCTGAAGATTTCCAAACAATATTCTAAACTAGGAATTCATATGAAACATTTATTAATCAAAATGAAAATCTATATAGTAAGCATTTCAGTAAACATGTCTTCATTATTTTTATTGTTTCCAGTGAATATAAAATAACTAATATAGTCTATTCTTTTAAAATATATTCTATTTAAACAGTGACATCATTATATTTTATAAATTCTTTAGAAGTATTTCTGTTTTAAATGTGAAATAATTTAATATTCTCAGTCCAAGACAAGGCATAGAATACCATTTTGTGCCACAAATTTAAAATATGTTATTCTGCAGGTGAAATATTTTTATTAAATTATAAAAGTACATCAAAGTTGGTTTTACTGAGGGTAAATTTTACTGCTTTATCATTTGAGACTCAGGATTCTTCAATATATAAGTTTTCCAGTATAATCTTTTTAATGTTGGTTATGCATTATTCATGTGTGATATATTACCACTTTGATAATCCCTTTTCACTGCAAAACATGCTTGTTTTGTACTCACATTTTAGAGCTCTAGAGTGCAATGCCTTCTGTTATATTTTTATTTGAACTTGATAAAAATTCCTTTGGGAAGAATGGAGACATGATGAGTAAATATAATACTGTAAAATGTAGTGTTTTTCTAAAAGAGGAAAAGATTGTCAGTTGAAACTTAAAGCATCCCTTGAGACATATGGGATCTAATTAGTAACACTGAATCAATATGGCTTCATTAGTTGTGATAATTGTGCTTTAGTAATATGGAAGACATTAGCAACCGAAAAAATTCAAGGAATGGTGTACGTAAAAACGTTTATAGAATAATTATAACTTTTCTGTCATACTAACTAATATAAAGTTTATAAACTGCCAAGATATATTTTTTGAGATTTGTGGACTTCTTAATACTAAAACTAACTTCTTCCTCCACTCTTACCCTAAGATTTTTGGTCTTCATTATCATTTGTGAATTATTCCTAAGAAAGCAAAAATATTCAGAGACCCACTAATTCGAGTCCATTAAAATACCAAGCCTAAAGTAAAGCTATATTTATGAAGAGGATCTGGTCCAGGCCAATTTATGCCTTGTGCTTGCTGCTTAAATATTTGTGTGTATGTGCACCTTGCTTAGTTCATTCATGAGTGCCTTGTTTTCCTGCTGTTCTTCATCTGCTCTCACTCTTACATTCTTCCAGGATCCTTTTTTGTGGGATTCCCTGATCTGTAAGAGATATTTGATAAGACATCTCATTTAGAGTTGTATGTTCCAATGACTCCATCACTATATAATATCTGGATGTGGTTCTCTGCATCCATTCCATCTGCTGCTTTAGAAAGCTTTTCTCACTTAGACAACAAAGAGAACTTACATAGATCTAATCTACATGGGAAACAGAAAGCAGAAAAAGACAAGATCTCCTGAGTAAATTGGGAACATGGGGACCTTGGGGGAGGGTTGAAGGGGGGCGGAGAGAGGCAGGGAGGGGAGCAGAAAAAATGTAGAGCTCAATAAAATCAATAAAAAATGCCTTCATAGATTAAGCTGTATTACATTAATCAAACCCATTTAAAGGGTAAAGGCCAAGAAAAAAATTCAACTTAATGAAAATAAAAGATTGGCCATGGTTGAAATGTCACAAAGTTTCATTGTATTGGCTCGGGAGTAGGGGGGAGATAGCTTCTCTCCTGATGACTAGATAAGATACTGATCATGAGTATAGCAGAATATTATTAGGAGAGATTTGATTGATTTTTTTTTTATTTTAAGGTCAGAATATTTGGTTTAACCCTAGGTCTCTACGTTAACTAGCCCCTGGTTCTAACCATGAGACAATAGTGTTTTCTTTAAATAAACTTTTTTTATGTTAGGAGTTAATAGGATATATTTACCATTGTCTTTAACTTTATCAAGTCTGAAATGAAAGACCCTCCCCCCAAAATGTCATTTCTTATGTTTAAATACTAAATGTTGCCTCATGTGTGGTTTTCCAACTTCATGTCAATACAATAAACTAGAACAACATCAACTTCTTTTTGAGACATATCAAGAAATTTTAGAGCATAAATATGTTCAACAACTATATGAGTTTCCTATAACTAAACTATTGAAAAGCTTACTTCTAGCAAATTAGGGCCTTGTATAATTCATCTTGACCCTCTGACCACAATTAGTGTATATTATCAGTATTTAATTAAAAGGGTTGAATGCATGAAATTATGTGGATCTTCAAGTGTTTGGTCATGTTGTTATCACACCTGACTGATCTATTGATTAAACAATAATTAAGTTTAATTATTGCTGTATGACTATATATCGTTTTTTTTTCTCATGGTTTATTTTTTTTATATTTAAAAATTTCCATCTCCTTCCCTCCTCCTCCCCCCTCCCTCCCCTCCTCCTCCCCCTTCCCTCCCCTCCTTCTCCCCCTTCCCTCCCCTCTCCTCCTCCCATACCTCCCCTCCCTCCCTCTCAAGGCCAAGGAGCCATCAGGGTTCCCCACTCTATGCTAAGACCAAGGTCCTCCCAACTCCCCCCAGGTCCAGGAAGGTGATCGACCAAGCTGAGAAGGCTCCCACAGAGCCCGTCCATGAAGAACAATCATAGCCCAGAGCCATTGTCCTTTGCTTCTCAGTCAGCCCCCGCTGTTGGCCACACTCAGAGAGACGGGTTTGGTCGCATGATCCATCAGTCCCATTCCAACTGGAGTTGGTGATCTCCCATTAGTTCTGTCCCACCGTTTCCATGCGTGAACGCACCCCTCTCGTTCCTGACTTTCTCCCTCATGTTCTCCTTCTGCTTCTTCTCTTCTGCTCCTCATCGGGACCTTGGGAGCTCAGTCCAGTGCTCCAATGTGGGGCTCAGTCACCTTCCCCATCTGTCGCCAGCTGGAGGTTCCCTCACGGTCCTGACTTTCTTTCTCATGTTCTCTCTCCTTCTGCTCCTTTGAAAAGTTCTCTGAGAAGGGAGCTAACAATGAATTGAATGTATTTGACAGGCTGGATTTTCATGGTTTTACATCTGCATTTGGGGGTGGATTTAGCTAGAATTAAACAATGTATGGATTAATATTTTGTGGTTAGGACACACAGTAAAGGTAAAGAGTAATGTTAGGTTTTTCTGTGCATTTAGCTTCATGATAAGCAAGCATTTTTCCCAGAGAGCATGCTTAGTATAGAATTCTTCAGAAGGGGAGAAAAGTGATTTATTTGATAATAGTCCTATCTTTCAGTACAAGAATTTTCTGGAACAAACACTTAAGTTATATTGTCATAGGAGGTAAAAGTTCTCAGGAGTGGGGCGCAATTCAAAGAATAAAAAGCTATTTCACAGCAGAAAGTGCTCTGAGATTCACCTCACATTAAATCATCCTCAGATACATGTGCGCCATTTATTATGTGGTCCTCACAGAGTAAAGTGCTGTCTTCGATGTGCACATTAAGCAGGAAATTCATATGGTCACTGTTCTTACACTCTGGTATAAGATACTGTCAGGTTTCAAAGCATTTATAGTGTCATGTCATTAGTGTTAGATAGCCCAGGATGAGAAGAAGGAATGTGACAGTTGTTCAGGGTGAAATACACATAACCGGATAAGTAGGATACTCCAAGGGCAACTGAGGGAGAATAATAAAATGAATGAGGGTTTTAGTAGATGCAAAGTGACAATTAAAGAATAATTATATAGACACTCTGAGTACAGAGTTTTAGATAAAGACAAATTGTAGGACAGCATTGTAGCTAGTTCAGTAGTTCTTTACAAAGTAAAAGGGATAGATTCCCCTACCAAGTACATTAAATATACTTCTAGGTACCAATGATGTATGTTCCTCTAAATGCAAGTGTTTAGGTCCTAGCCTACAATATGATGATTCAGGAGGATGATGCCCAGGAAATGATTAGGTGGTGAAGCATTGCTCATACTTTATAGTGCCTTTATAGAAGCAGCCAGAGAAATGCGTGTGGAGTAATCAAGAGGTGAACCCTCACCAGAGCCCTGCTCTCTCAAATTCATGACCTATTTAACTATTACTGCTATACATAAATGTGTGTGTGTCCCCCCTGTGTATATGCACATAGGTATGCACATGAGACCATATAACGTTGTTCAAATATGTGTATGCAGAAGTGAGGAATTAATATTGTGTAAGATATCTGTGGGCTTGCCCTTGAAGAATAGTTCTTTCTTTCTCAACAGCCATTAGTTGTTTATTGCTCTTCACCTAGGGTTAAGGTGTTGTTAAGTTTTCTCAACTCACACTGTCATGTCACATGATATTAGTTTTCTTCTGATCTTCTTTGGCAGCTATGTTCTTGATGTTTCGTGACTGTAATTTCCCTGTCATTGTATGGAGTACTCTATTTTGTAGCCAATTTTCTAGTTCTCCTACACTTACAACCTTTCTGCACATTTGATCTCTGATTCTTATACAGAACCCACCACTTTTAGGATTTTCTCTGTAGTTAAAAGCTTATACTATCTTAAGTTCTCATTCCCTTATTTTTTTTTAAACTAATTTCTCAGTTGCCCCATTCTAAGATTTGAGATCCCATTGCTTTCTCTCTCCCATTCCCACTCTGACTCCTTGCATCTACATTCAGCTACTGTGGCAAGGACAATGTTTTTTGTACACACCTCGCGTTCACCACAGCCGTTCTAGTCTGCGTGAATTTTGAAACAGCTTTGCCTTCTCAAGAACCTCTTGCTTTCTGACCAGTTAAAATCCCCATCACAGGAAGAAGAGTTCTCAAACATTTCAGTTTCTCCCATAAGAAGACAGTAGAGGCACATTTCTCAACTTTGAGAGCCCTTTTACAGAACCTCTCCATTGGTTGCCAGATGCCCGTTGTCTGATCTCTTGTAAAATATCTTTTTATTTGACCTTCCACTTGGCCAGAAGCCAGCATTCATCTTACTGTCGGAAAACTTTTAAAAAGGAATTTTACTTCTTTTCTTCAAAAACCTTAATGGTTTAGCACCTTGCCCGCAACTCCACCCATTATCCAACTTCCCCACATCACTTCCTCTCAAACTTTGAAAATACTTCATTTTTGTTTGCCTGTTTTTTCTTCGCTCTTCGTCCAATCCAATTTGTGTTTCCCAGTGATTCTTGTGAGTAGAACTTGCCCTGGTTTGTGGTTTGCCATGTCTCAAATTGTTGTTCAAGTAAACTGCTTCCCTTCCTCCACAGCTAACAAATGCCAGCAGTGCCTCACTTCTCCTGGGGGTTTGTGTCTGCCTTCCAACTTCTATGCTGACATTTAGTTGCCTGGAGCTTACGTAGGCATTGCGAGCTTATGTCACAATCACCGAGTTTATAAATGCATCTGTCAGCTGTGCTTAGAAACGGTTGCCTTGATGCGATACACGGCCACTCGCTCTTACACTCTGGCCCCTCTTCCTCAAAGAGTATAAGGCCCTAGAGTGTGGCTGGATTATGAACACCACATTTAGTGGTGAGTGAATCCACCCGTTTTCTCTGTCCTTCAGTCAGCTGTGAGGTCTGAGCGCTCATCACTTTTTACTCTCTGCACCTCAGGCAGTTGTGAGCTCTCTGGGTTAGTTGCCAGCTGGCGCAAAAAGTAGCTTCGCTGACGTATGGGTATGGCAAGGTTTCCTTGTGACTCTTTTAATCTACTTCCACATAAAATGATAAGAATTGGTGCTTCCTTAAGACCTATGACCTATCTAAACAGATTCTCAGGCACTTTTGTAGTAATAGGTATGATGGGGTCTGTCTCATGGAGTGGTTCATATATCTATCTATCTATCTATCTATCTATCTATATGTATAAGCAGAGGGTAGCTGTTTATCACTGTAATATACGGACAGCCCAGTATTTCACCAATGGGCTACTTGAATGTTGGCAGACCAGATCCTGCTATAATTTGTCAGGGTTAGGATTACATCTCTCCTACAGCAGATTTTATAGTGCCTTTTCAGTACCTTGAGTGATAGACTGTAGAGATTAAGATTCCATATTTTGTGACTAGAATATGTCATTTCTTCAGCAATACAGTCTGGTTCAGAATTTAAGGACGCTGAACAAAAGACTTTGAAATGCATTTTCAAAATAATTCTGCTGCAGCACAGACTTGCCACAGTGCCCCTGAACAATGGATATCACCGTCTAAAGGGTGACACACTTGACAAACATATGCAAAAGGACCTTGCATTAACGACAGAATGTACTGTGAGGTTTCTGGTTTTAAATTGTATCCTTCTCTGCTTCTGTCTTTTTGTACGACAGAACTACCTTCTGATCCTTTTCTATAAACCATGCCTAAATCTTATCCCCCTAATAATTTGACATGTTCTTTTTCAACATAAAACTACTTTTCTGCCATTTATATAATGCTTTGCAAAACCTAGTACTAAAGATCATCTTCTATGGAAGTATCTCTTTACCCGGTGCCTGCCTTGCTTCTTCTGGAAACCTGAACGCTAACTAAACTTCATACTCTGCCAAGCAGAATCAGGCTCTCTGTCTTTGTTTAACAGATTCTTCTGTACCAAATACCTCCATTTCTATCTTTCTCCCAACTCACCTCTCCCCTTAGCAGCCTAACACTTAACAACCATTCTTTGTCATGCAGAGGACTTGTCTAGAACTGATTCTCTATCTGGGAGACCCACATGAAGTGCCTGAGCCAAAATTGGCTATTGACACCACAAGTGGAGCAATCACAGTTGCAACAGATATAATCAAGTGAAAGGACCCCAGGCTGCTCCTACCTGTGAGCATATGCACTTTGTATACATCTGTTATGTCTGTTCTTGTTTAATTTGCTTTGTAAGGTCTGTAAAAATCAATCTAAGAACAAGCCGAGCACCACCATCCATTCCTGAAAGCTGTAAAAATGGAACCTTTAATCTTTTCAATAAATGTGTAAATTCTATTAAAAATTTTGTAGTTATACTACTAATTTCTGAACCTTGTGTCCTGAATTGGCCCCTCAATTTTATCTTTGGTCATTTGCAGTTGATCCCTACTCAGAGGGTATTGCAGCAATGAAACTACATGTACCTAAATCCCTTGACTTCCCAGTAATGCCAGAAAATCTCTGAAATCAAGAACCTTAGGCCTCCTATCTACTTATTGGCACCAGAAATTTTCGAGATTTACTAAACATCAATTCCCTCATTAATTTTGTTTTCAACACTTGGGTGAGAGATAGTAGGTAGTTAAGAAAATTTTAGCAGACTTTTTAAAAGCCATTGAGAAACATGCTTTATCCCTTACATTATGTTATTCTTCAATTTTAAAATAAAACAATGTCTATGATTGGCTGCCCCTGAATGAAGATGCTAGCATCTTCCAGCAGGAAAGAACTACATGGACAACTGTCTTCCCTTCTCAAATTATCACTAGAAACAAATTTCTGGAACATTGTCTGTAGCCATGACTTTTTGGTATAATCATCTATTTTTGTTACAATTTCCTAAAATTTAAATAATAAGCCATCCACATCTAATTGTAGTAATTAGTACTTACATTGGAACACACAAACACACACACAAACACACACACACAAACACACACACACACAAACACACACCTTGCAGACACTGAAAAATGGCTGCCCATAAAAGATATTCATTTGTCATTCTTCTACTCAGTCCTCATGATTCCTTAGTCTCACCTGACAAGACCATTCTCAGAACAGAAAAGGACACTTCTCATCTTCCTCCCCAATGGTGTACCACTCTTCTGCTCAGTGGATCCTCTACCTTGAAAGTGGATGCCAGGCTCTGATCCTTACAGGGACCTCCTCGGCATGCCTCTTCTACACAAGAAAGACTTCACATTGTTTCGTGTGTGTGTGTGTGTGTGTGTGTGTGTGTGTAGATATACATGAATTGTGCTATAAGTGTGGATGGCAGACATATATCTGCAGAATCCAGTTTTGTTCTGGGCACTGAAGTCAGTTTACAGATTTGATAACCAGTTCCTTCACTGCTAGGCCATCTTCTCAAACTTCATATTACTTCTTCTTTGGTAATTTTTATTATTTTTGTAATCATATTACCTAAAATATTATTTGTTTTTCTTGTGGTGCTATTCAAATTTGTAGAATTACATAACCCTTATTCTTAACTCAGGGAAGTAGAATGCTATCACCATATTATAAATAATCAAACTTACTAATATTTACTAATTCTTTACATATTTACTAATTTAATATTTACTAATGCTTTAAATGTTTACTAATATTTACATAATTTACTAATGCTTTTTTTATTACTTGTTGTAGGTAGCTACTTGCAAACTTGTTTTTCAACAAATTTTTTAGTAACAATGAATATAGAACATTAAGATGAATACTTGGACTTCTGTCAAAATATTCATAGCCATGATTTATCTATTGATTCAATTGAATTTGAGATTAATTTTTCCTCTCTGTGAAAAAACAACTCAAGGGCTAAAGAGTGAATCACTGTAGCTAAAGTTCAACTGTATACTGGAAGAATATAGTCATTTAAAGTTATATGTCTTCTGGGTACAATATGAGTTCTAATTTTTCATAAAGGTTAGTTGGATGTTTTAAGTATAGATTAAAATCTTTATAAGAAAAGATGAGATGTTTTTGATGACCATTAATGATGTCTTCAGATGTGTGATAAAGGAGTTAATTTGGGAGAGCCTAATATCAAGTCTGTTTGTTCTGTGCAGAGAATAACCAGATTTTCTTGTATTTTCTTTTAATCTAGTTCTTTCCTTATTGGCAGAGGAAAATACTATCTTACCAAGAGCCACATCTTGTGTTTTAAGTGTTCAATGGTCCCCAAGAATTGAGTCACTTCTTTGATGCTGTCATTCTATGCCATAGCTCTTAGAACAGCAACAAAATAATAATAATAAAAAACACTGATTATGCTGAGAAACAGCCAAACTTGAGTCCCAATGCATTATTTTGGGAGATGGCAGACAGTCCAATGACTGATTATTAAGAAACTGCTTCAAAATATTAGTAGAAACATTATTCTCTCTAGCGTGGACCTTGTCTTTCTTTCTGTAACTGACTTTATTTAAAAACTTCCAGGTCTATCCATCCTCTCAAGCGAGCTTCATTTCTATAGTGAGATGTACATATGTATTGTAATTTCTTCCCCCACTGACCAGATGATGTCTTATACTTTGCTGAGATTATTTGAAAAATGAAGTCATGTAATTTTTGTAACTATTGTTCTTAGACAATATCTGGATATAAGATGATATGTGATTTGATATAGCTTTTGAATAATCCTGCTCCCCATTAATTTTTAATACCTAATTCCTCAATAAGGCATACACTATTGAAGTTTTGTGTAGGAAAGCAGTTTTAACATATTTAAAAAGAAAATAAAGCATATCTTTCTTATGTATATGCACCTTTCTGAACTAAAACAACTATTTTGTTGAGGTTTTAATTTCCCTTTCCTGCTCTTGATAATCAGTGCCCACTTTTGCTCAAAATAACCAATGAGAACTTTGATCACAAAGAACTGCCAGTGTAATTCAGGATATTACCATAAGATGGTGGTATTTTAAAGGGCAGAGCGGTTAACCCCTCAAACTAGTACAACTTGAAGGCACCACCATTTGTTCAAAAAGTAACAAATAGTGGTTAAGTTGGTATTTATAAGAATTAGACACAATTTTGGAAAAATTTTTAAATATCAGTTCAAAGCCAGTGTCAGCTGTTCCTCTGATCATTGCCTGTGTCTCCTCTGACTAGCCATCATGAATTGATTTAATTTGGATTTGAAATCTGAACTGAGACCTCCCCGGTTACTCTAACAACCCTTGTCTACCTTCCAAGAGTTTCCCGCCAAACAAAGTTTGAGTAAAGCCAGCAAACTGTCAAAGTCTTTCCATTACCCCAACCCCTGCTGAAATAGAGTCTTTCCAGTAATGATCAGACTCCCTGTCGAGGTGACAGGAGGCACATGTCCTTTTCTAGAACCCAAGTCACATCAGGGATAATGGAAGGGCTTTGAAAGAATGTACTTCATCGAAAACAGAAATATTCTCTGTGCAGAATGATCTCATGCTTTAAACTCAATTCACTTCCCATCCTTAGATAACACGCATATTATTGATACATGTGTAAGTTTATCATATTGAAATTAAATCTATTTAAATGTTACAATAAAATACTAACAATTTTAGACATGTTCTACACATATATAATGTTTTAGGTATTAGGTAAATGTATTATCTAATGAAATGCATTATCTAAATACCTATAAATTTTGAAATCTCTCTTTCATGTTGTATAGGAATAAATATTTATAATAGGTCTAAAATTATGACTAATTTATTCACCAATTTAAGTAAATTTATATAGTCATGTAATTCTTACTTTCTCTGGATAATGTAGGTTTTATTTCTAAGATCCATTGAAAAGACAATATAATAAAGTCAAATAGATTAGATAGACTAACAGAGTCTACTACAGTATTAAAAATAGTGTATCTCCAAGTCTATGATATCATCTATCTTGTTACTTTAAGAAAACATAAACATATACATTATTAATTTTTCCTAATGTGAATGAATTTTAAGTATAACTTCAGTGCTGAATGTTTCAGTATTATCATCACCCTCATGACTTTTGCCTTGTTTTACAAGTGGAACCAACTTCTTTCTAATCATTCTAATCTAAAATATCAAACATTTGCAAATAAATTTTAAACAAAATTAGTTTTCCATCAGTCCATAAAGAGTACAGAAATGTCTTTGAGCCATTACTTTGGCATAATTTCAGTGTCTTAAGTTTCAGATATAAGATTAAGAAATTGCAAATCCATTGGCCTGATTTTGCAGTTAAAAATGTCAGAATTTGGTATCATCATACCCCTGTTGAAATATATGATTTTTTAAGGAGGGTACAGGGTTGTCAAAGTTCATTTTGGATTCACTCTATTTCCAGGTCTTGCTTATTAGCTAAAATATTTCAGAAAATATATCTAAAAATTAAAATTTAAATAACTGTACACTTTCTTCCTTAGAAACACACACACACACACACACACACACACACACACACACGTCCAGAAATTCATTTTCTCTACCTTTTTTTATCACTTGCCTGGAGGTGCAAGTGATTAATCCCAGCACTTAGGAGAGAGTCAGATGGCCACCTTGGTCTACAAAATGAGTTTCAGGAAGTCAGAACTGTTACACAGAGAAACTCTCTCTTGAACAACAAATTCTGCAAACAAATAAACGAATAGTAGCACTTTTTGAAGTTTAGATATACTTTCTGTTAGCAAGTGGATTCTATTATTTTTCTTTTACATTTCTATGTACATGTGGTATGTTTTTATGCATGTTACCATACATATAGATACACATATGTGTGCAGGTTCGTGTAAATACGTGACATGAATGTAGAGGTCTGACCTTGGTATCAGACATCTTCCTTGATCACTCTCCTTTTTATTCATTGGCATAGTCTTTCAATTTAATACAATTCTGGTACAGGTACATAATCAAGATAGCCAGCTTACTCCAGGAGTTGCCTGTTTTTTCCTTCTTTGTCTGAAATTACACACATGACCATGTGGTGATTACACAGTTTCTGTGGATGTGACTGATTTTCTGCTTGCATATTAGCTACTAGCCACTGAGCCATCTCTCCACTTCTGCTGGATTCCACTTCAAGCATCTAACTAGTGTTTAAATTTCTACTCACAAGGGAAAATTCAAATTTTAATCTCTCAATACCTCATGAAAATACTCAAAGATATTTGGTTCTTAAGACCTCTTCAACATTTTGTGTCAATTTATCTGCTAATTCCGTCTATGAGAACAGTGTAATTATTTCCTAAAGAAAACATATTTCATCACTGTATTATTTTCAATTGATATTATATGTTACAGGCCTATTATTGATTTTAAATAACTCATATTGTTTTATTGTTTGCATATCAGAAATACATAATTGGTAAAATGAAGTGTCTGAATAGCCATGGGCCCTATGGATTCTCTAGACCGATAAATGCTTCTGGGTCTTTTCAGCTTCTACAGACTGATTAGTAGTCAGACCTTGGCCTATGCTCCTTTTACTCTACCTTCAAAATTGATTTTTTTCACACACTGCTTTCTTTCTCATTCTCTTTCTTGTATATTTCTGGCTCTCTTTAAGATCACAGTCTTTCCAAAAATTAATAAATTGGCATGAGATTGGTATGTAATTCAGCCTAGAGAATAATAACATCTTCATGTATTATAATTTGCCATCTCTATGACTTCAGTGTATTGTTAGTACTTTTTAAAACTGAAATATTCTTGTCTGTGCAACACAAGCATAAATAAGGATGTTTTTAACAGTTTCTAGAGAGACTGTCATCTTGTGCTAAAATCAGCATTAAAGTTCATGGAGGGCCAGCTATGACATGGTTGACATTTCTAAACCATGAAAATAAGGGCTCTGGCATCCAGAAAAAGTCATACAAGAACAGGTGTGTGTATGTGTGTGTGTGTGTGTGTGTGTGTTTATGTGTGTCTATGTACAGAAAAATCAAATAAACAGAAAATACAGAAATAAGCAGGAAAAAATTATGGCATAAGAGGGAATCAAAATCAGTTTGCAGGAATGAGATATCATGCCAGATATTTGTGTTATCATTACAATCTGTAAAAAATAACAATATTTCCAATATAAAAATATAAAACACATTTATAACACAACTTGTCACACTAGGTCATTTTTTGAAAATGATGCTAAAAGGTACTTTCCCATATTTTCCTTTTGTTACTAATTTCTGGAGATGGAATATTATGCACTTAAACATATTTTAAAATTAGGAAAGAAACTGCACAGTAGAAAACATGAGACATATGAGCACTCATTTGAAGTGATATCATAGCTCATGCACTATGGGGGTAGGACACTGATATTTTAGAGGCCTTAGGCAAGAGTGTGTTTCTATTTCAGACTTCATAGATGGCCACAGTGAGGTCATAGTGCAGAAACATTCTAGGACAAGTGTGTGATACCTGTAATTTCTAGAATGGTTATTGTAGAGATGGGTGGCCTGAGGCTATGGCCATGGATTTAATCAAACAACCACGTTCAATTAACTTTGATATGCTAAATGACATTTGGCTCCTGAAAAACTCATGAATTTTATAATGAGACCTAAAGTAGAGCAATTGTAACTATTGCTTGGGAATATTTGTTCTGAAAATATTTTTCTTAGCTAAGAGAATATTTTTCTTAGGATTTGGCATTTGTGTAAAAATTACAAAATTGAAGAAGATCCCTGCCACATTAAGGATCTCTCATATAAATAACAATCCTCATAATAACTGAAACACTGATGAGAGATTAATATAGCGCTTGGCAACAGTAACCTACGTGAAGATTGTTGTAAATTTCCACCTCATTATTCAGACTACAACAGCTATGGATAAAAGTCTCTCTGGTGTTTCTACTCAGATGAGGTTAGTTTTGTTTCCCAGACTTGCCTTTTCTAGTTTTAGATGCATTGCAGTAAAGAACCTTCAAAATAAAACTTTGAGGACTTTGATTGATGAGATGTGCCAGGTATTTGACTTAATACTGAACTTGATTAAGAAACATTTTAAATATTTGACTGACAAACTGGAGAGACTTAAATAAAAAAGAGTTATTTTTCAATGAGATATTTATGAAATGTTTTGAAAATATTGTTCTTATAATCCTTTCATATAGAGAAATGGTAATTTATGTTTTAATGCATGTATACAATGTATGTATATGGACCTGCAATCTAAATAAATCAACAAAATATGATATATAATATGTTTGGTAGAGTTGCCATGATGGAATTCCTCAGATTGAATTACCTCAAATAAAAATTTTGTCTTCTGATAACAGTGGAGGCTGGAAAGTCAGGATGATAATACAGGTAGGGTTGGTCTCTGTTGCGTTTTTCTTCAAGATTTGGCTTTCAAGTACTATACTATTTATGCTCCTACATTCATTGATCAAGCTGTACTATGAGATATTAATGCTTATTTTAGAAGGAATCATGTTATATTTAAGTTTTTTTCCCTCAAACTGGGGTTAGTTTTGGAAGATTTAGTTTTCAGACTTGTTAAATAAATCTCATTGGAACATGGTAATCACAAATCACTTCTTACGTTCAATGAACGCATAGTTTGGAGCTACCTTTTTTTCTGACTACAATACACTGGCAACATGTCATGAAAGTAGAAAATTTTATATAATGGTTCCCTGGGTCCATATGATATTGGTAAAAAAAAAATCAAAAATACTTTTGGAGAAAAATCATTGTGGTAGGCACTTCCAGGTAGAAAGTCTAAGTCAAAAAGTTGTAGGTGTTTGCAATTATTGAATGATACTCTTATGTTTTGTTACTTTTACATGTTACATTTTAATATACCTACTACTGTTGCATGCTTTTTAAAGGTAAGATATGATGAGAAACATAGGTAAACCTAATTTCCTCTAAAATGAAATTACAATTTTTTTCAAAGTTACCCACTTGTTTTTACAATGATATGGGAATAACTTAACTCCCTTTGGATTTCTATTTAATTTAATGCCAATTGAATAAAATGGAATCTATACCTGACACACTTTTTTTTTTTTTTGGTTTTTCGAGACAGGGTTTCTCTGCAGCGTTTTTAGAGCCTGTCCTGGAACTAGCTCTTGTAGAGCAGGCTGGCCTCGAACTCACAGAGATCCGCCTGTCTCTGCCTCCCGAGTGCTGGGATTAAAGGCATGCGCCACCACCGCCCAGCTTCCTGACACACTTTTAAACTGACCAAGGGCCTGAAATTAGAGACATCATTGGACCAATGGGAAATCATATTATTATTATTTTTCTAAAAGAAGAAGGCAATAAAGCAACTCCTAATTGCAATATATTATACTCAGAGAGCTGAAAATTGTTTAACATTTATCACAAAAGCTCTTCGAAATTGATTTAAATCAACATAGAGACACACAATTGAACAAAGATCAAAGAGTGAGAAATATTGGAAAACAAAGTTCCAAATGGGATGCCTTTATTAAACACCGTCTGTCAAGGTTCACAGGTCTATGTGGAAACAGGGAGAAGGATAAGTATCGAAGCTGGCAGATGACTCCAACAATGGGCCATGTGAACTCTCTGAGTGTGGAGCACATTGTTGAAGATCTGCACAAATTTCAGCATTGAGCAGAGAAAAGAGAAACATAACCAAGAAGCTATTTGCAATTGATGCCTTCCAGGAAAAGAAAAGTAAGTTTTCGTTCAACAGGTCTCATGATTTTCTAAACAGTATAAAAATCTTGCTTTTAAGTCCAGGAAGGTGAGCAACCAAACTGACAAGGCTCACAGTGAGCCCGTCCATGCTGTACTAAACATAGTGAAGGGAACCCTGATGGCTCTTTGTCTTTGGAGAGGGGTGGAGTGGGGGTATGGGTGGAAGGGAGTGGAGGGAAGGGAGAGGAGAAGGGGAGGAGATGGAAATCTTGAATAAAAAAAATGAGAAAAAAAAGATTCATGGAAAGAAAAAAACTAAATGAAATTCTAAAATGAATAAAGTTTCTGTTCCAGTTTCCGTTGTAAAAAAAAAAAAAATCTTGCTTTTAGTCATACAAGAACCTAGAGAAGAACATAGTTTCATACTAAAACTGTATTTGGATGGAAGGGTCCAATTTGATATGTAAAATATACAATCTACTCATTTTACTAAGTCAACCTATAGAAGTTGTAAATTGTTTGACTCTCAAAGTTTAGAATCTTAGAGTTTACTAGGAGCCAAACCTAAATGTCATAGTTCTGGTTAGGTTCTTTTATGTTTCGAATCCCCATGACCTGATAAATCTCAAAATATTTTTTTCTTCTTCATTGATTCTCATCATCCTAAATGGAAAGGATATGATAGATAACTGACCCGATTAGGGAAACATTGTGGAAGACAGGCAATGATTGAATGAAGAATAATGTAATGAGGGAGTTCCCTGGAGAACTTTTCCAGTAGAGCATATCTGAAGTTGGTTTATTTAGAGAGAAAAGCTGAGTCTGAGTATTTTAAGAGTCTGGATATTCCCTTATCATTTATTGTTACATCCTTGAAATATATGTGCAAACTTGGTGAACCAATGACTTTTCCATAACTAAGTATATAAATTATGTTCCTGAAATACCCACAGGACACTATACATTTATGTATATTCTGATTAGATTTCCCTCCTTCCACATCTCCTAGTTCCTCCCCAACTTTTCCTGTTTCTGGATATATGATCTTCTTGTCATTAGAAAAGAACAGTCAAAGCTGGGAGGTGGTGATGCATGCCTTTAACTCCAGCACTCTGAAGGCAAATGCAAACAGATCTTTGTGAGTTTGTGGTCAACCTGGTCTACAGAGGGAGTGCCAGGACAGGCTCTAAAGCTACCAAGACAAATCTTGTCACAAAATACCAAAGCAAGCAAACATAAAACCCCAGAAAGAACAGTCTTCTGAGAGATATTAATAAAACATAGCATAATAAAATATAACAAGATAGAATAGCACCACCATGTCAATGTTGGACAGGGCAAAACATCAGAAGGAATCAAAGCCCTTGAGAAGGCACTCATTCACATGCTCCGGAGTCTCATTAAATTGCTAACTGAAAGCCTTGATATTTATGTGGAGGACCTGGTGCCGAGCTGTGCAGGCCTGTGCTTGCGTCCCCAGTCTCTGTGAGTTCATATGAATCTTGCTCACTTGATTCCTAGGGCATTGTTCTGGTTCCTCCACCCTACTCCCAGGCTCATACAATTATTTACTATTCCTCTTCAGTGGGTTTTCTAATCTCCAAAAGAGAAGTTTGAAGAGAGCTCTGTGACTCACGGTCTGTGTCTCTCACCATAATGTCTGGCATTAGGTCTCTGTATTTGCTCCCGTCTGCTGCAATAGGACGCTCCTCCGATGCTCCCTAAAAAAGGACTGATCTCTGAGTACAACAGAGTATCATTAGAAGTAATTTAATAACTACCTTTAAAAAAAGCATTAAGAATTAAGACATTTGATTCTATATCTTATATAATACTTTTAGCTAACAAAAAAGTTTTATGTACATAAATCCAAATTTCTATATGCAAATTGCTGTGAAATATGAAAATAAACTGAACCTAACTCTGAACATTATATTAGTGTAAAAGTAAATATTTTGGTATATTTATATAAATATGGTCTAAATTAGATTATATTAAGAATTTAATTAAATTAATATTCAAACTTGTTTGTCATAACTACAGGATTTATTAAAAGAGTTTCCCAATATATGCATATAACTTTTCACGATAGATTTTGTCTGTTTCAGAGCTGGGTATGTGGCTTTTCAAAGAAAGTTTGCCCTGCCTGCAAAAGACTCTGTTTTCAGTGTTCACACCCAGAAAGTCACAATAGCAACAACAGTAGTAGTGGTGGTAATAGTAAGAAATAAGCCTGCTTTAACTTTAAACAACTAAGTATTTATAATATTGCTGTCTACAATTTTGTGAATTTCTGAGGTTAATTGTTCAAAAGAGTTTCTTCCTTTTCTTAAGTCTTCCCTCATTATTTGAAAAAGCTACAAGCATTTAGTTGTAGCAACAAGGACACTGCTGATCATGGGGGACACCAATAGACATGACAAAGTGGACACCTCACAACCCTACAAGACCTCAATCTCACTTAAGGACACAAACAAATAAGGAATGGTGAAAGTGGGAGAAATGATCTTCCCAGGGAAGAGAACATTGACTGGTTATGCAAAATCAACTGGCCAGCTCTAAAAACATACATATAAGTAACATTCTATAGACGAGGTGGGTTATTAGGAATGTATATGTATAGATGCATACCTGTATGTGTGCAATGCTCGTTTAGAAAGAAGTCATACATTTCAAAGAGAGGAAGGAGAGGTTATATTGGAGTTTTAGAGAAAGAAAAAGAAAGATGAGTGTTATGTTTTATCATACTTTAAAAGTAAAAATTAAAACAAATAAGAAAATACATGCTTATTCTGTAAGAGTGTAAATACTCATACACCATATGCCTTTTTGTTCTTGGGGTTTTGTTTCTCTTCAACTATTTTGTTTTGAAGCAAATGTTTTATGTACTGCATTATTTCTGATTAATACAATTTTAAATACTCTCATTTAATTAAATTTTTTTCTACAAAATTAATAGTGTTTGTGATATGTCACTGTCTGCTCTTAAACATGAATTTTATTTAAGGCAGTTTCAATGTTTGAACAGCACTCACGATTTTGTACACTTTCATTTGCTACATTTACTATCTAAGCTCTAAGCAGAAATGTTTTCTGTATTTCTTTGGTGTATCTAACTAAGTTTGTTACCTTGGAAGGTGGGTAAATACAATCTGAATTTTATTTTCACATTGTTTCAAATACATAGTTCAAGTTAGCAGTCCTGACAGGTTTCTAAATACATAGCATTTAAATGCACTCAGATTGTAGCTATGGAGTATGTGAGACAGACTGCCAAAATTTCCCTGCACAATCTGTTCTTACTTTTCTTTCCAGATGTCTAACCGCTTCCCACACCGATCCCATATTCCAACAGCACTCGATCACGTGACAGTCTTCAAGTAGCTGCTCAGTCTTGCCTGTCTTCTTTCTTCTGAGATATCTTTCACTTGTAGGAAAACTTTTCTTATAGGTTGCTTGATTGTATGGCTTACATATTAACATGGTAATTCTCTGGATATAGAAAATATAGATATACACATAACAGTCTAAAATTGTAGATAGCTATTATTGATTACCATGTTGTGTGTATTAGAAAAATCCTAAAATCTGTTCTTTAACATTAGCCTTCAAGACAATTTAACATCATTAGCTAAAAGTAGTTTTGAAAGAATATTCTCACTGTAATAATTATTTTACAGTCTATACATACAAGTGAGAAAGACTGTTACAAATTTGAAGAAGCAGATTTATAGGTGAGATCAGATATAAAAAATCCGGGGACACATGCATAGTGAAGTCACCATTCTTCCAAGTCTCTAAATGGGCCACATCTTCTCACAACAAGTTTCTTCTACTTACCTTTAGACTTGCTTTTTTTCCAGTTCTCTTTCCAGAAATAAACATGTACATTTGACAAAGTGCATATAATGCCATCTTTCCTGAGGAAGAAATTCTAGGTCATTTTTTTAGCAGGTTTAAGCCTCACTCTTTCTGTTCTTTTTGAAACCTCTGTTTTTAGAGCCTTTACCTAGTAACAAATTTCAGTCTTTCTCATGTGTAGTTTAAAACCTTTTGCAGAGGCCTGAATAGAAAGCCCAGTAGTTACGAGTAATAAAAGCTCTACCAGAAGACTTGGGCTCACTCCGCAGCACCTGCATAGAAGAGGCTCACAACCATCTGTAATCTTTTTATCTAGGGATCTGTGTTTCTTCCTGGCCTAGGTGGGCTATTCATACATGTAATCTACATACATGTATGTAAGCAAATACTCATGGACATAAAATTCACAAACATCTTAAGATAAATATTTACCAAAATAATAATTTGTTTAGTAATCAAATGTTCATAACATCTTAAGATGTTTGTGAATTATTAGAGCAATTTAATAATTACCATATATAAATATAATATAATATAATAATATAATATAATAATATAATAATAATTATCATATATAATAATATATAATTAATCACAGAAGCTCACTGCACAGACCATGCTGAACTGGGATTCATCAGGGAGAAAGTAATCCTACTTCCTCTGCCTCAAAGAACTACCATTATTGGGGTGAGCTATGATGAATAGCTAGAATTTTTTTAGCTAAATTTAGTTTATCTTGAGACTATTCCTTGAGTGGTAGTATGTTTTTTTTTTTTTTTTTTTTTTTGTAATCCGTGCATTTTTTCTTTTATATGGCTTAGAGGTAACATAGCATGGCCTGTTTACATGGTATAGAATAAGAGTGAGTATTTTCTTTTTTATAGTCAAAAATCACTACTACTTTGTTATCAGTAATGGAGAAACTTCAGCCTGTCCTTTTTTATCTTCTTACAGCATGGAGACTCAGATAAATTGAATGCAAGAAAAGTACACGCCTGTCTGTGCTCTATGTACTACCATATACTTCACGAACTTAGGGCAAGTGGCTGGAGGTTGAAACACACAAAGACACACAGACAGAGAGACAGAGACACGGATCTCTAGTCACTGGTAAGAAGCCCTTTATTCAATAGCACCATGGAGGCTTCTATACCAAACAGTCAAGTGAGCCAACAGGTGAAAACCTTATTCTCTGATCGTCAAGGCCAAGGCAACACGTGCTCGTGAAGCAGAGCTGGTAAACAACTTTGACACAGCTTTCAGTAACTCAAATCAGAAAAAGAGAAAGTAAAGATCTCTAGCAAGGAAGAGCAGCTGCAGGCCAGGACTCCAAATGGTCTCAACAGGAATGAGTAATATAGTGTGGGAATAATCCTCTGAAAGAGGAATGAAAGCTGACATCTTCAATTACAATTTGAACTGTCTTTTTGTGTATGAATATGATTTAATGGAAATCTGATATTCAATAAACCTGACTTTTTTCATGATTTATAGTAGGTAGCCTTATGCTACCAAGATACATTTTATAATATAAAGCTACAAAAGGCCCTCACCTAGTAATATGAAAATTTCCAGTCAACCACAAACCAGGGCCTTTATTCCTGACTAGGAAATTTAAAGTACATGAATCATACTTTTGAACTGACATTTAACTATGGAATCTGACCCATTTCCCTAATCCATTTTTTTATTTCTTAAAGAAACAAAAAACATTTAGGTTACATATAGTAATTAATTCTTCAGCAGTCTAGTATATTTCATATTTGTTTTTTAGATAATTAGAAAACAAAATTGTCCTATGGGAAATTTTCCTGCATTCTGATATCCATGTATATATATATACATGTATATTATATATATAATATACATATATATTATATGATAAGGAATTGAGTTCTACAGTAAATATTGGAGCATAAGTAACTAGATCTTGGGTGAAATTCAATGGTCATAGACAAAATGCACTTTGTTACAATAGAAGACAGAGCCATCTAAACAGCAGTGGATTAGGCTCAGTTATGAGGTCGTATAAGGTTGGATTTATTTTCACTTCCATCCCGGCATAAAAGCAGAGACATTTTAGCTGAAGTGAACAGAAGTCTAAACAAAATTAAATACACAGGTCTAGGCTTCCAAATAGATTTCTAGACCTGAACCAATTTTAATACTTAGAGACCAAAGTTCTCTTGAGCAAGCAATGTGTTAAACAACCAAAGGCATATGTTTTAAATTGTTTCCCAGTCTTTTCCCAATAACCTGACACTTTGTAAATCCAAATTTTGGATCTGAAAACTGTGTGATCACATATCCCATTTGTGATGTGACGATGGCCCTGAGCTAACACTAATTCCAGAAGGACCACAATGTCATTTCATTCAACCATGTGCAATATTATTAACATAATTATGTAAAGGTCTGATCACATGAATTAGTTACCTAGAACCCACAAGGAAGAAGGGCAGCACTACTTCAGGGCTTGTGTAAGTTGTCTTCTGGAATCCACATGGATGTCACGACATAGGTTCACTCACATACACACAAAATAGTTAATCTGTTTTTCGGTTTGTTTTTTCTTTTTTGTTTACTTTTCACCAAGAGTACAAAGGTAATTTTAAAAATATGATACTATAGAGCTTTATAGCTGGTAGGTGGCTGATGAACCTTGAAATCAGGTCCCTCTCACCGTAATTACCAGGATATACAAAGGTGGTGTCACTGTAGTAAGTTGAGCACTCTTCTAATTTTTGGGAATCTTATGTCTCCAAACTAAAGGAAAACTTAAAGAATTTTAGTATGTGTGTTATGATGTTACTTCTTTTCCGGTGAAGTAAAACGATACTAATTTTCTATAATGTTACACTTCTGACAAAATGCAAGCATATTTACTGCATTTGATTGTTTTGTACTGAGTGAATTTTTTCTTAATCTTAAAATACAAACCAGTAGCTCATATTATTGGCACCTTTTCTAGTAGTTAACTGATGAACTATTATTTTAATTGTATTCTAAGGATGTTGCCTCACAAATGAGACTACAATTTGAGAATCTGACTAACCTAGATTGAAACTGAGAAACGCCCTGAGCTAGGGAATAGAAAGAACTGATCATGATTACATTAAATGAAATAAGCCAAACTCATGCTATTATAAGCTTAAATGACAAAAAAAGGAAAAGAAGTAATTCTACTCATTTTTCAAACTTCTCAAGCTAGGACATTCTTGTTCTTCCTTGCTTGAGGTCTCTGATTAGAAATGGATGACAATGTTTCCCAGATTTCAACAGTATACATATTGTAGATCTGGGGATCTACCTATTCAAACTACATGTTTCTATCTTTTACAATATAGATCCATAAGTCTTAATAGCTACATTATGTTTGTTTCTTTTCTCTGAACAACTCTTAACAATAGATATGTACAGGGTTAATTTTCCCAAAACGGTTTCTAGTAAAATTAAATACATACAGTGTCTAATGCTCAAATGTTACAAGAAATAGTGGTAAAAATTCAAGTCCCACATTCAAGGAATAAAAAAAATCTATCCTGCCAAAGGACTTTAAATAAGAGAAAAAATAAGTAGTATTTTGACATGGAGAGACCTGAAGAATTATATTCTGAGAATTGAAGAGGTGAGACACGGGTAGGGGATCATGTTGCTTTTCATAGGACCTAGTTTCATCTCAGAACTCACATGATAACTCAACCATCTGCAACTCCAGATCCAGGGGATACAGTGCCCTCCCCTTGCCTCTATAGGTACCAGACTAGCAAGTACTGCACAGAGATATGTGGAAGGAAAATCCCACACATCCCTCTTACTTTGTTGCTTTTACATTTATAAAGCAGTCTTACTCTATATCCAAATAAGAAAAAAATAGCTACAGTATTGATTGAGACAAAGTATTACTGTCTTTACTTGACATAGGTTTATCTAATATTAGACTAAATAACATAACAAGGACAAGGCTTTTCTCCTGTTTCTTAATGACAGAATAAGCAGGTGATAAGGAGCAAGGGAAAACACAGCAGTGATGTGGGCATATTATAAAAGGAAAGTAAATTAACATAGTGAACTTATACAATCACCTCACCTAATAACCAAGACTACAAGAAGCTACAGAATCCAATAAACATAGAAGCAATCTAATGCACACTTTTAAGAAGACATTAGTGTCTCCCTAACTCCCACTTCAAACCAACACAAAAGCTACATGAAAAGAAATGCGAGGAAAAAGTAACCTTCCCTGCCCGTTCTCCCCATTTGCTTCTATTGGAGTTATCCCATTCACTTCTAGCTCGGTGGTATAATTCTTTATTCCATTAACTTTAATAGGCGTTATACCAATGTTAAGTAATGTGATCATTTTACACTGACTGAGTTGATGAGAAATACCTTCACTCAATTAGTTTCTCAATACTGGAATATTTTGGAACAAAGAAGAGATAGGCAATCTGAAAATCTTAAAATTAGAACAAAGTTTCTCTGATTTTATACTTCACAAAGTTTAAAAACTTTGGCACGTTATCCTTGAAAAAATGGGGAAAATGTTTTCATTGATTTGCTGAAGTACAAAAGGATATATGTAGCACATATTGTAAGTGTAATATCTAATATAATGTGGGTATAATTTTAGAATAATATTTTGACTTGAAACCCCACTGCTCCTAGAGATGAATGTCTGGGTTCACCACTTGAGGACCCTGTTTTCTAGGCTGTAGCAACTGGAGGCACATCCTCTGCCCCAATTCCACCCACTAAAGCACCAGAGACCCGAGAGGAGACTCCCCACACCCCCAACCATCTGCCATGGCATCTTTAACCACAAGAGCATTGCCCTTGTCTGCACCTGGAGAGGGCAGTGTATGTGTTCCCAGCTGCAGGGCCTTGCTCTCCAGGCTCTAGGCCCTGGAGGCACATTTTGTGCCCTACCAGCACGAATCGAAACTCCAGAGACCTGGGACCAGCCTCACCAAAACAGCAAGCATCCTCCATTACATCTATGACCACCAGAATCCTGGCCCTAACTACAACTGGAAGAACAAAGTCCAGAGTCTTGGCACCTTCTCACCCGGAGAAGCCACAGAGCAACATCAGTGATCATCAGTGACATAGCCCTACATGAACATGGAAGAGACAGTGACCAAATAAGCCATAGGCCCTACCAGCATGAATTGGAAGAAGACATACCCCATGAAGAACAGGCCCCACCTGCACCCATTAGAGAATGGGATGAGTAGATGGCATTGTAAGAATACATTCAACAACATAAGGAGAATTATGACACCACCAGAAACAAGTGCTTCAACATCAGCAAGACCTGAAGATCTTAACGCAGATGAAGAAAAAGAAGACCTTAAAAATAACTATTGGTAGATGATAGAGGCCCTTAAAGAGGAAATTAAAAAATCCCTTAAAGAAAAGGAGGAAATCTGAAAGGGCTTGGAAAGAAGTTCTGCAGAATCTCAGAGACCACAGATGCCAGACCAAACAATTAAAACAAATAAAACTTTCAGTCACCATAGATGGACAATAAAGGTATTCCATGATAAATTCAAATTTAAACAATATCTATCTACAAAAACAGCCCATCAGATAGCACTAGAAGGAAAAATCCAACCTGAGATTAATTATACCTATGAAAACACAGGAAATAAATAATCTCACACCATAATAACCAAAAGAATAGCATGTACACACTACTACAAAAAGATAATTCAACATAAGGGATATAAATAACTTTAGGCTAAAGTATTTTGAAAAGGTATTCCAAGCAAATGAACCCAAGAAGCAAGCTAGTGTAGATATTTTAACACCCACCAAAATAGACTTAAAACTAAAATGAATCAAGAGATGGGAAAGGACATAACATAGTTATCATAGGAAAAGTCCAACAAGGTGACGTTTCAGGTCTTGATTCCAATGTCTCAAACATTAGAGGACTCAAATTCACAAAAGAAACACTGAACAGCTGAAATCACATATAGACACACACACTGATAATGCGAGTCTTTAACAACCTACTCCCAAAAATGTATAGAATGTGGACATAACCAAGCAGAGAAACAGTGGAGTGTTATAAACCAAACAGGCATAACATATTATTTCCAAAACATTTCATTTAAACACAAAAGTATACACCTTCTTCTAAGTATCTCCCACACTTTCCAAAATTGACCACATACTCATATCCAAAAAAATCTCAATAGATACAACTTATTTAAATAACTTCCTGCATAATATTGGACAAACATGGGTTAAAGCTAGATATGAACAAAAACAGAAACAAGAAAACACTTACAAAACCATGGAAATGGAACTTTCCACGAAAGTTTACTTTATTGAAAGAAGAAAGGGGTCAAGATGGAATTAATGAAAGAAATTGAAGGCTTTTTTTTTAAAAAAAATAACAAATCACAATGAATATATTGCATTCCAAAACTTATGAGCCACAATGAAACCATTACTAAGAGGAAAGTTCATAGCACAAAAGAAACCACATAAAATATTGGAGAGCTCTCTGCTAATATCTTAGCAACACAACTGAGAAATTCTAAACAAAAAGAAAAAAGAACATATGAGAAGAAAATTTAACAAATAATAAAACCTGGGGCTGAAATTAATAAAATGGATATAATAAGATAACTGAAGGAGATCAAGGTGATGCAAATTGGTAAGAAAGAAGTCAAAGTGTTGTTGTTTGGAGATGAGATAGTATGCATAACACACCCTAAAAATTCTACCAGGCATCTCTTACTGAAGATAATGATGTTTCATTCATGCAAATTTATGGGTTCAATTTATATTTGAAAACAAGCATTGATATTCTACATTGACTTGAAGGTTGTGTGCAGTGATTTTCCAGGTAGCCTCATTGGGAAGAAAAAGTTAGAGGGCATAAACTCTTTCCTATAAACAAGAATCATAGGATCATTTAAACGTACGTGTTTTCCTTTTTGCTAGGGTTTGTTCCTCAAATAAAACATGTATAATAAGTATGATTTGTTATAAATGTCTTTATTATTAGACTTTATTCTCAGCACTTGAATTAAAATGTTTATGAAATCAGAAGATATATGGATATATGGCTTTTTGATATATTTGACTTTTATTATAATTTTGTTTTAGAAAAAGGAAGGACTTGGATAGGTACAGATTGCTGAAATACAGTACAATTCATATGCTTGGGAAAAGTTGATCACAATAGTGTTTGCAAAGCACTTAATCTGACATAGTGCCATATGTAACATGAATGAATTACTATTAAATATGACTTCTAGAGTTAGAAGCAAAAAAAAATGAACAAATTCATGAAAAATGTAAAAAGAATCAAAGTTTTAATAAGGACTAGTGAAAACTATGCATGCTTAAGGTTTAAAAGAAAGGCATGATCATTATTCAGTGGCAAATAATGCTATTTCAAAATAAGTTGAAATCTCTAATTTTATAAATCCACAAACTTTTGGTTTTACATATGAGATGTAGGTAATTAAATTTTTTTGTATAACACATTAACTCTTCTAGGGTAATAGGATGATTTATTATTTATTTTGCTTTTAATTTAAATTCCTGGTTTGTTTTACTATATATAAATTGATATGACTGTATCATTTATCACACAAATTGGATGTTAATAATGCATTTCAATGCTGCTTCAAGAGTTTAAATAATATATTAGAAAATTAATTTTGAATATTAAAAACTAGGAATAAAAATTAGAACTATGCAGGATAATATTTATTTTCAAACATTCTGCATATTGTTCACAATTTTAATTGGACTTTTTGGCAAAGCAATTTCTTATTAACAGAATGAATAAAATATACAGTGAATTCATTAGATGCAAATATTCAGAAAGTAAAATGCTTTTAAAACTGTCATAAATGTATCAGGAATATTATCAATTTACACATCACAATTTTATTTAAATTGTCATTTTAAATTAATTTTTCTTTCTTGGCAACAGAAAAAGCCACGAAACTATTGTCAACATGACATCAACATTCTTACCTTTGGGAGAAACCTGTAAATTATATAATGTGTAGTATTATCTCTGGCATCTTTTCATCAGATTCCAACAGCAACCACCATATCTGTAGTAATAAAATAGTTTCAGATATAATGATATAGACATTGTCATATATGTATTAAGGGAGAAGAACTTCCCATGTCTAAGAATGACTATTAAATGTAAAATGTTGTAAATACAGCAGCTCTTTTACAAGTCATAAATATAAACTTTCTGAATTTACTAAAGCATGTTCAGTATTTATAAATAAATACAAATTTGCATTCACAACCTAGTAAATATCATAACAGGAATAAGTAATTTGAAAAAGTGGGATGTGATTTCAGAAGAGGTGAGTAGAATAAACTGTAGAAACTACTGTCTGTTAAAGACAATTATTTCCTTCAACAGAGTAGAATAGAATATCATTTAATTATGGCATAAACAAAACTATTTCATCATAGATACTTTGTATAATTTATTTTTAGGAGTCAATTGAAAATGTTTCAAATGACTGCAATGAAGAAAGATTTTTCATTTATACAAGCAATGTAAGGAAATCAATACCAAGAAGTAGGTATCATACTGCAACACTTTATAAAGTAGATGTAAATAGAATATGCATTTTGATTGTATGTCTACCGATCAGTTTCCCATGTTCTTGTGGATGACCTCACAGCCATGCTCATTCCGTAATTGGATATAAAGAAGCTAATGAGCACTTAAAGTTGGAAGGGATACATGTTGGAGAAAGAAGTAATATGGCAGATATGATCATAGTCATTGTACACACACACACACACACACACACATATATATAAAATATTCAGGAATTCATAAAATATCAAAAATCACAAAATTAAAATTATTTATTTTAAAGTTAAAGATAAAATTATTTCTTCTGAAGTTAATTTTTTTCTTCTAAATTATTAGAATTATTTATTATAGATTTAATGATGGATCTGTATTTTAAAAAGTCTTATTTTCCAGAGGACCCATGTTTGTTCTTAACACACACATTGTTTGAATGAAAACTGAGTATAACTCCAGCTTCAGGGCTCATGGACCCTGTACATCAACATAACCCTACAGAGACAAGCATGCTTACACACAGTTAAAAGCTTGGAAGCTTATTAAATATAAGAATCATCAATATAATCCATATTTACATCAACATTTATAAGCATAATTTTGCTCTTAGCGTTATACCTTCTGCCTTTCTCATTGCTGGTACATAGCAAAGTCTCATTAAATAATCATTGGTCTACATGTTTCTGGCTTTCTATTTAACTTATTAGTAATCAATGTTTTACCAATGTTTATTTTTATCTTCATCTCAATCTTTAAAATTTGCTATATATACTTTTATATGTACTTCATTTATGTTCTACATGAAATGTATGTTCTAAACCCAATGTCGTATTTCATGATATTGATTTCAGTGACGCCAAAACCCTGGTAAATGTGTCAATCACTTCAGTTCATGCCATGAACATTTTAGTGTCTGTACAAATCCTACCTTTAAGGTTGGTATAAATTCACAGAAATTCTTAAAAGAACTGTTGTAAATGTTTCTTGATTATGTTTCTAATGAATAATCTTTTTTGTAAAGTGATACTAAATCCTACAAGTAGGCTCACAATATCATGTGAGGATGTAAGGCTCATAACTATTTGACTAAAATTTACCCTATTTATTTATTAGGAGCCTATTTGTTAGGAGCCTATTTATTAGGAGCCATATTGGCTTTGGGGATCCTCGTTTTGATAAGAGACTCAGGTTAAACAACTTCAAGTGGAATTCCTTCATCTGCCCAGAAAAACTTGCTGGTATATCAATCACAGAGATTCCCTCCAAAATCTACTGTATGAACATCGTTTAAGGCTGATGGAGGAGGAAAGTAGGTTTTCAAACTGTTTTAAGTTTTTCTAAAGAAATATAATTATATATACATTCCAACAAAATTATTAAGGACCAAAAGCAGTCATCGGATTGAAAACACAGGACAGATGCAGAAAATACATGGAGCGTTACATTCCTCGAAATGAAGGCTTCTGAAAAACTGGGTAGTTGACATTTTAGACTTGATTTTTTTTTCTCCTTGTAAAAGGATAACTTGTGTGTTGCATTGGAAATGTACAGACTTCCCTGTTTTGGCTCATTTGGTGCAAGAAATACCTCTCCATTTTGAGAAAAGAAAAATGTCTCTGGATATAACACAAATACTTAGCATGTGGCAAATCAATTGTGTGTGCAATCATTGTTCAGTTTCTGGCCCTCAAGTGTGGTGTACTTTTCCTATAACAACACTGACCATCTTCCAGAAAGACTCAGGAACAACCCAGGAAGGGGGAGGGGCTGATGAAACACTGATTTCTCTCCGATTTGTATCAATTTCTTCTTAACGACAACTACACTGAGCATACCATGACTGAAGAAATACCCACTTTATAAGAAATGGAAATGCACAAAAGCAGTAAAGCCTGTCTAATCACTTCAGCCAGAAACGAAGGACAGTATTATGGAGTAGTTTATTGAGGAGTCTGTTCAACCTGAGGTAGGTTGATCCCAAATTTTCTGAGAAACCGCCACACTGATTTCCAAAGTGGTCGCACAAGTGTTCCCCTTACACCACATCCTCTCAGCATAGGCTATCATTGGTGTTTTTGATGTTAACCATTCTGACAGGTGTAAGATGGTATCGCAAAGTTATTTTGATTTGCATTTCCCTGATTGCTAAGGAGGTTGAGCAGGACCTTAAGTGTCTTTTGGCCATTCGAACTTCTTCTGTTGAGAATACTCTGTTCAGTTCAGTGCCCCATTTTTTTGTTTTCATAATATTTTTTCTCATTTTTTATGAAAAATTTCCATCTCCTCCCCTCCTCCTCCCCCTTCTCTCCCCTCCCTTTCACCCATACTCCCACTCCCTCCGTCTCCAAGCCAAAGAGCCATCAGGGTTCCCTTCACTATGTTAAGTCCAAGGTCTCCCAACTCCCCCTAAGTCCAGGAAGGTGAGCAACATTTTTAATTGGGTTAATTAGCATTTTAAAGTCTAGTTTCTTGAGTTCTCTATATATATTTGGAGATCAGACCTTTGTCTGTTGCGGGATTGGTGAAGATCTTCTCCTAGTCAGTAGGTTGTCTTTTTGTCTTAATGACAGAGTCCTTTGCTTTACAGAAGCTTCTCAGTTTTAGGAGGTCCCAATTTTTCAATGTTGCCCTTATTGTCTGTGCTACTGGGGTTCTATGTAACACGTGGTCTCCTGTGCCCATGTGTTGTAGACTACTTCCCACTTTCTCTTCTATCAGGTTCAGTGTGTTCAGATTAATGATGAGGTCTTTAATTCATTTGGACTTGAGTTTTGTGCATGGTGATAGATATGGATCTATTTTCATTCTTTTACAGGTTGACATCCAGTTATGCCAGCACTATTTGTTGAATATCCTTTCATTGAATATAAGCTAAGCCTATGGCCCAATACTCTAATATATTCTAATCACAAACTAGTTATCTTGTTATTCAATTTCATATTACTAAATCTAGTTTTATTTGGCAAAAAAATCTTATTTCATTAACAATATTTGAAGCATTTCTCAATATTAGCTATTGTAGATTGATGCTGGTCTCATGGAACCCTCTGTACACTACTTTGATGTGATACACATCAATGTTAAAAAGAACTCTTGTGAGGAGTTTTCTCATAAATCTGTGGATCTTGTAAAAATAAACATAATTCTAATGCTTACATATTATACCATATTTTAAGGATGATCAATGGTCTGTACTCATATAACTAAGTATATGGGGAATAGAATTTAGTTTCTAGTCAAATGCCATGTGAGTCATTCAAATAAAAGATAAAACAATGTAGTTTCTATATTCAGAAATATGATTTTTTATCTTAACCTCCTCAAGGATTAGTTGTTTTATTTTCTGTAAAGGATTCTGAATGACCATTATTAACTTCAAATATGTTTTTGTTTATTTGTTTTGCATTCATTCCTATATATAAAAATCAGTATATAGATTTTCCAGAATCTCAAAATCCCAATGTAGATGATTCTAATAGGAGAAACTCAAATTAGATTTGGATGTTGGAAAACAATTCACCTGTCATCAATTCGCCATGTGAGGCTTTGAAAAGGCTCAAAGGTTTTTCAGCAGCTGACTAGGCATACAAAAGCCACCTGCTGTTCTCAGACATATTGTCCATAAGAAATTGCAGGCAGCTGGACTCCACAAGTCTTCATGTGTTTTCCTGTTTAATCAACATGCACAGGGCCACCTTTGCCTCTGGCATCAGTCTGGGTCTTTCAATAAGAGAGCAAGGCATTTTCAGTCTTGTATGAGGGATCTAGTATGTTTAACTTTTCCCAGATGAAACCTAACAGCCTAGAAAGTACTAAGTGAAAGTTAGTTCATGCATGAGGAGCAGGGTTATATTTGAAAAAAAATCCAAAATTTATGCTTATCAAATTAAGATTCGATATTGATTGTTGGAAGACATTTTAGGCAAAAACAAGCTTCTGCTGGATAAGCTGGTGCTGTGATCATCAGGGGTTTGTTAAAGGCTTTCCTATCTACTCTCTCTATGCTAAAGGACATGTGATACCTACTTATTTATTTACTATTTATCTATTTAAGTATATGTAGAAAACATGAAAGTTTCCAATTTTAATAGGGTGCCACCTGAGATGCAACATGTGCATACAATTATAACATTTAAATTAAGATCATCACATAACTGGTTTACCATTTATTTATGTTTGAACGCACTGATAATTTTCTCTTGTAATTTCTCAAATGTAAAAATTCTATTTTTGTTCTTGGTGTTCATATATTGTACAATAAAACATTGAAGCTTTCTGATCTTAATTGTAATTTAATCTATATTAATAATCATTCCTTCCCTGATCCAGCCTTTCCGCTAAAATCTCATATTTTCTTTACTCACATTTTCCAATGGAACTTAAGTTATGATTTGTATATAAGTTTAATGTAAAAAAGATAGAATTAGATTTTATCAGCATTTTTAATGAATAGAGTTGTTCTAGTCAAATATTATTTAAAATATGTAAAACCTATCAAAGCTTACTAAATGTATTTCAAGTACATTTTCTTTTTTTACAAGTTATACTAAAACATAGATATATCACAGAACAAGATAAGAAATGGTAATTTATGTGTTTCATTTTCAAATTCTGAATTTGACATTGGTCACCAAGTTATTGTACATTAAGTATATATTTGCACACATTTATACCAACTTATGCCTGTGGCATTTGACAGCTCATACCTTATTCCATTAAAAGCGATACAAAATTTAGAGAATTAAGAATAACATATGCTGATTTTTATTTTAATCATATGTTTTGGCAGCAGGATTCTCTAAAGTAGTAGCCATCTGTGCAATGAGTCATTTTATACATTTTGTTTTAGTTTTGGAAAAAAATATTCTTTCCTATCACTAACTTCTATACATGAAACATGAATATTTTTGGCATCCATAGTCAAGTTTATTAGAACAACACCCATTTGCATATTGTCTATAGCTGTCCCACAATTTGATGCCAGATGTTAGGAGTCATGATATTTAAATTTGAGTATTTGTGTATAATTTAGGCATCACCATCTAAAATATTTACTGTTTTGGCTTTTATAGGGGGAAAATTGACAATCCGTGCTTTAACCTAGTAAACTGATGGGTGCCTAGAGCACGGACAATTGCTGTGCTTTAGCTGTGCTTCTTCTCCACTGGAACTGAAGTTTCCTGATAAAGCCATGTCTTACTCAGTATGCCTTTTCAGCAAGAGAATGTCATGGTACATGTGAGGTGTTTAATAAAGAAATGGGAAAGATGTAGCCCTTCCTCAGGAAATAATTAGCTTATAATGAAGAATTATTTCTCTAGCCATCAGTTTAAAATGACTCTGCAAGCAACACCCCTGGCAATGCTGGTTCTAAATAAAAGGTTCTTAAAAAATAAAAATAAAAAAAAAAAAGGAAAACTGAGGTGGGTGAGTATTAAGAAACAAATGTTAACTAAGAATTTTAAGCAGCTGCATGACTTTGGATCCAATTACAATAACCAGTGTCTCTGGTTTGGTAAACAATCTTTTAAAGTAAATAGGCAGTTACGTTCAAGTATTCTGTCATCAGAATCAAGTTGTAAACTTTGGCTGATAAAGCTCTAAAAAGAAGGGGAATGTATACAGAAGCAGTTATTGTTAAAACATTGCTGGCTATCTTATCTCCCTGATGTCAATTATCACCGCAAGTGCAAATAGGTCACGGAAATTTACATGTTTTCTATTAAAAATATCTCCTCAAGTTCAGGAGACAGGAAACAATGATGACTATATGTGATGAGGAAGCTCAGCCAATCACCTTGTCGGTTTTATAGACAATAGTCTATAAAACATCCGTGTGCGTTTGTTTTTCCTCTTTGTTTTCCTGCGCTCCTCGCTGGAACCCAGGTTTTGTAAATTCTCATCCTTTCCTTTATTAAAGAATATTTTATATTAGAGCTAGTCTGATTAATTCCAACTGCCGATCGACCACGCCCCCTTCATATATGGACCTTAATGAATATGAAATCATACATTTAAGATGACTGAGGTGGTAAGCATCAATATATTCACATTTTATTACAGTAAACACTATAATAGCATTCTACTATTTGTGGGTCAATAATTTTCAGACTCTTCTCTGTTTTCTATTTGCAATGACGTAATTTAGTTGTTTATCAGTCATGAACATTGAAAAGAAGAAAAATCAATATGCAGACTGGTTGTGGAAACTTTAAAATGATATACACTAAAGAGTAAAATATGTTACATTTTATAAAGTTAACTGATTCACAACAGTTCACTATATATTAATACATGATAATAAAGCTGATGACTTTCAATGTGAATGTTAAGAAAAATACATTGATTTGAGTAATATGAAGTAAAAGAAATGGAATTAGCCAAAAAATTGTCTACAACGGGCTAAATACTCACCATAGAAGAAGAAACTAATATTGCAGTGCCCATTGTGATGATATTTTATTGTATTGAACTGCTAGAGATAACCTTGCCCTGCCAAACAGCAGTGAGGGTTTAGTATTATTTAGGGTACACTGCACCCTAATTTTCAAATTATATACCTACCAATCAGTCCATAGACAGAAATTTAAAAAAGAAATCTAAAAGAAGCAAATTACACACAGATTCATGGAAATGCTATATCAGTAACCAGGAATCCACCTACCCATTACCACAATGAGTAAATATTTGAAGAGTTCCAAGAACATATAAAGAAAACGTATGTTAAATCTTCAAATGGAAATTTGGAAGAAAATGAGTTGGAGCATTTCTTTCCTTCTCTGTTTGGAAACATTTAAATAACACTAAAAATATTTATATTTTGAAGGTTTGATAGAATCACTTGTGAAGAATTTCAGACTTGTTTTACTTTGGAAAGGCGCTGTTTGACAGCTTTCTGAAATCTTACCGTGATAATTGGTTTGTTTACATTTACACTCTCCTGGCAATTTATATTTTCTGAGAATCTGAAGTCAATTTTTAAGTTTATTTAAACAGATTTAAGCAAAATATTGTCCTATAATTAGGTTTCTCATATGGTTCTTTGCCTCTTTCCTTATTTGATCAGATTAACTTCTGGGTTAGCTACTTAATTGGATCCTTTTAAAGCCTCGGGTGCTGGGTTTGTTCATTTGTTGGGATTTAAGTATCCTATTGTTAACACACATTTCTATTTAGAATGAATTTTCCATTTGATTCCCCCAAGATTAATTTGCTCCATTAAAAAAATTAGCCTGTGTGTATTATTTATTCATGTGTTCTTTGTTTGTGATTCACATGAATGCTGCATAATAGAAATTTTAAATTTTTATATTATACATGAAGTTAAAATAAGAAAACTATCTCAATGTATATATGAGTAATATGCACACAATTTTGCTTTGCCAAGAATGTTTTGAACACATTGTTGGAGTGGTGTGTTCATCTCTCATCCCAACATTGTCTTAGGACCTTGGAGCACTTGGTCCCTTTTCTCCTTCCTCTAATTATTCTACCACGTCATTAACAATATGCAGAGCTCTCATCCCAAAGGGAATAAGAGACGTTTAAGCCTGTAGTGATGAAAGTGCCAATAGCTCAGAAATAATTCATTCAGGTTAGCTTTTGTAACAGTAGAAGCTAGTGGTATGTTAGGTTCATATATTCTAAAATGTATCATGTAATAATCAGAAGAACATTTAGTCAGATAAGAACTGGACAGTGACAGACTACTTATGGGGACAAATATTGCCCATATTGCCCCAAACATTTTGACTTGAAATTAGCAACATTCTAACCCTGTACCATTGCCAACCACAAATTTCTAATCAGTGATACATTTTGACATAAATATGCAAGCTCACTAGTTTCTCTCTCTCTCTCTCTCTCTCTCTCTCTCTCTCTCTCTCTCTCTCTCTCTCTCTCCCTGTCTTCCTGTCTCCCTCCCTCCCTCTCTCCCCCACTCTGTGTGTATATGTGTGTGTGCACACTCTTCCCTCTCTTTCTCTCTGTCACTATATTGAGCATTGAACTAAAGTATCTGAACGGGATGAGCAAACTCTGTCTCCAGCTGCTTAGACACTAATGTCAAGGTGGCCCCAAACATTTAAAATTCTAACTTCAAGTTTGTATCATGAATTCTAATTGTTTTGATGATAAAAAACATAAAGTCAAATATTAGGTGGTAAATGCTAAAACAAAATTCATGTTCTGTTTTTTATTACTTACTGATTGCGAAGTAGATGTATAGAAATTTATACATTATTGAATATTAAAAGTCTTTTCATGCATCATTTTGACTATATACCTGAGAATATATGCTGGGTATGTTATTATTTATGAATGATCAATGTTATTCTCTTGAGCTCCATATGTATGCAGCTTTACTAACCTCACTGCTCAACTTTTTTTGAATAAGTTGAGTTCTTGTTAGCACAGACATTACTTAAACAGGTTTTCTTGTTGTTAAGTTCTTTCATGGACCTCCATGGCCCAGGAAAGGCACGGCCTTAATTATCTACGATCAAACAGATAGAATGTGTGTTAAAAGAGCAGCTCAGATTTTCCAGAAAAGTAGCAGTATAGACCATGGTTTCAAAAAGAACATTTTAGTCCCTTTATTCTTTTAAACTCGAAGGATTATCAAATTCTGTAATTCAGTTTGTTTTCAAAGAGTTGCATAATTCACCTCAAGTTTATGGATCTCCAAATTAGACAAGGAAGATTCTAGTCAACTTGATTGCAATCATTTTATCCATCCTATCTTGTTTTGTAGTATGAACTTGGGGTGATTACATACAGGATTTATGCAAGTAAGAGTAATCACATAATTGCAGAAACATAGATCATTGTTATAAGACTCTCCTGCCATGTGTGAATTCCTCAACTTGGTTCCCAGTAGTGGAAATATGTAGGAACAAGTGATTGAGTAAAAGAGAGAAATATTTGAATAATAGTTTTTGTTCCAGTAGTTATACGGGTATTTTATCTGGAATTAGTAAGATAAAGTATTATAGTTCTCCCCTAACTCCACTGTCTAAAAGGCAATTTGTACTAATTGAGATCAAAGAGTCTCGACGACAGTACCAAAAAGCAAAAAACAAACACAAAGTCCATGATGGCCGAGGACAAAAAGAACCTTTACTTGCCCGTGGTACAATGGTGATGACCTATTAGGAAGTTGAATAGTGAGTAAAGTATGACTTTTGATTCTCCATAATTATCTGGTGAACTGTAACCTCACATTTGTTTGAGATATGCTGTTGTAGCAAGAAGTAATGCAGTTGATATTTAAATTGAAACACTCACAAAAATTTATGTAGTATTTGTTCCATAAAATCACATTTAAATAAAATGACAAACAACTACAGCTTTAGCGATTTCCATGCTATTACACTATTTATTTACAGGAGATCATATTTAACACATATATGTACAGATGTGATACTCGTAACATGATTGCATCCCTAATTCACTATGATTGCCTGCTATCTTTCTCCCCTGGAATGAAGATGTGTGTCAGTGATACTGCTGTAGTGTAATATAAAGTCTTGGAGAATTATCCTGACCCATCTAAGGAATAATAGTCATAAACATCAGTTTTGCACCTTGAGGATTATGTTTAAATTATAGTCAGTATTTTCTTTGTTGTTGTTGCTTTATTTTAAATGTTTTATTCATTTTACATACCCGCCAGTTTTCCCTCCCGTACTTCCTCAGGCTCTGGTCTCCTCACACATCCCCATCTACTTCTCAGAAAGGGAAGGCTTCCCTCCCTTGGGAGTCAACAAAGCCTGGCAAATTCATTTTTTTAAAAATGTTATTTTCATTCCATGTGGCATTTCTCCTCTCTTTTATAACTATTTTGAAGTCCTCTGTATTTGAGCTTTGAAGCGGTTATATGTTTTTATGCATAGGAGAGCTATATTGTTGCTGTGCGCTTATAATTACGTGGTGGGATCTATGCTATTTAAAGTAAACTAACTTCCAAGTCGAAGTAAACAAAGGAAATCTGGAAGGTATTATAATGATTAAAAAGGAATCTGGAATCTGGGAAAAAAATCTTACAATGAAACTGTATCTGGAAATATTTGGTAATTTGAACTGTTCTAATTTAATTAGACTGAATTATCCAGTGTCTATGAAAACTTTACAATAAGAGGGGAGAATGATGGTGGCGCACGCCTTTAATCCCAGCACTCGGGAGGCAGAGGCAGGCGGATATCCGTGAGTTCGAGGCCAGCCTGGTCTACAAGAGCTAGTTCCAGGACAGGACAGGCTTTAAAAAGCCACAGAGAAACCCTGACTCGAAAAAACCAAAAATGTGATCAAACCGGACTCTCTGAACATGGCTGACAATGGGGGCTGACTGAGAAGCTAATAATAATGACACCGGATTTTGATTCTACTGCATGCACTGGCTTATTGGGAGCCTAGTCTGTTTGGATGCACACCTTCCTGGACCTGGATGGAGGGAGGAGGGTCTTGGACTTCCCACAGGGCATGGCACCCTGACTTCTCTTAGGACTTAAGGGAGGGGCAGTGGGAGGAGTGGGAGGGAAATGGGAGGAGGTGGAAATTTTTAATAAATAAACAAATAGTCACAAAAAATAGAAATAAAATAATTAATAGTAGAGGGGTTTAAGGCAAATCTTTCTGTGTTTATGGGAAAAACATAATTGGGAGGTAAATAATTGGAAGTAAAAGGCTGTCATTCTCATTTTCTTAGCTCTTCATCAAGTAGTAAAATCTAGACACAGAGTGAAGTTTTCCCTTTATACTATGTGGATCTCCGGGTTGAGTAACGTCTGACCTCCTGGTGTTGGGCGGCTTTCCTAGAATTACTTTCTGATTGTTCTCCTGAGCCACCCTGAAGTTTAAAATCATAAAACAGCAGAATCTTTCTTGGGAAGCCGTCAAACGTTATTTCTGCTTCCTTGTTTCGCAGAATGCCCAACGGATTTTGCTTACATTTGTTACAGTAGCAAAACCTGTTTCCTCTGGATTCTCCTCATGTGCTGCTTTGCTTGCAATAGAGACATGGGTGAGCCTTCTGCTGTTGTCTCAGGAAAACATCATGCCAAACTCTCTGTAATGCCATTGCTGGAAGTTGTGAAAGACAACCATATTAATAACACTGAATAGAGTGACAAAATGCCCTCTTGCCTCAAAAGATATTACCTCAGGGAAGGCAATTTATTTTTACTGAACACTTTGAAGAAAGTATGTCATTGTGTATTGGCATTGAAGCAACAGTAAGCCCAAGTAAGAAGCAGGGAGAGAGGTAACAATCTATGCCCCCTTTAGACACTCTTGGGCCACAGTTCATTGTATAGTGTGCCCATGAGTAGGGTAGTAGGACTTCAAACCTGAACTAAGCCAACCTACAAACATTCCCATAGAAAATTTTAGAGACTTCTTCTTATCTTGTTTCTAAAACCCATTAAGTTGATAATCAAAATCATCAAATGGGTAATATTTGCTGATATTATATGTTTATATACTAGAATAAATGGCAAAGTTTATAAGGAAGGAAATATACAAATTGGTGAATAGTGAATATAATCAGTTTAGTGACTACTCTAGTTGAAGTCATAGAGCCTACATCCAGTCAATGATGGAAGCAGATGCAAAGATCCACAGCAAAGAATTGAGCTGAGCTCCCAAAGTCCATTCAAAGAGCAAAACGGTCAAGATCATGATGGGGACACTCACTGAAACAGTTTACCTGAGCTAATGGGAACACACTGACTCTGGACTGACAGTGGGGGGGGACCAGCATAGAACCAAACTTGGCCCTCTGTATGTGGGTGACACTAGCATGGCTGGTACTGTCTGTGGGGTCACTGGCAATAAGGCCATGATTTATCACTACTGCTTGAACTGGCATTTTGGAGCCCATTCTCTTTGGAGGAATACCTTGCTCAGCCTAGGTATAGTGGGGATGGCCTTGGTCCTGCCTCAAGGCCATGTGCTAGACTTTGTTGACCTCCCATGTGAAGCCTTTCCCTCTCTGAGAAATGGATATAGTTAAGGTGGGGGGGTAGAGGGAGTGGGAACTGGAATTTGTATGTAAAATTTTAATTAAATAATAAAAACAAAAATAAATAAATTGATTTAAAAGATTAATTAAATATTGTCTATGTTTCCAGTCTGTGTATTTTCAGTTGACAAAGCTAAATTTAGAAGTTTAACTCATGCCGGAAATCACATGTGTAATATGGATCAGTCTGGGCTACAAATAAGTCAAACTTAACATAGCAAGTTTATTTTTTAATTGAGTCACATTTTCTGTAAATTTGGAGATTATTCCATGAAAACTCTTTCTATTTAACAGCATTCCATCTTAGCATTTTGCTTCTTCAGTGTCTTGAGTGAGAGACAGCCTAACTGGACTGCATCATAATCCTGAGATGTAGAATTTGGGGTCCACTTTCTAGTGCCTGGCCTGAAATGCACTGCATAGATTAGGCTGTTCTCAAAATCTCAGTTATTCCCCTGCCACTGCCTCAGTCTCTTGGATGCTACAATTAAAGGCATGTATCATAAGAGCTGGGTACAAAACTTTTATTTGGCTGATATTTATATAATGTATTTTAAATTGCAATTTTGACTAAATTGAAAAATAAAAACTTAAAAATGAATGTCCACGCTGACAAAGACTCACTTCTGTCTATTTCTCAACATTCAGCTTTTATTAATTTTATCGATTCTAGGCATAATTCTGTAGTTTGTGAATATTCATAGTTCATTTCAAGAAATCATCAAAATTTCTCACAATGATATCATATTTTCAATGCCCCTTTGCTCTTCACTTCCCTTAACTATCTTTCAGGTTTATTTTGTTACCAAATCTCCCTCACTGTCTTTACTTTCAGGTTTGATTTTATTCTATATCTGGGAAAATAAACATGAAAAAACAAGCAGATATGTACATCCATAACACTTCTTCACAATATTGACCTCATCAATAAAGCTTTTACTTAAGTTTTTATTATACCTTCAATTGTTAACACTGTATAAGAACATTTTGTTTATATATGAGGATAAAATAGAAACTTTAAATAAGAACTAAAGCATTAAATTGTTTACTGAATCATTTCCTTAGTATGGCTAAGGTAAATTTATGTATATAAATGTACACTTGAAGCAATTTTCAGCATATCTCAATTGTTTCACTGATCCCTTTTCTCTTCTTTAGAATTTTGATTAATGAAAGAACTAAGTTCCTCAGTCTTTCCAATTAATATTACCACATTCACTGAACCCATCACAATTAAGTTTTCATGTCTTTCTATCATGGGAATTCTTCCATCAATGTCATAGAAGGCTCACAAATTCAAGCTATAAATTTGCAAGTTTTGTTCTATTTTATCAAGCAACAGACTATAATTAAATGGGTGAGACAATCTTTTGAAGTTTTAGTTAATTGCGACAGACACTATGCTCACCTGTTTTCCTTGGCTTCTGTCTCATTTTGTGATAGTTTCTGATTATCTCCATGACCATTGTTAAATCTGACAGTGATGGTCTTGGGCATTTCTATTTTAAATCTGGTAATTCATTAGATTCATTAGATGCTTGCATTCTGGCTAATGGTTCTAAATAAATATTCAAACTATCAGTTGCACATTTTAGCTTACTTTCAAGGTCACATTTAAATTCTTTTAAAGTTTTAATCTGGTGTACAAGACTGTTATTTCTAGAACGTGTTATTTCAGTGGACTTTAGCAGGCATCATATTCCCTTGTCTCTGTGTTTATTAAATCTATTTTAAGCACATGTGCCAACATGATGTTCATAAACTATTCCTCGTCACATTTACACTCAGACACAATTAAAGGTTTTCCATCCCTAACTAAAAGCTGAATCTGATGATGACCTCTCTTTTTAAAACTTCCTCAATCCCTTTTCTATTTATTACTGTCCAGCCACAGTCTAGCCATGATAGCCTTATTACTACCTGCACCCATCCACATCAAGAAAGTTTTTGTCTTAGACTTTCTTTCATGCCAAAAATGAGTACACTTTTTTTGTGTAAGCCCCTTAAATATACTTCAAAATTTGCCTTCCTGGATTTATTTTCTAGAGACTCTAATGTTTTGGAAAACATGTCCAATACATCCGTTAAAGCTTTGCTGCCATTTTTTCCATATTCCATTAACCCTGCCCCAAAAGTTTGAATTTTTTATCTTTGTTTTTCTATCTTGAGGATTCTATCAGCAATATATTGTATATAGCCAGATGGAAAATACTTTTGAGAATTCATTGAATATTTGTATCTCTGAAAAAATGTGTTAAGATTCCTCATAAAATAAATTTAGATGCTTTTTTGATGAATGACTAATAGAAGTATTTTAATTTCTATAAAGGTTTCATTTTACACTTATATATGGTAATATGAACAAACATTTAAAATTAATTAAGTGTTAAGCTTGTTTGGCAAAGTGGTAATTGGAGTAACTTCTTTTTGTATCCAGCAGATAGCATTACAGAAAGTCACAACCAATAAAAATGCAGCTTTGGAGCCCATTCCCAGTAGATAAAATCTACAAAACAACTTCCACCTGTAATGTTCTGGCTTCATTGCAGAAGGGGAAGTGGAATCATTATAAAATTGAAGAATCAGGGTGTTTTGTGGGAGAGTTTATCTCCTACGAATGTCACAAAGACAAAATGATTGTCTAAATATCAAATTAATAAAGATAATGATAGAAATGTTAACATAGACTGGAGAAATCCCAGGAGGCATAAAACCTACACAAAGTACTACAGACAAATAAAGAAAGCTTAGAACTAGAGAAATATTCTTTTCTAGGGAAGAGCACATCAATTGATTATCCCATAATAAATGATAATCCCTGAACACATACATACAAGTAACATTATATAAATGGAGATGGTTGCATTTATGTATCTAAGAATATATATGTATATACACATATGTATGCAAATATTGAAAAATGGCATCATGAATTTGAAAGAAAACAAGGAGTATTATATTGCAGGCTTTGGAGGAAGGACAGAGAAGGGAGGAATGTGTAATTAAGTGTAATCTCAAAAGCAAAAAAAAAAAGAATTAAAAATGCATTTTATAATGTTAATGTTATAATCTATAATTTTTAAGCATAATTTTAGTTGCATTAGATTATATGACACACATGAATTTCATTTAAAATAACTAGACTATTCAAGTGGCTTTTTATTCAAATAAATGAAAATAGTCCATCTGTCTCTAGAACTCAAATAAATAATTCCTGTATATCCTCAAAGATAAAATAAATTGTTTAGTCAACAAATAATATATGCTTATAACCTACAGGTATTCTCAATGGAAAGTTATATGAATGAGGTAACACAGACTCAGAAAGACAAAAATGATATGTATTCATTCACAGGTGGGTCTTAGGAGTAAGGATAGGATAACCAACTTACAACCAGTAGTCCCAGAGAGGCAAGATAACAAGGAGAGGACAAAAAGGTTTGCCTGGATTTTCCCAGGTAGTGGAAGTAGAAAAGATATCCTGAGTAAATGGGCGACAGGAGTTGGGGGAAGGGAGGAACAGGAACTACAGGGTGCATGTTGAGCAGGCCGGATTGTATTACTGGAAGAAGGTTGTAGGGTGGATGGAGGGGGAGAGTAACGAAAGCGATATCTTGGTGTGTATATGCGGGGGGGGGGTATTTCGAGGTTAGGGAAAACCTGGTGCCAGGGAAACCTTCAGGAACCCACAAAGATGACCCAAAATAATACTCCTAGCAATGGTGGAGAGGATGTTTAAACTGGCCATCTAACTGTAAGCAGACTGGTGACTTCCAATATTGCCGTAGAGATACTCTATTCAGTAACTTGTGGAAGTTGAGGCAGGAATATACAGACAAGCACTGTGCTGAGTTCCAAGAGTCATGTGGAAGAAAAGGAGGAAGGATTGAACCAACCAGGACAGGGGAACTCACAGAGACAGCTGACTTGAGCCCCTGGGAGTTCATGGAAGACGGACCAGCAGTCAGGGAATCTGAATGGGACCGATGTAGGCTTTATGCATGTGTGTGAGAACACTGTAGCTAGGTCTCTAACAGTGAAAGCAGGACCTCTCCCTGGCGCTTAGCTGACTTTTGGTAATCTGTTCCCCTTGATGGATTACATTGCTGAGCCTTGACATAAGAAGAGCTTTATCCTGCTCTAACTTAATGCGCCATGTTTCCTTCAAAGACCATGGGAGTCCTGTTCCATTATAAATAGAGATAGAGTGGGAGTGGATGGGGGGTGTAGATGGGAAAGAGGAGGGGTTAGGAGGAGAGGAAGGAGGGGAAACTGGCTGGTATGTAAAAAAAATTAAAAAATGGTATTTACATAAAAATAAATTTTAAAAAAGAAAATAAATTGCTGAGCAAAGAAAAGTTGTAGTATAAATAATTATGTGGAGTAACCAGGTTAAAAAACTGAATTTTCTTCCGATGAAAAGAAGTCTGTTTTCTCAAGTCTTCAATTGCCACTTCCCGTGAGTTGGATTTAGCCTTATCTGGCCTTGAGCTGCAGGGCTCAAGAGATCCTTCTTTACCTAGCAAGAAAAAGTCCTTAGAGTAAAACTCCATAACAGCACAAAGGAGGACTGGGTGGCATTTTATACTTTTGTCATTGCTTTGCATTTGGAGTTCATATTCTTAGCCAATAAATTGTAACCTATTGTGGAAAATCTGTCAGAGTCTAGTTACAGTTGAAAATAATCATTCAGCTAATCCCACATGGGAAGGGTTCAAAGGTTTATGCTTAGCAATGCAAGAAGATTATGAACCTCTAGTATAAATAATAGAATAGGTCAAAGCTGATAGAAGTTTTCATCAGTTTTATGGATTCATAGACTCCATACAAATATTTAATATCACTGTGATTTGTAATCTTTAATATATAATACCTGCATAAATAATTGTGTCATAGTAATTTCAAATATATTTGAGGTCCACTGACTTTATCTGACTTAGGCTTTACAAAAAATATCCCAGTAGCTAAATTCAACTCACTTCCTTTTTGTGAAAAGAAGCCTTATTAGAAAATCTCATTATTTATATTTATGTATTTGTTATATTGTTATATAATTGTATACATATTACAGCTGCAGATGATAATTTTGTCTGATAAAGTGTCCCATAATTCTTGTTATATTACTTGCATGATTTTTCACAGAATACATTTATTAATCTCTATTGGAAATGATAATTTAGATCTTATTCAGCAGTCACATTCCCTTAATCCTATGTGATAAATACACATGGTTTAGAAAATAAATCATATTTGTATTTCATAAGGATTCATTGATTCATTCTTTTTACATTGCATTAACCACGGAGATTTAGACTTTCTGCAAATACTTTAGGCCGCCCTTTAAAATATAGTAATTCTGTACCTGAATGCACATAGTACTTTTCAATTGTTTCTAATAACAGAAAGATTAATTAAGTAACCCAATAAATCCAAAGTAATCATAGGTTTTTATTCATAACAGGTACATGACAATGAGAGTTTTATAGAGAAGAAAGTATGTTTCTAAGGAAAATGTCAATATGATTTAATTTAGTTGCATAAGATAATTTTACTCGTATTCCATTATTTGAACCTAGATTAGATTTTTCAGATATTAAAACAGACTCAAAATCAGATCTCGTCCATGGCAGTTCTATACATTAACCAATAAATATGCAGCAAAATTTGATCCAATATGGTAATAAATTTTAACAACCTGCAAAAATAAGGTTGTTTCTATAAATTATTTTCTACGTTAGAATAAAATCTGTATCAAAATAAATTTATAATAACAATTGTGATCATTGAAAATAAGATGCTTAGATCAAAAAATTAAAAAGACTAGTGATAATCTTATACAGTTCACTCTCACTCTAGGTGTTTCTGTCTTTAGCTCATGTGGCTGACATTATCTGACTCTCTAAGGTCCACCAGGTACCTTTTCTTTCCACCTAATCTATCAGTTCTGGGTACGTGGCAGATTCATTGCATAATAGTTCTACAATAATTGCATGAATGTATAAACACCAAGCACACTTCTAATTCTTCTGTACTGATGATGGGCTACTATAGAAATGGTAGAAGATGTTCATTTCACAGCTCAGTGATATGTTTAAGTTTGCTAATGTGAAGGTCAGTGTCATGTGCTTCCAGCAAGAAAGATGTGATAATAACATGAAATCAAAGTCTGCCTCCAGGACTGCAGACATACATGCTTGTAGGCAGAAAACTATGTACATAATAAATAAATAAAACTTAAAAAAATCTGCCTCCAATACACAGTGAGGTCAAGGGCAGCATGAGCTGTTTAAGATGTGCCTCAGAAGACAAAAGTAAGGCTGAGTGAAGTGTTTGTTGTGCAAGTGTAGGAATCTAAACTCTTCCACAGCATTGACACACCTCAGCATTGACAGACCTCAGACCAACAAATGACTCTGCAACCAGCAGCATGTTGGTTGCAGAAAGGGAAGGCTCCCTGGGGATTCTGAGTCAGTTTATCTAGTCTAGACATATCCTCTTGGGTTCTCTGAGGGCTTCACACTCGTAAAAAAAAATAATAATAACAAAAGGAGAAGAGTGAAGAATGCTAAAGGAAGACCGGCATCATTAACACCAAGTCTCCATACTCAAATGTACAACACATCCACCACCACTCACATGACAACTAACTAACTAAAGAAAGTACGCCAGTTCTTGATTCAATCCCTACATTCCTCACCTCAAAGATGATTATAATCCACATCCAGTGCTTATTCCATTGCGCTTTAAAATAAAAAGAAAAAACAAAACTCCCTTAAAGGTAGTCCTCTGCTTAAAACATTCCAGATAACCCTTGTTGTTCTTACCTGGTAGTATAACCCTCAAAATAATTAGCTCATTACATGAAGAACTGCTCCTCTTTGTGCTTTTTCATTTTTTACAGGACATGCTTCAAGATTAGTCATAAAATTTTGGGAAGTTTTGTAAAATTTAGAAACAGTCAAGAAATCATTATTGGACAAAATCGAATTACATTCCTGGAAGTAAAACTATAACGTTGTTTCACGCAGCGGGTGGTTATTTAGAGTAGAGGAGTTATATTTCATTTTTGATTTGGAAGGTTGTGCTGGTTTTTCACTTTTGAAATAGGAACATTCCTTTCCCAGAGGTGTATGAAACATCATTCTCGCTTTGTATTCCTAACGATTGACTTTCCAACTCTGCTGTGGACCATAAATATGTTTCCAGTTAGGTCATATGCTTGGCAAATCTTTCCTCACTCTGCAGAGTTTTGTATTTGGAAGAATAATCCTGTACTTATTTTACTAATGTATCTCTTTTCTCTATGATCCTCTGCAATGCACATAATTGTTTCTGCAGAGTTTTGTCATTTATTATACAGACTAGAATTTATTTAGTTTTTTTTCTCTACTAATTATCATACATGGACAGTATGCATCAATGTTTTCCATAATAACCTGACTTCCTTTGATCTATAAATTTATTATTCGTTATGTGTTTTACTTGAATTCTTTAATTTCCAAATTGGCAGAATTTCTCAAGATGGGCAATGAGTTACATTAGGAGCATGGCATAGTTCAGGGACAAAATACTTAATTATCATCCCTAGTCCTGTGATTTCAATGCTTACCTCAAGTATAACTGAGAATTCAAAAAAGTAAAAAGAAGAAGGTAATATCTACTTTGAGAACCCACACTTAATCTTACAACTTTATACATAACTGTGATTGTACATTAACAATCACAGGGAATTCCAATGAATGAAATTTTAATATGTAATGTACATAACAAGCAATATAAAATATTAGTGCTGAGTTAAATTATAGAAGTATTAGTCAAATGCTAGGAGTCTCTATAGTTAGAAAAGTGTAGCATGATGATAATTTATTTTCTACAATTAAATCCATCAAGAAAAATGTCAAGGATTTGCTTCTCATTTATTTTTATTTTGTGTATTCCAGATTTTAAGTCATAAATTTGAATATATCAGAACAAAATATAATCTTGCAAGATTCTTTACCATAATAAAATTTGAAGAAATATGTTCATCCTATAATTGGCAAATTGAAAAGAGACAAATCCAATTGTCTAGTTTTCCTGAATATCAACCATAACTTACCTAAAACCATTTTCTAAACTGCAATGGTAACTGATGTGTAAATTATTCATAAGTGCTATGTACAGAGTGTGAATGTGCTATAGTTTACTAAAATTTTCCATTAAAAAAAAACCAAAGACATATCCAACTCTAACATTGCTTTTATTCATTCATTTTTGACCTCAGGTATAACAGGATGGCTATTAGAATTCCCTGACACAAAAATTATCCTTGAATTCCCAATATTCTTTCTTCTTCTTCCTCTCAAGTGCTAGAATTAAATTTGTGTACCGTCATAACTAGTTTGATCAGTCCTGGGCACTAAACTCAAGGCTCAATGCACACTAGGCAAATATGGAAATTTTTAAAAATTTTAAATCTTGTCGAAATGGGCAAAGGCACTTTCATCCATGTCTGAAGACTTGAGTTTAATCATTGCTAACCACATGGTAGAAGGAGAATAGCAACTATTTAAGTTATTCTCTGTCTTCAACACACACTGTGACATATACACGAAACAGATAGATGATGGATAGATAGATAGATAGATAGATAGATATACAGATATAGAGATTGATCTATAGATGATAGAGTTGAATATAGATGGCTGATAGATACAGATAGATGATAGATAGAAGATAGATGATAGATAGATAGAGAGATAGATAGATAGATAGATAGATAGATAGATAGATAGATAGATAGATAGATAGATGATGGATAGTTCAGAGATTTAATAAAATGTGCAGATATTTTAGTGACTAATATTTGTACAGAACGTCCTGAATACTCCTTGATCACATTGTTTGCTCTTATATCACCTCTGACATATATACACAGATTAAACACTTTTATTTTATGTGTATTAATATTTCTGAATGTATGAATGCTTGCTTTATACATGCAGTGTTCCTGAAGGCCCAAAGAATGAACTAGATACCCTGGAACCTGAGTTACACATTGCTGTGAAGGGACATGTGTGTTCTAGGAACTGAATGTGGGTTCTCTGCAAGAGATCTAAAAATGTAGAACATGTTTATTCATCTTAAGATAAAGTTAAACAACTACATAATATTCTTCTATAAACTAAAATTAAATGTCTTCAAAGGTAGGGAAATATTAATCTTAGCACATTTTCATTTTTAATAATTCATTTTTATGAACGATGATTGCCACCATACTCTGAAATATAGAAACAGAACACCAAAATTTTATTGTAAAAAGGTAATGGAAAACTAAATGTTACTAGTTTATGATTAACACCAATACTAATTTACTCATATTTTTCTATATGATAAAATAAGTACTTTGGACAAGATCTTTTTGCTCTGGCAGCAGCTTTAGGTCTATAATCTCATATTTCTTATATCTCTACATCTTTCTCATCAGATGTGAACCCTTATTACTCTTCCTTGTCCTGAATGTATTATGTTTATTCATACAACTGCACACTCCAAACATTCAAGCAGTGGAGCCATCATTGTCTCAAACATAGTGACGTTATATTGACAAAAGTGTCAGTACAGGCGTGATATCTTAAGATGAGTTGATTCCGGGGTGGCACATATCAAAAACATCTACAAAATGACTGATTCCATTATAATTAAAGTTTATTTTGAATATGATACACCACAAATTAATTAGCTAATTGACCAAGATAAAAATATAAAACTTAAGCAAAAGCAGACTATGTAAAAATACACGAAGAGCATTCTATCTTAGATTGGTCTTCCTTATCACACTTTAGGAAAATAATGATAAGGTTACTGGGCCTGAAAAACAAATTCACATTCATCCAAGTTGCAACTTGAAACAGAATGGTAGAAGAATTTAAATACGTAAGAGTTGATGATTATACTTTCTTGGCTATTATTTTAAATAGAAAATCTCTTGGTGATTGTAACATTGGCAATGCACGTTTCTCTTCAGATTAAGAAAACAAAATGTTTATAAGAAAGGCTAATGTAATCATTTCATTAGAAAATATGCACTTCTGTATTCACTATCATTGTACAGGAAAATGTTTATAAAAAATACCAGATCTAACTGAAGGATGGTGGGAGTGAAGTCTTTCCTTGATTTGAGATGCTCTTTTATATCATTTCCTTTGCCATATATGCATGATTTGTGATGTCAGTAGAATATATATAATATATAAATATATAATTATGTATAAATATAATATAATTTATATGTTATATATTACATGTATATATGCATTTGCTCTCTTTTTCTATAAACACACACGCACATATGTAATCATAATAATCAGAATTAAAAAGAGTGTACACTTGAGAGTGGGTTTGGAATAGGGACGCAGAAGGAATGTAGTTGGGAGGCACAGGAAGGAAGGAAAGAATGAAAAGAGATGCATTTCTATATTAATTAAAACATTAAAATTAAATTTAAAAAGACTGAAGTCTTGAAAGAGAAAGAAAAAATTTAACTTAGACAGATGTATAAGTGACGGAGATGAGGTAGGGATAAAAAGGAAACCCCATAACACAGGCTTCTGCTGTTGACTGAAGTACTGTTGCTGTAGTACAGAAGGCTCCCTATGTGTGGTGTGCATACAGCAGGAAGTGATGACGCTCACTTGTGTGCTTTCCATTCTTACCATCTGTCTTCATCTACATGACTCGTTTCTTGCCAGATTTGGGAGAGAAATTATTCTTCATTCATTTTTTTTTTGCCATAATCCTCCGATCTTCTGTGAAAGAGGGGATAACTATTGTCCTTGTGTGTCTCAATATAATATAATTTTTATGGTGCAATTTACAGATATTTGAGCTGCTCAAATTCAAATGCTCACCTCTTCCTACCCGTGGTCATCCATTCTTAGTCACTTTGTTGGAAGTTTCTCAGCTTTTACATTATCCACAGGTCAGGTGTTCTCACAGGTTCCCATCACAGCTGATCATTGTTTTTCTTCAGAAAGTATCGTATTTGGTAAAGCCATACCTATAAATGACTAAAAGCAGTGGTTAGAAGGGAAAGCAGAACTTAACCTCGTGGACAGAAATGAGAGTTAACATCAATATGCTACAAAACCAAGTCACACATAAGATGTGTGCAGCTGGTACGTCATCTTATTTGTTCTGAGGATGCTTTACTTGGGTGTATTGAAATACTCTAAATAATTTGCCTCTATATTTCTTGTCATAATTAACAACAAAGACAAAAGTAATTACCTCATCATTTTAAATATGTGTGAACATCATGCAATGTGTGCAGTGAACATTCAGTTTCTTACTTAAGTTTTTACTAAATGTATCTATTCTCTCAGTGAATAGAAAGCCTGAATTCAAGAAAATACCTGACTACCATGTACAAAGATCACTTTCAAATCTTATTCACCTATTTTTATCTAAGGATCTCTGATTTCTCCAGAATCTTTTGTATATTATAGATGTTTGTGTCTTTGCATGTGTATCATTGCATATAGATATAGCTCTGCATCTTTCAAACACACTACATTGAAAACATCCGTCAGTGTTTTTACCATCAGTAATAATCTTTTTAATCTCTTTCAGAAAGCATATCAATTGAACAGTACTTACAGAAAAAACTTTGTTATGCTATATGACATTCTCAATATATATATTTGAAATTCATAAGTTGATATAAATTTTCACATGTGATACACAAATTTTTATGTGCAAAAATTAGCACAGAATCTGCCTTGTATTTGAGCAGCCAGGACACAATGTACCTCATGCTGATCCATTTAGTCATTTTGCTTTTCATGTGGCACCTGCATCTTCATCTGTTTTATTCCATTTTTATTTTAGGGAATAAGCTCTAACCATGGGCACATTTGCAGTACTAGCTGCCACAATGCTGGAGAATTTGAAAGCTGGAAGGAACCTCAGAGATTAGCTCATTTAACACATTAGGAATTTCTCGCTGAGCTTTTGGCAGGCACAAAGTAAAGTAGCTACAAAAGAAAAAATATGTAACATACAAAGATTTGATTCATTCCCAGAAGTATGTTAGAACAGAACTTTTTCTCCTAAAATGTATACTCTGGGCAAGAACATTCAGAAAGCCCCAAGGCACCTCTTTTGTTCCTGAGATTCAAGCTATGGCTCCTAATAGAGTCACATCCATTGCCATTACAGCTATTCCTGAGTCCTCCCACAGTCCTTATGCAAACAATCCACTGAAACTTACTGCTGGGTACTTTCCAATGGGAGCATAAATTTCAAGCTAACTCTGCCTGGCCCCAGAGGTGCTTTCTTCAATAGCAATGGTAGCTACAGCTGTGTTTAAAAGGAAATAGTGACGCTGGCAACTCAGGTATTCAATTTAGGTAGACATTTACAGAAAAAAAGTAATTGGGGATAATACATTTTAAATGGTTTGATCTCTAGAAAGGATATCAGTCAAGCCATTGCAACTATGCCACCATGCTGCTAAGTAGACACTAGTACTGAATCATTAGCTCTAAAAAAAACCAATGGGGTAGATCAGATAAGGCATTTGCAAGGAAACTGAAAAAGACCAGAGCCATTTTCCCTGTTTCTTATCCAATTCTACACAAGGCAGTTGAAGGAGGTTTCTTTGCACAGTGTAAAAAAGAAATATAGAGCTAACTTCTTTCCAATGGATATGATTTTTCTCTAATTCAGAAATTTCTCTGAATGATGCTTTCATGTTTTTATCTTCAATGATCTGCTATTTTTCAATATAGTATGATACAGTATTGAGTACTGATGAAGAAGTAAAATGATTCACTGTATTTCTCCCTTGAAAATCAAGACTAAGACTTTTGAAGCAGTAATGGCAGTAATTCCGGTAGCCTTACATCTGTGTCTATTGTTTATTAATTACTTAAACTATGCAGTCCAAGATTTCTGAACTGAGAAAGACACAGGGTAAGTACTCTCTGTATTTAGTGCGCTGATGCAATAATAGCCATTAGTTCTCAATATTTTCCAACATTAAAAAATTGAGATTATACTTTGACTGGAATTTTTATCATTTATTCTCTACATTTTTCTGTCGATGAATATTAAGATGATCTTATTTATTTTGATTGTGACACAATGTAATTTATACAGATAATGCCTCAGTTTTAGCTAGAACCTATTACTATATCCTCAGTGAACAAAAATAAAGTTCTCATAGTTGTGGGAACTCAAACTCTGGGGTCTGAATGCCTATATGGTCCGAGCATGCTCAGGGTCTTCTTCCTGCCTAAGAATAAAGCCATTTTAATTTTCTCATCACAAAGAAAGCAAGAAGCATTTCTGGGGCTGTTAAAGTTCTCAGTTTGTTACATTGCTTTGTCTGGTCCTCGCAGGTAATGCTTTTTGTTGCTTACAGAAAATGTTAACTTAAATTCTAATGAACTGTTAGAGGATGTTTTTGGTCCTCAAGAACGGTGCTTAAATTTATTCTCAAAGTAATATTTTTAATACTTTATGTTGTGCGTTTACAATATAATTCCATCATTTCTCCCTCCTGTGTCTTTTTCTCCTTCCAAGGCCTCCCACATAAACTGCCTTTGACTTTTTTCAAATTAATTACCTGTTTTTCCATTAGTTCTTGTCACAGGCATATGTTATATACATATATATATAGATAGATACATGACAGATCCATGATAGGTAGGTAGGTATGTAGTAGATAGACAGATATTCCTACATACATAAGTATATCTTGTTCAACCTATATAATTCTACTTGTACGTATGTTTTCAGAGTTGCTTATTTGATATGGGGTAATTAGCTGATGAAGGTTTCTCTGGGAGAAACTTCTGCTATTACCTTTACGTCTTTGTGTGGTTCTTCAGACCTCATGGTCTTGCCTCCATCCGCTGGAGTGGTATTATTGCCTTCGCTCAGTTAATGATTAGACAGTCATGTTGGTAAGACTTTATGAGTATAATTTCTGAAACTCTGAGAGGGACCCAGTTTCACAGTATATTTTCTAGATCCTACAATCTTTCCCTGTTTCCCAATGTTCTCTGAACCCTATAGACTTAGTACTGTAACTGTGCATTTTGATTTTTTTTGTTATTGTCTGTGCTGTAAAGAAAATTGCTATTGCTGTAAGTCATCATCTGACTGATTGTAAATTGTGTTGATTAATTCTTAGAAAGAAATTTCCTACTTTTATTAAGTTTTTTTTCTTTTTCTCCTCAACATAGCTTTTATAATACTATGCTGTTCAATGTGCTATCCATAGCCACATGTGTGTATAATTTGTTTTGCATTGTTATGATTATATGTCATGAATAGCATTGTTCTTTATCATAGTAACAAGATTTGAAGTGTTCAGGATGTATAAGCAGCATGTGACTGTCATCTTGGGCACATGGAGTGGTTTCATTAGTTCTGGAAAATGTTTGTTGCTGAGGTCCTCTAGAGGGCATGATTGATGAACACATTGAGATTTTAATTATTGGTGTGGGAAAATGGTCTATATTCTGTCAATTATATTTTAAATAAACACTGTTTGGCCAGTATCCAGGCAGGAAGTATAGGTGGGGCAATCAGATAGGAAGTAGAGGCAGGTCAATGAGAACAGGAGAATTCTGGGAAGAAGGAAGTCCTAGATTGCAGTCATGATCCAGCCACAGAAGAAGCAAGATGTGACTGCCTCACTGAATAATGTACCCAGTCATGTGGCTAACATAGACAAGAATAATGAACTAATATAAGTTTTAAGTGTTAATAAGAAGCCTGAGTTAATGGGCCAATCAGTTCATAACTAATGTAGACCTCTGTGTGATTTCTTAATTATTGTGGTAATCGGGCAGGATAGAAACCTCAGACAACAAATTATTGCTTTTAAAATTTTTTTTCTTAGAGAACATTGTTTTACAACTGAGTACAAAGTAGAGATTTGTCAGAATAGCCCTACTCAGTGGAAGCCTTCCTTATTATCTCTTCTATCAATTCATGTGGGAAGACTACATAAGAAAGCAACATTAGACTTTAAATAATAAATGAGAAATATGAAATATTATATATTATTTTAGCAAAGAAAGGAATACAAATTTTAGTACACATTTCATTTGTTAATACACAATTAAAGAAAAATGAGGATACTTGTCTAAATATAGATTGTATTGTGTTTATCCTCCATTTTTGAATTTTGTATATCTTCTTATAGATTCATATTACTCTTTAACTAAAATAAGCAATAGATAAAGTAAATAATGTTATTAACATTGGTTTCTGATCAACTTTATTTCATTTCAATTTCACCTCTATATTTGAAAATATTGTGTGTCTCATTTTATAAAGATGTTTAGTGAAAGACTATAATAAGCCAATAATGCCTAATATATAAAATAGTAAAAAGAAATATTCATTATCACTAAAGGATCACTCTAGGAAATAGGAATTCAGTGTAACACCCTGAACAAACAGAACACAGTAACATGAATAATAACGGAACTAGTTAAGAATAAGAATGTAAAATAGTACTCAATTAGGAGGGGCTTAGAGGAAATGATAATAGAAACCAAACTAATGTAGCCAAAAGTGGGCCAGGTGTTGATGCTAAAGCTTTTCAAAGCAGAATAGTGAGAATTCAAATTTTTATTATGAGATTAATTTGCAATTTCAGAAATTTACTGGAGTAAGAAGAAAATAAGATACATTCATATTTACTCTGAGAGCATCAGCCTAGTTTGTGTTGGTTGGTGTGCCTGTAGTAGAATGATCTAGAGAATTTCCATGGTATCTTTGCAGTCCCTTAGAGGCAGTCAGATAGGAGAAATACGTGGAGTAAAAAGAATGAAGCAATCTGTTTTCCTTTGGAAATAGAAACATGATAGGTAGCATTGCGGGTATGTAAGATTAAAGCACAAAATCTAAAGACAAGAGTAGCAACTGTGGTTTCTTCTTTTTCTTAGATTCAGCAAATTAGGCTTAGATGAAATCAATAAATGATTTAATAACAGTCTGCCTGTTGTATATGTAGCCAAAGCACATGATCTATGTGTATTAAAGAATTACATGAGTGTTGAAGGTTTATTTAGAATGTTATTTTATAAATGGAAGAAACAGCACAGTAAAATGTACTTGGCTGATAGAATGAAGAGTATGTAGATTCTGATAGAGACGGACAACCTTTAAAGACAATACTCAATGATGTTGGTAAAGCAATGGAATGCGAGGGTTTATTAGAATAAGACTTGAAACAGAGTCTTGTTAGAAATGGGTTTTTTTTTTTTTGGATAAAGTAATTAACTATTAGTGGGGCTCCACTAATTTCTTAGACCATAATACTGAGCCAGGGACTACTACTTGAAGAATGAAGGGTTAGACCATCAGACATCAGAAGGCTGCAATAAGGGAGGAGCTAAGCATCTTTAACTGACATAGTATCTAGAAATCAGGACTTTTTAAAGACAAAGAGCGCATAGCACTCAGAAATAGATGGATATTGTTATCTTAAATATAAAGTTATTATGACTATAAATCTGTATTTTATTTAAAATTGTATAAAATATGGTACTTAGCAGACTGAAACAATTTGTTTTCAATATTTTCCTTTTGTACTCTCTTTTTTCTTTTGTTTTAACTGCTTTCTTCTTTTAGTCCTTGGTCTACTGAGAGTGTGAAATCGTCTGGGTCTGCTATGCCCTCTGCAATTGCATACTTAATAGCTTGACTTTGGTCTCAGGCTACATTGTGAGCTGCCTGTGTTGTCTCTCTGCTGCCCTACTACCCCCTACATAGAAGTTAAAGACACATTTGATAGGTCTCAATAAGTATGTCTTTTGCAAAGCTTCATGGTGTGAAAGTCCATTGCTCTTAATAGGTTTACTTCCCAGGGAACGTTCTACTTTTTTCTACGTCAAATACATTGACCCCCTAATCTTTTGTGCATGGAGTGCAAAAGATAATATGCCAGCTATAAATATATTCAGACAGACCAGGCTACTTCTTTTCAGAAAAAAAACCTGCTGTTCTCTTTCTACCACCTCTATTAGGAAGACAAAAAATGTGATTTAGGTCACTCTTCATTCACAACTATATCACAAAGATTAAAAGTATTTGAAAGAAACCTTAGGGGTTATTTTTAAAATCCAATTTAAAAATGCCAAATGAATTTTAGATCTTTTAAAGCATTTGAGCCTATTTACTAAAAACAAAGCAACTGATACAAATTGTTTGAGCTTAAATTCACTGAGATTTTTAAAAAATTTATTAAGTTACATCATAAAAACTATGGCTCAAATCACAAGGATCAGAGAGATAACATTTATTGAATTACAGTGAGTAGTCTTACCTATTTTATGCAATAAAATGCTTGTTGTTTTAGAAAAAAATTGAAGAGAAAGTAGTTATTGAATATTTTTGAAAATGTTCAAAATCTCAAATCCTATCGGATTTTTTCATGTTAACAGCCTCTGTCAATTTTATTGACAGTATGGTCAATTTTATGCTAACATTAAACAACAACTGCTTATTTTGTGTTTTGCTACAATGATATTGCACTCTTACTTTGCAGGCATGAGGAATGAAAACATCCCTGGACACTCATTCACTATAACATTTATGCTTAAGGCATACTTTCTGCTGGTTGTTTATCTAAACACAGTGCAAGGATCTCCTCCTTACAACATACGGGACTCCTCTAATAGGGATGCTAGCTCATTGATCACCCTATCCTAATCTTCATCACAATCATAAATGGCTTATTCTCTTTATTATTTCCAGGAGTTAGTCCTGCATCCTGGCCCAGTGGTCTTCCAAATTAACCTTTTCCTCTCTGTCCTTTCTTGCAATGAACCACCTGAACTTCTTTTTATATCTTGATGTCTGCTTCAAGTGATAATGGTACTTAAACATGAGGTGTTAAAAACAGCCAAATATGAAAAATAATGAACACCATTTAATTCTGGATCACATTCCACACAGAAAATGAGACTATCATTAACTATTCTTTGTGCTGCTTATACATATATTAATACCTTGTACAATGTAGTGGACACACTCTGCAAAAGGTTGACTTGTATAATGAAATGAATGTCCACATTGAAATGATACATATAAATACACCAGATATTTGATACACAGAGGGAAACATACCTATGAATACAAGGCAGCTGCTTATTACTAAGTTATTTTGGTGTTGTACTGCTAGAGAATGAGAGTACAAGCCATGAAATTCCTAATTACTAAGTCTTTAGCCAAAAGGCTATATTAGAATCATACAAAGATGCTTCAATAGCCGCTGTAAAAGTGTAGCTACATCTGGACTTTTAGTCGACTAAGCTAAAAATTCATCCTTAAGTACATGGACACCAGAAGTGAACATTCAGGCCAGTTAAAGAATATTATGCTTAGCTGGGCGATGATGGCACACCCCTTTAATCCCAGAACTTGGGAGGCAGAGGCAGGCGGATCTCTGAGTTTGAGGCCAGCCTGGTCTACAAGAGCTAGTTACAGGACAGGCTCTAGAAACTACAGGAAAACCCTGTCTCGAAAAACCAAAAAAAAGAATATTATGCTTTATAAGCAACCTGTACACCCTGAAATATGATATATTTCTATCTTGAAGAGCTCATTGTTTGCATTGGTTGCTCTGAAAACTATGAACTTTAAGAGGGTGCCTAGTTGACATATGCTTTCTCGTTAGGAGTCTATACCTATAGTTGGAAGAAAGAGGCTCCTGAGTCATTTTACCCACAGTGCAAGATCAGCCAATTAAGAGCTTCTCTCACATCATCTTCTGTTCTGTCCATTAGGCTGAAATAACAGCATACAGACCCTACTGACATTTGGACATTTGAATATTTGGAAAGTAGCTGCAATCTGAAAAACTCATTAGAAATAACTTGCAAGGATAGATTAAAACAACAACACAGAATTGCCTGTAGTTCTGGACTTTGAGGACAATTTACCGAGAGAACTACTGAAATGTAGGACTGATCTGGGTTTTCTCATAAGGACACGGTTATAAGCATGTTTGGAAGGACCCCGGGAGATGGAACTAATGCACTTGTAAGTTGCTATTTAGAGGCATGGAAGATGTAATTGCTGATGTTAAATAAAGCAGATACACCTCACTTTGCTCTGAAAACTAATTTTAAAAAATGGTTAAAGTGCCTCCGAAGAGGGAGCCAGGATTAACAGGGTATTTTATATAGAAACAAAATACTGGAGGGCCTACTCTATAAGATGTGCTATAGACACCTCATGGGGAATGGACTGAGAGGCACAACTGGATTGATGCAACAATTCAATTGTTTCTTCTCCCTTGAGCAGAGCTAAGAGTAGCAGAAGCAATCACAGATTCCTAGACTAGCATACATTAATATCCCAACAAACAGTGTGCTCTATAGTGCTAGAGGCCAGATGGCAAAACGTAGCTAGAAGACGCCCCTGTACTCTAAATAGCAGAGTGTCTGGTGAGTTTGAAGTAGTAATTGAGGATTACTTTCTCTCACAATGGTGTGAGGGGTAGTAAGAAGAATATGAAGGCTCTATGTACAATATATGCAGCATATGTAAAGGCTATTCAGCACATATATTATAAAAGGATGAAGATAGAAATGTATGGAAGAGAAGATCTGTTATTCCTACGAGGATTTATATTGTCTGGCTCCTTTCCCAGACTGGAGTTAATATTTTATTCCACAAACTCCTGCCTAAAGAGTCCTTTGTGAAATATATCCTTAAAACATCCTGGCAAATACACGCTACTATCATTGTTCCAGACATAACGCAACATCTTTTAGCATGCAGTTATCTCATATGTATATTATTTTTAATTCAAATTTGGTATCTGGAGATCAAAATCATCTTTGGCATGCTTTTCCTACCATGGTTCTTTCTTCACCTGACATTAGCACAGTTCAGGGCAAATTCATGATCATGCATAGAGTATATAGTCAGAGAAAAACTCTAATGAGGAATAATCAAATTATTTTGTGTCTTTTAGAGAAAACAATTCCCATTGCGTAATGTCATTCATTTGTGCTACATTTTTTTTTTTTCTGCAAGGAGAGGTTTTTCTTTCTTTTTTTTTTTTTTTTGGAGTTTTTTTCTTTTCTTTTTTTTCTCATTTTTTAAAAAAAATTTCCATCTTCTCCCCTCCTCCTTCCCCTTCCCTCCCCTCCCTTCCACCCATACCCCCACTCCACCCCTCTCCAAGACAAAGAGCCATCAGGGTTCCCTTCACTATGTTAAGTCCAAGGTCCTCCCAGTTCCCCCTAAGTCCAGGAAGGTGAGCAACCAAACTGACAAGGCTCACAGTGAGCCCGTCCATGCTGTAGAGTTCATGCTGATCGCCGTTGTCCTTGGTTTCTCAGTCCTCCTCCACCGTCAGCCACATTCAGAGAGTCCGGTTTGGTCCCCTGTTACATCAGTCCCATTCCAACTGGACTTGGTGGTCTCCCGTTAGATCTGTCCCACCGTCTCAATGGGTAAACGCACTCCTCACCGTCCTGACTTCATTTTAGTATTGTCTAGTAACAAACTTCTATAACTGTTTCATTTACCTAAACGGATACACAAAGCATATGCATGTGTATTGACACACACACACACACACACACACACACACACACACACATTAAATAAAATTTGAACATCATAGATTTGTTAATAAAAACATTTTGGTACAAGACAAGTTCTTTTATTCAGCTGATCAAGATAGTATGAATGACTCGCAAAACAATATGATTTGTAGATATAAACATTATTTGCCTTTCAGGGTTTTTGGGTGGGACCCTGCTGTCTACTTTGTCTCATATGTCCAGTGGAACACCACCCTGTGCCCAGTTAATGGCTAAACATTTCCCACTATGTAAGACTTACAGTAAGCAGTAGAAGAAATTTTGATTATATCCTATGTTAGTTAGTTCTCATAGTGTGCTTTTATTTATACTAATATGCCTACAGATTTACCAAATTTATAATTGATTTGTCAAATAGTTTAACTAACTTCATTGACATGTTTCATTACTTCTTAAGTATATTATTAAATATCCAGATACACAATATCTGTCAATGAAACATATGAAAGATATTATTTTTAATTCTGCAAAGAAGATTAGATAAAAAACAAGTCATATTCTGATGTGGGTTCCCCTCTGTATGCTGTGAATACCATTGGTTAATAAAAAAGCTGCTTTTGACCAATGGTTTCACAGAATATACCAGGTTGGAAAAGATAGAAAGGGAGGATAGGCAGAGTAAGTGAGAAGCCATGCAGCTGCCCACAGGAGACAGAATGGCGGAATCTTGCTGGCAAGTCACAGCCACGTGGTGATACACAGATTAATAGAGATGAGTTAGTTTAGGATATAAGAGCTGTGTAGAAATGTGCTTAAGCTATTGGCCAAAGAGTATTGCAAATAATAAATTCACATAAGATTATTTCATGGTCTGGGCATCCAGGAACAAACAAGCAGACTCTGCCAACAATATTTTTTAAAATAGACACGAAATATCCATTCATAGTTTTATCTTAGAGCTATATATGTCTGCCATTCGTCATAACAGGCTTCAAAGGCAGGTGAAGTTCCTGCTAGTCTTCCAGAAGAAGATTCATTTCTATTACACAAGTGTCATCATGGTATTGTACAACATAAGTTCCTAGCGTACCTGAGAGCATGACATGACAATAAGCTTCAGAGAATAAGAGAATAGGTCCTTTCAAGTTCAGGGGATTCTCTTTGCAATGAAGTGTGTACTGTGTGATTAGATCATGCTTGCTGGCACTTGTACAACACATTCTTCCTTAAGCTTCAAATGGTTTTGTACTTTCAACTTTTAAAGTATTTGGAATGCCTTCCAATCAGTTTTGCATGCAAAATGAAAAAGTAGTTTTATTCAGAAAAAAAGAACTGCAGGTTTTTCTACACTGCCCAGGATGATGAATAGATTAGCTTCATGTGAGACGAAGGCCAGTACTCTCTAAGATTATCATCAAAATTCTTCACCTATTCAGAAATTCATTTTGTTGAAAATATGTATAAGTAGTTTTATGACACCTGGTTTGTTATATGTTCTCTATTGAATGTAGCTGTTTTTGTGCTGTGAGTAATTGTGTCTTTCATGTATTTGTGTCTTTTGCTAGCACTCTGGCATCATGACAAGTGCATTCTGTAGCATAAAAATAGAGAAAAAATACCTGAGAACTTAGAGATGTTTTTCAGGTTGATCGAGAAGAAGGAGATTCCTACAGTTCTGAAGGAAAAATAATGAGAACTTTGGGTATCAAATGTGAAACACAATGTATTTTAGATGATTCTATTATAGTATGGAGTCTGTTTCATGTTGATAAACTACTCCTGACCATGGGAACGGTCCTGTAGTATTTTTTTTTAATGACCAATACCATTCTTTTGAAGAAAAATGATCTTCCATATCTGCCCTAGTCAATGTTCTATTGTTGTGAAGAGACACCATGACCACAGGAACTTTTATGAAGAATGGCATTTTATTGGCACTTGTTTACAGAGTTTCCCTTCATTGTCAACATGGTAGGAAGCATACTGGCACTCAGGCAGATATGTTGCTAGGAAAGTTGCTGTTGAACAGTCTTATATGATGTGGAAATACATTTCTCTTATTGGGAATACATTCTGTGGCTTAGTGAAAAGTAAATATGTACACTTTACACATCATTTCTACACCACTTTCTTTACTTCCTGAAGCACATGTGAAACTATTACATATTCTATGCAAATACAGACTGCCTCTCACCTTAAAGGCCTTCTATAGTAAAACAGCTGTCATTCATTGAGAAAACTAAAATCAGGGTTATAGATATATTACCTTTTTCCAAGTTTAATGATCTTAGCATAGACAAAACTTCCCACAAGATGTAAGTTAGTCTTGAGTCATTAATGTCTCTAGAAGGCTGATAAGAGACCCAAGTACACAGTCCATTCCATGGATGTACAAGCTTCCTGCAGAGGTTGATTAATGTCTATGTCCTCACTATGTATGCAATCATCTAAATCGGTGTCTACCACATATCAATCTTCTATACATATTTTTAAAATCTATGTGCCATTAAATCAAATTACTTTTAAATTCCTGAAAGATATCTTATTAATTAGAAATTAATGGGGTGACAATTTTATGTAATTGTATGGAAATAATTTAGCTCATAGATATTATTTGAATGAATAATAAAGAAAAATAATACAGTGCTTTAATGCTTATCTTCTACAAGTCTGTCATATTCTCTATACAATTACAAAGTTTGTCATCAATCACGAACCTTTACTGAGGATAGATGTTGTGAAATATCTGGGGTGAATACCAGAGAACAGACAGACAATTATGGCTGTAAAACCTAAAGGGGAATAAAGAGTATCAGTGGCTAAATTGGTGAAAGAAACCATTTAAAAAGAAATACAGTGGAACTCATTAGGGCATAACAGATAGAAAAAGCAAGTGTCAACAAGATATGTCTCACTAAAATGAATAATTTCCTTAAATATGAAGCTTATTAAATACCTTGTCACCTCAAAATGATCCATAATAAGGCTAATGTTTTAAGACCTCATGGTTTATGAAAATATTAGAACAACTAGTAAACATGGCCTCATAGGAATAACACTTGAAAATGTAGTTAGTATTTATATTGTGCCTCTTAGAAACCTTTTTTTTTGTTGTTTCCAGTTTATTTATTTTTTATTAAAAATTGCCATCTCCTCCCCTCCTCCTCCTCCTTCCCTCCCCTCCCCTCCACCCATACCCCCACTCCCTCCCTCTCCAGGCCAAAGAGCCATCAGGGTTCTCTACACTATGTTGAGTCCAAGGTCCTCCCAAATCCCTCCAGGTCCAGGAAGGTGAGCAACCAAACTGACAAGGCTCACACAGAGCCGTCCATATCGTAGAAACCTTTTTTTAATAGTGAGCTCTCTTATGTGTACTTCTTTTTTTATCAAATAAAATAATTTTTAAAAGTATAGGCAGTTCATTTCATCTAACTTGAAATTCATATTTAGCTAAGCTGCAAACCAGCTTGTCCCAAAACACCAAACCAGACTTATGAATCAATTTTTTTTTTCAAGCAAGAAGGACAAATCACGGAATTTTGACAGTACATTGAATAGAGTCCCAAGAAGTATTTGGGCTTCATGTTGCACAATCGTTTTAGGGGAAATTTTTTTCCTTTTCTCTTGTGTACTTCTTTAACCTACATTGAGGAGATGTCTTACAGTGAAAATCTGCTTAAACTGGAAGACAACCTTATGGCACTGGTCTCACCAGGCTGGATGTCAGAACATGAGACCTCTTCGACGTCATAAAGAATACCAACTGTGAGGTAGGCCTTCAGATGAAGCCATGAATTCAAGTAAATTACTAGAAAACAGGTTCAAGTATTTTTATTTTAAATATTCTGGAAAAAGTGCAGGTGAAATGATTCAGAACACAGAGATAACTATCGTCCAACCTTATGATCTGAATTTGATACCCTGGGACCAACAAAGATGCAAAAGACAACTGCTTCTGAAAGCTGTCTTCATCTGACGTTCTCTCTCTCTCTCTCTCTCTCTCTCTCTCTCTCTCTCTCTCTCTCTCAGACACACACACACACACACACACACACACACACACACACAAACACACACAATAATTAAATAATTACCATGGAAGACTTAGAAAACTCCTCTTGAAAAGAAAAAAGAAAACTTGGAAATCTAGGAGTTAGCATTTTGCTAAAAGGTATGTGATGACATTAATTGTGAGGAAAATATTTGATTAGACCATTTAAAAATAAACTATGGAAAAGCTGAAAGCTGAGGAAATTTTATCTCTTGACATTGTCTTGTGCTATTAGAGTATAATGTAGCCCTGGAAACAGTGTTCAGTGTGACAAAACTCTGCTTCTATCATAAAAAATTATATTTGAAATTAAAGCAGAGGCCAAAACAATAATAAATTATAAAACTTCATTATAAATGGTACAAATTTATGGATGTTGTATGATATAATTATTTTTATAAATGTAGATATATTAACTATTGGTACAAAGCAAATATATTTTAAGCTTGTCTCTAGTTTCTATTACTTTTATTTCTCCAATTTGGGAGAAGACATAGTGATTTGTTTTCTATATTAACATAATGTATAAAGTGCCTTCTGTATTCAAGGTCTATATCATCCTACAATTTTATTTTAAGTTAGTTTTACCTTATTAAATCATTTGAAATCTTTTAAAATCATATTTTATGTCACCTGCAATTCAGTTACTGATCACAAAGATAGCTTTGTTCAAGAGTTTGACAAATAACACTTAGCAGAATTCACATAAGGAGGAAATAAGTGTTTGGTATAAAAGCCAAACATTAGTCAGACTTTATAAATCCAGTCAAAAATGGGGTGGAAAGATAATAGAAGGCAGAGAGTTTGAGAACACCAGGAGAACACACGCCACAAAATAAACTAAGCAAGGCTCATAGGGATTCGCAAAACGGAGGGGACTATCAGGGACCCAGTACTTGCTGAGCTAGGTCCTCTGCATATGTCATGATTGTGTATCTTGGAGTATTTGTGGTACTCCTAACAGTGGGAGTGTGAATGCCTCTCACTCTTTTGCCTGCTCTTGAGACCCGTTTTCTCCTACTGAGTTGCCTTGTCATTCTATTTAATTATGATCTGTAGATGCCTGTTTTCTAATAAGAAAGAAATGGATTTGAATGAGAAAGAGTGGATTTGAGAAAAGGTGTGAATATCAGTGGGAGGGGTAGTAGGAAGAATATAACAGAAGTAAGTGGAAGGAAAGCTGTAATCAGAATTCATTGCATGAAAAACAATCTATTTTCAAAAAGTAAAAAAATAAAACCTTTGTCTCTCAGTAACCACTGATTAGCTCTTCCTTTAGAGATGAGGCCTTGATTTTCTCAGTCTACTTCGGCACAGCAGCTGACACCCATTTTAGACACATGAACTTCTTGTTATTCTTAAAGATTTTTTTTCTTCGATAGGCACATGCTGTGCAGGTGTATGTACTTTTGTTGATGAGGCCAAAGGTGTTAAATCCTAGATTGCTGCCCCAGGCTGTACAGAACAACTAGCTATTACATGGGTGCTAAAATCAGACCTGAAGTCCTCATGATCACTCAACACATGTTCTTAACTGTTGCCTCATCTACTCAGCCCTACATCTAAGTTTCATGAGTATTTTTAATATGTAGATCACATGACTCATAGACGTAGAAGTAATAGACATAAAGGGATGGCTATAGTATTATTTTAGGAATTATTTATGGAACACATATGAATAAGATTAATAACTACATATTTAGAAAGATAAAATCAAAATTCAATTTTTGACTTTTTCATTAATTGTGTAAAGATCTTACAAGTCACCTCCAAATGTGCATTTTCACCACAACAAATCTAGCATGCTTTTCAAAGTCTGAAACTGCACAGAAACAGTGCTTCATAGCCTAAGATGCCCTTGCCATATGGTAAGTGCAAATGTTTCCAAAGGAGCAAATGTTCTGTCAGGGAGTCTCACTGATGTTTTGATTGGATTGCTCTATTATCTGAACATGTCTGCCAAAGGAAAGCACCTGCACAACCGTGCTCAATCGCTGCCAGGCTGCCACGGCGAAGGGAAGCAGTTGCTTGCCGACAAGGTGCCTGTCATCCTCAGATCTGCCGAGCAGACCTGCATAATCATTGCCTCAAAGTAGATCTGATGCACGTGGACAAACTTATGTTCTTAAGAATCCAAATGAACTCACTCCAGATGCAGAGCAACAAACTGTCAAGATTTCTGCTATAAGGCATGTAACCAATGTGCATGTTCTTTTACAGTTCCACTTTTGACATCCTAGATATTCAAACTAAGGAAACATTATTATAATCTGTTCTTAGGATATTCACTAATTTATATTTTAATAAGTACAAAACATTTTAGTGAGTTTTTAGTATTGTGTGTAATTGGTTGTTGTTCTTTAAAACTCTACAATTATATTTTATCAGAATCATAGAAAATTTTAGATTATGATGAATGTAAAGTTAAAGAGTATCTCCTCAAGTTATTTTAGCCAGATTATTCTACTTTTTAACCTATCATGAATGAAAAGTAAAAGATCAATGAAATGTGTCTGTACAAATTTATGAGATTTTTTGATAAAATTTATATCTGAAGTTAATTTTTTTTATTTTTACTGTTCTTTACAGATTGCTTATAGATTCTGGAAGAAGGAAGATTACATACATTTTATGATTGTTTTGCTATTTAACATATAAATGCTATTACAAAATTCTATTCTAGATTATTACCTAAAATCTTATTTAGTAACTGACAGGCGGATGGGCTTCAATATGAATTCTGCTTTACTGCTCCCAAGCTACACTATTAGAGATCATCTTAAACATTTTCTCCCTGACGCTGTATCTATCTTTCATATTAGAAAAATTGTTATAAAATATTGTTTAGTTTTTTTCAAACCATAACAACCAAATAAACAGAAAAAGAAATTTCTTCTCTTTCTCTCTCTAATTCAATTATATCATAAAAACTCATTGTGTACTTCAAAAACAAATTAACTCAAGATGTTACTTAAAACCCCATCTGCTATATTGCCTTAAATGCATTCCATGGAACCTGGATAACTTCGAATGATTTTCTATCAGAAGCCAAGGGCTGTTTTTTAATGTTCGACTTTGTTTTAGAAACAACCTCATAAACTCTTTGATGGTTTTCTTTTCTTTTCCTCCTCTCTATTCCTTCCTGTATGAATGGGATATATGTTACAAAATGCTCTTACCTGCTGTCTTTTATGGAAATTACCTTTGGTAGCAGTTTGGAACTTTTGGAGGAGGGACGTTTGCATCACATCTTCCTTATGCAGATAGCTGTGCAAGAACAAGTGAAATGACCTCAAATTTATTCCCTCATTACAATCTTTCAATTGTATTATTAAAGATATATTGTTTGAAATATTTTAAATACCTTTTCCAAAATTGTATCAGCAAATAAAAAGGGATATATTATTGGAATCATACATAGAATTGCTTCAATTGACATAACCCTGTATCTTACAGAACTTTTGATTCTGGTTTTGAGTACAGCCTAGTTTAAAATAACTGCTCAAATTATTCTATTTGAGTTCATACTTGAATACCTCATTGGACAGTAAGCAACATGTTCTTTGTGCTGAGCCAGAATTGCAGTGCATGGCATGAGATATAGACACAGAACATTAGCATACAGAATAAAGAGACTGAGTAACAAGAAGGAAACCAAAGAAAGGACAGAAAGGAACTGATAAATTAATTCTGTCTATGTGTCTTTGTCTCTGTTTTTCTCTGTCTCTGTCTCTTGATCTCTCCCTCTCACTCCCATATTTCTCTTTCTCCGTGCTTCATTAATAAACACACAGAATTAAACACAAAGACTCTTATAATTTTAATAAAGCTTTCATAAATTCATTGAAAGAGTTTTTCCAGAAGTACATTTCATGGATTTTTCAGTATCTACTACAAATTAAAACAGTGATCGATATACATTGTTTAATTAATATGCTAAATGAGACCTTAGAAGTTCACTCAGATAAAATTTGAGAGGAAAGAGATTTTTAAAAAGGAGTACAGATATTTACATTGTATTTTCAAAAATCAGATGAGATAAGATTCAGAGTGAAATCTGATAGTTTTCTTCTTCCTTAATGTGAATATTTTCTTAGTAAATTCGGTTAGTTAAAGGGTTAACTAACATAGCAGACAAGAACAATTTTTCATTTTGAAACATGTAACATTGAATAATCCAAAGAGACTTTTAGAGAAACAATGATTTGTCTTTCATTCTGTGAATTTCTTTACATAAAAATAATATTAATGATTATCTATCTATTTTATAACAAACATAATCACAAATTAAGTAAACTAACATTCAGAGCAAAGTAGTTAGTTTGCAGGTTAAGAACACTGACTGTTCTTCTGAAGGACTCAATTTTGATTCCTAGCACCCACATGGTGACCCACAGTTGTTTATAATCCCAGTCCTAATGTATCCAATGCCTTCTTCTAGTCTCTGTGTGGGCTGTACTCACATAGTGAACATATATAGTTGCAAGCAGTTGTTTGTACAAGTATACTTAAAATGTAGGTTAAAGAAGATATCAGAACCTCTACAATTTATTTTCCTTCTTTTGTTACTCCTTCCATATTTTAGGTTGAACTCATCTATTTTATTTTACAATACTTCATTCACAGCATTTATAATGAAAGCATTTTATTATTTGCAAATGTCATATATGAAAATAGAGTGCTTTGGTAAAATCTAAACTCATTTCTGCTCTAAACCCTCCTCCTATCCTCAATACCTCCAGACTTCATGTACTTCTCTTTCTAAAATGTAATGGATCAAGAGAAGCTATGCTCATATAAACTCAACAATATGACCATCCAAACATGAACTAATTAAGGATAATACCAACAAATGTGACAAACTGAATTAGGAAAAGCCCAGGAGCCTTCAATCCTACATAAAGAGCCACAGGGAATGAAGTAAACCTGGGAGTGAGAGTGTGGTTCTCCTCAAGGATCTGAACATCTATTGGCTGTACCAAATGGTTGTTCCTGAAAAAGTATCATTATTTTGACTCAACAAGAGATATTTAGGAATATATATGTACATACAAATGCATGTAGGCACACAAAAATAATAAATGAGAAATGAATCCGTGAATTTGAGTGCAGAGAAAAGTATATGAAAGAATTTGGAGGAAGGAATAAGAAAGGAGAAATACAATTTAATTATAATCTCAAAAATAAGTAAACAAAAGAACTGAACCACATTTGTGCTGTCCATAGACACGGGGCCATGTACTGAAGTATAGATAAGGATATCCATTCTTGAAGAAGATTTACTTTCCTTTTACCAGAATCCATCACTTACCTAAATCTCCATAAATAGGTGGAAAATTTTATGGTACCCTTCCCCATTCATGATGATATTCCATCTGCCTTCATCTTATCCATGTATTGTGCATGTTATCTCTATCATTCTGTATTCAAATGTGCAGAGGTTCATTAACCTGTGATGTAAGGTTAGAACATAAGGTCAGTTAATACTATGACCTTTTGGCATAATAATAGTGTTAGTTTCTCCCTAACATACCAGTCCCAGGTCCCACTTCCTCCCATCCTCCAACTCCCTCAACCTTTTCCCTCACTCCATCCCATCTACTCCTTAGAAATGCTAAGCCTTCCCATGGGAAGTCAACAAAGCTAACGCATTGCTATGAGGCAGGACCAAGGCCTTCCTCACTATATCTAAGCTATGCAAGGTATCCCTCCAAAGTGAATGGGTTCCAAAAAGCCAGCACAAGATATATGCTTCCCTGCTCTCAAACCGGACTCTCTGAATGTGGCTGACGGTGGAGGCTGACTGAGAAGCCAAGGACAATGGCTCTGGGCTTTGATTCTTCTGCATGGACGAGCTCTGTGGGGGCCTTCTCAGCTTAGTTGATCACCTTCCTGGACCTGGGGGGAGTTGGTCGGACCTTGGTCTTAACATAGAGTAGGGAACCCCGATGGCTCCTTGGCCTGGAGAGGGAGGGAGGGGGGTATGGGTGGAGGGGAGGGAATGGGGAGGAGAAGGGGAGGAGATGGAAATTTTTAAATATAAAAAAGTAAACCATAAAAAATAATAATATACACGAAAGACAAAACAAAACAAAAAGCCAGCACAAGCAGTAGGGATAAATCCAGTTCTCACTGCCAGTGGCCCCACAGTCTTTCCCAGTCATGCAACTGTAACCCACATTCAGAGGGCCTAGTTTGATCTTATACTGGTTCTCCCACGGTCTGGTCAGAGTTAGTGAGCCCCCATTACCGCAAGTAAGTTGTTTCAGTGGGCATCCCCTATTATGGTATTGATACTTTTTTTTATATTAACAATAGATGATCTCAAGGCTATGAAGATTGAGGAAAGGTGATTGTGTCATGTCCCAGTCTCACATTTTTATAGGCCTTTAGTTACTTGGCTATTATAAAACATCATAGCTTACTACCATCACATAGACCTGTTACTATATTGCCAGCTATACACAGAAGAGTTTCTGCCATGTGTGTGTGTGTGAGTGTGCGTGCATGTGTGTGCGTGTGTGTGTGTGCATGTGCGTGTGCATGTGCATGTGTGTGTGTGTGGTGTGTGTCAGCAGTTTGTGTAGGCGGGAATTCACTTATTTATACTGGCTGCCCAGATTCGAAATAACCACACAGACAATGTATTAATTAAATCACTACTTGGCCTGTTAGCTCTAGCTTCTTATTGACCAGCTCTTTCATCTTAATTTAACCCATTTTTATTATTTTACATTTTACCATGAGGTTCGTGGCCTACTGGCAAGTCTCCATCTGACAGCAGCTCACATATGTCCCCTCTGGCAGCTCCATGGCATCTCATGGACTCTGCCTTCTTTCTCCCAGCATTCGGTTCAGTTTTCCAAGCCTAGCTCTATTCTACCCTATCACAGGCCAAAGAAGCTTCTTTATTCATGAACCAATAAAAGCAACCCATAGACAGAAGGACTTCACACACCAAGTGTGGTTTGTTGTTTTATTTTCCTTCTGGGGTAATATTGTATTTAGTTTTCGAAATTTTGAGCATTTTGATGTTATATTGCAATTTTGGTTTGTTTATTAAGAAAAAAAGCTTAAAGATGTTTGGAAAGACAGGAAGAGAGGAACTGGATGAACTTTATGATTAAAATATATTTAAATATAAAAACTGTAAGAAATAAAAAATAATAAAATAATTAAAGAAAGTAAATTCTGCTTGGGAGGTGATGGCTTATGCCTTTAATCCTCAGGAGACAGAGACAGGTGGATCTCCGTGAGTTTGAGATGAGCCTGGTCTACAAAGTGAATTAAAGGATAGGCTCCAAAGCTACAGAGAAACCCTGTCTCATAAAGACAGAATAAATAAATAAACTAATTAATTAGTACAGATTATCTTTGCAAGAGCTGTATTTTACTTTGCTTCTTTTCTTGCTGTATACTAAAGTTGTACACAAATTTTGACTTTTTAAATATTTTCTTTATCTATATTTTGTTATGTAAGTTTGCAAGTCAAGTATTCCCCTATGCTTATAAATTATTCTTCTCTTTTACTAGAACAGTAACTGAGACATAAAAATTATGTCAAAAATGTTTGGAGAATTAATCAACACTGTAAAGTAGAAAATATAATTCCAATTTTTGAGTTCTCTGGAAAAATTGTAAAATGAATTCTCCTAAGATTATAGTTTATCCCTCACTTTCCCAATTCATAAAACTACATTGTGTGCATTAAACCAACATTTTCTATACACATACATATATTATGTATATATATATATATACATATGCTGAGATTGAAATTTATGAGATAAAACTCCCCAAGTTTCTCCTTTCTATAATATTCCTAAAATTGCACTCATAATGATACTTTGAAATTGAAATAATAGATAAAATACACAGTTGACTGACCCCAATTTTCTTTTCCTCCATCAGTCACTCAAATCTTGCACTTTGCTTTAAGAGAGTCAATGTGGAAATTAATTTTCTGCAGGTTTCTTTGTTTTAAAGCAGTTATACTCAAAGTACAGATATGCATCTTACAAGTTCATACAGACCAGGGAATTATTAGGCAATGTCAAATATGAAGCTGATTTCTTTTCAGGACAGAATAAATGAGCCTTTCTGAATCTGGGTTCTGTTTTTTATTTTTTTTATTTTGGTATCTTTTCACTATGGTCGCTGATTAAATTGGGACTTAGAGACTTTCCTCTCTTCCTGGTCAAGCATCACTGGATTATTTTATATTAAGTGTGAAGACACGTGTATTCTTTCTTTATTTCTAGTTCTCTTAGGATAGGACTTAGGATTTTTTCAGTATATGTTTTCTTAACTTGATTAAACTTCTATGTCAGATTTAAAAAGACAATTGAGTCCAATTAGATGCAAACAGAAATAGTATGGGTTTTACATAAAAAAAAGTGCTGGAGAAGCTGGGAATATATGGGTGCCTAAACTGGCCTGTCCCTGTAATCATACCTTGTCATCATAAAACCTTCATCTAGTATCTGACGGAAATAGATGCAGAGATCCACAGCCAATCACCAGACTTAGCTGTGAAAGTCCAGTGGGAGAGAAGGGGGAGGGATTCTATGAACAAGGTAGGTCAAGGTCATAAAGAGGAAACACAGAGACAGCTGAGCCTAGCTCATGGGAGTTTATAGACTCTAGACCGGCAGCTGAGGAGCATGCACGAGACTGAACTAGGCCCTCAGTATGTGGATGATAGTTGTGTAGATTGGGCTATCTGATGCACTCCTGGCAGTGAGACCAGAATCTATCCCTGGTGCATGAAGTGACTTTTTGGAGCCCATTCTCTATTATGGGATGCCTTGTTCAGCCTTGATGCAGTGGGGATGGGCTTGGTCCTGCCTCAACTTGATGTGCCAGGCTTTGTCAACTTCCCATGGGAGCCCTTATTCTTTCTGCAGAATGAATTGGGGTGTATTGTGGGGAGAATGGAGGTCAGAATGGGAAGAGGCAAGGGAGAGGAATGGTAGTTGATATGCAAAATGAATGAAATATTTTAAAATATGTCTATACTGTAAATAGGATTTTATCCAACACTATACTTACAATTACCTCTGAGAACAAGAAAAAATTCAGAATTAATGTTTCAACAATACTTTCCTTATCTCTCTTTTTGGACTACATAGCTTCTACATAAAATTAGTGTATTGTCATTTGAATATGAGTCTATCTATTATGAATATCTGCTCTTTTTAATTGCTTGTATGAATAGGAAACTTGTACATAAATATCAGGGTTTTCCACACATTGTTTTGGGTCATTATTTTCTTTGCTTCCTTAATCTGATTCTTTCTAATTAAATAACTTCCCTGTTAATTAGGTTTTTTTTTCTTTTTAAAGTTTCAAACTTATATCTGAAGTACAATATTTATTATTTGATATTGTGACTTTAATATAAAATAAAAACAGTTTTGATATCATCATGAAAATACACACCCCTTGTCTTAGTTACATCAAAATATTACATGTTGTCCTTAAAATCTTTTATGATGTCTTATATTAACACACAATTTCCAAAGACAAGAGCAAATGGGTTAATAAGAAAAAGAGGTTTATTTTCCCTTAAGAATTATAGTTTAAAATGTGATAGATGGTATTTATCATCATTCTAAATGAATCAGCCAAAATGTCAAGATAAAAGCAATAATTTTCACAAATTTTTATACTGAATATACGCAAAGTGGAATGACATTTAAAGCTATTTTTCTTTATATGTGCTTGCTTACTTTTATATACTCATTTCTTTTTTTTTTTTTTTTTTTTTTTTTCGAGACAGGGTTTCCCTGTAGTTTCTAGAGCCTGTCCTGGAGCTAGCTCTTGTAGACCAGGCTGGCCTCGAACTCAGAGATCCGCCTGCCTCTGCCTCCCGAGTGCTGGGATTAAAGGTGTGCGCCACCACCGCCCGGCCTATACTCATTTCTTGACATGTGCATTGGTTCTTTTTGAAAGGGGAGGGCAAGCCAATACAAAGAAAAACATACTCTTCAGCATAGACTTATTGCCATCCAAGTGTCTGGCTTTTCTTTGTATCTAAGATAGAGCAACAGTCAATATTGACATTTTGGGCTTTTAACAGAGAGATATAAAGGGAAATTGAATGACAATCAATGAATATTTTATACAATAGTCATTAGTTTAATAGCACCTATTATCAAAATGTATCTATAAATTCAGAAAAAAAATAGTATGAACCCAAGAATTTTGTCTAATGTAAAATTATATTCTGATTTATAATTAAATAAACGTGATGAAAGATCTCACCATTAGAAAAATTTCAGTAAAAAAATTAAATACAACTTTGACACTTTAGAAATATTAAAAGTAAGGATTTTGACGAACAGGATAGAAAGGAACACTTTCCTAAAGGGGTAGACTACAGAACAAATTATCTTCTATAGAATTACACAGTACCAGTCAGAACACAGAACACAAAACATGGACAGTGATGTGGGAGACATCACTGGCTCACACATTTCTTTGACCCAATGAAAGGAAAACAATCACTATTTATCATCTGAAAAGATCCTTTTCTTTTCCTAAGATAACATTTTTCTACTAGAAACCACATAAAGCCCTAGTTTCAAAACCCCACACCAGATATATCTGAATGTATACTTTAATCTTTTCTATCCTGCTCCAAAGACAAAGATTTAATATCAAATTTAATCAGAGCTGGCAGACCGATTAATTTGAAATGATTTTTTTTCCTTTGGTAAAAAGAAAAATCTATATTTTACTACATAAAAATCTATAAATAATATTTAAATTTAGTGTCAACTTTCTGACATTCAGAAATCTAGATTTATTCCCAACTTTCTGTTGAAATGCCATATTGATTTCTACAGTAGCTGCACCAATTTGTACTCTCACCAGGAATGGAGGAGTGCTCCTTTTGTTCCATATCCTAGCCAGCATGAACTGTCACTTGTGTTATTTATCCTAGCCCTTCTGACAGGAGTTAAGATTGAATCTCAAAAAGGTTTGATTTTCATTTGCTTGGCTACAGATAGTGCTCATTACCTTGTTTCTCAGCCATTTTTAATTCCTCTATTGATAATTATTCATTTGAATCACATTTCAATTTGATTATATGTTTTTGATCTAATTTTTTGAGTTCTTTATATATTTGGATATTAATCATTTATCAGAGGTAGTTTTGTTAAAAAAAATCTTTTCCCAAGGCTTATGCAGTTCCTAAGTCCTATTGACATTGTAGTCTGCCTTATAGTATCTTTTCTGTTTAATGAGGTCAAATGTATTAATGATTAATCTTAGCACTCTCTCTACCCGTATTCTGTTCAGAAAGTTGTCTCCTGTGCCAATGTTTTCAAAGAGTTTTTTTCCATTTCTCCTTTATCAGGTTCCATGTATCTGGTTTCATGTTGTTGATTTTCAAAGTGTGATGTATTTGTTTTGCCTATTTTCCTTGCCTATTCAGCTGGTATGGCCACAAGGAATGTCTGCTGGTGTTCGAAGTTCAGTAACTAGGATAAGTTGTGGGAACAAAATTGAAAGAGAAGTTCTTTGTGGTTATTTGGGGATGAGGCCAAAGAGTAAATGGAGACCATAGCAGATTTCCAGGGGCAGATATGAGGATGAGATTGAGTATTGTATCTCAGGAGCAGTCGGAGAAGTGTGGGTCTGTCTTCAGCTTACATGTGGCTCTGGGAAAAGCTATCCTTGAGCAAACAAGGTGTGTCTGCTAGAGTTGTGGTGTCTGACAATGAGATAATTTGAGGGATGAAGGTTAGGACAGGATTACTTTTGGGATTCACAGAAAATGTAGACAGGGTAAGGGAAGGCTGCAGCCGGTGCTCTGCTGCAGTACTAGGGACTGGATTGTTTGTCTAGGGCAAGAGAAAGAAAGAGATGAGAAGAGTTCGGACAACCTAGTTGATTTCTTGACAGGTGTAGCCTGTGATTGAATAGGTAATTCAGTTCTGATTGTTTTGGGTAAATGTATTCAAAAAAGTATGGTACAGAGAATGAATAGCCATGGACTGAAAGCATATATTCATATCTCAGATTGGAACCAATTTCAAATGCTTGATTGGTGTGGGGAGTCCATCTGTATATGTGTTGCCTTTATTTGTGAATGAGTAAAGCTGTTTTGGCCAGTGGCTTAGCATAATAGAGCTAGGAGACAAACTAAACTTACTGCTGGGAGAAAGAAGGCGGAGTCAGTGGGACACCATGGAGCCACCAGAGGAAGAATATGTGCCCACAGCCGGAACCTATGGCCAAGCCTTGTGGTAAAATATAAAATAAAAATGGGTTAATTTAAGATATGGGTTAGCCAGAAAAATGCTTAAGCTATTGGCCAAAGAGTATTGCAATTAAAATACTCTTTTTGTGATTATTTCGAGTTAGAGTGTCTGGGAAACAAACAAATGGCCTCTTCCAACACTTGATCATTTTGAAGATTCGGACATATCCTTTTACACTCCTCTCTCTCTCTCTCTCTCTCTCTCTCTCTCTCTCTCTCTCTCTCTCTCTCACACACACACACACACACACAAACACACAAGCAACTTCAACTCCTTGGAAATAGCTTAGTCTTCTTAGTTATTTGGTACAATGCATAGACATAGTCTTCTATATGAATATAGAGGACCTTGAAGATATTCAACTTTAATAAACCTTAGTAGTGTGGCAGATATGACTAGAAGAACCGAGTCAGTAAGTCACCTGTGTGTATGTGTCAAAAGAACACAGTAAAGTTGTGATCACTTCCCAAATCTCAACTGCTTATAATTATAATGAATAAGATTGTTTATGTTCATTTACCAGTATTTACATTTTTAAAGTCATTCCCTAACGGAGATCATTAATTAGATAAAAAGGGTAGAATGTTATGTGGGAGCGGTTTCATAAAGAAAAGCAAGGGAGAAATATAATCATATTATGATTTCAAAAAAAGCATAAAAAAGAGTCAGGATAAAACACCGGGTACTTTCTTAATGAGTCAGGCTTTGATTTTAGTTTCTGTTATCACATACTCAATACTTACACAGATATATAACAAAACAATCATCTGAGAGAAACCATTCTCTTTCTCTCCACATTTTCCTTTCCTCTCCTTCACTTATTACTCCCCCTCTCTCTACTAAAGTATCTTAATACCTACAGATGACAGCAAGAATTTTTATTTCAATGCACAAAACATTTAAATAATAATACAGGAAGAAAAACTATATTTTCTATCTGCAGAAAGATGATTATCATCAATGGTCTTTTTGTGTTCATTCTGTTCTCCTCATGAAAATAACTGAATATTCACTGGTGGTGGAAACAAATAACCAACAAACTCCCCAAAAAAATTTCTGGGAAGTTGATGAATACAAAGGCAGGCCATTAATTGAAAAAGAAAGAAGCAGCACTATATTTTCTTACTAAAAACTACAAAGAATGTGACAAAGCCTAGGCAGTATCTACTACAATGATCAACAAAGTAATTCAGCAGTGGTCAAGTAAATATTTGTTTTGTAATTTGTTGTTTTGATAGCTATTCATTAAATTACACAATAGTAATTTGTCGCACAGTCAATTTTAATTAAAACATCTGTTCACACTCCAAGGTATGCTGTGAATGATTAGCTTGCTCTCCTGGCTTTTGTGTGAGGATATTTTTAAATTGAAGAAGATCATTAGGCATAGCAGCATCCTAATTTGTTCAAATTAATTAATACCTATCAAAAATTCAAAATGAGCTGAACATGAGCAATAATACCAAGAGATCAAAGGGACTAGGTGTGGACACCTCCCATCCCCAGCCCTTTTATCCTTGTATAATTTCCTTAAGAGATTCTGGTGTTTTAAGTTTTTCCAAAAATGAATTGAAACAAGTAATATTTTAATATCCCCAAATGATTTTTAGAGCTCTCACACAGAGATAAGGAAATGCTCAAGGGTATTTTTATGTCCGTTGTTATAATTTCAAATGTTAAAATAATGTTTTCATAGATAAACTGTTATTAACCAGAAGAGTAACTATCACTACTCTGAAAATAAATGTTTTTGTTTTCCTCTGTTCTTATAATTTTAGAGAAGATGTGAAGCCTGGAGTAGGGGTTTGGGTTGATACTTTCTGTTGTGTGAAGTAAGCCAGAGGATTGTTCTGCACGCAGAATTTTATGACAAAGGTCTATGATGTGTCCTTATTTGTTGGGCATCTCCTATTCTTGGGTAGAAGATGTGAGATAAGAAACTTGTTTGTTTGAATTTTTTCATGTGTACTTACCTTTTCAGTTTGAAACCTTGGCACCCACCTTCACTGCCAGCATCTTGCTCTGTCCCTTTTTTACATAGTTTAGGTGCTAAGTCCAAAGCAAAGGTCTTTCATAACTTATAACAGTGTCATTAGTTCCAGGTCTTTAAAATAGCTCTGAAAGTATTAAAGCAATGACTATGTTGTGCATCATAACAAGAATACATATACTTCCTTTATATATATACCTCATTTATATATTTAACTTATTTATATATTTTCCTCATTTAATGAAAATGCAAAGCCTTACCTCATTTTATTTATTTAAGATGCTTTCTGTATGTTTTTACCATTCTCATTTAATAATTGGTGACCTGCTTAAAGATGATTCTGAAATTATACCAAAATTATTTAGGTAGAAAATATACCCACAATTAGGAGATATAAAAATTTAAATTTCTAAACTCATTGCTCATGCTCTCAGGAGGAGTTCACTGGTCTTGACTGGCAGTGTGTATTGCACTAAATCCATATGCTGTGTTCAGAAAAGGGACTGCAGTGGAAAAGCAGCACCCTTAATCTGGTCCCGCCTGAAACTCCCACGTTCTTTACATGTTTCTTTTGAATTAAGTTTGGAGCATTGTCTATTTAGAGATATTTTATTATTGTAAAATATTCTGCAACCATACACTCAACAATATGGTTCTATAAGGGGCTGTGACACACAGTTTATAACATGGATCCACTTTGAAAAATTCATCCAGGATGGCTGTACATTAAAAATTTATACTTGGTACACTTTTAAGAGCTAATTAGTAAATATAGATGTTGTTAATTAGAATATCCCTGCTCTTGATAATGGAGGGAGAGGGGATCTTGGGAAAGGGGAAGTAAGAGGGAATTAGGAGAAGTGGAGAGGCTGCCTTTTTGTCTTAGTGACAGTGTCCTTTGCTTAACAGAAGCTGCTCAGCTTCAGGAGGTCCCATTTATTCAATGTTGCCCTTAATGTCTGTGCTGCTGGGGCTATACGTAGGAAGCGGTCTCCTGTGCCCAAATGTTGTAGAGTACTTCCCACTTTCTCCTCTAACAGGTTCAGTGTGTTCAGAATGATATTGAGGTCTTTAATCCATTTGGACTTGAGTTTTGTGCATGGTGATAGACACAGATCTACTTTCATTCTTCTATAGGTTGACATCCAGTTATGCCAGCACCATTGGATGGAGAAAATGACAGAGCCCCAAACAAAAATAAATAAATAAATAAATAAATAAAAAAGGAGAAGTGGAGAGAAGAGAAACTGGTTGGGCTTCTCTGCACAAGAGATGACTGAGGTGGAATGTCCTTCTGTATACGTGTTGATTTTATTGTTTGGTGAATAAAGCTGTTTCAGCCAATGGCTTATCAGAATAAAGCCAGGTGGAAATGCATCTCTCTCTCTCTCTCTCTCTCTCTCTCTCTCTCTCTCTCTCTCTCTCTCACACACACACACACACACACACACATTATATATATATATATATATATATATATATATATATATATAGAGAGAGAGAGAGAGAGAGAGAGAGAGAGAGAGAGAGAGAAATAAAGAGAGGGGAGAATCGAATCAGGGAAATGCCATGTAGCTGCCCAAGAAGCAAAAGGTAACAAACTACGAGCCTCTTGGTAAAATATAATAGAAAGGGTTAGTTTAAAGTGTAAGAGTTAGGCAGTAATATGCCTAAATCATTGGCCAATATAATTTTCATATTTGAGGATTTTTTAAATCTAAAATAAGTGGTAGCTATCTGGAGTTAATAATAAAAATAAATGGAATTTTTTTTTATTTTTCTTTTTTTGTTTTTTCTAATTTTTTTTACATTTCTTTTTTTATCTCCTTCCCTCCTCCTCCCCCTCCCACCGCTTCTCCTCCCCCTTCCTGCCCCTCCTTCTCCCCCTTCCCTCCCCTTCCCTCCACCCATACCTCCCCTCCCTCCCTCTCAAGGCCAAGGAGCCATCAGGGTTCCCCACTCTATACTAAGTCCAAGGTCCTCCCAACTCCCCCCAGGTCCAGGAATTTTTTAAATATATAAAAAAAAATAAACCATGAGAAAGAAAAAGAAAAAAAAAAAGAAAAAGAAAAGAAAAAAAATAAAAATATGCCATGGAGATTTGAATTTAAAAAAAAATTAAAAAATAAATGTCATTTCTCATGGCATATACTTTCAATTCTAGCATTTACGACATGGTGGCAGGAAGATGTCAAGGTTACCCATGGCTATAAGATGAGTTTGCAGCCAACAGGTGCTACATTAGAACCTTCTAATATATTTATTTTCACCCCAAAATATGTGCATACATGTTATTTACATCATGTGAGAGAAATATTCAAAATTCATAATAAATACAATTGCATAATATATAAATAATATATAATTATATATGTATTATATACTATATATGCTTATTGTAGTAAGGAAACTAAGCAAAACCAACATAACTATTAAACCTAGTATTTCTATTAAAGAAAATATGAAATAAAATGTAATGCTGAAGTCTACATAACCCACAAATTATAAAATTTTATTAATCAAAGTTATGGCATGTAATGCTTTGAAAATAAAAGGTAAGTCCAATACAGAGTGTACAGATTGTAATCTCTGAAGTATTTGGGATGCATTGTTATGCTTCATTTTTAAGAAGCTGTTGACCCAACTCCACAAGAATGTTATCAGACTTTAGCTCAATAAGTGAATGTACTGTAAAGAGTTTCTGTGAGTTTGTTCATCTCAGCAGAAATCTATAAGAGGCAGCAATGCAGAGCTGGGAAAGCTCAGCACATCACTTAACACGATTCAGTCTCTTAGACTTGCCTTAAATGGAAGATGAATTACCTTTCTAGAGCGAATTCCTCTTATGGTTTCAGGTCAATAAAATCCAAAATCACGTAATGATTTATGTATCTAAACTTCTGATGTTTTAATAAAAAGATATCAAATCTATTAATTTTGAAAACTGAACATCTCTAAGCATATACTGCTAGGCACACAGGCATTTAGCTTGAGTGAGGACTTTTTAACATAATGAATATCAGAAATAAGGTCAATGACTTCTGAGGAGAGGATTTCAGGGATGCTCTGGGTGTGCAGAGGCCTGCCCTAAATTGTTAACTCACCTGTGGTCTTTAAAATATACAAGGTTGAGAGGCATTCAGTGCACTATGCTTTCTAGCTCTGCTTCTTGAAAATCATCAGAACATCTACAGCCAAAATACTTCTGAGATTACAAAACTGTATGCAGTTGCCACAGAATCTGAGATGAAAGAACACTGCCTTTTATTCTAAATTCCTATGTTTGGGTGAGAGTATCTTTTTGAAATAAAGTAAACGTACTTTTAATTGTTGACCTTCAACTTTCTCAGAATTATTGGCTGTCACAAAATATTAAAATATTAACATAATCAACCACAATGATTATGTGATTTAATGGTAAAGCCTAATGTTGTTTACAAGCCATTTACATTCTCTAATTATTAAAACTAATTTTAATTGGATATGTAATTTAATTTGAATATAAGAACCTAATAGAATTTTATTGAATATTACAAATTATCCTGAACAGTTTTAGTATCAATTTTCTTAATACAATATTAAAATGCTGGTACTTTGTCTCTTCCTATAAATATATACTAATTATCTAGGTTTTTAATATACCCCATGAGATAAAAATAAAACTATGTTAAACATATTAAGTCAATGGTTAATATGATTAGTTTCATTTTAAATAACCTCAGAATCCAATTTTCCATGGTGAACAATAGATAGCAGAAAAGTAGAACTTAACATGTTCTAGATCAATTTTCTACCTGTGTTCACTGATATACTGTCTATTCTTGAAAATCAATGCAAAAGTAAAATGTTCTCTTACCCTCCTTGCTTCTATCTCTCTCTATGTCTTTCCTCTTTTATTCTCTTCCTTCCTCCTTCTTTTTGCTCACTCCTTATTTCTTTCCCTCCACTAGAGGAAGTAGAACTCAAAACCACGAATATTATAAGCAAGTGCTATAATAATGATCTTCTTTCCCAGTACTTACATTAATGTGGAGTACATAAAGCTTAACCGATCAAACATAAGAATCATTGTTTAGGAATAAGTTTTCAGGGTAGGCCATCAAAGTATATACTACCTTTGATAAGTTCTGAATCTTTTGGTTATGACTTCTCTTAAACAATTGCCTCATTTTTTATTGCTTGAGTGTTTCAGGACATATCCTAACATATTCAGATTTAAAAGAACAACAACATAACAGTCTTCTATTTTTCACAGGGAACAAATGTATTTGTTATTCTTTGAAATATGGAAACCAAATCATTATTTTCATATACAAATACCCAATAGTGTAATTGTCTTATATCAAATGGATACAGTTATAGTTTTAAAGCTTGCAAATTTTATTCAAAGATGCAGGTTCATTTTTTTTTCTGCATGCTAGATAGGAAATAACCAAAGCAGGCTTTTGGAAGTGGAGAAGTTAGAATAATGTTATAAAGATGTTGGATATTAAATTACTCTGTAAAGGATAGGTTACTGACAAAGGCACCAGAAGTTTTTGGTCTCCTGTCTCTGGAAGGTCTTGATGACTGGCAACAGTCAACTTGAATGAGTTAAAACAATAGGCTTTGAAGGTTGAGGCAGGAATGTTAAATCTCAGAACAGAAGCAGTGCCTTTAAGGCAGGAGCAAATTCCCTGACTAGGAAAGAGGTGCAGTGCCTTGGATCTGAAGCAGTCTGGAACTTGAGCAAGTTTCCTAATTTCTCCAAGTCTCAGCTTTCGAAGATCTGTCCTTGGCAAATCTGAGAAATATTTTTCTTTTCCTTTCTTCCACAGTGACCACTGAGTGACACACCCTGAGCCAGAACCAGGAGCCACCAGAGAGTCAGGCTTTCATAAACTCTGTGTTGGGTCCTGTTATCTTGAGCCCAGACCCTAAGTGTCTGGGTGTGTGCACGCAAATGATAAATCAAAATTGGATAAATGCCATCCAAACCTGAAGCTGTGATCTCAGTCAAGACTATTAAGCTGCTCTAGTTCCCTTCTTCCTTTTGGTTTTCTTGTATTTGGAGAGAGCAGGAAGAGAGAAGCAGAAAACTGGGCTCTTCTAATTGCTGCGAAGCTCCAATTGTAACTGGGATAAAGCAGCCTGCTGTGCTAGGGGCTCATTTTTGGCTTCCAAAGCCATCATATGGAGCTACCAGGCTGAAAGTCCCCATCTCTGACCTACACAGTTGTCGCTGTGGGATGATCAATGCAGCCTGCTGCATTCAACAATTCTCGTGTGCGTTCTATGCCAACTGGGATTTCTGTGCTTAATATCCTTGTTGCCAAGGAAGTCACTGGGAAATAAGCATCTGGCTGTCACAAAGGCAGCAGTTTAGTTTGAGGGTGGAGATGCTCATTCAGTCCTGGGAGCAGGCTGTTAAATGGCCTCAGGAGCCAGGCTTTTGGCAGCCACCGCTGTGAAAGATTGTTTGACTTCCTCGCCAGGGCTCTCCAATCCCGACTGCTACTGACATGAGCAGTCCTTTGCAGCCACCACCTAGGACTGTCAACAGGAGTCTCTCTGACTCCTTATTGGCACAGAAATTGAGCACTTTTTGTCCTATTCTAAATAGTTGACAATTTTATTTCTTGCACATAAAGATTAATGGGAAACCACTGCTAACTCTGTCAAAGAAATCTAAACATTTTGAATAAAAAGCAAAGTACTTATTAAGTACTATACTTATTAAGCATACCATATGCTAAACTAAAGCTTACGCACATTTGGCAAGCTTGTTTAAGTTTGGTGCAATGTATTTAAAAACAAGTAAACCCGTTACACGTATTCTGTTCACAGTCGTCATAAAGGTCTGTATTGTATGTTGGTGTCAGCCCGTTTGCCAGTTCATTAGCTGTATTTTTGTGACAGCATATTGGAGTAACAATAAGAGTATATGGAACCAATTAATGATAGATTAAACAGACCATTCTGTGCTTTTGACATTGCGGTAATTGAAGTTTTTCCAGCATCAGACTAGAAGAGCTGACATCCGTAACAAAATCTTTTGCTGTGATTAGCATTGCAGTCTCTATGTTAGTTGAAACGAACAGTGTTCATGAAATTTCTGTGCCCATTGTGAGAGTACCTCGTCTCCTAGTAACTGAACCAACACTGAACTGAAAAATCATCATTCTTCCTGTAGAAATAATTTCTATTTCAATTTTTACTTTGCTTTTGGTGAAGTTCTAGCCCAGATTGTAAAATCTAGTATGAATTCTCTCAGGGGAGAAAAACTGAAAGTAAGATATGCACAATGTCATTTGTATCAGCAGTACCTTTCTTAGCATTGACAACGATTGTAATCACATATGGGAGGGCAGACTGATGTATAAATCTTGGTCCCTAATCTGTAGTCCCTATATCCTTCAGGATTTGAGACATCATCTGGGCATCTATGCAGGTTTCAGCATGCTCTATGGTGAAGAACTCATGCCAGACCTCGTGAGACAAGGTGAGCAAGCATCTCAAATTAAATAATCAGTGTTAATGTATTTCGGCCCTGATCTTTTTTTGTTATTGATTTTATTGAGCTCTACATCTTTCTCTGCTCCCTTCCCTTTCAACCCTCTCGCATAGTCCACATACTCCCAATTCACTTAGGAGATATTTTCTACTTCCCATGTAGATTAGATCCATATATGTGTCTCTTAGGGTCCTCTTTCTTTGTCTATGTTCTCTGGGATTACGATTTGTAGGGTGGTTTTCTCTGTTAAATGTATAAACACCACTTATGAGTGATAACATATGATAACTGTCTTCAAGCATCTGGCTTACCTCGCTCAATATATTTTCTATCTCCAGCAATTTGCCTTCAAATTACAAGATGTTACTTTTTTTCTGCTCTGTAGTACTCCACTGAGTAAATTTACCACATTTTCCTTATCCATTCTTTGGTTTACAGGCACTTAGGTTGTTTCCAGGCTCTGGTTATGACAAACAAAGATGCTATGAACATAGTTGAGCACATGTCCTTGTGGTATGCTTGAGCATCCTTTGGATATATACCCAAAAGAGGTATTGCTGGGTCTTGAGGCAGGTTGTTTCCTAATTTTCTGAGAAATCACAATATTTATATGATAAAGGGTGGTACCAGCTCGCACTCCCATTAACAATGCAGGAATGTTCCCTTTATCCCACAACCTCTCCAACATAAGTTGTTATTAATGTTTTTGATCTTGGCCGTTCTTACAGGTATAAGATGGAATCTCAAAATTGTTTTGATATGCATTTCTCTGATGACTAAGAATGTTGAGTATTTCCTTAGGTGTCCTTCAGCCACTTTAGATTCTTCTGTTGAGGGTTCTCTGTTTAGGTCTGTACTCTATTTTTTAATAAATAGTCATTGTATTTTAGGCAGGAATCCATAGAAGTTTTATGACTTAGACTTATACAAAGTAGAAAAATTTAGAAATAACCCCAAACTCTGCAGGATTCTGTTGTGGAAGTCTGGCTACTTGGAACATTTCTGGGTTAGTACAAGTCAGAATGGTTCCTCCGCATCGAACTGTTCCTTTTCATTTGTATTGGCAGAAGGAACATGTGGAGCATCTGCAGTATCTGTGTTTAATACACTTGAGTCTTCTTGATCCTCACATGTACTGCTCTATTCCACTGTCTGTGCCAGGGTGTAGTCATTAATACATTGTTTTCTAGGGACTGGCTTTTACTCAGTAGCTTTGCCTGTCTTCTTTCCAAGGCCAGTTGTTTATTCCTCTCAATCCTCTGTTGCTGCTCTTCTGTTAGACTCCTACTTGATTCAGAAACCAACTTCTTGTGGTCAGATAAGCTTGTCAAAAAGGGATCAAATCCAGCTGCAGTTGCATAGAGATTATTAGTTTCTTCAACTTCATTATTATTGTTAACAAAATCTTCATCTACAATAGGGAGATCAAGTCAAATTAGTTTTAAAATGGTCTGAACCTCCGTTTTATTTCCCAGGTTTTCAACTCTGTCAATAAAATCTTCAAATTGCAGTTTGGGGCATAGCCTATGTGCCCAGTGCTCCATGTGTCTTATTAGCATTTTCAAGTCTTCAGCCTGAGAAAATGCCTCAATAAGATCAGGCTTGTAGGGTATTTTCTTAATTAGTAACTGATGTGAGAGGGCCCAGCCCATAGTGGGTGATGCCATCCCTGGGCAGAAGGTCCTAGGTTCTCATGACCTTTCCCCTTCAATTTTATCTTATCTAACATGGTTCACGCTGTTGGCCAGAGGGACCAGCCATTTGTTGGAGAATTTGGAGCAAGAAGAGAATGGCTTGTTTGAAATACCAGATTATGATCATGTAGAAGATGAAACTTCTCCACCCTTCCCACCTCCAGCTTCTCCTGAGAGAGATCCTGCAGAAGCTGAACCTGATGAAGAATCAGGGAGTGGAGCACCTGATCCTGTACCAGCAAAGAGAACAGTTAAAAGGAATCTACCCAAGCTAGATGCTACTAGATTAACTTCAGAGAGAGAGCTTCCAGCCTTAAGGTATATGTTTGATATGTACTCTATTTGTTAATTGGATTGTTTGTTCTTTTGATGACCAATTTTTTGAGTTCTTTGTATATTTTAAAGATAAGACCACTGTCTGATGTGGGGGTTGGTGAAGATCTTTTCCCTTTCTGTAGGCTGCCATTTTGTCTTGCTGACCATATCCTTTGCTTTACAGAAGGTTTTCAGTTTCAGGAGGTCTTATTTATTAATTGTTTCTCTCAGCATCTGTGCTACTGCAGTTATATTTAGAAACTAGTCTCCTGTACCAATGTGTTCAAATGTACCTCCCATTTTCTCTTCTGTGAGGTTCAGTGTGGCTGACTATGTTGAGGTTTTCATTTGGACTTGAGTTTTGCGCATGGTGGTAGATATGGATGTTTTTTCATTCTTCTACATGTTGATACCCAGTTATGCCAGCACCACTTGTTAAATATGTCTCTTTTTTCCATTTGATATTTTAGCTTTTTGTCAAAAATCAGGAGTTCAAAGATATGTGGATTAATATCCAAGTCTTCTATTTGCTTCCATTGGTCCTCCTGTCTGTTCTTATGCCAATACCAGGCTGTTTTTAGTGCTGTAGCTATAGTAGAGTTTGAAGTCAGGGACTGTGATGCCCCCAGAAGTTCTTTCATTGTATAGGATTGTTTTGGCTATCCTGGGTTTTTCCTTTTCCAGATGAAGTTGAATACCATTCTTTCGAGGTCTGTGAAGATTTTTGTTAGGGTTTTGATCAACACTGCAGTGAATCTGTAGATGGCTTTTCATAAGACTGGCATTTTTTCTATGTTAATTCTACCTATCCACGAGCATGAGAGATCTTTCCATTTTTTGGTGACTTCAATTTCTCTCTTCAAAGATTTAAAGTTCTTGTCATACAAGTCTTGAACTTGCTTGGTTAGAGTTACTTTGACATATTTTATGCTATGTATGGCTATTGTGAAGGGTGATGTTTCTTTGAATTTTTTTCTCAGCCCACTTAGCATCTTTGTAAAGGGGAGCTACTGACTTTTTTGAGTTAATCTTGTATTCTGCTACATTACTGAAAGTTATTTACAAGTTATAGATGTTCCTTGGTAGAATTTTTGGGGTCTCTTATGTAAACTATCATATCATCAGCAAATAATAAGAGCTTAACTTCTTTTTTCTGATTTGTATCCTCTTGATCTCCTTTGGTTGTCTCATTGCTCTAGCTCAGACCTCAAGAACTATATTGAATAGATATGGGGAAAGTGGACAACCTTGTCTTGTTCCTGATTTCAGTGATATTCCTGTGAGATTCTCTCCATTTAGTTTGATGTTGACCGTTGACTTGCTGTATATTGCCTTTATTGTGTTTAGGTATGTTCCTTGTATCCCTGCTCTCTCTAAGGCATTTATCTTAAAGGGATGTTGTATTTTCTCTAAAGCTTTTTCAGCATGTAATGACATGATAATGTGGTATTTATTTTTCAGTTTGTTTATATGTTGGATTACGTTGACAGATTCTCATATGTTGAACCATCCCTGCATCTCTGGGATAAAGCTGATTTGATCATGGTGAATGATGGTTCTGATGTGTTCTTGGATTCAATTTTCCAGCATTTTATTCAGTATTTTTGCATCAATGTTAATGAGTGGGATTTGTCTGTAATTCCCTTTTTTAGTAATGTCTTTCTGTGGTTTTGATATCAGGATAATTGTAGCCTCATAAAAACAGTTTTGCAGTGTTCTTTCTGTTTCTATTGTGTGTAACAATTTGAGGAGTATGGGCATTAGTTCTTCTTTGAAAATCTAGTAGAATTCTGAACTGAAACCGTCTGGTCCTGGGCTTTTTTTATAGGTCTATTTAATTTGCTTCTCTGGTCTTGCTTTAACTTTGGTAAGTGATATTTATCCAGGAAGTTGTATATTTCCTTTAATATTTCCAATTTTGTGGAGTACAGGTTTTTGAAATATGACCTGATGATTCTCTGAATTTCCTCTGTGTCTGCTGTTATGTCCCCTTTTCATTTCTGATTTTCTTAATTTGGATATTCTCTCTTGGTCTTTTGATTAGTTTGGATAAAGATTTGTTTATTTTGTTGATTTTTCTCAAAGAACTAAGTCTTTGTTTCATTGATTCTTTGTGTTGTTTGCTTTCTGTCCATTTTGTTGATTTTAGTTCTCAATTTGATTATTTCAAGACATCTAGTTCTCTTGGATGAGTTTGCTTCTTTTTGTATTAAAGTCTCCAAATGTTCTGTTAATTCACTAGCGTGGGATTTTTCCAGCTTCTTTATGTAGGCATTTAGTGCTATTAACTTGCCTCTTAACACTGCTTTCATTATTGTCCCATAAATTTGGGTATGTTGTGTGGTCATTTTCATTGAATTTTAGGAAGTCTTTAATTTCTTGCTTTATTACTTCCTTGACCCATTCACGCTTCAGATAAGCATTGTTTAATTTCCAAGTGTTTGTGGGCTTTTTGGAATTAGTATTGCTGCTGAATTCTAATTTTAAGTCATGGTGATTCAATAAGATATATAGGGTTATTCCAATTTTTTATATCTGTTGAGGATTGTTTTGTTAACAAGTGTTTGGTCAATTTCTGACAAGGTTCCACTTTCTTGCTCATGTTCTCCCTCCTTCTGCTCCTCATTTGAACCTTGGAACTCAGTCCAGTGCTCCAATGTGGGTCTCTGTCTCTACCTCCATCCATCGCCAGATGAAGGTTCTATGGTGATATGCAAGATATTCATCACTGTGACTATGGGACAAGGCCAGTTTTGAGGGCTGAAATAAACAAAATAGAAATACAGAAAACAATCCAAAGAATCAATGAAACAAAGAGCTGGTTCCTGGAGAAAATCAACAAGATTGACAAACCCCTAGCCAAACTAATCAAACGGCAGAGAGAGAACACGAAAATTAACAATATCAGAAATGAAAAAGAGGACATAACCACAGACACAGAGGAAATTCAGAGAATCATTAGATCTTACTACAAAAGCCTGTATGCCACAAAATTAGAAAATGTGAAAGAAATGGACACTTTTTTAGATAAGCACCATATACCAAAATTAAGTCAAGATCAGGTGAGCAGTTTAAATAGACCTGTAAGTTGTGAGGAAATAGAAGCTGTCATCTGTTAGCTTATTGATCCTGAAAGACTCCTCTGAGTTTTATGTTGAGTTTTATGTTCTCGGGTTTATCTGACTGAACTGTCCTCTCCTGGGCACTGAGCATGAGGTTAAATGTTAAACTGAAGTTTGTCTATAAATAAGTCCTCAGTGATGTGCATCCAGCCAATTTGATTTACTAGAATGTAGGATTCTTCCTTACCAAAAGAAGCAGATAGAGACATCCTGTGTTTCATGCTTTCTTTGTTTAGAAACTGAACTGATCAATGGAAACTTTTTCTTAATGTTTTCCCTTGCTGAGAGGGAAGTCTTCATAAGATATCCCAAGACAAGTTCTCAAAAATGACACAGATTCCAGGTCTTGTTCTGGTTCATTTTCTGTAAAGTATAGAAGTGAAGGGCAGGAAAACCCTCTAGCACAACTGGTGGCAGTTGAGAAGTCTCCAACACCACTGACAGAAGCACACAAAATCAACAATTGAAGAACTGCATTTATTGAGGGTTAGGAACACACACACAAACATACATCAGAAACACAGAGAAAGAGACCATTTGCAAAATTGAGGAAGCAAAAAAGAAAATCCCTATACCTGAAGTCTTAAGTATCAGCTACAAGCATATGTTTCTGTTAGCTATATGGAAGTATGGAGGAAATAATATTGATATTTGAACACATAATTGCTATTTTCAAGTGAAAATATGGCAATCTAGTATAAAGGGTGGGAAGGAAAAATTAGTTTGGCTTCTTTGAATCATACTGTTTCCAAAACCATAGCTTTCACATTTAATAAAATGGTTGATTCGACAATTCGACTCTAAGGAAATGTACTGACAGTAAAATGGGAGTTTAGTTTTAAGATTATTGAGAAAGAAGTTAATTATTATTTATTCCACAATATAAAATAATCGACAGAGTAGAAATATAGTATTCATCCTGAATTGTATGGTTAAGTGACTAGAAAGACATCAACAATAATTATTACTCCACTGAGTGTTCCATTGTGTCTGAACTAAATTTTTATAAATTGAATGTTCTTCCCTCTTCAATCGTGCATTGAAGCCTTGAAAGCAGAACATACAAGAAACATAACTAATGTACGATGGGAAAAGTAGGAAGATAACTGAGTAGGTAACATGCTTGTTGCACAAAAAAGAGGACCTGAGAAAATAGCCTCAAAAATTACATAAAAATTGCATATGTACAACCTGATCACTTAGAGGTATATATACACAAAAATATCATATGACTTGCTAGCCAGTGACTAACTAAATGGTGAGCTTAGGTTTACGGGAGAGGAATGTTTCAAAATATGAATAGAGAGTGAGAGGTGTAAGCACATGGTATCTTCATTTGTCTTATGTAGGCATATACACAAAGTGCACAGATATATATGTTCACAAAATACTTATCAATTCGTAAGATATGACACCAGAATGCACATGATCTCTCATTCTGTCTGTCTGTCTGTCTGTCTGTCTGTCTGTATCTTTCTCTCTCTTTGTCTCCTTCATACATAATGGGAAACAGAGAGAAAATAATATTCAGACACAACCAAAGGAAGTTGCCTGAAAAAGAAAAAAATGGTGCTGGAAAATGAAATTGGTTTAGCTGCCTTGATCTTGTCTCACTGTGAACCTCTACCTTCCACAAGCACGTGCACTGATCCTGCCTTAACCACTCAATATATGGCATTTGATTATCAATATATGGCATTTGATTATGACTGCCAGCTCAAAATAGCAGAACGTTCCTGCATTTTACTTTATCACAGTTAAGACAGAAAAAAAAAGACAAAAAGTGAGATCTAAAAATCCTTACAGACAGGATGAAATATATGTGTGAAAGAAACCAGTTAACAAAGATAAAGACTGAAAACTCTTTCCCCCTACATTCTAACTTATAGAATACTCTGTAGAAGCTCACACTGTGCAAATAATCACACATTATTGGGTTATAAAAGTCCTAACGTCTTTTACAGTATTGTCATTTAGTTTCTAATCTTCATCCCATTTCTGAACCACTTCCTTTCATGAAACTGTGTTCTTTCCTAATAAGCCATTTCTGCTTTCTACTAATCTTCATTTGTCCTCGTCCTACATTTGTTTTAGAAATCAAGATTAATTAATATGTATTGGGTGCCCACCACCTCAAAGATCTCCATATTACTCTCAGAGAACTGAGAGAGATTCATCTTTAAGCGATAGTGTTTAAAAGAAATGCCATGTTGAAAAAAAACAGTTTTCATTAGTCACTGCTTTAAGCAGTATAGATAAGTTTTGAATTATCAACAAGAATGCAAGAAATCCCCCTTCTTCCAGGAAAGAAAAAGAATAAGAGCTTTTGCGGTAAAGAGTTTTTCCTGTATGTCACAAAGATGCATTTTCATGTGTGGTGATTCAACTGAATAACTAAACTTTTAATTTTTCTGAGAGGAAGGAAGGAATAAATAAAGAAAACTATATGATATGCTTTTAGAAAAGAATGGATGGCTAAATTTAAGTTGTGAAGTTGTGCTGTCTGAATCAAATCATGAAGGACTTTCTAATGGCGATTTTTAAAGGCATTGAAAAGGGAATGAACATAATCCATGATAACTTACTGTGATTATTCAAGGGCTATTTCTCACTTTTAGTTGCTTACTACTGTAGCTTCAAAAGTCTAGGTAAAAATGGAAGATAAAATCATCTTGGACAGCTTATATAGCTTTCTGTAACAGGTTATCTGATCAGCAAGACAGGATCCTAAATTTTCTTAAGGTCGCCATTAAGATTATCAGCTCCCCAAATCAGCAAGAAGTAGCCTAGAAAACTACACTCCCATTCCCAAAATATAGATTATGGATGTTTGTCTTTGTTTAGAGTGTTGATAACAAGTTGTTATGGATAATGGTCTGGAAAACAGCTAAAATAAAGGAAATTAGATTCAGAATTCTTATTTTGAAATAAAAAGGGAGGGGGAAGTGATATAGGACAATGGTCTTATACCCTGTAAAGATTTGTCACTTGTATTGATTTAATAAAATGCTGACAGGCCAGTAGCCAGGCAGAAAGTATAAGTGGGCTAATCAGAACAGGAGAATTCTGGGCTCAGTCTACAGTCATCACCCAGACACAGAAGACATAAGATAAGAATGTCTCACTGATAAAAGTTACCAAGCTACATGACTAACAGAGACAAGAATTATGGGTTAATGTATGATGTAAGAATAAGTTAAAAAGAAACCTGAGCTAATAGGCCAACCAATTTATAATTAATGTAGGTCTCTATGTGTTTCTTTGGAGCTGAAAGGCTGTGGGACCAGGTGGGTCAGAAACCTCTGTAAAGAAAGAATGAAGTTTGTGTACTGTATGTGTGTGTATTAATATTATACTGCTACAGTTTAAGCTCCACTGAAGGTATTATAATAAATTATAATAAATTAAATAAAGGTAAATTAAAAATTTGCAAACATTACAAATATATAGCAAGTGCACTAAGTATTTAAAAAGGGTATAAAATGTGTATATTTTTAAAAAGTAAATAAATTAAACTGTTTAAATGTAGAATTTTAAATCAGTTATAAGGCTGCTATAACCAGTCTTCTAAAGAGCTAAAATGAAAATTAATTTCTTGTGTAAAAGAAATAGCATATTTGTATGTGCCAGAAAATTACATGTATTGCTCTTTATAATTTGCTTCTTCATTGACTCTGAAAACTAAAATTTGTTTCATGGAGTAGAGCTGCACTTTGTTATTTCTCTCTCTCTCTGTGTGTGTGTGTGTGTGTGTGTGTGTGCATGTGCGTGCATGTGTGTGTGTTTAAAGTTTCGGTGTATACAAGTTTTTTAGAGCAAGTCATGCTTCTGAATTTAATAAATATATTATTACTTAAAATGTCTATGTGTTTTATAAGATGATATGCTCTCTTACATAGAGTATGACATTTGAAGATGTTTTTAAATTGACATATGAAGCACTGATTTATCTTTCCAGAAATGATCTTGATATTTACTGGCTTATTGCTACTTTTTTCTCAGCTGATTTAGCATTAAGTTATTCCATTACAAAACCAAATTGTGTCCTTGAATATTAATAATAGTTTCAGCAAATACTGTTGAATACACATTATTTAAGCAAATAGCATAAGAAAAGAAGTGCTTCTAATCTCCCAAAACTCATTCTTCTCACCTAAACCACTTCATAAACTTGGCAGATTCTCTGAACATCAATGAGTAAATTGCAAAACAATTCAATAGATTTCTTTCCTATACCAGCAAAAAAGTGCCTTTCCTAACTTATTTATTACACTAAAATACTACATTGTTCTACTCAACTGCGTATGATTTTTTTGAGTTTTACCTTAAATGGAATTTTCTAAAAGACAAGCAGTAACACTATTTAGACAAATGACACAATAGACTATAGGCAAGGGATTAAAATAAAAATAGATGAATTTAAAATTAATTAATAGTATACTTTTTAGAGTTTTATTCTATCAACTATCACGCTTTATATTATCATACAGAATAACTAAGTATTAATAGTAAAATTTTATTACTTTTTTGTGTCTTCCATATCCAAATATGTATCTTCTTTCACAGTAAATTCAGAAAACATGTCATTGACATTATTGGTCAAAATCCTAGCTGTGTTTAAATATGCATAGAATAAAGCACTTTGAATCACTCCCATGTGAGGAACATCAATGCCTTCTGCCTTCTGTGACTCGTTTCACTTTTGTTCATAAAGGTTGAAGGGCCAGATCATTTTTGTTAATGTATAAAAAGACAACACAATCACAAACAAAATACCAAAGACATATGCACGAGCAATGAAAATATATAGATTTTTCAAAATTAACAGACATTAAGAAAATGTGAATTAAAATTTATAACACCATCACATAATTACTAAATTATACTAAAATTGTATAAGTTGAAATTTATGAGCCTCCTTCTTCCCTCACACCCAACATTGCAACACATTGATCTTAAATCTTTATACCTTCAGAATGTGAGAAATAGATTCTACTTTTTCTAACATTTAATCTATAGTTCTTTTACAGATACTCTGCACAACTGATACAAAAGAGTAAACTGTGTGTGTGTGTGTGTGTGTGTGTGTGTGTGTGTGTGTGCGCGCGCGCGCGCATGGAGTGTATGTGAAAATTAACTCAAATGCAAGCATTTCAGTAACATTTCATTTGATTTATAATTTTGTATGGGATCTATGCATATGAATCAATGAATGATATAAAGAAGCAGTAGTAATTAATATGTAATTAATATGTCTATATGACTGTTAAATTCACTTGGCTTCATCACAGTGTCATTATTCTTTCCTTTCTGCATTAGTTGCTAATCTGATAAACAGCCTGATGGTTTGCAGGAATGTGTCTCATCTTTAGGATGCTTGACACCAACATTTTATTAAATAATCTTTCTGTTCATATCTTTTCCTCTCACTTTACACAGTTTATTTAAAATGAATATTTAACTTCTCAAACTAATGCTTCACATCTTTTAATATCCCTTCATATCACACACCTCCATATTTCCCCATAAGCATTTGAAAAAATTCCATGATACTCTTCTCCTAGTCCATAGATTAAATATTTAACTTACTCACTCATGCATTCAGTATCCATAAGCTATTTCATAATTTCTTATCTCTCCTTTATATGGCATCTTATTTCATTTTCATATATTCAGTAACTTTCTAACTCTCTCTAAGCAACTAATTAGAGTTGCTTTAAATTCTTTTCTTCTTCTTGATTTAGCCCTACCTACACCATGTAAGTTATGCTGAATGTTCCATTTAGATATTTTTATCTTAATTTGTAAGTCAATTTTCTTTAAACCACTAGCTGTCCTTGCTTATCCATTCATATTTATGAGAGGATATTTAAATTAAGAAGACATGAGAACTTTGTGGAATCGCTCATCAAGTTGATGTATCCAACAAAGTTTTCCATGGTTAGACCAGATGCCAGTTTCTTGGACCCTTCCAGTAATAGTCAATTGCTTCTTCAAATTCTTCAAACACATCAAATTCCTTTGTCTGATAATGATTGGAAACATATACATGGTGAAATTTATGTGAACAACATTTACAGATGTGTTTGCTCAATTCCTACTTTGAATTTTTAACTTATCATCTTATATTCTTGGAAATCTGCTTTATATGAACAAACCAGTAAATATTAGTTAAATATTGTAAAAAGAAATATTGAAGAAAAAGGTGAATGACCTTTTCCTGTGTGATTTGCTTTTTCTAACTATGCAATTGGGATAACTCACAAAATTGATACCTTTAATATTTGGAAGACTAAATAAATTATGTATTAAAAAAGGGGAACAGATTAGATGATATAAAAAGAAACAGTAGCCATGTTAAATGCTTTATTGCTAACTTTCTTTATCTTTTATTATATAGATTCATAGCCTGATTTAAAATTAAGAGTCCTTTAAGTCAACCTTAGTGTTCTTATATAATAAGCAAAATTGGTGTGGGAGAATGGTCTGTATTCTGTCAATTATATTTTAAATAAATGCTGATTGGCCAGTAGTCAGGCAGGAAGTATAGGTAGGACAACAAGACAGGAAGTAGAGGCAGGTCAAGGAGAACAGGAGAATTCTGGGAAGGAGGAAGCCCATTCCTCTGCTGTCCGGCCCAATCACAGAAGAAGCAAGATGTGACTGCCTCGCTGAAAATGGTACTGAGTCATATAGCTAACATATACTAGAATAATGGGCTAATTTAAGTTATAAGAGTTAATAAGAAGCCAAAGCTAATGGACCAATCAGTTTATAGTTAATGTAGACCTCTGTGTGATTTCCTTGGGACTTAATGACTGCAGGAACTGGGCAGGACAGGGACCACATGGGAAAGAAAAACCCTCACCACCATGAAATAATAATATTGACCAAAATAGGGCATATGGTAATCAAATAAAATATTCTTTGTGGATGCATATATTAATTAATTTGCTTATTTATATTTCAAATTTTTGGTAGTCTCATGAATATAATATCATATTATGGTTACAAATTGTATGCAATCCTATATAGACCAAAATAAAATACTTACTATATCTATAAACTTGTGTTATTAAATATAATATAGGGCTAGACATTGAATATATACATATTAAAAAATAAAAAGGAAAAATATAATTTGCATTTTTATTACTTAAAGACTAAAAATCAGCAGTAAATGAATAAAGAATTGTAATTCCATGTTAAATTGATGATGATGTCGATATAGCATTTGTTCTGAACAATTAAACCCTCAAGCTACAATAGGGAACATAATCCATTTTTAACAAAGTGAACAATTGTATTCCCACTCTGAACAACATTTGCATGATTATTTCTCTTGTTCTGACATTATTTCAACAAAACAAATGATTTAAAGGAAACATATCAAAAGAACAGTAAATAAAAATTTCAAAATCATGTCAAATTTTTGGAAAATAATTTTAATGTATAATAAAGCTGACAACTGAGGTATTATGGATGGATTCAGAGTAAATAAGTTAAAATTTAAAGTATAAAACCATTGATCAAGCATAAGCCTAGTAATATTTTTAGAATAATGAGTAAGTACTAAAAGTAAGAAGTGAAAGAGAGTCTAGATATGTAAGTTATTAGATGTTTGCATGCTGTCATTATGCTGTATGTACCCCAGATCAGAGAAATGCAATCAAAACAACTCTGAGATTCCATCTTACATCTGTAAGAATTGCCAAGATCACAGAGGCTTGGCTCTAGAGGGGTTCCCAGGTGTCCAGGAAGACGCCCCCAGCTAGGTCCTTGGGCAGCTGAGGAGAGGGTGCCAGAAATGGCCAGATCCTATTGCCATACTCATGAATATCTTGCATATCACCATAGAACCTTCACCTAGCATTGGATGGAGAAAATGACAGAGCCCCACATAGGAGCACCGGACTGAGCTCCCAAGGTCCCGATGAGGAGCAAAAGGAGGGAGATCATGAGCAAGGAAGTCAGGACCGTGAGGAGTGCGTTTTTACCCATTGAGACGATGGGACGGATCTAACGGGAGACCACCAAGTCCAGTTGGAATGGAACTGATGGAACAGGGGACCAAACCGGGCTCTCTGAATGTGGCTGACGGTGGAGGAGGACTGAGAAACCAAGGACAACGGCAATGAATGTGAACTCTACAGCATGGACGGGCTCACAGTGAGCCTTAACCTTCACCTGGCGATGGATGGAGATAGACAGAGCCCCACATTGGAGCACCGGACTGAGCTCCCAAAGTTCTGATGAGGAGCGGATGGAGAGAGATCATGAGAAAGTCAGAACCATGAGGGACGCGTTCACCCACTGAGACAGCAGGACAGAACTAATGGGAGACCACCAAGTCCACTTGGAATGGGACTGATGGAACATGCGACCAAATCGGACTCTCTGAGGGTGGCTGATGGTGGAGGCTGACCGAGAAGCCAAGGACAATGGCGATGGGCTTGGTCTCTACGACATGGACGGGCTCTGTGTGAGCCTTGTCAGTTCGGTTGCTCACCTTCCTGGACCTGGGGGGAGTTGGGAGGACCTTGGACTCAACATAGTGTAGAGAACCCTGATGGCTGTTTGGCCTCAAGAGGGAGGGAGTGGGGGTGTGGGTGGAGGGGAGGGGAGGGAGGGGGGAGGAGGAGGGGAGGAGATGGCAATTTTTAATAAAAAATAAATAAACTGGAAAAAAAAAGAGGTAAAAAAAAAGAAAAAAAAAAGAATTGCCAAGATCAAAAACACTGCTGACAACTTATGCCGCAGAGGTTGTGGGGGAAAAAAAAAGAACACTTCTGCATTGCTGGTGAGAATGCAAACTGGTACAGCCCCTTTGGATGTCAGTGTGACAATTTCTCAGAAAATTAGGAAACAACCTGCCTCAAGACCCAGTAATACAACTTTTGGGTATATATCTAAAGGATTCTCGATCATACCTCAAGGACATGTGCTCAACTGTGTTCATAGCACCATTGTTTGTCAAAGCCACAAACTGGAAGCAACATAAATGCCCCTTAACCAAAGAATGCATAAAGAAAATGTGGTACATTTACACAATGGAGTACTAGACAGCAGAAAAAAATGACATCTTGAATTTGCAGGAAAATGGATGGAGCTAGAAAACATTACTTTGAGTGAGGTATTCCAGACACAGAAAGACAGGTATCACATGTTCTCACTCATAGGTGGTTTTTAAACATAAAGCAAAGAAAATCAGCCCACAAATCACAATTCCAGAGAACTTAGACAACAATGAGGAGACTAAGAGAGAATTACATAAATCTACTCTACATGGGAAAAAATTTAAAAAAAAAATTAAGATCTCCTGAGTAAATTGGGAGCATGGGGACCTTGGGAAGGAAGAGAAGCAGGGAGGGGATCAGGGAAAAATGTAGAGCTCAATAAAAATTGGCAAAAATGTAAAATATGGTTTAAAATATATTGAGCGATTATTGCTGGCACATAGATGAAAATGTCGACTGTCATGCTTTAGAGGTTGAGCAATGAACAGGGAATTATCATATTCTAATATTTGTGTTGTACTTGAAGCATTGCAGTACTGGAAGATGGGCATAGGTGGGGCAATGTTTGCTTTGCAATCACCATTGTCACCATGAAAATAAATCAAGAAGTATATATGCACATTAAAATGGGGAGAAACAGAGTTAAATAATTGCAAAAAGGAAATTTCTATATTTTTTCAGTGCTATGATATGAAAGTCTCTAAATCATTCTCCAAAGAGAATGCACCTATGTGTGAAATAAGTCTGTGAATAGGAAAGCTGCAAGAATCTCAGCCAGTTCTGAAAGCTCCAAACATCTCTGAAAGCAGCTGTGCTCACCAGTGTCCCACCATTGTCACAGAGAAGTACATCTGTAAAGATTTCAGAAAGATGAAAATCTCCAATCTGTTAAAAGAAATATGTATAAAGTGTTTAATAGTAAGTAAATCAATTAGATGAATATAGTAGTGTAAATACAAAGACACACATATATACACATATAACCAATGATTTAATATGCAATAGTTTTTGATCATTTAAACAAATATTTTCAGAGGACATTCCTGTGTTTTAAAAAAATCTTTCCAATATTCTTAATGCAATGACTTTTAAAATAAACAATAGTCATGGATTAATATTTCAAATATATATTGAATCTTAGTAAACAACAACAAAACTATTTTTAATTAAATCACTTATTTTTTGCTGATTTATATTTCTTACAGTTGTTTTTCAAGATGAAACAAAGGTTTATCAGCTAGAATTCAATAAGTTTCTTGCTGACGCTGAACTTCTATAAACTATAAATCTCTATAATAATATGAGCATTGTATAATCCTTTCAAAGACATAAAGAATTGTCAATGTTTGGTAAAATGCATTCATGACAATAGAGTTTGTATTTTATGCGCAATAAAATTTATTATAATTATTCCTCTTTTACACCTTTATTTTTCAACTCTACCTTTTTTTTCTCTATCTCATTTTTAGGGAGTAATTATCACACATTCAATTCTCCAATTAAAAACCAAAGCAAAATAAAATACTAAAATTTATCTGGACTGAAATATTTTATCGATTCAAATTTAAAGTGTTTATTGAAAATACCTACATATTATGATTCATTAACTCAATTTATACTCTATGTGAAAATAACATTATTGTCTGGATTGAGACTTTTCCTCAAATGTCCTTCATTTCCTCAGTATGCATTATACACTTTTGTGGGGAATACCTTCATCAGCCTAGATGTAATGTAGATGGCTTTGGTCCTGCTCAAAGTGATTTTCCAGATTTTGTTGACTCACCATAAGAAGTCTTACTCTCTCTGAGGAGTGGATGGGGGCTTGGGTAGAGGAAAAGTAGGGGAAGCTGAAGAAGAAGAGGGAGTGGGAAAATAAAAAAAAAAAACTGTTAAAATTTTAAAAATTATTTTCTTTTGGGTAAATTCCCAAGAGTGGGATTGCTGGGTCCTGGGGTAGGTTGATCCCAAATTTCCTGAGAAACCTCCACACTGCTTTCCAAAGCGGTTGTACAAGTTTGCATTCCCACCAGCAATGGATGAGTGTACCCCTTACTCCACATCCTCTCCAGCAAAGGCTATCATTGGTGTTTTTGATTTTAGCCATTCTGACAGGTGTAAGATGGTATCTCAAAGTTGTTTTGATTTGCATTTCCCTGATTGCTAAGGAGGTTGAGTATGCCCTTAAGTGTCTTTTGGCCATTCGAACTTCTGTTGAGAATTCTCTGTTCAGTTCAGTGCCCCATTTTTAAATTGGGTTCATTAGCATTTTAAAGTCTAGTCTCTTGAGTTCTTTATATATTTTGGAGATCAGACCTTTGTCTGTTGCGGGGTTGGTGAAGATCTTTTCCCAGTCAGTAGTCTGCCTTTTTGTCTTAGTGACAGTGTCCTTTGCTTTACAGAAGCTGCTCAGCTTCAGGAGGTCCCATTTATTCAATGTTGCCCTGAATGTCTGTTCTGCTGGGGCTATACGTAGGAAGCAGTCTCCTGTGCCCAAATGTTGTAGAGTACTTCCCACTTTCTCCTCTAACTGGTTCAGAGTGTTCAGATTGATATTGAGGTCTTTAATCCATTTGGACTTGAGTTTTGTGCATGGTGATAGACACAGATCTACTTTCATTCTTCTACAGGTTGACATCCAGTTATTCCAGCACCATTTGTTGAAGATGCTTTCTTTCTTCCATTGTGTGCTTTTAGCTTCTTTATCAAAAATCAGGTGTTCATAAGTTTGTGGGTTAAGATCTGGGTCTTCTATTCGATTCCATTGGTCGACTTCTCTATTTTTATGCCAATACCAAGCTGTTTTCAATACTGTAGTTCTGTAATAGAGTTTGAAGTCAGGGATGGTAATGCTTCCAGAAGTCCCTTTATTGTATAAGATTGTTTTGGCTATCCTGGGTTTCTTGTTCTTCCATATAAAGTTGATTATTGTCCTCTCAAGATCTGTGAAGTATTTTGATGGGATCTTTAAGGGGATTGCATTAAATCTATAGATTGCCTTTGGTAGTATTGCCATTTTTACTATGTTGATCCTCCCAATCCAAGAGCAAGGGAGATCCTTCCATTTTCTGGTATCCTCTTCAATTTCTTTCTTCAAAGACTTAAAGTTCTTGTCAAATAGGTCTTTCACTTCCTTGGTTAGAGTTACCCCAAGATATTTTATGGTATTTGTGGCTATCGTGAAAGGTGAAGCTTCTCTGATTTCTTTCTCTGCTTCCTTATCCTTTGTATATAGGAGGGCGACTGATTTTTTGGAGTTGATCTTGTAACCTGCCACGAGGAGGAGGGAAGGAGATGGAAATCTTTAATAAAAAAAAAATGAGGAAAAAATTATTTTCTTAATTTCAGTGTATTACTCTGATATATATATATATATATATATATATATATATATATATATAGTTAGATTTAAGCTCATTAAAACTATTGTATAAGTGGTATGCTGAGTGTGATGTTTAAATAAAGTTTCATACAAAACAGATATTTCTGAGTATCAGACTCATTAAATATATTTCAAGTTTACAAAATATTTAATTTTTCCTTAAAATCCGTTTGGAAAGCTATAACCACCAGAGGCAGTCTTTAGACATATTTGGCAGCATCATACAATTTCACCCTTTTCTGAAATGACTCTTTAACCCCTAACTTCTGAAAGCTTTTAACTAATATTTCTGTGCTGTTGGCACAGAACTGACAATTTACAACTATAATAGCTAAAACCTGACAAAGTAGAAGCAGCAATAGGTGCCCTTTGCATGTCTGGCCCATCATATCCATCACTGCAGGCAATTAGTTTGGGGACATTGTTAATACATTCAATTTTTGATCTTTCTGTGGAGACTGCTGGACAATAATTTTAATTAATGCCAGTCAAGATGGTGATTTTTTTGTGGTGTGAACATTTGTTGAGCTAAAATTCATATGGACTTAAACTTCATGAGTTCCATAAATGTCATATGAATGACAACTTGATTTGACTATCGAATTGACCCTAGTTTCATGGTTGCTACTTAGAAAATTTCCATACCATCAGGTATTAAAAAATTAATCCCTTCATCTATCCAAGATTATTTTTCATATTTTGCTCTTATGCAGTTTAATGATGTTCCTTTGAAAGAACTCTAGCAAATTTGCTTGTTTTTATTTTTCTTTTATTTAAAATATATTTGTTTCTGATACAATATTTTCTTTTCATCATTTCCTTTTCATTTATCCCAGTTCCTTCCCATCAATCCTCCACACCAGACCCATTCTCTTTATGTCTCTCTTTAGGAAAAAAAAAACAGGCTATTAAGAGATAACAATAAAACATGACAAAATAAAATATAATTAGATAAGGCAGTAATTCCCCATCATAATTGTGCAGTGTAACCAAACAGAAAGCAAAGAATTCCAGGAGTCGGCAAAGAAGCCAGAGATCCACTAATTCTCACAGTCCTGAGTTACATAGGAATACTAAGTTAATAGTTATAATACATACACAGAAGATCTGGTACAGATTCACTTAGGCATTGTTTGCTACTTTAGTATCTGTGAGTTCATATTCATTTGTTCCTTCCTTAGTTGTCTTAGAGAAATGTGTTCATTTGGCATCCCCTATCCTCATTGGCTTTACTCACTCATTTACTATTGCATTCTCTGAGCATTGATTGGAAAGAATTGATGGAGACCTCTGATTTAGATGATTATTCCACATAATACCTGGCAATGTTACTTTTTCTTTTAGTTTAATCATTTATAACTCTTTGAGATTTTTATTCCTGCTTCAGAATCATCTAGGCTGAGTCTAAGGCCTTGAAATGTTTATGTTTCATTCAATAGACTCTTAAATAAGACTATGTTTGAACTCATATGAGTTCATATTGCATAGAATTATAGAAATTAATAATAATAACATATAATATATAGCTGATAAGCTCAAAGAGGAAGAACATCCCATTGTTTGAAGGAATTTGTGGTTTATTACTTAAACCACTTAGAAAAATGTAAAATCTGAATTTTTATATCTGTTACTATTTATGATTTTTGTGCACATTCTATAAAAGACTATTATTAGAGAGTTTTTTTCTAGTTTCAATTTTAACTGTAACAGTGTTTAACAATAATAATGGAAAAGATTATGAATAAATTATAAACTTATTGAAAGTTTGCAATTTTTAAAACACAAAGAGTTCTTTTTTCCCTCATTTTTTTATTAAAAATTTCCATCTCCTCCCCTCCTCCTTCCCCTTCCCTCCCCTCCCTTCCACCCATACCCCCACTCCACCCCTCTCCAAAGACAAAGAGCCATCAGGGTTCCCTTCACTATGTTAAGTCCAAGGTCCTCCCAGCTCCCCCTAAGTCCAGGAAGGTGAGCAACCAAACTGACAAGGCTCACAGTGAGCCCGTCCATGCTGTAGAGTTCATGTTCATTGCCATTGTCCTTGGTTTTTCTCCTTCTAGCTACCTGGGCATCTTCCAGAGTCTTCCCTGATTTAACACATTTCATTTCTGTCGCTGTGGAAAATATATTGGCAAACCACTACATAGGCAAGGAAAGGATTTATTTGGTTTGCAATTCTAAAATATAGTCCCTCATTTTGGGGAAGTCAAGGCAAGAACTCAAGCAGCTAGTAACATTGCATCCGCAGTCAAGAGCAGTAAATGCATCAGAGCTTGTTTGATGCCAGAGATTTTTCTCCTCTCTCAGGCTATTCAGAGTCACCGGAGAAGAGTCTTAATGCGGAACTGTCTAGACCAGGGTGGCCTGTAGGCACGCCCGCAGGGCTGATTGTTAACTGAGATTGGAAAGCCCTGCCCAGTGTGGGCAGCAACACCCCTCAGGCAGGGAGTCCCGAATAGCCTGAGAGAGGAGAAAAATCTCTGGCATCACACAAAGAGTTCTTAATGATTTTTAAGCCCCTTTGAAATGAAAGCATGAGAGAAGGTCACTTATGCTATAAGCAGATCCCTTAACTGATGAATATGTAAGCAGCATAACAATCTTCCCCTTCATGTCTGTATCTTGACCCTAAACATAAGTTCAGTCAGCTCTTACTCACTTTGAAGAGGGGAAATTCTAATTGCTAGTCTGAAATTTAAAGTTTTTGAAAGTTGTCATCTCTTTTTTTCAGACCTAATCATGTCTAAAGAAAGAGAAAATCATAATTTTCTTATGTCTATTGTAAAGTTAAGACAAAAAAAATTACTGCCAAAAAGTGATGAATGCCCATATTCAGTTGAACAAAATGTGTTAGAATTCACACAGTGATGGAGCCAGGGTTGAAATGATCAACTACACTGAGAATCATGGGTTGATGGACGCTGGTTGACATAGTAATTTAATCAAAACCAAAAACATTTTCTAATGTATCCATTCACTCTACAATGAAGCATGTGAGAGAATTTAGCAAGGTTGAATCTCTCTCTCTCTCTCTCTCTCTCTCTCTCTCTCTCTCTCTCTCTCTCTCTCTCTCTCTCTGTCTCTCTCCCTGTAAGAACCATAGGAGTTTCAAATGTTGAAAATAAAGATAAATTAATAAAATCAAATATTTTTAAGAAAAGTTCTTTGAAAATATAGTAAGGACAGGGGGAAATTTTTTAAAAATATTTCCAACATATTCTATTCTCTGTAACTTTTCAGTGTCCTCACGCATACCAATCAAGTAAAACCTAATACAACATGCAGAAATAATCAAAACCTATTTTATCAAAGCTTAATAAATTTGGGATAGAAAAATGGCCACTTCTAGCTCCTCTGGCATTCTTGTCTCTCATAAAGAAAGCAGGGACTTTACGAGGCTTCTAAGATCCTCTTCTTAAATTCAAAACATGCCTAGAAACACATTAACAGAGACCTAATCTAGGATTATCTAAGGTTTCCCATTGGCCTACCCCTTATCAATACGACAGGCATTTTTGCTATGCTGTATTATAACAAAGGGTATGAGAAGACCCAGGTATTGTTTCAAAAGATAATAGAACAACTAAATGAGAATGAGAGATGAGAGAATGACCTCTAACACTGAAATCTATAGCTTTAGCACACATTAAACAGTTTACCTTTAGCTTCATGAATATAAATTCAATAGCTAATGCTTCTTTGCCATAGTGCTTTTCACATGACTTAACATTACTCTTGTTCTGTTTCTTTCCTTATTTCTATCTTTTGAATGAAATAGTATAAGGATCTAGAAAGGCAACATATGCACACACAGGTGAGGTGAAGAAATAGACTGATAATTTAAAGCTCACATTGGAGACTTAACAGCACAGCTGAAAGCTCTAGAAAAAAAAAAAAGAAGCAGACTCACCCATGAGGAGTAGAAGCCTGGAAATAATGAAACTGAGCGCTGAAATCAACAAAATAGAAAACAATCCAAAGAATCAATGAAACAAAGAGCTCGTTCTTTGAGAAAGTCAACAAGATTGACAAACCTTTATCCAAATTAATCTAAAGGCAGAGAGAGAACATGCAAATAAACAAGATCAGAAATGAAAAGGGGGACATAACAACAGACACTGAGGAAATTCAGAGAATCATTAGGTCTTACTACAAAAGCTTATATGCCACAAAGTTGAAAAATGTAAAAAAAAAAATGGACTTGTTTTTAGATAAGTACCATTTACCAAAATTAAATCAAGACCAGGTGAACAATTTAAATAGACATATAAGTCGTGAGAAAATAGAAGCTGTCATTAAAAAACTCCCAACCAGAATTTTATCAGAACCCAATGCAGAATTTTATCAGAACCTCCAAGAAGAGCTGATGCCTATACTCCATAATGTGTTTCACATAATAAAATCAGAAGAGTCATTGCCAAACTCTTTTTATGAAGCTATAGTTACCCTGATTCCAAAACCACACAAAGACCCAATCAAGAAAGAGAATTACAGACCAGTCTCACTCATGAACATCGATGCAAAAATTCTCTATAAAATTCTGGCAAACATGGGACTGGAGAGATGGCTCAGCGGTTAAGAGCATTGACTGCTCTTCCAGAGGTCCTGAGTTCAATTCCCAGCAATCACATGGTGGCTCACAACCATCTGTAATGAGATCTGGTGCCCTCTTCTGGTCTGTAGGCACACATACAGACAGAACACTGTATACATAATAAATAAATAAATCTTTAAAAAAAATTCTGGCAAACAGAATCCAAGAACACATTAAAAAAATTATCCATTACAATCAAGTAGGCTTCATCCCAGAGATGCAGAATGGTTCAACTTATGAAAATCTATCAATGTAATCCATCACACAAATAAACTGAAAGAAAAAAATATGATCATTTCATTACATGCGGACAAACATTTGACAAAATTCAACACCCCTTTATGATAAAGGTTTTGGAGAGGTTATGGATAGAAGGATCATACCTAAATATAATAAAAGCAATATATAGCAAGCCAACAGCTAATATCACTGTGGAACTGATCTAATGGGAGCTCACCAAGGCCAGCTGGACTGGGTCTGATGGAGCATGTGATCAAACTGGACTCTCTGAACATGGAGGACAATGAGGGCTGAATGAGAAGCCAAGGACAATGGCACTGGGTTTAGATCCTACTACATATACTGGCTTTGTGGAAGCCTAGTCTGTTTGGATGCTCACCTTCCTAGACCTGGATGGAGCAGGGAAGACCTTGTACTTCCCACAGGGCAGGGAACCCTGACTGTTCTTTGGACTAGAGGGGAGGGGAGAGGGGGGAGGGAAGGGAAATGGGAGGAGGTAGGAATTTTTAATAAAAAAACAAAAACAAATATCTAACCTTTAATAGTTATTAAAAATTTAAAAGGCACATCACAAAAAGATTTAATGAAGAAGTTAAAAATATGTGTTCTTGTTTAAATAAGAAATTATGTCTCAGCTGATTTATTGGTATAATTTGCCTCCTCTTTTTCATTCTTAATTCACAAGTATTGATATAATTACTCAGTACATAAACCATTCAAATTTAACAACAGATAGTACATGTTCTGAAAAACTAAGTGCTAAAATCAATCAAATCAATTATATTTGAGCCAATTACAGATATAACAATAAATTGTAGTTTTATAAATTTAATATAAGTATTCATAAAATGTAGTATAGTTTACAGAGAATTTATAAAAATATTATGATAAATGAAAGAAAAAATATATTGTATTTTAGTTAAATATTTATTACTCAGGTAGTGTCATATACATATTAGTATTAGTTTCTATATTATCTATAAAATGTATTTTGATTGTTTAAAATTGGATAATTTTATCTAATTGTACTTTATATTGTCTCTATCATAATATTGTTAACTATTTATAATGTAACCAATTCAAGTGCAATTTATTTTTGGTGGATTATTATTTTAATGATTTAAATATCTTCATGGGAATATTCATAAATGTATCCTTTTTAATGTTTTTTAATTACTCTCATACAATATACTTTGATCAATTTTTTTCTTCTCTGCCAACACCTCCCCAACACTTTCCATATTCCAACTCACTAAATTTCATGTTCTTTCTTTCTCTCTCTCAAATAAACAAAAAACAAGCAAACAATTAGCAATAAAAACAAACCCAAAACAGATAAAATAAAAAGAAGAAAATCAATACAATAAAAAAAACCTAAACAAAACAAAAAGTACATAAAAATGCACATTTTATATAATTTTGTATAGTTTTATATAGTTCTCTTTGTGTTGGGCAAATAATCCTGGTCTTCAGACATGCACTACATTGTTACTACAGTTTAATTGTTACGATAATTTAATGCACTACATTAAATAGAACTGATTTTGCACTCCCTCAGCCCTCTTCAGACAAGTTTCTACCTGCTGTACACAGTAATTAACAGAGATTCATAACTGGACATTGTACAGAGAGTGGAAGACTGGTGCAATCATCCCTGGAAGGACTGTGTTTTAACAAAGTTCTCCCCTCAAGATTCAGGAATTTATACAGAAATGACGTGAAAGCTACAGGTGGTAGATGACTCCAGGAACACAGCATCTTCCGGACATGAGAGGACTGATGCACATGAGAATTTACAGAGGCTGAGACACAAGAGACTCCCACAGTTTCAAACCAGACAAAAATTCCAGCACTTAGATGGAGAAGTGAATACAGAACACAACCAGCCATGAAGCTATTTGCAATAGGTACATAAAATTATACTTGTATAATTTAAATAAATCCAAAGTTTAATGAAAAAAAAAAACAAACAAACAAACAAACAAAACCCCTAAAAGTGTAAACCCTTCCAAAACTCAGGATTCTTTTTCCTTTATTTTTCCCACAGGGCTCATTCTATTGTAATACATTAGGTTTCGTTTTCTATCTGACACTTTCAGTGTATGTGAACTCTGTTGGAAGAAAAAAATTCTGTTTCTGTTTTGCACTTATTTATTCATAACACCTAAGAAGGTGTTTGATATGAAACAGAGTATCTCCAGTCAGCATTAAATGGTGTGTAACATTTTTTACTCAAGCAAAAATAATTCAACACCTCTGGAGTTTCAATCTCTTAGTGATGTGCGGGTACCAGTGAATAAAACTATACACCAAACCAGCATCAGAACATTTGGGGTTTTTGGATTGTTAACTATGGAGAACTAATTTTTGTGCTTTCTAAAGACAACAAAACCTGAAATAGTAATTTCTATTATAACTTTGCAGAAATCACTGATAGTACAATGATTAATTTTCCAAGTCCCATTAATTAAAAAGTTACAGAGTTGTGAACTAAATCCAAAGTTCTTGCTTTTTTATTGTGCATTTGAAAAAAATACCAAGCGCTACCTAAACATATAGTAGAACAACATTATCTTCTATTTTATTCACACTGCTGGTATATAATAATATAGTAATCACCAATTGACATTTTTAATCATTCTTTATGAAATAAGGATATGCTGTCTAGTGAGAAGAGAGAGATGCTGGAATATTTAACTGGTTTGTAAACATTAAAATAGTGATTCTCTTCTTTTTCTCCTTTTGATTATTTTTAAGTAAATAAATTGTGTATGAAGACATCACAATAATGAGGTTGCAGATAAGTGCAACTCTTATCCCTCAACAGAGAAGCTCCACCTTATAACCAGGAACATTAACAGGAGGCCACAACCTGTTGACATGTAGGGACTCTGTGCCTGGAAAATGTTTAACCCTTTATTGGCCACTTACATCTCATTGCCTCTCAAGTTTCAGGGTTTTATAAAAAAATTAACTTAAATTTTATGTTTATGTGTATGTGTCGTTTGTTTGTATATATTTCTGTCAGTACATTTTATGTGTTCCTGGTATCCTCTTTGAAGGCAAAAATAGGCACTGTATCTACCTAGTTCTGAAAATAGAGAAGATTTATTATTATTTTATGATTACTGGAAATTCAACCATGGCTTTTGAAGAAAGATCTGTGCTCTTAATCAGTGAGTCATATTTCAAGGATAGGTTCATGTATCTTTATGGAGAGTGCAGCAGAAAGCCTGTAAGTTACAGAGCAGTGAGTGACTGAGTTAGTTTCTCTTCTATTGCTATGAAGAGACACAATATCCAAGGAAACTTATAAATAAATATAATTAGTGGGGTGGTGACTTCCTTACACGTTCACAGGATAAACCCATGTCCACTGTGTCAAGAAGCATGATGGGAGGAGGAAGGCATAGTAATAGAGCAGTAGCTGAAGACTTCAGTCATGGTGGTATGCAAGCCAGAGGCAGAATACAAGTCAGACTAGGCTTGTCAAGGGCTTTTGCAAGCTCAACCCAATCCTTCAGAAACACACTACCTGAAAAAAAAGGCACACCTCCCTGTACCCAAACAGTTCACCAACTAGAAACAAATATTCAAATATGCTCATGCAAACAACCAAAATGATTATGGCAAGACAGATTTTCCTGGCCAGAACAGGCGCAATTGCATATATGAACGTGCATGTGTGTGACAACATTAGAACATCTGTGCAAACTCAAGCCTGTCAACATGGAATTCTATATCATCTATCTATCTATCTATCTATCTATCTATCTATCTATCTATCTATCTATCTACCTATCTATTTTATTTATGCTTAGTTTCTTGAGACAAACTTTTTTCTGTGTAGCCCTAGATGTTCTGCAACTTGCTTTGTAGAGCAGTGTAATTTTTCTTTTGTTGTGAATTACAATGTAGATAACTGAAATTTTTGATGGTCTTAGGCAACCCCCCTTGAAAGTACCATTTGACATCAAGGAGGCCGTGACACATAGGTTAAAAAGCACGGGTGAAGCGACGTATTTCTTAGCGAATAGCTCTGCGTTCTTGCACTCTAAGTGAACTTCATTAGTTGTGCAACAACACATGTGAAATTTGGAGGATATAGTGATGGAGGCTGGGGCAATATTGAAGGGCAGTGAACAAAACATCTTATAAGCATGTATGAAATTCTCAATAAAAAAGATTTAAAAGATTGGTGGAGATAGTGGCAAGGAGAAAAACTAGTAACTGGTTTTTAAAATGCACTTAATATCTTCTAGTTTTTAATTGTTTGTATAATCTTGAGGGTGTGCTTCTGAGATCTCAAATGTCAGAATTACCGAATGTTTTCAAAAATCTAAGAATTGATTTCCTTTTCGAATACCAGTGAAAGGCAAATATAGTAACATCAATTTATTGTTTATTGTCACAATCTCTCTCTCTCTCTCTCTCTCTCTCTCTCCTCTCTCTGCTAATTCCCAAATTAGTGAAAATACATCTTCTGAATTTTTGTCAGAAAACATAAAGAGTATAGGATCTCAGTTCACACTTACTCTACGATGAATTATTAAATCAGCAATGTCCTTGGAGCAGAACCGCTTCATTGTTCAGGTTCTTTTCCACATGCATTTCTTATACTGGTATATCTCACAGGTTTCCAAAGGGAAGACATGGCTTGTATTTTAAATCTGTTACGTTCCATAAAGCTGTGCCTTTTGAATGCAATTTCTGTTTCGTTGTTGATTATACTTTCTTTTAAATGGCTTTTCTATGATGAGGTTCACACACTGGAGTGGTTTTATTTTGCTGAGCACTTGCACGAGAAAGCCCATGAAACACTTGTTAATTGGATCACTCCGGTGACTCCCTGGCTGAATATGCTCCTAGGTGCCTTTCACACATCTTGTCACAGTCTTCACTATAACTGCTATTTGTACGATGCCCAATATGATACCCTTTATTCTTTTCAAAAGAAGACCAAATAGCTTAAAATAGATGATATTATATGAACAGTTTAATGTGGGTATACAATAATGTTCATGCAATTTATATCTTTATATGATATTTTTAATTTTGGAAAATTATCCAGATTTCCTTCATGGACAAACATTGTTCCTCATGCTTAATTGGCAACTGAGAATGTGCTATTCGTCAGGTATTCTAAAGGTGCTGATTTTATGATTTGTTAGCTTCCTGACCCAGTTTACAGGGATCATTGAAATGTAACCTCAGGCCACCGAGTCAAAATTTTTTTCTTTTGATAACTATTTGTTAACATCTCACTCAACATAGCAGCTTCGATCACACCATCATGAATGTGCCTTTAGGTCACACTTGCTGCACTTGAAGCTCTGTCAATTAGTCAACTTGCACTGAAATTGCTTTTAGGAACTAACTGTAGCTGTTTTATTTCGTTTTCCTATGCAGTGATAGAACACAATACTCAAAAGCAACTTGAGAAGGGAGAATTTGTTCCATCTATAATTTATGATCCATCCTGATTTATTTCAGACAGGAACCCAAACACAGGAATCATAGCAAGACCTGAAACAGAACCTATGAAGTAAAATGGATTATTGAATTGCCATATATGGCTTGCTTAGTGTGCTTTTGAATATACAGTTAAGGCCCACCAGTTTTGAGATGTTACCATTCTATATGGGATTAACACACCCACGTCAATTATCAATCAAGAAAATGTCCCACAAGACTTTCCTAAATGCAATTGCATGTAGGTGATTTATCAGTTGAGATATTTTATTCACTAATTAGAACAATTAACCCCTTAAAAAACAACTACATCACTATCAAACATAACTTTTCTATTTTTTAATCAATCCCCAGGCCTCAGGTTAGTATCAAGATATAATACATACTATAGCTGTTTTGAGATAATACTGCAATTATATCATTTCCCCTTCCATTTCCTTGTTCTAAACACTCACAATTTTTACTGTTATTGGATTTATTTTCATAATTTTGAAAATTGCACGTTCTTTAAAAATTTCAATAGCATTTGACCAATCTATATTCTCTTTCAAAGCCTAAGTCTTTAAAATTCAATGTCTTTCAACTATGGGATCCTATATAATCAAAACAAGTTAAATACTTTCTTACTCCAGCATGGAAAAGCCAATGCAAAGTTCAAATGAATAGAAAGCAAACCAGTACCCATTAGGGTAAATCAAATCATGCAGCTCTTATCCCAATTCTGGAAATACCCCACAATCTTCTGGATTCTACAAGGCTTTGGAAGTTCCACTTCTCCACCTCAGCTCCTCTGCTGTGGCCCCGCTATTCACAGAGTCATGGATTGTCTCATAGTCTCAGGGAGAGGTCATGCCATGGCCCTGGCATCTCTAAAATTCTGGACTCTCTGCTGCCACTGCATATATATATTCACCAATAGCCTTCACTGGGTTCTTCTGTTTAAGCACTCTGGCCTTGCCACTTGGTACTGAGTTTCACCTCTGCCCAATGACCTCCTTAATTTTAGGGTTTCTAGTCTAGCTAAGGCTCTACCCTTACCAGTGACCTCTCCAGATCTCTCACAGTCACACTCCTCAAGTTCTCTCCATTTGATTTCCAATCATCCATTTGTGTTTAGACATTCTACTAAAACAGGTGCCACAGCATATTAGAATGTTTGGCTGTCAGCTTGAGATACAGCCCATACCCATACTTCTGTGTGCTGAAAGGCAGAAAATATATCCTAGAGGATTTCACCTCAATGATCCTAGTCTCTTCTTAAGGATAGCTTAGCCTTTAGACCCTCTGTAAAGGAATCATGGAATTAATTCAAAGAACCAGATGAGCAGACTGACAAATCCTCTGAGGTGTGCCCATCTTTCCTGAAATTTCACAAACCGGGTATCCATTGTCAGCGCCGCTCTCCACATTATCTTCTAAGCTGCTGCAAGAGCATGCTAAGTTCTGAGAACCTAACAGACTTCCCATACTACACTTCCAAAATCCTTCACAATCCTCTAATATCAATGGGATTGAGCCTGTTACAGCAATAGCTCAAAATCCGGGAACCAATTTTTCTACTGGTTTGCTTTCTGTTGTTTTTATTAAAAACAACATGCTAAAAAAATGAGGAGGAAATGGTTTATTTCACTTAAAGAATACTCTCTGTGAAGGGCTCAAGGCAGGGACTTCAGAGGCATGAACTAATGCAAAAGCAGAGACGCACACTATGTACAGTGTTTCTATGTCTTGCTCAGCCTATTGTATTTAAGAACACACGACCACGTGCCAAGACCTTTGACAGTCACAATTCTCTGAACCCACCTATGTCAATCATCAGTTAAGAGAAACACCCATAAACTTACCCACTGCCAGATTTGATGGAAAAATGTTGTCAAATGCTGTTATGTGATAGACAACTATCTATCACAGTGAAGCAGCTCTCGCTGACATAACTTGAGGGTTGAATTATAGAAATTGTTCAGACTTCTTCACTCATTCTAGCCGGTTTGTCTTCTAAAGTTGGTAGTTCAATACTTTCCCGGAAGGTGAGGCAACAGCTCTATACATTTGCTCTTTCTTTCTGTCTTCCTTCTTTTTGTCTCTCTTATTTTGTTTTTTGTTTGTTTTGCTGGTGTTCATTTTTTGTTGTTGTTTTGTTTTTGAGATAGGGTTTCTCCCTAGCTTTGGAGCCTATCTTTGAACTAGCTCTTGTAGACCAGGCTGGCCTTGACTCACAGAGATCCACCTTCCTCTGCCTCCCAAGTGCTGGGATTAACAGCATACACCACTGTAACCTAGCTACTGATGTTGATTTTTTTTTAAAAAAAATATTTGTTTATTTACTATTTGGTTTTGTTTAGTTTTGTTTGGTACAGGGTCTTACTAAGCAAATCAGGCTGACCTCAAATTCACTGCACTCTTCCTATTTCAGTCTTCCAAATTAAGATTACAGGTGTGGGCTCCCATGGCAGACTACGCCCTGGATTTCTCAAAGTGTTTTATTTTGACTTCATTCTTCCTTCTGAAACATAAGACAAAAAAGTGAAACAATAAATATGTAACAATTGCAGAAAGATGATTTTGTTTATAACCTAATTGATAAGAACATGTAAAATATCTAACAGTCAAGTTTTGAAAATAGATCTTGTCTTAATAATTGAGAGAGAATTCAAGAAAGACACTTGATAGCAACCTCTGGCCTTCACCTGCACATGTACATGTTACAGGATATTTGAGCACACTATGACACCCTGAGGCTGTGTTAATAAAGTTAACCTTGTATCAGAGGGGAGGAACAAGCGACCAATTGACTGGAATTAGTCATAGAGAAGCCAGGAATATGTCTATAGAAGACACAGAGGAAGGAGTAGGGAGGGACTTTGAGATTTTTGTAGGCTCAGACCTGGAAAGTGTGGTGAAATGGACAGCTGGTGATCCTCTGCTGCTCTGTCAGGTTTTTATCCCATAATCTCACTCCTGAGACTTTATGAGTAATAGAACAATTTAGAAACACACAGCATGTACACAAGTCCTGCACTAAAACACACATACACACACACACACACACACACACACACACACACACACACACACACATACACAAAATGAAAGACAGACAGTCAGGCAGAGATAGATTGATATTGCTCAAAAATCTAAGGTGAGCTCATTAACTTGTATAACACCCTCTAAACTTAAATATAATTTGTTATGTAACCATAGTCTGCTCAAAGGCATATCTATATATCTATAGATATATAGATATATAGATATAGATATAGATTACCAAAGAAGCAATGTATATTTCAAGTATTTTCTGTTATAATCATGTAAGCCCTAATGAAGTGTACACTAATTACTTAGAGGTTTATGAAGAAGAGATCAAGGCATGGTTATTTATAACACAAAACACAAACAAGAGATTGTTGGCTGAGAATGTAGCTCAGGGGTACATTGCTTAGCACTTATCAAGCAGGTGAAAGTACTAAGACTCTTGTTCAGTATTAAACACTGCAAACTGGAATGTTTATAGATGCAAATATATACATAGATGATTGATAGATGAGACCTAGATAATATATGTGAATTCAATTTTCAGCACTGTAATATTATTGCACAGCTTTTGAATTATGACAATATGAACTCGTTTTATTTGAAGCTGTAAATAAAGACACAACCTACAAGTAGCTTGAAAATAACTGGTTATTTTCAAATATAAAGGAAATCGATTATTGCAAGTTGCAAAACATTGGACTAAATGTAACACAACTTGTTATTTGGGTAAATAAGCCAAAAATTTTTATCCCTGATGTTTAATCTACTTTAAAATTATATAGATACACTATTATACAAGTTTGCTAGGGATGGATTATTTGACAGCCTTCTAAACTGTTCTGGCTGAAAACAAGTCTGTATAACAGCAATTTTTCCCTACAAACCAAAATCAGTTTCAGAATAGAAGATGAGCAGAGATAAAGAGAAAGCCCTCCACCAGCAAACCATCTTTGGCCAGCCAAACATAATGGGAAATCATGTAAGTACCGCAATTAAGCTAAGTGAGGGCTTTCCTTGTTTAATGACTGGTTTTATTTTTCCTGGGAGCTGAGAGGGACTTACTGCTGCAATATATGCTTACAACAAAACATGTGACAGAGTGATACCTCATTGTTTTAAAGGACAAAAATCTACAGAGCATCTGAGATGGTTGTTGGCTACAAGAATGGCAGAGAGATCTGTTTATCATTTAAATTTTAAAAGTAGTAGTTACAAACACATGAGACATATTTGAAATATTTTTTTTTTATTTAAAGAAACTTTATTTCCTTGGGTAAGAATCCAAAAGAGCTCAGTAGCATCAGCATTTCAGGAATCCTGTGAAAATTATTTCATCAAGGATATGAAACTACATGGTCTGTGCTGTAGTCAGGATCTAGAACATCACCCTAACGACTGATGAGCCAAACTCCAGGGGATCGGGCAGTAGCACAATTGGAAAGATAGAGAAATAGTAGATATGGGTCCTGACGCAGGACCCATACAATGCCTTTATTATATTGAGTCTATGATATCTATATCAAATTCTAGACACTGTATCACCATGAAGCTTTTTTTTTCTACTCCTCATATCCCATCTGTAGTCAGTTTTATTTCTACCTGCTGCCTGCCATGCTACTCTGCCTGGATCGAAATCTATGAAACCCAGAGACAAAATAAATATTTCCTTTTGTAAGTTGATTTATAAGTTAATTTCCTTTTGTAAGCAATTTGTTTCAAGTGATGAGAAACTGAACACAATAAACTCTCTCATTTCTAATTTATTAAATTGTTTCCATTATGGAAGTTGTGAATTTCTAGTATCCAATGTTTATGCCTTACTGGATATTGTTTAAGTTTTTGAGATTCAGAAATGCAAAGGAAGAAAATTAGTGCAGTTTATTTGTTTTTTTATCTAGTGTTATCCCTGTCTTCTTGTTGATAATTTTTTTCACAGAAATATACACACACATACAAATTTTTGACTTCTAATCTAATTTGAGAATCACAAAGAATAATAAGTGACTTAGTCACTACCCGTACTTGCTCTGTGTGATTACTTTTGAGGGATCTTAAATTTTATTGCATTATATTTTGTTCTAAGAGGTCCTAGATTTGTGTTTTTAATTACCTCTAACTGCCATTCTGAGACAAGACACGTTATTGCATGAGATTAGGCTAATAGAAGCTTCAATACAGAAAGACAGAAAACAGGCAATCTGACAACAGAATATCGCAAGAAAACAAAAAAATAATAATTCTTATCAAGTTGTTAATCTACAGAGTTTTGTTTGGTGATGGCAAAATCTAAATATAGTAAAACAAGATTATTAATAATAAAATAGTGAACATAAAAACCATGATATTAGTGTTTCTTGAAAAATAACTAGTATAAATAAAATAAATAAATTAATTAATTAATCAATTAAATAAAATGGCTTGACATTTGATTGGGAATTACAAACATGAATAAAAGTGCTTATTAGTAACTACACATAGAGACAGACATGTGATATCTTAATATCTAGAAAGCAGTGGCAAGATTGTGGTGACTTGGTGGCCAGAACAGGCTACATAGAATGATCCTGTCTCAAAAGGAACAACAGCTGTGCATGTCACTGAGTAACAAAAGGGAGACCAAACAAAGCCCAGAAGGCCATAAATTCAATTATGGAAAAATTTAAATAATGAAACATGGAGATATTTCTTTTAGAATATTAGTGCTTGAAGAACACAGTGGCTTAAGTGTTTTGAACCAGAGAGAAAATCATTTAAATGAAACGATAGCACAATGTTCTGTTTTACTAAACTGTGAGGAAGCAATGTGTGGAAAAACAGTTAAGTTAGATACGGGACTCATTGGGCAGATGAAAGGGGAATCACTGAAATGAGTAGAGTAGCAGTCTAGTCCTTGGGTAAAGAATGCCATTAAAACATGTTTGCATGTGAGGACGTTATAAAGGTGTTAGGTAAAGAGCAATTATTAAGCTGGAGAGCCAGCCAACCAGTTATGAACACCAACTGATCATCCAAAGGACCAGGGTTCAAATACCAGAATCCCTAAGGAGACTCCTAACCCTCTGTATCTCCAGTCTGCAAGGATCTAAACCTTCTTCTGGTAATAATGGAAGCTAAGCATTTATAAAAATAAAAATAATAATCTGTCTTAATAAAAAATTAAAGATTGATTTCTTCATCTTATTTTATTTTTTAAATTTCATTTTTTTATTCCATCCATAGCTCCCTCCCCACTCCTCCTCCCACCAACACTCTGTCCCCACAGCCTACCCCCCTCAACTCCTCCCAATGGATAAGGTCTTCCAGAGGAAGTCAACAAAATTAGGCACATTAAGTTGAACCAGGACCAACCCCCACCCCACTGCTACATTAAGGTTTAGCATGGCATCTCACCATGGGGAATGAGCTCCATTTTTAGGTTTAGGTGCTATGCGTTAGTTTGAGTGTGTGAGTGTGTGTGTGTGTGTGTGTGATTTTATGTTGATAGTACTTCTTAAAATCTGAAATATCATGAATAAGCCAATTTCAGAATTAATGTTAACAAGAACATTTTGAACAAACTCACTAAAGCATTTAGGACTGTCATACAAAATTATGAAACATGTACATTTTTTGTCTTTCAGATAAAAACATGCTATATTTATGTGTAAATATTATGTGAGCATAGAAGGCATTATAGTTTTGGTATTGATATTTTCTTCATATTTCATCCTGGCATGATCCAGTGCAACAGCATGAGGAGACATGACTTCATGCATGCAATTAAGTATTCTATAGAAGCCATATTTAAAACAAAGAGTTTGACTGTTGATGCTTCTACTATTCCTCCTTTCAGATGAGTAAGCAGAGTTCTACCCTTCCTGATACAGCAACAATCTGAACACTCAATAACCCTCAGCACACAAGAGAGTCTCAGAACACTTTGCTGTCAACCACATCAACCTCTAGACTTCTGGGGACATTCTGAATCTATTATTTATAAATCATACAGTCTTGGAAATTTTACTACCATACCACAAAATAAATAAGTAAGTAGCCACCAATGAAGCTAGGAGAGGTTATCTGATGTGGAATTACCCTCTGTATACTGTGAATATGTTTTATTACTATTAGTCAATCAAAAAAGTTCTTTCAGCCAATGGCTTAGCAGAGCAAAGCCAGGTAGGAAATCAGGACAGAGATATAGATATAGAGAGAGTAGGCAGAGTCAAGGAGAAACCATGTAGCTGCTGAAGAAGAAAGCTGGAACCTTAGGAACCTTACTGGTAGGGCACAGCATGTGCAGATACACAGATTGATAGAAATAGGTTAATTCAAGATATAGGAGCTATCTTGAAATTCACTAGAGTCATTGGCCAAACAGTGTTGTAATTAGTATACTTGCTGTGTGATTATTTGGGTCTGAGACTTTGGGAAACAAATGAGCAGTCTCTGCATATAGTTATCACCATAGCAGAGAATTTGGAAGAAGAATGGATGAATATAAATTCCTCTTTATGAGAAATCTTCAGATAAAAACAGTTGTAAAACATTAAATAAAGGAAGCAATGTCAACTTAAAATTTCCAAATATTCTCTTCATTAGATACAGTATAAGTTATAAATGTAAGCTATAAAATATGATGTGCGCCGGGCAGTGGTGGCGCACACCTTTAATCCCAGCACTCGGGAGGCAGAGGCAGGCGGATCTCTGTGAGTTCGAGACCAGCCTGGTCTACAAGAGCTAGTTCCAGGACAGGCTCCAAAGCTACAGAGAAACCCTATCTCGAAAAAAAAAAAAAAAAACAAATAAAATATGATGTGCATACAATATGACCCAACAATCATTTCTCATTTTATATTACATTCTGCTAAGTTCAACAGAGTTTCATTTGTCTATTCTCTTTACCCTGGACTGAATTCTGCCCTTGAATTTGTCTTCCAGGAAATTCTCTTGTCTACCAATTCCTATTATACTAGTTACTATTCTGTTGCCGTGACAAATCAGCATATACGAGCCAACAAGCCAAAGAAAGATTTTTATCTGGGGTTAAGGTTCCAGTGGGATAAGAATCCATCATGGCAAGAAACCCTGTAGCAAGCTTCAGGCTGGTCAGCAAAAGCAGGCAATGCATCTTTAAGAGCAGGAGCACAGCAGAAACAGACTACAAGAGGAATGGGGATTTTAATAAAAAGGTCTTTCCCTAATGTGACATTTCCTCCAGTAAGATTACAGGACCTAATTGTCCTCTAGCAATGCAACAACTGGTAACTGGGGTTCTAATGTTTCTGAACATAAAGAACATACCTAATTCAAAAGAGCACACCTGCTATTAAAGAACCTCTTCCCTTCAATCTCATTTACATTTGGCTCTTGGGGCAGTCTTATCTTTGCAGTCTCATTTCTCAGTGATTACTTAAAGCAATGTTGGCATTGTCATAAAAGTTAGATTTTTTTTTTTGAGACAGCATTTCCATGCTTTGCTTTGGTGTCTTTCCTGGAGCTCATTCTGCAGACCAGGTTGGCCTCAATCTCACAGAGATCTGCCTACCTCTGCTTCCCAAGTTCTGGGGTTAAAGGCGTGTGCCAGCACTGCCTGGCTACAATGTAGATTTCTCATATCCTTATTTTTAATTACTTCTTTTATTTTTTGATATTATATCTACACTATTTCTTGTTTTTCCCTTTAAATTTTCTTATATACATACAGAAATGCATATATATAGTCACTTGTTAAAATTCATAACTGCTATTTTCATCAATAATTTCATTTTTAATAACTACTGTAATAGGTATTAAATAGTATAATAAGTATATGCAACTATGTCTTGACATTTAATGTCTAAAAATTTCATGAACATTAAAGAGTGAATGTATTTACTTATCTTTGATCTATAATACTCTTATTAGTAGTGAGCACATCACAAGTATATCATAGAAACATTAACCCTTGTAGCAGTTCATGTTCTTTACGTTCATCTTACCATTTCATAACAGCATTTTATATTCTGAAAATCTATACTATGACATTCAGCCTTACATATCTTAAAGTTTTTTTAATGTGATGCGATTCTATTCATGATTGATTCTTAAACAATACATCTCACAGACAATATGACTAGTTTCAAACTATTAAGCTTCAATGGCTTGTTTAATAGCTATAGAAAATCACTTGCTAATTTTTTTCTTTTAAGAAGAATTAAATTTAAGCATATTTTTGACTGATGACATTTTGTCCAACCGAGATAAAGATTAAAGTCATTATAGTCTGCTCAGAAGATGTACACTAATCATGAAGAATGGTAATCTGCAGTAACGAACATTCCAAGGCATATAATAATTTGTATCTTTTTGTTCTACTTTCCAGTCCACAAACAAAATTCATCACTATCCTCCACTTATCATCATTAAACAAGGAGATAAAGATATAAAATTAATAGTTATAAGGTTATCAAACAATATTTTGCTATAAGACAGGATCCGGAAATATTATGGTGTTTTGATAATTACTTATTTCCACATCTTTAGAAATACTTTTGGTAAATTTTAAAAAAGTATATAATATCTATGATTAAAAAGACATGATGAAATTCATCTGCATAATTATATGTCCTATAAAGCAGTTTTCATATAAACAGTTTGACATTTCTAAAGTTATAATATTTAAAAATAGTAAATTATAGAATATTAATAATAACTATGTCATTATAAGTTTTATTTTATTTAAAATTAATAACAACATATGCAATCAAAAAGGTTATGCATCTATTACTCTTATCTTCCCCCCTTGTACTAAAAATAGTGTCTTTTCTCAAACAATATATCCTGACTATAGTTTCTCCTCCCTCTACTCCTCCCAGTTCCTTCCTATCTTACCTCCTACCTGGTCTACTATTTTTCTTTCTCTTATTAGAAAAAAGACAGGCTTCTAAGAGGTAACAACAAAGCATAATAAAATATAATAAGCTAAAAAAACCCACATCGAAGTTGGACTAGTTAAACCAACAAAAGGAAAAGAGGTTTAAAAGAAGGCACAAGAATTCACTGGTTCACAAACGCAGAGTGCCATACGAACACTAAATTGGGAACTATAATATATTTACAGTGGACCTGGTTCAGACCTGGGCAGGCCCTGTGTTTGCTGCTTCAGCATCATTCAATTGATTTGAGTGTCACTGTTATCTTTGCTTCCTCTGTCTTTTCTGAGTCTTAGACTCTTCCTGTTTCCCTTCCCATGGGGTTTTCTCAGTTCTACAGGGAGTGATTTGATGGAGACATCCCTTTAAGAGTTGTGTTCCATGGTCTTTCTGCATTATATCTGGCTGTGAATCTCTGTATTTGTTCCCCAATGTTGCAGGAGGAACAGTTTCCAATGGTAGCCAAATACAGCACTGATAAGTGTATAAAAGATATCATAAGGGGCATTTGGTGCATTAGGGAATTGTATCTTTACATTTTTTTGTTTTAGCAGAGTAATATTTTGTCTTACCATATCTCTGGGTTCATACTTTATCCAGTAACTAATGATGACAGATGCAGAGCTTGGGGAATCTTGGGGGGGGGGAACTCATAAAATCAACTATCCTGGGTTCATAGGGACTCTCAGAACCTGAACTGACAACCTGTGTGTGTGCCTGCATGGGACTGACCTAGGTATCATTCACATTATGTTATGTTACAGTTAGTTGTGAATTCCTTACAGTGGCAATAGGGGCTGTCTCTGAGTATTTTACTGGCTTTTGGGACCCTACTTCTCATACTGGATCCCTTGCCCAGCCTTACTACAAGGGGAGCTGCTTAGCCTTACTGTAACTTGATATGCCAAGTTTTTTGACACTCATTAGAGACCTGCCCTTTCCTAAACAGAAATAGAGGAGGGGAGGAGGAACGTATGGGAAGCTAGGGAAGAGGAGAGACTGGGAGGAGAGAAAGAGGAAATGAAAAAATATACTGACAGGCCATGCTATGCATAGAAAAGAGAATGCCTCCCAGGGTGAGCAAGAAATATGTTCATACAGGGCAGGTGTGGGGATTTTAGGAGGACAAACTTGCCTAGAACGGGAAGTAAGAAGCAGGGAACGGCATGGAACAGCAGGGAACGGCATGGAACAGCATGCTCTGGACTGTGGTGAAATATCGCTGCTCTGAATAATCCTCTATGACGACTTAAAGATGGATTAGGATTCTGCCTTTTGTCCTGCGTTGCTTTTCTTACCTCTTACCAGATATTGATGGCTTTGTATCATCTCTGTGTTCATTGCCCATCTCTCCCACAGAGATGTGAACAGTGTCCAAGCAAATACTGGTCAGTATGCTGTGTTCCAGAGCTAGACCTTTGTAGATGCTCAAAAAGAAAACATGTAAAAAAGTAGCATTTGGTTTTACCACATATTTTGGGGCTTTTTAGTCCCCAGTTCTTGGTAATCCAAGCAATGTCAAGTATGCCTTTCATGAAGGTGACTGTCTGTAAGCCCTGATAGTTGATTCTGTGAGCTAGCTGTGTTCCTCGGCCTCTCTGGTTTCTACAGTCCCTCTCCTTCTGTGAAGTTTCCAAGTTTCAGGGGAGGCACCTGATGTGGATCTCCAATTTGAGCTCCGGCTACACCTAATGTTTGGCTGTAGGTCTCAGCACCTGTTCCATTAACTGCGGGAGGAAGCTTCTCTGATGACAATTGGGCTAGGCACTAAACTCTGGGTATACCATTAGGAATCATTTTGTTGCTTTTCTCTTCTATCTTGGGTCTTTGCGCAATCCAGCCTCAGGTTCATGGTCATCCAAGCATTGTCAGGCGCAGACTCCCTTTCCCCGCATAGGACTTAAGTGATTTCCCCGCTATTCTAGCATGCATTACACTCACAATTCCCCAGATTCAGGCTTTCAAGCGCTGCCCTTGCATCTTCAATCTCAAACTCTTAAGAATCCCAAAAGCAATGTACCCCCGAAGTTCGTGAGGTAGGCTCTTCAGACTTCCCTGGCACTTTCAGCTGCAGCCCACTTCTACCCAGGTCTCCTTGAGGGCGGTGCACCTGAGCAAGCTCTTTTCTCAGAAATCACAGGGGCTAAGAAGCCGGGAAATCATCCCATGAGGCAGGATACTAGGCTACTAGAAAGGGGAAGGGAATCCATAAAATATCTGTCACAGAGATCGAATTGTGATTAATTGAAATCATAGAGGATGGAAAAATACCATCTGTTTAACAGTATCCAATTATGGATAAGTTGAGAACGAAAATATCACATAAGTTCCCACGAGTTTCCCATGGGATCCCTTAGCCTTTGAGGGGAGTGAATGGGAGATGGGCTGTGGAGAGGAGCGAGGGCCTGGCCAGAGGAGGGATGGAAGGGAGAACAGTGGTTGGAATAGAAAGTGAAATTAAAAAAAAAAAACAATTAAAAAATCATATTAATAAAATGATGCATAAGGATGAAGATAAAAAACAAATTATGAAAATTGAGTCTATGTATACCTTCCTAACTAAATTTAAAATACAAAGCAAGGAAAGAGTAGAATAAGAATTTAACAAAAATTTCCAGGGCCATCATTCCTAGCTTCAAGGCTTTTAGTTTTCTTTGATTTGATTTGATTTTAATCTAAAGTCAAATGGAACTGAGTTCTATCAGAGTGCCATTAAATGCATTGAGACACTAACTTGTACAGACTACATGACATTTCAAATTTAATTTGGAAATGGTATTTCCAAATAGTCATAACCTGTTCATGTTCATTTGGGCTTTATTTTTTGTTTTGTTTTGTTTTTAAGGGGGTCTTTTTTTTTTTTTTTAGATACTGTGTTTCTGATTTCCTGAATCTTCTGTAAGATTGGATAGGAGGATTGCCTGGCTCGTCATTATTTGCTTGAAGAATACTACAAATTGTGGGGCAGCTGTTTGGTATCCTGAAGGAAACCTCAAGCCACAGTGAAGTAAATAGCCAGACAGAGTCCGAGTAACAGTATGTTTCCATTTCTCCTTTGTGAAGCAGAGCTCTGGTGTGTGGACTACTGATCCGTTTAGAGGTTAAGAGTTCCATGTTTAAATTGATCTCACTCTTCAAATTAATCGAACTTAATACTTCCTCATTAAATTCTCAAATTCTAATTCCACCCTGCATTAGATGTTTTTGTACCATACAATAAGAAATGTGGATTAAATAAAAGTGATAGATTAAGTCATTAAATTTTTAATCACATATAAAGTTATGCTTCAGTGTTAGAAAGTCGATATCTTTTAAGAAGCCTTAGCACGACTAAGCTGATTACTAAGACACTAAGTTTAGGATTATTAAAGTACACGGAAGCCTAAATTCATATTTTAAATCTTGAATTAAGAAATAGAAGAAAATTTTCAACAAAAGTCACTTTTCATTCTCTGTGGGCAACAAGAAAAATGTGAGTAGTTAAGTTTAACCAGTTTAATTCCTACAATTTATGGGAGGAAACAGTGAGCCAAGTAGAACAAGTAACAACAGTAAAACCAAGCAGACACAAGGACATCACCGTCCTCGAAGAGCACAGAGAGAAAAGTGGAAAGGGGCGTGTCTCACTCATCTCCAGCTTTTCCTTCACACTTCAGTTTTTGCTCTTTCTGACAGTGTGTCTGGATTGGGAGATGCAAAAAGGAATAATAGATGTTTCTCTCTCTTTCTGCATAAATTCAAATATTTCTCATTTGGAACTCAGTATTTTATTCTTAATGATTACAACATCGATAATAAAATATAATACACTTGTTTAATATACTATTTTATAAGTGTTAATAATGAAATTCTTTACAAAATTAGAACATGGCCATAATTTCCAAAGTGTTGCTGTATACTTATTAATGAGAAGTTGTAGAATTTATGACAGCCAAAACAAAACTTTACCAAAGAACTTTCAACTCAAGTTTATTATATTTTTATTTACACAAAGTCTCACTGTGTCCTAGTTGACATTGATCTCGCAGCGTAGACCAAGCAAGTCTTCATTCTAAAAAGCTCAAATTTCATCTATCTTCTGAGTGCTGGTGTTAAAGATGTTTGCCAGCCAGTCTAACCTTATAATGTTTTTAAGAGAGTTAAGTACCTTGATCCCAAAAGAGTAAAGATGTGCCTAAGATGCAAATATAAATATAAATATCAGATATATATAGACAAATATAAACAAATAAAACACCACACACATACACACACAAACACAAACACACGCACAAACACATACCCTTCTTTCAACATTTGTTTTATTTTTACAATAGACAAATATGGAGAGTGAATAGTAAATTAAAGTAAAATTCTTATTTGATCCAACTCATTAGCCATGACCTACATAGCTTCATCAAATACAACGTGGAAAATGTGGTAAAATTAATAAGCTTCAGAAGTTATAGTGGGAGAATCAAGATGACATCACCTTTTATTTGAGTGCCAGGAATACTCTTCATCCATGGGAAGGTCTAGAATATATCACAGTTCATTGTGCTATATATTTTCCTAAATTATATACTGTGCATTTACTACACCTTATTATACTTAATATTGCCATTAAGATCCAGTCTATATTTCAAATATTCAATAGTTTGAAATATAACTAGATTGTCATTATATGAAATAGAATATCACTCTTCTTTTCTAATAATTAATGAAAACTATGTTACCTTACTTTGGATTGATAAATGATAAATGGGAAGTGTGTGGTAGAATACATCTTAAGATTCTGTCCCAAAATATTTACCTTATTAGTCTTCTCTTTTATCCATCTAGAACCATTATTGTTTCTTCATTTTACATTTTTCTCCTCACCACCCATGCAAAATATATGTTATAGTCATTAAATTCAGTGTACTTCGAGGCTGATGTAGGGATGTGTACAATGCATGCCAGAATTCAGCAAACCAAAGGAAAAATGTTTTGAGAGCAAAATAGAAAAATGATTACAGTGTCGTTGTCCTCCCAACGCATTATTTTCTTTATCAGTAGACATTTAGTGGAAATTCATAGTTTGGGAATATTTGTATTGAATATAAGGGTTAGTTAAAATAAAGCAGACAGTCTAATTCGGGGAGTGCTGGAAGTCTGTCCACTCCTATATCTGACTGTCTTTACCTTGCAAATATTTAATTAATAATGGCTACTTCATTCAGCATTAATTTCTGTATTGTAGATACAAGGTTATAAAACATATTTCTAAAGAAATTGTTAAGAGTGAATTTTATTCCAGTCTTTTTCAGTCCATACTTTTGTGCAAATTGTTTTTAGGCCATTTCTTTATTGTTTATCTTGTATTTTCTATTTTACAGTTAAGAATTACTATAACATAAATATGGTAGATGTATACTTTAAGAAGCTTTTGCAAAATTTATTAGATTTTACAGCTTCTGGGGTGTTCATCTAGGACAAGAAATCACTCTTTCTTTCTAGTGATCTAGTGTTAAGACTCCTTCCGTAAAAGTAGGTACACATTACTATTTGCACCTGCACTATAATTTCATTTCAGTTTTATTTGATTTTAACACTAGAATTTTCATGTTTTAACTTAGCAGATTTCCCTATGTTGGCATTAGAAATAAAGATTGATAAAAGCAGATATCTGTATGTACACGATTTTTTCTTTAACAAGATCTCTGTGACGGTACCCTGAAAAAGTATTTGAACTGTGAAGACAGGCATCTCCTGGGAAGGTGGGCAATACCACAACAGTGTGGGACTGCACAAGTGAAGAATGTCTTTCTTAAACTGAAGAGGATACTTAGAGAGGTTGCCAAGGCCAGCATCAAAAGCAAAACATTCTCTGGGATACGTAAAGTTCATGAAAGTTAATCAAATTGACATTTTGAAAGAGTTTAAGAGAGATTGTAGTTGGAAACAGTTTTGTAAATAGGAGGGATGGTTTTTACTTATTATTTTAATGTGATGTCGAATACAACAAAATCAACTTTTAAATTCAGTGTAAACATTGCAGAAAAGAATAAAGGTAGCTGAGAGTTGGTATCTTCAAGTACAACACAAGAATAAGCACATGCTTTTTCTTTCTTCCCATTTCAAAAACATTAAATATAGGAAAATATATGAAGAAAGTTATGACTAGAAAGAGAAGACAGTGTAGCAGTAGACAAAGATTTATGTTGATTACTAAATGATGAGCAACATATGGAATCATAAAGACAGATGTAGCTGCTCAGAGATTAACAGAAAAGGGATGTTAGTCTGGATTTGTGAACTATTCATTTTTCATTCTGATGCATTTCTTCTTCCATCCAGTAATCCGTTCACACAAAAGGAGGGTAGAACCATAAATTTGAGGATTAACATCTCAAACAAATAATAGTTGGCTAGATGTAGTTGGGAGCAGTGAGACGCTAGATCCTGAATTTCTTGTAATTCCCTGATCTGAGTGCCTACAGCTGTTCTGAGCACGAGACCTTCAGGAGTTCTGATGGCAGAGTGGTTTCTGATGGGTTTGGCTGGGGTGTGGCTATCTATATAATCTGCCCCTGAACACAATAAAGGGGGCATTCTTGGGGAATGCAAGGATGATCCGTGTTGCTGTCTCTTTGTCTGTGTGTGTTTGTGTATTTTAACCTCCAGCCCCTTGCCTGAAGCTCAGTAACTGGGTAAAAGCGCACAGAGCGCAGACACGGGGGCACAGTACGGGGCAAGCTGTAACAAAACTTCCAACCCCTTTAAAAGCAACAGGGTAAAAGTTCTATGGTGATATGCAAGAGAAGATATATAAGAAGGTGAATCCAAAGAAAAACATACAGTTATTCCCCTGGATACTGGAAGTAGACAAGACTGCCAGACAAAAGATGGGAACCTGGGGGTGGGGTGGGATTTCACCTGGAATTGTATGGAGAAAATGACAGAGCCCCACATAGAAGCACCGGATTGAGCTCCCAAGGTCCTCCAAAAGGAGGGAGATCATGAGCATGGAAGTCAGGACCGTGAGGAGTGCGTTTACCCATTGAGACGGTGGGACAGATCTAACGGGAGACCACCAAGTCCAGTTGGAATGGGACTGATGGAACAGGCGACCAAACTGGACTCTCTGAATGTGGCTGACGGTGGAGGAGGACTGAGAAACCAAGGACAACGGCGATCAGCATGAACTCTACAGCATGGACGGGCTCACTGTGAGCCTTGTCAGTTTGGTTGCTCACCTTCCTGGACTTAGGGGGAGCTGGGAGGACCTTGGACTTAACATAGTGAAGGGAACCCTGATGGCTCTTTGTCTTGGAGAAGGGCAGAGTGGGGGTATGGGTGGAAGGGGGGGGGGAGGAAAGGGAGAGGAGGAGGGGAGACGATGGAAATTTTTAATAAAAAAATGAGAAAAAAAAGCAACAGGGTAAGTGAACTAAAACAGGAGCAGTATATGCATACAACTTTTGCAGTTTTCTGGACACCAAAGTGTAAATTCTATCCCAACATTAGACCTATAATTTTAGCATGGAGTTCTTGCCCATTTAATTCTATCCTTATACATTATGCAGGGTAGTTTCTTGTCAACCTGGCATACACACTAGAGTCATTTGAAACGGGGAAACTAAATTGAAAAAGAATCTCTGTAATACAAGTCCATAATTAGCATGCTTGTAGCAATGGCATTTTCTTAATTAGTGGTCAACACTCGAAGGCCCAGCATATAGTAGGTTGTAATATACCTGAGCTGATGGTCCTGGGTCCTATAATAAAGCAGGCTGAGAAAGCCATGAGGCACAATACGTGCTCTTCCATGGACTCGGTCTCAAGGACTGCCTCCAGGTTCTCTCTTGTTTTCAGTTCATGTCTTGTATTCTCTCAAAATACTGTGATTCAGGGGGCTGGAGAGATGGCTCAGAGATTAAGAGCACTGATTGTTCTTCCAGAGGCCCTGAGTTCTATTCCCAGCAACCACATGGTGGCTCACAAACATCTGTAATGAAATCTGGTGCCGTCTTCTGGCCTGCAGGCATACATGCAGACAGAATACTGTAAACAAAATAAATAAATACTCTGATTGGATGTCACTAATTTCTTCTCATTTTGATTATTAAATCCAAATGAGAAAGGTGCCTAGGGGAATATACGCCATGTCTTAATGCAAAGAGTTGCATACTCACATAAGACAGAATAAATACAGGTTAGGGATGGAAATTGGCAGCAAATATTCTATGTGCTTTTATAAAAACCCTACTAGCTGCAAAAATACATAAATATTCATTGATAGTTGTGATGAAATGATATAATATTTAGAAATGCAAATGTGCATAAGATATATTATGTAAGAGACTGTATTTTATGAAAAGAGATAGGACTCGTGGAAGTGTGCTAGATTCTCACCATCTGAAAATGTAAAGTCAATACATTTTGAAAAAAATCTGTCATGTTAAGAGAGAGCTATAAAAATATTACTTAGATGAATCAGATAACTTTAGAACTTTAGAAACAAATGGAAAAATAAGATTTCTTCAAAACTGGCAGTTGGAGGTCAAGAGTAAAGGACCTGCTCGTTTGTATCTGATACATTTATTGTTTGAATTTGTACACGTTGGTTACATGTACAGAATGAGGTTGGCAAAAGAAAATGTTTTTATTTTAAAGAACCAGGTTGAGGATGAATTTCTGACTGAAATGGCAGGGAAGGGACGTAACTGTGTCTTGGGGGAAAGTAGGGTCAAGTGAACACTTATTTTCAGTTGAGAGTTACTTTCTACCTCCCCAAATGGCATATTCATGAGATTGCATCTGCCATGCTGATTCTACTCATTATGTTTCACTTAGACTGTACAATAAGACACTGGGCATATTTAGAGATATTCATAAGGGACAAGTTGTACAATTTTCCTTCTTATTGCTTCTGACATTCTAGTCCTCTCTTCCTCATATGGGACAAAAATGAAATCAACACCCTGTTCCTAACTTGACTGATACTTGGGCTATTTAAAAGAGAATAAAGCAAATGCTAGAATTGAATATATTAGTTTTCATGATGCAAAGTATCTTTTACTTGTCTTCTATATGTCCTAGTTCTTGTCTCTTTGAACACAACCTTGTGACAGCATTACCAATTAGAATCTTTGTAGAAACCCAGGCTACTTGATTCGGTGCTGCCTACAAATGTGACACCCTTATACTTTAGGAAAATTTTAATTTATTACAGACTTATGTATTTTTGAATACTTGAGAAGACTGAGAGTATGAGTGTCGCTCACCTGTCTGGATATTTGATCACACTCTGAGCCCCAAGTTTGTGTTACTTAAATAAAATCAACCACAGATCAAGAGGCAGAGAGAGCAATCATTTCACTGGAAGTAATCATAGAAAGTGAAGAGCACTCAAGACGTCAGAGAGACAAACAGGAAGGAAATGGAGGGACATCTGATTGAAGGAAGTTTTGTGTCAGATTGGATAGGAGAAAGGTCTTTTAGGGGTATGAGAGAAGAGAAAAGTAAAGCACTTACTGCTTTACCTGGTTCTCTAAACTAGCAGGTTTCCACTGCAGTTTCTGGCTCCAAAGTCTTCATTGATAAAATAAAAAAAGATAAAGACTTAATAAAAACCAGCATTTGCCTTTCTATGTGGAGACAGCTGAGGCAGTAGCAGATGCGTCAGCAGAGCACATAAAGACCCCACCCAGGATGCAAATGCAGTATCAGCATCAAAGAGCTGCTGATGGTACAGTCAGCAGCGGAGGCAGCGGTAGGTTTCCAAGCAGTCATTGTGCCATATATTAAAACAATGATGACAAAAACAACAACAACAACCCCACTGTCCATTATTAGGTAGTATCCAAAATGTTCCAATCTTTATTTAGATATTAGACACTGTCTCATGTCTAAAATAGTCCAACTTGATGTTCATATGGAAACCTAAAATCCTTATGAAGGTTCTAATGGTTTGACAACAGTATGATGCAATGTAGTTGTATTTAGAGATCAAGTCTACAGAAGGCTATGCAAAAGCAGTGTCTTTAGCATGGGATCTAAGTTACCTAATATTTTTGTAAGGAAAAAAAAAATCATCATGGAAAATGCCAGAAGGTATGCTGACAAACTGTGAAAGTACCATGAGATGAGTGAGTGTGAAGCGAGTCCTCAGGTGAAACAAGACCTTCTAATGCGTTTCCTTAGATTTACAGCCTCCAACGAAGCCGAAAAGCTAAGTCGGGGCAAATTAAACTCATATACCAACAACTAGTCTGTGATTTCTTTTCTTAACATTAGCCGAATTAAATTAAAATACTAGTCAAACACAATGTGGCCATTAGATTTCCTTAGGGTCATATATGTATACATAGGCCACTGAGATAGATAGCTTATAGGTAGCTGATATGAGAAAGAGTCATTTAGTCTTAAAGAACCAGCAGATTCCTAGATTAAAAGCTAAAGGAAGGGGGATATTAAAATTAAAATTTGTAGTTAGAAAAAAATAAATACCAAAAAAATGTATAACAGAAGTTCATATTGAGCTTTGACTGCTCAAGAAACACTCTTTAAGCTACATTTCATGAGAAATGAGCTTTTGGGTTTTTTTATTCTTGCAAATTAGAATGTTTACATGATATAAAGATTTTAAATACTAATTATCTTGGTCTCTAAATCATAACAACAAAAACAAAATTCACAAATCCCTTGAATGTCTTCTTTTGTTCAGACAATATCTTACTTAGGTCTTGATAAGTAAGTCATCCAAAGATTCAAGAGGGATCTAAGCTGGGAATTCTATTTGGCAGAAAGTGAACACCCAAAGAAAGGAGCTGGAAGGTGACAGGAAGGGTAAAAATGATGCAAATAAATATTTATGTTTGAAAATTTCAAATCATCATTCACATTAAAAAGAAACTTTATTGTACTAGATAAAAAGGAATTCAAGAATATGTTTTGCCTAAGAATCTCTAGTTAAACCAAGCTGTGACGACACCCCCTTTAAATCTCGGCAGTTGGGAGGCAGAGTCTGGTGGATCTTAGTGACATCAAGGCCAGTCTGGTCTACCAAGTGAGTTCCAGGATAGCCAGGACAGAAAAATCTTGTCTCAAAAAAAAAAATCTCTAGCTAAAGGGGAGATGTGTAATATAGACATCATATCTGATGATTAGAGAATGTGAACACTCATTTTTAATTTTGCTTGTGATATATTTATGCAGGAAGAAAAATCTATAAATCTCCTAATTACAATTGGAGCATATGGATTTTAAAATATCTAAAGATTAATCACTATTTCAAGTTTAATATTCCAAAACTATTTCTTTGTACTTAACCAGTTAAATCTAACCTAAAATTAGCTATTTACGTGCTATTCTCTGCTGTTTTTATCTTTTCACACATGGTGATCAATAAATGTTTAATGAGCTCCCTGTGGCCATTTTCACGGAACATGTTAGTGTGTTTGAGTCACTGTTAACACTCAGAGTAAAAGAAAATAAATCTTGAAGGTCATTAGCTTAAATCCCAGTCCACTGTCTCTTTCTTCAAATTATCCACACAAATCACAGAGCAGCCCAGGTTTAGATGAGTTTCTCACCATGAACTCTGCACTCTATGAAACAGGTGATTGAAGTAATGGAAAACTCTAACAGTGGGAAGATCCTCCATCTCTAAGTTAAAACATACTTCTCTTTGCTGTTCTTGGTGCTGACATTTTAATTGTTTTTCCTTCTAAAAATGGTAGATGTTATTTCTTTGAAGCTAACATGTGCCTCTTTTACCTCCTGTGATTCATTTTATATATTTCATGTTATTAGTTTTGCTGTTTATTTGTTTTCTTTTAATATACAGACTCATAAAATATAGAACTCACTATGTAGAGAATGTTGACCAACTCATAGTTTTTTCTTTCTCCTTCTTAAGTGCTAAGTAACAAGTGTGCTCCACTACCCTTGGATTCCATGTATCATTCTTTTATTTTCTTTATCATAAACACCTGGCCTTGGCTTGGATATTTTTTCTAGCAAGCTGTTCTTCCCTTAAATTATCCCGTATAACTTTTGACCCTGGGCTTTTATCATTCTCTATTTCTATATACCTTTCTTTATTTTTTCTCCATGACTGGTTGCGTAGCTGGGTGGCTCCTCCTTCTTCTCTCTTGTAACTGTTGCCTCTCTCTCACGTTTCTCTTCTCTTTCTACTCTTTGCCTGCCTGATCTGTCTACCCTTTCTCCTTCTGCCTTGCTATTAACTGTTCAAATCTTTGTTAGACCATCAGATGTTTTACACAGGCAAAGGAAAACAGCTTCACAGAGTTAAACAAGTGCAACATAAATAAAACAGCACATCTTTACATTGTTAAACGAATATTCCAGAGCATAAACAAACGTAACACACCTTAAAATAATATTCTACAACACAAAACAAAGAGAAGGATAAAAGTCCAAGAAAAAGCACACACACAAAAAGAGAAACCCACTTGTCCAAACACTCAGATTGAAATCCCAAAGTAATGCAATGATATCCATAAATCTCATATCATATAAATGTTGATCATTGACTTTATTAATATTCAACCTGCTCTGTGATAAGCTGATAGGTTGGAACATTGGGTAGGGTTCTCAAGGTAGGCATTATTGATATTAAATGGCATGAAATATTGGAATAAAATTATTTTTTCTATGTAGTCATTTGTGTATGTATTATGGTTTCCAGTTTAGTGCTTTTATGCCATTTCTAAGTGTTTGGCCATGTATCATTCTTTAAAAAGAAATTTAGTCCAGTAGAGTATAGCTATGTGTGACTACAAACCTAACACTTGGGACGATGACACAGGGGAATTTCATATTCCAGGTTAACCTGGGCTGCATAAGAAAATTTAGTCTAGAAAAATAAATAATTAATTGATTAGCTAATACACTGACTAATCATCTCAGTCCGTATACTGTGACTCTTGTACAGCTGTTCCAAAACAATAAAAAATAAAAAATGAAACCAAAATAAAAAACCTAGTCAGTGACAAAAGGCTGACTGGGAAGATCCTATCAGCTGATATGGAATAAATTGTGCTCTCACAGCGTTAGCGCTTCATTCATATAAACTCCAACCACTAATTGGTTATATTTAGAAATATGGCATTAAAAGGGTATGGTTGAGTGAGCTCTTTAGAGTGATTCCTTAATCAGATAGCACTGATTTAAGAAGTAGATGAGGTCTCCTTGAGTCCACGATCTCACCATTATTCAGAAAAATCGAATGAAAACACAATGATAGCAAAGCCAGCTGCAAAGCAAGACGAGAGATTCCCCCACCAAAGCTGCCACGTGGAAAACTTAACCTTGAACTCCTTTACCGCAAAATTTGATAGAAATTCTTCCTGTTGTTCGGTCTGCTTAGTCTCTAGCTACTTGTGATGAGATGTTGAACACAATGGCTCACTTGTAAGAGCATGCATAGCTCACATGAGGAACACACTACAGAAAATTACCTCTACCCATGGGAAGAGATGAAAGTTTATGGCAAATATTTCATGTCCCTAAAAATAATCTTTCTTCCTGCATACAGAAATATAACACCTCAAATATAAGCAAATATGCAACATTTCCTTAATTCTACAAGGGTACCTTTCAGCGTGATCACATATTATGTAGGAATCTTTGTAACACTCTGATATACAGCACTTGGAACATTGAAAAGAGAATCACAGGATTTCAATGGAAGGAGAATTGTCAATACCTTAGAGGTAGGGACAATAGGGACAATTCAAAGTCCACACTTTGGAAAAAAAGTCTTGATTTGGATTGCAGATATATTTAGGGCCAAGTCCTTCTTTATTCACCTTTCTTTTTTCTCCTCTGTATGTGTAAGAAGAAAGACTGATATTTTCTGCCTACAAGCTCATACAGTCATTTCTTTCTTATTCAGAAGCCTGATCCTCTATTATACTTAAAGCTTTAGGTTTGATTAACATTTTTACCAGAGATCTAAGATTCACTTTAGGTGATCTCTTTGAGTCTGGATATTTTAAATAATTTCCCCTATGAACCATTGTTCCGAGGTTATAAATGAGAATGTTCACTGGCGCTCATTAGTTCCTTTTTTGGCTTTCCCTTCCTAAAAGTGGAGCCTAATCTTTATGCTATCTACTGTAACAGGCATTCATGTAGAATTAGGAAATGTTCTTGTGTTCTCAGATAAAAACGAAATATTTTAGAATAATATTCATTTCCTGAAAATGAAAGTAAATCAATTACAAATCAATTGTTTAACTTTACATTGCTTTTCACGCTAGGATGTATAGATGAAAAAAACGCTATATGTGCCTTCAAAATAGAATGCACATTCCTTCTTATCCTTGTATTCTCCAGAACACATATGTCAGTGGTCTCACTTTATTATACAGACGTATGTCAGAGTCACACCAAAAGAAGCTAGCAGTCATTCTCCAGCATTTTCAGATTTCTTTAAGTAGAATAATAATGCATAGCACATCTTCTCCCTAATAGTTCATGATAATTTAGCTCACATTGGAATTCCTTGTTTATAGAAGGAAGATTATATACTCCTAATGAAACTTAAAACAGTGGCACACAATATCTGATGGTATTAGAAATGTTTAAACACCCAAGGTCAAGGCTATATAATAATGATACCTAGTTCAGGAAAATACACCAATGTGTGATACCCATGGGCTAAAGGAAAATAATGGTCAAACATCTGCCTTGCATATGGAAATATCTGAGACATGTTTCCTACATAAAGGTCAACATGTGTTTTTCCTGTGAGTCACTGATATGTGACACTTGACTCTCTAGCAGAATGAATTCTTTGCTTTTTATGTTTCCTTATTCAAAAACTTCCCACCTAGGGATCTAAAAAGAGTTGGATTCATTATTCTCTTTTTATAAGAATGAAGTCTAAGCAAATCTGCCTTGGAACTTCTAATAGTCTGCCACAATTTTACTGATCACAGTCCAGATTTGAGAGTTTTCATAACCAATCATTTTGTTAAATAACATGTTAGGAAAAGAAGAAATTGATTTCCAGTGTATAAATCATGCCATATTACTCATACATATAGTAACATTAGTGCCTTGTTTGTCCAAGATTCATAGTTTAAGCTTAAAAAAATCATGTAAGTTTTCATCAAATCTAACAATAACCCTAACTTTTTCCCTCTTTGACAACATTAATCCAAGTTTTATACTTATTTGTACTCTTTTTCATTTTTTCATTAAATTCATTGACTTATAACAGTACGATTCACTTTATTTTTGAAAACACTTTGGCATACCACAAAAAAGATCCTAGAGAAATAAAGTCAGATTAAATTCTTTAAACACAATGACACAAAAATTAGAGAAGTATAACAAAGCAGCATTTTCTGATATCACACACACACACACAAATATGAATCCAAACCACAGTTTTCTAAATAACTAACACCAAAGGTCATATTAAAAGAAGTCAGAAAACATTTTAGAACTCAATGACTTGTAAACAAACTATGAAATGTATGGGAATCAAATAAAATTACTAAATGGAAATCAACATATGTACTTTTCGGGGTTTACATGAAAGAAATAATAAAACTTATAAGTCATTCCCTGACTTTCTATTTTAAGCAACCAAGAAATAAAAGAAGAATTTCACTTAAAAACTGTCTGATACAAGTTTTTAACAGGGAAAATAATAAATTCCACCATAGTGAAATAATAAAGTCAGGTGTAAAAACAAGGACATGAACATTCAAAAAAATAAAAAAAAATAAGCATCAAAAGCTATGTTCGGTAAAAAGCATAAAAAATAAAATATTTAGAACAAATGAAATAAATAAGACTAAAAATGATGAAACTTAAATGAGAACCAGGGTCAGAAAATATAGCAAATATAGGGAGAAAATACAGTTTTGGGATAAAGGACATTGGCCTATTATGTTAAATCTTGGGTTCAATGTACCCCACATACTCACCAAAATAGAGAAAATATTTATTGGCCTATATGTGTGATTAAATAAGTTACATTATTTGCAAGGACATGCATGTGAGACTGACTAGGAAAAAAAAGCCTGGAAAACACTCAGAAAGTAGAGAATTAAGAGACATAATTATAATCAATAAATGTAATGGCTTAAGCATTTCAAAATTTAAGAAAAAATCTTCCTATGAAATGATTAAACTGACACTATTCCTCAAAGTTGAAATATCTAAATTTCTACTAAGCATTAAAACAAGAATTTATAATTGCATTTGCTAAATTCACTAAGTAAAGAGTAAATGTTTATACTTTCCAACTCTTTAAATAGCATATATAATACATAATATACATTGTATAGATCATATATAAATAATGCATATAAATCTGATTTACAAATGGTTTTATAAGAAGTATAAAAATACCTAATCAATGTGTCCTCTTAAATTCAATACATAATATACTGTAGCTGTGATAAAAATAATCCAGATATGAAAGCTTCATTCAAGGTTTGTACTTCAAGGAATTATCCCATGACCAGAGGGCTCTAAGACTTTAGGCCTCTGTTGGGGCAAAGGACCAAGGTGGATGTAGTTTTGGATAATGGAAGTGGCTTTGTATATGGTGCCTGACAGGATTGGCATTAAGGGATCAAAGATAAAATATACTCTTCAAAGTCAGGATTGGTTGGTTTTTTTATTTATAGTAACAGTTTATAATTCTTATATTTCCTTATGCTACAAATACTGTTAGGAATTCCTCAGTAGTATATGCTGTATTAAAGTTCCACTAAATTTAATTATTATTTTTTTAACTTTATATTGTTACAGTATAGCTATATATTTAAATGATTTATTTATAGGGCACAACCATAAACTGAAACCTGATCTATGGTATAATATATATACATATATATACATATATATATACATATGTATATATATATATGGAAATTTTTCACTAGGCAATGGTGGCACATGCCTTAAACCCAACATTCAAAAGGTAGAATCAGGCAGGTCTTCATGAGTTTGATGCCAGTCTGGTCTACAGAGTTCATTCCAGCAGAGCTAGACCTGTTACGTAGAAAAAAAAAAGTAAAAATTTCTTCAGAAAAAAATTATTAAATTTTATTCACATTTAGTACAAACTATGCATAGGTAGCATAGACAATAGACAAATTCCTGAGTATATTTGCTTAGATTACACCTAAGTTAAGATACCATAGCTATCTTTGCTTTCCTTTCTTTCAGAAGGGAAGAGGAACTAGCATTTTTGTTTTTGCCCTTCTCTTCTATGATAACAAGATATGCAGCTGCCGAGTTGTTTCTACTTTATATCTCTTGTATGGTCAAAGGAAAAGTGACTCAGCTTGACCCACTCATGCTTAGCAGGTGCACTTACACTAACATAAGGCATGGGGAACATTCATCCCGGAAACATTATCCATATTCTGCTAGTGATAATAAGATCAAAATATAGCGTTGGTATTTTTGTCTTCTACAGTATCTCCTCTTTGTCACCAGGAAATGTTGTGGATAATAATAGACAACAGCTATATACAGCTTAGGGCCAAAATATAAGTGTGGAGATGCCCGTTAAGATAGCCATCTGTTTATCTCTTCCCTATTTTGTATTTTAGTGGGAAGAAAATTTGGTGAAGTTAACATTTGATTTTTTTAATTTTTTTGAGAGTCACTAATGTTATAATAAACTAAGACATGGGTCATTTATTCTTACCATTTTTCTCCACCCATTTAGCAAACCTTGGACTCTGATTTTTTTAAGAACAAGACTACCATTGGTTAACTTGAAAACAATCCATTTAAGTTGAATGGAAGGGTACTATTCCAGTATAGAACATATATTCACCACCTGTGCCAAGTTCATTAAGAACATATTCATGATTCATGACCATAGCACCATACACAGGTATTGGGACATACTTCCAGAGTACTCCATATCACCAACAGAAGAAAATGGGTTGACAAGATGACTAAATATGTGCATGTTCACACACACACACACACAGCACACACAGCACACACAGCGCACACAGAAAGAATATGAGAGAGAGAGAGAGAGAGAGAGAGAGAGAGAGAGAGAGAGAGAGAGAGAGAGAGAGAGAACCCTGTAGTTTCTAGAGCCTGTCCTGGAGCTAGCACTTGTAGACCAGGCTGGCCTCGAACTCAGAGATCTGCCTGCCTTTGTCTCCCGAGTGCTGGGATTAAAGGCGTGCGCCACCACCACCTGGCTACAGAAATTTTTTTTTATAGTTACAACATTTCAGGGCCAAATTTAGTGAATCTAGACTGCCAATCTGTCAATGAACTCACTTTTCACAAGTGAAAATTTCTGAAGAAGTAACCTCTATTCTGTATTACATAAATTCAAAAACAAATCCCTTATTAATTGAATTCTTAATAAATCCAATATATTGCTATATTTTAGATGTAAATTATGTTTATATGTATTCTGAATTAATATTTTTTCAGAGGTAGGTACAATATAAATGATGTGGGATTCCCCTCTGTATGCTGTATATATGTTTTATTACCATTGGTTAATAAAGAATCTACTTTGGTTTATGGTAGGACAGAATATAGCAAGATAAGAAATCAAAACAGAGTTAGAGGAGAAAAAAAAGGCAGAAACAGAAAAAAGCCATGTAGTCACCCAAGATGCAAGAGGTAACAAACCATGGGCCTCATGGTAAAATATAAAATAATATTAATATAAGATGTAAGAGTTAGTTAATAAGAAGTATGATCTAATAGGCCAAAGAATATTGTAATTAATCTAGTTTCTCTGTGATTATTTGGGTCTAGGAAGCTAGTAAACCAAAGCAGAGCATCAGTGTACATAATAATGTATGTAATCATTATTATGTATACACTGCCATAGGAGGTCTTTTGGGGGTTACTACTAACACAGTCCTAGCCACAGTGGGTTATAGTTCAGGGGTGTGAGGATTAAAAATGTTAGGTAGGAGGAACAGATACAAGAAACACAGAGACACAGGATCGTATAAGTAGGGCAATTCAGTAGATCCTGAATGCTGAACTCCTCTTCTGACTTCTGAGTTCCGAGTCCACCCATGCTTATATATCCATACACTTTTATACCCCAATAAAAAAGGGAGAAGAAGGCAAAAGACTGCTTTAACTTGATACAAAAGATAACTAGAATAGTTACTTGCTCCAATATTTTGAGACAAGCCATTAATTCAGGAGAAAACGATTCTGTTGCTTAGGTAGTGAACCCACTGTAGACCAAGTATCTTGAAGGTAGCCACTTCCTAAGTCAAACCTCCTATAGCAAAAGAAGGAGCTTGGAATTCTCTGATCTTTGGCCAGAGTAGAGTGGATCTACCTGTATGGGCCACCTTAATGTTCAAAACAACAAATAACCACACCCTAGATCAGGGTGTGTAGCCACAGTTGTCAACAACTTTGAGCAAGCTAAAACTCTCTGACCTTGAGACAAGGTGTAATAGGCTCCCACTTTTGAGCCTCCACAATATACTGATTTCACACTTATGCTAAAAGATAATTATTTTAATTTTCATATAGTTATGTTTATATACTCATTTTTGTTTTAGTCTCTACCAAAGGCCATAGTAATAAAGAATTCTTATGACAATATGTACACAGAAACTATACAAATGGCTTAAACTTGGTTTGTATGGGTTATCCTCTGTATTCAGAAGTACTTGGTAATTGGTCCCCAAATAGTGTGGTGGTCGAGGAGTTGTGACCTTAATGGAGTAACTGTGTCATTTGAGCAGGCCTCTATGTATCAAAGGCCTTTAGGTATCAAATGCCATGTGCCATTTCCAATATGCTCTGTCCATTTCTTGCTGTTAATATAGGCTTCCAGAGCAAGGTTTAATGAATACCAAAATGTGGATTAATTTCACTGAGATCAAGCCAAAATTAACTTTCTTCTCTAAGTTGCTTTAGTAATGGTTTATTACCATAACAAGATAAAAGTAACTAAGATCCAAACTGCAAGTAGGAAATGAGCTATTGCTCCAAGGAAACTGTCCTTGGTATTTGGGGAAGCATGTGGAAGACTTCATTGATTTGAACAAAAAAAGTGGATCAACACTGTAAGTGGAGCTTAATGAGCCATCGTAGTAGAAGCTAGGGAGACATTAGTGCTGAGAATGATGGAGATCCTGGAGGTTTTAGAGGAGAACAGGAGTACTTATTGCGATACAAGAAGCAGGCTGTTCACTATCCTCATCCTAAAACCTTGTCTGACATTAAATTAAAATATAGTGGTGTAATTTTTTTGGGAGGGGAGATTTCAAAACAGTCTAATGTTACTCTGATATATGATCATTTTTAATATTTCTTATGAAATAAATACAAAGTGTGTAGGTTGAAAGTAAAGAGCATGAGAAACTGTAACATGTTGCCAAGGCTTGTGCTGAAATAAAAATGAAATTAACAAGAAACAAAGCAATTAGAAGAAAAGGGGGAAGTGTCACTTCAGGGAAACACTCTACCCAGTTAAGCTTCCAACTGGTGAAAGCGACATCTCTAAGGAACTTTCCCAAAGTAGAAAGCACCAACGAACAAAAACTGTTGCCAGTGTGTTCAGTGGTGTCCTTAAATAGTCTCCATGGTCCATTTCTAGTTGGTAATCAAACTTGTCAGTGTCTTTCATTTAAGTGGCATGAGGAATACAGTAGAAAAGGATTCACAGAGTCTTCCTCCACAGCTTCAGAGAGATGCTGAGGCTAGGTATTTGGGAGGAAAATCTCAACATGAAAGCCATAAGAGAACCTTGTGTAAAGCCGTGAAAGCAAAACAAGAATACTGTTGGAGACCACCAGATTTTTTAGTTGCCAGAACTGTAATGTACCTTTCAAAAGTACCTACTCACAGAGAACGAGCCACAAAATGGAAATGGACAGGCAACAATGAGCCCTCTTGAATGTTTGGCATCAGACATAGAGCTACAGGATTTAGAGTTTCCCTTGCTATGATTTGGTCTATATGTTTTTTTCTTCAGTTTTTCAGTATTACTGTACTATATCTCCCATTGCTCCTTCTGGAACAGTTACATATTTTCTTTGTTATCACATGCTAGAAACATATATATATGTATATATATATATATACATATATATATATACATATATATATGTGTGTGTGTTATTACATATTACAACAAAGAGTTAACAGTTAATAGGTTGTTTTGAGTCTCATTACAACTAAACTTTGCAATTTAATAGTGTTCAAACTCTCAAAGTCTGTTGGAACTTTTGAAATAGGATAAAATACTTTTTCATTATAAAAATGTCACAAGATGGGAGCCAGGGAGTAGAATTTACTGGTTTGCATTAGAATTTCCCCACATTCTCAGGCATTTGAATGTGTTTCATTTTTGGAGACTATGTGTCACTGGTGTTGGGCATTCGGAGTGTCAAAGTCACGTGTCATTAACAAGTTTTCTCTCTTGTCTTGCTTTTTATGGTTACATATGTGAGAACTCAACTCGCAGCATTCACCTCCAGTCATATTTTCCCCTGCTGTGCTTCCCTGCCATAATAACAATAGACTCTTTCTCCTGTGCAACCATGAGCCAAAATAAGTTCTTTCATCTATCGGTTGTTTTACTCATGATATTTATCACAGCAACAGGGAGATAACTAAGACAAGGCTATTCTTGTCATTCAGAAGATCTGTAGACTTCCCCAACTGTTGTCAACAGTTTAGCTGCTAACTGTAATTGGGCTGCAAATGTTTTATTACATCTACTTTCTTATGTTTGTGATTAGATTCAGTTAGTGCATTGTCAAATAATGGTCTTTGGGACTTTAGGAAACCTGTTCATCTTCAAAAGAAAAAGAAATCTGTAGGAAATTCATGTAGTTTACTGGGATTGAGTATATATACATATATAATTTATTTATTTACTTAATAATTTATTTACTTAATAATTAATCAATTAATTAATATAATTAAATTATATAAATAATTTAATAATTCTAAAATTATAAATATACAATTACTCAATATATATGGGTTACTCTTCAAGTCAACCTAAAATTAGTTGGGTATAATAATGGAATAGATTACAAGAATGAAAAGGAATAGGGCAGATATTTTCAGTGTAGTTGAAATAAAACATCACTTTCTTTATAAATGATATTTCATGCAAAATGCATAAAGCATACATGGCATCTTGGGAGCAAATGAAACCAGAGAACAAATTTCAGGGAGCTTTCCATGTCAGGAATAGGCTTCTTAGCATTATGAGCAAAATAATTTGTATCTTAAAATTGGATGACTAGATGTTTTGCACCAAGAATCTCCATATTGAATTGGATTCTTTGTCTTCTAACAAATGTATGATTCTTATACCTATTTATTTCTTTGTGTGATGTCCTCTTCAAATATTTGGCAGCATTTATTTGACACTGAATACACACACATAATACACACACACACACACACACTATGCGGCAACCCATAGAAACATGAGTGAGAAGACTATATAGAACAAAAAGCCAGTCTCTTTTTAAATAAAAAAGTCAACTCTTTTATGGAGTTCTTATAAAAAGGCAAAATCTCTTTTATTCTTAAATATAGTGAGAACCCATGATATTAGTGCTAATTAGAAATTGCTGATAGCCTTTAACAATATTAAAAGTAATGTTACTTTATTTTTTTATGTTGTAATTCTCATTTGACAATTCCTGGCATGGAATATAAAGCACATAATTTAATTTTTCTAAAATCTTTTACATTTTAAGATTTATATTTTAATATTCACTTATTGCAATTCTTATGTGTATTGACGAGAGAAAGATGGTGTCTCTGATTTTTGCAATTGGATTTTAAAAGTTAGCCTTGGGGAAAGTTAAAATGGCTATTGTGGGAATTTGGAAAATGTCTTTGGTTTCAGTTTTCAAACACAGCCAGAGCTCTGCTCAGTTTTTGATAATAAGCTATATCCTGAAAATGATGTTAATATCTTATCTACAAGTTAAATGACTGATAAAAATCCAAATATTTAAATAAAAAACATGAATTTTTCTGTTGTCATTTTAAAGAAATTTAAGTTCCTTCATTCACTAAGTATAAGCAAACCATTACACTTTGAAATGCTCTTGACAGTATTTGTGTAATTGTTCTGTAGGTTAGCAAATAGTTTACATTATATTTGGTCATTATATTGCCTACTACTCTTATAAAATTTATCTGCTGCTTCTCCACAATTTATCACATTTTATGAAAAGTGTCGGATGAGTAGAAGAAGCAGTTTGAATGATAGGTGATATTCTTATTCATCCTGGAGGCACAGTCAACGCCAGTGTTGAAAAATTTAAATGTATTTGTAGCTCCACATTAATCTAAGTTCATGATTCATACACATATTTCTGTTTCTTAACTCCTATGGAACCGCTCATTTGTTTTGACATAGGAATTTGCTTGATTTAGAAGTTAGAAACATATATCTGCAATCTTGACAAAAACCTATTCATAATATGTGGGGACTTTGCTGCATATCCCAGAAGTACATCGCTGTGGCAGAGTGAAGTGTGTAATTATTTCTGCCTCCTGTTACTTTTGATCTATATTTCTCTGTCTTCTTATGACTAGCCAGCACATTTGGAAGAATTATGTTTGAGCAATAAATCCCAATTTGTCCTGTATATGACTAATAGGTGTCTTTAAGGTAGTAAGATACCATCACTGCTTCATGTAGCAACCATGTGTGAAATTCTCAATCTTGAAAGGTAAGGTCAGATTAAATAGCACAATAATTCTTGCATCATCAGGTAATATGTTGCCACAGTTTTCCCAGTTAAGTTTGTTTGGATACAAACACACAAACATAAAACTTTCTTTTTTTAAAAAAATTGCTTTATAAATAATACCATTAAAAACCTCCACTTTCTCCCCTCCTCCCATTTCCCTCCTGATTTCCCACTCACCCTCACCCCTCCCCCTCCAGTCCCAAGAGAGGGCAGGGTACTGTCCTGTGGGAAGTTCAAGGCCCTCCCCTTTCCATCAAGGTTTAGGAAGGTGTGCATCCAAATAGACTAGAATCCCAGTACATGCAGTAGAGACAAATCCCATTGCCATTATCATTGGCTTCTCAATCGGCCCCAATTGTCAGTCACATTCAGAGAGTCCAGTTTGATCACATGCTCATTCAGTCCCAGTCCAGCTGGCTTTGGAGAGCTCCCATTAGATCAGTCAGGCACTCTGTCTCAGTGGGTGGATCAACCCCTCGCAGTCCTGACTTCCTTGCTCATATTCTCCCTCCTTCTGCTCTTCAACTGGACCTTGGGAGCTCAGTCCAGTGCTGCGATTTGGGTCTCCATCTTTAGCTCCATCTGTCGCTGGACGAAGGTTTTATGGTGATATTCAAGATAGTCATCAGTCTGACTACAGAACAAGTGCAGTTCAGGAACCCTCTCCTCTACTGCCCAAGGCCTAGCTGGGGACATCCCCGTGGAAACCTGGAAACCCCTCTAGAGACAAGCCTTTTGCTAACCTTAAAATGGTGCCCTTAATTAAGATATCTTCTTCCCTGCTCCCATATTCACCCTTCCTCCATCTCAACCAGCCCACTCCCCCAAGCTTTCCCAAATCCTCACCTTCTTCCTTCTTACTCCCTGTCTCTGCTTCTTAAGAACATGTTGAACTTCCTTAGTGATCAGGAAAATGCAAATCAAAACAACTTTGAGATACCATCTTACACCTGTCAGCATGGCTAAAATCAAAAACACCAATGATAACCTATGCTAGAGAGGATGTGGAGTAAGGGTAACACTCATTCATCGCTGGTGGGAATGCAAACTTGTGCAACACTTTGGAAATCAGTGTGGCAGTTTCTCAGAAAACTGGGAGTCAACCAACCTCAGGACCCAGCAATACCACTCTTAGGAATATACCCAAGAGATGCCCAATAATACTACAAAAGCATTTGTTCAACTATGTTCATAGCAGCATTATTTGTAATAGCCAGGACCTGGAAACAACCTAGATGCCCCTCAATGGAAGAATGGATAAAGAAAGTGTGGCACATCTACACATTAGAGTAATATTCAGTGGTAAAAAACAATGACATCTTGAATTTTACATGCAAATGGATGGAAATAGAAAACACTATCCCGAGTGAGATAATCCAGACCCCAAAATATGAATATGGTATGTACTCACTCATTAGTGGATTCTAGCCATAAACAAAGGACATTGAGCCTATAATTCCTTATTCTAGAGAAGCTAAATAATAAGGTGAACCCAAAGAAAAACATATATAGATCCTCCTGGAAATTGGAAGCAGACAAGATCACCAGGCAAAAGTTGGAAGCATGGGGGTGGGGGTGGGGTGGTTGGAAGTGAAGCCTTTCTTTCATTTTGTAATTTACTAAATAAAACTTATATAATTTATGTTAGAATAAAAAGGTTCAAAAACAAATGTCAAGAGTAAACTTAATAGGAAAGTTCAAAATTAAAGAAAACAAATTAAAAATCAGTAAAAAAAATAACCTGACTAACCAAGCAGACAAACAAATAATAAAATATAACTGACCAATGTGTTGAAAAATAGAGAAAAATAATTACTTAAAAAAATATTTATTGTAAGTAAGGGCAGGTTGGAAAATACATTTTATGAAGCCCCATCCATGACTGCGAAGCTTTTCTTGAGAATCCTACTACTGAGGTACAGGCAAAGCTCAGGTTGCTGGAATTTGAAGTTTAGCAAATATCTTCATTTCATAAGGAATCATCAGGGTTCCCCACTCTATGCTAAGACCAAGGTCCTCCCAACTCCCCCCAGGTCCAGGAAGGTGATCGACCAAGCTGAGAAGGCTCCCACAGAGCCCGTCCATGAAGAACAATCAGAGCCCAGAGCCATTGTCCTTTGCTTCTCAGTCAGCCCCCGCTGTTGGCCACACTCAGAGAGACGGGTTTGGTCGCATGATCCATCAGTCCCATTCCAACTGGAGTTGGTGATCTCCCATTAGTTCTGTCCCACCGTCTCCATGAGTGAACGCACCCCTCTCGTTCCTGACTTTCTCCCTCATGTTCTCGCTCCTTCTGCTCCTCATCGGGACATCAATTTCTTTAGTAAGAACTTATCTCCTTCCTGATTGTTTTTTTTTTTAGTTATTTCAGTAATCCAGCTACATCCTCAGACACTTCTCTGCCAATCAATTTCATATTATATGCAAATTCTATGCTTGATACATTATCAGAATTTTTTCTTTTCACTTCATGATGTGAAATATGAAGTCATTTACCTCTAAAATCTTCATTGGAACACAGCACTAAAAATCCCTTTATTCTTCATTACTTGAAGAATTTCTAGTCATGTCTTATGCTATCAGAATTCTGCCACACACTTAACTGGAATTATTAATATGGACATAAGTTTTCGGTACCTTCTCCATGGAAATAGCTGCAAATGCTTTGTCTTTGTATCTATTCAAATGTAGGCAAATGAGGAATTAATGAGAAGATGTAGTTCTAAATTACATGAAATCGATTTTAAACTAAAATATCTCTTTGGGTTTTCAATAGTTATCAATCTTTATCTTTTCATGACAGAGTTCATTTTTTAAATTGGACAGATTTGTTCAAGCCCATTTTGTAGAACGAGATTTAATTTTGCAATGCTTGATAGTATTTTCTTCCCAAATTTTTGAAAGGAAAGCAAATTTTCTTGCACGTTTCACAAATTGTTAAGAAATCTCAGTACATTCCGAACCATGCCTATGACTCTGCAAGACTAGATCCAACTCAGGTTATGATTGTTAAAATATATCAACAGTTTACAAATGTCACTATTCTTAATCATGTTATTTTATTGTGTTATCAACCTTTCAAAGCAAAATATGATTAATTTAAGAGTCCAGAATTCATTTTCTTGTGTCTATTTTCAAAATAGTTTTTATTGTACTAGTCTACGTCTTTAACTATTATATCAACTCTTAAATAACTTTGTTTTAGCCTAATGATAAGTCAAAGTTGTCTAAATTTGAGACTATTTTAGGGGCAGACCAATGATGAGCACACCTACAATGGATCCTTTGCTAAGAAATCCCTCAGAGGAGAACTTTCTTACAGATATTCTAAAGAAAAGATGCTCTGGAAAGCTAGAGAGTTGAAATTCCAATAGGCATTTGCAAGTTCTAAGGTCCATAGTCTCAGCAACTTTATGTCTCATACTGACTCTGTTCTCATGTATGCAACATGAATCACATTTGGTGGTAAAGATGATAGCGTGCTGTAACATCCTCTCCCTTCGAGTTGAATAGAAGCAGCAAATACCTCAGTTTAAATCCCCAACATAAATTAGAAAGACACAAATGGAATATAGGAATAGCTTAGTTTTGAAGGAAGTTTGTATAGAGAATAATTTAAATTCAGTGCATTCAATGTATACTTGAACTACTACAATTAAAACTTACTCTCCATTGATAGGAACAAGCAAGGAACATCACACTCTAAGAAAATAGTTTACAGCTGGTGGGGAAATTGTGCACATGATATACAGGCTTTACATTCATGAACTTTAAGATTTGTTTTGAATTATTAAAAAGATTGTGCATGTGTGTATATTCTTATATTGGAATTTATGTATGCACATAAAAATCAGTGGTGGGTCTTTAGAGGAAGATGAGAGCATCAGATTGCTTGGAGCTTAAGTTATAGACTTAAACTGCATTAGGTGGATGTTAACAACTGAATTTCTTATCTTCTGAAAGATCAGTAAGCACCCTTAGTTAGAGAGGCATCTCTGCAGTCCATTATGTGAACAAACCAGGTGATTGAACCATGGTGCTACAGATGCAGGACAAAATGGATTTGATGTTTCATGTAGCTAGAAAATTATGGAAGATCATAGGTCCCAAAATGAAGTTTTAGTTATATTTTAAGTATCAAAAGAAAACAACTTTTATATTTAGTAAAATTAATATATGTTAATGGAGAGAAGATATGAACAGATTAAGAAGTGGCTATCTGTATACTTTAGGATATAGGCACCGGGGAACAGCAGAAAAGATAAAAAATGTAAATGATTTTAGGGAAAGTATGACATATTTTAATGACTTGTGTTTAATTAACAACAGAGTATTAAAGAGGGTAGAAAACATGGTAGACAAATTGTCCTAGCAGCAGAAAGAGTAAATTCCTGTCTTATAACAAAATTGACTTTAATTTAGAAAAAACTTTTCTTGCAACATATAAATTTGGGCATTCATATAATACATACAAACAGAGATATCAGCATCACATTTGCAGGTACATGTCCTATGTTCCAAAAAAATATATCCCAGACATATGAATTAGGGCATCCATATTTGTTAAAGCATGCCTATCCATGAGATAGTCAGGGAATCTCAAAAAGAAATCTGCTAAGAAACCGATGTTTTCGGAAGAAACTGAGTCTATACTAGATATACTCTACACCATTTGATCTCAACTGAGTAGAATTTCATGTCTGCAAAGAATATGAAATTCTGTATGTAAGAGTCCAAATTATCTTGCTAGATCTTAGTCCCTTTGGTAACAATTTAATTTCCCCCTTTACATACCATTTTGATGACTGACTGATAATAGAAAGTATGGCAAAACTTAATATACTTTTATCTTCCTCTAATACTAATGCAAAGAATGCTAAGCAAGAATATAAACTGTGACTTGCTTCATCCAAGAAATTTTCAGCCACCTTCCATGAGGCAGAAGGGGCCAAAGCGAGGGAACCAAAGCAAGTGAGCAGGGTCCTGCAGCTTTTTAGTCAGTAGAGACAGCTCTCTTAGTAAATGGTTAAGTGTTGCAACTCCATTTTATTCCTGGAAGAAAAGAGAATATTTAGGCTGGAGACAGTGGCTAGGGTATCACCAAATTTGCATTAAGAGGCATGCTCCTATCATAAGTCTTCTGGTACAGGCAACAAAGAAGACTTCTAGCAAGAATCTGTGTCAAAGGTAAAGCTAATAATAAGTCAGGCTTTTTCTTTAGAGACAGCTTTCAGATTAGGTCAGTCCAGTACACCTAGAGACAGTCTGCAGAATAGAGCAGGTAGAGGCAGGGCAATTTACAAGAAAAGGAGGGGGTTTCCATGTTTCTGAGCTTAAAGCTTAAAAAAAGCTACTAAGCCATGAGAGACTGCATCCTTCTCCAGCCAACAAGGCCCTTCAAGAATAAACAAGCTATAGATCTCCCTGCATTGTCCACTGGCTTAATGCTCCTACTGATTTTTTGTAAATGTACTATTTATTACTTGTTTTGTTTTGTGACTATAAACATTTATGTGACTTCTTCTGTTGGGGAGTACACTGCTTAGAGTAACTTCAATCTGATTTCTCCAAGCTTTGGTCATACATAGTTGGCTTATAAATAAACTTTTTATTTTCTTTTTAAGAACAGCTGTGTTTTCCATCAACATAGGCTTTATTTAAGCCCTGAACATTTCACTTTGTAGAGTCTCATCGGGCAGGAAGATGCTAACAAACTAAATATGCCCAGTGTGTTAGTACATATCAGCAGACCAGATTAAGAACATGTAAGAAAAAAACAACGTAGGAAGACAACTTTTGAGCATATGGAGTCAGAGAATCCTTCACGAAGTGGTGATACACAATATGAGATCTGAGGGGCTCAGACACTTTCTGAGGAAGGGGGATGGTTACAGTAGTCACAGGTACAGAGGACTCCAACCAGCTCTAAAAACTAATGGGTTACACACACACACACACACACAGACACACACACACACACACACACACACACACACACACACACACACACATATATATATATATATATATATATATATATATATATGCAGAAAGCCTATGATATCCCCTCAACTCTCGGAGGAAATATGATTCCTGCCCAGACTTTATTCCGAAAATAACAATGGGTGACGTATGTGAAGGCATGCGCGTGTGCGTGTGTATGTGGCAACTCGCCTCCATTCTGATCCAGCTTTCGCCCTAAGAAAAGACTTTCCAAATTAGCTTTTCTTTTCATCCGTGGCTTCCTTTTCCCTTGCTTTTGACTTTATTTTCCATTCCCTTTCTAAATAGCTTCACTAATTTCCATCTTATACTTTTTGTCCTCCATATAATCCTGAAATTCTGTGTGTATAATTCAAATCAAGTCATCACAGCACGAGAAGTTTCTCTTTTAATTTACATTGTTTAGTAAACACACACTGCTCATCCAATTTGCCATGCCTAACCATTTCACATAAAGTGAGAACTGTGTCATCCTAAGCGGCAAACGTTTGCTGATGCAAGCAAGCAGCGGACTTAAAATTATCTATTGTGATTCTGCATTACCAAATGGAACTTGCCATCATTTTCTAATGTGAACAGTAAGGCTGAATGTGTAAGATAAGGAAATTAGAAGTGTCTGGAAGAGTGTTTTTTGGACAGAGTAATCTTTGGTAATCAACTGGGCTACAATTGAAGCCTTAACTAAAAGGAATGTTTTTACTGTACAAATAATTATATCATTAATAAACTAGATATAGATTCTTGGATTCCATATAACTATTTCAAATTGCTGGTAATTATTACTTTTTAGACTAGAAAAAAAATCAATATTTTCTTTGTGTTCCCCACTGGATTCTGTTCCAAGTAAGGTTGCCTTCTGGTGTTCACCTTGAGTATGTCTTTTTCATTGTATAATTGTGTATGGAATTCTCTACCAATTGACTAATTTCATTAATAAGGATTTAAAAACAATTCTTCACCACCGTCTGTAAACCACTCTAATAAAATGCAGATACACACACAAACACACACACATACACACACACAGAGAGAGAGAGAGAGAGAGAGAGAGAGAGAGAGAGAGAGAGAGAGAGAGAGAGAGAGAGAAGAAGAAGAAGAAGAAGAAGAAGAAGAAGAAGAAGAAGAAGAAGAAGAAGAAGAAGAAGAAGAAGAAGAAGAAGAAGAAGAAGAAGAAGAAGAAGAAGAAGATGATGATGATGATGTAGGATTCCCTTCTGTTTGATGTGGATAAGTTTTATTACCATTGGTTAATAACAATGCTACTTTGACCCATGGCAGGGCAGAACAGAGACAGACTGGTAAACTAAACTGAATATAGTGAGAAAGAAGGAAGATCCAGGGAGACACCTTGTAGCTGCTGACAGAGAAAAATGTCAGAGTATTACTGTTAGGTCACAGATTACACACACACACACACACACACACACACACACACACACACATCTATCAGTTCTGTTCCTATATAGAAACCTAATTAATTCAGTAGTTAGCAATTTGGAAAACATTTTTGTTTGGATAAATCTTAACAACATTTTGAGTGAAATTGTGTATATTTTAAATACAAATTTTAGGTTCTATAAACTTAATTCTTATATAGAAAACTATATGCTTTCTTCAAAACATTTTTAGTATGAATAGAAGTTACATTATAAGCATTTAATAAGTTCTCTTGAATAGTTCATAAGCATCAGTCAGGGACACAGAATTGTACTTTAGAAAATGGACTATAAACTTACAATTTGTGTCTATAAAAGTTCTAGTCACTCTGGAGTTAAACATGATGAATACAGTTATTATTCTAAAATTCAGCAAGGATTTCCAAGAGCAAAAGAAATTCAAGGCCAGGTTGAACTTCACAGTAAGTTACAGATGCCCTTTGAACTAGAATAACCCAAATCTCAAAAAATGAAATAAAGAATAAGAAAATTTTGATTTTGTGAATGAATTTTAAACTAAAGCAAAGCTATCTTTATTTCAAATAACAGACCAATTTTAGCACATTTTCTAACTACCGATGGAGTACAAAATATATTTTTCATAAAATGGGGCAAACAAATTTAATAAATTGGAAGGCAGTAATTCTGATTTCAATGATAATATTCAAAACACAAAGCAAAATTAAAAGAATGCTTGTTAATGTCAGTAATTCTGAGAGTCCTGACTTTTATAACCAGTGTCTGATATGATTCACTTAAGCCAGTTTTCTTGTACCATTCCTTTTGCAGATTATAGTATATTCCATGCATTTATTTTAGGATACTTTTGATCATGAGATTTTTGAAGTAGCAAAAGGAGCATGTATCTCAAGATTCCCTCACACTCAGGGAACACATGGTCTGTGGGTGGAATGGAATGCTGCCTCTCATTCCAGTTTTTTTTTTCTCAAGAGAAACAGCAAATTTCTACAAGAAATTTGGGTCCTGCGGCTTTTATTCCACCATAATTTCTTTGGCAATGTCCAAAAAATCAAAAAATCAAAATGTACAAAATAATCTGCTAGTCCTGCAATGTCCCTGAAAGAACATACCACTATCATTGTACTCTATTAGAGTGTGTGTGTGTGTGTGTGTGTGTGTGTGTGCGTGTGTGTGTGTGCATGTGTATTTGTGCATTTGTATGTATGTTTATGTACATGAGTATACTGCAGAACATTTTTGGATGTATTGATCTCAAAAACAATCTACTAGTAGTGGCATTTCTTTCCTTCTACAATGTGGTTTCTGGTATCACATAATTTCATCAGTCTTGATAGTAAGCTCCTTTTCCAAATGAGGCATCTTGTCAGTGTCTGATCAAAACTACAGTCTCTTGATGTTTCTGTCATGTTGATGACCTTCTAAATTAAGGGAACACGTTAAATATATGCCCTTCCATTGAGAATCTTTTTTTTTTAAGTTTTTAATTTTTTACTTGGTTTATGAGGTATAAATATCCACTCAAAAATAATATCTTCCCTCTGCATTAAAATCCCTGTAGGAAAAATTCTGGAAGGCAATATGACTAGAATGCAGCTAAGATTTGGGCTCACCCTATCCACATGTGCCTCCTGTAATTTTTCCTCAATCATTGGGAGTTCCTTTTCTGCTTCAGCTGTCAGTTTTCTGGAACTATTCAAATCTTTATCACCATCTAAGGTTTTGTTTAAATAAACTATTAGATCAGATGTTATACCAACAGCTGGTCGTAGACTGGAAATGTCTCCTAACAATCTTTGGAAGTCATTAGGAGTCTGTAATCAGTCTCTCCTAATTTGTGCTTTTTGCGTTTTAATTTTCTTTTTTTTTTTTCATGGTTTATTTTTTTATATTTAAAAATTTCCATCTCCTCCCCTCCATGGAGAATCTTGAAGGCTAAGTAGAATATTACTTCTCTAAGAACTTTAAAATGTCAGGTCCTGTCCAACACTTCCAATTCAAAATTTTGCATCTGTCTTAGTTATGGTTTCTATTGCTGTGAAGAGTCACTAAGACCTCAGCAACTCCTACAAAGGAAAATATTTAACTGAGGTGTCATCTTACAGTTCAGAGGTTCAGTCCATTATCATCATGATGGGGAGAAGTGGCATTTCATTTGTATTTTAATAAATAAAGGTTGTCTGAAGATAAGAGAGTAAAACAGCCCACTTCTCAGTCTTACAGACCAGGCAGTGGTAACACACACCTTTAATACCAGTAGCCACACTAATTGCCATAGACACCAGGTAGTGTATGCCTTTAATGCCAGTGGTGAAAACCTTTATTCCCAGTCCTAGAGAGGAAAATAAGATAGGAGGAGACAGTTCACAGTCTCAGGCTTGTTCTGAGATTTCTGGAGGCAGGATTGTTTCTTTGGATGGAGGTCGAGGTAAGAGCCAGTGGCTAGTTGCCTGCTTTTCATATCTTCAGGTTGACCCCCAATATCTGTCCCTGGGTTTTCAATGGGGAGCATGACAGCATGCAAGCAGACATGGTACTGGAGATATAGTTAAGTTTCCAACATCTTGCAGGTGGTGGGAAATGACCTGAGTCTCACACTGAGTGATACTTGAACAAAAGATACCTCAAAGCCCACCACTACAGGGATATACTTTCTCCAATAAGGATACACCTATTTCAACAAAGGCACACCTCCTAATAATGCCACTCCCCTTGGAAGATATTTTATTTCAAACCATCACAAATACTAAAAATATCTGCGTGGCCCATATTCAAATTAAAATTTCAGCATATACTATACACTCTCATATTCATGTGTACTGTAGCATTGTTTGTATAAACAAAGCTATAAAGTCAGTGTAGGTGTTCACTGACATAATAATGGATAAAGAAAATGTGTTCATTATGCAGAATGGCATTTTGTTCAGCCATGTTAATGAATAAAATTATGTGGTTTTCTAGAAAACATATGGATTGGAGTTAGACAAATTAAGCACAATATACCAGAATTAGAAAGCCAAATAACACATGTTTTCTCTGATTTGTAATTATTTTCTGATCTTAGTCCAATCACCATTGTGTCCTACTCACTGGCTGATTATCAGGTTTAGCTATATCATTTAAAACTATCTCCTGATATATTGGTATTTTCAGAGTGGTTTCTTGAGTTGGCTTTCTCTTTTGACCTCAAAATCGTATTTACTTGGTCTCGGTTCAGGTTTCTTTCTCATCTTCTGGTTGGACGTAACATTGATATGTGCTTTATATTTCTGGAGTATGCACCTGATAATTCTTTGGAGATTATAATTTATTTTATATTTTGCATTTCAGAATATAATACTATATAATAAAAAATAACCAGAAAATACTGTCACCCGTTCATAATCCAATAGACAGTTATTCACATTCACCAGACCTCTAAAGCAGACTGAATCACAGAGTTCATCAAAGAGCCAGGGGACCAAAGAAAAAGAAAACTTACCAAAAGTGTCTAAATATTAAATTAATGAATACTGTGCTTGCTTTTAGTAATCATACATAGAATATAGTATGGAATACAGAGATAACTTTAATTAAATTGAACAGTCATTTGAGTGCTTCAGCATCAGATACAGAACGTTAACATTTACACAAAAAAGAAGTTATTCATAACGTTTCAACATGAATATAATCAAAGATAAATCTTATCAGAATCTAAGCCAAGTTCTCCCATATATTTTGCATTGTATGATCAAAATATATCAAAATAAGAGAACAACAAAACATTAATTTTCAAAATATATGTATAAGGGAAATTCGGCTTCACATTTCTTATCGTAAAATGCAAATAAAAGCGTAATTTATTTGAGATGACAAAATACTAAGTTTAACTTGTCAAAATCTAAAGTTGAAATGAGTCAAACAGGTCACCACAGAAAAAACATACATCCAAATACTAGTTAAAATCAAGAATAGAAAGTTAGGGATCAACTCAGTGTTAAAATAATTCTTGACAGAACAAGGCCCTGGGTTCAATCTCCAGCACTGAAATAAATTAATTTCTAACACAGTATTGAATTTTGATTTATGTAAAAATAGTCATAGCAAGGAGTGAAGTGTTAAGAACAAAAATCAGTGCCACAACATTCAATCAAAGTTACATAAACATAGTTAAGATATTTAAAATAAAACAAACTTTGCTAAGGCTTCTGATTTTATTTAAGAAATAATATTTACTAAAAAGAGAAAAAAGAGAAAAATATTTTTTCTAAATTTCAAAATAGATTTTGGAGTGCACTTCTGAACCCCCATACTGGCATTAGTGATAATTATTTAATTATTTATGATTCATTATGATTGTCATTTGTATCAATCTGTTTGTTCTATGATTGATAGCTATTAGTCAACTTTAGTGTTCTATATTTTTTGGTGATTGCATCTTATTTCTCAATACCAAAGTATGTATAGTTGAACACAGACTGTCATAACATGTATTACAGCAACAGGAATTAGTTACCCCACAGTTGTGCAGCCCAAAATTCTGAAATCATGTCAGTAGGGGCAGGTGTTTAGTGAGATAATTTTCCAGGTTGTATAGGGTCATTTTCTTCCTTGATACAGGGAAACACAGTGGACAAATTCAGTATCTCCATCCTAGGACCTCATTTAACCCAAATACTTTCTTATCAGTCTTATCTCCAAATACAATCTCTTTAAGACTTAAAGTTCTGACATATGACTCTAGGCAGGAGATAAATTTTTACATTAAAATATATTCATCTTACCCCCCAAAGCCCCAGTGTATAGATTTGTCCAAGTATTAATGTTGAACTCTAATGCATTAAGTCACATTTAATTGTGTACATCAGACACGGAGGAGACTCAAGTTACAGATTGTTCTTGAAGTGAAGTTAACCCACATTTCTGGAGCTGTGAAACAGTAGTAATAAATTGCAAGAAAGCCTTATGAGTTATGCTAGCATACATTCCCATTCCAAAAGAAAGAAAAGATGGAAGGAAAAGAATGGCAGTATGTCTCATGCAACTCTACAATCTAACAATAGAAAGTTATGTGTAGGATACGAGTAATGACCTTTGAACATGTCTGTTTAATTGATTACATTACAAAAGTTCAAATATGTTCTGCTTAGTGGTCCAATCACAAAGATTTCTAGAATGCCACCTGGCAGCAAGAAAGGAATTGTGGTGTACCTTGCCGCGCACCGCGGCCCCTGTCTGCACTCTGCACTAGAACCCAGTTTGCGAGCTTCGGTCAAGGGGCTGGCGATTGAGAAAACACACGCAGAAATAGACCGACATGCAGATTTTCAAACAGTGGTACCAAAAGCCCCTCTTTAATAGCACCATGGAGGCTTAAATACACTGCAGCCAATGGCCAACAGGTGAAAATCCCATCCTCTGATCCTCTAAGCTAGGCACAACTTCTAGTAACTTCAATTAGAAGGTTCTAGCATGGAAGAGCAGCTGAAGGCCAGGACTCATTAGTCCCAACGGTACCTGACAGACTTGGAAATCTCTACTGCCTCATTGGATTCATTAGTCCCTATCCTTGAACTGTGAAGAATTTTGGATGCCAAATGTTACTGTGAACCTGCACTTTAGTCCAGACTGGTAATAATTCTACTGATATAATTCCATTTCTATTCTTGGATTTTGCTACTATATTGTTATTAATTTCATACTTCACAAATCCCTAGTTTCCTTTTCAAATGTTTGTCCAAGAACACTTTGTGGTATTTTTCCTAAAAAGAAAAAGGGAGAACATGAGCAAGGAAGTCAGGACTGCCAGGGGTGTGCCCACCCACCGAGAGGGTGGAGCTGATCTAATGGGAGCTCACCAAGGCCAGCTCCACTGGGACTGAAAAAGCATGGGATCAAACCAGACTCTGAACGTGGCAGACAATGAAGGCTGACTGAGAAGCCAAGGACAATGGCACTGGGTTTAGATCCTACTGCATGTACTGGCTTTGAGGGAGCTTAGTCTGTTTGGATGCTCACCTTCCAGGACCTGGATGGAGAGGGGAGGACCTTGGACTTTCCACAGGGCAGGGAACCCTGACTGCTCCTTGGACTGGAGAGGGAAGAGGAGGGGAGTGGGGGGAGGGGGAAAGGAGTGGGGGGAGGCAGAAGGAAATGGGAGGTGGAAAGGAGGCAGAAATTTTTAATAATTAAAAAAGAAGAGAAAGGAAAAGAAAAGAAAAAATATTTTTCTTCACAATGTGGGTAGACTAAGTGTTTTTCAGTCTTCTCTTTGATAATTAAGCTTTCAATTTGTCTATAAGCCTTCCCAATTGGCTTCACACAGCCAGAAAAACACCTCTAAAATTTTGTTTAAACTGTCCTTGATGAGATAATTGAATTCACGGTTAACAATTTTTTTTCAAAACAGAAAATGACAGTTCAGTTATGTGTTTCCTCATTTTTTTGGCTTTATTTATTTATTCATTCATTCATGGCAACATGGCTATGGTTCTTGAGATTGGTGATGAACTCTATTCTGCCAGACTTTACTGTAGGTATTGTGCTGGGGCAGTTCTGTGCTACAGTGGCTCTGTGCTAGGGTAGCTCTGTGCTAGAGCGGCTCTGTGCTGGGACAGTACAGTAATGGAGCAGTACTAGTATGCTTACCCCTGCATTGGTTTTAAGCTTTTTCTTGCTTCTGCTGGCAAAAGTTAAACCTCTGCCTGCTAGTTCTAATCACTTTTTTAAAGTAAAGCCACCCTCTTATCATGCCCTGCAACTAAGCCACAGTGGGTCCCTCAAAACTTTCCCAGGAGTCTGCCTGATGTCTTCTGTTCCTAGAGGCCCATCATCCTAACCGTGTTCTGTTGCCTCTGTGAAGAGGAGAATGAGAAATTGTTTTCAGTCCCTCATGGGCCAGGATCTCTATCATGCTCCATATTAAATGGTGTGCAAAGCTCTATATAGCAGTCACTATAGGTTTCAGGGGCACCTTGGATTTTCATTCTTACACTGGCCTTAAAATCCTGATCCTCCTGCTTCCAATTCCTAATTGCTTTGTTACAGGCTTGAGCTATTCTTGGTTGTTCTTTGCTCTTGAGACAGATCTTGCTATATATCCCTCGCTAATCTGAAGTTAATAGATTCCTCTGCCTTGGCTTCTCATGTGCTCAAATCACAGCTGCTTACTGGACTGGGATTATTGTCAAGTACTATCTTTTCACCATCTCTGAACAAGACTGGCTGTCCCATAAAGAAAGGATGGGAACCTCCCTGTATGTAAAAAAAAGCCTTCCAGTTAATCTCCTCCTCTTTTGCTTTGGTCCCAGGGTCTTGTTATGCTGTGAGTGGTGCTATTATGCTTCTGGCCAATAACCAAGGAGCCTGAAGGAGATTACCCAAAGCCCTCTGCATATATGTGACAGTTGTGTACTCTGTTTTTCCTGTAGGACTTCTAACAATGGGAATAGGGGGCTGTCTTGACACTTTTGTTTGCTTTTGGACCCCTATTTCTCATACCTGGTTGCTTTGCCAACCTTAATACAAAGGGAGGTATAGACAGAGATTGCTCACTTGTTTCCTGTCTGTCCAGACATGAATATTCACATAGAAGCTATATTAATTACAACTCTGTTTTGCCGATCTGAGGCTATCTAGTTAGCTCTTACATCTTATATTAACCCATTTCTATTAACCTGTTTGTTGCCATGAGGCTCTGGCCTGCCAGTAAGGTTCTGACATTCTGGTGTCATTCTCCTTTGGCAGCTACATGGTGTCTTCCTGATACCGCCTACCTTCTATCTAGATCCTTTTCATATTTCCAACCTAACTTTTAGTATGTTAAGCCATTGGCTAAAATTGCTTTATTCATCAATCAATAAAAAACACATATACAGAAGGACATCTCACATCATCTCTACTTTTCTATCTAATTAAAAAAGGAAGATTTTAATATTAACATAGTAAAATTACATATACAAAATAGTAATTAAGCAAGAATTATAGTAACAATATTTAGTCTATTTTTTATCTAGAAAGTTTCATTATAATTCACCTTTTATCATAATTAAGGAAAACTATAACTATCTGTCTTCATATATGTAAAGACCCCAGAAGAATGTAATATTACCTAAGTAACAGGAAATGCATTATAAGCAACTTCCAAAACTCTAAAATTGACAGAGACATCTTATTGCCTGGACAGTCACATGAAGTTCTGTAATGTATGTCCAACAATCTTAAGCCTAAAGGCCCATGATGTTGGCTAGATTTTTCAGTGAATCAGGAAATTAAAAATCTGTTCTTAGTTTGAATGACAAAGTTCATCAATTGTTTTCTTCTGTGGCCTGCAGAATGTCTGACAGTTTTCTTTCTCTGAAGCAGGGACATTGAAGGATTGTTTCACCTTCTAGGCAACTTTAGCAGTTATTTTTCTGTGGGTCCCTCATGTCCAGTTTATTCAGGCATAGTTTTTGAGACTACTTCCTGCTGATTGTTTGGTGAAGTATTTGTAGGTTCATGGAGACCTTTATGGGGTCTTGTTCCATCAAACTACTTTATTCTGGAAGGAATCCACAGACCTCATTTCCTCTGGAAACAAAACTAGAACCTCTTTTCTAAAGTAACATATCCTTAGACTCAAATTTTGAAGATCACTTTATGTTGGTTTAACATAGCAGCCTTCAGAATCAAATGTTTCTCTGTAGTCAAAAAATTCAAAGAAAACATAATAATATACATAATCTAGACTGTGTTTACCCATCTTTACATGACTTATTTTTCTTTACTCCTTTAATCTATGACTGTCTTTACTCTTTTATACTACTTTTTATAACTATCTATACTCTTTTTTCTCCTCTCTCAAGTCTACATACATTTTTAATATTATGTGTCTCATTTAGAGGTCTTTTATGTCTGAATCTGTCCTACTGTGTATCTGAAGTCTTTTTCTCATAAAGAGCATTTTAAAATTGTAAACAGTGTAGTTGTGGCAGCCCTGGATGCTGCCTCCACCTCTCTTGGTCTTTCATTATGGCAGAAGTACATGTACCACCAGCTCAGAAACAGCTGAGTGGGAGAGATTCTTAACACCTCAACTCTGAGAATCACTTTGCAGCACATGAAACACTTTGGTCTGAGTAAAAGCTAATTCTGCCATTCAGCATGCTTCATGGTCTGGAAATGTCTCCATGTACAGTGGAAGGAAACCACCATGCTTTTCTGCCTTTGTATGCCTAGCAGACTTGATCCAGCTGCTTGTTCAGAGAGGGGTGCTGGGTAGCAAGCATGTTCTCAGCTACTTTCCTCCTAACTCTGAGCAGACATACAAGAAACTGGATCCGAAGTGTGTGGCTGCCCATGTGGGTTAGTACCAAATGTATGGGTGCCATTTTGTAAGCAGAGACTGCTTGTTTGTTTCCTGGCCACCAAGACCCAAATAATTACACAGGAACTATACTAATTACAACACTTTTGACCAATAGCTTAGACATATTTCTAGCTAGTTCATATTTCTTAATTAACCCATTTCTATTAATCTATGAATTGCCACAAGCTGTGTCATACTGGGCAAGGTGCTGGCAGGTATATAGCATGTCTTTGACTCATTCTACTCTTTCTACCTAAATCTGTTCTAATTTCTCACCTGTCTTTACTCTGCTAAGCCATTAGCCAAAACAGCTTCTTTATTATCTAATGATAATAAAACATATTCACAGCATACAGAGGGGAATACCACATCAGAGAGGTCATATTGCAATTTGATATGGCATATTTTGTTAATATCCGTGGAAGGCCTGCTCTGTTCTGAATAGAAATGGAGGAGAAATAGTTTGGGGGCTGGGCAGGCAGAGCTACAGGAGAGTCTATATGGAGAGGAGGGAGGTGAAATTGCTGTAGGAATATAAAATAAATAAATAAATGAATGAATGAATACTTAATATTTAACACACACACATATATAATCACACATAGAGAGACAGTCATTTATATATTTTTTTAAAAAATGTATTAAAACTACTAAATAGCATAAACCTCTGCTTTCCCTCAGTGAGACAACTTGTCATTTCTACAGCTCCATTTATAACTTTTTGTCACTGTGAAAATTTTTTCTTTTTTTCTCTTTCATTAAATTTAGGTTTATACTTAAAAAAACAGAACAAAAATATGAGATATCAATATAATACTGTAAAAGGTTAACATGTATACATCATCCATTTAAACATGCCCAAATGAATTAGTAGATAATCTATAAATATTATATTTACATATAGTAGTCTGTATGAAATGTAAATGGAAAAAATAATTATAATACAATGGAAATATTACAGATGTAAATACTGTGAGAAATATTTGCATATATATATTACTGACATTTTAAATTTTACACTGCAAAATCTAGTGTAATTGTTTGAAAATAATAAAAGATTAATGGATTAACCACTTTTATTTGCTCTAACATTTCCAAGAAAATGCAAATCATTTTACTCAAAATGTTATTAAGCTCTTTTGTTTTCATATATGATCAAGTACAATCATATGCTTGCCTATATGACCTCAATTGCATACTTGTTTCAGATGCTTGTGAATAAAATTAAGAAATGCTAAAGAAAGCAAAAATTAATGTTAATAATATGGCTGGGGTGACTTATAGCCATAGTCACATCAACTGCATTTATTTAAGACATGAAATACATGAAGAAAGTATTTCATTCTTTTGACATTCAGAAGTATTTGCCACAGCACTATGAATGTGCTTTTAAGTCATAGCTCCAAAATTTGCATATGAACATATGGATGAACAATGTGAACATATGTTGGAAATTTTAAAAAAAATCAAGAAATCAGAGATAATCTATTTTAAAGAGTATATTGAAAATAATGAATGATAATCCTATTGGTAGATTAATATTTCTGTGTATAGAGTGAGTACATTAAGTTTTAGAATCATCAGAATTGGTTGTGATTTTCCAAAGCAGTGGCTCTTGTTTACACCATATAATTTAAAATTATAATTATACAACAAATAAAATAATAAGAATGCAATGCCCAAAGATTCTCTAGTAGAGGTAAAGTTTAGATTCAGTACTACAAATGTGCAATATGGGGTAAGAATTAACTACTTTACAAAATAGGAAAAGCTGAAGCTTTTTATGTGAAATTAAAGGTTTGGTCTAAAAGAAAGAAGGTGACTTCCAAATGTCTGAATAAAGGGCTATTACATAAGCTATAACAATAAAAACTTTTGCCTGCATATCATCTTCTGTCTATATTAATATCAAATAGCTAGTATATAGGAATTGATTTGACCCTATAAGCAAAGCCTCATCTATATAAAATACATAAATAAAAGACTCAACATGGCGTTTGCAATGCACCAGTTTCTTTCTTCCGGCTGGAGAGATGCTTCAGTAGGTAAAATGCTTGCTGTGCAGTAATGAAAACTTGAGCTCAGATATATGAAAACAGGAATGGCAGTGTGTAATATTAACCCATACTGTGAACATGGCATAGAGATAGATCCCAGGAGATTTTATGCCAGCGAGTCCAGCTGAAATGGTAAGCACAGATTCCAAGTGGAGAGAGACTCCTCAGACAATAAATGAGAAAACTGACTGAGGAAGAAAGCTGTCCTCAATCTCTAAGTTCAGCACATGTTTGCACTGGCTACTTATTTGCATAAATCACAAACACACACATACATACACACACGCAGTGACAAATGCTCCATTTTAAAAATATATTTATATTGTGGAACTCATAGTGTGAACAGAGGGGAAAAGTGTATTTTTAAGATAATATTGAATTTCATCCTAAAGTTCTGACATATGGAACAATACCCATTGAATGCTGTACCATACTTCAACAGAACTAACGACTAGTACTACATGCTTACCAATGTTTGAAATGGAATTACAGAATCATAACACAGAGTGAAAGCAGATAAAATAGGGTAAATAATTTCAGTAATCAGAATGAATTATATGTGTTTATAAACCTGCCCAAGACCATATTCAGTAAAATTAAAAAAAAATAAAAACAGAACAAAATGCATATTTAGAGTAATTGTAAGCTTTACGTTAGCATGAAAAAGTTCAAATCATGGACATTCCATAGTAAATACCTAAAGTAAATTCAATCACAAAAATGTGGGTAAGTGATGATATTTTCAACGATTATATCACCAATGGCTTACAAATCACTTTAATACTGATACAAGGCACAGTAAACTACACACAACAGTGACCTGACATACCATACCAAAATATAATAAACTTATAATTTTAGAGAAATTAGACAGTGGGATATTCTCACAAGTTTTGAAAGTAATAATAATTGTCCTTCCTTTTTGATTATGCCACTTTTCTTTCTTTTGGTATAAGAATGTAAAGCTTAGGATTCTCTGTTGAATCCACATCATTAAGTACAAACGTCAATCCTGACATTGATGTGAAGCCCTGAAATTCCAGGTGTGACACCAGCACCAAATGAATGTAAAAGAAACTGCCAGTCAAGGACCATTTTTACTGTTATTTTTTTAAATTAATAATAATAACTTTTGCTATTGTGTCTTGACCAGATATTCTTTCGCAGAAATATTTTACCTTTCTAAGGACAAAAACAACAGCAATATGCTGTTTCACCCAATGTAATTCATTTTACTTACCATCATATAGAACTGATGATTATATCTTGCCATTTTGTAATCCTAGGACCACAGATTATACAGCTTTCCAAAATAATTATCATTTCACCACCAATAAGTGTTCAAAATCAGTATTAGAAGAACTCAGCACAGCATGTGTTTCAACATGTTATCTTTCCCTGTTGAATAGCTTAGGACCAAGTAAGCTTAAATAATTTATCAAAGATTACTCAGATATTGGTTTACGGATTATATTTTTTTCAAAATAAAATCTGGAATATCAAAATTTGTTGTTTTCATAGCTGAGTTTTTAAAATAAAATTACAATAAATTGCACTTTCTAATTATTGTATGAGGTACTCCAAACAGAAGAAATAGACACTCTTAGCAAAGGCCACATTTATAGGCTTCTGAACCTGATTTTTAAAAAGGAACAGAAAGGGTATACACAAGCTCAAGGGAGAAATGACAATATGAGTGAATCTGCATCTGAAAGAGTGGTACTTCAAGAATGATGGAGTAGGTTTCATGAATAACTGAGTATGGAAAACATCAACTCAGTTTTCATCAATGAATTGTGCTTCCTACAATATACTTAGGACATCATAATTGCTAAGACAAAGTAAGACAGAAAAATATTTATGTTCTAGAAGAATCATTCTCTAGACTAAAAAGATACACACACATACACACACGCATGCACACACACATATATATTTAAGTTGTTTGGAGTACCTAACTGTCTGTCTGTCTGTCTATCTGTCTGTCTATCCATCTGTCTGTCTAATTTCTATCATGAATCATTTTTTTAAATCTGACATGGTGTTACCAATATCTGAGGTAAAGAGTGATGATCAATATTATCTGTATATTAGTTTTAAAATAGATCATCCAATTTTAAAACACACATTCAATAAATATAAGTTGAGTACCAAATTTGTTTTCCTGCTCTTTGCTGTAGGTGTCTCAGACTTTGTTCCACCATAATCAGCTCATTTTACTGACATATGTGTGAGTTATATTTTCTGCATATGTTTTTAATATTGTCTTTAAAATTCCTGACATGAAATATAAAAAATTGAGAATATATAGATAACTTATTATTTGACTTTTGTAAGTCAAAGCCCCAACTAGAGCTTATTTTCTCCTAAACAATTTCCCTTCCTTTGTTCTTCTGCTGAGCCTCTAGTCTCTGTAGAACAGAAGAATCAGTATCTCTCTTACACCTGCATAAGTACTATTTTCAGGCCTATCGTTTGCTGAATGCCTGTCTGACAAAACTATGAGCTTTGGCATATATGCTCCATCATTCAATTTTTCAAATAGTCTGTATATTCATAATTTTTGTCCCATAAACACATGCCTACTGTAGTAGAGTCATTAAAATATAACCTGACACCTGAACATAAAGTCACAAGGCCAAACCAGAACTTATTTTGCATGTCCAAATAGAATCTGTCATCTGGCAACATCGTAAAATACCTGGTAGTGGGCAAAAATGGGACATCACCTCTCAATTCAAAGAATAGCTTGGAATAGCTCCCTCCCTCCCTTCCTCCCTCCCTCCCTCCCTCCCTTCCTTTCCTCATGTTTATTTGACACCATTTCAGTAGGTAGTTTGGCATGGGTTCACGCCTTGATCGTCCTATCATTACCTTGCACCTAGGTACTTCAAGAGTGAGATATATCCACACTGATATACTGAAATAATTTACTTGCAAATTGGATGTAGTAGCATATCAGAAGTCCCTATGAAAACAAATACAGGAAGTCAAGTAATTTTATAAATATATCAAAGAGTGACACTGGCTGCCTTTTGGAAGAAAACACAGGATATTGAGATGTAGCTGGGAGGGAACACAGGATATCTATCACAAGACATAGTTGGAGAAAAACATTTTCTGTATATAACATTATAAATAAATTTCTTCTACTTTATATTTGTAGTAATTTTAATTGTTTCTGGGACACAGTATATTTAGCAGCTCAAAAAAAAAAGGAAGGGCTATTTTGTCTAATAGTTGAAAGTTACAGTCAAGAATGGTATGGAAGCCATAAAGGAATCTAAGACATTGTAGAAGTACAGAGATGAATAATAATACCCAGTTGACTTTCAACTTTTATGCAATGAAATACTCTATCCATATAAAACGTTCTGTGGATTTTCACCTGAGGTTCTTAAATATATCCAGTCAAAGAATGTATATATGAGGAAAACAAATAAAACCCTGTACCCCTTTGCTCACTTAGACAGTTCATTTCTGATTGCATCATTTTTTCTGTACAATGTATATATACATTGTAGCAGAGTTCTCAGTTAAATTACTGTTATGTTATTATTAAATAAAATATAATTAAATGGTACATATTCATTCGCTGTTATTTTTAGTTTGTATTTCTCTTTTATTCCATTTTATCAATAGATTGCATTCCATGATATTTTGGTATTTGGGAGGATTGTTACAACTTATTCTGAAATTGAACGGGTTTGAAATTATTTTCAAGGAGATATCACTGAGGGAATATAGAAAATATGAGGAAATGAAGGAAACAAGTACTTTCTAAGGAAAGTGATTTATTGCTGATTTGTAAATTTAAATTGAACGTGATCAGACTTGAGAAAACTATAACTGCTATTTCACCATCCACATAAAGATGATTTGTTTTGATATTACTCTACATACCCAAAATAACTGGTTGACCCATTATGTTCATTTTTTACTCCCTTTATTTGAAATAGAACTTTTGGTTTTTAATTCATATATTTCTTCTATGAGACTGAAGAAAATAATGTTTTTGTTCATATTTCCAAGGCAAAAATAAATGTATAGTTTAACACAATTATAGTAACATCTTTGGGAATAATTTAATTAATATTTGAAATGTGGGCATAGAAACAATGTGACAAAGACCCATCATCATTGTTTTATTTAATGACTTATTTCAAGGTTGGCACTAAAAATCACATCAAAGCCAGTTTGCAAAGGCAAAATAATGTATCAATGCTTAATTTTTTAGATAAAATATTTTTGAGCAAAAAAGTGAAAGGAAAATATCCAAAACAAAAGGCTATATTTTGCTATTTGTGTATTGTTACTGTGCAGACATTATTGAAAGTTGGGAAAGTTAACACTCTAGATGAGGCGAAAAGGATAATACACAGGTCACCGTACATTGCCTGAGCATTTCCTTTAATTTTTCTACTGTATTTTCTGAAAATTTGAAACTTGTACTATTTGACATTTGTTGTTCATCAAATCATTCCAAGTTTCAGGTGCTAAAACTAGTAGTCTTTGTAATTTTTTTTGTCCTTTAAGGTTAATTTTTTAATGTGTTTTCTCTCTCTCTCTCTCTCTCTCTCTCTCTCTCTCTCTCTCTCTCTCTCTCTCTCTCTCTCTCCCCTGTGTGTGAGTGTGTGTGTGTGTGTGTGTGTGTGTGTGTGTGTGTGAGTGTGACATGTATGTGTGTCTACCAGGGGACCAGAAGAGGGAATTGAATCTCTAGATCTGGAGATACTGGTGATTGTAAGCTACCTGATGTGGGTGCTTGGAAGAAATCCTGGGTCATCTGCAAGAAAATCAAGTGTTCTTAGCCTTTGAACTATCTCTCATCCAAAGAAAACCTTGGATCCTTCAAATTTTTGTAAGTCAAAATCTGACTTGGAGTAATTTAAGGAGTTCACATTCAGTAAAATCCCAATTTTTTTTTTTGGTAGGATTGCAGCAGATTATACTCCTAATGTGCTTCCACTTGAAGGAAAAAAATTTTTTACCTGAAGACATTTATGTATCCCCAATCTATCTGTCTGTCTATCTGTCTATATCTACTTATAACTCTCTATATAACTATTAATCTTCTATCATCTATCTATCTATCATCTATCTATCTATCTATCTATCTATCTATCTCTATCTACCATCTATCTATTATCTATCTATCTATCTATCTATATCTATCTATCTACCATCTATCTATCATCTATCTATCTATCTATCTATCTATCTATCTATCTATCTATCTATCTATCTATCATCTATCTATCTATCATATACCCATCATCTATTTATTTGCTTAGCAACAGTCCTATTTATCTATCCACATATTTATGTCCATATAGATATTCACTTGGAGACATTCATTATGGACCCAAGATCAACAAGTCTGTAATGTCTGGTGTTCATGGCGTTGCTTTATATGTTATTCGGTTCATTGGATCCAATATTTGACACATTCAAGAGAGTCAGAGTAAGTGGCCACCAATAAAAGTGACAGCCGATGAATACAAAACAGAAATCACCTATTACCTAAATCCTTGACATCACTAAAAACTGCACCCACTGTGCTTACATTGCTTGTCACCCTTCTTTACTTATCTCCTTGTGAGTTCTACATTTTGTTTTGTTGCTCCAGCGTCATTCACCATTTTAACTTTTTTTTTTGGATTTTTTTTATTTGTTTTGCTTTTTATTGTTGTTGTTTTGTTTTTTCAAAACAGAGTTTGTCTGTAGGTTTGGAACCTGCCCTGGAACTGGCCCTTGTAGAGCAGGCTGGCCTCAACCTCATAGAAGTCTGCCTGCCTCTGCCTCCCAAGTCTCCAGAGTGCTGGGGTTAAAGGCGTGTGCCACCACTGTCCTTCTCCATTTTACCTATTTTTATTCTTACGTTTTGTTTCCCATATTAATTTTTATTTTCCCTGTATTTCAGATACTAGGATTTCAGGCAGGAAAAAAAACAATTCTTCTCTCTCAATTATTCTCTGTATCAGTGAAAGGCTTATTCTGAGGAAAATTTCTATGTATGATATGGGTACAAGCCTGACTTTTCCCCAATCAGCATGTAGACATAAATTCTCTAACTATCTCCCTCTGGGAACTATTAAGCTCTGTTAACATTACTCCAGAGTCAGCTTTCTTGCTTGTAATATTGAAGATCCCCTTCTATTCCCTGAGGAATACTTCAGGCTGGGTGCTCTGTCTCACATGGTTCCATAAGTAGCAGATTTTTTCAAAAATAATTTTAAAAACTTTCTGCAGTGTAGCCTATCTTCTTGTTCCCATGTAGACTACAGCTCTTATTCAAAATTGTGTCAATATATGATTTACATGAAGGAAATTCAATAAGTTACAGAAATAACTCCAATCTTAAAATAAAGGTACACAGCATTTTACAATTCCTAAAATAAGGAATAAGTAAATAATTCATAAAAGCAAAAGTTACTAGTTGGCTGTCTTTCTAAAAGTAAAACTGAGAAAAACTGCAAATAGATAAAAATAATTCATATGTATTCTAACCTCTAACTGTTCATAACAAATACCTAAACAGTAAATTCTGCATAGGTGGACTTTTACACAAAGTTTATGATGTGGGATTTCCCTCTGTACTCTGTGAATATGTTTTAGTACCATTGGTTAACAAAGAAGTCTCTTTGGCCTGTGGCAGGGCACAATATAGGTAGGCAGGAAAACTAAACTGAATGTGGGGGAAAGAAGGTAGAGTCAGGGAGACCCCATGTAGCTGCTGAAGGGGTCAGATGCCATGGAGCCACACGAGTAACAAGAGGTAACAAACCATGAGCCTTGTGGTAAACTATAAAGCAATAGAAGTGTGTTAATTTAAGATGTAAGAGCAGCTGAAAATATTCCTGAGATGTCAGTCAAACAGTGTTGTAATTAAGATAGTTTCTGTGTGATTGTTTGGGTCTGGACTGCTTGGAAACACAAAGCAGTCTTTGTTTTCAAACTCAGGCTGCCATGCTGTTAGAGGAGCTGTGCACGTGAGAGGAAGCCAGTGCTACCTCATCAATTTTATAATTGTTTCCTCAAAGATATACCTGGCATACTGTAGAAATATGATCCAAAATATTCATAATGTGTGAAATTTGTCGTTTTCTCTTTCAACTGATTTTCCACTGAGGAATGAGAACATTTCATTGGGAGAAAAGAGACTTTTATTCTTTTTTCCCCAATAATGTGCGTTTAGGAAACTGGACATTCTTATGCAAAAAGATTAACCTAGTACTATTCAAAAAATACAAAGTAGGTTACATACATAAATATAATACTTAAAACAAAAATTTTTAGCAAAAATGGTAGAAAAATCTTTGTGATCTCTGACTAGGTTAAGAAAAGATGGACAATAGTGGTATATAGCTCTAATCCCAGCACTCAGGAGGCAAAGACAGGCAGAACTCTGTGAGTTTGAGGCTCGCCTGGCATGCAGAACAAGTTCCAGGACAGTCCCTAAAGCTAAAGAGAAACTCTGTCTAGAAGCTCTTCCACCTAAAATAAAATTTAGACACAGTTCCAAATGCATAAACTATAAACAATATTAAATATAACAACCAAAAACATTACAAACAAAAATATTCATAGTTCTTTTTTTTTCAGAAAAGTGAAGGTGTGTATGTGTGAGTACAATTGATTATCATATTGACAAGATCTAGAATCAGCAAGAGACAAACATCTGGGCAGGTCTGTGAGGATATTTATTTAATTCATTGAGGTAACAGTACCCACCCTAAATATAAGCATCTACACTCCACAGATAGAGTATTACACTGCAAAAAACTGAAAGTCAACTGGGTATCAGTATTCATCTCTCTACTTCCTGATTGTCTTCGATTCCTTTATGGCTTCCTTACCATAGTTGACTGTAACTTTCAACTATTAGACAAAATAAGCCCATCTTTTTATGCAGCTAAATGTATTGTCTCTCAGAAGACACAATACAAAATTACTAATATAAAGTAGAAGAAATTTATTTATAATTATAAGTTCATGATTAATAAAATATAAATGTAATATTAAAATAAGAGGAATAAACTAAAAGGAGCCAAAAATTCAACTAGATATTTTAGCAAAAAATGTTATATAAATGGCTAATACATGAAATATGTTTAGCAATGATGGGTTTGAAGATGCATGGTAGATGCAGAAATGTGGCTGGCTATCATATCCTTCCAATTAATCAAAATATGGATGGAAAGCTGTTATTTTCATAAAATGTTTTGGGCAGACAACTAAAGTATCTAGGGATCCTTAGATATCATCATGAAGAATGGAGAAACACAATGTTCTTACAAAATGATCTAAACACATAATGTCTATCAACCTGTATCTCTGATTAAGATTATCCTTAAGCCTCAAAGAACTAAGTACAGTTTAGATGATCTTAAATATGAAGATTTCAGGATATATCTACAAAAATTGCAATTGAATTATATATTATATGTTAAACTAAAAACAAAAATCGGCAGCCTTACTTTAGGAATTTACCCTAGTGTATGCTACTATCTTGCTTGAGGTATGGAGTTTAGCATAACATGCTCTTGTGACTTTTTTTTTTGTTGGGTTGCCATGGCCAACTGCAATATGACAATTTTTGCTTCATCATATTATATATAAGTTTTTCTATTTGGTTGCTATCTTGTAGAAATCTGTTCTTTTATTATGAAGTACAAAAAGGAGTGAATCTGTGGAGGGGGTGGGAGTGTTAGAAGGAACAGAAAGGAGTATAGGAAGAGGAAGTATAAAAATGATATTGTATTGACAAAGATTGCTCTTTCATTCCCTGGTGCTCAGACTCGAAATAACCACACAGAAATGATTTGCAATACTCTTTGACCAAAAGCTTAAGTGTATTTCTAGCTATCTCTTATATCCTAAAATAACCCATCTCTTTTATTCAGTGCATCACCACAAGGTCAGGGCCTACTGGCAAAGTTTAGGCAGGCTCCAGGGGAGATGTCTTTCTCCTATGGTGGGTACTTGGCTTCTCAATGATTCCACCTTCTTTCTCCCAGAATTCAGTTTAGTTTTTCCACCTAGCTCTACTATTCCCTATCACAGGAGAAAGCAGCTCCTTTATTCAGTAACCAGTAAAAGCAACACATATATGGAAGGACTTCCCACATCATCCCCCCTTTTCTGTATAAATAAAAAGGAAGTTTTTAACTTCAACACAGTAAAATTATACATAACAAAGCAGGTATTAGGCAAGAATTACAGTTACAATATTTATATCTACTTTATCTTTTATCATAACTAAGGAAAACTATAATTATAGCTATCTATTCTTCAAATCCATCAAAGATTCTAGAAGGATATAATATCTTCTAAGTTAACAGGAAGTGCATTCTAAGCAACTTCCAAAACTCGAGAAATGACAGAAACATCTTGCTGCCTGGATAGTCATCAAAACTTCTTCTATAACATTAGAGCACCCATCTTTCTATGAAGCAGAAAGTTTGAAAGCCAATTCCACCTATATTGGCAATTTGTCAGTCACTTTATTCTTTGTCCTGCAGAATGTCTGGCAGATTCTTTCACGAAGTAGGAAACCTGAAGGACTGTTTCACTTTCTTTTTTTTGTTTGTTTGTTTTTCGGGTTTTTGTTGTTTGTTTTGTTTTTGTTTTTTCAAGACAGGGTTTCCCTGTAGTTTCTAGAGCCTGTACTGGAACTAGCTCTTTAGACCAGGCTGGCCTCGAATTCAGTGATCCACCTGCCTCTGCCTCCTGAGTGCTGGGATTAAAGGCGTGCGCCACCACCGCCCAGCTGGTTCACTTTCTTTAGGCAACTTCAGCAGTTGGGTTCTACTTAAGTGGGTCTTGGATGTCTACTGTTATATAGCATAACATCTAGCAGTCCAGGCAAGAGCAGTTTCTTCCTCAAAATGCTAACCAACTCTATAAGGGGGCTCTTCAATGCCCAACATCCTCTTGAAGTAGATTGGTGCTGCAGGAGCAGATATCTAATTGTCATGAGAAGTCCTAAGTTCTTAAAACATTTTAAATGGCATATTCAGTACCTGTTTGAAGGGTTTGAAGATTATCTACATAACTGAAAAATCTCTCTATATATCTAGAAAATATAACTAAAATAACTTTTGTAAGGAGACTGCTTATTGGTTCCCAGCTGCTCAGCCCCAAAATAATCACACAGAAGCTGCTCAGCCTTAAAATAATCACACAGAAACTGATTTAATTAAATCCCTGTTTGGCCTATTAGCTCTAGCTTTTTATTGTCTAACTCTTATATATTAACTTAACCAATTTCTATTAATTGGTGTATCATCATGTGATAGTCACTTAACAGGTAAAGATCTGGCATCTGATTCTGGCAGGGCTATATGGCTTCTCACCGATTCTGCCTCCTTTCTCCCAGCATTCAATTTAGTTTTCCCTGCCTATGTCACAGTGGGTTTGTTGAATTGCATTAGTCAACAGTTAGAAATTTGGCAATTTGAAAGTTGTTATTGTGTAACATAGTTATTCCCAGTATGCTTTAAGAGTTTTCAATAATTATCTTTTTTATTTATTGCAAATGGAATGAAATTTTCTTGGCCACATATCAGAAACTGTGCTTATCTTTCCATGTCTTTAATAAGTATGCTAACTTTGAATAGCCTATTTATCATCTAGAGCCCCCGGACATCTCAAACAACAGGGATTCTGCATATTGTCATGTTGAAGTAAAATTCAAGTATGTTAACTGTCAGACTGAATGGGAAGCGCTACAACAGATTTCCTTGACTCCTCTATATCTTTCTTTGGAGGCATTGTATGAGGAATAACACTTACCTATTGCTTCCTATTTGAAGATTTTATTATTTTCAAATATAGCCTTGGGAGTTTAGTGTAGAACTTATATAATGCTGACTGTATAGTAATCTCTAAAAATGGAGGTGACCTTTACCTGCCCACTGACTATATATATATAGTCATATATATATATATATATATATATATATATATATATATATATATATATCTTCAGAAGGTTAGCTCTATTGGGAACTTTGAAACTGAGGCTGTTTTAGTTATTTAAGTTTTCCCCTTTGTAGATGTTTTTAATTTCAAAGGCAAGGAGTTACATACATGGTTAAAATAAAAAATTATGCAGTTTTTCTCAGGTCCTCATCTCTGTAGGAAATGTATCTCTATCACGCCAATATTCAGGGAGGAAATAACCTGAAAAATATACGGTTTGGAAATCTATCTACCTGTCTGTCCATCCTTCCATCTATCTATCTATCTATCTATCTATCTATCTATCTATCTATCTATCTATCATCTATCTATCTAGTATCCTGACTGCAGTATGCCCTTCCTCTTCTTCTCCCAATTCTTCCCCTCCACCAAACCTACCCCTCTGTTTCCACTTTCCAATCCACTCCTCCTCAGTTTCTGTTCAGGAATGGGCAGGCCTCCCATGGATATCAATAAAACATGGCATATCCAGTTTCCATAAGACTAAGCACCTTCCAGGTATTAAGACTGAATAAGGGGATCCAGTATGAGAGTTGGTTCCCTAACGTAGTAAAAGACTCAGAGACAACCCTTGCTCTCATTGTTAGGAGTCCTACAAGAGGACTGAGCTACACAATTGTAACACATATACAGAGTGCCTAGGTCAGTCCCATGCAAGTTCCCTGCCCATCCATATCTGTGAACCACAACGAGACCAAGTTAGTTGATTCTGTGGGTTATCTTGTGGTTTCATTGACCCCTCTTACCCTCAAATGTCTAAGAATCACTTAAAATAATGTTCAACAACCTCAGTCATCAGGGAAATGCAAATAAAAAAGTGATTGATACAGTATGAATATATATATATATATATAACATAATATATAACAAAAGGAAGGAGATTTTAATTATTAAATGTGAAGTCAATTTAATAGAAAATGAATTTAGAATATTAAATCTACATTTACTAGTGTATCAATTTCTGGTATGTCTATAGGATACATCAAATAAATATAAAATTGCTATGGAACATAAAATAAACAATTTATTTTTATATTAATTTTTCAAGATATTTCTTGTTGCTAACAAGCAAAATGATTGTTCAGCACTACACAGTAAAAAAATTATTTAACAATGATACCACTAGATATCTGTAGCTAAATTGTTATTTGTGTATCAAAGATACATGCATGGGTTTGTGCATATGGCTTAGTGGTTAATAGAACATGAGGTAGATGAAAAGTATGATAGTTTAAATGTAGCTGACCACCATAAGATCATATTCGGAAGTGTCATTTTGTTTGTGTGGGTGTGGCCTTTTGGAAGGAAGAATGTCATTGTGGAGGTAGGCTTTGAGGTGTGAAAACACACCCACTATCTCAGAGACTAGTTTCTGTTGCCTGTTGGTCAAGATGTTGGAATCTCAGCTCATTCTTCATCACCATGTTTACCTGGTCTCCACCATGTAGTACCATGATAATGGACTGAACTTTTGAAAATATAGGTCACCCCAATTAAAGGTTTTTGTGTTCACAGCAACTGAAACCCTAAGACAGAGAAGTTATGGTTCAGTTGCGAGTTAGCAAGAGTTATGTAACTGTTGATATTACTATTTAAAAGAAAACAAAAACAACACCTATGGTGTCTTCGCCATTAATTCTAACACCAGGCTTTTCAGTAGCAATCAGTCACATCACTAAGTCTTCAGTTATGAAAACCTAAAATGCGGAGCAAAATCAATCAAACTCCCATGCTTTACTGTGTAAAACTGACCTTTGAAAAATGCAATGATCACAGGCACCAACAGCCTACACAGCCAACTATCAGCAAAACAATGTTAGTCCTCAAGCAAATTTATGAACAGTTGCCGTTATCCAGATTGTTACTAACAAATTAGCATATTTCATACATTATGTATATGTTATATGCAATACTTGAAAGCTGATTCTTATACTCTGGTATGTAATTTACTAAGGAGAATCACACAAATGGAGATGGAAAACACAGGAAGAAGTTGTAAGAGGTATAATAATATGTCGGCTCACAGCATAGCTACAGGAGATTGCTCTGATGTAACTGCTGCAATTCATTATGAATTGTCTTCTTTATCAGTTGGTATTTTTATTACATCTTCATGTATATTTAGTTGTGTGTCTCTTAACTAAAAAGGTTGCTAAATACAATGTATATATTGTGGGGTTTGTAGGTATAGCTTTTTAACAGACTTGTGGGTTTTATTGATTCTATGTGATAAAAATACTATTATGTATATGGACCTTAATCATTCATCACTAACACACTCTTTCTTAGTGTTTCTTCATATGCACTATGAATAAATTTGGAATATTATATTTATTAATACTATTTTGGAAAAACATAGTATTTTACAATAAAATATACATACAATTGATGCAAAATATATATTTGCTTTATGATACTTGGAAACAAAGCCTTTTTCTTTGGCCACAAGAGAATAGTGTATATATATACATACATATATATATAGTTTTACATATTAGCTATTTGCTTCTGTTATGAACCAGTGCATTCAGCATTTGTACAAAGTCAACAGTTATTTCTTGAATAATAGCTTAGCTTATTAATAATAAAAGAATAGCTTAGTATGACAATTATGAGTTAATGAGGGAAGCATTTGTTTTCTTTAATGATAATGGGCATTGAACACTCAGTAACACAACTGCTAAGTGCCTGCTCTACTACTGTGGTAGTTTGAATGCAACTGACCTCCAAAATCTCATAGAGAATGGCACTATTAGGTTGTGTGGCTTTGCTGGAGTGACTATGACCTTGTCAAAGGAAGTGTGCCTCTGTGGGGGAAGGTTTTGAGGTTCCCTATTCTCAGCATATTGCCCAGTATCTCAAATCACTTGCTGTTGCCTACAAGCAAAGATACAGCCAGCATCATCTCTTTCTAGACACCACCATGCTTCCCATCATAAAAAAACCTCTGTAATAGTAAGCGAGTCCCCCGATTAAATGCTTTCTTTCTAAGAGTTGCTATGGTCCTGGTGTTTCTTCACATCAATAGAAACCCTAAGACAATCACTACCGTGCTCAGAATCCCCAAATATTCAAAATCACAGTTTTTCTCATTTTTGTTATTTAGGTTATTTGTATATATATATATATATATATATATATATATATATATATATATTTTGTTTTTGTTTTTGTTTTTGTTTTTGTTTTTCGAGACAGGGTTTCTCTGTGGCTTTGGAGCCTGTCCTGGAACTAGCTCTTGTAGACCAGGCTGGTCTCGAACTCACAGAGATCCGCCTGCCTCTGCCTCCCGAGTGCTGGGTGTATATATATTTTGTAACATATATTTTGTAACAACATATATATTGTATGTTATTTGTATATTATCCAGATATACAAAGTGACAATTTACATAGATATTTTGTTTTGTTTACAAGAACATTTTAAACTCTGATCATCCTGGGGCCTAAGTGAAAGAAATACATCTGATTCTTATTCACTATTTGGCTAATGCAAAGCATGCAAATGAGCATGTTTCAATTTTACATCTTGCTGGCAGGGTCCACTTACATTTAAGAATATGGTGTGTTGATGCATTATCATACAAACACCACACACACATGCACACACTATTGTCATTATTGTCATAGTCAGAAGTATAGTGGCAAGCAGGCAGACATGGCACTTGAGGTGGAGTGCTCTACATCATGATCCAAAGGCAGCAGGAAAAGACATTGAGCCACTTACTTACACTGTTTTCAGCTTCTGAGTCTTCCCAGCCCATTCCTCGTGACATACATTCTCAAACAATAACACACCTACACCAACAAGGGCACACCTACCAATTTGACAGTGCCTATGAGCCTATGGGGCCATTTTCATTCAAACTATTACAACGTGGGTCTTTGCTTTATCCTCATTTTAATATTTAAGACACATATTCTTTCATTCTACAGACTATATTGATCCATGAATAAGAGAAACTTTCAATGGTTTTATGCATTATTTTCTTGGATTCAGTTTTCTCTACATCACATTGCTTCAATTTGAAAATAAACAAAAATCCGATATGAAAAAGGGTAAAATGAAGAAAAAGAAGAGACCTCCCTAGACGTACTGACTTTGTAGGCAATCATATCTTTTTGATGTTTAAGACTAGAACAGACTTGGTGGACTCTCATTTCTTCAAAATAATGGAGGTCTTCCCCATGGCTCTCCCTCTCTGCAGAAGTGTTACATAGCCCTGTTTTATAGATTTCTCTTTAGCAACTTGTTGGTGCTTATCTTTGGCCAAGAAAATATGAGCAGAAGTGAGGTTAGCCACTTCCCAACTGAAGTGACTGCTGCTTCAATGAGACCTATGGTTGTAGTGACTCCTTTATCTCCTTCCTTTTTGAGATAAGAAGTGAGGCATCAGTCAGAATCAGTAAAGAATTTGTGACGGCAAACTGACCATGAATAGATATATTAAGTAGCACCTTCAGAAAATGTATAAGTAAGATTTGTGAAAACCTAGGTTCAAATTATGCATCTCAATAATGAATAAATAACTGATAGATTGATAATTGAAATCATTCTGTTGAGTCAAACTAATGGAAGGCATTGACTCCCTGAATGGGAACTGAAGGAACTAACAGTGTTCACAATCCTGTGGCGACTTTTCTCATTCACTATTACCTTATCTCTTTCCTGAGAAAATACTAATCTTTATATATAATATGATTTTGATAATGATACTTATTTTCTAAGCAGCCTTCTGGAGATTTGTATATCTAAAGACTTATTCTCTATCAGGCTTTATTTGTCTGATATATATGTATATGTATACATATATATGATAATTGTTCTCATAAACATTTTGTAATTATTTAAGTCTTTACTAGAGTGCATATTTTTCATCTGTTTCATTAATTTTAATTTGTTTTACTCAATAGAGAACAGGTTCTTGTGGTGTAACCATTGATCATCTAGTTTCTATGTGGGAAACTCCATATCCCTCACCTTTCCTGCAGCATCCATCACAGAAGACTGCAGTGTTCTCCAGTCCACGGCTAGGCTGGAGAAGCCCTCATAAACGTGAATAAATTTGCTCCCCAATATTCTTCAGGGAGATGAATATGATCTTTCCAATTCCAAATCCAAAGCAGTTGAGATGTCAAGACTGTAGAGAAGTTTTCTACATACACACTAAGCAAGATAGCCACGTATATAATCTTATGTTCAACATGCGTGAGTTACAGTAACGTTAGGATTAACTTTTTTATAGAGACAAAGTCAATAGAGCTGTAAATATTAAGGTTTCTTCATGCCTCCTTCACATGATGGACAGGTAGCGAAATTGTTTTGTTTGTAATGCCTCCCCAAGCTATTTTAACTTGTCACAATATACAAAGCTTGGCTACACCAATGCATCAACTTATTTGTATTACTTGAGTGGAACAAAAGATTTCAGAAAGACACATTAATTTTATTCTTGTTTGACAATGACATTGAAAAGACACTAGTATTTGTGCAGTTGTTCCTGCTTCTTTTCTCAGCCTATTCTTGTTTCTAAATGGCACCGGAACTGTGCGCTTGAGATTCCTACTGCCTTTTATTGTATTATCTCATAATTACTGAGTTCTTGATATTTAAATGACAAAATTACCAATTCTTGTAGAGAACTCAATTGTTTAAGCAAATCCTTGCAACTGTTGTACTACGATGTATAATAGTTTACTGAATAGTGAAAATCATAGAAAGATCATCATGAATGACGTACACATTATGGTCCAGATGATTTCAAAAGTCAGGCTTATATATTCAACACTAGTTTTCCTTGTTACCTTTTATTGCCATTAAGATGTACTATATTTTCAGAAATAATTAACAAATTTTATTAGAAAAATCATGCATATTTTAAAAATCATGAACAATTAACAGAACCCATAATGCATTCGGACAAGTTTCTACCTCCTCATACTGTACGGACCGTGGTGAAACAAAACAAAACAAAACAAACTTTCTTAACTATTACGTATCAACAGTGATTGCCGGATGGTCCTGGAACATGTAAAGAAAGAGACAACATCGGGACTGTATTGCTTTGTTCCACAGTATAAAAGAGTCAAACTCGCTGGTAGAGTGAGGACAGGAACATAAACTTGTCTCAGATCTGCCACACAACCTCAGTATCAGTTCCAAGTCAGGTGCGTTCAATTTGTTTTTCCCTGAAGGTCCCACTCTGTCCAGTTCCTTTCGGGAGTCAACGGAGGGAGATTCAGCCCTTTCTCACTCATTCAAAGCATTCTACAGTGAATGCTAATGGAGGAAAGAAGGAGCAAGATGCATTTCAAATGTAGGATTGCATTACTTTTCACAACTCAACGATGTGTCAGAGGCACGCTGGGTTTTGTTTTGAGGGCGGGGAGATGACAGGAAAGGAATCCTGAGCCCCCATTGGCTCGCGACTAGCCACTGCAGCTGAGTCTCCTCACCACCACCCCTCCCGCCCAGAGAGCATTATTGATCTGAAGGGTAAATGTGGAGGGAGCCACAGAGAGGGTCCAAGCGTTTCTGAGAAGAGAAGCTGCCTCTTCCAGGAACAAAGTGGTGTCTGCTGGCTGCCTGGCCTGAGAACCTTCTGTGAGTTAAAGGGAACAAACCTGAGCGTTCGTGGTTTGCTACAGTGATTTAGAAGAGGGAAGAGAGAGAGACAGAGACAGAGGAAGAAGTCGCACCTTGGAGCAAGGCTGCTGTTGCATCCTGCTGCTGCCCTTTCGGTGGTTGTTCCTGCAGCTGCATCTGCTCTCAGCCATCAGGTAAGGCTCCCCCCACCCCTTTTTTTGACAGAGGTTTGATTTCGCGTGTGTGATCGCTTCGGGGAACACACACAGGGACGCGTGCACGGTTAATAAAGTGATGCCGGGCTAGTCTAAGCTTGAGAGTGGTGTTCACCGACATAGCATTCGAATCGGGAGCTGGAGAGTGGTTTTCCTTTAGGAAAGTTCTGCAAGTTCTAAGCAAGTCAGTAGAAGGGAGAAGCTGCATTAAAGCGGAGTGAGAGGGACGTGTTCACCACCGCTGCACCTCAGCTTGGCTGGGTTTTCAAGTGAAAGTAAAGGGGTTAGCCATGGATGTTCAACTGGTTATTTTGTTAATGCTTTCAGTGTGGCTTTAAAGCAAAATGCTTTCGTTTCAAAAAGGCAATTTCCTTCACTACTTCATTGACAAAAATTTTGAAATATTCCTATTTAAATTACAAGAGTGAAAAGATTTAGTATTTCAGTAGTGGACCTCTCAGTGTATAGGCACCTGCGTTTCTTACCACAAAACTCATATGAGACAATTTCTATGACAGTTAAGGGTTGTATATTATGATCTGGAATTTTTTCAAAGGCAATAATTATTTGAGGCTAGTAAAAAATACAAGAATGACAAGAATGGGAAGGTAAGGATTCTTCCAAGACGATTATTGGCATTTTTATAAATATTACTTTAACACCATCGGTTCTTTTCCCCTTCTTGTATTGGGATCATGGTGGCTTCAGAAACCTCTGTATTGGTGTCTGAGATGCCTCTTCCATGTACATTTCTCTGTACTCTCTGGCGAGGCAACTGACATAGTTTTGCTGCTTCTGTAACCATTTCATGCTTTCCAGTTTCTCATCAGGTATTTTAAAGCTCATTCACACACTTCTCAGCAAGAAAATCATTTTGCATACTTTGGGGCATTTACATGAAGTATATTCAGGCTGTCTGTGCACAGTTTAAAATACCCTAGAGATATATCAGTGGAAACTCTTAGGAAGCATTTATGATCTGATATGGAATTGATGAAATAGTATTTAGACACAAGCCATCCATGAGCATTGAACATCAATATCACAACATTGTTTACTGCTACATCCGGCTGTACAATACCTTTTTAACTTTCTGACAGTATTGTTTGCAGAAAGGAATAGATTTATGCTGTAAATACCCCCCTTACATTCTCACGTAATATGCCTTCAGAACTGAAAGGCAGTTGAGTATTCTTTCCTGCAGCAGTTGATTGACACATTGTTTTGGAGTCCTCAGTGAGGAACCATCCTTAACTATTCCATTTAACTAACTGGCACAACCTGCTTACTCAGCAACAAGACAAGAGGGTTTTTCTCCACCTGCTAGGGAAACTCTTAGAGTAAAAAGAGATTCATAATTAACTTCAAATCCCCCTTTAGAATATCTATTCCGTCATTCACAATACTTCCTTCAAAATTTAACTTCAACCATTAACATGAAACTAAAGTCCTTACTCGGAGAAACGGAAGCATTTTTTATGGTCTCTGCTGTGTTTCCTTAGTCCCCAGTTCATATACTCTTAACTTCTACTGCACTGTACTGTTTTCAAGCAGTCAGAGGGGTTTGAAGCCAAGTGTTTTTGGACTGGAGCTCACTCCTTACAGTGACCTGCTTAGTGGTGTGATCATTTCACGTAATCCCCAGAAAACGAAAGAGCTCCATTAGGAGGGATGATTGTCATTCCTTCCACATGTGCTGTGTTCTTGTTGTGGCCAAAATAGAACTTACCTTTACAGGAAAAGCGTCCTGACTAATGCTAGAGTTGACAGACTTACTCCTGAATTTTAGGACACCATGCTTATCTGCTTACCTTGAGATTTTATATATATTTGGGATGGTGGCAGGAAGAAATTCGTAGTACAGTTTGTCAAACAAGCAGAAAACAATCAATTTTATGGATTCAGGTCTGTTAGACTATATGTCACTCTTGCCTCTTAAAATGCATTGTGAGGAACACCTAATCATGCTTGTTAATGAATTAAATCTGAAGATCTTCTGTTTACGCTCTGTTTATGTTAATTTGAAGTATCATGTTCTTTTCAAACCTATACCATCTAGATTTCATGCCATTAAGTCTAAGGATATGTTAGAGAGGTGCAGGGCAATGCTTCTGTTCAGAAGTGGGCCATGTTTTCTTGTAAAAATGCTAAATCTAAAATCTTGAGTAATAAAATGACCTATTAGTGCATCTTGTTACAAGTATCTTTATATTTCCAAAGGAAAATATGGCTAAATAGGTCTCATGTAAGGTAAGACAGTATTGTGTCTATCTTTGAACAAATCATTGCTTTTAAAATGTGATTATATCACATATTATCAGTATCAGATAAATAGACAGCATTCAGTTAATAATATAATGTTTGATCACCCTATTTATAGTAAAACCTAAGCAGATATAGTTCATCCATCCTGCTTAAAATATTGACTTTTTAAATAATCGAAATAAATGTTGGAAATAAATTATTCAGTTATGCAAGAGTTGAAATTTTATGGATTTTACCTGGGACATTTTTTTATTAACTGAAGATAAATGATAAATCCAACATTTTATAGGGAGATAACTGTTAAAAGCACTTTTGAGTTTTGGTTTCAAGGCAAATGTGTTTTTCCTAAATTGCCATGCAGAAGGGCTGATATATCACAACCACACTGTTAAGGAGAAATGTGTGTGAATATGTGTAATGCATGCTGTGATAAGTAACACCATCATTTCTCAGAGTTAAAGTCCATGTACTTAATTTGATGAGTACTATGGAATAAATAAAATTTTATATTAGACTAAGCAAAAGCTGTACTCGATAAAAAAAATTAAGTAAAAAATAAGCTGTATGTGGTGCAAATCTCTTGTCATATCCTTGGAACATGTTCTAATATCTCAATTATTTATTTAATATAATTTCATTATGACATTTAATAATTACATAATATCATATCAAAACCAGAGAATATGTACATTATGCTATACACTTAGAGTTATTCGGGTTTATAAACACTAATAATGTATTAGTGTTTACAACGTAAGGGATAAATTAAATTGTTATTTTGCAGCAGTTATTTTCTCTGTCATTGAAATTTTTTGCAACCTTTATTCTGTAAATATCTGTATGACTGCTTTATAAATGAATTCATATTGCCTTGAATATATCAATGTGTTAGAACTATATATCGCTTGAGATGAAGCTGAAGCCTGTGCATAGATACTTATTTGTAAATAAGAGGGCTTATACCCCAGTGTCTAACTGAGATGCTCAAATGACTAAAATATGCACAATTTATTTTTCATTTCCATGTAAGTATCCCATTTTAGAAAAGAGGTTTTGAATTTAGACTTATCATCAAAGTAAGGTGTTAGTTTTAAGAATGCCTTATAACAACGTTAATGTATTATGCAATTAATGGGTCTCATAGTTCATGTTTTTTAAATATTATGATATACAAAAACATGTCCTGTGTATAAAAATTAAAATCCTTATTACTTTACTGCCTGATGATGTCCTGTAGATTGAACTAAGGCTTAAAACAATGTCATAATAATTAGTTTCTGGGCATTTGGGAGCAAATTGTTTAACTTCTTGATTATAAGCTTTTTGTACTAGTTAATGTGGTGTACAATTACACCATTGGCAACACTCATTAATGGAAATGTCCTCTTTAAAATTCAACTGCAGAAGCCTCAGCTACAGCTAACAATAAGACCCACCATATTAAATCATAAAAAATGTGTCAGGATTTATTAAGTGCTGGACATTATTATCTCAATGGAGAAGAAACTTCCCTTAGGCTACATATATGCATGTATAAATCTGGGCCATTGGGATGGCTTGGTGCCTAAAGACACCTGTCATCAAATCTGCTGTCCTGAATTCAATCCTCAGGGCCATGTCATGGAGGAAAAGAACCAACTCCTAACAGTTGTCTTCTGATGCACAAAATTCCACGTGCACATGCATACACACACACATCCATATACTAAATACATAAATGCAAAACATTCATTTTTGAAAGAACTCAGTAAATTGGCATACTTACTTGCATTATGAAAGAATCACAAATTATGAAGAAGGCTTAGGTTTAAAAAAGGGAGACTAGTAGTATTGAGTAGGACTACAGAGACTGTTGCCAATTAAGGGTGCTTACTGCTCTTGCAGAGGGCTGGAGCTCAGGTCCCCACAGCCACAGTAAGATATTCACAACCAGCTTCAGTAGTTCAAATGCCCACTTATAGCATTCACTCATGCACAAACCCACCCCCCACACACACACAAAAGAAAAATGAAATATACAAAAAAATCAGAAGATATGGATAGAGTCAAAAGTGGTGGTGATATTATTTTTAATGGATATTTGGAGAAATAAAGAAGTGAGGTATCATCTAAGAAATATTTGAGAATAAAGATTAAAAATAACAATATACAGATATCAACTAAAGTGTAGGCATGGCTGTAGTATTTAAAATTCAAATACTGAATATTATCTAATATTATAAAATTTACTTCATAATACCTTCTTTCTTGGTGGAAATAACTGCAATATTTGGTTAACTCAGTTTTCCACACAAGACATACATTTTAACAAATTATATGAGTAATAAGTGTTGAAAACAAGTGGAATGTGCCAATAATATCAAAATGAAAATAAATATCTTTACATAGTTGTAAGTTTTAATTACTTCTGAGATGACTTATAGTAGTGATATAAGTAACAATAAAAATGTAGTCACAGGCACTGTTATTCGCATTATAGTTTATCAGAGATCTTGCCTTAAATGGTGGTCCCATAGAGTATAATACAGCTCAAATGTATTGATGCCTAGTGATATAGCTATTATAAGTTTGTAGATATCATAGGGTTGTACTAGTGTGTGGGATTGCTGATGTAAACAATATAAATATATATATTTGTGTATAATATTTGCTACTGGATTATACTTTTAATGAATATTTTGTAGAATTGATGTTTTACTTTGGAAACTTTTACTTTGAAGGCCAGGTTGTGGTATGCTGGCATCAATCTCCTATAATTTATGTTCATTGCATCTTGATTTCATCAAAAGTACCAGTCCAGTGTTTAATTGACCTACACTATCTAGTTTTTTTGCTATATATTTAACAGCATTTGTACAATAGTGACATTCTCTAAAGGTTCATTTCCCAGAATGCATCGATGTTCTTAAACATTTCTATATATCTTTAATGAAACATTCTTCTGTAACTTTATGAAACAATATTTTCATAAAACCTTGTCATTCCTGCAATGGATGTGACTGCTGGCAGATTTTAAAGGTTTAACTCAGATTCCTCCCTTCCTTAATTCCCGGCAGTAGCATATGAAGTAGAGAGTGGAGTATAAGCTTTTGGCATGGCTCTAAGCTTTATGTTACTTAAGCAAAAAGGAGAAGGCTGGGATAAATATTTGAAATCAGCAATCACTTTCAAGGGAGAAATTTATTTTTAATAATCATATTCCAGCATATGTGCTAACTGTCCTTGAGAAGATATTCAGTATTGGGTAAATCCTGATAGAATAAATCCCTGTATTGTAGCTGGTATGTGTTCTAGTGTGCATATTAGGTATAGTTTAGCTGAAGTGTTAAATGTTATCAGGGGCGTTAATGGGATATTTCTTCTCTAATACATTCAATATTCTACACTGTCATTCAGCAAGTACTGTGCATTCTTATTGTGTGTAATAAAAAGCAGGAGTAGAATAAGGATAAGGCTCACTTATGGTATGTGGCTTGCTTCAGCCTACGAATTATCTATGCCCAAGCAGGAACACGGTAGAGCAAAAGGTGTAACTTTCTGGAACCAGATATTAAGACTTGATACCTCAAAACAGAGGATGGAATCCTAGAAACACTGTTAAAACTATTTAGATAAATTTAAGTGCTAAATTATTGAGAATAAAATTCGGAAGCATCAAAATGAAAAACCGCACAGTTGTGACACTTGAATAATTCTTAATCAAAAACACTTTTTTATGCTTTTTATTTTGTTACAATTTTATTTTCCTCTGCATTCTTCATTCTCTTTGGAAGAGTTTTTTTTTTTTCAGACTTCTAGTTACTATTTCCTAAGATATCATGGAACTCAGGGAATTTCTTAGACCATCTATATAGCGACTCAAGAGAGACACAAGCCTGTGCAATAATGTTGGGTTAAATACATCTGTGTTGTTTTCCAAACTGTCTTGATTTCCATTTTTAATTGCAAATCAGACTAACATCATAAGGCATAATCCATAGTTCCATTTGAATATTAATAGTCATTTGAAGAACAATTTGTTCAACACCAGGTCCTGATTTCTACTTTGTCCTTGTCATAGTTTAATTAGACTACTCTTTTTTGTAATCATGTTCATCTTGGTGAATTACACAATGTATTCATCAGCTTTTCATAGCTCTGACAAAATATTTGAAACATACAACTTTAGGAAGTGATTTTGGCTCGTGGTTTTGAGATTGCAGTCTGTGGTTATCTGCTCCCGGTGTTTTTGAGTTCCTGGAGGTTGATACATTATGACATGCAGTAAATAGCAGAGCGAGCATATCACTCTACAGTGCCCAAGAAGAGGAGAGGAAGAGAGCGCTGTGAGATTATCACCTTCAAGTACATGTTCCAGTAACATGTCCTCTAATGGCCCTACAAACTGAAGGCTCTATCTACATCTATTTCTTGTGAGAACAGCAATTGCTTTTTCAGATTTCATGTGAGCTTCATCATTATTGGGAAGATAGACATTTTCTCTTTTACTGTATGGAAATCAAGCCGTTGACACACTGCCTTTGAAAAACATTTATAACTCAAAAAATAATGCAGAGCTAGAGCTAGTCCCAATAGCTTGGGACTTGATGATCATTTCTGAGACTTCCCTGGTCTCTACTTATTCAACTATATATTAGCTTTGATAGCTTCATAGTAGCCAAGTTTGGAATAGATATATCTTCAAGTCGATTAATTCTTGTGGCTCATATCGACAGTCATCTTTATCTTAGTCACATTTATTGTAGATCTAGATTGTACAATTACAAACAAATTGTTCCTTAAGTTAATACTTTTGTAACTTATCCTCCCTCTACCATAACTTGTAGTATAGTGTCCAGGTGTACAACCATCTAGATCATGATGAAAGAATTACACTTGACTGAGAATCCATGGCTATCCCAAGCTTTCTTTTTTTGTATTAACCAAGCCCTTCTTTATAAAAAAAAGACCTCATTCTCATTGAGCCTAATACTTTATTTTAAGTAAAATTGGTTTGTCATAATTTCTGTGCATTATCTTTAAGCATTGCCTGTAAATTATACTTGTTTTCCAAGGAGAATCATAACCTTTATCCATCTCTAATGTATTTTAATTGGAATAGAAGAATATTAATTATTTAACTGGATTATGTCATTACATTATAGATAACCTAATTCAAAATAAGTTGAGTTAATAATTTTTGTAAATCTTGATGTTCAATGCTAACCATAAGCACTGTTACCTTCCTATAATTCTAGACATGAACAGGAAGTCACAACTTCCATTCCTCCATGTAATCACAAGAGTAAAGGACCAATACTCTTCAGTGTACTGTGTAACTGATGTATGATGACTAGCAAGTTAGCTATTTTATAAAAAAATTAAAAATAATTTAAAATAATGATAGGTTTGTTGAGATGCAATACCACTGTAGACTAGAAAACTTCTCTATTTTGTTAGGAAATATAAAGCAATTTCTATGAGAGGAGTTCTTCAGAATAGCATCAGGTACCTGAAAGACCTCAAAAAGTTTAGTGAATGAATATTAAATAAATAAATATGAGCACATAAATTTACCTAAACTTACACATATATACAAACTTGTTTGAAAAATTTAGATAGCATGCAAAAAAAACTTTAGAGAAAAGAATGAAGTGTGCAATTTTGATAAAGATAATTGTATGAATATGATTTGTCCTACAAATACATTCATTATTTACAACATATGTGTATATTTGTGTTTATTACAGAAGCTATCTCCTCATATTAATATTTGAAATGAATACAACACAATTTGACAAAAAGCATTTGAAAATTCAAGACAGAAAATGAAATAATATATGGAGGTTTTCAAAGGTTTTTCTAATTGACTGCTAGATTCAGTTTTGTTATCTGGAGAGCACAGAGGAGAATCTGCAGTCACACCTGGACTTGAGTCTATGGGCAGTCCAGAGCACCTAAAGAAGCAATTAAATGGTCTAATCTTAAATTATTCTGAAGTTCACTTGAGTAACTCTCTTTAGAGGGCATTGCTAATTCTTCCTGAATTGCTACTGCTTCAAACTGTACTGCCTTAATTTGAGCAGTATTCAGAACTTCATTCTCTCTAATGGAGTTAATTGCATTATGAAAGTCAACTTCGAGTGGAAACTTAATTCTTCTTGTGGAGTATCTCTTGACACAGTCCTCTCTCTTCAACTTGACACTTTTACCCATTTATGCAGATAATGTAGCAGCTAGTCTCCCTGAGTCATAACTGCTTCCAAGGAATATTATTCCACAAATCAAAGCATGTTAGCTATCTGCAGCTGCCTTCAATTTTGCACATGCTCAGGCAGTCTGCTCTAATAGACTCTTAAGTCCTTGGAACATTAGCAAATCTCTGAGCTTTTAAACAGCCAGTGACCTATTCATTTAGAGGTCCGCTTCAGTGAAGCACAAGCTCACTTAGGTTAATGACGGATCATGGAGCTGTTTGATTTGCAGTGAGCTAAGTTGCCCATTATCCCTAACATTCATATGGGTCATGTCACCACATCCATATAATGTTGAGCTTCCTCTCTTGTTCTTTAGATTTGTTAGTTACTGTAGGAAATCTTACTGCGGAAGTTCTGGAGGCTTTATACATAGTCACTGCAGATGAATGGCTGAATTTTCCCACAGTAGGGAACTCAGCTACATCTATTTCTTGTGAGAACAGCAATTACTTATTCAGATTTCATGTGAGCTTCATCATTATTGGGAAGCTAAACGTTTTCTCTTTTTATCCATGCCTGTTGTTTTTGGTTCCTTTTAAACTACTTTTTGTTTTCCTTCTTTTTATTGAGAAAAGAATAGGGAATACATGACTGGTTTCTTCAGTATTAAAATTTCTAAAAGAAGCCACAATTGCACAATTATGCCACTATTGTTTTGCTATGTATGGATACTTAAGCACAAATATACATAGACTCCCCATATGAGCATGGCTTCATAAAAGAAGTCTATCGATAGTGTGTTAAAATGTTATATCACTCATAAATATATCAGCAAGCACCCAAATTGTCTCTCTTGACAACATGGTAATTACTTATTTTACAACTCTAATTTCTCTATAATTCTGTACCATCTCTTTCGAGGCATATATCAATGTTAAGAAGTTTGAAAATTGAGGGGAGTGCACTGGGAAACACTCTACATGATTTTCAAAGTCTTTTTTAATGTCTTTGCTTTTCAGCATTATCACGACTGTGTACATGCCTATGCACACCTATAAACAGGCACGTACACACAAAAGATCATCCTCTCTGCTGAAATCTCTAAAGCTAGCTAACTGTTTCTCATAGAAGAAAAAAAAATGCTGCTGGTATTAATCCTTCCTAAAAATGAAATACTTTTGCACTATACTGAAAGCTATGAAATATGAATGACTTTGGGAAAACAACTGCATTTATACTCTCTCTGTGATTTATAATAGAGATGGCAGCCATGGGGGAGGTGAGGAAGAGTGAGCTCATGTGTGCTTGATGGCAGCCTTAGTGTAGTACAGAGGATGTGAGTATTATGCTGTATTCTGGTTCTGTTAGGTAATTAATTTAAAGATGGTCCATTAGTTCATGTCACCACAGAAAACTGGTAAGTTATGAGTACTTTTACAAATTTCAATTGGAGGGAAACATCTAAATGTTTTGGATTCACAGAAAACTAAAATGAAAAATTATTGCATTTTGCTTTCTATTCACAGAGCTGTGGTTAATAACTCTAACCAAGAGCTAATATATTATCATTATTGGTTATTTAACCAATTCTTTTTAAAAGTGGATATGCTTTTTCACTCTCTTGCCAAGAAAACTTTCAAACTATAAAACACATGAAGATAATTTTAGGATAAAATGTTAGATCTAAAATTTATCTTTAAAAAATAGGACCTTTGTCACAAAATGCACCTTCTTTCGCCTGATAAAAATTAGGTAGAAGCATTCAAAACTGAATTATGCCTTTACCAGTGGATTTAGATTTGTTAATTAAAATATATTTAGAAAATTGTACTGTGTGAGTTTAGCATAAGAGAAAGCAGTTGGTTTGGTGACTAATTACAAAAATGACAAACTCTCTCAAGAGTCTGTAGCTTTGGGTTATTGTACAACTTGCCACATAGTACTTAGAGTTACCATGCATTATTCTTGACTAACAAGAAGTATAATGTTTGTATATCTCACCTGCCCCAGATTGCCATTCATAATGCCATCTGGACTTTGGCTCTTATTATTCAAACTGTAGAATGAGTGGTATTGCAGGATGTTATCATGTGCCATATCTTTCCGTGGCAAATATTTGGAGGAACATGGAGCCCCCTTCATGGGTTCTCTACTTTCTTTTGTATCCAAGGTCAGTATCATGGAACTTACATTTCCCTTGTGTTGCTGCTTTTTGTTGCTATTGTTGTTGTTGTTTAATTGTGTACATGCAGGTATAGATTATCCCTGACTGACAATGACTTGGTTTACAATTTCTCCTCTTTAGGATGCTATGAAGCGATATGCATTCCGCTCTTGGTATTTCAACCTCTTTTTTAGCAAGGGTATGTTGCATTTACTCTAGTAATACTGGTTTCTCAAAGGCAAATCATGGATTGCAGATGGAGGCTCTGTGGAGGGGGCATACAATTCTACAGTGTTATGTGCTGGGTTCAATGCATTAGGTGTATTATTTTTATTTATACTTATGGTATTAGCAACTATGAATGGGTTTTCCAGAGTAAACCCCTTAGAAAATACAGGAGCATCTGTGATAAATTTACCAATCTACATTTTAAAATACTTTTGAGATTACTTATTTAACATTATCCATTTCAAGTCACATGTTTACATTTTAGGCGAAGCCATCTGGAGGTGAAGTCTAATCCAAGAAGTGACTAATAAGAGCTTGATTTAGGCTTCCGTACAGTTCTCGTTCCTTAGATGATATTTTTAGGACTTTTCCCTCAAATATAACCTGTTCAGGCTTTTCAGTTCTTGTCATCTGATGTATTTTTGTTGGATATATAATTATTTATAATTTAAGTACATTTTCAGGCTTTATTGTATATTAAAGACAACTTCTTAATTTAAAAAGCGAGTTAATTACACGTGAATGTGTCCGAATGTTCATCTGTGTTCATATTCAGCTGCCCCTCTCCCCCAGGGACAACTGTTCACACCAGAACCCCATAGCTGAACCACCATACAGTCTTTTTCTATATTCTTCTCATATTATTGGAGCAGATCCTGTTTTCCTCTGTCTACGCCCACGTCCATAGTGATCTCACCCAAGTTCATAATTTTAGACACCATATGCCAAAAACTCAGAAATATACATAGCCTAGCTCAGATTTACCCAAAATAAGACCGTATCCATGTGCTTTTCTTGGCCTATAAATCACATTTCTGATAAACATCTCCTATCTGCATGTCCAGAATGAATTCATGGACTTCACACACAAACATTTGCTGTGCTCAGATTTCACTATTCGACCAGACCATCTTTCCATCCAGTTAACCAAGCTGAAATGTTTCAATGGAACTCATACCAATTTACCCAGAAATCCTCCTACTCCTATATCCAAAGTATGTGTAAACTCCAACCAAGTCTCAGTAGTTTTCTACTCTTGCCTCCAAAAATTATGGATAATTAGCAAACAACTGAATTATCACTTCTATCTCTTAGTGATTAACTCAAGGAGAAACGTTAGCCACTTAAAATATGTCTCAATTAGAGATTGAGGCGTAGGTCAGTGGTAGAGTACATGCTCCAATATTTAGGGTCAATATCTGGCACTGTCAAAAGATTACATTTATTTGAGTAATTTTTGTTGTTGTTGTTTGAGGCAAATGAAGGCTTTCCATTCAGATCAGCAGGTATGTTAGAAGTCTCTAGGATATATACTTCTTCATTTTATTTCTTTTCTTTTTTATATTTTGTAATTAATATTATCACTTTCCCTCTCCCTTTCCTGACTCCAGCCCTTCCTATATACTTCCCACTTTTTCAAATTCATGTCCTCTATTTTTTTAATTGTTGTTCAAGAGATGTATATGTGTGTGCACCCATGTATGTACATATTCCTAAATATATACAAATACAATAGTTCATATCATATACTTGTATGTATTTGGTTCCAGGACTGAACACCAGGTACTGGATAACAATTTGGGGGGCTTTACCAGGGGAAACCTATTTCTCTTGCTCTCTTCATTCCGTATTGACTGTAGCCCTTGATCTCAAGTTCTGTCCCCATGATATTTTCTCCTTCTCTAGTACCATTTCTATCTATGGCATCACAGTTCAGAATTTTTTTAAAGTGGCCATATTGCTAAGACTTCATGCATATAGCTTCTTATTCAGGGTCATTTTATGTTTTCTTAAAAAGCATACACATTATAATTATTTGTTCATATTAATATAAATGATGATTGAGAAATAGCTTTTGAGTTAAAAATGCTTGATTCTCTTTTAGAATACTGTAGATAAGTTCTGGCACCTACTTCAGATGTCTTCTATCTGAGTATAATTCCTGCCCCATGAGATTGGAGCCCTTTTCTCGCTACCATGGGCACCTGTGACCATATGTGCATGCACACACACACTCACACACTCACACATGGACCCACATACAGAAAAAGTAGCACAATACTGGTTTTGAAAGTCTAGTAGAATTTTAGAACTTAGAGAGATTAACAATGGCAGTGCCAAGTATTTATACATAGTGTGCTCCTTTAACATCATGTTGGCTTCAATTGCACCTGAGTAATTACAATCTGAGTTATAACATATTTCTTCATTTATTTGCCCAGTCATACTAGAAATTAAGCAGTATAATTAGGAGACTCCGTTTTAAAAAAAAAGACAAGACCCAACATCAACAACAAAAAGGTGACTGCTTCTTGAAATGCAATAACTAATCATTTCTAGTTTTCACATACATGTTCACACACATCTGTATATACTTTGTCACCCAAACCATACATACACATGTGTAAACACCAATAATCATTCATTAACACCAATGAAGAACATTCCTTTAAATTGTAACTGTTTTAAAAATGTAAACTATATCTTGAAAGAATAATGTATTGGATTTTTGTAAATGCTACCTACACAGCTTTGTCAAAACGTGTTGCTATTACTGTTTCCTTGTTAATATATTAAGCAGTGAATCACCTTTTTAAGGAAACTTAAGTCATAGTATCCAGATTGATTTAATTCTGTGAGTACAGGGATTTTAATTTTAGAATGATATATGCAAATGAGGTGAGCTGGGAGGTGGAGCTTGGGAAGTAAGAGGGTAGAAGTTGAAGACGTAAGAGTGAAAAGAACTAGCTACTTTACTTGTTGTCTCAAGGGCCAGTGACAAGGAATGAAGATTGTAAGGCTTTCTAGGAATGCAAGCATGTACAGTCATGTGTAGGAGCAAGGCCAGATACTCATGCTGAATTTTGCAAGAAGCCATTACTCCACTGAGCAGCAGTCTCTGTCTAGGTGTGTGTATATATATATATATATATATATATATATATATATATATATATAATCAGAATATAATGTGGAGCAGACACTACACATGCAATATAAGCATGAAACGCGTCTGTCTCTCCACTCGTATTATTGTCCAATAAACATCACTTGGCAATGATCTTGGAAGAGAATTTTGCTCCTTCACCTTTGGATGAAAACACACATGCATGCATGCATGCACACACACACACAAACACACACAGACACACACAGACATACACACTGTGGCTACTTCTCATGACCATTAATTTTCCAGATTTGTCCAGATTCACAGTTGGTTTTGTGCAAAGGGGTGTCCAGGCTAGTGTTTTTGTCAACTTAACACAACACAGTCTAGAGTCATAAGACCTGATGTGATGTATTTGCTTCATTAATGATCAAGGAAGAGGGCCCAGACCTTTGTGGGCGGTGCCAGCCCTGGGTCGGTGGTCCTGGGTTAGATAAGACAGATGTAAAGGTATTGGGAGCAAGGCAGCATATAGGTCACAGTTAAAATGATCCTCCATGTCATCAGAATCAGCTCCCACCTCTAGGTTCCAGCCATGCTTGAGGTCCTGGCCCAGATTTTTTTCAGTGATGGAATGTAAAGTGAAACAATAATATACAAATAAACCCTTTTCTCTCCAACTTGCTTTTGGTATTTAGTGTTCTATTGCAGCAAAAGAAACCATAACTGTGACAGTGGGAAATAATTATAGTGAAGAAAAATTAGGTTAATGGTTTGTTAGTGGAATAGCTGATGCTAAATCAAAATACTTTCAACTCTGGCTTGGCAGAAACAAAACAATGCCATGGAAAACCATCCTGACCCCAGAGAAATAATAAAGTCACAGAAATCAGGAAACATCTCATTTCCTTGATAACATATCTATTTCTCTTTGTCTGGCATGAGTTGAACAATATGCCTGTTTTTGTTTTTATGCTAACATGAAGAAGTAGATGATTAACTACTAAAGACAAATGTACTTTATACTACTTTCTTATCTGTAATTTTTTCATGTAGAACATTGAAATTTATTGTAATTTATAAGTCTATTAATCATTTGGTTTATTTTTCAGTTGTTATGACTGTTTTCCAAATTAAGAAGCCATAGGAACATAAGCATTCTTTACCCAAAGAAGACAAATCTCTATATTGTGTGCAAAAAAAATCATAAGAAAATAGAAATAATGGTACTGACATAGTGGAATTCACATCAAGTTTGCTGATTCTTTATATGTTAATACAAGGCTAGTAAATTATTTCAAGAGAAATCTGCATAGTCTGTTCTTGATATCATATATTGTAAAATAGAAACACAAATACCTTAAATTCTGTATGAAAGTGTTTTATGGGATCCTAAATGCATTTTCATTTTTCTAAAATACAATTTATTTCTTTTCCTCTTAACATGCCATTTAAACTTATACTTATCCCCTCAAATACCCTTTGTCCTCTTCTCCTTCTTTTTTTTAATCCTGGCATTCACACATGCACACATGCAGGCACACACACACATATATGCACACATACACACATGCACACACACATGCACACACATATATGTACACACATATACTTGTGCGCACACACATATATTTCTCCTTCCCTCTCACATCCCCTCACTCTCCCTCTCCCCTCCACTCTCCTTTATATTCTTTATTTGTCTCTCCCTCCTCTCTACTTTAATCTTCCTTTGGTTCCTCCCCTTCTCTGTTCTTTGTTGTCTTGATATCAGCAGTTATGCTGTATAATGTCTCACTGAAATCACAGTGCAAAATGTTATCAATCATACTAGTAAATATTTTCTAGAAAAGTCTGTTATTATATGTACTTGAAACTATTCTTTATTAGTAAGTTTTTAAGTTCCGGCAAGAGATTAGTTAGGTGCTAATATATTTGATTACCTAAATTCTTATTTGCACCAAATAAATGCAATCCAATTTATTTAAATCTGATTTATTCAAAGTCATGCTGAGTGCTCTACTCATCTGCTAATAGAACAATTAGGGATAGAAAGGGGATATTTTAAGATGCACTTGTTTTAAAATCATAGTGAAACAGTATTGTTTTTATGAAGTGATTTTGGAACGAATATACCTAATTCCTTCATATTTTGTTGGTATTGAGTTCAAATTAATTAAAATTGATTTTTTAAATTACTCCATCATTCTTATTTGTTTTAATTGTACTTAATTATTAAATTATGTTTCATTTCACTTTGTGAACTCTTATGTTTAGTGACTTCAATTTCAAATATTAACACTTAACAAAAGCTCCTGAACTTATTTCCTATCTCCCCTCTATTTCCCCATAGAAACATCATCAACACTAATCACTCACTTGATCTAAAACGCAAACAAATGCTACTAACAGGTGAAGAACTTTGCCATTAGATAGCATACTAATTCAGCAAGAATATATTGTGTTCAGTAGTTGAAGGTCAAGGATTATTAACTAAAACATCTGATAAACACGCTGTCATGGGAAAACAGGAAGTGGAGAGTTAATGGAGGGTCATGTTTTTCAATTCAATACAAGCTAATGAGGACAACTGTAATCTCCTATAACGAGTAGCTATGCTTCTGGATGTTACTTTCACTTATGGCCATTTCTATTTTATCAATGAAAGAGAAAAGTGAAGAGAGAATTTTAGTACATAATGGCTCTTCATTTCATAAAATTATCATGAAAGCATCACACATTATAATTTCAACAACCTTGCAAAATAATAATGTTAAATCATTGATAGGAAAATTAACATAGACAGCATTTTATATATTTTTTAACTTAAAAATTGAAGCCGTCTATCAAAAGTAGCTATGAGGCACTGGAGGGAAGTAAGCGAGAAAAGAAAGTATTATAAATCTATTTCAATTAAAAACATTTTTTAAAAAGGAAAATAGCAATAACAACAACAAAAATCCCTCAGGGATGGGAAGTTGCTTCAGTGGTTAAAAGAAGCTGCTGTTCTTACACAGGACCCAGATCCATTTTCCAGCATTCACAAGGAACCTTTGAACCATCTTTATCTCCAGGTTCAGGGTACCTGACCCCATTTCTGGCTTCCCAAGGCACCAGGCAAGCAAGCAGCACAGTTACACATACATCTATACTCATATATATAAAATAAAACTTAATCTGTAAATGACACACAGCTCTTTATTTAAAAATACCACTATTGCAAATCTACTGTATCATTTTGATTTTGCAAATCAGAAATAATCAAATAAAATATTAAGTTGGTTCCTTTGTGACTGTATGCATGGTATTTATATAGACCCCATAAAACCTTTTATGGTGGTATAGTACAATATGGGCTTTAAATCCACAATTAACTGTTTCTTACAATGAAGCCATGTTTAATAACTTAGCTTAATACCTTCCAGGTAAGGAAGGTCTCTGAAGGTCATAATTGCGACAGTGTCTTTCTGTGAAGTGACTGTGATGGGTGATATTTAGCATCACTTTCTTTGAGTTTTTCCTATTCAACACCCTTGCAGTACAAGGCTATTTCAGAAAAGCAGGCAGTGTTCTAAAAATCTTCATATAGTTATGCCGCAAAATATACTTTTTATTTCATATTTTATCTGAAACTAAAAACAAACTCTATAGCTAGTTTGGATATATTTGAAAAAAAAAATGTTTTCTATGATGAGAAATATAAAAGAGGCATGTACAAACACACAAACAAAAAAGGAAACTTTACATTGATTTCTAGGCATATAGAGGCTATATCGTAGAAAGACTCTCAATAGAAAAATTTGGAAACATGTTTTATTTCTTATTTTGTTTTGCTGACTTGGACCTACTATTTATCTTCACAATTGAAATGAATGTATTTAAATGCTGCTGAAATCTCTCATCTACCCATATTATCTAAAATTTTTCCTAGTGACACATACATTTTGGGAAATGAAGGGGATTTCAAAATAAACAGTTCTGTCATTTTAATACCTTTTTTCTGCATGACAAGCAAGTTTAGAATATTGTGTTAGATAACAATTAATGCTATGATTATTCATCTTTACATCCCAATTACTTTGTCAGTTTTTTGTATGTGTTTCTTTTTGGTGTAAGCGGAGATTGCTCATCCATTTCCCAGTCACCTTGAACCATCTTCACATGTTTGTCTAGCTTAGCGCCATGGCTGGTATCAAATTAAAATTTATTAAAATTACAACTTAGACTGAGACGGATGAAACGAGCAGCTTTCTAAAAGATCTCCAGGTCTCTAGAGCCAGGCATGGACTGATGGGTTCTTGGTCTGTCCACTGTGAGACAGATATTGCTGGACTACTCAGGCCATATCCTGTAAAATAATCTAATATAGCCTCCTTATTGTCCGTATTCATTCTATCAGTTCTATTTCTTTAGAAAACACTAAGACAAGTGTAAGCTCAGACTGAAACCTAATAGTGATTTAATAACGTAGAGCTCACAGAAATTTAAAAGAGCACTATATAATTATTAGTTTCCAAAACAGTCTCAATGTCTTTCTCTCTCTCTCTCTCTCTCTCTCTCTCTCTCTCTCTCTCTCTCTCTCTCTCTCTCTCTCTCTCTCCCTCTCCCTCTCCCTCTCCCTCTCCCTTTCTCTCTCTCTGTATCCCCTTCCCCCACTCTCTGTCCATATCATCTATTTCTATGAGAACAACAAATGCAATTTTTGACCTTATATTTTAAAATCAAATTTAAATATGTTTAAAATAATTTCAGTAATAATAACAGTTTGATGAATCATTTGATCCTGTTTTCTAGAAATAAAAAATAAATATTTACTGTTGGCCATCTACTGTGAGGAAATAGGGCATCCACTATTTTCCTTTTTCAAGTGAAACACTCTTAGAGAAAAATAATTTTTATTTGCAGGTGGTTATCAAGTGAAGCAATTTATTTTATTTTACTTTATTTATTATTATTCCTTGGATGTCTGTTTCATAATAAGACACAGAAAGGGTGTGGAAGTGGATGAGAGTGTATGGAGAGAAACGTGGAGGAGCTGGGGGAGGGAATCATAATTAGACTATAATGCATGAAAAAATCTATTTTCTGTAAAATAAAAATGATTTTAAAAGCAAACTTAAGACAATAATATTAATAAACAGAAAAAATTCTATGAGTGGGAATAGAATTAAATACAGGGCTTGTAAATGAATTAGAACTTCAAAAGCAGAAACTGCCTCATTAAATCTTTGTAAATGAACATTATTTCCACTTACAATAATGAACAGGGAAACAACTCTAATATGTCTTGAATAGCTAGTTCAAGTACAAATTCTCATTAAGTTTATTCCAAGAGTAGAATATCTGTGTGCTAGACCATAGCTAAGTTTTTACACACACACACACACACACACACACACACACACGTAGTGGTTCCAGAATATTTTGAACAATATAGCTATTAATTATGTTACTTGACTTATAACCCAGAAATTTAATACTTAAAATATTATTACCTAATCAGCAACTAAAGCTAGCATATTCAGAAGACATAGAATTGTGTTCAGTGATTCACATGAGATATTTATCATGCCTTTTACATGATGCAACATATATCAAATTATCCTTGATTCAATTCTTTTGAATTCAGAAGAGGATTAATTTTATATCAAGTCAGACTGTGACAAGTTTTAATAATATTTAAGCTTATGTATTGAAACATATGATCATAACATTATTATATAACCTGATGTTGAAACATGTAAGAGCTGCTATTAATATAAAACAAACAGATCAATAATCCTTAAGGTTTTGGTTCATGAACCTATAACATAAGTTGCTATATTATAGTGGATCTGAAATAGTTATTCTAATATAGATCATATTTACATAGAGCAAGTTGATAAAGGCTGCCAATGTCTACAAAAGCCTTAGTTAACTGGTATAAGAATATGATTGTTTATTAATTCCAGAGAGCCATAAATAACAATAACTTTAGCAGAATGTTAATACTGTGAGAAGAGAAATGAAAAGGAAACAAGTAAAAGTCAATAAGGACATATGAAATTTCAGCTCTTGTCAGATATCATTTTACACTTGCCACTTCCCATAGGTCAAGCAAAATGCATGCCAAACCCCTATAAAACTGGAAGGAAAAATTCTATCTACCCGTATATATAGACAAGAGTGGGGCTACATTTTACTGTAAGTAAATAATTAGATAAGACCTATTATGCATTCTACCTAATGAGTTAGTTCAGTATCTGTGCAGGCAACTGATAATCTATATTTGTGTTGGACAAGCATTTACCCAGAGGGAATTTCTGATAGTTTATTGGGGTTTATAAGGAAATTTTAAATTCAAACATGTTAAGAAATTTAGTATTATAAGCATTTTGTCCTATCCAATTTATTGCATATTAGCATATGAGAAAAGTACTTTCATTTGCACATTTCCACGGAACATTTGAAAACAATTTGTTCCCAGAAACACTTCTGCATCCCTGTCAGATGCATTCTTGTAAGAAACGCCACCGACATTTTTCCGTTGCTCCTTTCACTATGCGACCCTGCAATGACAGCTTTCTGTTCACCATGTTCAGTATTGATATCCGTATGTCTGATTTCACTCTGTGCTTGTACTCTACCTGCTTATTGAGCCTCAGTAACTTTCTCCAATTTATGGATATATTTTAAAACATTTAATAAAGCATTAAGAATTTTTAATTAAGTGTCCCTATTAAGTCAGGGTTCTTACACTTCTGTTGAGCCAAAATTTTCTCAGGGCCTGTACCTCGAGGCCTATCGAACAGAAAAAGGCCTGGCTCGAGTACTTTGAGGACTGTAGTACTGAGAAAAACCTGGCTCGAGTTTGGGTGAGGATGCGAAAACAAAAATTAGGTAGACGCCCTCCAGACAGAGGGAGGGGCTGGCTGCCTCCTATTGGATGAAGGTATCCAATCACACCGTGTCACTTAAGTTAGGTAGACGCCCTCCAGACAGAGGGAGGGGCTGGCTGCCTCCTATTGGATGAAGGTATCCAATCACACCGTGTCACTTAAGTTAGGTAGACGCCCTCCAGACAGAGGGAGGTGCTGGCTCCCTCCTATTGGATGAAGGTATCCAATCACACCGTGTCACTTAAGTTAGGTAGACGCCCTCCAGACAGAGGGAGGTGCTGGCTCCCTCCTATTGGATGAAGGTATCCAATCACACCGTGTCACTTAAGTTAGGTAGACGCCCTCCAGACAGAGGGAGGGGTTGGCTCCCTCCTATTGGATGAAGGTACCCCCCCATCACACCGTGTCACTTAAGTTATATAATCTGATGCCCACAGTAATAAACCGAGTTCCTGTGTGACTGGACTTTTTTATCACATCTGACTGTCCTGCAACATGGGGCTGAGGAATGGGCAGATAGCAAACTCAGCTTTTCCTGGGGAATAAGGAGGCCGAGCAACTGGAGATTCAAAGAAGCCAGCAGACTTCCATAAAACTAGAAAAAAGATGATAAATAATTACACTCAACCCAATCTCTTTGACCCCTAAGTGCATATGCTTTCCCATTACGTGACAAAGTACAATATCTGTCTTCAGAAAAGTGTTAGCTCTTTGAAGCAACCAAGGGGTTATGTCTCTGACTAAAGGCATATAACAAACAATATGAAGGCAATTTTTATGACATCACTAATTTATTGCCTGTTCTATAATTGCTTATTTTATAATTTCTTATAGCAGAAGGTAACTGTATCTCATCGGTCAAGTTATAGTGACATTTTCCCAAACATTATAATAACTAAAATTTAAGTTGAGATATAATATGTTTAATAATTATTTTCTCTATTTTTATTGTAAAGCATGTATTTTGTTACTGTTAATTCATAAAACCAAACCCTGTTGAGTTAGGCTTATCTGATATAGTCATTGTATTCTAACATCTAGCATCCTTAACCTTCCAATACACATGCGCACACGCCAACACGCGTGCACGCGCGCGCACACACACACACACACACACACACACACATCACCACCACCATCACCACCAACAGCAGCAGCAGCAGCCCCAGCATCACCACCACTACCACCACCACATAAAGAAATATATCACATTCTAAGAGACAAGATCTTAAGACAACAACTGGGCTTCAAAGCAAAGATCCACAGCAAAGTAAAACTAAACTTAAGGGTTTTCTGTCTGAGGGGTAAAGACTCACATATTAGTCTGCAACTTTAATTCCTTTTCTCTGACTTTAATTATTCATTTCAGTTGTTCCATGCTTCTTTGTTCCCCTCATTTAAATACACTTTTACAGGAAGATCGAGGCAATAAGAAAAAATACTTACAATAATTACATCTCATTTCTAATTAGGTAAACAATAAGGACAAAGCCAGTTACCATGGCAAAGGAAGGTTTCAAGGTGTCTGATGTAAGACTATGACCAGAGTCCTGGTGAACAGTGCCTGATAAGACAAGCTGGGAAAGATGGCTCTTTCTCTGCCAGACTAGAAAAGTGATAATCTAGCATGTTTCTTTAGGTTGTTTATATTAATAAACTTGGTTATACTTCTGTAACTCTGAACTTTTGGAAATCTGTAAAGTTTTTAACTTAAGATACAATTACAGAATCATTCAGTCTGGTTTGAACTTACACTGAGATAAAAATGAGCTAATTGTATGTAGTTTGAGTAAAAAGAACAAAAATTGTTTAAGTATCCTTTTTTAGTGAGGAGGGTTTGAGTTAGTTACTAATTTTTTAAATTTTTTATTATTTTATTTATTTTATTGAGCTATCATTTTTTCTCTGCTCCCCTCCCTTCCTTTCCTATCTACTTTAACCCTCTACCATGGTCCCCATGCTCCCAATTTACTCAGGAGATCTTGTCTTTTCTACTTCCCCTGTAGATTAGATCTATATGTCTCTCTTAGGGTGCTATTTGTTGTCTAGTTTCTCTGGGATTGTGATTTGTAGGCTGGTTTCCTTTGCTTTAAATTTAAAAAACACTTATAAGTGAGTACATATGATAATTGTCTTTCTGGGTCTGTGTTACCTCACTCAATATGATGTTTTTCTAGATCCATCCATTTGCCAGCAACTTTCAAGATGTTATTATTTTTTTCTGCTGTGTAGCACTCTATTATGTAAATGTACCACATTTTCCTTATCCATTCTTCGATTGAGGAGAATTTAGGTTGTTTTCAGGTTTTGGCTATGACAAACAATGCTGCTATGAACATAGTTGAGTACATGTCCTTGTGGTACAATTGATAATCCTTTGGATATATACCCCAAAGTGGTGTTGCTGGTTCTAGAGGCAGGTTGTTTCCTAATTTTCTGAGAAATCACCACATTGATATTCAAAGGGGTTGTACCAGCTTGCACACCCAACAGCAATGCAGGAGGGTTCCCTTTACCCCACAACCTCTCCAGCATAAGTTTTCATCAGTGTTTTTGATCTTGGCCATTCTTACAGGTGTAAGATGGAATCTCAGAGTTGTTTTGATTTGCATTTCTCTGATGACTAAGAATGTTGAATATTTCCTTAAGTGTCTTCCAGCCATTTTAGATTTCTCTGTTGAGTGTTCTCAGTTTAGGACTGTACTCATTCTTTTCTTAAATTGGATTATTTGTTCTTTTGATGACCAATTTCTTGAGTTCTTTGTATACTTTCGAGATTAGTCCTCTGTCTGATGTGGGGTTGGTGAAGATCATTTTTCATTCTGTAGGCTGCCATTTTGTTTTATTGACCATGTCCTCTGCTTTACAGCAGCTTCTCAGCTTCAGGAGGTCCCATTTATTAACTGTTTCTCTCAGTGTCTGTGCTACTAGGGTTATATTTAAGCAGCGGTGTCTTGTGACAATGTGTTCAAGTGTACTTCCCACTTTCTCTTCTATGTGGTTCAGAGTGGCTGGCTTTATGTTGATGTCTTTGATCCATTTGGACTTGAGTTTTGTGCATGGTGATAGATATGGATCTATTTTAATTTCTCTACATGTTGATATCCAGTTATGCCTGCACCATTTGTTAAATATGCTTTCTTTATTCCATTTAATATTTTTTGTTTCTGTGTCAAGAATCAGGTGTTTGTCAGTGTGTGGATTGATATTTGGGTCTTCGAATCAGTTTTATTGGTCCTCCTGTTTGTTTTTATGCCAATACCCAGCTGTTTTCAGCACTGTAGCTCTGAGGTAGAGTTTGAAGTCAAGAATTGTGATGTCTCCAGAAGTTGTCTTTTTGTTCAGGATTGTTTTTACTATCCTGAGTTTTTTGCTTTTCCATATTAAGTTGAGTATTATTCTTTTAAGGTCTGTGATGGATTTTGCTGGGATTTTAATGGGCATTGCATTGGAACAATAGGTCTAATTATGAAGCATATTCTAGTATATTTTCTATATATCAACATTATACAGAAATGAGAAGTCATCTTCCTGAATACTCACAGATATCTGTGCCTGTAAGACTGAAAGGTAAACATGAGACTATATATAAACATCACATGAGATAGCACATAGTGCAGGCATTGGGGAGACAATAGCTGCTTTTGCACATCTAATATTACAGGAGCACCAGTTTCCAGAGTTGGTGGTTTCACAGCCCTTTCCTATAAGGTATTCTTCTCCATCAGAGAATCATTGCTCTAGTGGGATAAAATCTGAACACTAATCATATGTGCTGCAACTCCTTCAGCCTCTGACATACATACATTGCATCATATAAACAAGATCAGACAATCAATCATGCTGTTTCAATAATGAATGAATCTTAGATATGAGCAAACAACTGGATTCAATGACAAAAGAAGTCTGTGATGTTCACAGCCATAAACTGTTTAAAAGGAATGAAGCCATTTGATGAGAAACCTAGAAAAGAAACTTGCAGTGAAATTGTCAAGCGATATGTATGTATGTATGTATGTGTATATATATATATACATAATACATATTGTCTTAAATATTGTAAATTGTAAAATGAAAAATTAAAATACTAGTTCTTAAATCAGGTTGATTTTTGTTTTTTTCTATAAATACAAATAACTAAACTTTTAGCAGTTATGTTTTGTTTTGACATTTATGTTAACAATTCAATTGAATGAAAAGTAATAACTCAATATATATTCTTGTAATTTGACAATTTTTTCATATTTTATATTTCAAGGAATAAAACTACAGCTGAAAAATACCTAAGTTAATTATTGAATGTAAAAATATCTGAATACATTTCTAATTTAAATAATCTACCTTAGGAAACTTAAGCAGAATTATGCGAATAATATGATTGTTTTTGTGAACAGAATACCCTAGGACAAGACAGAGTAAATTAGATGTTAGATTTCAAGAATAAATCTTTACTTCTAAGGACTGTTCATCATTGAAGTTGTTATTAAAGCACTCTCATTAGAGAAATTGCTTTAGGTTCCATATCTATGTATGTGATAAAATCACCGAGACATGATTGGTTCTTTGTTTAATTTACTAATCTAACATTTTAAAAATACCTTTATCCAAACATAAGCAAATTGATTCAATACAAGTATACCTAACTCTAGTTAAAATGTGGGTAGTTTGAATAAAAATAATTCAAGATAATGATGATTCTGCTAGAAGCAGCTATGCTAAGATTTTTTATTTATTGTTTTAGATCATATTTAATCAATTTTTAAACATGGGTTGAAAGTGCATGCATTAATTCACCTGTTTTACATGGCAGCAAGTAACTGTCTCTACTCAATAATAGCTACATTGGCTTAATCATGCAAGGAAAGTAGATATTTTCCACTGTGATTCATGTCAAGTCTGACAAATTGATCTCACTTGGACTGCTTGCTAAAATACTCCCATTTGCCTTTTCAATCTCACTGATTCAGCAAGATCTGCACATCAATACATTTAGCTCTTCTGAGCACTATAATAAAAATAATTCTCAGGATGAGGCAAAATGCAACTCTGAGTAGTATGGGAAATCTTAGTTTGAGTACCGTCAAGACTGCTTCCTTGGGGCAGTAGATTAACTTTCCTGTGACTGAATTTCATTGTCTGCTAATTGGGAATAATCTTTGGGAAAGAAAAAATAATTTCCTTCTAATTTCTTAGCTAGAAGTAAATTTTCAAATAATAACTGGCAAAAATAGAGAAACTAAAGTTTATCTTTTGAAGCATGAATCTACAGATAAAGCTGATTTTATTCCACATGAATGACTTTAATTATGTTCTGCCTTAAATCCTGGCCATCTTTTTTCTTATTTTTAAACATTGTTTTCATTGCACTATTTATTTTCTCTGCTACCCTCCCTTCCTCACCCCTTTGTCTTCTACCCTCTTCCATGATCCCCACGCTCCCTAAAGAGATCTTGTCTTTTTCTACTTCCCATGTATATTAGAAAACCCTGGCCTTTTTATGAGCAAAATTGGAATTGTCTTCACTGCTGTAAGCACTGACTACATAGAATCTCACCCCAGCCGTTAGCATCCATTTATATTTTCTCCTGAAATTATAATCCAGTTCATTTCATTTCTAGCATTGTCTCTTTTCAGTTAGCAGCTCATTCATCTGTTTATCCCACCTCCATAGAATATCACATGCTCTCTTTTCTCATAAAATTCACTTCCTACCATAACATCATTATTCTTAATTTGAATCACTTCCTGCAACTCTTTTCTCATCTTCCTACTAAGTTACATAAAGAGTGGGACTTCATAATCATAACTCAATGCCGTTTTCTTTCTCCAGCTCATATTCTGAGGCTTTTCAGATGATGGAACCTCCAGTATAATAGAATGCCAGTAAGGAAGAAAGGATGTATTTCTCTGCACTGATTTTCCACTCCACAAAAGAATATTCTCTGCATAGCCCACTTCACTTGAAATGAGTTATACTTTGACTCAACCTTTCTAGACCAAGAGCTGTAGTTTATCTCCACAAGGTTTTAGGATGTAGGGTTCATATTCCGGACATGGGTTTCCTTTTCTTGTTCTTCTGCACAGTTGAGCACTATTCTCTATGCCAGAAATACTGGAAATGAGCTTAATATTTTTGAGAGTCTTGACAATTCTAATGTTTTATTACTCTATTCTTTTATATTATCTCTTCAAGTCATTTGTCAGGATATAATATATAATTTGTAAATATTTTATATTATTTGTCTTAAGAAATAAAAGCTCTGCTTCGGTGATTACCACTCATGCATATGTGCCCTAGTTAATTGTTGTGTATTTCAATTATCTATTCATTCTTATCATAATTATGTTATACAATTAGACATTCCATCTCTATATTTATACCAGTGAAGAAAAACTTATAAGCCCACAAATGGTTATATTTTTTAAGCACAATGATGCACAGCAATCCAAGTAATGTCTGAACATAATCAGGCTGCCAGACAAAACTGGTGCCTCTATGGTACAACCTCTAGATCAAAGGCTGAGTAATATTTCACAAAAGGAGACTTGGAAATATTATAAGAATGGAGAGATCAGAATGGCTACTTTTAGATATCTTCTAGACATGGTAGGAAAGCTGTACACAAGATAGTCCAGCAGAATGGTTACCTAAACGGTGCCTGCACAACAACACAAGTTGATATGCCAAAGGGTATGAGAGAAAATTCACAAGGCCTAGATGATGATTTGCAGACAATCAATTGCTAATGAAAGAAGGAACATAAGTCTTCTCCGGGGGCAAGCCCCCTTGATAAGTTACCCTGTCCCAAATAATCAGACACAAAACTTGCATATACTAACAACACTTATATGTATCTATACATATAATTTAATGTGAACAGCAATAATAAAGAAATAGAGATTATTAATTTGAAATAAAATTACCAGAAGACATGGGAAGAACATGTAGTACTTATCGAAATACAATCCTCTTATGTAAAATATACAAAATTTTTAAGCAAAGCCCTTCATTAAACCTTAATTAATGTTCTATTTTTTTTTTTTTTTTTTTTTTTTTTTTTTTTTTTTTTTTTTTTTTTTTTTTTTTTAGCATTTACACTGCATTCCTTCCTGGAGAATTAAATCTGCTGTGAATCTGTTGTGACACCTCTACTGTCACTGTACTTTGAAATATAGGGTAATTCGCATTCCAAATATTTAAGAATTAAGGAGTTTTAGTCAAATCTGAATTGAAAACCATTTAAAATCCTATACACTTCTCTTTTTAGTAGAGCATGAAACCTTTTTCTCTCAGTATTAGTGTTCGGATGGAAACCACCTCTAAATTTAAAACTTGGCTCCTGAGTCACTGCCTCCCACCCTGTAAGTAATCCAGTTCCCAGTCAGACAAGGTCACACAATCTTGATACACGTCACGTTGATGATAGCAATCATCTCTCAACCACCTGTTTATAATCTTTTAATCTCCTCAGCTAAACTTTTGCTCTATTTCATTCAGCTACCTACATACATCCCCGTCCGAGGAGTCATCTTCAGCACTGCACTCTCTTGGGAAAAAAATGTCACATAAAGCATAGCATCTGATTGTAATTTTTATCAGTTCAGATACTTTGTCGTTAAATGATTTCTATAATGCTCACCGAGTCCTCTAGTTGTTCACATCTCCTTTCCTGAGCTATTTATGCTCCATTTTCAAGCACAATGTTGCATTTTTTGTATCTCACATTTTTTTTTATTTTTAAGCAATTGGTTGATATTTCATTATGTAAAGATACATTTCTTTTATTTTTTCCTTTCTTTTTTATTAAATTATATAATTTTACAAATTTTCACCTCCTCCCCTCCTCCCATTTCCCTTCCCCTCCCCCATTTCTCTCCCCCTCCCTCTCCAGTCCAAGGAGCAGTTAGGATTCCCTGCCCTGTGAAACCTGATAGAAGAGAAAGTGGGAAAGAGTCTACAACATATAGGCAGAGGAGACCATTTCCTACATATAACCCCAGTAGCACAGACAATAAGGGCAACATTGAATAAATGGAACCTCCTAAAACTGAGAATCTTCTGTAAAGCAAAGGACACTGTCAATAAGACAAAAAGGCAACCTACTGATTGGGAGATCGTCACCAACCCCTCAACAGACAAAAGTCTGATCTCCAAAATATATAAAGAGCACAAGAAACTAGACTTTAAAATGCTAATTAATCCAATTAAAAATGGGGTACTGATCTGAACAGAGAATTCTCAACTGAAGAAGTTCAAATGGCCAAAAGACACTTACGGTCATGATCAACCTTCTTAGCAATCAGGGAAATGCAAATCAAAACAACTTTGAGATACCATCTTACACCTGTCAGATTGGCTAAAATCAAAAACGCCAATGATAGCCTTTGCTGGAGAGGATGTGGAGTAAGGGGAACACTCACCCATTGCTGGTGGGAATGCAAACTTGTGCAATCACTTTGGAAATCAGTGTGGCGGTTTCTCAGGAAATTTGGGATCAACTTACCCCAGGATCCTGCAATACCACTTCTGGAAATATACCCAAGAGATGCCCTATCATACTACAAAAGCATTTGTTCAACTATGTTCATAGCAGCATTATTTGTAATAGCCAGAACCTGGAAACAATGTTGCATTTTGATGACAGAACCTAACATGCAAAATTCATAAATTTCGTGCCATGCTTAGTCACAATCAAATTGTAGTATGGCACAAAAAGGGATTGTATCAGTGATGAGGTGTTATTTCCACTTTTCATCTTTCACACTTTCCTGTCTGCTTGCTATACTATTTTTTATTAATTCATAATGTTCCAGGACTTGAGCATGGATAGTTGTTGATCAGCTATCATAGATTAAAGTGGTCAGGTAGACAGTAGTGGGAATTTATGATACTGAACAATAGAGTAACCAAGTATTTGTTTACTAGCTATTTCAAAATTCTAGAAGAAAAGGTCTTGAGTGCTTTATATTTAACACTTAAAAAATACAGCATAGCTGGATGAGGAGAGGTCCCCAGGCTACCTGAGAAACTGAAATTCAGTGAGTGATGAAAAATGTCAGTCACTTTTCTTCTACAGTAGAGTGCCAACTGGTACATTGTCGATTCTCCACTGGGTGATCTCAGATTCAATTGGACATACGGGGCTTTAAAAACTAAAAATTTAAAAACAGGACATGAAAAAGAAGGAGAGATGTTCTGTAATCAACACAGGCAAAATTAAGCAGGGAGTCGATGATGAAAATGGTCAAGATACATTGTATCAAGGAAAGAAATATTCAAATATAAATAAAAGTATTATGAAATAGTTATAGGTATTTCAGAAATTAGAAGTGTCCAGATTACTTATATAACCAATATACATATTTAATCATGACATGGTACTGCAATATTATGTACATATTATGAACTTTTATTTTCAGTCAGTGAGATAGTCTGTCCTTTTTTGGTCAGAATTTAAGGTTCATTTGAATCCCACCATCTGGAAAAAGTGGGTTGGCATGAATATTTTGCATTGTCCCCTTAAAAATTCATTCTTCATTTTGCTGTCATGCTGAGTATTTCAATAAGCTATCTCCTTGGTTATTCTACTCTTTTTCTGGGCTGTCTTCTTACTAAGTATGATTATGGTTGCCCTGAAAATTGAAAGAGGAGTTTTCTCTTAGCACATTACCTTTCTTCAGTAGTCACTAAACCTTTTTTTTGGGGGGGGGGTTATATAATTTCCTTCTTTCAGTTTATTAACATTTCTTTTATTGTTGTGCTTTATAGTCTGTGAATTTCTGAATGCATTAACACCAACCTAGTGTGATTGTACAGTTCTCTATCTTGGCAAAACAGCTCATTTAAAGTGTAAATTTCTCTCAGTAATTCAATTTAATGAAACAGAAGTACTTTCTTTTAATTTACGTCCAACACACTTTATTGCTATGGAAGAATAATAATAACAGCTTTCTTTGTGTCAGAACAAAACTCAATGTTCTGAAGGCACAAATGATGAGTATATGTCATAAAAACAATGACAGCATGCCTTTCCCCTTATATTCAGAAAGGATATTCTTACCAGTCTTTAAGTGTGGGATCATCTTGATAGGAGCTCAATTTCCCATTTTCTGTCCCAATAGCCATGAAGTGTGCCTATAGACCACATCTTGATAATGTCTAACAGGTGACCAAGATCAGTGAACCTCCATCTAGCCACGAGAAAATACCATAGCCAGCCACTCAGCTCATAACCAGAGGACTTTTCTACAGTCGCGTGAACCATTGCAGTTTCCCAGTGTACACTTTTGGGGCTCCTACTAGACTTACCAACTTGCTCTTCATTGCTTTGCTATTCCTTCTCCTCCTTTAGTTATCATCAGACAAATACTGCTGGGTAAAAATTACTTAATTAGTTTGAGTAGTATTTTGAGAGTTTCTTTTGTGTGTGTTTATGTTTATGTTCACCGAGGAAATATAATATGACTTTTAACAAATTGGTAGAAAATAAAATGATAGAAATTTGCATCAATAACTAGTTTTACATCCTTGACAGTTTTTACATTTTATCTTCAGCATTAGTCTTTGTACAAAGAGAAGATTGAGTTTTCTTATTCTCTTGTGGATACTTAAGAATCAGTGCAGTGTGTGGACCTGAGGCTTGCTCAATAAATCCTTGTCAAATAAAAGTTATTAAAAGATTGTTAGGGATTTATCATCACTAAAATCTGGATTTTGTCTCAAAGGTAATAATTGCCCAGTGGGCTTCAGCATGTTCTTTGTCTACTTCAGACTTTGAGCAAATATAAATTAATGAATCTGGAAATACAAACATGAGTTTTCTCTTCCCAGTTATGTTAACTAAGGCAAAAGGGTATATAGCAGTCTGTGGTTTAGAATATTTGAAATAACCAATTTAGCATTGATTCTCTAAATCTGTGTAAAAGAAGTAAAAGCAGATTATCAAAATAATGGTATTAAGTTTAAAGAAAGAGTGAATCTGTGTCCTGTGAAAAAGAAATTAAGATGATATGAATACTGAGAATATATCCTAAAATTGCTATACTACTGTGGTAACATGATCTTAATATATTTTAGATAATTTCAGTAAGAGATATTATATTGATACTTTTATTGAAACATCTTCTGCAACTTACATGTAAAAAACAAAAATATTATTTTTGAAAGTATTTTTCTTGAAAATGAACAGATCTTCTTTTAATAGGTGCTAAGCTGAATCTACCTCAAAGAATAGTATCTATATTCTGTGGTTCTTAAGTGCATCCTTCTGCCTGATTTCCCTTTTGAGCAAATTGGTGGGGAGAGAGTGGGAACTTGAATTGGTATTTTTTTAAATCTAATAAATAAACAAAGAAATGTTTTTAAATTTTAATGGGTTAAATAGGCCAAACTCAATGTTGTTTTTAATATTAGTTATTTTATACTGATAAATCTGCCTATACTGACTTGATTTAAGTTTTAGATTGGTCCTAGAATATATTGTGAATATTTTAAAATACAAACACTCATGTATTTGAAAGGTTTTTATATAAAAAAGTTTCACCTAGAAAAGGTGATTTATCTATTCCCTTTACATGTTTACATTAAATTATGCTGTTTGAGTCAATAAAATATAGGCATTGAATAATTCTTTATTCAAAATCAAAAGCTATCTTTTCCTGACATCACATACCTGACATGGGTTAGAATAAGATAAAATTGTGTCAACCTTAAAACAACTGCCAACTAAAGCACTTTAATGAATAATGCATAACTAAAATTCCCTAAGTATATTAAGAACCTGTGCTACAACTACAAGGAACTTCAGTCTCAAAAATCAAATGCTATACCTGCAGAGTCTCAGAACTCCTTTGATTACAGTATTTCTCAGCTTTCATGTGGCTCTGAATAATTCATATTGCATTATTCTTTAGGTATTTCTGGTATTCTAATTCTCAGCACAACAACTTTCTAGAACAGAATTAGTAAAAAAGTATAGGTTGTCTATGTGCCATGATCTAGAATTATTTTTTTTCTGTGTTTATATCTTAATGAGTTTGTGAAATGTGTAACAGAACAGCCAAATCCAAAGTCTTCTCTTGATTCTGATTCTATGCAGTGTAATGAGAAAAGCTATACTGAAGCAATTATCTTAGTTTTACAGTAAGTACATTAAAATATCACTTGACTCTCTTCTACAATGTTGTTCAGCATTGTAAACCACTTTAAACCTTTACAAAGGATGTAAGTGATAATTCTCAGCATCCTTATTCTTCAAGCATAGTTTAAATCGATAATATATAGGCAGTTTGCGAAGCAATGGTTTGGTGTCTGAGGTATTATTTACCTCTGCTTTAGATGGCATCATTGTGTTTACTAAAATGTTTACTATGGAATGGAATGGCGTGTGATGTATATAGGATGAATGTGATTAATTCTAACAATATTTTTGCTGTATACAGGTAGGAGGAATGTTATGCATTCATTTCACTGAAGCCACTCTAGAAATCTAACTTCCAAGCCTCAGTTTTACCTTATATACACCTTGATAGGTACTTAAAGAGAAGCAACCTCACTTGTGTTACTTACATTGATATTTGTTTGACTGGATAGGATATGAACTATAAAAACATACAGACATAAAAGCCGGGCGGTGGTGGCGCCAGCACTCGGGAGGCAGAGGCAGGCGGATCTCTGTGAGTTCGAGACCAGCCTGGTCTACAAGAGCTAGTTCCAGGACAGGCTCTAAAGCCACAGAGAAACCCTGTCTCGAAAAACCAAAAAAAAAAACCATACAGACATTAATATGCAAAACTATACAATTAGAAGAGGAATTGGAGTTTAGAAATTTATTTAAATTTTCTTGCTATTAGGTCTCCAAAGTATCGTTCTAATGTTATAGCTGTATGTTATTTCACTCTACATACAAGAATTTTGTATGTGGATGTGTAAGAACTGAAGTTATACTTCTATATAATATTCATCCCCTATAACTTTAAACCTATTTCAGTATTTTGTATACCATGAAAGAACTTAATAACAACATTGTTAGATTTATAATATATAGCCTGCAAATATTCCAAAATTTCATAATCCAAAATCAGTTAAATATAGAAAATTAATGAAGGAAATGAAAAAAATTATTTTGGCTTTGGAACTGTTATTTCTCAAATCCATTCAAGTCAACTTGTTATTATCATTGTTACTATTTTTGATACTCAATTTGCTTTTGTTATTGAGACAGTCTCAATATGTAACTCAGGCTAGTCTTTTTTATTTGTTTATTTATTTATTAAAAATTTCCACCTCCTCCCATCCTCCCATTTCCCTCCCACTCCCCCCACTGCCCCTCCCTCTCCCTCTCCAGTCCTAAGAGAAGTCAGGGTGCCATGCCCTGTGGGAAGTCAAAGACCCTCCCCCCTCCATCCAGGTCTAGGAAGGTGTGCATCCAAACAGACGCCATTTAGGACGCCAAAATGATGTGGGAGATTTGAAATAACCAAAAATAGTCCTTTTAGAAATAATCAGTTTTAATAAGGGGAGAAAATAAACTTACAGAGCCAAGATTCCAGGGAGAGCGAAGAACCAGGAGGAAAGGGGGGAAAGAGAGCGGGCCTACCCTAAACCAGGTTCTTTTAAAGGTATCCTCCACCCCTGGGGTGGCCACGCCCCTCAAACAAGGAAGTGGTCGGCCGCCCCAACATCTCCCCCTTTTGTCTAAATAAGACAGATACAAAAACCAAATAGAACTATATACAATGGGAGCAGGTCATATAAGATTACAAGAAGCAAACAATATTGGGCAAGGAACATATAACAGAAATCCTCTTGCTTTTAATTCTGGAGTTGTGAAACTATAGGTGTACATTATTAGCTCAAAAATCTCATTTAACAATAATTTATTGTGACTATTGCTAATTATTATTAATTGTATAATTTTGAGCATGTCTTTATATGAATAGAATCAGTTTTCAAACAATATGGCTATGTCTCAATGCCATTAATGCAAATCCATTTATTTTCCAGTACTTCATTATGCAAATTAAACCATTATTGTGTTTATTTATGCTGTTATGTTTACTTTTCTCATATAAGTATTACTATGTGAGATATGGTGCATATATAAGGGCTCTTGGGGTGTGAAAATTACTGTTACATGTTGAATATTGTAAAATGTGTAAAATAATGTCAAGTTGTCTCACAAGTCATTTTATTGTACATTCTCAATCAATGTATCACATCCTCTCAGCTTCATATTTTTCCCATGCCTGAAATGTTCATCAGCTGATTCAAGGTGACCTTTAGCTTTGAAAGTTTTACATTTCGTATTGGACTCATTACAGCCCTGATCATTTGATCAGTCATTAACCAGAGTATTCCTACAATTTACTTTGAAGCTCTAGTTAGCATCTACAATCATTTATTTTATTTAAGATTTGAAATTTCACAGGGCAGTAGTAGCACATACCTTTAATCCCAGCACTTGGGAGGCAGAGGTAAGGAGATCTCTGTGAGTTTGAGACCAGCCTGGTCTACGAAGTAAATTCCAGGACAGACAGGACTATTACACAGAGAAACCCTGTCTCAAAAAATAAAGAGATGATAGATAGATAGATAGATAGATAGATAGATAGATAGATAGATAGATAGATAGATGATAGAGATGATAGATAGATAGATAGATAGATAGATGATAGATAGATGATAGATAGATGATAAATAGATAGATAGATGATGATAGATAGATAGATAGATAGATAGATAGATAGATAGATGATAGATAGATAGATAGATAGATAGATAGATGATAGATAGATAGATGATAGATAGATATAGATAGATAGATAGATAGATAGATGATGGATAGATAGATGATAGATAGATAGATAGATGATAGATAAAAAAAACAAAAACAACAACAATAAAAAAAGGTTATGAAATTTCTATGATCAATCAATTGAAAGTTTAAGAGTAAATTTCCTGAAGAAAATTTACTTCAGTATGTATCATTAAATACTGCTCAGATCCCAGTCCTTTCTAAAGGTTAATAAATATTAATTAGATTCAGACACAATAAAATCCCGTTCCTTACTCCATGACAGCCCTCAAATCCTCAAATTGACATGAGCAAGTTTCATTTAGCACTCTGTCTGTAGGTCAGTCCTTTTCCCTTCCATCCTTACCTCCCTTTCTTTCCTCACAGTTTGACTTTTAATACAGTCAAAAACAGAAAACAGAGAAACTTTTAAAATAATCAAAAATTAATCTTAAATTAGTTAAGTCCAAACTATAATAATATATACTCTACTTACCAGTTCCTATATGTCTCTGCTTTTACTCAATATATACAGGCAATTAAACACATTTAAATTCTTTTTTGAATGCAATGATTTTTTTTTCAGTTCAAAAAAAAACCTTGCTGGTCAGAATAAATTAAGCAATCTTTATAAAACATAAAATTATTTGTTATCATCTGTTTAGTGCCAAAGAGTATTGTGGTATTGTGTTGGGAGCAATGAGATCCCAGATCTTGAATTTCTTGTAATCCCCTGATCTGAGTGCCTACAGCTGCTCTGGGCCCGAGACCTTCAGGAGTTCCTGATGGCAGGAGAGTGGTTTCTGGTGGGTTTGGCTGGGGCGTGGCTATTTCTATATAATCTGCCCCTGAACACAATAAAGGGAGCATTCTTGGGGAATTCAAGGATGACCGGTGTCTGTGGTCTGTGTCTCTGTGTCTCTGTCTCCTCTCTCTCTCTCTCTCTCTCTCTCTCTCTCTCTCTCTCTCTCTCTCTCTCTCTCTCTCTCTCTCTCTCTCTCTCTCTCTCCCTCTCTCTCTCTCTCTCTCTCTCTCTCTCTCTCTCTCTCTCTCTGTGTGTGTGTGTGTGTGTGTGTGTTTTAAACTCTTGCCCCTTGCCCGAAGCTCTGTAACTGGGTAAAAGCGCACTGAATGCAGACACGGGGGACACCGTGCGCGGCAGTATTTATTGTATAGGTAGAAACTCTAAGGATGTCCAACTTAGTTTATAGTATGGCACATCTGCACACTCAGAGGGCATGCATACATTTATTCTCTCATAGAATAGGACTTTCTGGCAAGAGGAAGTGACTCCCAAACATATGTAGTGTAGTTAAAAAATACTGCAGGCCAACTGGCCAACATTTCAGAATGTTGCTGAGAGAAAACTGGAGAGAGGTTTCTATTCATGTGAAGTGATGTGGTCAGAATGTAGCTTACCGCACATGGGCTTAGATTCTAGTTTATTTTGAACAGAACCTTTAAAAAGTGTTTCTGAATGGAGAGCAGTGCTATATTTAGCTCAAGAAAAAGAGGAATGAGAGCCACCATCTAGAGTGCTGTATCAAACTGCTAGCAACAGGAACTAGAGAAAAGTTTTCCACTGTAGTTTTCCTTAATGGTTACTACATCAAGAAACCCTGTAGTTCAAAGGTAATTGTAATAGTGAAATAAATTTCTTGATTTTTCAAAATTAGAATTTTTTTCTGAACTAGTACTACATTGTCTAAATCACAAACATTCAGATTTTGTTCATGGCTTACAATAGTGATATTGTAGAAAATATATATTTTGTGACACAGGATTCTATTTTATTTATATCTAGGATTTTTGTTGAGAAGTCATTCATTACAGAGTGCCAAACTCTGTTCTTTATGTACATTTTTAATATAATGGCAAAAATGATATTTTTGTTAAAAGTGTAAACTATGTAAGTGTGTTTCTTCTCTTTTATATCTGTGATGAAATTTGTTACTAATAAGCTTTTTGAGATTTAATTTAATATTAATCTTAGAAGTAAAACCAGACATTGATTAAGAAAATTTCAATAATTTAGAAGAAAACACTATAGAAAATCACAAATTATACAGCCTAGCATGGTGTGATTACTGGGCAATATGAAGATAGAATTTCAATGCCAATATTCCGTTAACAGAAAGTCTCCAGAAAATGAGGTGATATTGGCAGAATGAATGTGAACTTTAGAAGTTTATTTTGATACTTCTTATACAGAAAGAATTAATCAAATTGATATGTAAGAAAATTAGTTAAGCAATGTGAAAAGTTTTGCAGCCCAATAAACCTCTCGACTGATATAATAATCCAAATTAGACCACGACAAGCCAAATTAGAACAAGCACAGGTTTAACGGGTACCAATGCTCCTCGGTGACCTTCAGGCCCCCAGAGAAAAGACAGGATAGGAAGAGTGGAAAACCATGTTTGTTTTTTTTTTTTCTCTTGGGGAGGGCAGTCTAAATACCCTGTGGCTGGGGAGAGGTCTTCATTTGGCAGGTTTTCTCAGAGGTGGAGGCTGGACTAAGGCAACTTCTACCCAAACATCCCAGACTCTTTGGGTATATGGATGCCAGGGACAGAGGTGAGTTTCTACCCAAAGACAATGGAAGAAATAAAGCAGAAGACAGCAACAAAGAAATTATTGAGCAATTTTACCAAACCCTCTGCAAAGAGCACCAGTGACAATCACAGAATTCCTCTCAGTAATATGATACATGTATGATACATGTCAAAATGTTGTATCTTCAAAATCAGTCAGAAACACAAATTTTCTCTGTTCTTAGCAGAATAATTTTAAAAGTAGATATGGGATTAGTATGCAATGTATGTATGTGTTCACATACCACAAGCTATTAATATGTAAAATGAATGCATATTACTGAAATATAAAGTGATTAAGCATATAAAGACTGGTGAAACCAAAAGTTTTAAAGATAAATGTTGTGAATTTGCTGTCATATATATATATATATATATATATATATATACATATATATACACATATATATGTATATATATATACATACATACATATATATTTTTGAATTGCCAAAAAGCAATCTAATAAAAAGGAAGAAGTTAAAACACTTTGGTGAGAAGATAATAAATGTACTACATGTCTGGACAAGGGATGAGTGTTTGAAAAAACCCAATGTAAAATTAATGTAATGTAGTTGGGATTTTCTTTGGGCTGCCAACCAGCACCCAAATAAGACACAGAGACTTAGTGTTAATTATGAATGCTCAGCCTTAGCTTAGGCTTGTCTCCCTAGCTCTTTTAACTTAATTTAATCTGTTTCTATTCATCTATATTTTGCTTGCTTTGGGGCATTTTACATTTCTTTCATTTACTATATCCTTCCTTCCTGCTTTTTCTGTTCCTGCCAGCTGGTCCCTGGAATCTGTGTGACATCTTTTCTTTCTTCATAAGAACCTAAATTCCTTTCCCTGCTTAAGCTCCCTGCCCGGCAGTCCCACATTTATGTCCTCACTTGCTATTGGCCATTCAGCTTTTTATTAGACCAATAAGATGCCTTAGGCTCACAGGTAAAACAGCATCACATCGTAACATAGTTAAGCAAATATTCTGCAACATAAAAAATACAACACATCTTTATATAGTTAAATAAATATTTCACAACAATGTATTGATAAAGTGTTGCTCAATGGTAAAACAATTGCCTAGAATATGTGAGGTTTCATATTTTTACCCCTGGTTATACAAAATAAAAAGAATACATAAGGTCGTGTTAATTGAAAGAAGTGAGACAAAACAAACATAAGACAGTTAATCCTCAGTATAACTATAAACTTTATTCTGTACAAAGTAAGATATTATTTTTAAGATTAACAATAGATGTGTTGTAGCAACAATAATTCAGTGTTTCAGGGACCAACAAAAGCAGCAGAGAATAATCACATAGAATAGGAAAACAGTCAGAAATAGGATTAATTGTGACTGACTTTTTAGGGAGTCTATTTTTGAATTCAGCCTAAATATCTCACAAAAAATATCTTCTCAAATCTAGCAAGAATCAGTTGAGAAAACATTGAATGTTAATGAATATAATACTAATGTATTTGCAACAAAAGGCTTGGGAATCACTATGCTCCTAATTGAATGAATATTATTTGGACCAAAAACATTATGAACATTGACTAGGAAGCAACAGTAAGAAACTCAATTTTTGTGAGTTATAATGAAGTATGTTTTAAACTGCGTTAGAATAAGTTTTTGTGTGTCTAGAAAAACTAAACATGCACTTGACATATTAAAAATCTCCTTAATATTTACTCAAAGAATCTAAAAATTTTTGCTTATAAAAGTGGGGCACAATTATTTATAGTAGCTTTGGATACAGTTGTCAAAACCAGGGAACATTCAGAATACTGATTGTTGAGTGGGTAAATGAAGTATGGTACATTTAAACAATAGAATATCATTCAATGTTTAAATTAATTGAACTGGTACTGGAAAAGTTATCAGTTGTTAAGAGTACTCCTTGCTCTTGCATATCCCAGATCCCATTTGATGGTACAAAGGCATTTTTAATTCCAGTTTCTGGGGAACCCAACCCTATCCTAGCTCATACAGAGGCCCAGCACACATGCAGTTCAGATATATACACACAGTCCAAACATTCACACATATATAATAAAATAAAACCAATGAACAATCCATCCAGTGAAATAAAAGGGTGGCATTTACAAGTATATTATTTAATAAAGAAAGCTAAGTTATAAAGGTACATACTTATGTGGCTTTTATAATATGATGTTCTGAAAGGCAAGACGATGAGGATATTGTAAAAAAAATGTATAGTTATGGGAATAAAAACGGAGCACAAGAAAAAAATGTGGAGGCTGGAGAAATGTCAAGACAATGGAAATACATTGTAAGTTACTATAACCATGCTTTCAAATAATGATATAAATGCTAACAAACAGAGGAAGCACAGCCTTACTACAGAAGGTATGAAAGTGACCTGCTGATGTTGTCCATTGTAATCACTCTACTACTTTAATATGTGAATCTTATTGACCTGAGTTGCTCTGCTCACATGGAAGGAGAAGTTTATGGAAAGTCTGTAGTGGTCATTTTCTGAAACTTGTAAGGCAAAAAGTAAAAGAGTCTATGGACATAAAAATCAGGATAAATCAAGTGTGAACTGTTTCCAAATAATTATAAGTTGTAAGAAAGAAAATAACTTACTTAACCAAGAAGGAAGCTGATTTGGACTACAGCATATTTACTAGAAGTGTGCCTTTTCTTTTTTGATATCAGGAACATAAAAATATATGTACGATATATAAACTTTTTCATTATCTAGTACTTGAGTATTCCAGTTGAATTTACTACCACCTCTATAATAATTAATTATAAAGCCAGGTTCTATAATTGCTCTTTCCTGTGGCTCTTTCAATAAAATATATTCAAAGATTTTATTATTGAAAAAATATTCTTATATTTAAAGTTTTTACCATTTTTTATCATTATTGGTACAATTATACTATATTTCAAAGAACTAAATTTTGATTGTAGAAACTACCATTTCATTAGTTAATGTGTTTTGAATTCTGAAAATGGCTCTAGAAATGTAGTAATTCAAAAATTGATTTATGCATTTGTGTTTGTGTGTATGTGTCTCTGTGTGTGTATGTGTGGGAATGTGTGTATTTGTGTTTTGTCAATGTATGTGTATGTGTTTGATAAGTGTGCATTTGTGTGTGTGCATATTTATATTTCCAGTATTAATTAAGTGCTAAACTTGTTTAAAGCATATTCACTAATGAGATGCCAGGAGTGTTTTATGATAAAAAGATGCATGTTCCATCAGTCCCACTCCAAGTGGACTTGGTCGTCTCCCATTAGTTCTGTCCTGCCGTCTCAGTGGGTGAACGCATCCCTCATGGTTCTGACTTTCTTTCTCATGATCTCTCTCCTTCTGCTCCTCATCAGAACTTTGGGAGCTCAGTCCGGTGCTCCAGTGTGGGGCTCTGTCTCTATCTCCATCCATCGCCAGGTGAAGGTTAAGGCTCACAGTAAGCCCGTCCATGCTGTAGAGTTCACATTCATTGCCGTTGTCCTTGGTTTCTCAGTCCTCCTCCATCGTCAGCCACATTCAGAGAGCCCGGTTTGGTCCCCTGTTCCATCAGTTCCATTCCAACTGGACTTGGTGGTCTCCCGTTAGATCTGTCCCACCGTCTCAATGGGTAAACGCACTCCTCACGGTCCTGACTTCCTTGCTCATGGTCTCCCTCCTTTTGCTCCTCATCGGGACCTTGGGACCAAATCGGACTCTCTGAAAGTGGCTGATGGTGTAGGCTGACCGAGAAGCCAAGGACAATGGTGATGGGCTTGGTCTCTACGACAAGGACGCGCTCTGTGTGAGCCTTGTCAGTTTGGTTGCTCACCTTCCTGGACCTGGAGGGAGTTGGGAGGACCTTGGACTCAACATAGTGTAGAGAACCCTGATGGCTCTTTGGCCTGGAGAGGGAGGGAGTGGGGGTATGGGTGGAAGGGATGGGAGGGAAGGGGGAGGAGGAGGGGAGGAGATAGCAATTTTTAATAAAAAATAAATAAACTGGAAAAAAAAAGATGCAATTATCTGCTAGAGATCAGAATAAAATAGTAATTTGGGTTTTCAATGAGTCAGTTAAAGATGAGTGGTATTTTTTTTTCCTCATGGTTTATTTTTTTTATATTTAAAAATTTCCATCTCCTTCCCTCCTCCTCCCTCCTCCCTCCCCTCCTCCTCCCCCTTCCCTCCCATCCTTCTCCCCCTTCCCTCCCCTCCCCTCCACCCATACCTCCCCTCCCTCCCTCTCAAGGCCAAGGAGCCATCAGGGTTCCCCACTCTATGCTAAGACCAAGGTCCTCCCAACTCCCCCCAGGTCCAGGAAGGTGATCGACCAAGCTGAGAAGGCTCCCACAGAGCCCGTCCATGAAGAACAATCAGAGCCCAGAGCCATTGTCCTTTTTAAGAAGCAATTCATGTAAAAGTTTCCTTGCAGTAATATCTCATCACCCAACTGCAAATAAAAGTATAACAGCCATTCCTCTCTGACTATTTTATTGTATTATTTTCCAATCCATTAACCATAACAAGTTAATGCAAATGCACATATGCATTTTACCAAGTTATTGGAATATTATGTATTATGAAGTCAGAAATTGAAAATTATTTAGGAAGCACTTTAATTTGTCACCTCTGAGGTAGCCTTCATATTTTAGAAAAAGTACCAGCCTGTGTAGTTTTTAATTGTTCCTCTAATATTTATGTTTTTAAGAGACTTTCTAAATGTTTACCAGTGGCAGACCGCTGTTTACACTCATCATTCATTCGGGACAGAGAGAAGGAAAACATTTTAGTTGTTATCTCAACAAACTCAGCAAATGTAAACAATATGTTTATTTTCATGAGCTATTTGTTAAATGATCTAAAACACAACTTAACACTATTATTTGATATTCATGTTTTTATTTTAATAGCCTTTTAATGTAAAATATATGAAACTATTAGGCTTGGCAATCATGTACAATTTACTTTTAAATATATTTTATATTGGACTAGACTGTGTTTGTTTCTAAGGTTCTTTCTTTGAGTTTGGGGCTTGAATCAAATTGTATGGTCTTGTTATTATGAAGAAACATGTTCCATGATAAAAATGAAATTCAATGAGAAAATATGTATAAAATGTGTATACATATGTGTGAATTATAAATAGTCCTCATTGAATTCATGTATTTAAATTATTGTGATACTGTTAATGTGCAAGGCACGTGTTACCAGTGGTATTTTTATCTAATTGGCTTGGAGAGCAGATGTTGTAGAGGAAATGAGAAGTTGGGGTAGCCAGATTGGAATCAAACATGAAGAGTGAGAAGTTTGTATATAGAGAATTTATTTCAAGAAGACAAGACTGGAAAAAGCATTATAATGTAGGCCTGCAGTTCACCTTTGGAGTATTTTGAGAGAGAGAAGAAGAATAACACATGTGCTAAGTTAGAACAAGAATAGGGGAAAGTAGGAGGCTGAAAAAAGTATTTTCTTTTGTCATAGATTTGCCTAAGGCTTCCAGTCTATAACAAAACTGCTGAGAAAAAGTTCTTCAACAGAAAATAACAATGTATGAACAGAAGTGAAAAATGTGATCTTTGTTCACCCTCAGAAGCAACATTTCAGCCGCTTCTGTTGGAATTCTCATTTTAGGCAGAAAATAGAAAAGATGCCTAATTTCTAAAAATGAAATATTAAATTATTAAAAATCTTAACCAGACGTGTGTTTTAACTTTTGCTAGGTAGAATTTGAGGCAGAGATCTTGAAAGCAACAAGCAAATATTCAGTCATTAAAAAGTATATTACATTTAGCAAGTGTGTGGGACAGCATTTCTCTCTCCCTGACCCCTGACCCTGTCCCATCTGTGTTCATGTGTGTGTGTGCATAAAATATCTTATTAGAATTCAGAAATTTTGTTCCAAGAAGCAATAGACTTGGAATTTAGGTGAAGTAAAAATACTAGAAATACTTTTATATCTAAAACAGAGTGACATTACATGATTGCAAGTTGTCTTTAAAACTTTTAATTTTTAGATCGTAATTTCTCAAAATCCATGGTGACTTTTTGAAATCTATTTTTTCTCATCCTGGTTTCTGCTTCTACTTCTAGGAATAAATTTCAAGGAAAGTATAAATAATTTTATAATTTTATAATTCTCTAATATGAATGTAAACTTTGTGCAGCTTGATCTGTTGGGGTGCTGGCAAAGTCAAGGTTTAGGCTTGAGGGAAAACGTGATGATTGATTAAAAATGACAAAAACTGCTTAGGTGTTCAACTTAGAGTAATGAACTTGAACATATATGTTGGTAATGGGTTGAGTGATGACTTGACATTTAAGTGCACTTGTTACTCTTACAGAAGTCTACTCCCTGTGTAATTCCAGTTCCAGAGGATTTGATGCTCTCAATGGCCTTCATGGCCTCTTTATGTACTTATACATCTGCTGCACAGATATACAGGCAGGCTAAACACCCATACATATGTATCAGAAATAAATATTTGTATAAGTATGTGATTTATTGTATAAACATGCATATGCTTATATACATAAAATCTATAATGTGAATATGTTGGATTAAACAAAGATATTTTCTATGAATTGAGCTCAAAGTTTATGCAGATTGAGAACATATAAGTTTAAGACATATGATAGACATGTCACTTAATCATTCAGTCTTTAATTTGGTTTCTTTTCTCTTTTACTCCTTCCCCACCCCTAGCAAGGTTTTACTATGTGTCTCTCAATGGGAGGTTCAAGCAGTAGGTTCTTGATAGAGACTGTTTTGGTTTTGTTGGTGATGGTTTTTGTTGTTTTGGTTTCCTACAAGTGTTGAAGTTAGAATATATTTGGGTTGTAAGTAAATTTGGAATTGTGTGTTGACATAATTTAAAACAGTCATTCACATTATATTTTCATGTCTATCATAGTAAATGACTATATTTTTAAAGAAATTTGCCACAAAAATTATTTAAATGGTAGAGATCATAAGTCCTTAATACAGGATTCATTTATTCTAGAAGGTACAAAAAAGAATCAGTTTCCTTGTTCTGCTGGTTTCCAGAGAGTGCATTCCTTAGCTTTCTTGGAAAGCATATGAAGTCAGATGGAGAAACAGGACGGAGGGTACTTCCCTCATTCTCAAAGCATATCAGTCCAAATTCTGCTATCCTGAAAATAACTCCCCTCTTGCCTCCTTATTGCATGACCTCTTTTCATTAAAGGATGCTACGTTGAGTCACAAAACATGATAGCTTTTAAACTGAGATCTGTTTATTTTTATGGTTTCATGGATTTGAAAGACAGGGTTTAGTGGGTGCTTTTCAATGACTGAAATATATTTTCACTGTTTAACATAAAAAGAAAACATGAATGCATTGTTTTAGTTCTATGGGATTGTGTTTTGTAGGCTGGTTTTCTTTGCTTTATGTTTAAAAACTACTTATGAGTGAGTGCATGTGATAATTGCCTTCCTGGGTCTGGGTTACCTCATTCAAAATGTTGTTTTCTTGCTCCATCCGTTTGCCAGCAAAATTCAAGATGTCATTATTTTTTCTGCTGTGTAGTAATCTATTGTGTAAATGTACCACATTTTCCTTATTTATTCTTCAGTCGAGGGGCATTTAGGTTGTTTCCAGGTTCTGGCTATGACAAACAATGCTGCTTTGAACATAGTTGAGCAAAAGTCCTTGTGGCACAATTGAGAATCCCTTGGATATATACCCAAAAGTGATATTACTGGATTGTGAGGAAAGTTGTTTCCTAATATTGTGAGAAATCACCACACTGACATCCAAAAAGGCTCTACACGATTAACATAGTTTATATTTTTTTGTTTGATTCTTCCAAATAAGTGTAGATCTATTATAGCTACATTGTTCCTGGAAAAATGAACTCACTACAAGGTTCATTTTTTTTTTTTTACTATATTGGAACTGGAAAACTTTGCTATATTTAAAACAGAAATCTTTCAATATTAAAATCTCCTCAATTTGAGAGTTTATCATCCAAAAAAAAAAAACTAGCCTATTGTAAATCTTAGATATAAAACCACAGCGCCCATGAAGAGTTGTGTCAAGCATGAAATGAATACTTCTGAGACACTTTTATGAGAAATATATTAAATTCAATAAGTTCTTTTGCTCCAGAACCCTGCAGAGTTTAGTGAAATAACTGTAGATTTGTCTCTGTTAACTAAAAAGAAAAATTTGTATTAGCATTTGTATGCTGATAGCAAGTTTATTACACATAGCTCCTACATTTTACAGCCCTAGGTATGATTAACTTTTGTTAATGGATTGTGTGTCTCTGAGCTATATTCAAATACAGCATGTGATATATTTGAAAGGTTTCATTATTATGACTTTAGTTCTAAAGTTGTGACATACTGTCATGCTGCACTTAACTGTGTATTAGTGTTATTCCACCAGTATAAAACGCTGTACTGTTTTTTAATGTAATATCAAATAAGATAAAAATTCCATAACAATTTTCCTTTTACTTTTTCTTGCTTTTTCCATTAGAAATTTTATTAAGTAACGTTTTAACTGTGTCTTGTCTACCTTGTACTCAAAATCTTAAAGCCAGAGTCAAATGTTATGAAATATAGTTTGATTTATGGTAAATTTTCAATTAAGCTATCATTGATTTATCAGAAAAATATGTCCCCATTACAGACATATCAATGACAGACATAGTCTGAATCTCTTTTGTACTATAATCTTTAAATTTGCATACTTCTTAATTTAATAAAGTGTATATCTAAAGTATAAGTTCAAAAGTTCAAGGTTGTCATCAAATTGAAAGTGAGTATGTCGCCAGCTTGAGACTACTAACAATATCAGGAGGGGTCAAGGACTGCACAACAAATGTAATGGCTCATAGGGACTCACAGAGACTTAACCAAGTGTCAGAACGTTTGTATGGATCTGGCCTGGATCCACTGTATATATATATGTGTATATATATATATATATATATGTTATGGTTATGGTTATGTGGCTTGGTATCCTTGGCAGAATCCTAATAGTGAGAACAGGGGCTGTTTCATGATGTATTGCATGCTTTTGGGACCTTATTCTTTCTATCTTTCTGGACTCCCCATGGAAAGTCTTACCTTTTCTGAGGACTGGATGTGGATGCAGGGTTGGGGGAGAATATAGAGGAGCAAGATGAGAGGAGGGAGTGGAAACTGGGATTGGTATAGAAATGTAAAAAGACTATTTTCAAAAATGAATAAATAAAGCTAAGCAGTGAAGGCACATGCCTTTAATCCCAGCACTCAGCAAGCAGTTGCAGGAGGATCTCTGTGATTTCAAGTCCAGCTTCGTCTGCAAGAGTTAATTCCAGGAAAACTTCAAAGCTACAAAGAAATCCTCCTCGAAAACAAAAAAATTAATATAATAAACATATAAAATTAAAAAACAAATGAATTTAATTATTTTACATCCAGACTCCAGTTTGACCTCCTTCCTCTTATACGAGTCCTTTCCCCCATCCCTTTCTGTTGCAAAAGCACACACACAAACACACACACACATACATACCACACTAACACACACATCCTACATACAACACACATGTGCAAGGACATACACACACCACAAACATATGCAATGCACATACAAAAAAGAAAAAAATAACATTTTATCTTTTACAGGGGGGATTATAGTTAAGAGATTGCCATATATTCTATAAGAAACTTTGGACAATGAAACAAGTTTGAGATTATTATAGATAGACTTTTGACATTGGACGGAATGCATATTTTGCATTCTAAAATGGCTATAAGCCTTTTGGGTATCAGAGAATGGAATGTGATGGTTTGAAAAAAATAGCCTTCAAAGAGAGTAGTGCTATTAGGAGATGTGGCATTATTGATTGAAATATGTCACTCTGGGGGAAGACATTGAGGTCTCTTTTGCTCAAGCTTTCCTCAGCATGACAATCAGTTGGCTTCCTATTGCCCACAAAATCTAAGACTCTAAGTTTTTCCTACAGCATCATGTCTATCTGCATGTCACCATATTCCCCATTATGATGATAATGGACAGAACCTCTGAAACTCTAAGGAAGATCCCTCAATTAAATGTTTTCTTTATATTTCCCATGCTCATTGTGTCTCTTCACAGCAATAAAAACCCAAATTAAGGCAAACGTTATTCCATTGACAGTACAAAACAGTATTTAAATGCTGGTGATACTAAGCCAAACACAATCAAGAGGTTAGAATGAGGGTTCAGTAGTTAACCAGAAACTACATCACATTAATGAGTTCATATAATTTTGTAGTTTGATGCAAATGTATTTTAATTTAAGAGTAATGAAGTGGAGTGAAATTAATTGAATGAATTTGGATAGAATAATTTATAACATAATGGATTTGAATGGAGAGGAAGAAAATAAAACAAGAGAGGAGAGGATATAGAGTATCTATTTGCTCTTAGGGTCATTCAAAGTGTGTGTGTGTGTGTGTGTGTGTGTGCGTGCGTGTGTGTTTTAGTGTCACAGCACGTAGACATCGGGAGGTAAACTCTCATATGTTCATTGTTCTATGGCAAGAAAAATCATAGCTCTAATTTAAAAGTGAAATTTTAAAAAGTATTCTCAGAGTAGAAATACCTAGACATAATCTTCAAATATTCTCCAACTTCCCCACTATAGGAACAGAGAGAGGGTTTGGGGGTGGTTTATAATTCAGTCCTTGCTCCATCTGTACAACATAGTGACTACATGCCTTGACTTAACCCAGGAAGCCTACTTAAAATATTGAAGGAAGAGATTTTGTTACAACTCTATCATGCAACAACTCTCCCATGCTATTGTAGGAACCCAGACAGGTGTCACCATCACACTAGGATCTTCTGATAATCCAGGCCTGCAGTGTTAACTTTGTTCTCCACAGTTTATGTGTACATTTTCATAATGTTTATCTTAAAACATGGCACATTTCCTCTCCAGTTGAAGCCTGAAAGTATCAATAAAACCTGTGTGTAAGTTCTGCTTATTATTTCTATCAAACTTCAAAAAACACTGTTTAAATCTTGATAGGAAAGTTTAGGTCTATGCAGCTATTTCAAGGATGACTGTTGATTCCCTTGGCTTATAGTTAACTTACTTTTAATTAGTCTATATTAATTGGGGGTAATAGTTGATTATGATATTTTCACTCTTGTGTATGAAGTCTTTTGGCCATATTTATTCCACTTTATGCTCTTTTCTCACTTCCAATTCTACTGTTACACTTCCTCTCTCCATCATCAATTGCCCTATCTTTTATTTTCCAATTGCTTTGCTACTTTTGGTGACCTAACACATCCGATTCATTTTTACTTGATCCACTAACCAAATATTAGTGAGAATTAGGTTAGATGGTACAGTGTTTACAACCTGTATTATACTGGCGAGTATTAGTTTAAGATGTGTGACTTTTCTTTATCCTGCATTTGTTTAATTAAATCTGTGATGCTGTGATTCTTTGCCTGACTAGAAATCCTGAGTCTTCTAATAAAGACCTGAAAGACCAATAGAAAGGTAGGAACAAGGATCGGTGGGGCTGGCCAGCAGAGAGTATAAACAGAAGGAGTATCAAAGGGAAAAGAAACAATGAAAAATAAGGAGACAAGTATAGCAGGGGCCAGCCATGCAGCCTTCCAGGCACAGAGTCAGTCACAGGCGAGAATGAAAATACGATTAACAGTAGCAAGAGAAAGGTAAAAGTCCAGAGGTAAAAGGTAGATGCGATGATTTAAGTTAAGAAAATTTGGCTAGAAACAAGTCAAGCTAAGGTCGGGAATTCATAACTAAGAATAAGCCTCCGTGTGTAATTTATTTGGGAGCTGGATGATGGAACCCCTAAAAACCAAAAATACTAAAAGAGTAAAACATCACACTACACTTACCATAATAGGACAAGGTATCATAATCACTTTCTCTCTTGAGTAGACAATGACAAACCTATTTGTTTCATAGGTTTATTTATGTGTTTTTCGGTATAGAAGACAACTGCAATCTTTCAAATATTAGGAGCCAGAATACATTGTATCTAGAAAAAGAAATATGGTTGTCTATGTCTGGTCAACTCAACACACTTTCTATACCAAGAGCCCCCCTTTTCTACTATCCATTACCCCTTACTGTCATGACTATAGGAGAATTTCACTGGGAATCATTTTATTAACTTATTTTATAGAGGCATATGTGGTTCTATCCTAGGTCTCTGGTCCATCCACCTTCTAGCTTCCAGGTTCTGGCCACCCTGGCATTGTCAGGGATGGATTCCCTCTCATGGTTTGGACCTAAAGCTATGCTAGTCACTGTTTGACAACTCTCACAAGTTATGCGAAATCATTACCCCAGGAAATATTTCAGACAGGACAAGTTATAGGTAGAAGATTTTGTAGCAGATTTATTGTCAACAGAGAGGCTTTATTCAGCTAGGTATGAAAGAAGATATAGAGACCCACAGTCAGACATTAGCTAGAACTTGGGGAACCCTGTGGAAGAGGAAGAGAAATTATTTTTGGAAACGGGCTAATTGAGAACATCGGGAGAATATGGCTCACAGAAACAATTAAACAGGGCTCATCAGGGTTCAGAGAGACTCAAGCAACAATAAGAGAAAGCATGGTCTGAGCTGGGTCTTCTGTATATATGTTAGGATTGTTCAGCTTGGTATTCTTGTGGGACTCCTAATAGTGGGAATGGGATGTCTCTGATACTTTCACATGCTCTTGAGACCGTTCTCTGACTACTGGATTGCCTATTCCGGTTTAGAAATAAAAATTTGTGCTAGCATTATTTTAGCTTGTTATAGTGTGTTCGGGTGATCTCCCTGTGAGACCTGGCCCATTCTGAAAGCAAAGGAGATGAGTGGATCTGAGGGGACAGGGAAAGTGGAGGGAATGAGGTAGTGGAGAGAGAGTAACTGTGGTGGGGTGTACTGTATGAGCAGAATAAATAAAAAGTAAAAATAGAGCATCATGATCTGGAAAACAAATGCTCACACTCAAATACTTGAGAACAACTTCTCATATTAGACAATAATATTCTTTTCATGATTTGTCCTATTTTCATTGTTATCATATTAATGCAATATGCATTCAGTTAAACTGCAAACACCTCCATGCTCATAAAGTATCAACACTTTCAGTAATCCAAAGTCTATTCTGAGGCTCAGGGCAAATTCTTATCTGTGAGCCACCGCTGCTTTAGTGTTAAGATTTAACACTCCAAATATACAAATCCAAATCTAAAATGGATTAAAGAGTAGCAGGATTAAAGGAGGCTCCATGCACCAAGCCCTTTAGTTCCACATGTGGAATTTATGGCTCATGTTAGCATAATCTGGTCCACAATAAACTACTTGAGTGCATGTATTCCAAACTCGGCTTCTGTAGCATATGTGACTCTCTCTTGATTTTGCCACGCAGTCATTGACTCTTTTGCTAGGCAGTCATGTCTAGTTTTTCAGAAGCCATGGTCTTGGCATCTACAGCCTTCTAGAACCACCCTTGCAACCTAGATTTTACTTTTTTTTTTCTCATGTTTTTTTTTTTTATATTTAAAAATTTCCATCTCCTTCCCTCCTCCTCCCCCCTCCCTCCCCTCCTCCTCCCCCTTCCCTCCCCTCCTTCTTCCCCTTCCCTCCCCTCCCCTCCTCCTCCCCCTTCCCTCCCCTCCTTCTCCCCCTTCCCTCCCCTCCCCTCCACCCATACCTCCCCTCCCTCCCTCTCAAGGCCAAGGAGCCATCAGGGTTCCCCACTCTATGCTAAGACCAAGGTCCTCCCAACTCCCCCCAGGTCCAGGAAGGTGATCGACCAAGCTGAGAAGGCTCCCACAGAGCCCGTCCATGCAGAAGAATCAGAGCCCAGAGCCATTGTCCTTCGCTTCTCAGTCAGCCCCCGCTGTTGGCCACATTCAGAGAGACGGGTTTGGTCGCATGATCCATCAGTCCCATTCCAACTGGAGTTGGTGATCTCCCATTAGTTCTGTCCCACCGTCTCCATGAGTGAACGCACCCCTCTCATTCCTGACTTTCTCCCTCATGTTCTCGCTCCTTCTGCTCCTCATCAGGACCTTGGGAGCTCAGTCCAGTGCTCCAATGTGGGGCTCAATCACCTTCCCCATCTGTCGCCAGCTGGAGGTTCCCTCACGGTCCTGACTTTCTTTCTCATGTTCTCTCTCCTTCTGCTCCTCATCAGGACCTTGGGAGCTCAGTCCGGTGCTCCAATGTGGGGCTCTGTCATTTTCTTCATCTATCGTCAGGTTCTATGGTGATATGCAAGAAATTCATCAGTATGGCTATAGGAACTGGCCTTTTCAGGCTCCCTCTCCTCAGCTGCCCAAGGAACTAACTGGGGGCGTCTCCCTGGAAACCTGGGAACCCCTCTAGGGTCAAGTCTCTTGACAACCCTCAGGTAGCTCCTTAAATTAAGATATATGCTTCCCTGCTTACTTTTATAGCTTCATGCACAGAAATCATGGTGGCACTATGCAGAAAGTTCCACAACACCTTTAGTATCCGTCTCTAGTCTTTGTTAAAGCCTTCATGAGGGGGCTGGAGAGATGGCTCAGTGATTAAGAGCACTGGCTGCTCTTCCAGAGGTCCTGAGTTCAATTTCCAGCAACCACATGGTGGCTCACAACCTTCTGTAATGAGATCTGGTGCCTTCTGGCATGCGGGCATACATGGAGGCAAAATGTTGTATACATAATAAATAAATAAAGTCTTTTTCAAAAAAGCATTCATGAGTCCATAACTATTGGATTATATATGTGTACAAAACTAGAGAGAGAGGGAGTGGGGGTATGGGTGGAGGGGAGGGGAGGGAAGGGGGAGTAGGAGAGGAGGAGATGGAAATTTTCAATAAAAAAAATGAGAAAAAAATAAATATCACTTTTGTCCAAGGCAAAAAAAAAAAAAGAAAAGAAAACTAGTACCATGTTGACAATGTCAACTTCTAGTTCCATTTTGAAAGGCAATTTTCTTCTCTTCACTCTCAACTACAGCTTCCTCTGAAATCATGTGAAAATGAACTAAATAAACTAAGGGAAAGATTTCAGTATTGTATGCCTCCTAGCAGTGCACAATAGCCACTGTATATTTTCAGGCACACTCCTTTCCAGGGAATTTTTACAAGCAGTTTTGTAGTCGGATGATCTGGACTCTCAGTTGATAGGAGCTTCCCATCAAAGCATCCTCCTATTACTGCAGTTCAGAGCATGTGATTTCTCTTTCAATGCCCTGAACTTCCTAAACACTGACACACTTCGTTTGGAACTCTTTTGTCACCCCCGCTATGCAACTTATATTTGTTCATGCTCCTTTCCTAACCAACTACACATTTTACCTCCTTCTATTTTGTATTTTGTTCTTTATCCAAATTAAACCTGACTAAGAGCAATGAATAATCACCAGTCCATGGCCTGATACATAATGATTTCTAATATTTCCTCTGCTAGAACATCAAGTCTATTTCATGATTATTTATTGTATTTGTGACAGGTTTGCTACACCCATATATAGCTATTTAAACAAGACTTACATAGGGACATTAATTGGCATATTTATATTTATGTCACAATTAAATTTTCTCTTCCAATTTTTTATTTAACCATTAGTTTTTTTTACTTGAAATTATATCAATGACATGAAATAACAATATACCTTTGACATATGCATCAATAATTTTTACATGTACAATACAATAAAACAATTACCAGAACATACGAAGTTGAAGATGTAAATTGTCAAAGCAGGAAGCTATTGATAGATTACAAAAACACAGTCAATGCTCCTATGTGAGGCTCTGTCATTTTCTCCATCCAATGCCAGGTGAAGTTTCTATGGTGATATGCAAGAAATTCATGAGTATGGCAATAGGATCTGGACATTTCTGGCTCCCTCTCCTCAGCTGCCCAAGGAACTAGCTGGGGGCGTCTTCCTGGACACCTGGGAACCCCTCTAGAGTCAAGTCTCTGCCAACCCTAGAATGGCTCCCTTAATTAAGATATATAATTCCTTGTTCCCATATCCACCCTTCCTATATCCCAACCATCCTATTCCCCCAAGCTCTTCCCATCCTCCACTTCACACTTTTCTCTCCCCATCCTCGCATCCCCCCATCCCACCCCACCCCCAAGTTCCCATTTTTTGTCTGGCAATCTTGTCTACTTCCAATATCCAGGAGGATAACTATATGTTTTTCTTAGGATTCACCTTCTTATTTAGCTTCTCTAGGATTTTGTACGAATTATAGGCTCGATGTCCTTTAATTATGGCTAGAAACCAATTATGAGTGAGTACATCCCATGTTCCTCTTTTTGGGCCTGGGGTACCTCACTCAGGATGGTGTTTTCTATTTCCATCCATTTGCATGCAAAGGAAGTCAGGACCTTGAGGGGTGCGTTCACCCATTGAGACGGTGGGACAGATCTAACGGGAGACCACCAAGTCCAGTTGGAATGGGACTGATGGAACAAGGGACCAAAACAGTCTCCCTGAATGTGGCTGACGGTGGAGGAGGACTGAGAAACCAAGGACAACGGCGATGAGCTTGGACTCTATGGCATGGACGGGCTCACTGTGAGCCTTGTCAGTTTGGTTGCTCACCTTCCTGGACTTAGGGGAAGTTGGGAGGACCTTGGACTTAACATAGTGAAGGGAACCCTGATGGCTCTTTGGCTTGGAGAGGGAGGGAGTGGGGGTATGGGTGGAAGGGAGGGGAGGGAAGGGGGAGAAGGAAGGGAGGAGATGGAAATTTTTAATAAAAAAGTGAGAAAATAAATAAATAAAAAAATAAATAAAAAACACAGTCAAATAAAAAGAATAAGTTTATCTATATAATGTTATTATGTAAAAAAATTTGTATTCCATAATACCAATAAGAAAAGGTTTGAATACTCTGAAAATAAATTACTAGTTTGTTTTGATTTTATAATTTTATTCTGTGTATATGTATAAAATATTGAAGTGTATGCCAAATGTATACAGTTATTATATTCAATTTATGTAAGCTCAAATGAAAGTATCTAATGCAGAATATCTTCAGATTAAGTGACATTTGGGAATAAGAAGACAAAATTTAATTATTGATGTAAATACCCTGAGAGAAATAATTATAAATATCCCCATACATAAATGAAACAGAAGTTTAGTGAAATATAAACATTCTTAATGAATATTTAGTTGACAACTTCTTCTTGTTTGGCAGAGTGAGGTGAGGGACAGTGAAAATAGGAGTCGGTTTCTATCTTATTGAGGCTCATGACTTTTGGAACTTTTAGACACATCTCACTGTCAAATGTTGTACAAGAGAAATCAACTTTCATAACTTTGTGATATTAAAGTGCTTTAAATATGATACATCAATGGTTACCTTAGATGCTTCGTTCTTTTCTGTTTGCTCTTTCAGAGAATTTGGCTTATTTAAACATACTTCTAGTATTATTGCTATCAGCACTAACATATTGCACTTTACACTTTAGAAATGGATATCATATGCCTGTACTCCCTCGCGTCATACACTGATAGTTCTTTAAATATAGAAACCTTCTATTATTATGATTTGTAACTCACTTACCTGAGAAAACCTATTTCCTGTGAGTCATCTGAGTTTAACAAAGCTTTTCCTAACCCAATTTTCCCCTTGGGTTAATAAAGCTGGAGTGAGTCACGGAGCTCAGCACAGACCTGAGGGCACTGAACTGAGCTCCTTCCATTAACCTGTGGTTCCTTGCAGCTGTGGCTAACCTTCAATGTAATTTCCCTGGGATTATGGCTCGTGTATATATAAGTAAATCAGAACTCTTCTCTGATAGGGTAAGAACAGTACTTCTGATATAACATTTAAAGTATGAATAAATGACAGATATCCAAAATGTGGATTTGTTCATAGATAGATAGTATAATTTAAAGCTAGTCATTATCACATGATGCTGTAATAATAAATAATGAAGTTTAGGTTATATTGCAAACATGGTAACTTTCAATGGTATATATAACATTGAAAAAAGGCTATCTAGAGCTATAGCAATTTATCTTAACTTCATCCTCTTCAAAGTTACAATCCTTTTGCAGTGTTAGTGAGTGTTGGTGGTAAGAATGTAAGAGGAACTGGCAGCTTCTATTCAATTTGTGTTGGAACACTCTGTAACTGACCTGTCTGTTCATTGCAAAGACATAAAATGTGCTCATGGGCCTTTAATTGCTATGTAGCATTCCATCAAATCTCACTAATTTTTCCACATTAATGATACTATTAATAGTAGATAATAGAGAAGCAGACAGCTCCTTTCATTTGAGGAAGGATATTATAAAATAGCTTTGAACATTTGGACTATAAGAGAATAGATATTCTCATAGATAAATAAGAGTATCAAGGGCAAAGAAATCTATTTTTAACAATATGACATTTCCAAAAATATTTTCTCCAAGTCCTTGACTGCTGTTGAAGACTTTCTAGGAGCTTATCTCTGTCACCTCGCTGTTCTTTCCTTGAAGGTACATTTTGGTCAAAAAAAAAAAAGGCTGAGAAATTAATCGGGCCAATTACTGTGTACTACAGAGAGCACAGTTCATCATAGGTGATTTCAGTCACTTATTTCCAAAGGAAATCTGCCCATTGCTGCTGAGAATAGCAGCTAACAAAACTTTTCAGTTCTCGATTGGAGCTAAATATGGAAGAAAATAGGTCAGAACAAGGAAAGAAATAAGAAATGAAGATCTCAGTGCTGGGAGAATATTTTGGGATGATTGGCTTAGTAGCTAAAAGCTAGATGTAGGAAATAGAACAAAAAGTAGTTAGATGGTGCTATGATATAAGCTATACTTACATTGTATACAAAGTACTTCAAAGTTCCAATTCTGTTATGCAAAAGTTACATGGATTCTGAGGTATACAAAAGTAATCTTGCTGTGATTAATAAAACCAGGTATGAATAAGCTTCCATCCCAAGCTTTGTGTTTTGGTATGATTTGCAAATGAAATCAATATGCCTTTTGTACCATTTCTAGCTCTGTTTGGGAAGGACCTTGCACACCACACAATATCAGCAGACATAATTTATATGTATTGTTCATCCTGGTTATACATCCAAATATCACAACTCATGCATCAGAATCAGAGGTCTGGCTAGAATCATGAACATTTCACCCAAATATTCATTCTTTTCATCATGTGTCAAATAAAATGAAGCAAGAGGATTTCAAAGCATAAAATAGGTTGGGGAATGTCACTGCTACCCCAAACCATGTTGTATCGGTTTGTGTCCACTTTCACTCTATATGCCTGAACCCCACCAGGCCCAGACATGTGCAGGCCCAGTGCATGCTGCCACAGTCTCTTTGAATATGTGTGTGTGTGTGTGTGTATTCAGGACTATATATATATTATATATTATATATCGGTCCTGTTGTGACTAGAAGGTCAAATTATCTTAGTGTATACTGACCCTGGAAGCTCTTAAAATTTTTCCACCTACAATATGAGAGAATGACAGGGAGTGGGGGTATGGGTGGAAGGGAATGGAGGGAAGGGGGAGGAGGAGGGGAGGAGATGGAAATTTTTAATAAAAAAAAAGAGGAAAAAAAGAGAATGACAATTAATTTTTTGCCTTGGTTTAAGAACCAGAATATTTCAAGGTGTGGCATAAGGATGAAGGAGGGAGGATAACTCTCAGTGATTTTTGTAGCTCTTTCTGCATTTTCTGTCATGGTGAATCTGCTTGTATGAAATGTAAGATCTCTTTCTTTCCTGCTGCTAGGATAGCTCCCCATAGACCTCCATTCTGTGAACTCCAGCAGTGACTTTTACAATGTTTTGATCACTGAGAGTGTTGACATAATAACAAGCCCACAAGACTGCAAGTCCTAATCTACATTAATCACCATCAAAAACACATGTAATGACTGCATTAGAATGGAGATATTCATGTATGGGATAGTTCAGCATTTTGGAGCTGCAAATTTTTCATGAGCATGTAATGAACTAATAAATGAATAATCTAATACCCCCATAAATAAATAAATCTAAATATATTTAATTGACAAATAACAAGTTGTAAAAAATGCAGTTGAAACTCATGGAAACAATGGTTAATTTGTATTCAAAAACTATTGCAAAATTAATGGAAATAAAATTCTTCTCTTTCTTCAAACATTTGAATAAAAAATCATAGAAGACATTTGTCAGGGCACACCTCCTACCCACAACCCTCACATCCACCCACATGCCTTGCCATCAGAAATTTTATAGAGCCCTTAGATGGTTCTGAATGCCTTTAATCCCAGCACTTTGGAGGCAGAGACAGGCAGATATCTGAGTTTGAGGCCACCCTGGTCTACAAAGAAAGTTCCAGGATAAAAAGAGATAGCTACACAGAGAAAACCTGTCTCAAAAAAATAAAATATAATAATAATAATAATAAGAAGAAGAAGAAGAAGAAGAAGAAGAAAAGAAGATCAATAGAAAGATGGAAATGACTCAAATAATTACTAACTGTTAATTTGTTTAACCCCTAATCAGGATAAATTATTAATAAATTCCTTACAAAACATAAAAATGATAAATATATACATATCAATTATTTGGGTCAAATAAAATACCATTCTCATCCAAAATGAATATATGAGCTCCACTGAAGAGGTGTTTAATGCAAAATAACTTAGAAAATAAAATATGATTATAAACATGTAAGACAATGAAGTTTTATATCATTTACTAATATCAAAGAAAAGGCTGACACAATATTACTTGAAGACAGTGTGTGAGGAGGGGATTATTACTTAGAATGATCCTACACATTTCTGTCAGGTCTTACAAGTCTTCTTCATAGGTAGCTTTGAGACCTTGAACATCTAACACTTTCACTTCCCATAAACATGAAGTTGACATTCTGAACACCTTTAGAATATTATAAAGGGCTTACCATGAGATATAAAAAACATAGAATCTCCTCTATATAAAACAGACTAAAGTATTGTACACGATTTTTTCATACCTTTCCCTCTGAATGCAGCCAACACATGCTCCATTAAATGTTTAGTAACATTTAACCAGATTATGTGTGGTTCACATCCATCTTATATTTTATTTTATTTTAATCACTTAAGTGTGACTGTGTTTAAAATATTCATAATAATAAAAAGAGCTATTGCTTTGTTTTGTTTGAGACAGGGTTTCTTTGTGTAGCCTTGGCTGTCCTAAAACTAACTCCGTAGACCAGGCTGGCCTTGAACTCACAGAGATCCTCCTACCTCTGCCTCTCAAATGCAGGGATTAATAGTGTGTGCCATCACCACCTGGCAAAAAAATAATAAAAAGCCTTTTTTGTAAAACTTACATTGTTTTATTAGGTAAGCTTTTATGTTTAACAAATTTTAAGTGTTGATCACACCCTATTTACCAAATTTAAACATTGCTCCTCTTCTTCATGCCTCTCTCTAACAACTTCCATATAATTCCTTCTCTCATTCCTAGAAACATCCTGTTCCTACATTAAATTTAGAATGTGCTCTCTAAAATTTATTCCTTATCTCATAACTTGGTAAGACATGCTTTTCATTTTTCCAAAAGAAAAAAAAAAACCTGCTGTATCTCTCTATAAATTTGGAATATATTTCTCCTGTGGACTCCATTTTCATCAGAGTGTCATGAGAAAACGGTCTTCTGTGCTGGAGTTCTGTTTACACACTTAGCATATTAAGTGATGTGTTCTGGTATGGTCACCTTCTTAGTTCATACATGCCACACACACTACAATCATCACATATAGGAAGACTGAAGGTTCCTTTGGAGATAAATAGGAAGCCTTTATCTCTTCCTATATCATTAATAAATATGAAAGAAATAGATGCTAAAGTGATTTGTCAGATTAATTGTTAAATTACTTAAAAGACTTAAATTCAATAATGTGGAAAAAAGGAGTACCCAGACCTTGTTTTTAGTGTTAGTATCTTTATTTTGGTAAGGACTATAATGATGTCCTGATTATTTACTTTTACTTATTAAAGGCATTTATTAATAATCCATATTGTCTCTGTACTTGTTAAGTGACTATTAATAGTCATCCTTTCTAAAGGAAATAAATTCTCAAGATAATTAAATATACCTGCATAAGGTAATAAAGTATATACATATTTGGATCTATAAAATCTTCTACTTACTAATCTTATTTCAACTTTTAACCCTTTGTAGAGCTTCAATGTAACGCTACCTATGGTATCTTACATAATGTATTAATATCACCGAAGAGGAAAATTCATTTTAGCTATGTCAATTCCCATGGTCCATTGTTTTCTGTTTCACAGCCATATTGACTTTAACTTAAAATAACCCTATGAGTTATTTAAAATTCTAAATCTCAAAATAATATCAAGATGAATTAATCTCTCAGAGAAGTTAATGAAAAAATTGGTTCTATTAAGTGGATGGAATACTTGCCAGCACTAAATTTTTAAAACAAAATGTTCAAGTATTTCATTGTGAACCATCATGTTCCTAAGGTAATGTTATGGGTAGTGATTTTGTGTCAGTGGTATATTGATTTTAGAAATGACACACTTCTAGTATGATTATGATATTCTTTAACCTCTAACTTCTGTGTAACAATGACCAATTTTAAGGCTACAGGGTGCCTCATGCTGTCAAGCCTCCTCCATCTGAGCAAAACCAGGTGTTTTCTTATCATGAGGAACCAAACATGCTCTTTTCAGTTTAATTTACTGTAATAAAATATCTCTTTGCTTTCTATATGTCTTTGTTTTCTATATATACATTCTATGCATATTTAATAAATATGCTAATATATCTCTTAGCATTTCTATTTACCTGCAAATTTTGATGCTAAATTTCTTTGATTTTATAGCATGTTTGAAAATACTTGATGTTAGTTTTATCACATGATTCTTAGTATTATCTATTATTGTATTTTGAGATAGAAATGTGTAATATATCCTGGCAAATAAAGTTTGCAAAAATATACTGTCTGTGCTTTCTGTGTGTCAGTCAGTTATGGCTTGTGTCACCATGCATGGCATTTTGTTCTCATGGTCTTTTAATTTATTTGGATTAAGTTCACATTATTAGGGAAATACGTGTACTTTGTTTTTTAAAAGACAAAAGTTATGAAACTCAAGCAGAAATGAACTTTCTTTCTCTCATTTATTGGGATTGTAAATATTTTAGTTAATTTTAAAATCATTTCAGACTCCCAGATAATCCCAATACCATGCCGACCTAAATTTAGGTTAGTTCTCTCTATCCAAGGAAAATAAAACCAAAAAAAAACCCCCACTAACTGTAACAGTAAAAGCACACAGAAAAATATCAAGTCTTTATGTGTTGATCCATAACACCCAGTATCATTCCAATGCTATAAACTTACTTAAATATTTCATTAATGGGATAAGTATAGTATGTTAAGAGGGCTCTTGCCTTCATTTTATAAGTCTTATAATTTTTATGGTATTCACCAGGCAAACACAACAGGAACTCACTAAACAAGTCTGTATATGTTACTCTTGTCAGAAAACAAGATTCCAAAGGATTCCAAAGTTCCTTAAAATGGAAAGTGATTGTAAGAGTACAAAATGTATATATCTTGAAATAAAAGCACACCATTTAAAATGTTTAACAGAAAGGACTTTGGAAAGCAGTGGATAGGTTTTCATTAAATCAGTTTGAATTATTTTGAACTTATTATCAATTTCTGTGTCGAGTTTAGCCTATGACACTCTGAATAATATTCATATTTGGGTTTGTGTAGTGTATAAGCAGAGAAACTTGCAAAAATCCCCCCAAAGAAATAAATGTTTATTTTGGGGTTACTAGATGATGAGTTGTAAAGATAGTATTTAACCTCTATATATGGATTTAAAGACCAAAGCGAGCATTGGCTATCCTTACAGTATTACTTTCTTTGCTCATTACTAACATAAAATGTCAAAAAAAAAAAACATACTAAGGAAGGGTGTGCCTTTACTCAAGTTCATTAGCATCCTCTATGGTCTAATAGCTAGCTAGGGAGAGCAGGGAGGCAGATGAGCATCTCTCATCTGCAATCATGAAACACAAAAGATGAACACTGTTGCTCAACTCACCCTGAGTCAGAGGTAAGGTGTTGCCAAAATTCACGATGAGGCTTTTTTTCTTCAGTTAAGTCAATCTGGAATGTTTCCACATGGATACACACAAAGACATTTTTCCGCTTGCTTTTTACTTTTAGTGAAGTTGACAGTGAAGATTAACTAAACCCCCTCAAATTATTTAAAAATATTAAATAAATCTAAATTCATTGCACTAAATTGAATAATAATAATACAAAATTGAAGTGAGAATACATATTAAGACATGTTTTATAGTATACATTTTTCTCTCATTTATATTATTTGAAATTCCTTTTAAATGATACTCTGATACTAAAGAAACCAAACATATTTGTTTTATATATTTAATATAATATTCTGTCATTCACATTATGAGTATTATATGCAGTACGCATGTTTCATTGTTGTTGGTGGTGGTGGTAGTGGTGTGTGTGCGTATGTGTGTGTGTGTGTGTGTGTGTGTGTGTGCTTAGAAATTTAAAAAGATCCATTAAAGGTATTTATAACCAATGGAAACCTAACATGACTGAATTTGTTCTTAAATAATAGGAAGCTTAAGTATTTACTAAAATAAATCAAGGGTTTGGTGCAAAAAAAGTTCAAAAGAGACTTAATATAATAATCATTTTTGTTGGTATGCCGACCCTACTTTGTGTTTTTCTTTACCTATTGTCTCATTTTAAAGGGCCTCTACAGCACATATCAGAGAGTAGTGGAAGGAAAGGTCTCATTTGGAACTAGTTGTTGATCTATGCAGGATTATAGGACTATTGAATGTTTGCAAGTCAGTGCTTGGAAGAATGTGACTTCCACTTGGACAGACACCTTATTTTTCTCTTATAAATACAGAAAACAATAGACAGTGAAATCAACTGGTATAGCATATTTAATATTATTCTTATTATTCTCAGCATGTCCACATTTCTGACTACATAAGTAAGTGGTTCTCAAGCCCATGGAACACAAATCATTTTAAAACACCAATATTTCCATTAAAATTTATAAGAATAGCAAAATTACAGTTATTAAGTACCAATAAAATTAATTCTATGGATGGGGGCTCACCACAACATGTCAGTTACTAAAATTCAAGTATTCTTGCAGTTCATGTGGTTAGATAATGAAACAGTTCTCCTCAAACAAGAAGGTACCCCAATATGTGATTTATTAATTTTCTATTCATTTAGTTTATTCACTGAACTACCTATTGAGCACATGCTTTTGTTAGACGTTACCTAAGCACTTAGAATGTCATGATTAACACACACAAGAATTTTTTCTAATCATGACCTGAATCTATGTAGAGTCTATAATTAATTAAATCTAGATTGTATTTGGCAATTCTAATTATGACTGATATTTAAAAACTATTACTCCAGCTGTCTGCTCTTCAGAAATGTTACCAGAATATAAATGCTACAAACCAAATTTTATTTACTGACACAAGGGATGGGTCAAATTGTTTACGTTTTAGTAGTCAGATATTTACCTAAAAACTTATTGGATCATGCTTTAAAAAAAAATAAATAAATAAAAATAAAAATAAAAGTACATTGAAGATAAACTTTCCACATATAACAATTCTTTAAGTAGAGTGCTCATCTAATCTGTTGAATGCCTGAGAAAAGAGTTTGACTTCTTTCTGTTGGATCAGACTCCCATTGGATTTGAAGTGTAACAACAGCATGCCTATGAATTTCCAGTTTTACAATTCACTCTCCAGAACTTGGGTTTATCAACCCACAAAAGTGAGTCAACTAATTCCCTGGCATAACTTTCTGAGGACAGAACGACATGTCCAGATCCAATTATTTGTTTCTCTGAAAAGCCTGACTGAAACAAAGGAAAATGCTAATCCAAAAAGCTTAAATATAGCATAGAGAGGTTAATGCATACATGGAAGTTTATAAATAACTTTAGGCAATTCAGCGATGGATTATATACAATTTATGTCAGAGTAGTTTTATATTGCTAATCAGAGGAAAGACTACTTAGGCAAGTGCTAATAAATAACCATTTGGTCTCATCTCTGTTCTTCTTTTATCTTGACTATCGGAAATTAGAGCAAGAAAATATATTTTGATTGAGGGAGCCATTATGGGACTAACAAGAAACCTAGTACTAGAGAAATTCTCAGGAATCCATCCACAAGAATAACCCCAGCTAAGACCCTAAGCAATAGTGATGAGAGCGCCCAAACTGGCCTTGTCTGTAGTCAGATTGATGACTATCTTAAATGTCACCATAGAACCTTCCCCCAGCAACTGATGGAATCAGAGGCAACGACCCGCAGTGGAGCAATCGGGTGAAATCCCAAAGTCCAGTTGAAGAGTGGGAGAAGTGAGAATATGAGCAAAGAGGTCTGACCATGATGGGGAAACCCACTGAAATGGTTTACCTGAACTAATGGGAGCTAACCAACTCCAGCTGGACAGTGAAGGAAACAAAAGGTTCAAACTAGTCCATCTGAGTGTGGTTAACAATTGTATGGTTGGGGCAGACTGAGGGGCCACTGGCAGGGGCACCAGGATTTATCCCAACTGCTTGTACTGGCTTTTTGGGAACCCATTCTCTTTGGATGAATACCTTGCTCAGCCTACTAGATATAGTAGGGAAGACATTGGACCTTTCCCAAAGCAATGTGACTAACCCTCTCTGAGGAGTGGATGGAGTGGGGATTGGAGGTATGTGGAAGGGAGGAAGTGGGAACTGGGATTAGTATGTAAAGTGAAAAGAGATAGTTTGTTTTCTTTTTAAAAAAATAAAAAAATAACTATTTTTTCATGAAAAGTAAATTGCCTTTATTGGTTCCCTATCATCAAGATGTTTCCTCATTTATAAAACAAGTTTTTGTACTTAGTCCTAGTGCTACTTAGCCCATAAAACTGGAAAAGGATAAATATTTTTCTAGAATATTGAGAGTACAAACAAGCAAATTTGTTGTTAAAAGTAAATTTTATATGCCTATAGAAGAGATTAAAGAAAAGTTATAGAGGAGATAAAACAAGCATTAGTAGAGTTTTCTTTTTACCTTCCTTCCTTATTTCTTTCTTTTCTATTTTGTTATTGTTATGGAATCTTTGTAATCAATGTAGGCATAATTTTGTTTTTTAAACAAAATTTGTCTTTTGTTTTTTAAACACCACACAGTTTTCCAATTAGAAGAACATACGTGAGATTGAAAGTCAGAGTTCTATTCCCAGTTTAGATTTTAGCACATTTTGAATTTACAAGTTGTTTTGCATTCTTTGAGTCTGAATTTTCTCATCTTTCATGTGGCAGCCTGCTCAGGGGTAACTTTAGTGATTGTTTATGTTAATTCCTTAAAGGGTTTAAAAATATAATAGGAACACCTATTCTGTAGGCAGGTTTGTAGAGCTATTCCCTTAGACATGAATACTCATTTACATTTTTATAACTGAATAGTTATTTTTATGTACATGAGACCCTCCCATGATGGATCTTTTGTATTTCTTTCCCAATTGAAATCTTGAATAATTTAGCTGGCCTATGTGGTTCTATCTTCCTGAGGATATGCAAGCAGTAAACAGTTAGCAGTTTTGTGGAAAGGTGGACTTTTCTTTCACGGTATACCTATTTATGACTTTTCCATATCTAACAAATAACCTTTCATGGTGTGCATATTATTAATTCCAATTAAACGCAAGGAGTCACCAAGCCAGATTTGCATTAAATCCTTTATTCTGTCTGTTGCAGTCCCCTCCCAGGAGTAATTAGAGACAGAGTCCTAAGGAAAACTCATGCAACACAGAATCACATGAAGATGGGGAAATATTGAAAATACAGTAGTTTCTGAACTAACCATGATCAGTCAGATTCCAAGCCAATCTGAAATAGGAAGGGAGAATGAGGCTAGTCAGAGCTACATGGTCTATAAACAATCCATTTCATTTTGTTAACTTTTACTGTCATATTAATAACAATGATTAACATTCCCAATGACTTTGTTTGATCACCTACACAAAGCCCTACAACACGCATAAATATATCTTAGAGATATATGGAAAGTGATTGCCAAAGACCAAGAGGGAATTTCACGGGGTTCTTTCGGGAATATGGTTTCAACTCATGTGTAGAGAGAGACTACACCTGGGAGTCTGGTTTATTTCACTGGGCGTTCTTTCCTAGTATTACATGCACTGGTGAATAAAGTCCTTGGCAAAAGTTTTAGTTCAACCTTATGTGAAGAACCATTTTGAGCATCTTTAATGATTCTTACAAAAATGCATAGGTATATGAGAATTTTTTATTCTGTATCAAGCTCCTGACTTGACTAAGACTGATTGTCTCACATTGGATTCACTACGAAATGAACAACTTTCTTGTTATTGATAAGGAAATGTAACTGTGATGCGTGTGCATAAAAGATGCATTGATATAATACAATTAATGTTTCAGTACTGGCGTGCTCCAAATTCTAGCATTGGCTGACTGGGAGCTCATGCCCCAGGTATCAGCTACTGTCAGTTTCTAGCACTGATGCTGTACATTATCTTCCTATAAATTCAGAGGCAGATAGAAATCTTTCCTAAACAGCAGATAGACTTAAAGTGGCAGAATTAATTAAAATTGATTCATACATTGTGTCACGTAAAGGTCTTCTGGGAGCTCTCTTTTCCCGCATCTCTCTCCATTTCATGATGTTGTCCTACAAGGCACAGGTGGGAATCACTGTTTTAGAATACTAATTATGAACTTGAATGGGACTGTGCACAGTGATTGGCAGTATAATGCATGAAAGGATTTTAGAACTTACTTCATTTAAGGATTTCATAAGAGACTCATTCTTTATTTCAACTTTATAAGTTTTTATTCAGAGGAAGATAAAGCTATTAAATAAAGGTTACCAAGGATTATCAGAAATCTTGTAAATGAATTTCATATTTTAATAGTTAATTGCTCAGGTTTATAAGCTTTTAAAAGCATATGAGCATTAGCAATAAAGATAACAGGATCCTAAGTATGTTTTATATTAATGTTCTAATTTTGCTTTTAATGAAGATTTTGAATAATAGTATTGAATAATAGTATGTAGCTTATAATGACAAATAGCTGAAAATTTATAAGTCTATACTTTTTCCTCATGTAGTTATCCATTAACAAATTCTATCAAAAAGGAAAATCCTATTGTGTTTATCTCTTATATATTTTGTCAATCATTTGATGGAACCATGAGCCTATACTTGCCTGGCAAATATTATACAACCACCCAATTAGTGCTATTAGTTTTAATGAACACAGCAAGCATATAGACACTGCTATGTATTTTTTCACCAAAAAATTATATTAACTATGGTCCTTTCTAATCTATGGTAGCAAGGAACTATACACATTGAATGAGGTAAATATTCTATATCACAGACAAAATCTGTAACTTCAGGGCAAGTCAAAGAAACAGGTGTAAAAATCAAACCCAAGGAAAGAAGAACCCATGGTGCCTGATATTGAAGAGCCCTAAACTTAGAAAATTCACTTTCATGTTTCCAGCTCTAGCTCAGTGTTACTGTCCGTCAGTTCCTTACATAGACAAAGCTGGTGATGAAAATCACAGAGTTGTGAATGCCAGTGAGGCTTGAAAAACCAAAGGGACAGTTCAAATCATCACACTGAAAGACATAAATAATCCAAAATTAGTCTATATTTGTGTGACTTGACATTTTTCATAGTTAATAATCAGCTCAGAAGCTTTCATTTTATTTTATTTGTACGAGTGTTTTACCTTCACCTATTTATGTATGACATTGTACTTGTTGCAGGAGGAGGACAGAGACACTACTGGATAACCTGAAACAGGAGTTAAGAATAGTTTGATATTCCATGATTACTGGGAACTGAAACCTGGTCCGTTGCAAAACCAGCAACTACTCTTAACCTCTGAACCATTGCTTGAGTTCCTTCTATTTTTACACTTTTCAAAATTATTGAGAAAACCTTTAAATTCATATACAGGTTAAGAATCAATACTTATTAGACTAGTAGCCATAGAAGTAATATTCTCATTACTTTTAGGCTGTCACATGGCCCAAAACATAACCTTCCCTGTAAGTATATAAGGATTCTTAAAGAAAATACAGGAATTCTTGTAGTAAACACTGGTGGTATCCCTCTTGTGTGATTTTGTTTTACTCCCATTTGGTACTTAATGTGGTTATTTCCACAACACTGTGAGCCTTCTGATATATGTTATCATATCACTCTGAACCTTAAGTGAAATGCCTCACAATTACCTGCCCTTTTCTCATATATGCAGTTCTTTATGTAAACACCAGTCAACTTAATATATTAGGAAAATCTTTCATTTATAAATAAGGTAGTTTTCAGAAGAAGTGTATAACATCAATACTTTAAAGAAAGTCTTAGAAATATTGTGCTGGGTATAAAAAAGTAAGAATAAAAGTAAAATTCCTGATGTGATACAGCTGTAATTTTGTTCTATTTCGAATCATTGTTCAGCAACTTTAAAAAAATAGAATAACTGACTAGTGAAAGGGGGGAAATGAAGTGAATGCAGTATAGATATATGGAATTCCAAAAAATTTCTGACAGTAAAAGTAAAAAAAAAAAAAGATCAATTAATTGCAGACTACGTAATAAACATAAATAAAAGTAAGCTAAAATGTCTTACTTTATACTTTTGAGGTATACTTGTATATTTTAAAAACAGAGGTTTAAAAGATTTACTACACACGTATTTTGATGATCAAAGCTTATCATGTTCTTTTAACTTACATGGAAGGTGAATAATGCCAAGAATCTCCAAAATATTAATTCAGTGTTTAATTTTCTTCAGTCGTGTAGCCCCTGATAAGGTTTTTTTTTTTCTTCAGTAAATAACAACCCCAAGTTAGACATGCTCAGTCAACAGACTCTAAGTGCAGTGGCTCACATACAAATTAAAAGGCATGAACGCTGGCAGGTGACTTGCTGAGAAGGGTTCCAGTAGATGAAGGTAAAAAATTCAGGATAACAAAAACTAATTTGTTATTCATATGTTAAAATGTCAAACAGTGAAGATGTTAAACATTCCGTTGCTAGCAGAAGTAATTTTATAACTTGTGTACACAGGTTTCATTTATGTTCATACATAGTTCTCACTTAAGTTGTTTTCTTCTTAACCTAAACTTACAATCTGTTATCTAATATTTTTAAAGAGTTAAAAGATTAGAAAACGTTGTCCTACTATTTAACTATGACAGAAATGAGATTGAAAGTTGCATCTTCAAGCAGCATCATCATCATCAAGTTGATTAGTTTGCAACTAACAAACTCTTTGTGATCTGTCGCTTAGAATTGCCACAAAGATGCAAAATCACTGGATGCAATTTAATAAATTTAATAAGCATGTGATTGTGTAATTAAATTAGAACGTATAGCAGTGGGGTAAACATCTATAATGGATGTGACTAAGTGATTAAGAGTTAGAGACTAACAAATACTTAGATAATGTCAAAATTATACACTTCAGACATATGTCCCCTGGGTTCAGCTCACTCTCCATGTAATAGCTGATTCTAAGATTAAAATTAAACATAAATATAAGTATATAACTTAATTAATGCAAACTCCTAACAATTTTATTTGATTCAGACTTACCCCTTCATACCGTATGTAACCTATTAGCAGAATTGCTTTATATTCTCATAGAAAGATTAAATAAGATGTTCTAGAATCTTATTATTGATAACAAACTGATTTATGACCAGGACAGGTGTGTGTGTGTGTGTGTCCTTTGCAGATTACTATAACTACTCAATTCTTCTAAACCTTTGACTCTAACATTAGATTTTGGTAACTCCTGATTTTCTGTATGCTTACATTACTAAAACTATCTTTGTCTTCTCTTTTCCTTGATAATTTTATTTGTCATCTGGATCTTTATGTTTTTCAAATAATATTCTCAGGATTCTTTGTCCTACTCTGTAATACCATCCTGGTTCATGTCTGACCATGTTCATGCATAGTTTCCCTCACGATTTCAGCAGAAATCACATGAAGCACTTCTGATGGCCTTGTTTCTGTTTTCAGAACAGTTTAAAATAAATATTCCTCTGGCAAATTTGGTTGTACCCTTTTTAGTGACCTGGGACACAATGTAATGACTTTATTTGTCCAATTTTCTAAACTATACTGATTGTCTACTTGTGTATTTTTACTGACTTAATTGCCTTCACAATTTGGTCTTCATTTCTTTGGTTTGATGATGGATAACTGACAGGTTATTTTGGTCATAGAGATGACTAAATTGTTTGCAGTCCTTTTTATTGCAAATAGTCAATCTGGATATTTTAATGTAAGCAGTATGAATGTAAAGACTGCATAATAAAAGATTTCAAGTTTATAAAATAAAAATAGAAGATGGTGAGCAGCTGTTCCCCTTTTCACTAAATGAAGAAAGGAACATAATAATTTCAATACAAGCAATTCAAGTGGGCTAATAGCACCTTTGAACTCTTCAGTCTTCTGTGAACAATGGAAATTGTTGTGGAAGACTAATAACTAAGTATTAGTTTCTCCCAATGTTCAAATGTAGAAGACAAAAAGAGAACTAATTTATGCAATTAAGCTTCTTAACACACAAATCAAAAATATTTATTTTTAAAAAAACATGTGAAATTCTCCTTATAGAAACTGTCCCAAAGCATCTATTTTCTATATAGAATGAAACTTAAATTTCTCTCCACCATCTTAATGGCCCCATGATCTGCATGATTTTGTGCTCTTAGGCTCCCTTTTTATATCATATGTTTTAATTCATTTTTGTTGAGTCTGAAGTGACTCTCAGGCATAAATATTTCTTCCTCCTTTTGGTGTTTTTTTTTTTTTTCAATCTACAAATGACAGTCTACAAACTGTTGCCTATTTTTATTCCTGATTTTTTTTCTGCCAGGATCTCTGGCAGACAGGGCAGAGGCAGAGCTCGTTCTGCCAGTGACCCCTTGGAGCAGAGTTGGATGGTGAGTGTTGAGTACCGAAACTTACCTCCTGGCCACCAGAGAGAAACACACTGAGTTGGGAGTCTTGTCGAAGATGAATCTCATTTAATTGTATTAGGAGAAACTTATAAAAGATTGCTATGGGGGTGGAAGTCTTGGGATAGGGTAAGGTGAAGTAAGGAATAAGGCCTAATAATATTCTACTATGTTTGTGGTGGCTGGGCAGAGGCGGGTTTAGGTCCGGCTGTTCTGAGTCACTCATTTGCGGAAGTCCTGGCCAAAGACAAGTCACCAAACACAAGTTAGGCTCAGGAAGTCATACTGGGCCTTACACCCAGGCTTCATGAGCCTCAACATGTAGCTTTGTAGATGCATATGAATTACTGACATTTTCATTACCGTTTGATGCCTCATACCCACTGTCATCTCTCTGTCAGCCACTTAGGGCTATGACCTAGTGGGGCTTCTAATCGCTGCATGCAATATGTAGTTTTAAATGATGTCTGTACAATTCTACTTATCAGTACGACTCAGAAATCAAAGGCTGGGGTGATATCCTATTCTCTTGCAGGGGTTGAGTGTCAGCTAGTTGACTTTGTCTTTTGCACAGAGACACTGCAAGAGAGCATCTTTTTTCTTGTCCCAGAACCAAGAGGTAGGCTAAACTCTGATCCCCACCCTTTCCTTTCTGTGCTTCTTCTCCATCCAAATTATTGGCTTCTCTATGGCCAGTTCTGGTCAGCCAGTAGCTATAGCTGGCTCCATACACCTGATTCATTGTAAACTTTATTGACAGTCTGGAGTTTCACAGTGTGATCAAAATATTTAACATACTCCACTGTCTTCTCTCTGAAAATAGCCCTCCAGAAGCCACATTCATTCAGGTGTTATGATTACTGTTGTAATTGTCTGTCTTCTACAAATATCTGTGAGCTTCAATACACAACACATCTTGCATGGTTTCCTCATCACTGCATTAACAGAACCTAATGCAGTAGCAGAGGAAGTCTTAAAAGCATCGGTCTCACAGAGAACACTCACAGATTCCAGAGAAATAAAGGCAGTAGGAACTGGCCACATCATTCATGAAAGTCACTGTTTACATAGCTTTCACACTCTCTGGTTTCTATGAACATTTAATTATTGGAGTCATTCTACTTTTAATTAATATAATACATGGTACATTAAGAGTTTTATTTTTCTTGTAGTTGCTTATATTAATGAGTATTAAAAGAAAATGGGTTTACCGATGGAGAAAATTTTATAAATCTATGCCTGCAACAATATTGATTGTACCTGCTGTGAAACAAAAACAAAATAAATAGGATCTGTTATAGAAATATAATACATTTAATTTTTAATATCTGTATACAATCAGTAACCTTTTGCTGAATATTTCTGCGCTGAAATTATAGTAATTACCTTAAACTGTCCACTGGGAGTTCACTTTGTTTTTCCTCATGATTTGATACACCTCAAAAAATTAAATGGTATTTGGCAACTGTAAAAAATATGGTATATATATGTATCAACTTCTACTTTATTGATCCACAAATAATACTCAAAAGTAGTACAATATTGTTATTCTTGTTCAGAATAATATATGATTGAAATGCTATTGCAAAATGACTTGAAAACATTTAATGAGTTATGCTAACTAACTGACAATATGTTCAAATAACCTCAAGTATATGAGTAAATACAAACATTGATTTAAAAGCAGATATATATAAATGAATAAAACTTTCTGCACCTTCAAATATATACATGAAACAATGTTCAATATAATAATGATTGTCCAATTTAAGACTAATGAGACCAACTTGAGGCTAAAAAACAATTTCCACACAACTTCTAAAAACTAATGTAAATTAACTTTATTTGTAAAATATAATTGATCTATAAACTATCCGTAGTAATGTGTCATAATGACTAATATGACATAGTTTTACTGAGGATTAAATTCAAAAGAAGACACAGTCATCAAGTTTGAGGAATTGCATCCTAGTTATCGTATAATAAATTTGTAGCTACATCACACCGAAGTTCTCAAGAGGACATTGCTAGAATTAATTATAAAAACCTGTCTTAAAAATTAGATTTCCATAATCTTGCTATTTTTTAACTCTGGCCTGTCTCCTCTATCCTGACAACTTAAACATTTAGTTTATTCCTTTTACATTATTTCTGTAAAGCAAATGACACAGTCAACAAGACAAAATAATAGCCTACAGAATGGGAAAAGATCTTCACTAACCCCACATCAGACAGAGGTCTGATCTCCAAAATATACAAAGAACTCAAGAAATTGGACACCAAAAGATCACACAATCCAATAAAGAAATGGAGTACACACCTAAACAGAGAACTCTCAAAAGATAAATATAAAATGCCTGAAAGACACTAAAGGAAATGTTCAACATCCTTAGTCATCAGAGAAATCAAATCAAAACAATTCTGAGATTTCGTCTTACACCTGTAAGAATGGCTAAGGTCATAAACACTGAAGATAACTTATGCTGGAGAGGTTGTGGGGAAAAGGGAACACTCCTGCATTGCTGGTGGGAATGCAAGCTGGTACAACCCCTTTGGATGTCAGTGTGGCAATTTCTCAGAAAATTAGAAAACAACCTTCCTTAAGATCCAGTAATACCAGTTTTGGGTATATATCCAAAGGATGCTCAAACGTGCTACAAGGACATGTGCTCAACTATGTTCATAGCAGCTTTGTCTGTCATAGCCAGAACCTGGAAACAACCTAAATGCCCCTCGATTGAAGAATGGATAAGAAAAATGTGGTACACTTACACAACGAATTACTACCCAGCAGAAAAAAATAGCGACATCTTGAATTTTGCAGGAAAATGAATGGAGCTCTAAAACATTGTTCTAAGTGAGGTATCCCAGACACAGAAAGATAATTATCACAAATACTCACTCATAGGTGTTTTTTAAAGATAAAGCAAAGAAAGCCAGCCTACAAACCACAGTGCCAGAGAACTTAGACAACAATGCAGACACTAAGAGAGACTTACATAGCTATAATCTACATGGGAAGTAGAAAGTAGAAAAAGACAAGATCTCCTGAGTAAATTGGAAGTATGGGGACCTTCAGAGAGGATTGAAGAGGGGAGGGGAGAGGCAGGGAGGGGAGCAGAGAAAAATGTCGAGCTCAATAAATATCAAAAAACGAATAAAAATTAAAAAAAAATGTTTGTTAAAGGGAGAAAAATGCCAAATTTAGTAATGGGAACAAATTTGAATATTGGTTTTGAATATTTAAATCTCACCATAATTAGAAATATTGTGAGTGATTATGAGGAGGACCTCTGCACTATTAAGAAAAAAAAAAAAACTTCAATAAATAATGGGACAGCCAATTTGGATAGCTTAAAAAGTGAGTTTTAAGTTATGTTTAGTATAATTAATTTATTAAAGTACACATTGCCTTGGACATATGGAAACACCTAGGATAGAGGAATGGAAATAGACACTGGGGATATGTCGAAATTTCAGCTGTCCTGTCCAATCTGCATCTAAGCTGTTCTCAGCATTTGGCATAGCTGACCACCGCCAGCTCTGCTGAGGAGGGGCTCCTCTCTGTATAGTACACAGTGAGTGAATAGTTTCCTTCCTTTAGTCATCACTGGTCTGAAAAGGTCATGTAAGTATCTGAAGCTAAAGTTTGCTTACGTTAAGAATGGGATCTTTCCAGTTGCGTTTTCCTGAAACTTAACAGAGTGCTGATTTGATATGTTACAGGACAAGCATTTAAGAATTTAGTTAACTGTTGTGCTTGTGTGCTATATGTTCTTCACATTAAATAATGACTGCTAGGTAGATACCCATGACTCCCATTTTTGTTAAATTTTGTACTGATTTTCAATGACTTAAAATACAATTCTTCCCAAAACTTGTCCAAAAGAAACAAAAAATTTACCTGTGATATTTAATGTTTTATTGTTAATGTTTTTTGTTTTCCAAGAGCACAAATTAACAATAATATTTTAATTTTATAAAATGATTCTTATATCTATATTCATAGATTTTTGATAGATATTTGTTAAACTTATATAATATAAAATACTGATCAGTGAACTTTCTCCTGCTTCTATTTTAATCTTACTCCTAATTATAAGATGATACGTCCTTATGTAAATTGTTGTTATTGCGGGGTTCGGAGGAGTGAATGTGGGATACCACCAGTCTCCAAAGACCAATTAGCCTGAAGAAGCCATGTAGCTTGCTGGCATGGATTTCAATTAAATTCTCTTTCAGGTGGCACTCAGCAAAGATATTAGCTGCATAGACACAGATTGTGTTCCACTATATACACATGGCAGTGGTACTTTGGAAAAATTAATTGCTGAATGCTGTAATATTTAATTGACAGATGAACCAATTATTATATTTCACACATAACCCAATTACTAAATTCCACACAGTGTAAATATTTTTGACCTTTTAAATGGCTGAGCCATTATGAGAACATTGCTTAATTGCTAGAATCACAGTATAAACACTGCATTTTAAATTTAACTGATGTTTCTAGGTGAGAGATTTAAATTTAAAAACATGTCAGATATTCACAAATCGGTCGTTAACACCTGTTCCAGTTTTTAAAGTTCCACTGAGATTTTATTTATGAGTTTATTTGCTTCTCTATTCAACTGAGAACTTGTTATACATATCCATCTATTCAAGAACAATAAATAAATATTTAAGGGCAAATGGAATAAAGACCCTGTCTTAATGATTTACTGAACACACTATAAGGCAACATTAAAGTTTAGATACAGACAGCTTAATAAAAACATTTATAATCCAGAAACTGTCTGATATTTAGAACTAATGTTTACAAGAAAATAGACATTTTGCTTGCTAAAATTCAATTATTCAGTGACAACTAGATACCACATGATTATCAAATTTTTTACATATACAAATTAACTTATTCTGATAAGAATTCTATTAGGTGTGCATTATTTTTCATATCTCTTTGCAAGCATATAGAGAATGAAAATACCTTGCCTTCTGCAGAATCAGACAGGTAGCAAGTGTGGTATTGCAATGACAGAGCAATCACATGGCATAAAATACGACAGTATTAATTCCTATTTTAATTGGTTGTGAGCTTGCATAAAAAAACAAAGGTAAAGAGCTTGATTGTAGAGGGGTGATTGCTTAATTCAGGATTTGAGTACACCTCAATAAATGTATAGTTGGCCTAGTTGAAAGTTTGTAGAGGTGCAAGCTGTTTACGGTGACACTAGATTTATCCCTCTACATTAACCATTCTTTGGAAACAAGGGAAATTTCTCAGTAAAACAAGCGAAAAGTATTAATCATAAAGTTAGTATTACCTGTAAGAAATAATAGTTAACATCATTTAAATTAATCCGTATTTTTAATGATAAGGTAATTTTTCTAGTGTTAATAGGAATCATTGGTCAGTGTTTAAAGGCACAGTTTCTTTTCTATAATAGTGACTGTAACAATGGGTTTTCATATTTTTAAGTCAGTTAGTGGTTTTATATCCCAAACAATAAAAAAATGTTTATATTCTTTGACCCACAAACTACTTTATTTTCTTAAAAAGAAAACATTTTTTTTTTCCATTTTACACACCAATCTCAGTTCCCTCTCCCTCCTCTCCTGCCATTCGCTCCACCTTCCCACCCCTTATCCCACTCCCAATCTACTGCCCAGAGAGGGTAAGACATTGCTTTGGGGAAGGTCTAAGGCCCTCTCTACTCTATCTAGGCTGAGCAAGGTGACCATCCAAAGAGAATAGGATCCCCAAAAGTTAGTTTATGCAGTAGGGATAAATCCTGGTGCCACTGCTAGTGGTCCCTCAGTCTGCCCAAACCATAAACTTTCAACCCCGTTCACAGGGATTAGTTTGGACCTATGCTGTTTTCTCCCCTGTCTGTCTGGAGTTGGTGAGCTCCCATTAGCTCAGGTGGAATATTTCAGTGGGTTGCCCCATCATGGTCTTGACCTCTTTGTTCATACTCCCACTCTTCAGCTGGACTTTGGCAGCTCAGTCCAGTGCTCTAATGAAGGTCTCTGCCTCTGCCTGTTTCCATCAGTTGCTGGATGTAGGTTCTATGGTGATATTTAAGATATACATCATTCTGAATACTGGCATGGCCAGTTCGGGCACCCTCTCCTCTATTGCTTAGGGTCGTAGCTAGGTTATCCTTGTGGATTCCTGGAGATTTCTCTAGTGCCAGGTTTCTTGCTAGCCCAATAATGGCTCCCTCACTAAAAATATCTCTTTCCTGATCTCATCTCTGTCCTTCCTCCATCTCAACTATTCCGTTACGTCATGTTATGCTCATACATTGATAAATACCTTCAGTAGTGTGCCAGGAAACAATAGCAACTCAAAAATTCAGTAGTCCGTCTGTAAACAAATGAGAAAGAAGCTGAGAAAGAAATCAGAGAAATATCACCCTTCACAAGCTACTTCTAAAGAAGGGTTACAAACACACTTCAAATAATAAAGCACCAGATGATGGAAACATGACATCATAAGCTATTGCATATAGTATACTACATTAAAAATTACTTAGTTGACTCAAGACTATTAAATAAATCCTTAATTAGAGTTAGTACTAAATAAGATTGGGTACCAAAGATTTTTTACTTTTTAAAAATGGTTCTTATGTATTTTTTCATGAAGTAGAGATAAAAATCACTAAGGCATCCATTTGCCTGCAAAATTCAAGATGTCATTGTTTTTTACCGCTGAGTAGTATTCTAGCATGTATATATTCCACAGTTTCTTCATCCATTCTTCCACTGAAGGGCATCTAGGTTGTTTCCAGGATCTGGCTATTACAAATAATGCTGCTATGAACATAGATGAGCATATGCTTTTGTTGTATGATTGGGCATCTGGCCTTGAGAGGGAGGGAGGGGAGGTATGGGTGGAGGGAAGGGGAGGGAAGGGGGAGAAGGAGGGGAGGGAAGGGGGAGGAGGAGCGGAGGGAGGGGGGAGGAGGAGGGAAGGAGATGGAAATTTTTAAATATAAAAAAAATAAACCATGAGGAAAAAAATAAATAAAAATTTAAAAAAAATAAAAATAAATAAAAAAAATCACTAAGGCAGATAAAGTCTTTTGAAAATGCCTCACTCTTTTTAATAAGTTAATATATATTTAATATATAAAATATGATAGAGTTAATATTTTAAAGTATGTAAATACAGTGAAGTATGAGTAAAATAAGTTAAAATTTCATGTATAATTGTCTTGAGGGATTTTTATTATCAAAATTATATATGGCAAACAGTCCTACAAAGTGAAATGCAAAACTGAATTCTCTCCTAACTGAAGTGAGCAGCATTTGTCTGTATGCTTATGAGAGATAATATCTATCATCATCATCTTGTTACTATTTGTACTCAATTTATCTTGCTCATAATGTTTTTCTCATTAGAGAACTTTTTCTCATAAATGTTGTTACTTAGTAGTATATATTAGTCAGTGTTCTCTTGAGAAATAACACCAGGAACCAGGAAGAATGTGCATATGCATTGTGTGTGTGTGTGTGTGTGTGTGTGTGTGTGTGTGTGTGTGTGTGTGGTTTGCTGGCCTGTGGTGATTCACGCAAATGATTATGGAAGTTGGAAATCACATATTCTAAAGACTGAATCAGTAATTCAGAAACAGGTGGTTGACACAGTTTTAGCCTGAGTTAAAAAGGAAGAAGCAACTGGAAGCGGATGATGGCAGAGATGTTGTATTGTGGCACTGTCTCAAGACCCAGGAAAAGCTGACAATGTTGCAGCAATCAGACTGTTGGATTGCTTGCGTCTGTCAGAGTGTCAGTCTTTTGGTTGCATTCAAGCCTTCCTGGTTAAAAGAAATCCACAGTTCTTAGGGATGGTAATTGTCCTACTCAGTCTAGTGATTTACAGGTATTTGTCTCAAAGATACTTAATATGGATTACTTAATCCTCACAGAATGTCTTTTTTTCAACTGAACAAAGAATCCTAGATAAACCTGGTGGTTGTGAGAATTATATGAGAATGCCCTGTATTTATTCCTTCATTACTTTATTTGTATATCAAAGATAGAGGATAGAGCACTGGGGATTAACCAAATCTATACACTGTTTAAAGCTATTTAATTTTGTTGATTTATCATTGCTTATAATACTATTTATACTTATATTTTCTCTAATATGAATACTTACATCCCATTTATATCTTCAATATTGTATTACACTTGAAAAAATGATGCCTTCTTTATGCTATTTTTATATATTTTACACTACTTTATATAATTGAATTTTATTTTATTTCATTATAAATTTTTACATTTATTAATTTTATATTGTATCTATTAGTTGTTTGCTTTCTTGTATGTCTGTGCACTACACGTGTGCTTGGTGCCAGTGAAAATCTGCAGAGAGCTCAGATCACCTCAAGCTGTAGTTACAGATAATTGTGAGGAGCCATGTAAGTGCTGTTTTCTATGAATACAGCAAGTCCATTTAACACTTGACCCATCACCGCAGTCCTCATTTATTAATGAATAAGAACATCGAAGAAACAATACAAATGAATGTTTTTTTTCTTTACATTAGCTAAACCTCTGTCCCAGAGATATGAGTAACGATTGGAGAATACCTTGCAACACAATCTCACCTTATGAACAGGAAGCTTATCAGCTTATATGCAGACAACGAGTTGTCTCTGCATGCTTCTTAGTAAAGAGGCCTATAGTCAACCAGGGTCTTAGTCATCTCAGACTTTTGGAAAACAAGTGGTATATCTTCCAGCATATGTGCTTGGGCAAAATGAGGGAATACAGCCAAGACTTCTTAGTCTTTATTAGCACAAACTATCCTAGCAAGACTTGGCCTGTACAGGAGAAGAGTGTTATATTCTTGGCCTCAAAAGTCTTTCTGAAACCTACTTCTGCTACGACAGTAGAGGTCAGGAGAGATAGGGACTAGGTCAGAGCACATATCTTGTAAATTTTGTTGTAATTCCTTGATAATTGCTTTTATTCATCTTTGGCTATTTTTCATTTTAAATTAGTTGTAAAAATTTTACAGTCTATGAGGAAAATATTATAGTTCAGTATATTTATACAAATTAATATTATACTCTATACTTTGTGTGTGTGTGTGTGTGTGTGTGTATATATATATATATGTATGTGTGTGTGTGTATCCCTATATACATACAATAAAAACAGGTGGGAAAAAGTGAGTGTCATGAATTTTAAGGAGAGTGGAGAGAGGTAAATGAGAAATCTTGTAGGTAGAAAAGGGAAGGAAGAAATATAATTAAATTATAATTTCAATATTTTAAAATATTCTTTAAAATTAATTAAATAATTAATTGGTGAAAAAGAATAGTCTATTGATACAGCTTTCATTTGACCTTAATGAATTTTTATTTTATTTTAAATTTATATACATATAAGAATAATATTTCTGAAATAGAATATACTCTGATAGCTTAGTGTTAGAGGTTTCCATTCAAGATTAGAAGTTTTAATATATTGAGAACTTCGTGGTAAAACAAATGTTATTTAATATTACTTGATGAAAGCTTTGAATATTAATCTCCTAATAAATACTTTTCAATATTTTTCATGATTTGGAGATTATGATTCTTCAACTCATCTACAATCCCAAATAAAGGGGTGAATATCTTCAATAAGCTTAGATTTCTCCTAATATCAGTTGCCTATGTGGCTGTCATGTTAATTATATGAATTAAATAATGGAAAAAGACCTACTTGTACTTAAGGAATAACTATTTTGCTCAAGCATAAACTGTTATCAATATGACTGTATTTTCTTGTTTTATTTTTTGCCTGTGTCTGTGTTTGTATGTCTGTATGAGTGTATGTGAAAATGTGTGTGTGTGTGTGTGTGTGTGTGTGTGTGTGTGTGTGCGCGCGCGCCCACATAGACCAGAGTGTAGGTCTCAGAACTCTCAGAGATGAAGTTTGTATCAGGTGTGTGTTGGGACTAATGAGTCCTGGCCTTCAGCTGCTCTTCCCTCCTAGAACTTTCTAATTGAAGTTACTAGAAGCTGTGCCTAGTTTAAAGGATCAGAGGATGGGATTTTCACCTGTTGGCCATTGACAGTGTATTTAAGCCTACATGGTGCTAATAAAGAAGGGCTTTGGGTACCAATGTTTAAAGTTCTGTGTGTCGGTCTGTCTCTGCGTGTGTATTCTCAACCTCCAGCCCCTTGACCGAAGCTCGCGAACTGGGGTCTAGCGCGTAGAGCGCAGACGCCCCTCCCCACCCCCCCGCGGTGCGCAGCAGGAGAGCACTGTACAACTTGGAGTTTGGGGACCAAATCCTGTCCTCTGGAAAAGCCGATGGTTCTCTTAACCACTGAACTGAAACTTCAGCCCATAGCATCTCAAGAATAGAAAAATATTCTTCTTAAAATTTCCTATGACAGGTACATCTAAACCCAACGAATAGTTTACCAGGACTAGAAAAAGCATAAATTAGACAATTTTGGCCAATCGAAGGTCTTACCACAATGCAGTGTCAGGATGTGTTGTTTCCATGCCTACACCAGCGCCTGGTGTGCGGTGTCTGCATGCTCTTGCACTCTGAAGTTCACAGTAGCCCAAGGTTTCACTTTCTCATCTCAAGCTAAGCTGTCTGCTGGTCTTCTGGGTGGATCACACCCTTGCTGTACATTTTATTTACACTCACCACAAACTAGATGCTCTTCCAGTGATCACAGCTAAGACAATTAAACCATATGCAAAAAATTAAAGTATATGGAAAAGCTTTTTATACCCTTAAGCTTAATGCAGAAAAATATATTAATATACTGCTTGTTTTTTGTACGATTCTTGAGAGTAAATGATTCCATGCTTACAAAATTATTCAATCACTAAGTTCCATTAAAATATATCTATAAATATGTCTGAATCATACCAAAACCACCAGAAGGAACTACATTAATAAATTGAAGTTTTTAAAAATTGTTTGCACGCTTATACTGTATTTCCACCAAATCTGCACCCTTTCTCTCCCCTCCAGTTTCTCCTTCTCAAAGATATGTGTCCTTACATAAATTCCACTTTCGGCAGGGCATTCATTAAATGTTCATATTCTCCATCTCATAAGCTTCATCTGGACCCTTATCCTGGGCACGATACAACAGTCAGAGCAACAGTACAGCTCTTGAGAATTTACTCGTTTGTTTTACTTTACTGCGTTTTATTTGTCAGTTTTCTATATAAAAATTTCCTCCTGACTCTTGAACTGCATACTATATATCCATGTGCAAGCTTGGAGGTTTCATGTAATCATAATTTTGTAAGCTATTTAGTCTGTCGGTAAAGAAAGTACAGTATTTCTGAAATAAAAAAGATGGCATTTCCAATTAGTACGATTGTGTAAACATTTTCTTTCTTATTGATATCTTTTCCTAGAAAAAAAAAAACAATGGCATACCTAAAATTGCTTTTACTAGACACTATCAGTTTCTTCATCTACATATAGTGGATACAAGAATAGGAAAAGATTAGAAAATTCATTCCTGCATTCAGAAATGCACATGCAAGGGAACTGTTTTAAAAAGATACATAATAATTCCAGTTATTATAAAAATCGCCATAGACTACTGGGAAATAAAAGCAAAAAGATTTACTAAAAACTTGGGAGGAATTTACATTGCTGTGGTGTGCTTTTGTCTTTAGCTCCTAGAATGATATGGAAAGTTTAGCCTAAACTGTACATTATTCCAAGGAGATTCTTTTAGTAAAAAAAAATCTCCCTAAATGATGAAGTCTCTGCATTCAATTTCAAATATCCTGTTTCTTCCCAGGAGTATGGTCTATGCTAGCACTACCTTAAGATTTTTATATTAAAAGCACACAGACTACACTCCCATATGAGTAGAAACAGTTTTGTGAAGCTTTGAAAATACTTCTTGTAGGAAATGAATAACACAAATATAGTTGAATGATGTTGCTATGACAACTATGTCTTCTCTATTCCTCAGCATTCTTGCTATTGAACTTTTAGCCTCCTAGGTTCTACTGCCTTTCCCCACAATCTATATGATATGCATGCGAAAATGCTGATGAAAGTGTAATAGGGAAAATACTCATAAGCAGTTCTGAAGTATCCTCTCTCAATAAAAGCAAACCGTGAGGTAAAAATGCTGACTGCAACACATATACTTTGTTCCTACTCATATAAAACTGTCCTGAGCATTTAAGGGATATTATTCAGATCCTGTTCACACTTGTTAGAATTTTTATATCTTAAAAAGGAAAACAGCTGCAGAATTAAATACACTAATCTCTCCTGAGCAGATATTTTGCAAATTATATTAATTTTTTTCTTCTGTTTGACTCAGAGCACTTAGATATGACAAAACAGCTTTTACTAATTAGTTATAAAGATTTCTCTCTGAATGTATATATATACATTGTATATATATATAATATATTATATATAATAAATATTTCCATTTTAAAAGCTACTTATCAGTTCAAAATATGTGAATGTAATTATAATGAGGAGAAATAATGTTTTAAATTTATTATTTGTTCTACTGCCTGTGTACCACAGCATGTATGTAGAGGTACCAGAATAAATTTTGGAGTCACAATTCTCCTTCCACTGTGCATTCTAGAATCAGACTCCTCTTTTCAAGCTTCTAGAGCAAGTCATTTTATCTGATGAGCCACCTCTTGCTACAGTTCTCATCTTTCATGAAAAGTATTAAACTTAACCACTGGAAGCCTATCCTAAACTTTCCTGACTCATACTAACTAGCTCTTATAAATAAATTTCCAGGGTCAAGAAATCTAATAGTTTAAATGTTGGCAACATATTAAAATTGCTGAGATAATTAAAAATTCAATAAACTCTTATGCCGTATATTGTTAACTAGTACAATATAAGATCAAGGATTGGACTTTTTGTGGACTATGATATAGTTCTTCCAGTATTAATTTTTTAAAAATTCCTGATGACTTTTGATAATTTAAACATTTATTCATTGTGAGATGACATTAAGAAAGAAACTTCTCAAATACTGCAGGAGGAAGTTCCTCTGAACTTGGCTGAGAAAGATACCGAAAAATATGAGTATATCACAATGTCACTAAGAGTCCTTCCTTTATTTGAGCAAGAGTATTTAGGTCTACTCTAGGCTCATGGGCTTTTTAGTCTCAGGTTCTTGGTTCCACAAGCAGCATTTGGTATAAGTTCCATCTAACGGAATAGATTATAAGTCAAATCAGATACACACAGTCAGATACTATGAAGTGACCGATAGCCTTGAAACACTTAGCCCGAAATAGGAGGACTCCATCGAATCCCTCCCCTGAGTGCTTAGGAACCCTGAGAAACGGGAAGCAGAAAGACTCTAAGATTGAGAGGGTACAGCAAGGAAATGGGGCCTTATAAATACAACACGACCAACACACATATGAACTTAAGGAGGCTGAGGCACCATTCACAGGGCCTGCGTGGGTCTGTAAAGACTTTTGTATTGTTTTGTTTTTCAACTCTTTTGGTGGGGGCAAGTCACCCAGATTCCAAATAAATACATGGATAATTATTCTTACTTATGAATGGATAGCCTTAACTTGGCTTATTTCTAACCAGTTATTCTAAAGTAAATTATATAGTTTCTCCTTAACTACTTTTTGCTTCTTGGCATTTTATCTTTCTTTATTTTATCTATCTTTCCTTCTTATTCCATGACTGGTTTTGTGGCTAGGCAGCAGGCTCATCTCTTCATGTCCTCCTCTCCTTTAAAAACTCCTCCTTCTTCTCTATTTTATTTGAGCCCATATTTCTTCAACACAGGTTTACAATATTAAACAAACATTCCACATCATAAATGAATGTAACACATCTTAGAGTAATATTCCACAACAACTCTGTACCAGATGGTGTCCTGGATCTGGGAGGAGATAAGGACACATGCCTCAGTTTCTAGCCCAGAAGCTATCCCTAATTTATAACCATTTCCAAACAAAAAGTTCTTTTCCTCTGTGTCTTACTGGGGAAACAAACTACTCTTAAGGTAGGCAACATGGCTAGCTGTAGTTTTCCAACAGTAAACAAACACAACAGGATCTTTGGTGGTTCCATGTCTCATAATGTTGTGTCACAATTTTTCTTTTTTTTAATCTTTTGGTTTTGTTTTCTTATTCATTTTATTTTCTTTTTACCTACCAAGATCTTTGCATATATAATATGGCTTCCTGTTTGTGTTTTTATGACGTTACTGACATTGGGAAGGAGGAGGCCTCTTCATCTATATATGTTTCTTTGATATTTTCCTGAACTATTCTTCTTATATTTGTTTGTTTCATCTTATTTTAATTTGTTTTATCTTTTATCATTTAGTTGTTATCCCTTAGAAGCCTGTTTGTTTCCTAGGGGCAGAAAGGGGACAGCTCTAGATGAGAAGATGTGGGGAATATAAGAGAGTACTGAGAAGAGTAGGAAAAGGGGAAATTGTGATCAGGATATATTTTATGGGGAAAAGGATCTACTTTCAATAAAAGAAAAAAAGTGTTAAAAATGAACATTGAAATACTATTCCATGCTCAATTATATAGACGACACCTGCTTTTTAAAAGAATAATAAGCTTCTTGTCTCTTAGCTCTGGGAATCCAATTGAAGAGAGAGAGGAGGGAATAGGGAATGTATGAGCAAGGGAAGTCAAGATCATGATGGAGAAATCTACAAAAAGCTCGTGGGAACTCGTGAACTGTAGACCAACTTATGTGGATTCTCTTCAGAACTGAGCAAGGCCCTCCATATATAGGAGGCAGTGGTGCAACTTGGACTATCCTAAGGGCCTCTGATAGTATGACCATAATCCATCCCTGGTGCATGAGCTAACTTATTGGAGGCCATTTTCCATGGTGGGATGCCATGTTCAGTATTAGTTCAGGGGGAAGGCGGGCTTGGCACTGCCCCAACTTAATGTGTAAGACTCTGTTGACTCCACATGGAAGCCCTTACCTGTTGGGAGGAGTGTATAGGGGTGGGATAGGGGCAGGCAATGGGTGTTGGAGGAGGGGAGAGAACTGTGGGTGGACATAAAATGAAATTAAAAAATAGTAAATAGTATTTTCAATAATGGAATCTTTAAGGGTATTGGTATTTAATCAACTTACTTTTAAAAAGTAGAATAGTTAGCAATTCCAAGTTTCTTGTATGCTCTAAGGAGATAAGCTTTCTCTGTCTCTGTCTCTCTTTCTCCCTCTGTGTGTGTGTGTGTCTGTGTGTGTCTGTGTGTGTGTGTGTGTGTGTGTGTGTGTAAAGCTGACATGATACGTGTTGAATTGAAGATATAAAAATATGGTTTACTTAATTTTGTTGTAGATATATTTTATTCATGTGCAAGGTGTTTTGCCTGCTTGTATATATGTGGTTCATGTACATGCCTGATGCCTACTTTAAGTCAGAAGAGGGCATGTATTTTTTCCTTGGTACTAGAGTTACAGTTGCTTATGAGTTAGCAGATATGTGCTGGATTTGAACAATGGGTCTCTGCTAAAATAGCATGTTCCATGAACCATTGAGCCATTTCCCTAAAACACTAATGTTGTCTATTGTTCTGTTTTTTTTTTCAGTCTATCCTTCTTCTTATACCTGTATAACTCATGGAATTGTTTGCAATGAATCTATCCTGCATTTTTGAAAGGAAGGCTATGTAAGATGGAAACCTCATAATCCTTTTAGAGAAAAGAATTAGCGATTATAGTCTTTACTGCAATACTATGTTTCTGAAGTTCCCCACCGTTACTACAGAGACATATTGCATTATATTGCTACTCTATTGCAATGTGCATTTCAGTGTTTACCAGCTATATATTTAAAGGGACACCCCCAGAAAAGCAAAGCATCATTTAGTGTGATATTTTATAATACTTCTGTGTGGTGGCGATACAGTGGGAAAAGAAGCACCAGAATTTCATGCTTTGCTCAAATACAACTCAAGGTATATAACCACATATGGGAAGAAGAATAAATTTAGCATCCTATTTAGAGTTTTCCCATAGAGAGCAGTTATTTTCATCAGGACCCTCACTTTTGTGACATACTTAATATGCAAGCATACACAGCTTCCTGTGTGAATATAGATATGCATCTGTTTGCAGGGACATGCACGTGAAATAGCTGAAGACCGCATCTATCTATGCTTCTATCTGGCAAGACATCTGCATAGATTTTTTTTTAAACCTCACTTAACTTTTAAAAAATTACCCTGATATTTGCTTTGAGCTGTATTTATATCAGTCGTAGGCTTTTGATTATTCCCTGACATTGCATTTAGGATATTCTGTACTATTTATCATATCTATAATTGGAAATATAAAGAACAGTCATTGTGAATTGTAACTGCATATTTTAAGGTAAAATATCTTGTGTATTATTAAAGTCCCTCATCCAGAGTGTCTTGAAAATAAAGAGAACCATCAGTCTTGCTTTGTGGTGTGACTCTGTCAGAGACCGTGGTGAAACTAACATGATAAAAAAATATTTCCACAAGCTCTAATTTCAAGCCTCAGGCTTTCTATTGTAGAGGAACATGCTGATTACACACCAGGCATTATAGTGTTGCTGAAGATGCAAAGTGTGCACCAAATGTCATTGTTCACCAGGAACTTACCTTGTGGTTGAGAGAAACTACACAAGTAAGTACCACCTACCCAATCAGATAGATTTATATTAAATATTACAACAATATCACAAAGTGAAAGGAGACATCCAGGATGTAGTCAAGGGACAAAGGTGACAGAAATGACAAAAAAAATCATGTTAAAAATGTCATAGTTTTTCTCCTAGTGTGAAGCTTGTATATAGGCAGAAAGACACTTACATTTTACATGGACCTTGATATTGTAAAGGAGTGCTCGAAGTAGCTTAGAGGCTCCAGGTTTGGGTCTACACTGGCAGCCACTGAGAAAAATGACATCAAGTTAATGCCTCAAAGACAGATGTGGTACTCTGGGAGCCTATTGAGCGCTACAGGAAACCCATATGCAAACAGGCAATTAAATGAATGATGTGGGAGAGTCTTCTGTTTGAGTTGATTTCATTGGCTAATAAAGAAACTGCCTGGCCCATTTGATAGACCGCCCCTTAGGTGGGTGGAGTAGACAGAACAGGAAGAGGAAGTGAGGTAGAAGGATAAGTAAGATGCTATGCCTCTCCTAAGTTAGACAGGCCGCCATGCCTCTCCTCAGAGAGATGCCAGATGCGATGAAGCTCCAGCCCAAGATGGACGTACGCTAGAATCTACCTGGTAATGAAGAGCAAAACTTTATCAGAGTACTGAGAAAAGCACAAGATGGAGTAATCTTCATCACACGAGGAAATTCACAAGCAATACACAGCCAACATCATTGTAAATATGTGATTTTATTTCTTTAATTTGCAAAGCATATGAGAAATTATGGCACACAGGAAGGAATATTCCATAATCTATACCCCAATCCTGTTTCCCATGAGCTTCATCATTCTCTGAACTATGTGCATGGCAAGAAATGACACTGACAAACATATATGCCTGTCTATTGCATTTTGTTGCTTCGCTAGCCCAAGGTGATGTAAAGAGAAATGCTGTCATGTCTCTTTAATGTGTCCTCAAGTAGAATTTTACACAATCATCTGAGCCTAACCCTAGCCATAACTAGCTATTTTCATTTCTGAATGTGATGATTTAAATGTTACTCGTAGCTTTACATACCGCTGACCAGCATACTGAACAATGTAGATGCGTGCCACCTCCTTCAACGTACTCTCATGTCTATAACATTTAGACAATAAATTTAGATTAGTGTGAAGGACAATCCAGTTAAAGTACCCATTGACCTCAGAAATCAGCCTCAAATTAGGTCACCCCTGGTACAATGTCTTTTCAGACAATATGGCTACAAATATGGGGTTTCAGCCTCATGTTGGCTAATTAGATAGGACAATGTATGACATTCAGGAAAATATTTATATTTTTATAAAATATAAATTATTATACAATATATAAAAAATAAATTAAAACATTCTTATAAAAATATAAAAATTATTGAGCTCTGTATAGCTTAATAAAAATCAATAAAAAGAAAGAAAATATAAAAAATATAAAAATTAAAGTGTTATAATTTTAATGAAAAGGTACAAATTACAATTAGATAAGGCAAAAGGTACAAGGTCATAGATGGTTTTGCTACAATGTTGCTAAATTTAAAACTTCACAAAATGTTTAGTGTTTAGAATATTATGGGAGCTCCCACATCTCATACTTATCAATCATACAGTGCCTAAAACTTGTGGAAATTAGAGAAAAAAACATCATTCTCTCTCTTTTCCATTCTTCTGGAATTTGGAACTCATATCAGCCAAAGTTTTCTAAGATTCCGCCAAATGTATTAACAAGTTCCTTCACAATGATAATGTTAAAAGGGAAACAATTAATAAATGTAGACAAGGCCTACCTATGACTGTCAGCAAAATTCAGACCTCACAAAAGGTTAATTCCCTACTAAACAATGTGGCATAAATTCAAGAAAGAGGCAGTATTCTTCATACATTTCCCCAGTGGATTTTCTTTAGTGTATTTTTGTTTTCTTTTACTTTGCTTTTGCTTTTTTGGTCAAATACCAGTCATATCCAATAATAAACAATAAGGATTTCTCAGCTCAGTGGTGGTGTCAAACACCTTTAATCTCAACACTCAGGAAAGAGGGACAGGAGGATCTCTGACTTTGAGACCAACCTCGTCTACAGAGCAAGTTCTATGACAGCCGGGGCACACAACAAAATCAAAACAAGCAAACAAACTGAATTAAAATAATAAAAATTTCTCTTTCATTCCCAGTGTATAACACAGAATAAAATATCAACATACAGTTTTCATATGTGTGTATAGTGTTTCGCATAAGAGAAACATTGCATCACTCTTTTTCACGTATGGTGTGGGTTGATAAACAGAAGTCTGGTTTTGAAAACAATTCACTATGTATTTTTTTTTTCAGACTTGAGCACACAGGGTAGTTGTCTATCATATAAATGAGATGAGTACACATATACAAAAGACATAAACCATTTATTTTACAAAATATATGAATTTAAGTAATTTTCACGTAGTAAATGTATATTTAGTAAATATAACAGATAAAATAAGCAGATTTTAAGAACAGATAGGTATGTAAATGTGAAATAGAGTTCCACTTATAGATTTAAAATATTCTTTATAAAAAAGCAAAACAACGTGAAAGTGGTGAATTACTAATGAATACACTTAGTTTGCTTCTCAAATATAGACATTGTTCTTAGACAAAATCATAAAGATCATTTACCTCTGTGGAGAAAAAAAGATCTGAGAACCTAAATGTGTATGACCAATAGATGGAACTAGGTCATGGTACTATCCTCACTGAAAAGCTTAGAGAGCAGAATGTAGCACTGTAGGGAACATGTATTTTTACAGCACAGAGGAGAGTAGCATTGCGGATCACACACACACACACACACACACACACACACACACACACACACACACACATTAGCCCATAAAGTAGACATTGCAAATATAAACTGCAAGTCATCAGTAAGTGCCTTCTTGAAACTGTGTCTCCTTTTTACATCTTCCTACAATGACAGATATTTTGGCGTCACATTTGCACATCCTCTCTTTTCCACAGAAGAATCCAGTCACCCGTGGTGGTATTCCTTTCCCTCTTTGAAAAACAACCTCTCAGTCCCTCTTTTCTCTGATGGCAGCAATACTTTTCTTTATGATACATCTTCTGTTATCATCATGGATTTCTTCAGTGATACAAATTTTAGTGAATTCATTTCCTATTGTAAATTTACAACATTTCCTGTTATAAATTTGAGAGATAGGTTCTCTTCCTTAGTGCCTGCTCCAAAATTATTTCTAGTGCATAGTATACTGATGGAGGAGAGTTATCTGTCTATGTTTCTTTCATTGGTTAATTAATAAAGAAAACTGCCTTGGCCCTTTAAGAGACAGAAAATTAGGTAGGTGGAGTAGACAGAACAGAATTGTGGGAACAAGGAAGTAGAGTTGGGGAGACGCTTCAGGCAGTCGCCATAGTGAGTCTCCATGCTTCTTCTCTCCGAGATGGACGCAGGTTAAGATCTCTCCTGGTAAGCCACACCTCGTGGTGCTACCCAGATTACTAAATATGGGTTAAAGAAAGATGTGAGAATTAACCAATAAGAGGCTACAGATAATGGGCCAGGCAGTGTTTTAAAAGAATACAGTTTCCGTGTAATTATTTTGGGTGTAAAGCTAGCCGGCGGCCGGACGCAGCCCCGCCGCTTCACACTACAGTATACTATAGTTCAGTAAAATAAGAAGTGACTGAGGAATCACTAAGTGAAAACAATAATGTTCTTATTAGATTTTATCCACAGTGAAGGTATATATTTCAGCTAAAACTGATATATTCTTCAATAAGCAGGATAAATAAAAACAAGGAATCATTCATTAAAAGATGCTAGGGCAGATTGTCAAACTACATTTTTCAGAGAAATTAAATAGATAATAAACATAATCTTTCCTTCACTGAATATTTGAACTACTGTTCCAGGTAATACTGTGAGTTTAAGATTTAATTTTGGCAAGTGATAAATGTCTCTGCTAAAAACAAATTCAGAGGTTCAAAGTAAGCTAGTGTAGAATGGTAAATTGAACACCACATTAACCAGAAGTTTGAAACTGTAACTTACTATTTTCTAAAACAGGGTTCTCTACACATGGCACATTCTTGCCTATGCACTAACCAGGGCTGGCATATCTTTTAAACAAAAGTTTGGAATTTCTTTGCATACTGAAAACAAAATCCAGATACACTCCAAAATTTTATTCCAAACAGAATGAAAAATAACATTTCATGTGTGTCTCTCTTCACTGGAAGCGGCTTTCTGAGATAAAAGGACTTCAATGTGAGCACTGAAAATCAGCTTATTTTAAGAATCACTGCTAAATTAGCTGGGCCTTTGGGATAAATTGACTGTTAAATGTCTCCGTGTGGTAATGAGTTCTTTACTGAGGCCAGTATTTAAATGCTTATTAATTACCCTGTTTTTAGCTTTAATCAACCTTTTTTTCTATCTTTGTCTTACATGTTTCCATGTTTGTACATAAATATAACTTTATTAAAATTGGTCCCATAAGTTAAAGAATATTTTATTTGTATAAATGTCTGATTTAAAATATCTTTGTTCAAAATTATGGGCCAGTATTTTTGGAAGGTATAAAGATCAAAGGGTGTTTTTGCCCTGTGGAGCCACTAGCTTATTCGTAACACACTGTCTGCCATGGTAGCTAATGGGAAATCATATGCAGATTAAAAAGGTTATGATACTCTAACAAAACCTCTGAAAAGAGAGTTTGATCTGTGGTTACAGGTTAAGTGATAAACTAGTTAGGTTCAAATGTATGAATGTGTTTATACTGGAAAAGGAAAAAAATGGGGAGAGGAAAATAATAGAAAAAAACCAAAATGCTGTCAGTACCAGACATGTAGTTGATAGAATAGGTAGATCATGCCATGTTAAAAACAGACAAACATACAAGGAAATGCTAAATCATCGTCCAGTCAACAACAGCTCCGAGTCTCACAGAAGCACTCATTTTAAACTTGAAGATAAAGTAAAAAAATCAACAACAAAATTGTAAATTGTTAATAATTTGAGTAGGGACTTCAATTTCACTAAGGGCCAGCAAAAACATAAGTTGTTCTCTACACTAAATTAATACATAGAAACACTTAAATAAGCCTTAACTGGAATCAGGAATATTGTAGGACTATGGATACAAAGAGACATTGGTAATAATATTGGAATGCTATTGATAACATCAGAACCCTTGGAATATGTTCAATGAAGTTTTAAAAGACAGAAAATAATGGGGAATTATGACTTAAATTAGTAATAGAAGAAGGATATGCTAAAGAATAAGCAATATAATAAAATAACATGTTTTATTACATACTCGGGAACATAAACATTCTGCCACCATCATTTATGGTACAGGAATAATATTCCACAATTTGTTGTGCTTATTCTTTGTGTATAATTGACTGAAGACATTTATGAGTGTGTACATAACATGTTAAACTTTCCAGACACAACCTACTTAAATCTTACTATAACCTTTTGAGGTATGGATGCTAATTATGTCAATGTCATGGTCTTTAGAAGAACAAAATGTAAAATGAGCTAGTGATTATGGTCATTTAACACATATGCACCATACATGAAGGTAAGTCCAGTCTGCTCCAAGAGATTTAGAATTGATTTTGTTTACTACAAATTGACCTAGACATTACTACATAGCCCAGGCTATCCTTAAATTTGCAGTGACTTCTCTGATTTAGCCTCCTAAATCTGACACTATAGGTAAGAGCAGTGGCATCATGATTCAGCACTGTGTGCCAGCAGTGGCAATTTTCCAAGTGTCGATATCTCAAGATTATCATAAAGTTGTAAAGGAGACTGTGTCTTCCTTTCCTGGCTGCCTAGACCCAAATAATCACACAGAAAATATATTAATTACAATACTACTTGGCCAATGGCTTAGGCATATTCTTACCTAGCTCATATATCTTCAATTAATCCATTTCTATTAATCTGTGTATCACTATAAGCCTGACTTACTGGTAAGGTTCTTTTGTGTTTTTCCTTCAGGAGACACTGTGCATCTTCTGGCTTGGCCTTCTTTCTTCCAGCATTCAGTTTATTTTTCCCACCTGGTTCTATTCTGTCCTGCCATAGACCAAAGAAGCTTCTTTATTAACCAGTGGTAATAAAACATATTCACAGCATACAGAGAGGAATCCCACTGTACATTATCTAATTGAACCTAGTAGAAACTTTAAGAAAAAAGTATCAGGAGAGATTGCAGGGTCTCCTTCAAGACACATGACTACATAAACTGCTTAAATAGTACGCTAGGCTTCTGTTACCAAACATGGTATCCCTCAAGTTAAGCAGGTCTTAAATCCAATTAGAGTTTTTGACCACTGTCAATGTATGAGTGCCACTACTACAACCTTGGAGTTATCATACTGTGTTGGTTAATTTTGTGGTACCCGTGAAGCACATCTGGGTGTGAGTCTTGGTAGGTTACCTTCTTTGGTAACTTGACAGGCACCTTATGAATGCTATTTCTCTGGGAGCAGGTTCTCAGCTCAGATCCAATTTGGAGACCTATGGGACCTGTGTCGGAATTGCCTGGTGTCTTCATTATCAGAAACTAAAATCTCACCTCTGGAAGACAAACTATGGCACTAGCAGTAGCTGATGGGGATATAGATATAAGTATTTATTCTGAAGTAACTGAAGAATTAGGAAAGTATAAAAGCTATCATTGTAGGGGAGGAGGCAGTAGAGATGGGAATAGAATGGTATAAGAACCCTGAGACATGAAATAGAATTAGTTGGCTCTATTTAGTGAGGTAGATAAATGGAGAAGAATAGGAAAGTGAGTAAAATCAGCAAGTATTTCCGGAAAAGTCATGAGGATTTATATTACTAAGAATGTACCTAAAATATATTTCACATATGTTTAGATAGGTAGACAGGTAGTTAGGTAGGTAGGTAGGTAGATAGATAGATAGATAGATAGGAGCAAAAAAAAAAATTAAAATCACATGTATCATCAAAACCCACTCCAGGATGGTTGACAGTACAAGCAAGCTGGAAACATGGAGCCCAGTGCACAAATCAGCCTACAGGGAGCTGTGCATTTTGATGTCATTGTGTATCCTTTCTGGATTTTTCAATTGCTCTGAGACTATTGGAGGTAGTTTTGTCAGCCTTTGTTTCTTCTAAGCTATTCAGAACATTTTAGTTTCTTCCAGGTTCCATGGCTGGTCTGAGATTGCATTGGGAAGTTCCTCTCATATGAGAATGACTCTGAAAAATCTTTACTATATATAATTGTGCAGAGATGGGGACCCACTGAAGTCAGCTCTTTCCAGGGCTTTTCTGAAACTATTTTTGAGGTATTTACTACTTGAAATTACAACTTTCTTTCATCATAAAAATTTTTACCTCCCTTTAGAACATTCTACTGTTTCACCCCCACTTAATACCTACCTTAAAATACCCTGTTTTTTAAAATCATATCTGCTTTATTTTCCTGTGTATAAATTGCCTTTCCACCAAGATGTCAGATTTTAATCTCAGAAGCAACTGGTACACAAAACCTAGTTTTCATCACTTATTATTGCCATGAATACTTTATTTGATAGTATTTTGTTTACCCTGTTCATCTGTAAGAGCATTAAAACTTATTTTGAAATACACTTGTTTTCAACAAATCTGAATATTCTTCATCCTTATTCTCTCTAGACTAGATTTAGAAAAGAAAACCCCAAATATAAATCACAGCTAATAATAAATCCTATCATTTTATGAGTACTATGACTTATCACTGTTAGTTACTTCATAATTTTACACTGGTTTTGAGTCTCTATTAAAAAGTAAATTTACCTGTAGCATAAAGCAATGGAACTAAAGAAATTATGACTATGAAAGGTTATTGCTTCATGTGTAACAGTCCAGGCTTAGATAATCTAAGAAAGCTAGTGTGATACACACACACACACACACACACACACACACACACACACTTTTTCACTATGGACTAAGCATAGGTTAGTTGTCCAAGCAACTAATCATTAAACATTTAGTAATGCATAATCATACCTGAGTACAACAGAACTGAGTAATATGGACTGTACTTTGTGTAACTATTCAGCACAGAAAAGAAAAATATTCAATGCCAAGGAAAGGAGAAAAAACCCATAACTGTGGGAGCAGTGCCCTCAGTCTCTGCCATGGGCTCAATGATCCGAACACTCAGTTTTGTTCACAGAAATTTTTACTTTAAACTTCATAAGTGTTTTGCTACAACAGCAATCAATCACTGTGACTTGAGTTCTGTTAGTCGATGGGGGACTCTTTCTCACCTTTAGTGTTTTGTACTTGATGACTATTCTCCATATGTTAATTCTCTGAACTTCACTGATTTTTATATTACTTTATGAGAATAAGTTTATAATACCTGCCATATATACATCTATATAAATATATACTATATATACATATATAACCTATATATACACATATATTTCCTATTCTACATATACACATATATACAAATGTCACATATCCTATTACATATGTATAGATTGTATTTTTGCTCTCATATGCTATTGTGTATATCTATATGTATATGTATTGTGAGTATGTATTGTTTATCTGTATGTATACATATATACACACAGAATAGGATATGGGAGCAAAATTTCAAATACAAATCTAATGAGAGATTTAAGTTAAATGAACATTCTTAAGACTAGGGATAGATCTATTTTCCCTTGTAATTATGTTATCTGTTGTTCTACCTATGCACCTAACTTATCTGCATATTTGTGGCTTGTTTTACTGTGTGTTATTCCAAGAAAACGCCATACATTAAACCCTTTCTATTTTTCATTTTAGTACTTTCTTTGGTGAGATTATATTTTCCTCAGATCTCATAGTTCTGTTACACCTTACGAATTTTCAGTGTTTGCTTCCATTTTATCTTTTCCCTTTGCTTCTTAGAGCTGAAGGAACACGGATTCCCAATTGCAAATGAGAGTATTCTTCCACTCTCCTGTGTTTGTTCATGCATGACTTCAAGCGTCTACTTCCTTATACTAAAATCTTGGCTTTTGTACAATCTGGCCATAGAAGTGAGAAACCTCTTTTTCTGATTCCTAATAAATAACCAGGCTGCTAACAACTAGTCTTCATTTTTTTTCTTCAGTTTGCTGCATTGGATGAAAATCCTAAAATGACGTGAGAATTGAGTTACCAAGCATGTTCATCAGTAGTTCCTAAATGTTTTCTTTTTTTTCCATTGTGCAGGGCATATATAGAATAGCTAGCCTTTTTTTTTTTAACCAGTTTACAACAAGCTTACTCAGGTAATAATTTGGTGGTAACATATTGCTTTCTATATTTTGGGAAATTTTCCAATACTTGTTCTCTCTCTCTCTCTCTCTCTCTCTCTCTCTCTCTCTCTGTGTGTGTGTGTAGTTTTTTAAAGTTAACCCAATGTATCTCATTTTTTTATTTCTACTGCACCCTTTGATTTTCCTTTTACTTGTACTCATGTTGTGAAAATATTTAATTTTTAAGACAACATCATGTAGTTCCTTATATATAGTCTAGGTTTTTAAATCTAAACAAATCATTTGTTTAAATATTAAAGGATATATTCATGCAATTTTGCTTCTTAGATTATAAAAAGCATAAAATACCCAGTACGTATTTCAATGAGAGAAATCAATATGTATATTTTTCAATATATGTGTATATATATGAATATTTTTAATATATATGTATACACCCCATATATATATATATATATATATATATATATATATATCTGAAAATGGCTGAAAATTCTGATTTCTCTACCGAATTAATGTTTGTTAATGTGGTGTTTTTGTTGTTGATGTTGTGTAATGCTTTAATAACATTAATGATATATATCAATGATGAATAACATTGATGATAGCCTAAACCTTAAGTACTGATACTTTCCTGAATGATCTTAATGTCTCCGGTGTAGATGATACTGTGAGAAAAACCCCGGATAGCACAGTAAATGTTCACATAAGGGCAAAGACATATTTTAAAGCTAACAGGTTCTTTTTTGTTATTGTGAGCTATTACATTGTACAATTCTCAAAAAGGTTTCAAAGAAGAACTTGATTTTCATAAATATTCTCATTTGCATGGTTAAAGGACACTGGTAATTAGCCTGTATGTTTTACATATAAAATAATCCTGCAGAGTTTTAATTGAAGGGATTTATGCATATTAGTGTGCTTAATACAGAGTCTTCTTGACTCTGTCTCCTAAGTAATTTGGACAGAGTGTGATTAGGTTGAAATAAAGCCAGTTCTCAGTGGAGCAACCACAATAAATGTACAGATGTAGGAGAAGCTGTGTTGTTTCCACTAAGAGTGTGACTGAAGGACTGTGAAACCCAACACTTAGACACTTGGACTAGAGACATAAATGGGACATGACCCTTTCATTGTATTGTGTGTGTCCCTTCTTAGATACCAAGCAATGCAATATTAAGAATGAATTCTCTTCCCTTTTCAGACCAGTAGTGGAACAGAAAGGAAATTCTGAGACAAGGTATTACAAACTAATTTGCTTCTTTATGTTTTGGGCAAGCTTTGCACAGCATTTGAAATGCCAAAAGTGCTTTACTCAGTAATATAAGCATGGAATTTTTGTGAAATGTGGAAAATGACTCATCTAATGAATTAATATTTATTTATATTAGAAACATACTTAAACAAGTATTCATTGATGAAAAGCAAATAATTAACTACATACTCAGAAATGGAAATATGTATATAGCATTATGCCAATGCAAGAGAGTATTTACAGATAAAATTAAGTACTTCATTGAAGTTTTAATATAGAGAGTAGAACATATATAGGAATCATGAATGAAACATTATAAAACATTTACTTTGTTTACCAAGCTGTATTTCTTTTGGCTATGGATTATTTTATAATCCTGAAAAAATTATCTATTCAAAAATTATCTTATTACATATGTTATTTGTTATACCCTACTTAGTGAAATCTCAGTTATTAACACATAAGAAAGTAGACTAGGTTGTATTGTATTAATAACCAAAGGAATAAGTCTAAAATGGGACTAATAGCATTTATGAGTATAATTTATTGTTGAGATACCTATAAATACATAGATATTATTGAAATGGGTCACATCTGTGCCTCACATTGAGAACCTGCTAAGTTAACAGATTCTTTGAGAATGAATTTGCCATTCTACATGCAGTTATTCCAGAAATGGTCTCTTTGCACAAAGCTCACTTAATGGACTGAAATACCTACTGTAAAGTACATTTAACAGTTACCTGAATCTTCCCCAAAATTAAATAATATAAATAACATATGCCATCCAAAATTCTGCTACAATTATTCAAAGAAAATGCAAATGATCCTAATAAAAAGAGTTTTCCATTTCACCTTATTATAGCATTTTGATTAACTATATCATTATAATAAGGGAGAAATCCTGAACAAATTTCCATGAATTTTAGTCTTATTAGTAAACACATAAAAGTAATGATTAAACTCAAAACAATCTGGCAATGTGGGTTTTTCTGTTTTATTGTATTTCTTTATCCCTCTGTGCATATTAAAAGGCAAAAAAGTAATTATCTTCTCTCTTGGTGGCACACATAGCATTCCTACTTTTTTCTTTTGAATAATTTATTTAGTTAGAGGAATGCTTCCTGTTTTTTTCTACTCAAAATACTGTAATCTTACATTTTTTTCTGTTAGTATCAATTGGAAGCAATTGGAAGTTTATATCATTTGTTACATTTTTGTAAATTTTTTAGTCGTGTATCATTGTCTTTTTTATTCTTTATGTAAATATTTTTGAAATAAAATATAATTACACTATTTTCTCCTACCCTTACCTTACTCATATTCCTCTCATTACCTGCCTTAATGTCTTTCAAATTTATAATCATAAACATATAAATGCAACTCTTACAATCTCTAAAATAGGGCTATCAACATGGTAATGTATAAACAGTTGGTGAACTCTTACCTGGAAAACCTATTCATTCAGCTCTCAATATTCCTTAATTTCCTGTAATACTTTGTCTATAGTAGTACCGCCTGAAATTTACCCATTCAAGTTAGTGTTTTCTTACTGAGGAACCTGCATTACTCAGTTTTGAAGACAGAAGCCATTATGCTGTGTTTTTAAAAAATAAGTTTCTCTTACTGATAGAGTTGAGTTATTCTGTTTCCTGGAACCTGATCTTCCCCAAGCCACTCCTTTGATTTGTTTTTTAGAATTTCCTTACTCTTTCTGATCCTCATGAACCCTCTCTAATATCATGGTGGGTGACCATAAGGTGCATTTTTAAATATGTTTTCTATGTTCTTTTTGCCCCATTGTTTCACTTCTGTAAATCTACCCATGCTTTTCTTCCTTAAAAGGGACCAAAGCCTGACTTAGGAAGCAATCACTAGCCCGGGTACCCAATAAAAATCAAGATTGCCTCAAATTGTGGTAGGGGTCTTATTCTTGCCCTTGGGATTAACGCTTAACTATCTGCCTTGTAGTTAATTTGGATACGGGTTTCTTAATCTCTGTTTTTTTTTTTTTTTTTTTCCAGAGTGGACTTTTTATTTTAAGTTGACCATATGTAAAAGTTAGGGCAAAGAGACTCAAGTCTGTCTGTCTCCTTGACCGGGGCCCGACGATTTCCATACATGGTTCACACAAATCCCCATGGGCTAATGCCATGAGAATTCTGAGTGTTGGGATATAAGGAAAGAAGAACAGTGGAAGTATTGGGCATTTGTCTGTTTTTTAAGAAGGAAAGGGAAAGAAGGATTAACCTCCAACCCCAACGGCACCCTGGGGACAGCTTGCCTGGTTATGTGATATTTACTGCACCCAGCCTCATTAAACAGGGAAAGCAGCTATCTAGAGGACTTACTGCCAAGAGTGGGCAGTCCTTCAGGTCTCTTGGGAAGATCCCAGCTTCTCTCCCCAATGAAGAGAAGAAGTTGACAACCACAGAACAGAGTCCCTGGGGCCTGGGAAAAGCCTCACCAGGGGCAGGGCTCTGTCCCATAGTGGCTGGACAAACACTAGCCCAAGCTTGCTGGTCTACTGGGGGCACACAGACATTGGCACAAACTTGTTGGTCCCTTGGAAGAGGGCAAGACCCCAAACCAGAGCAAAATACAATTCAAGCTCTTAACCAGGCTCCTTCTAGTCGCAAATGTGCTGAGTCAGAACAGAAATAACAGAAATCTCTGTTTTTTCCCAAAAAAACAAATACCGTTTCATTGATTCTTTGTATTCATTTGTTTGATAGTTGTTTTTACTTTATTGATCACTGACCCAAGTTTGATTATTTCTTGCCATCTATTATTTTGGGTGTGATTTCTTCTTTCTGTTCTAGAGCTTACATGTGTGTTGCTAAGATAATAGCATGAAATATCTCCACTTTTTATGTAGGCACTTATTGCTATGAATTGACCTCTGTTAACTGCCTACACTGTAGCTATATGTTTTGGTATAGTGTGTATTTATTTCTTTCAACTCAAGAAGGATCCATTTTTTATTCAGTAGTAGGGTCTGTAATTTTTATGACTTTGTATGATTTTTGTTGTTATTAAGTTTTAATCTACGGTGGTCAGATAGTATGCAGGGTGGTATTTCAGTTTTCTTTTATCTGTTGAGACTTGATTTGTGTCCTAGCATTTGGTCAGTTTGGGAACGAGTTCCATGATGTCCTGAGAAGGTATATATATATTCTTCCTGATTTAGTGAAATAATTTATAAACATCTATTAAGTCTATTTGGATTCTAACATCAGTTAATTCCAACATTTCTCTATTCAGATTTTGTCTAGATAACCTGTATATTGGCATAAATGGGGTATTGAAGTCTCCCACTAAAGCAGTGTGAGCGTTAATATATGACTTAAGTTATAGTGTGATAAACGGGGTGGTCTGGTGTTTATTGCATAGATGTTAAGAACTGCATTGTCCTCTGGGTAGATTTTTTCTTTGATGAATATGTAGTATTCTGATAAGTTGATTTAAGTCAATATTTTCAGATACTGAAATGGTGATGTCAGCCTGCTTTTTAGGTTCATTTCCTTAGAATATTTTTTTTTCTGTAGGTTTGTTTCCTGGATGTAATATAAGTAAGAATCCTCTTTTATCTATTTCTTTTTTTTTGGGGGGGGGGGAGAATTGAGGCTAGTGATATTGAGAAATATCAATTAACAGTGTTTTCTTTTTTTAAAATTCCTCTTATTTTTAGAATTTTTCTTGTTTTTCTTATGATGATGGTACCTCTGTGTGTGTGTGTGTGTGTGTGTGTGTGTGTGAGAGAGAGAGAGAGAGAGAGAGAGAGAGAGAGAGAGAGAGCGTGCATGTGTATGTGCATGCATGTGTGTGTTTGCCTTCTTTTGATTAGCTGGATTTGCAGTATTTATTTCTTGTGTTTCTTTAATTTGATAACCTCTAGCTTCAGTTTTGCTTTTGGACTTCTGTAAGTCTGGTTTATAAATATATTTTTTCAAATTTGTTTTTACTGTGAAATTTTTTATTTTATCCATCTACTGTAATTGAAAATTCTGTAGGGTACAGTAATCTGTGCTGGCTTCTGTGTTCTCTTAGAGATTATAGAACATCTGGTTTTTGGAATCTCCATTGAGAAGTTAGGTACAACTCTAATAGGTGGGGTGTGTGTGTGTGTGTGTGTGTGTGTCTTTTTGCTTGCTGCCTTTAACATTGCTTCTTGTTCTGTATGGTTAGTGCTGCGAGATTTTCTATGTTCTGCTCTGCATGCTTCTTGTACTTTGATAGGCATCTCCTTCTTTAGGTTCAGAAAATTTTCTTCTAATTTTGCTAAAAATATTTTTGTATCTTTGATGTGGGAAAGATTTGTGTGATGGACTGGGGATGAGGCGAGGTGGAGAAAAGAATGTTCAGCAGGCGGCCTGCTGCAGAGCTAGGGTTGGGACTGGGGGATTGGAGTTGGAGAGGAGGAAAAGGCAGTAAAGTTCTGACATCCATCTACCTCCGTCCTTGACCAGAGTGCTGTTTACTGGAATCTTAAGGATACCAGAGTACATATGTATCATGCATTAGCTTTGTTTTCAGTTGTAAAGAAACACAAGAAGATAACTAGGAGGTTAGAAAAAGAACCTTCAGTATTTGTTTCTGAAATGATATATTTAAAGTTTTACTGTGTCACTACCTAGTGACCAAACCAAGGTTGGGGAACCTTTTCTCAATAAGTCATTTAAAATGGCCAAATTAATAAAGGAAATCAGGTGTAGCGAGCCGCCCCAACAATCAGGAAAATAAGATGAACCTAATGTGACCACATTTCAGAAGAAGGCCAAAGAGATCCAGTGAGCTCGTCCAAACCCATCTTTATATCGTCAAGTAAGATTAAAATTTAACTAGAGGGCCCTGTACATATGTATCTGGGCAGCTCTAATGAAGCTGTGATACTACCTACCACTGACCAACAATGTCTGGACTTCATTCTCATCCTTTCAGATAGTCTGAGGAGTTATTAGAACTGTACAAACTCTTTCTGTTGGTTAGCATTTCACTCTGGTTGGGCAAATGTCTTTCCTCCAGGATAGGATTCCTGGGATAAATCCATTTCTCTTTGTGATCCAATGTCTCCATTATCTGCTATTTGGCTTGAGAGACACAGGTGTCTGTGTATTTCGGCCTGGCCAGTTACAACTGCATTCTGTACAAATGTCAATTCTATTTTATCTCTTTATTTTTGACTTCTTGATATTCTTCAAAATAGTAAGTTAACCCTACTGGTGGAGATAAGTTAAAGTTGCTGCTATATATTTCTTAGACCAAAATTCTTTGCAAGTTTTTCACCATTACTGACAAATGATGGAAATTTTCACTTTAATACTCCTTAATTATTAATTTTAGTAGATTCTGTTTTATAGGGAAACTGTACTAAGTATTTTAAAATATTATTTCATAGCAGTTTCTCCTAACTAGCAGTCAAGAAAATAAACCCAGGTTAGAATTATGCAAAATGAAATTTGATGCAGGGGGTATACTATGTTAGCCCAAATCAAATTCAGAGAAACAAGAAATCATGTAAGGCTATATTGCTTAACAAAGGAGAGATGACATTTCAACTGGGACTTCAGACAGATAAGCATAGTGTGGTATCTATCTTGGGAAACAATATTCTCAAAAACGAACACAAAAATACAGTAAAGTTTATCAGTTTGCAGAAGGATGCTTTCAACCATGACAGAGATGATTTTATGATTTTATACCAGTTAATGGGGGACAGTTAGATTTGTTCATCTAAATTATGGACTGTGACTAGAATAAATAGTTTTAAATGTCTACTGCTGGGATGCCAGATATCAGCCCTGTAGGATATAGAAAGTTACTGTGTATCTGTGAACAGTAGGGTAAAAGATACCAAAGAGATACACTGAATTCATATGTGTACTTCTGCAATCTCTATTTAACTGAATAAGAGCATATAAAAAAAGGTGCACAAGGAAGTAATACTTCATTGACTTCAGAGACAGTGTTTGTTCATTAATGAAGCACAGTTAAAGTAGAAGGTAGGTGGTAAACTTTTAGGGAAAATATGCCAATGTGTGGGTAATGTTGTTTTCAGGACCAAAGGTCTAACCCAAATGAGAGAAATGAAAGCCCAACTGCTCTGAACGTATTTGTTTCATTTTGTTTTCTTCAAATACTCATAGTTTGTTTAAAAAAATCATTGAATAAGTTGAAATCTGTGCCTCAAAGATATTGACTTTTTCAAATACAAATATGACAAAGTCCTTATGATTTTATGACCAATATATAGGTAAATGATTTTTTTGCATACTTAATCTATTTTGAAATATGGTAGAATGTTACTGAGATGGGGAAAATAAGTGAAAGATTCCTTGGGCTTATGTACTGTTCACTGATACATTGCTTTAAAGAAAATTAAGATGGCATTGCAGTAAAAAGTGGTTGAACAATAAAAGGAAAGGTATCATCTTTACCAATAACAAAGATTATGGTATGATGGTTATAATTCTCCCTGAATCAGTTGATTCAAGTTTAAGCAAACTCCTTTATCAAGAGACAAGAATCTGTAACACCCGATTCTGTGTTACCCCCTCAGTACAGTTCGTGCGCCACTGTACCTTACGCGAGTCGGACAAGGGCCTGGAGATTGAAAGAACACACAAGAGACCTGGGTCATTCGAAAGGAGATCAGCTGAATGCCTTTTATTTAGCCTTGGGGAAAATCTTAAATACCCCACTCCTGCCCAAGGAATTCCACCCAGGCAGGTGGGAAATTACCATATCTAACTGCTGCACAAGGACTCCCACCTATGCAGGTGGGAAATTACCATACCAACAATAGAGTCAACAATGCCCTACAACAAAATCAACAATGCCCTACAACAAATCACCGGGCGGGGCAGAGGGAGCACAAGAACAAACAGGATGCTTAGTCATCTGACCAGAAACTGTCCTCAAGGTGAGCCCCAGGAACAAGGGCAGACCCGGGCCCTACAAGAATCCAGCTGGGTGGTAGTGCACACCTTTAATCCCAGCACTCAGGAGGCAGAGTTAGGTGGATCTCTGTGAGTTTGAGACCAGGCTTGTCTACAAAAGCTAGTTCCAGGACAGGCTCCAAAACTACAGAGAAACCCTGTCCCAGAAAATAAATAAATAAATAAATAAATAAATAAATAAATAAATAAATAAATAAGAATCCTGTTGATCCAGGCCAACAACTTGGCTACAGGAGGACCCCTATGGGGTGGTTTCACATTAAGCCATGAGAAAGAGGTTCCTCCTAACTAAATGTCTAATGAGAATCACTACAATGCCTTTTCATATTTCACATGTAAAGCACAGTAGCTTACTGGGATACAGACAAGCAGTTTAGTGGTTAGCCTCATGTTGTGAGTTTTTTCAGTATGTAACTCATTTATTATTTCTATCCCTGCCCTAAGTATGTTTTCCTTGAAGGTTGTTTTTCCCAACATGCTGGGCTTCAGTTCTCTTCCTCTAAAGCTCTTCTTTGTGCCATGTGGCTATTATTCAGCCCTGTGTCTGTCCTTGCCATTTTAAACAACACGCCTCAGGTTCCTTGTCATCTCTAGTCTCCCACCAGCTGAGATGAGATGTACAGCTTTTACAGGCATTGGTGTTTTTCTTTTAAAATTGACGTTTTATGCATTTATTATTAAATTATTTTATCAGTGAGAACCTCAAAAGGGATTCCTATTTCCCCATGTGAGGATGACTTTTGGTGCTACTGTTAACTTAAAGATTATTGGAATTATGCAGAAAAATGTGTATAACTTGGACACAAACAGCATTTTATATAGGGGTTGAACACCTACACAGTTTTTTATTTATAGAGTTTTAGAAATATTTTTTGTGAATTCCAAAAAAAAAAAAAAAAAAAAAAAACCTATGAGAATCAGAGGCTGGGATCTTTACTGAATGATCTTAGAATTAAGTCTACCCAAGCCGGGCAGTGGTGGCGCACGCCTTTAATCCCAGCACTCTGGAGGCAGAGGCAGGCGGATTTCTGTGAGTTCGAGACCAGCCTGGTCTACAAGAGCTAGCTCCAGGACAGGCTCTAAAGCTGCAGAGAAACCCTGTCTCGAAAAACCAAAAAAAAAAAGTCTACCCTTCTTCTTGGTGTAGAAATGACCTGATACTTAAGGAGAGACTGGATACATGGTCACTAATGAATAGTATTCAGTGAATGTAGAGCATTGGTCTCATAGTAACTAACTTGGGCCTTATGACCATATATAACAGATTTTACTATGAGCATTAATCCTTGTTATAGATATCCCCTGGACAGTGATAAGCCAATGATGAACAACAGAACGGTAAAAGGATAGCTCTCTGCTTAGATCTTTTGTTAGAAGTTCTACAATGAAAATGTAGTGACTACCTGCTTCACCAATTGTCAGTAATGAAATAAAGGCTAATAAAGAAGAGATTTTAGGGAATATGTGAACACAGAATTGTCCTACCGTGGCCTAACAAAAATGTACCATTAACCTATCAACCTGTAACATTTACAGCATTTTCTAAGATCTATGTAGGCTCTAAGAACGCGCTAGGAAATATCCTAGAATATAAGGGGGGTATCAGGTAAGGACAAATCCTTTGAGAGCAAATTAAAGGCTGTGAGTGAAAAGATTTGTAAAATGCTGGAAGTAAAATTGAATGTGTGCTCTTTGTTCCAGGCTCTATGAAGGAAGAAAGAAAAGGCCTGTTGTGAGGTGTGATAAACCACACACATCTGGAGACATCCAGAATGTTTATTTTTTTTTCTCCCTCTTCCGTGGGAAGTTGAATGTAGTGCTGGTGCAAGGTGGTCAAAACCAGCTTGGCAGTAATTCTCCATGATATTAAAATAAAAACAATTATTTTCAAGACATTGAAAAGTCAATAAATCTTAAGCTCTGAGAGGTAGAGGGAGAGCCCATCACGTGAAGGCGCTCGGTGCCAAGCCTGATGGCTGAGTTAATCCCCAGAACCCTCATGGTGAAAAGAAAAAAACAGCTCCTGCAAGTTGTTCTTAGGCCTATGTTCATACCATAAAGTGATTCCACTCCCCCCTCAACACCAAACAACTAACTAAATAATAAAAATTTTAAAAATTTAAGATGCAATAATAGCAACTTTATTTAATAGTATATGAAAGTAGCGCAGGTATCTATGTTTCACAACTGGGGGTAAAATAAGACATATATATCCTTCATATTTGAGGGAGATACAAAAAAATCTCAAGAAATGAAAGATTCTAGTAACTGAGTTCTAGCATGATTAATTCAGAGTATTCCCCTATCCCTTTTACATAATCATTATTTATGGGTTTGGAACATGAGTCAGTGGGTAAAGTGCTTACTGAACATGCATTATAGCCTGAGTTCATATTCCACAAACTCATGTAAATCTAGATATGGTGGGATCCATCTATAACCTCAGTGTTTTTATAGTGAGGTAAAAAGACAAGACAGAAGAAGCCCTGAGAGCAGTGGGGGCTGCTAGCATACCTTTCCACATGGAGTGGTGAGCAAAAGTTAGACCCTCCACAAGTAAGCTGTAATGGAATACAATGAGTAATACTTGAGGTCCTCTTCTGATGTCCCCATGCACATTAAAGGGCACACATGCACACACACATACACACACAGGGTTTGTACATACATATATATATAAACATATATATATACAGGGTTTATACATATATAATCTACAATTAATACAATAGCTACTGCAGTTTACCTATAATAGTAAGTTTCAAAGATATTCACAGAAAAGAAATCTTTGTCTTTGTGGTTTCTCCTTAGAAAATAAGCAACTTTATGAATAGTCTGTCAACAATATTGTAATAGGCATTTCATAGGGACAGGTAAATATCATAACCATATTTGAATTGATCTGTAACTAGGGAAATATTAAAGGAACAACAATCCCAGTTCTGGCCGGGCAGTGGTGGAGCATGCCTTTAATCCCATCACTCGAGAGGCAGAGGCAGGCAAATCTCTATAAATTCGAGGCCAGCCTGGTCTACAAGAGCTAGTTCCAGGACAGGCTCCAAAGCTACAGAGAAACCCTTTCTCTAAAAACCAAAACAACAAAACAAAACAATCCCAGTTCTGTCTAGTCTGTGCTGCAGCTAGCCACTTCAGGTGCATACTTTGCAGTATAGTTAAGAAGTGTCAGAGTTCTGTCAGCAAATGAGTATGTTGAAACAGAAACTCAGCGGGCAATCTTCAGCATCCAAAACACATCTTTTGTTTTTTGTTTTTTTCTGAATGTTTGAAATAGAACAGAAAACTAAATGTGTTCATTGGGGTAGCGTGCAGAAGACACTTCTGTAAGCTCTTATTCAACTTATAATTAATACTCCCATGGGGGAAAATAGTACTCCAGAAGGTATGCTATCTAGTTCATATGGTTCTATGAGATCAGCATAATAAAATATTGAGCTAATATGAGTCATCCATCTCCCTTCTCTGAACTCATTAAATAATACCTGATTTTCCTTTTTTTTTTTTTTTTTTTTGAATTTTGAGAAAATTCTGCACCAATTGAAACCTTATTTGTCTTATAACGACGTCTGCCTCCCATCGGCATCTCCACCTGTGAATTGGATTGTCCTGTATTGAATCTCATTTATTTAATTCATTAATTGACCATGTTTTTTCACCTTAGCAAAAACGTGTTCTGCTTACCTAATGGCCAAGGCTGGACAGTCACTGAGGAAAGGGTGATTCCATAAAGACCCACAGCTCAATTTTTGAAGGCACTCTTGTGACACTATTATTTTTCTTTCTCTAAGTGTTTGACTCTAAAAACAAAAACTGAAGGGAAGATGTGGCCGGCGACTTGATCAATAAAATTAGAATAGCACCCATGGGAAATCCTTTCAAAAAAAGTACCCACGCTGAAGTCTTATGCTCTCTGAGGAGTGGTTGGGAGTGGGGGTGGGGTGGAAAGTGGGGCAAGGAGTGGGAGCAGGGTTAGGGGAGAGAGTGGGAATTGGGAGTGGTGTTTAAAATGAGAAAAGATCCCAGCCTGGTCTACAAGAGCTAGTTCCAGGACAGCAGGACAGGCTCTAGAAACTACAGGGAAACCCTGTCTCGAAAAACCAAAAAAAAAAAAAAAAAAAAGAAAAGAAAAGAAAAATGAGAAAAGATTGTTTCAAAATAAATTTTAAAAAGGAAAAAGAAATCCATGGTATTGTAGTCTAGGAACGTGTAATTGGCTTCAATACTGGATATTTCTATATTTACCCTATGTGACCATATTTATTTTTTCTGTGTAACAACTTCAAAAGATAAATAGTCAGCCATCAAACATCAAGTTTCATGATAATAGCTAGCAAAGTTTGTTAAAGTCTACAAAGTCAACAATTCTGTGTTGAAGCAAAAAAATCACACTTGAAAGACAAGTCTGGATGTTTCTCTGATTGCTTTTAGGCGTATATGCACATGAACAGTGTATGTGTGCCTGGAGCCTGCACTGCCCTCTTCATTGCATCACAGTCTTGAAGGCAATTCAACAAATTATTTCCCAAGTCAGATCACTCATGCATTGTAGCTGCACAATACACAGTTTGCCTTCCAACTCTTTCAAAAATATTGCTCACCAAACAGGCAGAACTACATGGATCATGACCCAAGGAACCTGGGAAAAGTTAGCCCTTATTCCTTTTCTCTCGTGACTTTTTATCCATGCTTTGATATGCTCAAAATGGAGAAGCTAGACTGGATCAAAATGGCTAAGTTTCCTTATTTCTCCACCACAAAGAGTGTATATGAGTTTTGATCCTCATACTTCGTTCTTTCCCTTCCTTTTTCTTTATTTTCTGTTTCTATCTTTTCCATATCTCCCTTTCTTTCTCTCTATCATACACACATATGTACATATATAAATTTTGTACACACATAAAAAATCACTTCCAGAAACTACATGCCGGACCTGTGAGGCCTTTAACAGCATGCTTTATGAAAATCACATACATTAAATTTCTATGATTGACATAAGTTCAAAAATCTAGCCAGCTAGCCATGCATGGAAAATGCTTGCTTTATTGATTTATATTAATTTTTCAACTATTTTCAATCTCCGATAATTTCATTGACCATGTGTAATATCTTTCATAAAGATATTAGGATTTGTGGGAACTCATTCAGAGTCCATGGAACATGCAAAGAGCACTTAGATAGGTAGGCAATTACTGTTACTTTTTCCTTACTTTGCCTTTAATTTTATATACAATAACATTATTTGTGGTCCTGTATGGATATTTTTCCTCCCTTTTCTACCCTCCAGAAAATATAGTATCAACCACCTAAAAATTCCTTTCTCTCTGGGAAAGCATAGTGATCTCAGTGACATAAAATGGCTCAACTTCCAGGCCCTTTGGATCTACAAAGTGAGAAAGCTACGGAAAGCAATCAGCTGAGAGGCTATTAAATGGATGTTTAATTACCGTGTGTGCAAAAGAGAAGAAAGGCAAGGCAGCTTTTCCTGACTCTCCTCTCCCCCAAGCCCCTCACCAGTACCCCAGGTGCAGTTACAGTTAACGTTTAATGACAATATCTAATGAGCGGATAATCCTGCTCTCTCTCAAGAAAAGGATGACATTCAACGCTTGGGGCAGTTAATGCCTAATCAGAAAGATGCCTTTAAGGAAAAAGTGAATCACAAAGGATTGCAAATGATTTCTGCTGGGGGCAGCCTAGAGACAGCTGAAGCTGTTTGCTAACAGATGGAGGCCTGATGGGCAGGGCTTCTCTAAAGAAGGATTTGCGTACCTCTTTTATTTTGAGTTACAAACAAATTATTTATTACAAGATAAGTATATGTTTAGTTCATTACAAAATAAATCTTTCAAATATGTATTCAAATGGTTTACAGCATATGAAATCACTACTACTGGGAAAATCCTTTCTGGAAAAATTGAGAGGATACAGCCACCCCACTGTATCATTTTGGAAAGAATAGAGACAGCAAGCTACAGGGTGGGGTCGACAAGAAATAAAACTGATTGATGACTTAAAACACTGTCTTCTTGTTGAACCATTGTGAAATCCATGAATTGTTTTGTACTTTTTCTGAAATGTTCTACACTTACAAACATATGTGACGACTTTAAAATCTTTCATAACTTGTTTGAGTTACCAACAAGCTGTACATAAACAACTTCCCTGAGGAAAAATAAACAAAAATCTTATGACAACTGAAAGAGGCTTTCATAGCATAAAGTGTTCAGCTAGGGGAAGAGGAACTCACTGTACTGATCGGGCCATCTGTAGCATCTGTAGTTTTCTTCTGAGTTGCCCACTCTCGCACTTGAGCCGTGATACTAGGTCAAACTCTCAGCTCAACCCAGGATAAGAGAAAGTATATTCTAGATCTTAGTGTGAGTGACCCTGTCTAGAAACACGGATTCAGGTATTCTCAATTTCTATGTCCCCACATGGTAACAAATCAAATTAAGGGTTTTTTTTTTTTTTTTTTTTTTTTGTTGATCTTTTTTTTTCTTTTTTTATTTATTAAAAATTTCTGCCTCCTCCCTGCCTCCCATTTACCCCCCTCCCCCCTCCACTCCCCGTCCCTCTCCTGTCCAGAGAGCAGTAAGGGTTCCCTGCCCTATGGGAAGTCCAAGTTCCTCCCCCCTCCATCCAGGTCTAGGAAGGTGGGTATCCAAACAGGCCAGGCCCCCGCAAAGCCAGTATGTGTAGTAGGATCAAAATCCAGTGTCATTGTCCTTGGCTTCTCAGCAGCCCTCATTGTCCACCATGTTCAGGGAGATTGGTGGTTTTATCTCATGCTTTTTCAGTCCCAGTCCTGCTGGGCTTGGTAAGCTCCTAATGGATCAGCCCCACCATCTCAGTGGGTGGGAGCACTCCTCTCAATCCAGACTTCCTTGCTCATGTTTTCCCTCCTTCTGCTCCTCATTTGGACCTTGGGAGCTCAGTCCGGTGCTCCAGTGTGTGGCTCTGTCTTTATCTCCGTCCATCACCAGGTGAAGATTTCCTCACGGTCCTGACTTTCTTTCTCATGTTCTCCCTCCTTCTGCTCCTCCCTCAGGACCTTTGGAACTCAGTCCGGTGCTCCAATGTGGGGCTCTGTCTCTAGCTCCATCCATCGCCAGGTGAAGGTTCTTAAGGAGTATAGGTTTAAATTTTATAACGTTAATTCAACTATTTACACAGGAATTGTGTGTGTGTGTGTGTGTGTGTGTGTGTGTGCTTATGTGCATGCACATGCACATGCACATGTATGTGCCTGTATCCTGCCTGTGCCTGTGAGTCTGTTTGGATATATACATTAAATTCAATTAAACATTTGGAAATAAGATGGGATTTTGATTGAAACGTATTTGCTTTGTCTGTTTTTATTAGTCGAGCTACTTCAAGCTTCTCTTATTAAAATGTTCTTATAATTTGTAGAAACAAAAAATACAATAAAATTGAATTGTTAATTATAGATAAATCTTTCAGTCTGTACTTCTACTTCATGTAGGAAAATCTGTACCTCTTTAGGTACTTTGATTTTGGTGAAAACAAATCCGTGTGACATTGACAAAGGTTACACAGATAGTCTAATATTCTGAAAGTATAGCACACATGTTTTCTTTTTAAAATTTTTATTACTTCTGTGTGTGTGTGTGTGTGTGTGTGTGTAAAACAGTGTTTTTTTGTGTATTCCTGGATGTTCTGGAACTAAATTTTTAGATCATGCTGAACTCGAACTCATGAATCCACCTCTGTCTTCCTCCTGAGTTGTCAGATCATGTTTTTTTTTTCTTTACAGTTCTAAGAACTTTTAATGTGCTATTATTTCAATAGTAACTTACTTAGACCAAAGCCAGGGAATGCAGTCACACTGTTCCTTATTCAAATGAAGTCTTTCCTTTGACTCAGGATCTGTAAACAGAAATTTCTGAAACTAGGACATTTTCAAAGGTGTCTTCGGCTAATGATAAATATTATGAAATGGAGTGTATTGTATTCCTGACATTGTCTCGAATGCTATAACATCTCTATGGTGGTAATACATTCACAGATATAAAAAAAAACCCTAATTTTAAGCCCACCCCTCCTCTTCTTAGCACTTCTGTTTTTAGTCAAGGCTGTGAATAATTCTCATAGCAATAATTACACAGCAGTTTGTATTATCCCACTTTGAAATCAATCGTTTAACACCAGTTCAAAAGTAAATAAGCATTAATCGACAGTTTTGCTATTATTCACACACCCTCCCTCTAATTATTTTAAGAGTGGGGTTCTCAGCTCTCCTCTCTTTCTAGCCCAAGTGGAAGCAGCTTTAACAACGGGAGATTCTAATAGCATTCTTGGGTCTTATCCCTCTGGTGTGAAAGCTTACTCTGAAGTTTTGAGATTTATGTAAAATTGTCTGACAGTCCATCATTTGTGACACTCTCTTTTTCATCTGTGGAAAGAAGAAACTGTTTCTTATATTTGCTGTTCTGGGGAGCAGTGAAACAATTAACACTCTCCTCTGACTTGCAATGAACAGAAAAACACATTTAGGCTGCCATATGGTGTTGGTGGTTCTGAAACTGGAGGATAATATAAATGTTCCTTCACTGCAGGAACCACTATCTATCGATCAATGTTCTAAAAATTCTGCACTGCATAAACTCATGTTGCAGTGGGCTTTCAACCTAAAATCATATGCTATTATTTTTTTTAGAAAGTGGAAGGAGCAATAGAACGTACATATATTTCTATGTTTTTTATTGTATTGTTATAGTCAAACTTCATTAGGATGTTTTAAATATGTTAAGAGAACAATTCTTTTTTTTGTTGTTTCGTTTTTGTTTTTTTTTTTTTTTTTTTTTTTTTTTGTTTGGTTTTTCGAGATAGGGTTTCTCTGTGGCTTTGGAGCCTGTCCTGGAACTAGCTCTTGTAGACCAGGCTGGTCTCGAACTCACAGAGATCCGCCTGCCTCTGCCTCCCGAGTGCTGGGATTAAAGGCGTGCGCCACCACTGCCCGGCGAGAACAATTCTTTTAAATTCTAAATAATTTTGGGTAAATACCGGTGTGTCTGAGTGTGTGTATATGCATGTGTGTGTTTGTCCGTGTTTTTGTTTGAGTGTTAGCATGTGTGAAAATACGTATTCCTATATGCGCATGTGCCTTTGGAAGCCAGGGGATGATCTCAAGTGTCATTTCTCAGGTGCCACACACCTTGCTTTATGAGCCAGTGTAGCTCACATTTAAGTGAGCAGACCAACCTGTATGACCAGTGAGCTCAGGGAACTCCCTTCCTCTACCTCCTTAGTGCTGAATTGCACGTTCCACCATGCGTGGCTTCTGACATGATCCTGCAGATCAGTCACAGGGCCTCATGATTTCAAGGCAAGTTTTACAGACTAAGTTTTCTCCCTAACCTCTAACCAAGTTTTTCCTTCTAACGTCCTTTTCATGTAAATTGGGATTAGCTTCTCCTTGCCCATGTTTCTCTCCAGTGCTCTAGATGATAAACGTATTGCACTCATACGTTTTTACTGTATTCTCACAGATCTTCTGGGAACTCCTTATTCTCATCTGCTTGTCTGGGCAAAAATTGAGGAGAGAAGAATAGTCAACTCATAGCTGGTCATTTGCAAAGAGCATGAATCTTAAGTATAAACCCCTCATACATTCTATCTTTATGAACTTTCCCAGGTTGAAAACTTTGAATTTCAAGGCATTTTTCCTAAACGTGTGGGGCTACCAGACACTGGAGCCTGAACAACCTTGTAATTGTAGTAACAGATGATTCTGAGCCATCTGGTGGGAGTGCAAACTTGTGCAACCACTTTGGAAATCAGTATGTCAGTTCTCGGAAAATTGGGAATCTACCTACCTCAGGATCCAGCAATACTTGGGCATATACCCAAAAGATGTTCAATCAAACTACAAAAGCATTTGTTCAACTATGTTCATAGCAGCAATATTTGTAATAGCCAGAACCTGGAAACAACTTAGATGCCCCTCAACTGAAGAATGGATAAAGAAAGTGTGGCACATCTACACATTAGAGTACTATTCAATGGAAAAAAAAATATCTTGAATTTTGCATGCAAATGGATGGAATTTGAAAACACTATCCTGAGTGAGGTAATCCAGACCCCCCCTAAAATGAATATGGTATGTACTCACTCATAAGTAGATTCTAGGTATAATCTAAGGACATTGAGCCTATAGTTCATGATCCTAGAGAAGCTAACTAATAAGGTGAGCCCATATATAGATCTACCTGGAAATTGGAAGCAGACAAGATCATCTGACAAAATTTGGGAATATGGGGTCGGGGGTTTGAAGGAAGGGGAGAAGGGAACGGGGGGAGAAGGGGAGGATTGGGGAGGGTTTGAGGGAATAGGATAGTTGAGATGGAAGAAGGACAGATATGAGAGCAAGGAAAAAGACTTCTTAATTAAGGGAGCCTTTTGGGGGTTAGCAAGAAACCTGACTCTAGAAAAATTCCCAGGAATCCACAAGGATGACCCTAGCTAAGACCCTAAGCAATAGAGGAGAGGATGCCTGAACTGTCCTTGCCCTGTAGTCAATCTGATGATTATCTTAAATGTCACTATAGAAACTTGGTTCAACAACACATGAAAACAAAGGCAGAGACCCACATAGGAGCACTGGACTAAGCTCCCAAGTTCCAGTTGAAGAGTGGAGGGAGTGAGATTATGACCAAGGAGGTCAAGACCATGAGGGGTTCATCCACTGAGACAATGTGCCTGAGCTAATGGGAGCTCACCAATCCAATTGGACTGGGAATGAATGATCATGGGATCAAACTAGTCCTTCTGAATGAGGTTGTCAGTTGTGGCAGACTCTACTGCATGTACTGGCTTTTGGGATCCTGTTCTCTTTGGATGGATATCTTGCTCAACCTAGATGTAGTGGGGGAAGGCCTTGTTCTCTCCACAGGGCAGGGGGCCTTGCCCTCTCTTAAGATTGGAGGGGGTTGAGGAGGGGAGGGGAGAGTATGTGGAGGGAGTAGGAGGAGAGGGAAAGAAAGGGAGGAAGTAGGAATTTGGATTGGTATTTTTTTAAGTAAAAAAAAAAAAGAAAAACTATCTTTTTATCATTTTACATACCAATTCTAGTTCCCGCTCCCTCCCCTCCTTCCATTTTCTCCATCTTTTCCCCCTCCCCACCTCCACTCTTCTCCCCAAGGGAAAGGCACATTGCTTTGAGGAAGGACCAAGGCCCCCCCTACAATACCTAGGTTGAGCAAGATATCCGTCCAAATAGAATGAATTTCAAAAATTGAAATTCAGGGACAAAGCCTGGTGTCACTGCTTGTGGCCCCACAGTCTACCCCAGCTATAGTACTGTCACCCACATTCAGAGGGACCAGCAACTGATGAAGACAGGGGCAGAGATCTGCAGTAGAGTACTGGCCCAAGCTCTCAGTTCTAGATGAAGAGTGAGAGAAGTGAGAACATGAACAAAAAGGTCAAGACCATGACGGGGGTTACCCACTGAAACAGAAACAGCTTACATGAGATATTGTAGCTCACTAACTCTGGCTGGAAAGGGAAGGAACCAGCATAGGGCTAAGATTGTGAGCCATTTTATGAGTACATGTTGTTGAACCAGACTTCTCTAAAAGATCAACCAGTTTGAAGCCAGTACTGAAACTTTGTTTGTAGATCAGTTTGGCCTTGAACTCACAGAGATCGTCCCGCCTCTGCTTCCCCAGTGCTGGGATCAAAGGCATATGCCACCACCGCTCAGTCGCCCTCATTTTTTAATTTTAATAAATATACTATACATTTGAGCCAATTAATAAAAAAATGAATATTTATATTAGTATAATGTTATTGTATGACCATATGTATGGGGAAATGATATATTATTATTTATTTTAATATTATATTTTATAGATATCACTGCTAGCTAGTAATAAAGTAACTTGCAGGAAACTTTTCTACATGGGGTAGGAAGAAGGGTTTTAGACAAGTTAATAATTTCCGAGACAACAGGTATCTTGAAGAGACAAAGCATGGAACAGAAAGAGGCTTAGTCAGTTGAGAGATCTCTTGGACATTAAAGTGTAGGAAGCATGTGTAACAGGATGTTAAGTGTCAACAGGTACTGCTGAGTTCAATGCAGAAATAATTCAGTAGGGAACTTATTATTATCCACATACTACCAATGAGAAAACAGAAACCTAGAAGACATGAAGACATTCTATTTTCTTTCCAACACACTATCTGGATTCTCTATCATGCAGTATTGTGAAAACAGCATATCCACATAAAAGACATAAAGCTGGATTCTGTACCAATTATCAAAAAAAAAAAAAAACTGAAAAAAGATCTAATGGATTAATATTAGAACTAAAACTACAAAAATTCTCAAAATTTAAATGAAGTTTGCATGTTGATGATTTTTACTAGTCAGACATACTTGGGAAATGATACAATATTTGTTTAAAACATTAAAAGAAAATTTAGGTGAAATAGATCTAAAAAACCAGCAATATTTGTACATGAGAAAATGCCATCAGTATAATAAAAAAACAATAAACAAAAGCATAGAATTAGAAAATATTTGTTGACATACATAATGGGGATGAATAGAGAGAGCCTAGCTTTATTACAATTAAATTGTATTATGCTAAAAAGTCAAATGCTTAATAGCATAAATATATTTCTCTTAATAGAAGATTATTTCCAATACACATAAGAAATATGTTCTCTCTGTAGTCAGTAAGAAAATTTAAATGAAACCAGAGCATAATGCTATTTTACATCCACCTGGATTACTATAATCAGAAAGAAAAGGAATAACAAATGGAAGGAATGACATAAAATGAATGGGAGCTTCATAGATTTCTTCAGGCAATGAAAAATGGGCCTTGTACTTTGGAAAAAAAACAGGTTTGTTATTCTTCAAAATGTTAAACATTAGTTATTTTATGGTACAAAAATTCTACTTCTAGGCATATACACAAGAGGGATGAAGATATATATTCACAGAAAATACAGAATATAAATGCTCAAAAGAACATCATTTATGATAGAGAAAAATTGAAAACAACACTCACTGTCTTCCAATTGATGAATTAATGGACATAGTGTGTTATATCCATGCAATGGAAACATTATTTACCACTAAAAATGAATGAATCATTATGTATGTGTCAATACCAATATCTCTTAAAACCTTTTCAAATGAAAGAACCGGTCACAAAAGACTATGTGTTTTCTGATTCTGAATATATGAAATGTCCAGAGTAGTTAAAGTTGTAAAAAAAAAAAAAAGTAGATTAGTGATTGTCTAGTCCTGAGTACAGGATATATTTTGTTGCTTGGAAGTATAATTGTGAAGTAAGTTTACATATTATTCTAAAACTGGCTTAAAGAAGTGGTTTTATAAATTTAAGTATGCTAAAATTAAAATTATATGTATTTTAGGTAGGTTTGCAATTGAATTGATTAAATACTGTGACCAAAATCAAGGGAAATGGTTTATTTGGCTAACATGTTATGATTCACATCCCATTGAATCTCAAACCATGAGGAAATATAGATTTAACTTCAAATTAGCCATAATAAAATATGTTTAGAGTATTTTGAAGAAAAATTCCCCCTTGCACTTTACTTTTAAAGTATATTGATAAAAGATCACATATTGTCAATTTTGAAACTTTGGTATTGATTCAACTGGAGGTTAAGATGTTCTTGCATATAGATTCTGGTTGAGGAATAAAATCTATTGTCGGGCAGCATGAATATTTGTGAGGGAGAGCTATCAGAGACAGACCATGAAGCCTTGAAAAGAAATAAATCATGGATGTGGTATGCAAGTGCCCAATTCTTGTTTCTCTAACTCTTTGCTGAATAGCAGATTTAATACATTACATTTCTTTTTTTTTTTTTTTTTTGTTTTTTTCGAGACAGGGTTTCTCTGCAGCTTTAGAGCCTTTCCTGGAGCTAGCTCTTATAGACCAGGCTGGTCTCGAACTCACAGAGATCCGCCTGCCTCTGCCTCCCGAGTGCTGGGATTAAAGGCGTGAGTCACCACCACCCGGCTAATACATTATATTTCTTTAGTGAGTCTTTTACAGTGATTCCCTTAGTACAAATTCTGTTGGGCATTTGAAAACACAAGACAATGCTGCTGCCATCTTTTATGTTTTTCTGACGACTATTTGAACAGTTCTTCTTCACACTTCAAAAGTCATTCTAATGCCATTGCTCATAATCAGTGTGGGTTTTTTTTTCTCAGATTTTATCCAAGGTAATTGCTTTGCTTTGCATTACTATTTGGATGATGCTCATAAATTAACTTTTGCACTCAAAAGCTGGACTTTAACCCAGAGAATGTTTATCAGAATTCTAGAAAGCAAGGGAACAGTAGGAGGTAGGAGAATAAGTGAAATGTGTGTTGAAAGACACACATTAAGGCCCATAGGTTCATTCTTAACTACAGTTTTACTGCTGCATCTTTATTGACATTGACTTTACATTAACAAATAATTGAATTAAATGACTTTGGTGCAATGGTTTTATACATTCCTCATGTCGATATCTAGGCAAAGGGAATTCAAGGTTAAGGCCTGTAATATTCTTGCTTCATGAGAGCTTGGGCAATCTCTGGGGCTTAGACAAACTGAACAAGACTGGGTGTCTCTGTATGTTTTTAGGATATGATTCTAAATGAAACCCCTTCCCTCCTGAGGTCTGATCTGGACAAGTTACATTCCGAGTTATTTGTCCAATTTGATCCTTAGCAAGGAAGGTGATACAAAGTGAAGAAAGGAGAGAAAATGCTGATTTATTTTAGGCACTTAGCTCAATTTCTTTTTACTTGTTTAGGAAATTGCTTTTTCAATACAGACAAAAATGTGTTGTACTGAAGTAATTCTGCGGGTTTGATGACACCGCAGTGTGTTTTTTCCTTGTATCTGCTGTAAATGTAAATGAAATATGAGGATAGGGGATCACCATTATTTACTTGCATTTATTGCTGCTCTTTCTTACCTACTAGAATACTTGTGTGTTAACTGGAGTTACCGTTTATACTTATTTAACAATATTGATTGAAATAACCCTGAATCTCCTCCACTGAGGACTGATTTAGCTACAAATCACTGTTCCAGCTCTGAAATCATTAATCAGCCTTAGGCAAGATCCATTATGTGGGATTTGAGCGTAGAAGAAATATTAACAGCTCCCTGGTAGAAATGCTGCCATCACATTGGCTGTGGCTCCCTGCTGGAGCAGCAAATTACCCTCAAGTAATAATTATAATACATTAGTAGAAGTTTAATTTCCAATAAGTGCTCTCGGTTTAAGAAATGGCAATCCTGCCATGGCTCACAGAACAATAGATCATGTTATCAGCAAGAATAAACCTACATGAAATTAAACGGGAGATAATAAAAAATTCATTACAGTTTGGAAATGGTAGGAAAGAAAAGAAGGGGATGTTAGTTATTCAGTGGGGATTGTATAAAAAAAACTTTATGTTTATTGATCATCACTGTGGAAGTTCTTGGGTTGGAAAGTGAATGTAGACTCTGCCTTAATAGTTGCAATACAATTAAATAGCAAGTTGATATCTAGAACTTCATTCTTCTGATCAATATGTGTAAAAACACGTCTAAAACTAAATTGATATTGCAGCATAATCTTAAAAGTATTAAACATGGAATTTTACACAAGGTTGTTTCTTCTTACTGAAACTACTCTACTTTAGACAGGCATGCACATACATCTTGAGAGTTAAGCCTGTAAATGACTTAGAAAGATAAATTGATACCTAGGAGGTTTGATAGTCCAAGTCCGGGAAGGCTCAAAAATCTCTCCTTAACATTCAGAATAAACTCTTCATTGTGTCCAATGTTCATCCTGAGGGTATTTATTGTTTTTGCTTCATGTTCTGCCTTTCAGTTAGATGTGGGAGGCTAGCATATCTATATAACTAACACTGTCTTAACTTTTAAGAGTAATTGTTAAAAGTTTTACCAAAATTTATGACTTCTTCTAAATTAGTAAGTATCAAGCTCAGAACACTTATCAGATACTGGGGATATCCTGAAATTTTGATATCAGAAGATTCTCTATGATTAAGCAGTCAACATTGTAAAGATGCTTTTGTTTGAATAGCTGAATCCAGTTCTTTGAATAAGCCCTGGTCCTCTGTATACACCATTCTGGATGTATTTGGGCTTAAAACTTGTACTTCAGGGACAGAGAACTCTTAATTTCAGGAGCTCAAGATGATTCTATAATTGGGTAAAATATTTCAACACTTTGTAGAATTGGTAGTTTTATTTACATGGCCATGAATGTACATGCTTAGAGATAATTTCTCTATACTTAACTGCTTAAAAGATGGAGCATCTTGCCACCAGACACAGCACGCAAAGGGAAACTGTTATCTCTGAGTTTTTCCACCATTCTATTTTAAAATGAGCAAAGGTTGAATACGCATTTTTTAATTTCCATATTTTTAACTTATAATATTTCAAAATTAACTAAAAAATTATGGGGTTTATAGGCACCTTAGTGGGTAGAACATTTGTCTACCATGAATTTGGCTTTGGGTAAAATATTCATTATGAAAATCAGCATGGGAAAGAAATCTTCAACTACATAGCATGTTTGAGACCTGAGGATACATGAGATCCTGTCTACAAAAATGTATTTCCCAAATTTAAAATAATGAAAATATTTCAAAGCTTGCAATATTTAATAATAGTTTGGGAATAAATATTTAAGGCCTTTCATAATCAAATTTTGAGAATTGAAAATTGTATACTCATTATGTGAGGCCAAGTATTGAAATCTGCTTTTGACTTAAAAACCTATAAAACTTATATTTTATAGCTGAATATGCACTGTCCCTGAAAAATGATTACATAAATTCACTACAATGAAAGCAATATGACACATCATGATTTTGCACCCATACTTCACCCAGAATGAAGCAAAACCAATATTAACCAGAGATACAACATATTTGATTTTTCCCCCTTGACTTGAATAAGAGAAAATGCAATTCAAAAATGACCTTTACAGCTTCATGCCAATTTTTGAAGTATGATCTCAGTAATAATATTTAACCAACAATTTAGTATTTTATGCATATGCATATATATATATATATATATACTTGTGCTGTATTAGTGGGTAAACAGACACATATTCATTTTGCTTAAGCAGTTAATGCTAATATACTCAAGATTAGATTAAAGTGTTTATTGCAAGGAAACTTTCCTTTTACATTATTAATTTAAATATTTTTCTATTTATAAATAATTCAAAGCATGTAATACTAAGAGAAGAAATTAAAGTTAGTAGAATTGCAAATCCTTTACAGCCTATAAGTTTGTGTTTGCATTGTTTCAAAAGTACAAATGTCAGAAATTTATAAGAGACTTTTAAACTCTCAGTAATATAAAGTAAACTTGCTTTCTAAACATCAGGATATTACAGTACTTCTATATCAGAGGAGTTGTGATCACTGTATACTTGTTAAACACATAATGATGTGATTGAAAAAAAAAACTCTTCAGGACTTCAGATGCAAAGGATGAGTGACAAGTCATTCCCAGAAATAAATGCGAAAAAGAGAGATGCTGCATAAAAATGTGCACGAGGAAAAAACAATGCGTGCTATGAAGCTCCAGAGAGCTCCAGGTGGTCCCCAAAGCATGTTTTGTAGGAATTACTGAAGCTAACATGGTCTGATTTTCAAGAAAGTTTGCTATATAACATTGTTTTTTATGGCCAATGAAAGAAGAGAATAAAACAGAGCTAAACAGCTTGATTTCATACCAGAACCTATCATTTTTCATCTTGAGTCTAGAGAATTTTCCAATTGCCCAGTTCATTTCTCCTTTTATTTATATTAAGTATAATGCTTCTTCTACTGGCTGATGTTGTTTGCTTTTATGAAAAAGAAGACACAGTGTAGTAATAATAACAATGAACAATAATAACAGAGGATACTCTCATCAATAATTACAATAACAACAGTAAAACAGCAAGGGTTCTTTTGTACTCAGAAGTCTTAGTGATGTTTGTGCATTTCATACAGTACTTTGCACAATAACTATGCAAAATATTTGTTATAATGGCTTTGCTTTAGACCATAGAGAGCTGAGAATGACTAAGTTATGTTTCTAATTCATACAGGGTGAGAATGAGTCAGGCCCTGCATCAGGTCTGTGCAATTCAGGTTCAAAGCTAGAAGTTCAGCAATCTATGTGCCAGCCTCAAATTCTCTCTTCTGTGAATGCCCTGGTATTTTTTTTATATGCGTGTAGGGTAGACCTTATTTTTGAGAGTTTTTTTTTATGTCTCAGTGGGTTAAAGTGTTGTGCAAGACTGATGATCTGATTTCAATTCTTAGAACACATGTAGAAAGATGGATGTGGTGGTGGTGGTGGTGGTATATGTAACCAAGGATACCTATGACAGAGTAGAGGATGAGACAAAAGATTCAACCTGAAACTTGAAAGACAGTGTGCCTCTATTGCACATGGCAACAGAAACAAACAAAGAACCTTGTCACAACAAAGCAGAAAGCATGAATACTTTGAGAAATTTGTCCTCTGACCCCGCACATATTCTACCCTAACACATATTTAAGCACAGTCTGTCTCCACACTGTCTCTGTGGGGCCTCCAACTCTGCCTCTCTTTCTCACACACACATATTCACACATACAAATCTTCATAAATTTGGAATATGGTTGCTTTATTGTAGTTTTATTTACATTATAAATATATGAATATATCTTTAATTGATGATAATTACACAAACAGAAATATTTATTATGTATTTAAACTTTTATATGCCAAGTAAGCAAGTCTTCACAATTTTAAGTATCCTAACATTGTTACTAATATTTCCAGAGAGTAATTTATGGTTAATGAATATTCCTGTGAAATATTGAAGGCATATTGGGGGAAAGATGATGTATGCTAAGACTACATGGCTCAAGAGTGTGTCACTTTAGCTATAGTTCGACTAAGATGTTAGAAAATTTTATTATTCAGTTATAATGCCTAGGAGATTAGCCAAACATCCTAAGTAACGTGCCGCGCACCGCGCCCCCGTGTCTGCATTCGGTGCACTGGCACCCAGTTCAAGAGATTTGGGCAAGGGGCTGGAGGTTAAAATACACAGACACACACAGACAGAAAGACAGCGACAAGGGTCCTTGAATTCCCCAAGAATGCCCCCTTTATTGTGTTCAGGGGCAGATTATATAGAGATAGCCATGCCCCAGCCAAACCCACCAGAAACCCCTCTCCTGCCATCAGGAACTCCTGAAGGTCTCGTGCTCAGAGCAGCTGTAGGCACTCAGATCAGGGGATTACAAGAAATTCAGGATCAGGGCTCTCACTGCTCCCAACAGTAACATGATCACTGTGAATCAAAATTTTAATTAATAGACTTAGTAGACACTTAGTATGACAGATAACCTAAGAAATAAAATAATAAACTGTGCTTTTACCCACTTTTCTTTCTTTAATTGAAAATTCTTGGAAAAGGTAAATGCAAGGTGAGACAAACTTAAGTTTCTTCCAAAAGTGTTCTCTCTGTTCAATGAATTGGTAGGTTTTGTCTTCATCAGAAGGGCCTTACCGTCAATTGATAGAGAGCAAGCAATATCCTTGCAATAGCTTGTGTTATTTGGGTGTTTCCATGAGACCTTGTTGGCCAACAACTTGACGAAATATAACCCATTTCTGATACTGGAAGCTTCATCTGGTGATAAGACATGTTCTAGTGACAGTCTTTCTGGCCTGGTATGTGAGGATTTCTTTTAGATTACCTCCATATATATGTGCATTTTGGTAAGCTTCTACTGTATTAGGTTTCCATGTGACCCTGCAAATGGTCCTAGTTTTAGGCATCTCTGCACTATCTCCTTTGCCTCCCCCCATTTTCCCTCCTATATTTGGTCCTCCAGCTCCAGTTCCCCCAACAATTTTTACTTTTTAATTTGTTTATTATCATTATCCATTCCTTACAGTTCCTTTCACATGTTTTATGGGTTCCAGATCTGTGTTTTATGGTATTCCTGTGGAGGACGGCATGTTTCTTTGCATCTATATGTGTTTATTATACTTTGACTCATATATATATATATATATATATATATATATATAATTGAGCTCTACATCTATCTCTGCTCCCCTCCCTCTCCATTCCCTCCCCCCTTCAACTCTCCCCCAAAGTACTCATGCTCCAAATTTACTCAAGAGATCTTGTCTTTTTCTATTTCCCATGTAGATTAATTCTATGTAAGTCTTTCTTAGTGTCCTCATTGTTGTCTAAGTTCTCTGGGATTGTGTTTTGTAGGCTGATTTTCTTTCATTATGTTTAAAAAACACCTATGAGTGAGTACATGTGATAATTGTTTTTCTCTGTCTGGGTAACCTCACTCAAAATTATACTTTGACTCTTATGTCATTCTGATTCATTTGTTACTGGTTTGTGTTATTTATTTTATATTGCTTAGCTGACTCTTTGTTTTCTAATGAGGGAAAGAAAGGAGGTAGATTTAGACAGGAGGGTATGTGAGGAGTTTTCCAGAGTAGTTGAGGGAGAGAAAAACATAATCAGAATATTGTGAATGGAAAAAATTATTTTCAATAAAATAAAAATAGAAAAAATAAAACATACTTTGATAATTGTAGTAATATCTTCATAAGTGTGCAGGCTAATCTTATGTCAAATTGACACACAAGCTAGAGTTTTTGAAAGGCAGAAACTCAACTGAGAAACTAAATGTGGGTGATGCAATTCCTGGGCTAATGATTCTGGTTTCTATAAGAAAGCAAGGTGAACAAGTCATAGAAAGCAAGCCATTAAGCAGCATTATTCTATGGCCTCTTCATCTGCTCCTGTCTCCAGGCTCCTGCCCTGTCTGAGCTTTGGTGATGAGCAGAAATATGAAAGTGTAATTGAAGTAAATTCTTTCCTCCAAAACTTGCTTGTTTCTTGTTTCCTTGAAGCGATATCTACCCTAACTAAGAAAACAAAGAATGTTTTCCACTTGGTTGAGTCAAGCTTTCTGAAGAAAATTTCTGCTCATTTTTTTTCTAGTCAGGACATTAAAGGTTAAGAATCTAAGACAAAAGACTTTATATGATAATTAGTGATTTGTAGAGATCATTTCTAAGCAAGGTATACATATCATTCTGTATCAATTATATCTATTTAGTAATATAGTTAAATAAAGAACATTTTCAATTACACATTTATTTTCAGCACAACTTTCCCCATAATCGTTGAAGAAGCACAATCCGTCATTCTGTGATATTAGGAGTTAATACCTTTGGGAAGTATTTGGTGTTAGATGTGGCCATGAGTGCAAAGACATCGTTAAGGATGACTGCTTATGCAGTAAAGATAGAATTCTTGCTCACTATTTTCATGTCATAGAATTTAAGTTCACAAACAGAATGGAGGAGCTGGCTCCAACGTCCCTGAACTGGGATCTCTTACGGTTTTTAGAAATATGAAGAGCTTTTGTTAAATGGGCCACTCTGTGTATGGAATTCTGGTATAGTTTCCCCAACTGACAGACAAATGGAAATGTTATAGAGGTGGTTTGTTATAATGACGGGAGAGACTGCAACCAGCTATGGAATTGCCTCAAATAGTAAAGCAGTAGGTATTAGGGGGATCAAAGCCATTGACATCTGTAAAAATTTTGCATATGTCAACATATGCCACTCAGTCTAATTTGTGTTTTGTGTTAGCATCATCTCTCAACTCAGTTGTCACTTTGTGTTTTTGTTTACAATTTTTGTCAGTATCCTGAGCTTCTTCAAAGATGGAGAAAAATGGGAGTTTTGATTTTCATATATGCAATAGATTGTACAACTATCTATACAATTACTGCAGGTTAGATTAATCTTTCAATGAGAATATTATTATTAAGCATGGTCAAATATAGTTAAAATGTTCCAGACTAGCATAAACTTTAGTTGATTATCCTTGAAAGAAAATATGCAAATTTATTTTCCAGTTTTCTCTAAAGGCAAATATTATTTCATAAATATCTTCAAATCATTCACTTACTGATTTTTAAAATGTAGAGTGAATGCTTATTTGACTAACTTGTGATCTAAGATGTGGAAAAGATCCCATTTTTAAGACACTGTATTTCCTTCTTCCTGATTTGGTTATGCGGAAGAGCTATCAGCAAAGATATAGAATCCTAGGCTCCCCAAAGGTTTTATGTTAACAAAGGCCCACACTTTGCCAGAATTATCACAGAGTAATATGTTCTATAAAAGAGAATATGAGAAGATGCAGACATGGTGTGCATGAGGCAAGGAAGAAATGTCCTTTCTCTACAGCAAGGGAGGCTTATAGAAAATCAACATATACTTCAAGTTTGAAAAGAGGCAGAATTATTTTAAGGTCTTGAAAACGTTGCAAACTTTTATGGGGTTTAAAGGCTAGATCTTTCTTTTTAAGGTTTATTTATTCATATTTTATACATTTTAGTGTTTTGCCCACATTCATTCCATTCCTGTGGAGGTCAGCACATGGCATCAGAACGCGTGAACAAAACTTTACAGATGGATGTGAACTGTCTCATGGCTGCTGTGAATAGAGCCTGGGTAATCTGCAAGGGGAAGAAAGTGTTCTTAACCACAGAGTCATGTCTCTAACCTCAAGACGGGATTTTTCTAATGATTCTCTGACAGTCGAAATGAATTGTTGACAGCTATTTAATCCTCTGTTGCATTTTCCCTTGAGAATACTTATCAGCGTTTTCATACTGCATTACTTATTTGACATTATAATAATTACATACCTGAGGTTACAATAGTAATGAGATCATCACATACTAATGAATGAACCATTTTAAATTAAGTGAGTTTTGGCAGAACAAAATTTATTCTCAATGCTCATAAACATGTAAAAATAGAAATAAATGTATAAGTACATGTATATATTTCTCTGTGAAAACTTAGCATATATAAATATGTAAGTAAATTTTTCCTTGAATTTTAGCATTGCATATAATTTTGGAGATATTCTGATATTAGGCAATTTCTTTTTAGTGATAAATGAGCAAAGGTGTGTCATAATAAAGTCAATATTATTAAAATACCTTAATATGAAATCTCTGTAAAAAATGCATTTACCTGCATGATTTACCACTGTACACTGGAAATATGAAAAGAGGCAAAGTTAATGTTAATCTAGTGAACATCAGTATAGGTCATATATCCCCAAGGGCAGGTCTCTGAAGACTGCATCTATTCATAAACCAAGAAGAACAGGTCGGTGCAGATAATTTACATTTTGAACATTCGAGAAAGAATTTTTGTTTTTGCCAAAAGTTGTTGCTCTACTTAAAATTGTAATATGCTTTTGGGAACAACATAATTTTGTTTGTTTAAAAAATAATTTAGTTTCAGTGTAGCCTCTGTGACTCTTTTTTCAAGCAATCTTTCAGCTGACAGTCTAAATGAAATTGTGTTTGTGATATGCACTCTCTGTACACTTATGATTTTGAATGACTAGAGGGAGTACAACAACTGAGTATTGATAATTGGCTTCTGGTATAGGAAGTAGATTGAATATAACATATTCAAGAGTGGAAAACCAATGCCCAGAGTTAGGAAAATAAATTATAACTATCAGAACTATCAGGAAGGAAAGGGAGGTCAGACATACTTTTCCATAAGGATCATCAATTATATTTCATACAGAAATATGAAAAAATGATATGATTTTTATGTGTAGGCACATAAAGCCGTGGATAGGAACCTCAAAAATTGTGGGTGATGATGTATCTTTCTCACTTTTTAATCTTTTCACTTAGATGTTTGGTCATAGCAATGAGAAACTGACATAAAAGGTATTAGAAAGACATCAATAAGGAAGCAAATTTATTATGATTTTGCCCATACTTAATACAAATAACTTATGGTAAAATTGTGTTTTATTGGGGACATGGCAAAAATTATAACTTTCACATATTCAATCTGGAGGTTGATTCAGTTCTTATCAGTATAATCCCTTTAATATAGAACCAATTTGCCTTTATTGCTAAGGATTATCCTTGGCAATAATCACAGAAAGCCACTTTTTTATATCAAACTAAAAATAAGCCAGAGATCAATTACTTATGTAAATTGTTATTACAGGAAGGTACATATGTACATGTGTTTATAAAAAAAATGCTTCAAAATAGCATTGTGGTTTGAGCTTGTGTTCTTAGCACTTACAAATCTGAGTCAAGAAGATTTCATTAAATTTAATGCTAGGCTGGGTTAGTAGTAGTCAGTTCTATACTAGCCTGATCTGTTCTCAGGGAACCTCTCTCAACATTAATAATAAAATAATGATAATACCAACTGGACTTGGTGGTCTCCCGTTAGATCTGTCCCACCGTCTCAATGGGAAAACGCACTCCTCACGGTCCTGACTTCCTTGCTCATGATCTCCCTCCTTTTGCTCCTCATCTGGACCTTGGGAGCTCAGTCCGGTGCTCCTATGTGGGGCTCTGTCATTTTCTCCATCCAATGCCAGGTGAAGGTTCTATGGTGATATGCAAGATATTCATGAGTATGGCAATAGGATCTGGACATTTCTGGCACCCTCTCCTCAGCTGCCCAAGGACCTAGCTGGGGGCTATGGAACTGATGGAACAGGGGACCAAACCGGGCTCTCTGAATGTGGCTGACGGTGGAGGAGGACTGAGAAACCAAGGGCAACGGCAATGAATGTGAACTCTACAGCATGGACGGGCTCACTGTGAGCCTTAACCTTCACCTGGCGATGGATGGAGATAGAGACAGAGCCCCACATTGGAGCACCGGACTGAGCTCCCAAAGTTCTGATGAGGAGCAGAAGGAGAGAGATCATGAGAAAGAAAGTCAGAACCATGAGGGATGCGTTCACCCACTGAGACGGCAGGACAGAACTAATGGGAGACCACCAAGTCCACTTGGAATGGGACTGATGGAACATGCGACCAAATCGGACTCTCTGAAAGTGGCTGATGGTGGAGGCTGACCGAGGAGCCAAGGACAATGGCGATGGGCTTGGTCTCTACGACATGGACGGGCTCTGTGTGAGCCTTGTCAGTTTGGTTGCTCACCTTCCTGGACATGGAGGGAGTTGGGAGGACCTTGGACTCAACATAGTGTAGAGAACCCTGATGGCTCTTTGGCCTGGAGAGGGAGGGAGTGGGGGTATGGGTGGAGGGGAGGGGAGGGAAGGGAAAGGAGGAGGGGAGGAGATGGCAATTTTTAATAAAAAATAAATAAACTGGAAACAAAAAAAAATAATGATAATAATAAACACAGAAACTAAACTACAAAAACAGAGAAAATCGACCTGAACCAGCATGACCAGTGAGGCTGATATTACAGGAAACTCACCCTAGGTAGGGCTGTGAAGAGATGTAGACAGTGGGACAACAAAATGGAAACCAGAAGAGAATGTATTGTCCCCAAAGAAATGCCAACATATATGCCAAACATAAAAAAAAAAAAAAAAAAAACCCACTGGGGAAACATCGGCGTTTTGTGTTAGCCAGAGGGGAATCTGGTTACTGACCCAGCAGATTTGCTTTGTTCTGCTACTCAGAATTATTATTGTCTCAACTTGTTTTTCATGGATAAAAATATGCAGCTGAGTTTTAACCATTCACCTTAACAGAATAGAAATGTGGATGGCCAAGGTCAACCTGGAGTCTTCTATTTTACTAATGGTTATTGGGAAAAGCTTTTCTTTTCCTAGGGAATATCTATCTTTATTTTTAACTGATATTGGGGACTAATTTACCTAAGATTTTGGGTAGAAATTTCGTGTTTCCATTTGTTTATTTAGCGTTTGAATAAACTAATTATAAAGTCCTATTAAATAGCATACAGAATAGTCTACTGCATATTTAAACATTTAATTTTAATTGTTCTTAGTAGCACACACACATACACATATGCACGTACACACACATACACACACATACGAGCACATTTCAAAGAGACAGCCGATAGAAAACCAGAGATTAAAGTTGTATGTCGTCATTATTTCATGTAGACAGGTTCATTATGATATGCACAAACCCAAATGTTCGAGCATGCATACAATCAATTCAAGTATATATTCATATATATACTATCAATAAACCATCAAATAAAAAATAACAGAAATGAATTTACACTTCAAGTTGGCCATTGAATATGCATTATAATAATTATTATAAATAAAGTACAAAGAAAAATAGTTTAATTTATTAATATTCATATGCCTACTCTAATTTCTTTAGTGAATGAAGGCAAGAGAAAAAAATTAGAAAATAAAAATTTAAACCTCTTACCATGCAAATAAACATTAACTATATTGTAATAATGTCAGTTTTTATTCTAACCACACTTAGAGAATTGAAATAAGAAGTGATAGGAAAGAAACACCTGCATTAAGAATGTACAGATAGAAATTCTAGGGAATTTTTCTAAGAAATGCATCAAACCTTAGAATGATACAAAGCCCACATGGAATTTATACCTAGAAAATATTTATAAATGGTATTATAGTGTTGAAAGGCATTTCTGGCTGGTTGAGGTTGCAGTCTTTTATTGGAAGCATTTTCCAAAACCTCAGCAACATGGAAGCTCCCTCCATCCCCAACAAAACTTCCTGTCTCTGCCTGCCCTTATCTGAATAGTGTCCGTTGGCCTGGAGGACTGACCTTATCTAAAATCTGTCTCAAAGACAGTTGTCCAATTTATGTTTACCTTGAACCTTGACACAAATTCCTGCTAGAAGCCTTGTGCTAGGAGCACTGCTGTAAGACCCTACTGCCAGAAAGAACACCTTATGATAGGAGCCATCCATTTAATGTAAATTACATAATCAGCTAAAGACCCCTTTTCCAAATATACTTAACAATTATGCTTAAACTATGGTAATATGCATCACAATACACAATTATGACTATAAACAATCTGAGGTTCAGAGGAAATCCATCAACTAAGTGGTTAAGCATGATCAGACTCTCAGCTGTTTGTTCTTAATGATGTGGGAGTGCTTTATAACAAAAGATATTACCCACATAGTCCAACCTTAGTGACTTTGCTTAGAATATAATTTTACTATGTTTTCATTTCAAAATGTACTTTCACATTTTTTTTTCTACACAGAAATGGTAAAAGCCAGAAATGAAAACAGAAGATAAGAAAGAAGCAGGGGTCCTTCATTCAGAACTCACAGAGACAGTTAACTCAGAAAGTGCATGTTATTATTCCTAAGGCATGATCATCCCATCTTTGCTGATGGAATGAAGTACACAAGGGTCTTGATATGACATGGGAGGAGGGTACAAAGACATATAATTGACTGTTTTACAAATTATGGAAAGGAAACAAAGATGGGTAGAACTAGAGGTAAGAAGTCATATACAAGATCAGTGCCACATTAAGTATACAGTTTTTGTTTTCTAAAATAGTTGGAAGAGAAAAATGAAATTTTCTCTCAACTTTAATTAGCGTTTTCCTTATTTTTCAGATCTTCATTATTACAATAGGTACTATTTCTTTTCCACTGGAACAGTTTTGTTGGAACCCTTGACTTGTATTGAGTCTTTAAACATGTTTATTGGAGATGTGTGGCAAAGAAGTTGCACAGGATTTAGAATCATTTCACCAAGGACAACTCAGGAGAGCTTTGTAGTAACTTGGATGTGCAGCGATTGCAATATGCCAAGGTTGAGAGTAATAATCTAGAAAGCTCTTAGAACAAAAAATTCCCAGACTGTATTGCTGAGTTTTTTTTTCAGTTTTGTTGTTCTTTTACTGGGGGAATGGAATTAAAAATCTGTTCACTGATGAGATAGAATTGAAAACTGACAGACCAAAGACATTTTTAAACTTAAGTACAGTTGATAAATCAATGAATTGTAGGAATCTGTATACAACAGCATGGATAAATGGTTATTTACAGTAACACAAATGACTCAAATAACTGTCATAACTAAATAGCCTACTCCAGTGATAACTCAGAAATGCTGTATCAGCGGAATTTTCTACATCGTATTCACACTGCTACATGAGAGAAGAGTCTCCTTTCTCTCATAAAATGTCTACTGCTTAGAACCTTAGAGAGGAAATGCATATGTTTTAACTTTCTTTTTAAATGTTTTTTTCCTTTAATTGAAAATAGATTATTTTCTAATACAATATATTCTGATATAGTTTCCTCTCACTCTTCTCCTACCTTCCCTCCCACCCAGTGTCACTCCTTTCTTTCTCTCATTACAAAAGAACAAATCACTGGGAGATAACAACTAGACATGAGAAAATAAAATAGAGAACTTAAGAAAAAAAAGCATCATATCAGATTTGGAATATGCAACACAACAGTGGAAAAGAACTCCAAAATCAGGCCCAAGAATCAGAGAACCACTCATTAATATACACAGGAGTCCTACAAAAATACAAAGCTAGAAACTATAATGTAGATGCAGAGGACCTGGCATAGTCCTGTGTAGTAAGTCCTGTGCTCATTGCTCTAGTCTCTGTGAGTTCATGTATGTCTTGATCACTTGATTAAGAAGGCCTTGTTCTCCTGGTGTCCTCTATCCCCTCTGGTCCTCACACTGCTTCTGCTACCCTCTTCATCAGAGTGCTCTGAGCAGTGACAAGAGAGAGTTGATGGAGACATCCCATTTAACCTATCTCTCCACTTAATTGTCTGGCTGTAAGTTTCTGCATATGTCCCCATCTGTTGCTGAAGAAAGCTGCTCTGAAGATGACTGAATAAGGCACTGATCTATGAGTATAACAGGCTAATATTGAGTCATTTTTATTGATACTTTTATTTATTTTTAGAGAAGTAATGTTTAGTTTTACCATAGGTGTTTGGGCTGTCTAGTCTTTGGTTCTTGGTAATCATGCATGGTCATGGGTATGGGTTCCATCTCATAGAGTGGGCCTAAAAAATGTCAGACATTGGTTTAATATTCCCACAAGTCCTATGGCACCATTGTGCTAGAATATATGCAGAAAGACAAAGTGTTGGTAAAAGATTTTGTAGCTGGGTTGGTGTTTACCTTTGACTTTTATTCGTCCTCAGAGTATTTTCCATTACAGAAGACAGTAGAGCATAGTGTTAAAGATCCACTGTAGGCACCAACTCAATGTCTCCATGTTCACTTACTTCTGTGGGAACTGTCCTCGACAATCTGTCACCTCTGTCATTTTGCACAGAGAAACCAATTGTCTTAGCAACAGACTCAGTTGTCTGAGGATTTCCATGAGATCTTCTTGTAGTAACACTTTTATGAATTACTTTCCCCATTTTTCTTTCATAAATTAATTTTTTCCATTTAGTTTATATCCTGACCACAGTTTCCTTCCTCTCTTCCCATTCACTCCCACAACCTTAGTCTGCCTCCGCAATCCATTCCTCCTTGTTTCTGTTTAGAGAGGAACAGACATCCCAAAACTAAAGCATGGCATATCAAGGTGAGCTAGAACTAAGCTCCTCCACTTAATTTAAGGCTGGGCATATATGAGGAATGGGTTCCCAAGAGCTAGATAAAGCATTAGAGACAGTCCCTGTTTTCTATACTAGGAATTCTACAAATAGACCAAACTACACATGTGTTACTTATATGAAGAATGCCTAGGTTGGTCCCATCCAGTGTCCCTGATTGTCAGTCCAGATTCTCTGAGTTCCCATGAGCCCAGGTTAGTTATTTCTGTGGGTTCCTTGTGATGCCCTTGAATCCCGATGCTCATACAATTTACTCCCTATCTTCAGCAGGGTTCCCACAGCTCTGCCTAATGGTTGACTAGGGATCTCTGCATTTGTTTTTGTCAGTTACTGGATGAAGACTCTCTGATAACAACTGGGGTAGCTATCAACCTGAGTACAGCAGAATATTGTTAGGCATCATTACGTTGACATATTCTTTGCTTTTCCAATCACATTTAGTTCTATTCTATGTCTCTGGGTCATCCAGTATCTGAGTCCTGGCACTCAAGGCAGTGCCATTAGTGGATTCACTTTTGTAGGATGTGGCTGAGGCGGGACACAGTGAAACTGGGAGGTCAGAGGACAGCTTCCAAGAGCTATTCCCTCCTTCCACAAATTCCACAGATAAAGCTCAGATTGTCCCACCTGGCAGCAGGTGCATGCACCCGCTGAGTTATCTTAACAGCCCAGCATTTTTTTCTATGTTTAGAATCTGTTTGGCTATATCTGCAGAATAAAAACATGAACCTATGTTATAAATATATTTAGGGTTGTTAATGTAACAATAAAATCATGCCGTGGTTGGTAATTATAAAAACTTAGAATAACTTGATGATGGTTGTTTTCCCTGACCTTGCAAAGAGCTTAGGGCTGTGTGTATTCTCACTGTTGGGGAAGAGAAGATGTAGTTATAAATATATAAACATTGGCAGCAATCAGGGTTGCTTTTCAGTCTCTGCCCAGCAAGCCACTTGCAACATATTAGCAGACACTTCCCAGTGAAAAGATCTGGAAGACTCTGCCAGAACCTCATCTTCAGGGACTGCAACAGCTGACAACAAATTTCATCAAAACTTCTGTAAGGCTTACTACTAATTGGCAGCATTCACAGACTCTATTTATATTCTGGCTTTGTGCCACAGTCATCCAAATGAAACATTGTGTAGATCAAGTGATTTCATTTACAAACCCGACCCCTGGAAGATCTTGTACTCTAACGAGAGCATGGTCAATGTATCTCATTACCCTTCAGAGTGGACAGGACTCATTGTTAAGGTGTTGATGGCTACCTTCCCTTTTATTTTTTGTCTCCTTAGTTGCATTCTCACTTTTAGAGAAATAATTCTCCAGTCCTAATTGTTTGCCTGTTTCTTCGTGATGACATTGTTTAGGAAGCTATACTTCTCTTGATTACTGTCTATCATTCCCACCTGTCCCTCATGCTGTGGTTTTACTACATAGAAATGCCCATTTCTCTCTACGTGAGTGTGGCAAAGCACGAATTAGTCCTTCTCTTCTTTCAGTAAGTTTTAGAACTACGAATTTCATACATAGATGTAAGGAATTTGGATCCAATCTATCCACCCATCCCCTTCTTACAATTCTTTCCCATCCCTGGTATCACTTATGCCTCTAGGTTTCATGTGATGCCTAAGCTTTTAAGTTTTGTAAATCCACTGATTTTATACAATAATGAACATTTTCCAGTTGGGCAAACAAGCATAAAAGAAGAGCAGTTATAACTTTTATTATCATACAGTGAGGAGTCACAGTGTCTGAATTCAGCAATGTTCTAAGTTCTATGAGATTTGAGATGGAATCTCTGTAGATCTTGTAGTAGAACTTGTATTCCTGCTAGCAAGTACAGCCTGATACATTTAAGGTGCAATCAGAGGAATCAAAGAAACCTTGTTTGTCCAGACAGCTAACAATGATGCATGACTATTCTCAGGCTACACTATAGAGTCTACCACTTACTCAAAGACCTAATAAAAAAGCACCCACAGCCACCAGACCATCTAGGAAGTAATCATTTCAATATTAGTGTCTGCTCCTAGTTTAAAAACATCCATTTTCTTTCCCTTAAAGTCTTTTAACTTTTGTTTTTCTATTTAGAATCATTTCAGATCAATTTTCAGACATACCTACCATTATATATATGTATATATCATATATATATATATATATATATATAGAGCTAAAAACATTTACATTTTATTGTCAAAACTTCAACTATAATTTTGACCTTAATATTTCTGAAACATGTTTCACTTTTACATGTAAAATCACCAATTCAAGATATTTTAATTTTTAGAAATCAGAAATATATTTTTTAGTTTTTTACTTTAAGTTTAAAATTATAGTGGAGAAAGGAAACTCTGTACTTAATGTAAGAAAATTGAACAGATATTGGATCTTAGGTCTTTTCAAAAAACATGTCATGTCAGGACTTGACAACTTTCCCTAAATAGAATTTACATTTTTATTCACATGTTTCTAACCTATTGTTAATAATAGAGGTAGAGGATCCCAAGTAAGTGCCTCCTTTTGTCTCAAGAAACCTAGAAATTGTATATTCAATTCCTAATCTTTAGAGAATCATAAGCCACAATTTAGGGCATCTAAATGTGTTTGAGAGATACTAAAATTCCAACTTGAAGGGGAAATGAATGTAATAGTTATCACTGGAGAATTGGAAGGGCAGGAACACAGAAGTTTAGTGTCTTATGACAGAAGGATAGAATCCATTGAGGAAAGGCCAAATATTATGAATGAGAGTATTACAGATTTTTTTTCCTACTGAACCTTCAAATAACTATTGGTGTTCATGATTTGTGGTATGTTAAAAAAAATCTAGCAATAGCACAGAGTTCTTGAAGTGCAAAACAATTTTTGAGATGGAAATGTTTGTTACTCTGATTTGATTACTACACACCATAACATTATTATAGCATGGTTTGTGCAAATCTTGTCTTAATATTTTTAAGATGAAATTACTGACAATGTAATATTTGCTTATATATATTTTTGTTTTTGTTATTGATAACATTTTATTAATTATTTGAAAAAATTTAAATTTATATTTAATGTGTTTTAATCAGCAAAACATAGTTTTGCTGACTTTGGTTAAATTTACCATAGAGGCAAAATAAGGTTTATTGTAGTCAATATAAACAATATTAATCAAATTCAATGTTTGATGCATCTTTTATTGATATTTTAGTTTACTGGGCTTTTCCAGGGATAAGACCCCTGGAAAAGCTCATTTGAGTACTAAAAGAGCTAGATAAATTGACAGCCTGGCCCTAGCGAAGATTTCATTCATCCAGACAAATTTGAACTGTTGAACTCTGTGTGATAGATGTGAGATGATTCCCCTGTACCAGACTTTTCTTAGGAGGAAACTGCAGTGTGATGAAGGGCAATTTATTCCAGCACAAGCACCTAATTTATGAGCAATGCAGTTCTCACTTTCACTATATCGCAAGATTCTTTTGTGTGTTTGCTTATCTCAGACTCTGACTCCCTCAGCATATCTTGACAGAGCAGGGAAGGAGTTTTATTAAGGACCTGGGCAATAAAGATTCAATAGAACTCTTGAGACACAAGGTATTTTTTTTTTCTGTATGGAAGGCTGTCTTCTTTCCTAGAGACTGTGATCAACTGGGAGGATGCTATTCACAACTTTGCATGCCCTCCAAGAAGAGCATCAAACACTGTGAAAGCTTGGCGAGCAAAGCTTTATTTTATCCAGAAGAAGCCTCCTGTATTACTTCAGTTTATGTCTTACCATGTTCCCTTCTCGTCATATTCTACATCCCATTGAATTTAAATAGACATGTATAATATGTCAACATTCTGTGTGCATGCTTTAGAATACAATGTATCTTTACATAAAAATACCAGTCTAAACTATGAACCCATAACATGTACATAGGAAAATGCCCTTTGTTTTGTTTCTGAGGTTTGAAATGTAATTCTGGGACATAAACATTAGGGTAATACACCAAAAGTCAAATAGTTAATAGTGTCTCCCTCACTCTAAATTGAACCACAGATAGAACATCAGGAAATAATGAGCCTTCTTTCAGGATGAGGGTCTTTCTTGTTATCTCTAGATTGTTTATAAATCTCTCTATATATTTCTTAATTGGAGTTTTTTAGTCCATTCTTATAAAGTCAAGTAAAGTAAGTTGAATAATTAGAATTTTAAATTCAGTATAAAACAATTGATATGTATGGTTTTGTTCTTATATGGAGGGAAAAAAGTGGATTTTTTTGTAAGAGCCTTCTACAAGGTAGATTTTGCTGCTATTCCAGATGGTCCACAGTTCCATCCATGCAAGGCTGGCCTTTACCTAACTATGCAGTTGAGGATGAACTTGAATGTTTTCCCTCTTGCCTCCATATTTTAAATGTTGGATCACAAGAATAAAATAAATTTAAAAAGTCCAGTTCCTCTTGACTCTTCTCTTGGCTTCACTATTGGTCTCTTGTTTCTTTTCTCTCTCTCCTTGTCCCCTTTCCTATCTCTCTTCTCTTCCTCCTTGATCTGCCTACATCTCTCTCTTCTCTCGTAGCCCAGCCTATTCTGCTTTCCGTGTTCAGTCTGGATTCTTCCAGATGCCTCATAAACACTTCTCTTCAAAGAACACTTCTCGTCAACCATAGAGAAGTTTAACTCCGAAGTATTAGGAAACATTTCCTCTTCTAAATGTTTATCTTGCAAGCAAGAATTTATATCATAAATAGTATTATATTTATACATATTAACATAGTGAAATAAAATACAAATGTAATCCTTTACAAAACTGTATCCATATAAAACTTATACCATTATAATGTCTTCATAAACATTTATAAGTATATAAAGCAAAATTGTATGTTTCCATTTTCAAATGAGGAAAATCAACACATTGAGAGATACTTTATTTTGATTCAGGATTTGTAATTTATTCATTTTTTTAATAATATACCCTAAAGCTTACCAAAGATGGAATGGAAAACAGGAGAGACTACCTCCTTTAAAGGTACACAAATCCCAGATTAGAATAGCATGGAGAACCTTTCTAAATCAGCATTCTGACAAGTCAAACTTTCATCTGTTGAATGAGCATTGCATAGGGATTTGTTTAGGATGTCTTTTTAATTCCAAGACTTTTATTCTGTAATTATTGGTTTTACCATTAGGGATATGAGAAAGTATGATGAACTAATATATTAGTTTGAGAAAAATGAGATTACTATTCCTCCTGTTTTTATGCCCGTTTGCATTCGTCAGATCTAGATATTTATTATTTCTCCCCATCCCTGTGAAGCAGTCTCTTAAAGTATAAAGCTTGACTAAAGGACATACACTCTTGTTTATTTTGGTGACGTTAGTTGTTTTGGAAGATACCTCAATTTCTAAGCACATATCAAACTACAGGAGTGAAATGCCTAGGCATAAAGAAAAGCTTGAAATATACTATGACTACACAGCCTACTAAATGTCACCTAGACATACAATGTTGTCCACTCTTACATAAGTCCATATTTCCTAACATGGATACCCATTTTACACCATGATAAATATTTTTTCCTTTCTGGAGCCTCCAGTTTTTCATGGTTTCTTAGAATTCAGGACTGACTACTTTGAATAAAAAAGAAAAGGTTGGTATATCTATCCTGTTATCAACACCTGTATCCAAACACTGCTTCATATCATTTTCGCAGGTTCACTTTCTTAGCTTATATATGAGTAGTCTCCCCTTGGTCCAAGCCTAACACTCCTAGAATGAAGAAAATGGACAGTTTCCTCAACTCTTTTTTCCTAGATGGTTTCCTTGGCACATTTGCATTCCACAATTTAATTATTTATAAAAGTGATATCAATAAAATAAGCTAATATAAAACTTTTTGTCACTTTTAGGTGTCACTGTATCTCTTCCAAGTTCCCAGAAAAACTCATTGAAGGGAATTTATATTCATTGACGTACAGTTTTCCCATTCTCCTCTTGTTTGTTTGTTTTGTTATCATAGAAACTGATTTTCAAGGGGATCATAATTTCTTATTAAATGTAGTGACCAATTAGTTCTCAACATTCATATTTTCTGCCCAAGAAAGAGCTTGACCTTTGTGTTGTTTCAAGTTCTTCAATTGACTTTAGGATTGCAAGAGTGCCTGACCTCCACCATTGCTCACCCTATGAACTCTGTAATCTATGCTCTTGCATTTTCTTCCACGGACTCCACGGTCTGCTTATCAGTTACTTGTCTGTTGCTGTCATAAAATATTATGGTCACATCAACTTATGTAAAGAGTTTATTTTGCCTTCTGGCTACAGAGTCCATTATAATGACAGGGAAATATGGCAACAAGCAGTAGGCATGGCAATTGGAACAGAAAGCTAAGGGCTCTTATCTTTGACCTCAGACATGTAGCAGAGAGAGCAAACAGGACTGGGATTGAACTATACACTCAGTGACAAAGTTTCTCCAATAAAGTTGTACTTCTAAAGCTCCCCAATGACACCAACATGCACAAGTGTTTAAATGTCTGAGGTGATGCAGACTACAGTCTGTTAATATGTGTGTGTCGCAGGTCTTTATCCTTGTTTTTCTGGCCTCTGCATTTGCTTTCTCTATTGTTTCTTTTTGTCTTCCTAGTTTTCAGACCTTGAACACCAATTATCTATGTGATTCTTGGTCTTGACTCCTAAGCCAAAATATGACTCATAAACTTGTTTTACATATGAATAGTTTATTTACATGATGGCTTAGATGACAGAAATACTTTGATAACAAAAACACAGAGATGTATTAATCTCAATATCATATATATAATTTTTATAGAAGTACTTTTACAGATGTGAATTTTTAAAAATTTCACATGCTGAATACTCAGGTTATTTATTCTGGCTAGGTATAGTCCACTCTAAAAGCGGAAATTCCTTCACTGGAAAATGTAGGTGCTGCTACCTAAGAATGGACAGAAAGATGTCTTCTCTTTGGACTTGAGTAAGAAGAAACACAAAAATAGAATACTGATAGCCATTAAAGATAGATTAAACAACATGGTGCTGATCTCTGATAAGTAGAAAACCCAGAAGTAAATTGTGATGTATTTAATCTATTAACAAATATTTCTTGTAGATTGCCACCTTTTGTGTGAATCTACCTAAAAATAATCCTTGAGGCCTGAGGCAAACATATTCACCTTTCCCTTTGAAACGCTGTGCATATTCTTATATATGAGCACTTTATGTTCCAGTTTGCATATGTGCCTATGTAAAGTCCTTGTGTGTATAGGTGCCTGCCAGCAACTATCTATGTACTGGTCTATGTGGTGCCTCCAATTGGATTGCTTGAAGCATCTCTGGCGCACCCAAGACTTTGTGCAATCTGTCCAGCATCTGTTACCCTCCTTACCTCCTAGTTGCAAACTTGAGTCAATAAGCCAAAAGGTGAAGACTATTTTTAGGGGTTGGACAGGAATTGACTCCTCAAGAATTTCTATAAAGAAACATAAGTCTGCTAACATCTTAGTGGTAGTCTGGTATAATATCTCCCCTTCAGAATTTAAGATAGTAAATATTGATGACTTACATTGTGCAGTTTATGCTTCCTATTATATGGGCGTAAAAAACAAGTATTGTGCAAAACAAAATATTTTCCCCAAATTTCTGCTTAACTCAGTAGCAAATCAAATGGTATACCAATTTCAAAAATATGACAGCAGCTCAAATAGTGGATTTTATTGACCATTTTTTAGACTGGAAATTTTGAATTTAGTTAAAGAGACTAGCTATAATTTCAAATATTAACCCAGGTAACACCAACTTTCACAAATATTTCTCTGTTTTTCATAAGCTGATAGTCTCCTATGATTTAAGTTAGTACATGTTCTTCTTTTCATTTTTAATATAAAATTCAATATAATTGATGAAAAAGTTAGGGCATAAGGTTTAATACTTTATTTTACCAGTTATTATTCCTTTCCATGCTCTTATAATTCTTTCTTTTCTTCCTCATTTTGAAACTTTATTTCAAATGAATTTGAGTTTATACATTATAAAATTCTGATTAAACACATTAGGAATACATTTAGAATTATAATTCATTTGTTGGTGATAAATGTCCCCATAAAAATATTTCCCTATCAAATTAGTTTAAAAATGTGGACTAGCTAAATCATAATACTGTGAATAATGGAGCAATAAAAATTCATGTACCTGAGGTTATTAACTGGAAGACACAGAAGGCTTCAGTCATAATGGGAAAATGTGTGTTACAAGAACAACCAATAAGTTCTGTGCTTTGAGGAAACTTTCATTTTCCTTTTTTTCCTATTTATTTGTGTGTACAATACTTTTTGAGCTTTCATTTATGTATGGAAACTAAGAAAGTAAACAAATCCTAAGTGAAACATAGATACTTGATATATGTGTAGATATACTTAGCTACAAGATGCATTAACCTCTCTTAGGTTTATCCCAGATGTTGTATTGTTGTATACAGAGAATTGACATATGTTTAGCTTTGGAAGCTGCTTCTGAATGCTTTACAGATCCCTCTTTTGCCACTTTACAATATCAAGGATTATGTAAGCAACTTAATTTTGTTTTGATATTTTCTACAGTTTGATATTTAAGTCATTTATAAAACATTTATGCCCCTAGAGTGACAACCACTGTTTTCATTTTTAGATGAATCTTCGGTGGGCATATATTCAAATACTACTGGGAATTAACAGTTTCTTTCATGAACTATTATTTGTGCATATTAGTATACATTTTTTACATGCATAGCCTATCTTTTACACTATTTTCGAAGCTCAAGCTGAAATTCCCTTTCTTCCCTCCAAATAACAAGAAGATAAATCATCAATCAGCTGGCTGAGGGCTTTTATTCCTCTACCTTTATGGAAATGATGAGGAGACCAGAAGCTCTTAGTTCCTCTTGTGCCTCTTTTCGTGTCATTGTTTTCCATCCCTGATCTTCAGAAGCACGCAGGTGGATACAGAACAGCAGGTCCCATCTACTCTTAGAGTTCTTCAGGACACCTTGAGTTTCTGAATGTTTTACCTTTTCATCAGCCAGTGCTAAGGCTCTCAGCCTAGAATACGAAACACCTAGCCCTAGAAATTTGATAATTATCAGACAACAGAACTCTTCCACAACTTAGTGATCATTGTTAGGACAATTCAGGGTAGATTTGTATGTTCCTGGAGTGGGAAAATAAGAGACTGTTCCAACCCTTCTTGGCTACTGGGCCCTGAGTGCATGCTGGAACCACTGAAGAGTAATCATTTTTCTACTAAAAGGCTACTGGTGGGTGAATTGGTTCCCCTCCTGGTGCGTGGTCTCTCTTGTGATTATCCACTGTCAAGCAGTAATCTATGTTTTATATTCACTAGCGGTCAAGGGACATTTGTACACTCTGTTAAGGTGTATTGCTGTGATCGGAGCAATAAAAAGCTAAAGGATCAATAATTAGGTAGAAGGTATAGACCGGATTTCGGGGGGAACGTAAGGCAGAGGCGGGTTCAAGACTCAAGGAAACACCGAGAGAAAACAGGCAGTGCAGAATGGAAGAGCGGTATTGCCATAGAATAGAACATAGATTAAAATAAATAAGTTAATTTAAGCTATAAGACCTAGTTGGGAACAAGACTAAGCCATAGGCTTGACTCTCATAATTAATGAATATCCTTATCGTTACTTATAAGCTGTCAGCCCAAAGAGAAGTCTGACTATAAAGTAGCCTATCTTATATACTCAGAGGTGATGGGGGAATCTTTAGAACTTAGTATAAGTGTTTAGAAGTTAGGAGGCATCCATTTCAGGTACTTTACTAGGTGGTATCAAATTTACTGAAGAAAGGATATTGTGCTTCTGTAGTGGATTAGCTGCTGAGTTCTTATTGAGCCATAGAGCCAGGTCTGCCACTATTTTTTGCAGCCACGTTCTCTTCTACATCTTTTCCTTCCCATCTATAATCCATACTACAATAAAAAGGTGAGATATTACCCTTCCAGAGAAGAAGTTATTGAGTCTGATTTTACCACACTGGAATATAAGTAGCACCAGAAAATCCTTCTCAACAAACTCACAGAACCCATCTGGTTAGCTTGCTTACATAACCAAAGAAGAACTATATAGACGATTGACAGCCATTTTTTTGTACCAATCATAGCCTTACCAATTAGCACCCTATCACAGAAGTGCCATCCTTACAACTGAGATATAAATTATTCATTCAGGTTTATTACATACAAATCTGGTTCAAGCTGTTTTCAACAGCACAGATTGAGGCTTTTTCTTTAGGATTCAGGATAGTGAACAACAATCTCTCAGGATTCTTTTTTTTCCTCATTTTTTTATTAAAGATTTCCATCTCCTCCCCTCCTCCTCTCCCTTCCCTTCCCTCCCTTCCACCCATACCGCCACTCCACCCCTCTCCATGACAAAGAGCCATCAGGGTTCCCTTCACTATGTTAAGTCCCAGGTCCTCCTAGCTCCTGCTAAGTCCAGGAAGGTGAGCAACCAAACTGACTTCAGGACTTCTGTGAATGTTTAAGATGGCTGGTCCTTGAATATTGTGGATCCGCTTGCCATTGGTCTCATAGTCTGTTTGCTGAAGGAAGCTTGGATGCTTGTGAGACTGAATTCAATTGAGACTGAACCAATGGATTCAATACCTGAAACTTAGGGATAAGAATTGCCAAGCCATCTTTGCTTATTTATAGGAAAATTAATAAAAATTTGGATTATATACTAGCTCAAGGAAAGGTAAAAGTTGTTCCTACCATCCAAGTAGCAGGTAATGTTGAATTATTCCTCAACCTGGTCAGAGCTTGAAGACTAAAAGACTTGAGATGTTTTTCTAGGTTAAAATTCACAAATATTAGTGGTGACTCTTGAGATAAAACCAAGTGACAGATGTAGTTCAATTAAAGGTATCCTGGTAAGTAAAAAGAAAATTTGGAAAATAAGGGGAAGTGAAAGAGGATGAGTTCAAAAATATATTCTAGAAGAGTTTCTCACTAGGAAGCTGAATATTATAATTGGGAGGTTGCGAGGCATTAGAGGGGAATAGGTGTTTCTACATATTAAAATGATGATATTTCAAGAGATGAGAATGGACATTGTTGGCTGTGCTGGACTTCTGCATGTGCATATGTATTTAGTTCATAATAGTAATAGAGTGTGAGAAAAAGGAAGATGTTGGAGACAAACCCACAGGTGAATGACATGAAATATAAAGTGAGAGAAGTGCTTCTTTATGATAGATTTCTCTATATTGTGTAGCTACACCTTGACATGGCAGAGACATTGGGTTTTAGTAAATGGGTATTGCAGAAATCTAACAAAGAACTGGAGGCAGAACACTTCAGATAAGATCTAATTTGCATTTTAAATAATTATTCTGGCTTAGGTTGCGTGACAAGCTTGAGAGTAATGTGTTGCCCTACAGGTGAGCAGCTATATAAAGAGAGTCTTGCATTATCTCAGACACAGGAGGACAATGGATGCATAGGGTTTAGCCCTGTGCATGATGTGAATTTCAAAGCACATTAAAAGAGTGTTAACTGGGCTTGCTGAGAGACATGTTACAACACGTGTGAGGAAAACATAAATCAACCCTGAATTCTAAGCTTCTATATTATTTGATCTGAGCTACTGCATAAAAGACAGTTGAACTGTAACCCTTCATAAAAGCAAAGATGTTTAGAAGGGGATAAGGAAGTTAATTTTGAAATTCCTGGTTTTGAGCTAAATGAACTGTTGAAAGGGGAGTTGATGAAAATAATGAAGAGCTCAAGGCGGAAGATACTAATTAAGACCTAGGTTCAGAGTGAGCTCAGTCCATGGTTTTGGTCAAGGTGACCCAGAATACTTGTGTACAGAGAGGAGCATACCATCATGGGACTCTAATAATAGAATGGTGGCAATTATGACAAAGTGGCATTATCTGGGAGACAGAAGAGACACCCTGCAATTATGACCACCTGTATAAAGAAAAAATGATGTTCTGTATGACCTCCTGTAACAGTTTTTGATGAAGACCCATTTGCTAGTGTGTGTGTGTATGTGTGTGTGTGTGTGTGTGTGTGTGTGTGTGTGTGTGAAGCAACAATGTTATGTGTTCGTATTTTTTTCATAAAATCTAGTAGGTTTGTTTATTGCCCTGTTTTATTCGAGTGCATAGCTACTTGGATCCTTCTCATTGTCTCTTCTAATATGAATGATCTTTTCATTCCAGGTACTTTGAATTTATTTCTGGTCTATTTATTATCTGACTTCTTTGAAATATGTTTTAGAATTATAACAGCTTATTTGCCTATTCCATATAAGCACACATTTTTGAGGGATGCTTTAACATTTCAAGCAAGTGTTTTATTAAATAAAATTTTTCTCATTTGTGTTGGGGAAATCCTGTGCTTATATTTGATATCAACTATATAAACAGTATATAAAGTCTAAAAATTAAATATAATTAAATATAACTTAATTTCACAATTTAATGCATTGAAGCACCAAGATTTAAAAGACTATAGGGATCATGTTTCAATGGAGACTTCCCCCAAGTGGTCAGCTCTCAGCACGGGTATATATAGGCAGCACCAAATGAACTTAATAAGTCATATATGCGTACATGCATACACAGATGATATACATATTTATGTAATATGCATGAACACACACACATATATATACATACATACATATATATATATATATATAGTGATAATTATAGGATTGGTCATAAATTCACAGGAGTGCATGGAAGGATTTGAAGAAGGAAAAGAAGAAGCAAAAAATAATCCAAGTATATCACACATGTATAAAAGTTTCAAAAATCTTAAAAAATATGTATTAAAAAGAAAATAGCACAAAAAGAATGAAAAGATAGTGATTCAGATGCTGGTCTGAACTACTGCTCAAAACACTATTTCTGACTTCTCTTAGGACTGGAGAGGGAGGGGGACGGGAGTGGGGGAGATGGGAGGAGGGGAGGCGGTGGAAATTTTAAATAAATAAATGAATAGATAGATAGATATGAAACCACTATTCCAACAAGTCATAGCTAGTGTTAGAGCATAAAAATACAGTTTGATAGACAATTTCTCATGGTACTTTCTTGATAAGTGTCGGGTATAAAGAAGTCAAAAAGGAGGTTCTCCTCTCAATATATAATTCAGCTTCATAAAGTCCTGGGGGAGATGAAATTGTGAGGAAACTATTGTGCTGTGATATTGTATGATAATCATATGATAGGGTGACTATTGCACAGCCACAGTAAAGAAGATCATTTGTGTTATGAAAATAGCTTGGCTTCCTCTCTCTTTACTCTCATTGCAATATCTTTATCATCCTGAGTCTTAATTTCTGCTGTATATTACTTCTTTAGAATAATTCACGCATATTTTTTAACTGCATGGAACCTATGAATAATAATTTTATCAGTTCCATTCAGTATTTGTTCTGGGTTTAGGTGTCAAATAGACAGTCTACGTTAATGTATTCCAACTTCCAGAATAGTCTGGTTTTTAGATTTCTACTGCTTCAATTTTAATAGGGTATTGCTTATATGACAGACTTTAAAATTTTGAAATTGCAAAAACTTCCTACTGTACTTCCATTGATTTGTAAACAGATTCATTAAATAAAAATAAATATAACTAACAATGCACCTATTTGATGTTGTGTTATGCAGTTGATTTGAGCACATTTACACAATTGTTTACCAACGATATTTCCATTAGCTTCAAAAAATCTCTTTGTACTTTAAATGTTGTTTTTATTTTTATTTTGTTTTTGTTTTTATAACACAGGATCTAATGTAGCCTGAATGATCTTAAACTTCCTATAGAGTTGAAGATGACTTTGAAACCCTGTCCTTCTCACATGTTAGAATTACTGGTATACATTACTACACATACCACACCATCTGTTATTTTATATAGAATAAAAATAATACACGATAGTGATACAATAATATGGGTCCGTGAGGAGAGAGAAGAGAGTTTGTAATAATATTATTAGGGATTGATGAGATAGTAATAGTGAAAATACTGGCCTTCTTATGGTTCCAAGAAAAGTAAATACCACAAGGTGTAAATATTTCCACTTCTGCCTAATGTCTCTGTGCTATTTTGACTTGTAAACTTAACATGCACTGATGGATAGGTAGCTGTCATGTCCTTTCTCGGTAACTTCTGACATTGATCTTGTATGTGTGTCACTGTGACAAGTAGCATACAGAGTAATGGCTCATTACCTTAGAGCACTTTGTGGCTAAGGTGTCCATGCTGGAAGGTTTTTAACATGCTGCTACTCCCCTGATAAGACAGCACAGAGCATACTGAGGCGTGTGGCTCATCTTCCAACTTCTAAATGTCTGCAGCAATTAGGATCTCTTCCTAATTACTACTTGGGAGTATATTTATGTGAAGAAAGTGACCAAGTTGATAAGATAATGGGTAAGCATTTGCCTCTTAAAAACACCTTATAAGTGTGGTGAATTGTAATGCATAGTTTGTCTCTTTAAAAATAGTCCTTTCTTAACTGATTCCATATCATGAACAATACCCTCAAAAATAGACATATCTTGGAAGGTAGTTTCAAAGAAATGATATTTACACACACCAAGCTTGAAAAATGAGACAAGTCATACCTTGCAGGGTCCCTGTATTTGTCCTTGCAAATCATTTTCTAACTCATTTTTTGTGATAGCCACCACATCTGATTATTGGATTAAATACTGTCTGTCATTTCTTTGTAATTTAATGTAGGCACAGCACTAACACATGTATTACTTTTTAATGTTTTTCTTTATAAAGTTATCTGAATTTTCTATGTGTTTTATAATTTAAATATACACACATCAAGTTTGATGTTTTCCATTAAATAGATTTCTGAACATTTACCCTCACATGTATGATTTATCATAACCTAAATAAATACATATAACTGTGTTTAATAGTTTTTAAAAATGCATGGTCATATCAATGAAAATATTGCTACCATATTGTCTTACACATTCCTGCTGCAGAATTCAAGTTATATACGAGATTTTTTCTGAATGGTCATATCTGAATCTTCTTTGGCTTTAATAGGTCATTGTCAAACAGTGTCATATAAAGTGAATATAACTAAAATTTATATCTCAAACATTTCATGAACCATATGGCATTTTTTATACATTGGTAGTATCATATAATTTTCAAATATTATGTTAATTTTTTGCTTGTTTAAAAAAGCTGGTATCACATTATGCAGTCTGGTATCATCTAAGATACATGTTTTAGGATGCAAGATATCTTTGAATCTGGTAGTGTGTATAATGTTAAATTGACAAACACTTTAGACGCAAGAATTCTCAACTCTACAGTTCATATTATTCATCTTTAATTTTTCAATTTTGTTCATCTAATGATATTATGTAAAGAAATATGAATCATATGGATTTCACTCTCACAAGCTCTCACAAGCGTGGTAGCATAATGCATGGTTAAAAAAAAAAAAACAGGAACTGGATAAAGAAAACATATCCCTGTGTCAAAGTTTTGATAGCCTTAGGCAAGTCATTCAACCTTTCATTAACTCAGCCAGCTCAGGATAGGCAAAGAAAGGGAAAGGCAGAAAGTGACACCCTATTAATAATAATGCTTCTACTGAGTGTGAGTTGCATGTTCTCAGGCATAGCAAAGCACCTAGCATATTTCAAGAAACGAGTAAAATCCAGTTGTTGTTGCTATTGATTTAAACTATGAGAATTTCATATGTATGAACTTACTCATCGTTTTAAATATACACACGTATACAAGCATTATAAATACCCTGTGCATACGTGTAATGCCAGTATATATTGATTTCAGAGGCAGAATTTTTATTCTGTAAAAGCATATTCATTTCATGGTGGACCCTCAATCCTTAGATTCTGTGTGCTAGAAACTCTGGTGTTGTGGTAGCACAACTAGTCTCCTACCACCTGTCTCTGTCTTCTTTATAGTTTGCTAATAATTTTTCTAATATAGGTTTAACTTTGATAATTTTTATTATGAGGATGGTTTATTTAAATTAATTTTGAAAATATCATATTCATACAGAGTATTTTGATGATATTCAAACCTACTTCTTCCTCATTAAGTCCTCCTTGATCTGTCCTGAACCCTCTACACACTCAGTAACCTCATTTTAATTTTTTAAATTAAATTAATTTATTCCAATACATAAAGGCAAAAATAATGCATACTTATAAGATACCATTTGATTTTTCATACACGTATACATTCCATGATATTTTTATCAAGCTAAATATATTTATTTCCTTGAACATTCAGTTTCCCTATAAAAATATTATATATGTATTTACTTCATGTGTTTGATGTACTGCCTACACGCATGGGTGTAGAACCATCTGCTGGAGTTTGGTGGATCTACTAGTGTTTATAGTCTTTAGGAAAATAGATTCTCCCACCCTAGAAAGCATAAATAATCACTAGTTCCTCATCTAGGGCTAGGGACTCATTAAACCCTCCCTCTCTAAGATGGAAACTTGAGAGGTTAGATCGTATGCAAGTGTTACACTTGTGAACACAGCTGCATGGCGTCCATGAGTCCAGACTGCCTATAATAAGCAGTGTTTTGTGCCTGTTGTTCCAACTCCTCACTCCTAACTTTCTACTTCATCTTGGTCCCTGACTCTCGTCCGGTACATCTGTAAGGCAGATGTTCTGTCTGTGCCTGAGTACTCTAACAGTTATTTTATGCACTTTGACTAGCCATGCATTTCTGTGCTATACACCCATCATTGCAAAAATAAGCTTCTCTGATGAGATCTAATAGCTATACTACACTGGGAATATGGAGGTGTGAATTTACAGAATAGTTTAACTCTATGCCCATTTAGCAAAATAGTAGTAGTAGCTTCAAACCAATGGTATATAATCTCCCTAAACATACATACTTGTCCAGACTTATGGTACAGGACACACATTTCCTCCTGTGGAGCAAATCTTGTTTGTTTTTTTTTTTGTTTGTTTGTTTGTTTGTTTTTTTTTTTTATTATTTTGTTTTTTCGAGACAGGGTTTCTCTGTAGCTTTGAAGCCTATCCTGGAGCTAGCTCTTGTAGACCAGGCTGGTCTCGAACTCACAGAGATCCGCCTGCCTCTGCCTCCCGAGTGCTGGGATTAAAGGCGTGCGCCACCACCGCCCGGCTAGTGGAGCAAATCTTAAATCCAGTATTAAGCGTGTGGTTATCCTAGTAGTGTTTGAGCCACTGTCATTCTAGACAGACCTTGCCATGTTGATTGTGATTTGCAGTTGGGTAAAATTAATAAAGAATTGGTTATTTTGGTTTTATTATATCTGTACTTATATGCTGCATTTGGTACTTTGACACTATGAAAACTAATCAACATGGAGAGATTTTTGAACAATACCTACTTGATTTCTCAATGTACGTTTATCAGACTTCATGGAACATTCAGCAGTAGCATACTAAAAAATACTGCCAGTAGACAATCAAGGGGAGTGTCAAGAGCCTGTGTTGTTTTGGGGCATATTGATTTTAGAAATGGATTAAATTAAATGTTTATAATTTTCTTTATTATTGTACAAATTGTGACCACATTTTAACATGACTATTAAAATAACATATATTTTAACATAACTGTTAAAATAGTAGTTAAATAATCTTTAAAGGAATGGCTATAAAGTATATCTACATATAAATATATCAAGCATTTTGAATATCTTTATTTTTTTCACGTGGGGGAAAACATCTCACTGCTAGATTTTAGTCAACCTTGACCACATGTGAAACTCAGTGGGACACGCTGGGGAGGAACTGTTGGTAAGGGACCCAGGGATCTCTGTTCTTTATTTCAATCTAATGAATGAACTCAGAAAAATTCAAATTCAGTCATGGGCACCGGGTTGAACTGAACATATTTTTCTAGACCATCCACCTGTCAGCAAATGGCTAATGAAGAAACACAGAAGGAGTTACTTAATTAGAGGCTGCAGTATTCATTGCTCAGTGGTATAGAGGGTTCTCTCTGAAAGAGCGGAAGAGGTTAATGTGGTAGTTACAGCCTCAGGGAACCTGGGACTGAGGGAAAGAATGCATGTGAGATAAATATCGATGTCAATTTTATTTCTCCATGGACAGGGACACTCAAGGAGCAGGTGCTTTGGTGCTAAGAAGAAAATAACATGTCAGCATTTCTCAAAATTAGTTCTACGTCACATTAAAGATGATAGGTAAAATGAGAATCTTAAAGAATTCAAAAACATAAGTTAGTTACTAATAACTCACAAAAAACAGAATATTCAGAAATTATAAGAAACTTTGGAAATGTTAATATTCATATTATGTGATTAAACCAAAATCTATTTAAAAATACAATCAATACAATGGATGAAAACTGATAAATATGTGTCAGGAAGATTGCTTTCTTCAGAAGCAGACTATGCCAACAAGTGTTTCCTTAGACTTTCACCTTTTAAACAACGGAAAATCGATTTCTGTAGTTTAAATAACATAATGATATTACCAGCTTTTTATACAGAGCTAAACTGCAATAGTTCATACTGGAAAGTTTTAAATATATATAACAATACGTGTTAATAATATTAATATTCAATTTTTATTCACATGAATTGGCAAAAAATCATTGTTCTCCAAATTTAATAGCCAAGTAACCAGAGATGAAGGCATGATAACTCACTACTTTAAATTCTGCTGAAAATCAGTAATGTTGGGAAACCCTTAGTCTATAATTTAATTCAGAAATTTATGTTCGAATGACCCTCTTTATTTACAGGAACAAAAGTTTAATATTTTTCATGAAATGAAGCTATCTCCCATTGATATTTCATTTATTTAAAAACTATGAAGCTGTTGATAAGTTTAATATAATGAGAAAATATTCAGAGTGGTTTATGGGCCACATAAGTAAATAATGTTAATTATTTTTCTCAGATGTCCAACTATTTGTTATAGTAAGTGAAATGTGTGAATAGGTTTTAAAGTACATGCTCTTGAAGAGGAATATAAACAATCCTAGGCTAGGCTGTGAATGTTTTGGTAATTGCCTGAGCATTCTTCTGAAAACAACTGAGAGGAAATTTCCTTTCTTAATCTTACTGTCACATAAAGTCATCTAAGTAGAAATAAGAACACTTGGAATATCCTGCATTCTTCTCATTAACTTGTTTGGTGATCTAAGTCCCATGCCTGTGCTTCCTTGTTTTATTTTTTTTCCTTTGTTGTGTTTTTTTCTATCTGTCATAACCAGTATGTCATCAGTGAGAAGAGACTATCCTGTATCTTAATATTCTATCAGACCAGACATTTTTTTTCAGGCATTTTTTTTAAATTAAAAAAAAAAATCCTCTTTTCCCGACAAAATAAAGTAAGGCAGAATGTAGGATTGGGGCCACTCAGTCTCATCATTGTTCATTTCAGCACATGGTGATGATTCTGAACTTTCTATATTCCATACTTACCCAAACCATATCCAAATGTTAATCTATCACTTAGCTCTTAAGCTACTTACAGGAAGTAATGTCAGGATTGATTTATTTCAAGTAGTTGTATTTCAATGTATCCCCTGCTCTGTGAGAAGGAACAAGAATGTGCATTTGTTAATTTCAGAGGTAAAGATTTTTCTTTGTTTAAACGGTGCAGCATTTGTGGCGGGAGGAGGAAGAATGTTTTTTGATGGCTCTATTTCATTTTACAATTTTGTGGAAAGATCTTTGAATCTTGAAACTTAAAACTTTTCTTCTTTAAATTCTTCTGGCAAGAATGCAGCCTTATCTTGTTCATTTGCAACAACACTGATAATGTGTCCGGGAGCTATAGCATGATATTACAAACACTATTGTGTTGATCAAAACCGCAAGTTCTTGAAAATGGATATTAGTGCTCAAGAAAGGTCTCCTGGGAAAGCCTAGATTGATTGAGTGTATTTCTGTTTTCTATGTGTATGAGTCATTTTACTAGTTCCTTGAAAGAAAGAGAATGCTTTCAATGAAAGAAAATGCTGTTTGAAATCAATGATAGTTAGATCACACAGATTTCTAGTGCTCTATTTGAAACTATACAGCATAAATCACCATAGTAAGTAGGCATTAATGTGAAACCATCTGACTTCCGAGTGTGAAGAATCAAAAATATTGCAGTAGAGACTGAGGACTGAGAAAGCAATTGAGGGCGGCCATTAAGAGCAAGATCAATTTCATGAAGCTTAATATTATTAGATATTTTCAGTCTCTTCCAATATACCTTGCCTTTTTTTTTTTTTTTTACTGCTTGGAGAGTCAGGTGTCTCTGTGACTTTAATTCAATTTAACCATTAACAGTAAAGTTTCATAGACACGTTATAAATTAAAGTGATTAATTTTTTCATTATTACTTCTGAGAATTGTTTGGCACCAGTACCAGAGAGAAGTCATTCACTTGCACAGTAAGAAAAAGAAAAATTAAGGGGAGAGACAAAACTAGAATAGGAAAGACAGTATGAAATTGTATTGCATGTTGTCACTAAATTATCCTTTTCAATATAGAGTTGTATCAGTATAGTCTTTCATAATCGTTTCACTGTTTAACTTGGGAGAATTTAGTAAATAGATGTTTCATAAGGACTCTTAGAAATAACATTTTGACAATGTAAATCTTAGCAAACTATATTCAGTTTAATTTGTTTTTGAAGCATTTAGGAAAGAGTTATTTTTAGGGATTTATGAGTTGTATATATGCATATTTACATATAATGATGAATATATGCACATGTATGTTGAGGGAGGTGTACATGCAATGCAGGTTAATGGTGAATGTTTTCCTTACTAATCTACCACCTTTTCTGGTAATTGAGGGATATTCCTTACTGAATGCAGAGGTCATTGTTGTGTAGACTATATAGCCATTTTGACCTAGGAATACTCTGTCTCTGCTTATCAAGTGCTAGGATTACAGCAGTTGCACCATCTTCCTGGCTTTTCCTTGGATTATCAGGACTGGGAACAGTCATCAAGCTTGTACAATATGAATTTTATCCACAGTCAAATTCTAGGCCCCCAAAGCCAATCTTTAAACAATATTGAGACATTCTTTATACTACAACTTACATATCTGACATTTTCCTCTCAATAATCATTTCTACATATACTTCACAAGGTGAAATAATAAGATATATATATATATATGTATATATATATACATACATATATATGACTTCTTTCTTAATTGGGTGTAATGTTCCTGCAAACAAACATTACCTCACAGTCAGCAAGAGGAGACAATTTAAAGATAGCAAATCAGACTAAAGATACTAAATTTTGAAATAAGACACCAAAGATGCTTTATTCTAATGTCAATGAGATTAAATGTTTGCAAACTATTTAACTTTAGGCAAAACCAGAATATTGTATTTTACATTTTCATGTGTATTTAAAGTGCAATGGGAATCTCTAAACCACAAATGACTACTTTTGAGGAAAAATATCTGAAGTTATTGTCATCATTTTGTGTAACACTGACAGACAGGTACACTAGTACTGCCTTTTGTTTTCTTTCTTTTTTAATTTAAATAACCTTTTTTCATTTATATTAAATGCCAACCAGTTTCCCTTCCCTCCTCTCCTCCAACCCTTCCCCTTTCCCATCTACCTCCCTCCCCATCCATTCCTGCTCCATCTCCATTCCTAAAGGAAAAGACCTCCCATGGGTTTTCTCAAAGAATGGCACATCAAGTTTGAGGCAGGGCCAGGTAATGCAGCATGGCAAACATGTTACCCAAAGACAGCTAAGCAAGAGAGAGAGGTCCTGCTCTCACTGTAAGGAGTCTAACTAAGAAACAAAGCTACATTATTTTCAGACACATAAAGAGGGTCTAGGTTTGTCCCATTCAGGCTCCCTGACTGTTGGTCCAGTGTCCATGAGCTCCCGCAAGCTCATGTCAGCTTACTCTGTGGGTTCCTCCATCATGACCCCCTTGGCAGGTATAATCTCTCCTCCCTTTTTTTTCAGCAAGACTCAGAGTTCAATGCAATGTTTTTTTATGGATCGCTCTTGCTGATAAAACATAAAAACATAATAGCTCCACAGGAAAGAAAAAGGACTGTTTAGATTAAATATTAGAAGTACAGGAGTTTAATGTATTTTGTTCACTGTGAAGACTTGAAATGGGAATGCTAGGGGATGCTGGACCAACAGTCAGGGAGTCTGCCTGAGGTCGACCTAGGCCTTCTGCATGTGTGTGACAATCATGTTGCTTGGTTTCTTTTAAGGCATCTAACAGTGAGAGTAGGACCTCCCTGAAGTGAAAATTTTTATTGGTCTTACTAAGAAAAACCTGGAGGCAGATATTGGGGTAAATGATGAAAATTCAGAGAGACAAAGGAATAAGCCACAGCAACCTCTTACCTCATCAACTCCTTAGTCTGAAAGGGTTGATTTATCCCCCCCAGGAAGGGGACATAGACAATATCTCTTCAGTAAAGTAATAGCATGGGAGAAGAGTGATACAGAGTGGGGAGGGGAGAAGGGGAAAGGGAAGGAGAACATGAAGAATCAGGAAGGTTGCAATGGGTGAAGGACTGAGAGGGAGAGCAAAGAAAGAGGTACCTTGGAAGAGGGTTAGTGAGAAACGAGGCACTAGGGGAATTCTCAGCAATCCATAAGGATGACTCTAGCTAAGAATCTATGCAATACTGGAAAGGATTCCTAAAAATGCCCCTCCCCTGTAATCAGACGGATGACTACCTTAGTTGTTATCATAGAATCTTCATCCCATAACTGATGGAAGCAGATGCAGAGATCCACAGCTAAGCACTGGACCAGACTCCTGGAGCCAAGCAATATAATGGAGAAGCGATATTATGAGCAAAATGGCCAAGACCATGATGGGAAAACCTATAGAAACAGCTGACCTGAGCTAGTGGGAGTTCACTGACTCCAGACTGACAGCTGGGGAACATGCATAAGATCAAGGTTGGCCCTCTGAATATAGGTAACAGGTGTGTGCCTTTGACAGTTTGATGGTTCACTACCAGTGAAACCATTATTTACTTCTCATGGATGAACTGGCTCTTTGGGGCCTATTCCCTGTGGAGGGATACCTTGCTCAACCTAAATACAAGAGATGTGATAGACTTTGTTGACTCCCCAGGGGAGGCCTCACCCTTTGAGGAGTGGATGCAGGTGGTGTGGGGAGAAGATGGGGAGTAAGAGGATGGGAGGGAGAGGGAACTGGAAAATGGTATGTAAAATAAGATTGTTTGAAAAATAAAATTAAAAAGAGAAAAAATTCTCAGGCTTAATCCTGAGTTTCTATTTCCTCCTTCTTATAGTCCCATATCTGTTTGCCTCCCTAGTGCTGGGATTAAAGGAGTTAGTCTCCTAAATAGTGGGATTAAAGGGATGAGTCCCCACTGCTTTGTTGTTCCTTGTTTTTTTTAGACTGGAACAGTTTCATGTAGCTCAGGATGGCCTTAAACTAACAGAAATCCATTTGTGTCTGTCTTTCTGAGAGCTGGGATTAAAGGGGTGTTCCACCACTCCCTGGCCCCTATAGCCAACCAGTGTGCCTAGTTCCACACTCTGATCTTCAGGCAAGCTTGATTTGTTACAGCAAAAACAAAATATCAGCACACTCTCCTTGGCACTTAGCTGTCTTTTGGTAACCTGTTACCTATGCTGGATTATCTGGTCCTGCCTGAATGAAAGGGGAAGAGCTTGGTCCTATCTCAACTTAGATGCACATATTTTCTTTCTTACCCCATCCAGCCATCGAGATCTCTTACTTATTGAATACTGCAATCTACATCCAAGGAAGCTCTTCTCCTAATAGTAAGAAGTGAACTTTACTTATCTCCTAGGGTATTCTTAATCAAACCAAAAGGATTTAATATTATATTCTTAATCAAACCAAAAGGATTTAATATGATTTACTTACTTACTTACTTATTGTGGTTTTTTGAGACTGAGTTTCTCTGTCTAATTTCTCTGTGTAGATTTGGGTGGCCTGGCAGTCACTCTGTAATTAAGCTGACCTTGAACTCACAGAGAACTGGCTGTCTCTGCCTCCCAAGTGCTGGGATTAAAGTCATGTGCCACCATCACCTGGGTATCATTTACATTTTAATATATATATATAATACAACATAACATTAGCCACAAAGACTGTGTGAATGAAAGTAAACTCTTCAGTAACAAATGACTATGGAAACACTGAGAATTCAGTGACATCAATCAATTAATCAATCAAGTAAGGAATTAATAAAGGAAGTTAGGTTTTAGGTGTAGAGACAAGTCAAGTGTGTATTTGATAGGAATGATTTAAGAATAATGCAGAAAAATCCCAGATAGTATACATATAATCAGTTTGTTTATGCAGTTTATATCTATGGCACAGAATTTGAAAATACTTTATAAAAAATGCAAACACTGAAGATACTGTTTTATCACTTAAAGCAATAAATGACACAAAACCGCACTGGATTTTCTGTACTTGAAGCACTGTTTCTCTCTGGGACTGGGTGTGCTGTTACCGTTTCCTCCGTCCTTCATGGTATCACCTTTGCTCTTTGCCTCTTTCTGCTAGACTCCTGGACTGGTAGTTTGAATTATATTTAAATTATAGGATAGTCACTGAAATACAGCTGTGAGGCTTCTGGTTAACATTTAATAAATGAATTTCTTCTGATCAGAATGAAAAAAATGGAAAAATGGTCTCAATTACAAAAATTGAGTAAATAGTTGCATTATATCTTCTGATTTAATAAATAGATTGTGTAGTCTTCCCTTTCAAATATCAGTGTGGTGACTTTTTACAAGAGGCTTTCATGACATTATTTTCTGTACCAAATGTGATCTGTATTTCTCTGTATTTTTGTGGTTTATCCACAATATTCTGATTTTTCTCCCCCAGGAATGATAAGATTTCAAATATTTCAGAATCTGCTACTAAGACAAATCATGCTGATACCAGGGTTATACATAGAATGATATTGGTTATTGAGGATAACATCAGATAAAATAGTTTAACAAGGAAAATTAAATGATCCTCCAGGACGTGGGTCCATAGAATCTTGAAACTAGAAATATTATCTCTAAGATTATAAAAGAGCAGAAGCAGAAACCTTGGCAATGGAAGAGATTGTGGATTTCTGCTGTCTGTAATTGGCTACAGATCAATCTGAAAGCTCATCCTAGAAAAGAGAACTTAAATGTTTATTCAGAAATTTATTAAAATGTGTTTTATCATATCAGTAATTATCAGCAATGTTGGTCTTTGTACTGAGTTACATAGCAGCTCACAGCACCAGTTCAAGAACAAGCCTTGCTGGCACTGCCCACACCGCCCTCTTTTTGTCTTTGATTGGGGTTTACTCATAGGGTCTACTATATGCATATCACATATTTGTCTACATCTGCTGTGGTTTCCACTCTTACTTTCTGAGATGCCTTTCCCACTAACCATATTCACATCTAAGCTTTCACCACCCTTACCTGAAAATCATCATTCAGGGCAGAACAGGTTAGAATATGACCTTGGATAATGTCTGCAACACAATTGTAACAAGAAGATTTTGTTTTCTTTTGTAAGTTCCCTCACTTGTTTCCTTTACACATAGAAGCTAACCAATGATTTATTTTATTGATATTATTACTGTTTTACTATCATGCTTGAATTAGTCTGAGCTTTATCTTTCATTCCTCCTTGGATTCTTCATTTCCAAAGTATAAAATTTTCCACCAGAAAATTTTTCTATAAAAAAGCGCCATCAATCACAGTAATGATAACAAAAATTTGAATATGAAGAAATATCACAGACAGATGCTCAATTTAGCACTAAAGCAAACACTGCTATCTCCTTTTATTTAATTGCTGAACTTGGTAATAACTGACCAGAGAGGAAAGCATGTAGTTTCTTTGATGTGCTCAATGTGTTTTGATGATTTAGATAGCTCACCCCTTGCAATTAGGATGATAAATAACTTTTATCTGAAGTGAAGAGAAAGATAAGATAACAGTTTGTGGGTTTCTTTCAAGAGGCGTTGATGAGTCCCTACTCCTTAGTCACTGAAAATCCAACAAGAGGAAGCATAATCAGTATAATTTTTCTTTCTGACCAGACAATTTGTTCACTTATTCCATGGTAGCGAACATGAATACTTCTGCCCATGGCTGAGACAGCATTCTGTAGCATCTGGTGCTTGACATCATAGATGAGTTAGTTTCTGTTCTTCCTTTTCCTTTCTTAAAGATAATCATCACGCCTGTGATGAAGGAATTTTAAGGGTTACTTTGTAGGTTCTCAGATCCTTCTGTCTGTCTGTCTATCTATCTATCTATCTATCTATCTATCTATCTATCTATCATCTATCTATCAATCTTTCTATTTATCTATCTATATCTGTATATTTATCTTAGAGGAAGTTATGGCAGAGTACTTTATGAAAACCACTAACCAACAAAATCTTTTTACCCTGTACCAGACATGAGAAATCCCCATTTGAGTAGTTTTGAGATCACTCTTAGTTATTGTTCAAAACAATATATGTCATTGATGTAGCCATCAATTAACTCTTGGAAGCTGTCAGTAAGCCCCCATTGCTAGAGACACCACAGACAAGACTTTGATAATTTGATCTGAATCTAAGCTGAAAGCTCTCATTCTGTGTTCTGGCTTCTATGGTACCCTAAAATAATACTCAAGCTGCCAAAGGAGGAAAACAATTAATTGTCCTACCCAGATGTAACACCTATCAACTCCAACAATAAACAACATGGCAAGATATCTGTAAAGGAGCAATAAATGACACTTATTTGTTAGTGAAAACATCTAATTGGACCTAAGGTCCACTCCACATGAGAAAACCATGCCTAGTAGTAGGAGCCTAGCCAACATCTTGGTACCAATATAATCATGGCCCTTAGGAAAACATTTATTACCAACATTTTCTAGGCCAGTATAATGAACTGTTAAATTATAAAACTTAATCTTATATCTACAGATAAGTTTACTAATAGTGTAAACCTCTTACAGTCAAAATGAAATACAATATGATGAGAAAAGTATTTCTGACCTTCTAAAGAATTCACTATTTTGTGCTCATATGGGAAAATGTAGGCATAAATATTATACACTAATGGGTTTCCTAATGTGTTTATTCATAAATATAATTATTGTCTGTTGTTATTCCATGAAATCAATGTCTTGAGGGATTCACCTTAGTCATCTACTGTCTACACTTAATTAATCAAGTCTATAGACATGACAGATAATTATTTTTTAACATTTCCATCTTAAATAAAACTGCTATCAAATTACTGAATTGTTTACCCAAACTTTCCCTTGGTATTGTTAGATCACTCATGTAATGCTCCATAAAACATAAGGGTAAGTAATAAAGATAAAAAGTATTTGTTTATTTTGAAAGACCTTAATTGAAACAAAGTTTAAAGTCACAAATATCTTTTTTAAAGTTCATATTCTTTGCTTTACTTTTAATTTACTTTTTAGATTTCATATTGCATTTCATTCACAGTCCCCTCCACACTCAATGGGTCAGGGTTCCCATGGAAAATCAACAGTCTGGCACTTTAAGTCGGGGCAGGAACAAGCTCCTCCCCCATACACTGAGGCTGAGCATGGCATTAATATGATAGTTCATGCAACAAGTATAGGTCCTGCTGCCAAGTGTCTCATTGATAGCCCAAGGCTCACCACTGTCTCCTGATATTGGGGTGGGGCCTAGTTCTATCCCTTGGAGGTTCCACAGCTGTTAGGTTAGAGTTCCTGAGTTTCCACGAGCTTCGTTCAGATGCCTCTGTAGATTTCTTCACCATGATCTTCACCTCATATATTCCCTCCTCCCTCTCTTTGATTGGATTCCCGGAGCTGGTCTGGTACTCGGTGGTGGATCTCTGCGTCTAGTTCCCTCACTTGCTGGATGAAGATTCTATGATGGTAGCTGGGGTATACACCAATCTGATAACAGGGGAAGGTCAGTTAGGAATCCCTCTTCGCTATTGCTACGAGTCTCAGCTGTGGTCATCCTTGTGTTTTCTTGGGAATTTCCCTAGCACCAGGTTTCTTCCTAACCCCATAGTGGCTCTCTTTAACAAAATCTCTCTTTCATTGCTTTTACACTCCATCTCTTTCCCCCATTGATCATCCTGTTCGCTCTTTCTCATCTCCCTTTTTACATTCTCTCCCATTTCCCATTTACCCAAGAGATCCTTTAATTCTGCTGCTCCAGGAGATCATTTTGTTCCTCTTAGGGTTTTCCTTGCTACCTAGCTTCTCTGGAGCTATGGATTGTAGTCTGGTTATCCTTTGCTTTACATATTACATCTTTTTAGTGAATGCATGCTGTGTTTGTCTTTCAAGTCTGGGTTACCTCATGCAAGATATCTTTTTCTAGTTCCATCCATTTGCCTGCAAACTGCATGATGCTGTATATTTTTACAGCTGAGTAATCCATTGTGTAAATGTACCACATTTTCTTTATCCATTCTTCAGTTGAGAGGCATCTAGGTTATTTCCAGGTCCTGGCTATTATGAATAATGCTACTATGAAAATTCGATTTATTTTTATTGTCAGACAAATCAGATGGATAAAAAGTATTATCTTATTCTCATTAAATGAAAGATAAGAATCATTTAAATTATAAACTACTGAAGTTCTAAAGGTTTCTGCTAATACATCTTCCAAAACTGTTCATCAGAAATGTCTAGTTGGGATTCAGAGGCATTATCACCTCTGAAAAGTAAGGTACTTATGAAGTCTGCACTACAGTTTACCAAGGAGTCTGTACTGATGTTTATTATAAGACAGAAAGAGCCTAGATTTGTTTGGATCAAAAATGCACACCTTGTTGTGTGGAATTTTCAATTTTGTTAAACAAGAACTCTCAGGACTATGCTTACTCTGACATACTAATGCTATGATTTTTGACAATATTTAATATGTGATGTGGTCATACTTTACCTTTAAAGCAGCCTATTATTAAAAGATATGATGACTCCTCCCAAAAACAAGGTTATTCTGAACAGATAGTACAAATGTGGCTACAAATAAAATTCAAGATGGCCTACATTTTGTCCTCAGGTTCCCTTCAGTCCATTCCTCCTAGCTACCCAACATCCCTACCTTCTCCCAGTGGTATAAACCACCTCTGTTTCCTTTTCAGAAATGAGCAGGCCTCCAAGAAATGATAACCAAACAGGCAAAAAACAAGATACAGGAAGTCAAGGCAAAAACCCTGTACTGGTACTGGACAAGGCAACCCAAGAGGAAAAAAAGCAGGCAAAAGAGTCAGAGATACACCTGCTCCCAATGTTAACAGTTCCAGCAGACCATCTAACAAACAACCCTAACATGTACACAGAGGACCTTGTATAGATTCATGCAGGCGCTCTGCTAGTCCCTCCAGTTTGTATAATCTATGAAAATCAAGCCCTTCCACTCAGTCACTGACCCCTGACTAGGATATTGAAAAATGTGAACATTCCTCAATAAATGTGGTGCTGATTAGACAGCAGCAAGCCTATAGCTAAAGTCTCCTGCCAGTCGGTGTCAGCACACATTGCAAAGATGCCCTTGACAGACAAGATAGATTTCTAGAACTTAGAGGGTGATTCAAGGACCATGTCTGCACTGGGTGCCATTTCTGAGCAATCGCAATACTGAGGAGGGTGTTCTTGTAATGTTGTCCTGAAAGGAGCCTGTCTTGGCACTTGTATGAAAGGAAAGAAGTTGACAAATGTCCACAGTAGCCCAAAGTTATAACTGTTCTAAAAGGGCACCTGCTGTGAGGAAAGGAAAATTGCTATATGCAATTGTGGAATAATCTTTCAACTGGAAATCACGTTGCAATCATAATTCTAGTAAAAAGTAATATAAAATTTTGGTTGCTGAACAAAAATATTGCCATAAAATAAAATACAACTGATAGTTACACTGTGGTTATTTTCAGAGGTAGAAAAAGCTGACATAAAAATAAGTTTATATATTTCTTAGAAAATTGATCTTGGAATTCTGGAAGCTTTAGTTCCTTGGGTTTTACATCCATGAAATGAACCAAATTTATCTGCACCTAGCAATAGCTATGATAAATGCTTATGGATATTATGCATTATTATCATTCCTACATTCTGTTTTTAGCAATTTATGGTGAATTTTAGAATTAACTTCGAGTGATTACAAAATCAAAACCTGCCTGATATATGCTAATTAAGTATTAAGTGATATGAGTCAGAACTAACCTCTCAAGTTACACTTTACAAAGATGGAATAAGCAAAATATGTTGTTTTCTTGCACTAATAATCCAGTTTCTATCATGAGACAAATGGATATAATACAATAATCAAATATCGGGTGTCATGGAAATTCTATGTGTCAGTTAGCAATAAGTAATTAAAATAAGAGATTCATAAAAGGATCTTCAACTAAGGATACATACCAGAATTATGTAATTAGTTAACTCAGGCATTAAGCGAAAATGTTACAACCAGCATATTTAATTTGCTAATGTATTAAACAATTATGGGTTAACACTTCACAGATAAGTCTACATAGTACAAAGCAATGTGAAAGTTTCCTTAAATATGTGATCTCTATACTTGCGACTGTCTCCTGGTTTATCTTTTCATTTTCCTTTCCTCCTTTCCTTATTTTATCATAGTTGTAACAAACAATTTCTATATTGATAATCTTAGAACTATCTTTATGTATATATGTGCATATAAGCATATATAGCTATATATAAATGTATACACATAGACATGTATATCTAGTTTTAAAATCATCTAAGGAGAAAATAGAGAACTGTAAATAGTGTCTATGTATATAAATATATATATATATATATATATTTCAAGAAGAAATAAGCATAAGCATCATCAACTTTTCCTACATCATTTCCAATTCAGTCATAGACATAGGTTATTATAACTGCAGGTACTCTGGCATACACGTTTACATGAGGATGGTGTCAGTATTAGTTAATTATATTGCAACAGTCTACTAGCCATTTTTCTCATCAATGTCAGAAAACACTTGGAAGATTTAATTTTAGACGAAAAATATTTATTTTTGCTTAGTTTCAGATTATATTACCTGATGGAGGGACAGCCATGGTGGAGTTAATGGCATCAGGAACAGAAAGAACTCTTAGAACAGAACCAGAGTGGCAGATAACCTACCCACCCTGATGCTGCTATTTCATGCCACAAAGGTTACACATCCGCAGAGAAGAACAGCTAAGCACTAAGTGTCCCAGCATATGAGCTCATGGGGTCACTTTATACTCAAAGAAAAAAAACTCAGTCCCTACCAAGTATTCAATGTAATACAGTCCATTTTCTATATTTATAAAATGCTTTTTTTCTGATGTATTCTTTATTCATTTTCAAACAGGGTATACACTGAAGAATTACATGTACATTTTCTAGAGTTCTCTCTCTCTCTGTTTTGTTCCCATAACACAAACTTGTTGAAAAAAGCAGACATGCTGTAATGAAGATAGTTGAACTGCTAAAGTTCATAAAACATGGCAGTTTACTACACATAGGACTTTGTATACTTCATTTATTACAAATCACCAGGCATCTCAAGGTCTGGTATCTTTAAAAAATATTTTTTTCCTCATTTTTTTATTCAAGATTTCCATCTCCTCCCCCTTCCCTCCCCTCCCTTCCACCCATACCCCCACTCCACCTCTCTCCAAGACAAAGAGCCATCAGGGTTCCCTTCACTATGTTAAGTCCAAGGTCCTCCCAGCTCCCACTAAGTCCAGGAAGGTGAGCAACCAAACTGACAAGGCTCACAGTGAGCCCGTCCATGCCGTAGAGTTCATGTTCATTGCCATTGTCCTTGGTTTCTCAGTCCTCCTCCACCTTCAGCCACATTCAGAGAGTCCGGTTTGGTCCCCTGTTCCATCAGTCCCATTCCGACTGGACTTGGTGGTCTCCCGTTAGATCTGTTCCACCGTCTCAATGGGTAAAAGCACTCCTCGCGGTCCTGGCTTCCTTGCTCATGATCTCCCTCCTTTTGCTCCTCATCAGGACCTTGAGAGCTCAGTCTGGTGCTCCTATGTGGGGCTCTGTCATTTTCTCCATCCAATGCCAGGTGAAGGTTCTATGGTGATATGCCAGATATTCATGAGTATGGCAATAGGATCTGGACATTTCTGGCACCCTCTCCTAAGCTGCCCTAGGAACTAGCTGGGGTCGTCTTCCTGGACACCTGGGAACCCCTCTAGTGTCAAGTCTCTGCCAACCCTAGAATGGCTCCCTTAACTAAGATTTATAATTCCTTATTCCCCTATCCACCCTTCCTATACCCCAACCATCCTATTCCCCCAAGCTCTTCCTATCCTCCACTTCACCCTTTTCTCTCCCCATCCCCCCATCCCCCCATCCCACACCACCCCCATGTTCCCATTTTTTTTGTCCGGCAATCTTGTCTACTTCCAATAACCAGGAGGATAACTATATGTTTTTCTTTGGGTTCACCTTCTTATATAGCTTCTCTAGGAATTTTTAACCAATTATGAGTGAGTACATCCCATGTTCATCTTTTTGGGCCTGGGTTACCTCGCTCAGGATGGTGTTTTCTATTTCCATCCATTTGCATGCAAAATTCAAGATGTCATTGTTTTTTACCGCCGAGTAGTACTCTAATATGTATATATTCCACACTTTCTTCATCCATTCTTCCACTGAAGGGCATCTAGGTTGTTTCCAGGATCTGGCTATTACAAATAATGCTGCTATAAACATAGTTGAACAGATGCTTTTGTAATATGATTGGGCATCTCTTGGGTAAATTCCCAATAGTGGGATTGCTGGGTCCTGAGGTAGGTTGATCCCAAATTTCCTGAGAAACCTCCACACTGCTTTCCAAAGCGGTTGCACAAGTTTGCATTCCCACCAGCAATGGATGAGTGTACCCCTTACTCCACATCCTCTCCAGCAAAGGCTATCATTGGTGTTTTTGATTTTAGCCATTCTGACAGGTGTAAGATGGTATCTCAGCGTTGTTTTGATTTGCATTTCCCTGATTGCTAAGGAGGTTGAGCATGCCCTTAAGTGTCTTTTGGCCATTCGGACTTCTTCTGTTGAGAATTCTCTGTTCAGTTCAGTGCCCCATTTTTTAATTGGGTTCATTAGCATTTTAAAGTCTAGTCTCTTGAGTTCCTTATATATTCAAACTAGTATCAATCAGATCAATACAGTTAAGGGCACTATTCTCAAAAAATATAGGTCATTAACTGATATGATATATACCTTTAGTTCTCATGACCAGAGCTGTCATTTCAGACAATTGCGTGTTGGTGGTACATGTAGAGAGCACCTGTTTTATAATAGAGCTTGTGTCGGGTCCAAAAGAAACAACTTTTCCCAAATTAAAAACAGCAAAATACAAAATCTCCTGAAGGGATCTGGGCTCCCTCAGTATCACAAGTGCCTAATACATATCACTAAGTGCCTGATAGCATCTTAGCTCTTTTTACCTCTTTCTCTACCTTAAACTACTCAGTATATTGCCCTTCTTGCAGATACATTTTTTATATGTCTGGTTTTTTAATCATGTTCTCTCTCTCTCTCTCTCTCTCTCTCTCTCTCTCTCTCTCTCCTCTCTCCTCTCTCCTCTCTTTTTCCCCTCCTCTTCTTCCTTCTCCACTTCACTGCCTCATGCTATGCTTCTCTCTGTGACTCACCTCACTCTCTGCTCTGCTCTATACCTTTTTCTCTCATGGCCCGGTCTAAGCATATCCATGTTCATCTCCTACTTTCTCTTTCTTCTCTGGACAATTCCAGGTGCCTTTGACGGTTCTCTCTCCTATCTACCATAAAACCTTCCCCTCAACCATACCATGGAGGAGTCTAGCTGACAGATTGTATACTATGCTGCAGCACAACAGGCAGATAGCCTGGCAAAGCTAATTCTGTCTGGTACATGCAAATATGCAGAGACATCAAGCATCGTTTCTTTCTTTTGACACAGAGACACAAGTCATCCTTGAAACAAGGATGCCCCCTTTATTGTAAGCTTATATAGGGTTCTGGCCATGCCCCAGCTCTTGGGATCTTTCAGCTGCAGGCCCACCAGAAACCACTCCCCTGTCATCAGGGTCTCATGCTCAGAGCAGCTGCAGGCCGCCCAGAGCAGAGGAAAACAAGTTGTTTAAAGGGTATTCAGGGTCTGGTGGTCTGCAGTCCCCAACATTTTAGGTTTTCTTTCATGAATACTTATGAATCAATAGCTGAGTCATGTGATAACTCTGCCCAATCTTCTGAGGTGTCAATATTTCCCAAGGTGACAGCAAAGGATAAGAGTCATGGTTTCTCCATAGCCTTGCCCATCTTGTTGTTCACCATGTCAAGTGAAAAACTTTCCATCCCCATGACGAAAATTGTACATTGGGAAGGTTTTTGTTTGCACTCACCTAAGGTGAGCAGTATGAGGACGTGCCTTTTATGTGCTTACTAGTGGTTTATGTATTTCTTTGCAGAAATATCTATGTAGATTCTTTCTCTAAAACAGGAGAAACAGGGAATAGTAAACCGGTGTTGTAAAGGGTCCACCAGTCATCTTAGGAATCGTCAAGTTGCACAAAGTAGAATCTAGTTGAAGTCACACCCCTGATTTTCTTATCAGGAAGACCGTATTTCTGCCTAGCAGACAGGACAACTCTGGCAGGGAGCCACCTGGGAGAAGCAAGCCCTGGTCTAAGGGAGACAATGACATCGTTTCTTGAGCAAGATATATAACATACCGATATATATCCGGAATTGCACTATATTTATTTTTGCATCTATGCTATTTTATTTCATTTTCAAAATTAACACAAAAATTATATAACTTTATGACATTTTCAAGCAAAATGTGCCTTTAGCAAATTCTTTCTCAATGCAGGCCTCTTTTTGTGTACTTAAATAAGTGAAGTACATCCACAGCCACTAGCCCTAACTGATTCTGAAGTGACAGCCCTTCCTTTCTCCTATTCAGACCATTCCTACTAGAGTAACAATGATTTGCCATGACCAAATCTCAGTGCCAGCTGAAAGTGTAATACAGATTCAATAGGCCCCAGGTCAGTGCTTCATTCTAGACATGAATCCTGAATCGTGGATGTACCTGGCCTTTGAAGAGGGGGTCCTTGAGGATAAAGGACCCAATTATTGTAGTGTCCTTCAACACTGTTCAGAGGACTATGCCATGCTGTGGCCTTGTGCTACTCTATGATAATGACTTCAGCCCTTTCTCTTTTCTGCCATACCTGGATGAATCTACAAAAGGCTCAAGAACCTCTTGTAAGAAATGTCAGGCATTGTACATTAGAGGAAAATAATCAATACATAGAGAAAACTAAATATTTATTTTCAATCATTGGTTCTTTGTCATGAAACTGGATTTTCTCCATATTTTCAGTCCAGGTGACCAATGACCAGGCCCAGGAGAACACACAGTGCAGATGCTATCCAAACACATTGTGATAAGTAATTAATCATTGCTTTGGAAACAGAAGATTTCCTTCCATTCATCCTTTGGACTTAATGAATGGTATCCATTTTTCTTTAATGAGGGTATTCTCCTCATTTAGACAGACTTCATCTTTAATTTGACCTAAGTTTGTGTTACCTTGGAGATTGTGTCAATTTAGGACTCACATGATATTAATCACTAAACAAGAAGAAGATATAGTGCACATATTCCCTCTTCTCCCAAAGGTTCAGAATAGCTAGCTTACATTCCTGGTGTAGGATATAGAGCACTTGAATTTATGAATCACAGCTTGGAGGTGATGAACCAAGCACAGGAAACAGAAAAAAACACCATCGTAAAAAAATGCTTGATATTTTGCAGCTGTTAAAGCTTACTTCTCATATCGAAATTTTTAATAATTACCTATTGTACTTACTAATAATCTCACTAAGCACTCTTTTGTCTTTATACACTTTGAGTCTTCTGTATTTCAGGGTTCAACCAAAAAGAGTCATTCTTCATTACCTCATCAGTATGATTATGTCTAAGGGCAGTCACAATATTCCTTGTGAATAAAATCCATATCTCATGTATGCTCATACACTAGTTCTTTTTTTTTAATCCTGCTTTCTCCTGTTTCCGAAGACTTACTTCCCTGTTAATGGTTTAGGTTAACTACTATTAGAAAGAAATCTCTCAATTTCCAATATCCAGGATAACAATATGCTTTTCTTTGGGTTCACCTTCTTATTTAGCTTCTCTAGGATCATGAATTATAGGCTCTATGTCCTTTATTTATGGCTAGAAACCAATTATGAGTGAGTACATACCATATTCCTTTTTTGGGGGTCTGGGTACCTCACTCAGTAAAGTGTTTTTTATTTCCATCCATTTGCACGCAAAATTCAAGATATCATTGTTTTTTACCACTGAGTAGAACTCTAAAGTGTATATGTGCCACACCTTCTTTATCCATTCTTCTATTGTGGGGCACCTCGGTTGCTTCCAGGTTCTGGCTATTACAAATAGTGCTGCTATGAACATAGTTGAACAATTGCTTTTGTAGTATGATAGGGCATCTCTTGGGTATATTCCCAAGAGTGGAATTGCTGGGTCCTGAGGTAGGTTGACTCCCAGTTTCCTGAGATACTGCCACACTGATTTCCAAAGTGGTTGCACAAGTTTGCATTCCCACCAACAATGGATGAGTGTACTCCTTACCCCAATCCTCTCCAGCATAGGCTATCATTGGTGTTTTTTATTTTAGCCATTCTGACAGGTGTAAGTGGTATCTTAGAGTTGTTTTGATTTGCATTTCTTTAATCACTAAGGAGGTTGAGCATAACCTTAACTGTCTTTGGGCCATTCGAACTTCTTCTGTTGAGAATTCTCTGTTCAGTTCAATGCCCCATTTTTAATTGGGTTAATTAGCATTTTAAAGTCTAGTTTCTTGAGTTCTTTATATATTTTGGATATCAGACCCCAGGCAGGGGTTGGGAACACGGGGGTGGGGGTGAGGTGTGGATAAGGGGAGATGGGGGGAGAGAAGGGAGAAGGAGAGGATGGGGAGAGCTTGAGGGAATGGGATGGTTGGGATGGAGGAGGGGTGGATGTGAGAGCAGGGAATTATATATCTTAATTACGGGAGCCATTTTAGGGTTGGCAAGAGACTTGACTCTAGAGGGGTTCCCAGGTGTTCAAGGAGATGTCCCCAGCTTGTTCCTTGGGCAACAGAGGAAAGGGTGCCTGAACTGGCCTTGTCCTATAGCCACACTGATGATTATCTTGTATATTACCATAGAACCTTCATCTGGTGATGGGTGGAGATAGAGACAGAGACCCACAATGGAGCATTGGACTGAGCTTCCAAGGTCCTAATGAGGAGCAGAAGGAGGGAGAACATGAGCAAGGAAGTCAGGACCGCAAGGGGTGCGTTCATCCTCTGAGATGGTGGGACAGATCTAATGGGAGATCACCAAGGCCAGTTGGAATGGGACTGATGGAGCATGTGATCAAACCGGACTCTTTGAATGTGGCTGATGGTGGAGGCTGACTAAGAAGCCAAGGACCTTGGCGCTGGGCTCTGTGTGATCCTTGTCAGTTTGGATGCTCACCTTCCTGTGCCTGGGGGGATTTGGGAGGACCTTGGACTTCCTATAGTGTAGGGAACCCTGACTGCTCTTTGGCCTGGAGAGGGAGGGAGTGGGGCTGTGGGTGGAGGGGAGCGGAGGGAAGTGGGAGGAGAGGAGGAGATGGAAATTTTTAATAAAAAAATAAATATTAATTTTTAAAAAAGAAAGAAATCTCTTTAATGAAGCTACTTTCGTTTTGTCCTACTAATGCAGCTGGGTCCATTTTATAGGAAAACACCTGAAAAGTATTTTCTAAATCTAAAATCAGAAATTGTTCTTATACTGCTTCCCTTTGAACAATGGAAAAATAAGACTTTCACTTCTGACTTTAGCAAGGTTGCTTTTTGTTGGTATCCTGGTAGAAAAGCACAAAAGCACATAAGCTACTCTAAGTTCTCATTATTTGATCCCCAGCCAAATTTGCGACTAAAGATTTCCTCAATTAGAACATTTGTTCTTATTACCTCTGGGTTTTGCTCCAATTTCTGTGGACTTTTCATTTTCATTCATTGTATATGTCATTATATATTATCTACAGTATCTCAAGTGTTCACTGTTCTAATGCCCTGAAACTTTATCATCGGGCATCTTCTCCAGCCCTTTATGTGTGTACACACACAGGCATGTCTTCGATGGACATATGCATTACATATTTGCTGCCCTCTAATTCTGAGTGGAGATGAGTTTAATAAACTGACAATCGACATGTTCATCTGAATATCCTTTTGGAATAGAGACTTACAATTTATAAGTCAGAATATGTTAATGTTTCAAAGGACCGAGAACATTGATTATTCTAGAAAACTAACCTGTGTGTGACATGCATGTAACACTTGAAATGTCTTTTATTTTTGCTACTTTCCACTCTAATTCAATCTGTTTTGTGTAAGGTTTTTGCATTCTTGTATTTTCTGTGCCATGTGTCTGCATGAGTCTCTTATTTGAAGAGATTTTTAACTTTTTAAATGGACTAGATGATTTATAATCCTTTGATTCTCAGACAGTCAGAATTTTCACTCTGTCAATAGAAGCTGTGCTTGAGTGAAGAGAAAGCGATCAGCCCATTACATATATCCTTTGTTTTCTAAGTTGAGCATTTGTTTCTTCCGGAGGCAGCATTATATCAGTGAAAGACACAGAGTCAATTACCTTCAAACAAGATCCTATTTCCAGTCAATAAAGAACATTTTCCCTTTTCGATTGGTAGGCATGAGTTAAAAGTTGGCACAGCATTCAAATACTCTTCACTCTGTTAATGAGGGTATTACTTTTTTGTAATCCCAAAGGTACTAGCACCATGAAAATAGCATATATAATGCATTCAGTGTGTTACAAATGGCTGATGCATTTAGCTAGCAGTACCTGCAATGCATTGACATTTATATACTACCTCTCATCTCATAAGGAAAATATATATTTTGGGAGAAAATACTTTAGTCTAGTTGAGTCTCATTTGATCATTTGACTCATAATATTTCAAAGCTTATTCTTTCTTTTCAAATTTTCTGCTTGATTTTTGTTTGTTTGTTTCATCAGTTTGGTCCATGCATGCTTAGGTTATTCCATTAGTAAGATACTAAATAAATGGCAAGCTGACCTTGAATCTGGAGAAAGTCATGAAACAAGAGCAATATTATTTTCAATATTTTTTATTTCCCCCTTTTATTCAGTAAATTTTTAGTCATTTTTAAGTTAGTGACACTTTTCCTTAATTGTTGAATGATTCTAATATGCTAGACTTCACTTAAGATATCTAACCTCAGTGGAATATAAATTTAGCTTAACATAGAACCTGTCATCTTGATTAGAATAAGATACATAAATTCTTTGTGAATGCAGCTGGCTGTTGCATATTGAATCAACATAATCAAAGTAAGGATTCCTATCCTTTCATGAAATTATATAAGGTTTATGACTTCCTGACAGCTAATTATTTTGAAATATATCTGTGAACTATGAATTCTTTAATAATTTGAAATAATGAAAAGTTGTTTTGGATGAACTGTCTCATCTAATTGCTAATATTAAAGGAAAGTAAGTTCTGTGATTGTTGACTTAATGGACAAGATGCATATTTACTTGCATTCCTTCATCTAAAACTTAAGTTTCTTAAATACTGATTTTCCAATTTAACTATGGTTATCATGTAAATATATGTATGTATATGTATACCGCTTAGAGAAATAATGCTATATACAAGAAGGAATGTTCTTTTGGATACTGTTTCCAATTATCTTCTCTTACAGCTGAAGACTACATTGGAGTTCCATCTATGTGCTTGTCCCCATATAAATACATGTAAATTTGGACCTTTTCACCTTATTTCCTGTCTCTACTGTGAAAGGTGTAAGACCATACATTTTTGACACAGATTTTTTTGTTCCGCCTGATACCACAACCATTCAATCCCAAAGAAACACACTGAAGTCTACATTAATTATAAATTGGATGACCTAGTAGTTCAGGCTTTCTTATTAACTAATTCTTATGTCTTAAATTAGCTCATAATTCTTGTCTGTGTTAGCCACATGGCTTGGTACCTTTTATCAGTGAGGCATTCTCATCTTGCTTCTTCTTGGTTTGGGTGATGACTGCTGACTAATCCTTTCCTCTATACAGAATTTTCCTATTCTGGTCACCCTGCCTATACTTCCTGCCTGGCTACTGGCTAATCAACATTTTATTAAATCAATACAAGTGATCAATCTTTACAGGGTACAAGACCATTGTCCCACAGCAATACTAAGTGTACTGGCTAAGTACATGGAATACGATTTTGCATTTAAAGGGAATGCTCAGAATTTGACTTCAGAAATCACTGGCCAAAGTTTAACTCTATCACTTCAAATAACATTGGAGCATTCATATTCAGGCTACAGTCCCGTAGTATCTGGCTGACTTTTCTATAAAACAGGAAATTTTTTAGAGAGTATCACCTACACTGGCAGTTAGTCAGACACTTTCTTCAGTCTCCTGCAGAATATCTGGCAAACTCAAGCAGGAACCATGAGGGACTTTCTTACCTTCTTTAGGAAACTTCATCAGTCATTTTTCTGTGGGTCCTGTATATCCAGTTTATATAGCATGTAATCAAACAGCCTAGGCAAAAGCAGTATCTTGCCTAAAAGGTTAGCAAACTCCATAAGGAGCCTCTTCAATACCTGAAGTAGATTGGTTCTGCCAGGAATAGATGAGGCTTATTGTCATAAAAAGTCCAAAGTTATTAAAACATTTTAAATACCATATTCTGTTGATATTTGAAAGGTTAGAAGAATACCTATCTATCTGAAATATATCTCTGTACATTTAGAAAAACTAACTAACATGACTACAAGTTTGACTATTAGAAATGACTGTCTATTAACCTGTATTTCTTAACTATATATTACATTTTTTAAATGAGCTACACAAACACAATGTATTAAGCAAGAGAACAAATACATATACCAAAATTTGTATCAATAAACCAAGATCCATGTATTACTACTCAAATTCTATGCAACACTTGTCTAGGTAACTCAGAAATTACCTAAAATTTGTGTTCAATTTTGAATATACATTTTCTCTGAACAAAAAGATATTACAGATAAACATTCTAGGGATAAGGTTCCGTAAAACCAAATTAACATCTTATTTCAGAATACCAGTTTTAGTGTGAAATGACCTAGTTGGTTAGAAATCAAGCCAGCTCATCAAAACTTTTCCCATTTCTGAGCAATCAATCTAATTAGCTCATCAAATATTTTATGATTCTCTGATGCTTCATTAAATAATTATACTCTGTGAAATTATTACGTGGAAAAGATAAACATGTTTCTATTCCTGAGTGGAAATTATCACTGTATTTAAAAGTCTATGCATTAAAATATTTCAGAAATATATGTTGAAATATTCACTAAAAATTAAAAAAGGAATCATTTAGTTATCCATTCAGTCATTGTTTTTTATTTGCTAGCTGATTTAATAAAAATATCACGTTTTATCTACTCTAAAAAAAGCACTATAACAATCTTACAAAAAATGGTAGAGACAAATATGAAATGTACTTTTTTAAAAGATAAGTTGATTTTTTCTTTTTTTATTTGATTTTTATTGAGCTCTACATTTTTCTCTGCTTTCTGCCCTGTCTCTACCCTCCCCTCTTCAACCCTCCTCCAAGGTCCCAATGTTCCAAATTTACTCAGGAGATTTTGTCTTTTTCTTCTTTCCATGTAGATTAGGTCTATGTAAGTCTCTCTTAGTGTCCTCAAATTATGTCTAGGTTCTCTGAGATTGTGGTTTGTAAGCTGTTTTTTTTTTTTTGCTTTATGTTTAAAAAGCACCTATGAGTGAGTACATGTGGGATCGCTGTACATAAACAGTACATTTTATAAAGTTTAATATAATTAAATTTTATTTTTGACATATTTTCATACTTTCTAACTTATTTTATCTTAATATAAAAAATACAACATAAGATGGAAGAAATGTAAACAGGAAATACAGTGGGCTAAGGGTAGAAAGAATAAATCTATGTTTGAAAATTTACTGTGCTCTGAATATTTAAATCTTGTGCCAAAATATTACTCAAAGTAAATCCAAGGTGGGCATAAAGTCATTAACTTAAGGAAGGCTTAGTACATTCTGCACTATATTTCTGAACATTTAGAAAATAGTGAACAGTCAGTTCTTGTTTTTATTTTAAGCAATGTGTTCCTAAAATTAACTTGAAAAGTTAAGAATATAGTAAAGACATCATTTTTGTCTGTATGAAGAGTAAGTTTTTATAAATATATGATTGCAAAGATTAAAATACATTACTGTAAAATTGGACCTAGTCTCACAAAAAGACAAACACTCTTCTAATTTTCAGTAACCTTGTCCAGATAATCTGTCCCTCTTTTCAAAATATTGCAGTAGAATCTTTCCCATTTTTACCTAAACAACTGTCTTAAATTAACTAAAAGATTAATCTTTTTTTTTTACAACAGAAAACATTTAATAGATGTGGTTTGCATTTTCAGAGATTCAGTCCATTATCTTTTTCTTTTTTTTTTTTTTTAGAGTTTCTTTTTTTTTTATTTTTCTCATTTTTTTATTCAAGATTTCCATCTCCTCCCCTCCTCTTCCCCCTTCCTTCCCCTCCCTTTCACCCATACCCCCACTCCACCCCTCTCCAAAGACAAAGAGCCATCAGGGTTCCCTTCACTATGTTAAGTCCAAGGTCCTCCCAGCTCCCACTAAGCCCAGGAAGGTGAGCAACCAAACTGACAAGGCTCACAGTGAGCCCGTCCATGCTGTAGAGTTCATGTTCATTGCCATTGTCCTTGGTTTCTCAGTCCTCCTCCACCTTCAGCCACATTCAGAGAGTCTGGTTTGGTCCCCTGTTCCATCAGTCCCATTCCGACTGGACTTGGTGGTCTCCCGTTAGATCTGTCCCACCGTCTCAATGGGTAAAAGCACTCCTCGCGGTCCTGGCTTCCTTGCTCATGATCTCCCTCCTTTTGCTCCTCATCAGGACCTTGAGAGCTCAGTCTGGTGCTCCTATGTGGGGCTCTGTCATTTTCTCCATCCAATGCCAGGTGAAGGTTCTATGGTGATATGCAAGATATTCATGAGTATGACAATAGGATCTGGACATTTCTGGCACCCTCTCCTAAGCTGCCCAAGGAACTAGCTGGGGGCGTCTTCCTGGACACCTGGGAACCCCTCTAGAGTCAAGTCTCGGCCAACCCTAGAATGGCTCCCTTAACTAAGATTTATATTTCCTTGTTCCCATATCCACCCTTCCTATATCCTAACCATCCTATTCCCCCAAGCTCTTCCCATCCTCCACTTCACACTTTTCTCTCCCCATCCCCCCATCCCCCCATCCCACCCCACCCCCATGTTCCCATTTTTTTTGTCCAGCAATCTTGTCTACTTCCAATATCCAGGAGGATAACTATATGTTTTTCTTTGGGTTCACCTTCTTATATAGCTTCTCTATGATTTTTTTTTACGAATTATAGGCTCGATGTCCTTTATTTATGGCTAGAAACCAATTATGAGTGAGTACATCCCATGTTCATCTTTTTGGGCCTGGGTTACCTCGCTCAGGATGGTGTTTTCTATTTCCATCCATTTGCATGCAAAATTCAAGATGTCATTGTTTTTTACCGCCGAGTAGTACTCTAATATGTATAGATTCCACACTTTCTTCATCCATTCTTCCACTGAAGTGCATCTAGGTTGTTTCCAGGTTCTGGCTATTACAAATAATGCTGCTATAAACATAGTTGAACAAATGCTTTTGTAATATGATTGGGCATCTCTTGGGTAAATTCCCAATAGTGGGATTGCTGGGTCCTGGGGTAGGTTGATCCCAAATTTCCTGAGAAACCTCCACACTGCTTTCCAAACACCCAAACACCCAAACAGGAAAGAATATGCCTTCTTCTCTGCAGCTCATGGAACCTTTTCGAAAATTGACCACATACTCGGTAACAAAGCAAACTTCCACAGTTACAAAAACATATTAGTAACCACCTGCATCTTATCTGATCACCATGGATTAAAATTAGAATTCAACAACAATGCTACCCCCCAGAAAGCCTACAAACTCATGGAAACTGAACAGTCAACTACTGAACCACACCTGGGTCAAGGAAGAAATAAAGAAAGAAATTAAAGTCTTTCTTGAATTTAATGAAAATAAAGAAACAACATACTCAAACTTATGGGACACTATGAAAGCAGTGCTAAGAGGAAAGTTCATAGCACTAAGTGCCCACTTAAATAAAACGGAGAAAGCACACATTGGAGACTTAACAGCACACCTGAAAGCTTTAGAAAAGAAAGAAGCAGACTCACCTAGGAGGAGCAGAAGACTGGAAATTATCAAACTGAGGGCAGAAATCAACAAAATAGAAACACTGAAAACAATCCAAAGAATCAATGAAACAAAAAGCTGGTTCTTGGAGAAAATCAACAAGATTGACAAACCCCTAGCCAAACTAATCAAACGGCAGAGAGAGAACACACAAATTAATAAGATCAGAAATGAAAAAGGGGACATAACCACAGACACAGAGGAAATTCAGAGAATCATTAGATCTTACTATAAAAGCCTGTATGCCACAAAATTGGAAAATGTAAAAGAAATGGACACTTTTTTAGATAAGTACCATATACCAAAGTTAAACCAGGACCAGGTAAATGCTCTAAATAGTCCTGTTAGTCGCAAAGAATTAGAAACTGTTATCAGAAACCTCCCCACCAAAAAGAGCCCAGGACCTGATGGGTTCAATGCAGAATTCTACCAGAACTTCCAAGAAGACCTAATACCTATACTCCTTAAGGTATTTCATAATATAGAAACAGAACAGTCATTGCCAAATTCCTTTTATGAAGCTACAATTACCCTGATACCTAAAAGATTAATCTTAAAAGAATTAAAGTTAAGAAAAGAATACAGTTATGCAATGGAATGTCCTGAACTGGAAGACTGATTAAAAAAAACAGAATGTTTGAATATAAAATGTGGACCCTATAATTAAATCTGAAAAGCAAAGGACTAAATTGATTTTTTTTTCAGATAGAAAAGCTCTACAATGGACAGTAAAATAAAGAAGGCTTTACTCTCCTGGCCTTTGTGTTATGGGCAGCTGTTTCTAGTCACTATACATATTTTTAAGCATTAGAATTAAAAACTTTGAACTAAAAAAATAAGATGGAGGATTATTCCACAATAAGAACATAAATTCTTTTTTCGGGGGGGTGAAACACTCTGTAAATGTCTCTCAGATCAACTTAATTTATAATATAATATAGTTGTATATTATAAATTTAGATTTAATATAAGTAAGCTACTGCATTTCTGTTTAGCTTTGTGTTGGTGGCTTGTCTGTTCGTGAGAATGGGGTATTGAGTCTCCCGTTATAAGTGTGTGAAGGTCGATAATGTGATTTAAACTGTCACCTTTTAGGAACTTGTTTACACTTGTGTTTGTTGCATAAATGTGAAGTATTGCAGTGTCACCTTGGTGAATGTTTTCTTGGTGAATGTGATGAACATGCCATGTCCTTCTTTATCATTTGGTTTTGTTTAAAAATCTATTTGGTCAGATATTAAAATGGGTACACTAGATTGCTTCTTAGGTCCATTTGCTTGGAGTATACTTTTTCATCCTTTAATCTTGATATATATGTGCTTAGTGTTAGGTATGTTTCTTGGCTTAAGCAAGAGGATGAATCCTGTTTTCATATCTCTTCTGTAGTCTGTGTCATTTTTTATTGTTGAATTGAGATCATTGATGTAGAGAGATATCAGTGTTTGTTTAATCTTTTATTTTGTTGGTGGTGGAGGTATGTGTGTTTATGTGTGTGTGCTTGTGTGTATGTGTGTTTGTTCTTGTGTCTGTGTGTGCGTTTCACCTCTTTTGACTTGCTGCACTTGGGTTATCTATTATCTCTTTGAAATGACTGTTGATCTCTAAATGATTCCCTAGATTTCAAAGCTATTTTATTAATTTCTGTATTAATTTCCAAGAAAAAAAACAAAAATCTCCCTTTACTCAATTTTTATGTCTGTTAATGCGTAATATATGTATCTAGAATCCATATGCTAGAGAATACGTTTTTCCATAGTCCTTTTATTATATACATTTTGACTAATGTGTGAATTTCTACATCTGTTACATTTGCTGTGAAATGTTTTACAAGTTTGGTGATTTCAATAATAATGAACCATATATTAGAAAGCTTAACTGCCTTGGATTGGGACTATGGGGAAGGATTGGAAGAATTAGAATGTATTACCATTTTGGAAGAATTTTATTGCTCTGATTGGCTTTGAAGTTTTACAAACCCATTCCAGGTTCGGTCTCTCTCTGTGTACAAATCAAGATGGAACACTAGGCTACTTCTCCAGCACCATGCTACCATTCATGACGCTTGCTCCCTGGCAAGATGATAATATACTAAGACCTTGAAAATATAAGCAAGTCACCATTAGTATGCTTTCCTCTTTAAGAGTTACCTTGATTATGGTGTCTATTTCAGCAATAGAACAATAAATAAGACATATATAACTTTGGTGTCAGATATACATATAAGTTGTTGTTCCATTGACTACTCTATGCAAGTCCTTTGTAAATTAGGTTTAGTTCAGTTTTGAACTTTTTCTCAGGTGACTATGCTTTAATAATGTTTTATATAACATCCCTATAGTATCTTCAAAAGTAAAATATTACCCCCTTTCAAAAAATTAGTTGCTCTTTTATTAGTTTTGTTTGTAATTTAATAAATGGCTTACTTTTAAAACATTTATGAGAGACTGCACATAGGTAAGGAAGGATAAGAAGAATACAAAGGAATCTTCACTAGCAAAAGGCTGGAGTCACTTCTAAGGGAAAGCAATAGATCACATTCAAATGGGCAGCATTAATGAGAATTATGGGCACTCTGCTCAAAACGAATATATCCCAAAGAATTTATAGAACACCTCTCATAATTGGAAAAAGACAAATTTTACAATTATCCCCAGGACAAGCCGCCAGTAGAATAAAGCACATAGCTTTATTGTCAAGGAAAATGTGTGAGACAACGGGAAGACATAGCAGAAATGCAGAGGGGAAAGCAAAGGGGTGCAGAGGAGAAAAGGTGAAAGCACACAGACTGAAAATGAGCAGACCTACATTATGAACCTCAGTGGACTGAAATCTGCTGAAAATGTACAGGCTCCACTCTAAAATGACAATAGCACATGAACAACATCACAATCTGTACACACTATATCTAGAATAAAATAACTAATTTCACAAGCATACTTGCTAGGTAAGTGATCGTGATATAATATTTTTTCTACATTATTACTATTTGGAGCACATTTAAGAGGTTAAAAATTAAAAAGAAAATTGTAAGGATTTATCTTTTCACAGAGGATTTGTTAAAAAGCACTAATGAGTGTTTTCTGGGAAAAAATATCTCCAGAAAGCAGTATTTTTGCAAATTGAGCCCTGTAATCAGTTTTATATTAAATATTTGCATATTTTGTGTTCAAAAATGATAATCTTTAAAATATTCAGAATCAGTGTGCTTTTAATCAAAGGATACATAAACCTATAATTTCAAACAGCATTGTGTAATTTGTGCTGAATTCAAAATAATGGATATGTGATGATTTATTTGCTTTTCCTTCTCTTTTGAGGGCTTCTAATTCCAAGTTCACTTTAAAAGAAGAAAAGGAAAACCTTTATAATGAAATTTCCTATGATGCTCCATGAAAGATGATGATTCTATATATTCTTTCAGTGTCAAACAATCATGTAAATGTTTTTTTCAAAATTAAGAGTGTTCTCATTTTTTTCTGAAATAAGCTTCGTACCTTATTCTTTAAATCATGAAATACTCTAAAAATATCATGAAAAGATTTGAGAAGATGCCTAGTCTTTAATGTGCCTACTATGCAAGCATGAATATCTAAAATCAGATCTTTAGTATCCAAGTAAAAGCAGGGTATATTGTTACATATCTGCAACCCCAGTGTTGGGTAGGCTGAGACAGGTGCATCCTGAGAATGCACTGGTCAACCAGACTAGCTGAACCTATTTATTGCAGGTTCAGTAAGAGAAGTTCTCTCAAAAAATAAGGTGGAAAGGCCTGTAGAAAATATCTTGGTCAACCAGTGACCTTAATATTCACCTAAAAACACATGTGCATATGCTCATAAAAACATTTTAGAATATGTTCTTAATTTTCAATAGCACCCAAAGATATTGAGCAGAGTTTTTATGATATGAACTTATTTTCCCTTTACTAATGTCTTTTATTACTATGCTTTATTTGTCTACTTGATGGATGACTTAGTAAATTTGAATTTCTAAAGCCTCTGAAGTAAAGTTGTCTCACAAGTTAGAACTTACAATAGAGTATTACATTTGTAAGGTAATTTTAGAAGTCATTACAAAAGGCAATAGATAATACCAAGATACGAAATAAAATCCACTGTGATTTATACAAGGAAGTCAAATGTGAATAGATTTGGGAAGAAAAATTGACTGAGATGTAAATCTTAACATGCTCACATGCTCAACTACAAAGATGTCAGGATACAGAGGAGGAAGAGTATAAATCATTACACTAACGCAAGAACATATTAACAATCCTTAAATGTCCTAGGAGCCAGTTGCAAAAGTATCCTACAAAGGGGAAAACAACTCTCATGTGTCTCGAAAGGGGCCAATGATAGCCCTTCACATTTTTCAAATTTAGTTGATTGTACCAGCATTAGTAGTTAAAAGGATAATTGTAGATATAGAAAGGTGAAGGGGAATATAATGGCAAGAAGAATGAAGGAAAAAATAGCATCTTTAAGAGAAACAGCTCAAAAAATTTATAAATCAACAAAAATATTTACCAAGACTTAAACTATAACCATTTGTGTTCCAGTAGTCAAAACAGCCAAATACTCAAGTGCTAGGAGCTAGGCATGACCAAAATGAAAGCAATTAAAGATTGCAAAAGATTCATAAAACAAAATGAAATAAGATAAAATGAAAGCCCTGTAATCTCAGCATACATTTTTATATTGATTTTTATTGAGCTCTACATTTTTCTCTGATCCCCTCCCTGCTTCTCCCCTCCTCCCTTCAGCCCTCCTTTATGGTCGCCATTCTCCCAGTTTACTCAGGAGATCTTGTCTTTTTCTACTTCCCATGTAGATTATATCTATGTAAGTTTCTCTTAATGTCCTCGTTGTTTTCTAAGTTCTCCGGGATTATGGTTTGTAGGCTGGCTCACTGTGAGCCTTAACCTTCACCTGGCGATGGATGGAGATAGAGACAGAGCCCCACATTGGAGCACCGGACTGAGCTCCCAAAGTTCTGATGAGGAGCAGAAGGAGAGAGATCATGAGAAAGAAAGTCAGAACCATGAGGGATGCGTTCACCCACTGAGACGACAGGACAGAACTAACGGGAGACCACCAAGTCCAGTTGGAATGGGAGTGATGGAACATGCGACCAAATCGGACTCTCTGAAAGTGGCTGATGGTGGAGGCTGACCGAGAAGCCAAGGACAATGGCGATGGGCTTGGTCTCTACGACAAGGACGGGCTCTGTGTGAGCCTTGTCAGTTTGGTTGCTCACCTTCCTGGACCTGGAGGGAGTTGGGAGGACCTTGGACTCAACATAGTGTAGAGAACCCTGATGGCTCTTTGGCCTGGAGAGGGAGGGAGTGGGGGTATGGGTGGAGGGGAGGGGAGGGAAGGGGGAGGAGGAGGGGAGGAGATGGCAATTTTTAATAAAAAATAAATAAACTGGAAAAAAAATCCAGAAGCTGAAAGAAAAAAAAAAAAACCCACCTTTGAGTGAGTACATGTGATAATTGTCTTTCTGTGTCTGGGCTACCTCACTCAAAATAATGTTTTCTAGCTCTAATCATTTTCCTGCAAAAATTCAAGATGTTATTTTTTCTGCAGTGTAGTACTCCATTGTGTAAATATACCACACTTTCCTTATCCATTCTTTGGTCGAGGGGAATTTAGGTTATTTCCAGGTTCTGGCTATGACAAACAATGCTGCTATGAACATAGCTGAGCACATATCCTTGTGGCATGATCGAGTACCCAAAAGTGGTATTACTGGTTCTTAAGAAAGGTTGTTTCCTAGTTTTCTGAGAAATCAGCACACTGATAACCAAAGGGGTTGTACCAGCTTGCATTCCAACCAGCAATGTAGAAGCCACCTGGAGAAGAAGCTAAGCATGCATTTTAAATTATACATAATACCTTTGCAAAACTTCCAATCATATCATTTCAAAGGAAAAACAATTTAGCTTTTACTCTAGCTGACACTTCTTTATTCATGCTATAATTGCTAATGATTTTTAATTCATCATATTATTTATCTAGAATAAGAATCTGGCCTTGTTGATGTGCAAAATTGTCGTAGTATCAAAGAGTTCCACAAAAGCCCAGAATGAATCATACAAAAAGGTTATTGATTTGGGGTTAATTTCACAGTAAGGGTAGCGATCTTCAGTACTCTGTGTCTGCTGGGAACTGGGACCAGAATCAAGAAAAAAGGGAGGAGAGTAGGCATGCTTTTCATCTGCAGTTATACTGCACGAGACCACACTCAAAGTGTGCAGTATCTTAAAAAGGTTATTGGCTGAAGGCGGAGACAGAACACAAAATAATTGCTGTTCTCTATTTCCCAATTTTAGTAATTTCATGTCATACACCAGCCTATACCTCATAGTGTGTTCTATTTATTCCATAGATGGCTAGATATTTTCAAGATTAGGACAGGGCAGAAATTGTATTAATGAAACTCCTTTTTGTGCAAAAACAAAGTGTCAGGACATACTGACATTTCATTCACATTTAGGAAGGAAAATGGCAATCAGTCCGATATTCTGGTCAAGTCACCTGGCCTTAAGGTTTATTAGAGGTAGTAGAATAATAATATAAATACTAGTATCGAAGGTATCAGTAATAAAAACTATTGTAAATATTTAACAAATGCTACAAACCTCAAATTTATGAATACAAGTGAGGAACCACACAATGAAAAAGCAGCATTTTCAGGGTAAGCAGAAATAAGAGCATTGAACATGAGTAAAATGGATTTTAGAGTTTATAGAAATAATAACCTTGAAAATTAATGAACCACATTTGAGAAATTCAATGTGCGTCATAAAGAAAATATTTCTTTTTTGATTTCATGTATTCTAACTTTGCATAAATCTTTATTTTTGTCATGGTTTCCTTTTAGTCTTAACCTGGAAGCAGTGGCACACTTGCCTATCAACATGAAGGAAAATTCTATGTGAATATCTACAAGTGCTTGGATTTGAGTACAATAGAAATTCTATGCTATGCCCCATTTCTAGAGATTGAAGCTGGGCAGAGATGGAAAGAATCAGTCAGGTCAGGCTTGTATACTGATGTAAAAACTGTACAGTGTGTAGAATTTATAATAGTCCTGGGTCTTTGTTGTATTTCAAATAGTCTAAACTAGAGAGAAGTAGAATGCATGCTGAGATAAATACAGTCACTGAGATCGCTGTTTCTTAGCTAAATTGTTTTATTTAAAAGTCAGACACCACAGGGAATCAACACTATAATCTTACTAACTGAATCCTGAACCTAAACTATAGCAAAGGAAAAAGTAGACATTTATAAGTCAGGAAAGATCAATTCAAATCAAAAAGGAGTTTAATGTTTCTTACAAAGAAATGTGTATTTCATAAATATATATATATATATTTTTTTGGTTTTTGGTTTTTCGAGACAAGATTTCACTCTAGTTTTGGAGCCTGGCCTGGAACTAGCTCTTGTAGACAAGGCTGGCCTCAGACTCACAGAGATCCATCTGTCTCTGCCTCCTGAGTGCTGGGATTAAAGTTATGCGCCACCACCGCCTGACTTCATAAATGTTTCTTGTGACAAATAAATAAAAATGAAAAGAGAGAAAATGAAAGAAAACGAGAAATATCTGATGTGTTCTGGCCTGCTTTTGAATGTTCAAAACTATGAAACCTGCATAGTGAGATTGTAGTTTCTAGCATTCTATCAGAACAATAAAATTCAGTATGTTATTTTATCTAATTTTATGATCAAGCATCTTGTAGAAGCTAAGAGCCTGTTTATAATCTGAAGCCATAGCGTATAATAGGATGATACTCATTGTGTTGCAATTACACACAAATTAAATTGTTACAATGTAAAGCATGATACTGGCAATTATTAACTTGTTCTAATTTGCTGAGAGCAAGCCCTCACTTTAGTTTCATTAAGGAAAAACATGAGTAGCTCATGACAACTTTAGAAAAGAAGGTAATATAAACTTAGAAGGTGCAATTTCTGCATAATCACCAGATTGTAGGTAAATTTAAGGTGTGAAAAATAATCTTAAATAAAACATTAATAGTTATGGATATGGGTTTGAAGCCTAATTAAATTTTGTTTCTTAAATCACTATTCTTTGTTAGAAATGAATAAAAATATTTATAGATGGAACCACATTTAAGGGGAATAGCTAAAACTGGTGAATATTAAGAATGATTAGAAAAATTGAGTGATGTCAGTTATTGTAATCTTAGAATGATAAATTGATCACGTGGTTTGCCCTAAATGCCAACACTCATAAATACTCCAACAGTCATATCCACAGCTTATGTGAGCACACTGCAGTGTTTCTATGTGTTCATTCACTACATTACTGAAGCAGTTTGCTAGTTGAGAATTAGGTTTGTTGTTCTTTTTAGATAGTGATTGTTGTCAGGTTTTAGGTAATTGGATTTTCTTACAGTGGAAATCTAATGTTAGATTTTTCTTCCATAATGTTATGAAGATAGCAGTATTCTTTAATGAGTTGTATGGATTATTCCTAAAGGTGAAACGAATCCTTGGAATACTTTCTGAACTTCAGTGTTACTATGACGCAGTTGTTAACTGTCCAATTTCGCTAAATTATGTCATCGCTTGCCCTTGCATTTGGAGGTCTAATCGCATTCTCCCTATTCCATTAACTGCTATAATCTTTGAATTTGTTTACGCTTTATCTACTTTCCTTCAGTACTGTCTCCTCACCTCAGCCTACACACGCTGGAACTGCCTCAGGCTTATTACGATGATGTAGGGAGTTATTAAAATATGTTAATTTGCTTGGCTGCAATGACTTTAAATTAAGCCCTTATAACTATCTGCCTTCCAGGCTGTCCACAGTTCTGTAATACCTGGAATAAGATATCACTCTGTGATCAAGTAGTTACTCAGAAAAAAAAATTAAGTTATATTGTTATGACTTTCTTTGGCTCATAACTGTGGTCATGTTTTCTGTGCAAGCTTCATAATTTAAATGAAACTGGAGACATCTAGCGTGCACAGGAGCCTTGTTCTTAATCAGGTGGGTTTTTGCACACTTAGCATACTTCCTTATTGTCCTCATTGGATAAAGCAGGGCTGAGATGGAGAGGCGCTTTTACAAGGGCACAGAGCTAAACAGGGTCATGGCCCTGTGTGCTTCCAGGGCTGCCTGGATTGAAGGTCAGTGTCTGCAGTTGCTGTGATATACGACCTTGCAAATGTGATAGTAAGTATAAAGGGACAACCATTCCCTGCTTTAATATTATCTCTCCCTCTCTCCTCACATTTAGTTAAACAGCTAAATCATATTCTACTGTAATGCAGACAAAAATCTGGTTTGTTCTCATGTCATTATCAATTGTTTTGTACTGAGCTTCCTGTTTTTCCAGTATGTGATTAAAAACACAGTCTCACCTCAAATATAATGAGAGTATTTCTTTTGGAGCCGAATGTATCTGGAAACACTAATTTAGCTTAGCAAGCTTTCATGCTCCGATGTGAAAAGAAAACATCAAGTTATTATTTTTTTTAAACTTCAATTGAAAATGCATGCATCATATTTTGATTATGGCTTATTCTTTAGCATATCCTTTTAGCTCTTACCACATCACCATTCATATAACCCACACTTGAGATCTGAGGGCAGATGTTTGAGGGAGATATCTCACCAATGGTTTCTAGCTAAAGGTTGTTCCATTAACATTTCAGTTAATGTGGCTAGGATTTTCAATTTTCAGTTAACTCAAAAACTGAACTCAGTGGTCAGGAGTTACCCTACAGGCTCTCAAGCAATCTGATGTCTTTTCTTGAAGACAGTCCCAAGCACACTAGATGACTACTACAGCTTTAGGTATTAAGCTGCATTTTAGCACACATTCAAATGTGATTGTTACAAATTAAAAGAATTCTGAATATCAGGTGAAGAAAAGGATTTTAAGTCAGTCTAGGAAAGAGATATTTTGTATTAAAGTCAAATGAATATTAAGATTTTGTGCTATATATTCATTTCTTGGTTTAAAAAGGAGAACGTTTTCTCGTTCTAAAATCTGTATGGCCTCACTTGAGGGTGGCGTATACTAGATTGATGACTGTTGACAGAGCTCTGGCTATAAACCAGTTGTTCTACATGCTGTGCTCTTGAGATAAATACTGGCAACACTGAGAACTGCCCCTGGATTTGTCTAGAAAGACTTCTACAAGCCAAACAATGAAGGTTAATAATTGTCCAACTTCTGTTCCTCCACAAAAGTAAAATGTTTGTTAAGAATTAAGGTGAGAAGAATTCTATAAAATTTAACCATCACAGTATTTAGCTGAAGAGACTGTTTCTCTTTTTACTAACATATGAATAGAATTTATGTTACCCTAAGTTTTATAAGATCTAAAGAAATAAGCATTCTATTTAACGGTTTTAAATGAGTTTGCTGTAAAGACTTGACATCCTTTTTTTCCAACCAAAAGAAAATTTAAACCTCAAGGGAAATAAATTAAAATGAAAAATAAACTATGCATGCAAAATTATCTTCTCTCTGCTACTTTAGGGAAAAATAAAATGACAACATTTTATATTGTACTTAAGTAATGAGGAGGCACCATTTACTTTGGCATTCTTTAGAGGAATGAACTTCTAAGGAAGTAAAATATTAATTTAGTAATTATTACTGACTATCAAATACTAAAAAGAATTCAAAGCAATATTATTTCTCCATACACATCAGTACTACTCAGAAACTTCAATTTGTTTACTTGGTTTAAATTTTCAATATGATGGCATTTATATGATTCTTTCTTTAGTTATTTTCATATAAAACCAAGTCATGCTAAGTGAATACATATATTTTGTTCATTACCTATTTTTATTTTAGGGAGATCCAATATTAACTATTATTCAATATTCCTCTTGAAAATTACTTATTTTTCTGCTTTTTAACACATTCTGCTACCAACTATTGGATTTATGCACAGAAACACTTAGTAAAACATAAATTTTGATGTCATGTCAGTATAGGAATGGACAGTCATCACCAATACCAAATATTTGAAGCAGGTATGGCTAATGTCCAAAGATACAAACCTTTAACTATTGATAAAGTTTTCTCTATGTTTTGACTATGTTTGTTCAAGGATTTGAAAGAAAGTAGAGGCCCATAAATTCAGTAAATTCATTAATAAAACAAGCCATACATAAAAGGAAAACCAATATGCAAAAAATTGGTTTTTTTGTTTGCTTGTTTGTGGCAGGTTTTTCTTTGGACCAAATGCCAGCTCCCAAGTAATGACACAGAAACTTTTTTAATTTTTTTTTTTTTTTTTGGTTTTTCGAGACAGGGTTTCCCTGTAGTTTCTAGAGCCTGTCCTGGAACTAGCTCTTGTGAAACTTTTTATCAGTTATTAAAGCTTTGCCTTAGCTTAGGCTTGTTCCTAACTTGCTGTTACATTTTATATTAACCAATTTGTATCAATCAATATTTTGCCACATGGCTCAGTATGTCTCCTCAGTATCATGTGTCCCACGTCCTCCGTGTATTGCCAGCAAATCCAGATCACCTGATTCTTCCCAGAGTTCTTATCTCTGCCTTGAAGTCAAGCCTATCCTCTCCTGTATAGATATTGGTCATTCATCTCTTTGATACCCAATAATAAAGATGCCTTGGCCAGGTGAGGAAGAAAAGAGCCACATTTTCACACAGTGAAAAAGTGTGGTCAATTATCACACATCATAGGTGTATGTGTATGATGCTTTAACTTATGCTGTTACTCTGGCATTAACTCCCATAACTGTACATATTAGGGTTATATGTGTATGCCCAGAGTGATTATAATCTGGATAATGACTCATTTATTTTTGATTCAATGCCTTAACAATAAGTCAAATATTTCTATATCACAATCAGTTTTACATGTGCAAGTAAAATAATAGACAAAAGTCTCTTGCTTATGGTATGTATTGTAACTCTGCAGAAATATAAAAATGATAGTATCCATTAAGAATGACTAATTTTTAATCATGCTAGATTGACACAGGATTGGTTATTTCTATGATAGTAAAACATCCATATGGTGATTTTTGGTACTTTCAGAAACTAGGAATGTGGTCCACCGTTTTAAAACAAGGTATTAAATAACTAAATATCATAGTAATTTTACTTTCGATTTTTCCTGTAAAATTGTTCCTTTATTATTACAATATTGCTATCCAGTAAAGCCAATGCAGCAACTTTAACCACCTAACAAAACTAAAACTGAAGGAGGTACAGCCAACACAAGCTGTGCTACTTGTATTACTATGATAACCTGTCATCATAAAAATGCACCTCTATCCCTTCAAAGAGAAGAAGAGATCATTTATTCAGGGGCCAAATATTATTGACCAAAGCCTGATTTAGGGTAACTACAATACCATGTTCCAGCATGGTAACTGTGTCATGAGAATTAAATATTCACAATTCAGAAGAATAATATTTTAAGCTATTTTGAAAATATATGAATGGAACAATAAGATAGCATGTTACATTTCTGGCATAGGACTCAGATATTTGATGACATCCTTACACATGTTGTAAAATAGATAAATTTTATTTTATCTTATTGCCATAATAAGGATTTTAGGTCAAAAACAGATGTTGACACTGAATTGGCATTGATTAATGATAACATGAAAAATATGGCTGGGGTCCTATAATATTTCAATTTTTCTAGTCAGTCAGCCAAGCTTATAAGATCTTTAACATGGTTTTGATATTTTTATTCTAACTTCAGTTCATATATAATATTTTCAGTTTTGGAAGTGGGAATAGAATGATTTGAGTAAAATTTCCTCCAAAGTTTTATGTGTTAAAATCTCAGATGAGAGCTGATAGGTTCTGGGGCAATGAGTAGTTCCTGGAAGCCATGGTTCAATCTATGAGTTTGTTATTTTATGGTCAACAACACTTTGGCTGTATTTAAAGGTGGGAGACACTAGGCACTGGTGATGAGGAAGAGGAAATTTCACAGGGTGCCGTCTTCGGAAAGATACAAACAGTACCTTATTGTAGTCCTTTCTTGATTTATGCAGTGAAGCTCTTGTTCGTGTATCTTAGATTCATCTAGTTACTTGATTAACTACTTATGTTAAAGAAGAAGGACTCAGAAATTACTCATCTCCTCTCAGCTGAGAAAGTAGAAATACTTTCATATTTGATTTCTGTATCTTATGAATTCTTTTCATCTAACCGTCATTTTTACCTAAAAAGTCAATTTTTGAATTTTTGGAGTGTTAAAAAAACTAGTTCCATTGTAATATTTTTTCTTTCTTTTCAAATCCTGATATATTTCATTGGTTATTTTTACAGACAAGCATATATGCTGTTTTGTTTTATAAGAAATTGAATAGACTTCATAATCATGAGATACATTTAATATGACACCTTGTCAAATTTACCTGAATACATGGACATTATTTATCACACCTAATTGTTTTGTTTCTTATGCACAGTTGAGTTACACTGATAAAGAGTTTATGAACTATATATTCTGTCTTCTGAACTCTGATTTACCATTATTATCTCCGGTATTAATTTATTATTTTTCATTTATTTAAATATGGCTACATTTAATAAATTCTTGATATTAAGTATGGCTCAGTGGCTTACATCTGTGATCCCAGAACTTGGGAAGCAAAGGTAGGGAATCAGAAATTCAAGGTCATTCACAGCAGTAAAACAAATTCAAGTCTCATCTGGGCTGCAAGAAATCATGCTCCATAAAAGAAAAAAATAATGAAAAAAATATTTGATTCTCATGTTTGCTTTCTGGAGTTAAAAGCTGACTAAGACCCAGTTCTTCCTATGAAGACGTCATCTAGATGCAGTCCTTAGGAAACACTGCTGACTTGAAATTGTGCGTTCTCTGTACAATTTATACATCCAGACATTCAGATTGTATTAAGGCCTTGTGGACTTCAGTTTCCTTTGGAAAAACCTTTCACCCTCATCTTTCTGGATGACTAACTTAGTTCCAAGTTGAAAGCAAATTTTGATTGAATGTATCTGATAGCTTTTGTATTCTGGAAATGACTTTAAAGTGGGAAATTCTCATCTGACCAAAAACATAAAATAATGAAATAGCTCCAAGTCTCTGAGGTGGGTAAAATATTCATGCTTCCATTCATTGTCATTAGTTTTATGAAATCTAGCTTTTTACATCAGACATATTTGAATATAAGCATATATTCCTATGATTTAACTTGCACACACACACACACATATATATATGTATGTATATATATATATTAACATGCATTTATATTGTCTCTTGAACAATGCATTACCAGTATTATTTATTATATTGGAAATATCATTATCTTACTAATGAAGGGGAAATGGTATATTGAATTAACGCAATTTTGTCAGCCTACAAATGGGTAATCAAAGACTGTTTTCTTCACTGAATGTCTTTTGTTATATAGCGTGGCTCAGTTATAAATATATGAGCAGTTATTGAAGTCACACTGAAACTCTGAAGCAAAATATGACTCAAGGATTTCATCTTTGAAGCAAAACTGAATAGGAATCAAAGCTGAATAACATCAGTCTGGTGTTATCTTCATTGTTAACTGCAGAAGAAGCATGTCTTGCGATGTTCTGCAAGACAAAATATAGTGTTAGCCCCTTTTATGTCTCTGCAGCAGCTGAATATCAAGTGGCCTCACCTTCTGTGCACCTTGTTGAAAACCATTAGTTATGCACAAAATAGCATTCCGCTCTGGCAAGCATGCTATTCACCTTGCTGGCGTAAGACTAAAGGAAGTAATTTTCTGACTCTTAGCTGTTCCAGGAATTTATGTAAGGTGTTCCAATCAAAGACTTCACAGGACACTTATATAATATAAACATCCTCAGGTGATCCTGGCCACTCATCTCTTTCTTTTAACTTTGTCATTATTTCTACTAGATTCTTGGTGGAATCGATGGTTTTCACGAGACTTTCAGAAAATTTTAAATGTGCCATGTAATCTCTGATGATGTTATTGTTTTTAAAACTTTTGTTAACCTTATAATATATTGAGAGAATGTTTTTATAATCAGATCATCAAAATGAGATCATCTCAGTGATTTTGCCAGCATCTTATTAGTATAAATGTAGTGTTTTCTATTTAAATTATAATAACGGATGGAGCTCTTTAATGACATTGGCTGTGGAGATCAAGAAATGCCTATTTATAGATGAGCAATTCTCTGAGTCAAACATCACATGGTTCTTTTTAAGGCAAATGACTATAAAAATAACTCGAGAAAACAAAATAAGATTTTCTTTTTTAATTTCATCCGAACTTAAAGAACTTTGAGAACTGCATTGCATGTAATGCCATATTCAAAACAATGCAAACTGCTTTGCTTCCAACCTGGAGTTGTGCAAAATAAGTCCTTTATGCTTAATTAGAAACACTTAACAGAAACATAAAATAAAATACTGGTGACAAAGGTTCTCTTGTTCTTTGTTGAAATGCTTTTCTGTGGTTGCTGGCACAGCTGTCTTAACATTTATACATTTATTTGTGCAAATGGTGAGAAGCCAAACACTGAAATTTATCTTTTTTTTGCCTATTCTATAGAATTTAAAGCAAATTAGAAACAAGCATAAACAAATGCTTCTACTTTATGAGTGTTGGTTCCTATGGCATTTACATTATTTACTTTGTGAATGATATAGCCATGATTATCTCTTTCATGCTTGACACCGTTGGATATTTTTTGATAGTTTCATGGAGTTAAAAGATAATAAAGTGATGGATTTGTACTTATATTTTCTATTCTTGTTTTATTTCCATTTTATTGAGAGCCCCATACTATTTAGCCAGTGGTTTTTCTGACCTTTATGTTGTTTTATATGGTAAATTTACTCATCTGCCAGTTTCACCACCAGAAGCAGAATAAGCTATTTGTTTTTATTTGAACAACAAATAAAGAGCTGGCTTTGCAGTATTTGTGACTCTCGGAATTTACAAGGTGCTGCAGGAGTGGTAAGGAATATGGGTGATGCAGAGGCTCCAGGAAATCCAAGTGAGCAAGCATGGTGTGTTCCCTTTTCTGGTTATTCATTAGTGAATCTAGCTTCTGTAACTACTCCATGAATTATTGGATACTCTATCTAGTAAGTTTTCATGATACAGAGGAGAGATTTATGCCATGCCCATCTCTTCTCTCATTTATAAGGATTTATAAGGAATTCTGCTGTTCCCAATCATACCAGCAGATCACATTCATTTCCAGTTTTGACACCTTGAATATATATATATATATATACTATGTGTGTATGTGTGTGCTTTAAAAGCCCCTAAAGCATGCTAAAGAAATATAACTGTACCTTTATTTTTAAGGTATTCTTATCCCTATGAATAACAGGTTTTATTATTCTTGTTCGTCATGTTTCATCTTTTTTGTTATAAATCCTTCCTAGTACTGGCAATTTTGTTATTGTCTTATTGTGTCTAATGCATGTGCTCTTTTTCATTTGACCAATATAACTACATATTATGTGAAGGAGCTGATGTTGTCCACAGTTTCAAGTCTTCATTTAAATCTTTGAAACTGTCAATTGTGGGTAAGAGAAGACTATAATAAATAGTTTTGCTCATTCTTTGAAAAATTCTCTTGCATATACAATGAAAGATATTATCCAGGCAATATTTAAGATTTCCAACTACCCCCAATGATCTTCCTGAAACATATTTCTTTCCAAATTGTATATGTTCCACATTTTAAAAACTCATTTCCCACTAAGTTCTATCAGTATTCATTAGCTGCCCATATACTTATGTGCATGGTACTACGTACTGAATGTGAAAGATTTATAAAAGACCAAGCCTCCAAACAAAGAATGTCACTTCCTCCTTCTGTAGTCACCAGCTACAGATAGATTCTCAGGAGGGAACCAGCTTCCAAGCTGGATGTTCTAGCTGCCTTAATTTTGTGGAGATAACCCCAAGTTCTGTGAGTTCATGAATATATTGGGCCTGTAGAGTCAGAAAGATAACGTTTTACAGTACTTTTTCCTCTCTTCTGGTTCTCACCATCTTTGCAGCTTTTGTATGTGTGTGTGAGTGAGTGAGTGTGTGTCCCCAAATCTCTGGTGGGGAAGTGATAAGGTTGTCTTATTTATGACAAGAGAAATGGTTCCGCAGATACAAGCACTTGTTACTTTTAGACATGACCCTGATTCTGTTCCCGGAACCAACATGGCAGCTCACAAACATATGTATATTATATTTTATGGGACCACATACCTTCTTCTGACATCTGCAGTCAGTAGCGAAGCATGTGGAACACATACATACATGCAAGCAAACACTAATACAAGTTAAATATACCAATAATATTAAGAATGACGAAATCATTCTCATTGAGTACTAAGCCCTCACACTCCTCAATTCTCAGCACTTTGACCAACGATTTTTTTTAACTTTTTTACATGATTACTTTTGTCTGTTCTTTTTCTTTATGTAAATAGAAAGGAATATTTGTCCTTAAATATACTAATTTGAATTCAGCATGTAAGGAGCTTGTTGTCAAATACGTCCTATAGAAAGAATAAATAACAAAAATACTGTGTTCACATTAGGAACCTCAAGTACCTTTTTAAGGAGTTCATCCTTTCTTAAGCAACCATGATCCCACCATGTCAGCTCTTTGTATAAAAAAAAAACTAAGATTTTACTATAAGAAGCCAAAAGGCCAGGCTGTTTTATGCTCATACTTACAAAGAAATTTTCCCATAAGTGTGTCATGTCCTCTGTCATGGTAACTGTTCTGTTGCTGTATAAAGACATCATGAACAGACAACTCTTATAAAAGAAGACATTTAATTGAGTATTAACTGCCAGGTTAAGAGGGTTAGACCATGACCATCCAAACAGGAAACATACAGAAATTACATTAGAGCAACAGCTGAGAGTTTTACATTATAATTCACAAGCAGTGTGCAGGGCTGGGGAGAGGGAGAGAGAGAGAGAGAGAGAGAGAGAGAGAGAGAGAGAGAGAGAGAGAGAGAGAGACAAAGACAGAAAGAGACAGAGAGAGACAGAGAGACACAGAGAGACAGAGAGACACAGAGAGACAGAGACAGAGAGACAAAGACAGAAAGAGACAGAGAGAGACAGAGAGACACAGAGAGAGAGACAGAGAGAGACACAGAGAGAGACAGAGAGGGACAGAGAGAGACATAGAGATATGAGCTTTTGAAATATCAGAGTGACACCCCTCATCCAAAAAAGGACCTTTGTAATTCATCCCAAAAAGTTCCACTAACATGTGACCAAACATTCCAGCACAGAAGTCTCTGGGGGCCATCCTCATTCAGCCCACCTCATTCCATCCCCTGCTCCCTATTCCTGAGGGCAGGATATGTGTAGTGAGGAAATACAGGTCAAATTGAGACTGAAAATAGGAAGGCAGACTCCAAATCTTGCAAACCTGTGCCTGATGTTAAGGTGTGATAATTAGATGGTTCTTGCCTTTCAGGTTTGCTTACTCCTACACACTTCGGTCTGTTGTACTGGTGCCTAAGAAAGTCTGCAGTTCTCCTACAGACCTGGTGTCTCCAATATCTTGGAGTCTCCAGTGCAATCCAGGCTTCATCTTCACAGCTGATACAATTACCTCTGAGGGTTTCCATTAAGGAAAACATACCGGACCTCATTGGCTTTCTTAAAAGGAAGATTCCAAAACCACCTTACTATAAATATTTTTTTACTATAAAGGCAGAATTAAGTGCTAAGGCTATCAAATTCTTCAGTTTGCTAGGACTGAAACCTGATGCCTTTTTGAATTACAAATGTATACACTTTCTTTGTTGTTCAGACCTTAGAATTCCATCATGCCTTTTCCTTTTGCTGGTTTTAGGATTATCTGGGTCAATACAATTTTTTCTTGAAATCTCTACTGTCAATGACATAAACCCCAAAACTCTTCAGTTTAGCTACAGTCTGATTCTCAGAATAAGAGCAAAAAGCAGCACTCCCCTTTTCTTTCAAAAGGCACAAGAACAAGCTCTAGGACATTTGCTAATTTTTGTCCTTCCTGAAACCTCTTGAGCTGGGCTTTCATAGTCGAGTTACTCTCAGCACTGCTGTCTTCAATGGTTCTACTAGGATTGTCCATTAAGTCCCACTTGAAGCGTTCAAACACTTTCTGATTCAAAATAGAAGATTGTTTCATATTTATCCAACAAACAAAATGGTCAGGCCTGTCATGGCAGTACACTAATCCTCAGCATCAACTTTTGTCTCAGTTACTTTTCTATTACTGCAATGAGACATCATGGTTAAGGCAGCTCTTATGAAAGAAAGCATTTAACTGGGGCCTTGGTTGTAGGTTGAGGCTTTGACCATGATCAACATGGCAGCAAGCCAGCAGACACGTTGCTAGAGCAGTAGCTGAGAGTCTCACATTTTGATACAAGGGCAGCAAGCAAAAAGAGACAGCAGGACTGCCTTCAGTTTTTGAAGTCTTACTGCCCACCCCTTGTGACATGCTTCCTTCCAACAGGGCTATACCTCCTAAACCTTCCAGAACAGTACACCTGGGGCCAATTTTTCTAACATTGTGACTATGAGATCATTATCATTCAGACTACCAAACACACCTTTTCTTATTTTTAACAGCCATCTTTAACTTAATTGTCCTTCAGACTTGTGGATTTTCATTGTTACTTCATCATGTTTATCTCTATTCATGCTTTAGCTTCTGCTTTCTAACATTGGTTTCTCTTTTTCCTTAATTCAACTACTTAAGGCAATTACTAATGTCCAATTAGTTTACCCTGCTAATCAATGGGCAAGCTTTTAACCAATTTTAGAGATTCTCCAAACAAATATAAACTTTATTCTTTTCCTTTTGTTCTTATTTTTACACTTGCTTATCTCTCTCTTTATCTCATCTCTCATTTCTCTCTCTCTCTCTCTCTCTCTCTCTCTCTCTCTCTCTCTCTCTGTGTGTGTGTGTGTGTGTGTGTGTATGTATGTCTGGCACACTCACTCACACACATTCATTTTAATTTCTATTCCTACTCCATCATTTCTCTGTCTTTTCCCATCAAGAACAAAGACAAGATAAATTTAGGTATAAATTCAATAATTATTAAGAAAGGTGGAACTTTGACTTCAATGAGGAAGATTGAGACTCTTATGTGATGTGATTTTTTTCAGCATAACTGTGCTAGATTATACAACACATTACCAATATGAGATTTATTTAAGATAAAAAATGAATAAAATATATCCTAGCCTGGGAAAAAAAAACTTTTTTGCTTTAATTGAATAACAGGTCTCAATTGCATAATTAAGTATAGTTAAGGAGTAATAGCTAGATCACAATAATTAGGTCTATATAAATAGATTTTTAGGAGTTCTTGTTTGATTTGCTTTAATTCCTTTGCTATGGTATATGGCTCATGTCACAGCAAAGGCACATAAAATAAACAAGGAAATATCTACATCAATTAACTGGAGCTTGCAGTGATGATAACTCACTCTAGGCTAGCCAACATCATCACACAGTTAAATATTCTGCAGTAGTAAGCCATGTTTTCTTGCAGAAAAATGTGTTTAGATATGGTGTGCTGCATTTATTGAGATGTCTACTGTCTAGTAGCTTTAGACATTGAAGCAACCTTCATCCAGTTATTATCTTTATGTAAACTCCCAATTCATTGAGTGTATATTGTTAATGTTTTCTCATTACTGAGATAGGTTTTCCTTGTTAGAATGGCTTCAACTTTCTAAGAATGAGGAGCAGCTGTGCAGAGATTTGTCACATCTTTGCTACACTGTAAATTTTGACTATTCCCTCAAATTTTGATTTCATCCATTTTCAGTACTTCTTACTGTAGTGATATGGCTTTCTTGTTTGTTTGTTTGTTTGTTTTGTTTGCTTTGTGCATGTCTGTGTTTGATACCATGGCTTAACTATAAGGCCAATTCAGGGAAAAGAAGGACTCTAACACTGATTGCTTGATGTTGTTTTCCTTTGTTATGATAAAAGATAAAATAGTTGTAAATATTGTAACTGTAATTCTTTCTTGATAACTGTTTTGTTATATGTAATTTTACTATGTTAAAGTTAAAGCCTTTCTTTTTTGTTTAAAGAGAAAAGGGGGAAATGATGGAGAAGTGTCTATGTGTTACTTTCATTGGTTAATAAAGAAACTGCCTTGGCCTCTTTAATAGGACAGAAAATTAGGTAGGCGGAGTAGACAGAACAGAATTCTGGGGGAGAGAAAGCAGACGCTTCAGGCAGTCACCATAGGCAGTCGCCATGCCTCTCCTCTCTGAGATGGACGCATGTTAGGATCTCTCCTGATAAGCGACCACCTCGTGGTGCTATATAGATTACTAAATATGGGTTAAAGCAAGATGTGAGAAGTTAGCCAATAAGAGGCTGAAACTAATGGGCTAGGCAGTGTTTAAATGAATACAGTTTCTGTGTAATTATTTTGGGTAAAGCTAGGAGGACGGTGGGACACAGTCTGCCATTCCATCTACAATTGCTATTTCTACAGCAAGTAGAAAAATTGTAACAGTTCATGCACTATTATTGATATAGCCTCTCTTGAAGTCCAATAGTTACATTATGGTTCACTCAAAGCTTTAGACATTCTATAGCAATGGAAAACTGAATGACAGGTATCCAGCATTACAAGATTATTAACATTCATACATTATTTCATGTATTTTCTAATTCATGTATTCCATTGACCTGTGAAATATCTCAACAATTTTTTCCAATCTCCTGCTACTCCATAGATAGAATCAGATTGCATAATCTCTTCAAATTGGCTCCTTTCTCCTTGCAATATGCATTTAAGTTTGCTTTATGCCATTCAATGCCTCATAGTTCATTTCTGCTTTATATCTGAGTAATGTTCTTTTTTCTAAATATACCACACTCTACTCCACTTACCTTCTCCCCTACTGTAGGACATATGGGTCTTTTACATAATTTGGAAACTATGTATAATACTGCTATAAATATCTATGTATCTCTCTGTTTGGTCATGAGGGTTTTGTTTAAATTTTGGTAAAAATGAAGGCAATGATTTCTGAAAAACATTATAGGAAATTTTGAAATTCTTAGGAAAGTGATAAATTATATTCTATAGGAGATTTACCTTGTTCATTCTAACCAGTAGCGAATGATCAAGTCCCTGTTATTCCAATTTTTTTCTCAGTCTTAGTTTTGAAAATTAAAATCTGAGAGACATTTATACTTTTATTCACCATATATACTTTTGTGACAAATTCCTAATGCAATCTTTGATTTCACATACAGTTGAGTTTTTCTTCTTATATTGCTGAGTTTTAAGAGTTCTTTATAGATTGTGAAATGAAGAAAAAACAATCCCCTGGTGAAACTTCAGTAACTCCTCACAGACTCACATTTATATAATATATTATTTAAAATAAACCCACCTATTTGGTGCCATCTATTAAGACCATTTCTATCAGAAGTCAGAGCATATCTTCTACTTGTCTGAAATTACCTCTGTCTTCCTCAAAACAATCCTGCAAATCATTCTTTAGTTCATAGCACTGTGTAGGTGAAAGAGAGCCATACCGTCAAAATGCTGAGGCCACTTGCTCCAAACTACTTTACAGAGGACAGCATAGGTAATATGTTATTAAATAATAGTTTATCAGAGCAAAATCATCACTTTTTTTTCATGGTTTATTTTTTTATATTTAAAAACTTCCATCTCCTCCCCTCCTCCTCCCCCTTCCCTCCCCTCCTCCTCCCCCTTCCCTCCTCTCCTCCTCCCCCTTCCCTCCCCTCCTTCTCCCCCTTCCCTCTGCATGAGTATTTTCTCACACCTCAGAGGCACGTTTGGATTTGCTAAGCAATCATACTCTACTCACATGTTGGTGATTTTCTTCATGTGACACACGAGGTCAGTATGACTGGGTTTTTACTCTTATTAATGATTTGTAAGTACTGTATTACATTTAGTTTATATATCATTAATGTCGTTACATGTATTGATATTTCTAAATTTAATTTTCACAGCATCTATTTAAATCAATGGAGATCACTTTTAATTTGTAGTATAAAATATTCAGCAACTGGTCTCTTGAAACAAAAGAAAATAATTTGAAGCCAGAGCTACTTCCAGATATTCTTCCCTCTCTGTATACCACCTACCTCAAAGGAAGCTGAGGGACCTCATAGAAGTCTATCGTTAAATCATGTATTACAGGCAATGATATAGCCTGAGTTAAGTTCTGAGAAACTATAAGGAACAATATTGAAGGTCTAGTGGAATAGAAGTAACATTTTATTTCTTTCTTTAAAATTATGTAAAATTATTTTCACCATGTGTCTTAGTAAGAGCTAGAGGTTCTATTGTTTGAGACATACTGTGATTATGGCAACATTTATAAAGTAAAACATTTAATTGGATGGTTTAAATTTCAAATTTTCAGTTCATTATCATCATAGTGTGACACTGTGGCATGCAGGCAGACATGGTGCTGGAGAAGGAGTTGAGAGTATTACACCTTGATATGCAGGCAACATGAAGTGAACTGAGACACTCGATGTGGCTTGATCATATATGAGATTCAAAACATGCCTTCACAGTGATACACCTCCTCCAACAAAGCCACACCTCCTTACATTGTTATTCAATGCATGCTTATGGGGCCAATTACATTCAAATCACCACATCATATAATGGAGAACTAGTTATTGGTGACTATATTTGTGATTCTCAAAAGAAAATCTGATTTTGTAAATTGGGCATAAAATAGTGTTACAGGAAAAGCAATTCTTGAGGCAACACTTTGAAAATATGGTTGAAATGAGTATTGAAGTTGCTGCAAAAGATGCCCTCATGGTAAAATAACAATCATTGGAATGTGTGTGTGTGTGTGTACATGATGTGAAATCAAAAAAAAAAAAAACAATAAAAGTTAAAACACACACACACACACACACACACACACACACAGGTTTGCCAATAGAGAAACTAGAAGTCAGGTAAGTACTGACCCTGTTTTACTTCTTTACCTCTCAGTGTTATCCCTGCATAAAATATGTTCAGCTGTAATGCAGGGACACACGTAGTTAGCATCATGTCTTGAGTAAGCTAAAATGAGGTATAGACAGCAGTTTGCAGCCTTAATATTTTCTTTCACCTAAGAAGGAAACTAAGTTATTTTTTCTAATTTCTCACGTGTTTAATTTAAATATTACAAAGCTTATGCAGTTTAGTGTATTTCCAGATAGAAACAAATGTGATAGAGATCTAGATTATACAAAGTGGACAGGAAATGATAGTTGCTACAGTCACAGAGGGCATATCTGAAATCCATACTTTGCCTATGACTCACATGCAGTTACTGCTCTGCTCATGATATGAAGAGAAGTGTCAGCAGACAGGTACAAGTAAGCTGACTCATTTCTGTTGCCTAACTTGCATGTATGCAATGCTTTGTTAACTCTATTAACTGATATATTTTGTATATACTTGAAGTGATTAAAGTTATTATTGCAAGATCAATGAAAACTTGTAAATGGCCTCATTGGAGATTTTTTGATAACTTATTGTTAACATAGATAATGTGATTTTTTCATGAGATAGGTTCAAAGGAAGTTCAAATTTAAGGTCAAATAAATTATGCAGATTAGTGGGCAGAATAATCAAACTAAACTATTTTTAAACCTCACATCTCGGTATTGTCTGTTAATCCTGCCCTAATAAAGGTTAAGAAAGAGTTGAAGGAAAGGTTTGCGGAACAGAATCTGTGGATCTCAGACTGGATTACAATCTGTATTTCATCCAGATTTGTCATTCTGTTCTTCTGGGTATTGTTCATGGAAATTTTGTTTCTTTAAATTCCTTTTTTTTTCTTTTTTTTTTATTAAAAATTTCCATCTCCTCCTCTCCTCCTCCCCCTTCCCACCCCTCCCTTCCACCCATACCCACACTCCCTCTCTCTCCAAGACAAAGAGCCATCAGGGTTCCCTTCACTATGTTAAGTCCAAGGTCCTACCAACTCCCGCTAAGTCCAGGAAGGTGAGCAACCAAACTGACAAGGCTCACAGGGAGCCCGTCCATGCTGTAGAGTTCATGCTCATCGCCGTTGTCCTTGGTTTCTCAGTCCTCCTCCACCGTCAGCCACATTCAGAGAGTCCGGTTTGGTCCCCTGTTCCATCAGTCCCATTCCAACTGGACTTGGTGGTCTCCCGTTAGATCTGTCCCACCGTCTCAATGGGTAAATGCACTCCTCACGGTCCTGACTTCCTTGCTCATGATCTCCCTCCTTTTGCTCCTCATCAGGACCTTGGGAGCTCAGTCCGGTGCTCCTATGTGGGGCTCTGTCATTCTCTCCATCCAACGCCAGGTGCTTCCTGTTTAAACAATAAACCAGTTATGGCACAAATTATCCCAGTATAAAAGATATTGAAGACAATTTGATGTATTGATAGATTATTACAAAATATCACTTATGTATTTTTATTCCCAGATAAGCAGAAATATTTCTCATGCTTTCATTTCACCTCATTAAAAAATCAATAAAAGCAGATAGGACAACTGCTGTTTACTAACATTATCTGATTAGGAAATGGAAGAGTTTAGAAGCTATATATTAACTGACAAAATCCAAAGAAGAATCATTTTGTAATACAGGTAAAATTGAATGACACATAACATGTGACCTTATACACTCATTATGCCAAGTCACTGAGATTTTACTTTTCTCATTTCTCAGAATGGTACGCTCATATATGCCATTATTCCCATGATGATGCATCTACATAACTGCATAACAAGTCGATTGTTTTATATACATAATATTCAGTACAGTGAAGTAGATATTCACCCACATGCTACCACATTACCATCATTTGTCTCACTGCCATGGGCACCAGCCATATACATGTTTCCCAGACACATATGCAGGCAAACACTCATACATCAACATAAAATAAATAAACCTCCCTAAAAATCACATATAGCTATCTAACAAAAATATGTAATTGATATTCCTGAAATTTTATAGAGGAGTTTAGTACAAAGCTTCTTAAACTAAAAGAACAGTGTTTAATTCCATCTATATGATTGATATCACACAGTTGCAGGTTAGGCATTTTTCACCATTTTCTAAATAAGATTTACTTCATAAATAGGAACTTATTGATATTTTTGTTCAATCCAAACTTTTCTGAAATGAACTGCTTTGAACATGCCAAAAAGGTTTCAGAAAAATATAGTTTTTAAATTGGTATTGGTTTTATAGCAGTAATTATGATTGTTTCTACATCATGTGTTTTAGAACAATTGACAAAACCATAGTAGGCAATGCAATAAATTTTTATTTTCCTACATGTTAATCTAGACGATATTTTAATGATATAGTGATTTGCATCAAAAAATTACTTAAATATAATAATAATTTTTTGCTAAAGCTGTTCACTACTAAGTATTTCTCTTAAAAATTTACCTGTTAGTTTGTTATATGAAGGAATAAATATGCCAAAAAGTGAGGAAAATGAAATAAATATAATTTTCTTTAATATATCGATTTTGCATCATTTTTTAATTACAAATATCCACCTCCTCCCCTCTTTCCACTTTCCTACCTTCCCCCCATCCCTCTCCCCCTCCCTCTCCAGTCCAAAGAGCAGTCAGGGTTCCCTACCCTATGGGAAGTCCAAGGTCCTCCCCGTTCCCCCCAGGTCCAGGAATGTGAGCATCCAAACGGACTAGGCTCCCACAAAGCCCGTCCATGCAGTAGATCAAAACCCAGTGCCATTGTCCTTGGCTTCTCAGTCATCCTCCACCGTCAGCCACATTCAGAGATTTTAAATTCACAAATTGAGAACTGTTACAATCTGAAATGACATCAAAAGGTTCTTATACCCATATTAAGTCCATGTGCAGAACTTTTTGTGACCTCACTCATCTTGCTTCTCAAGTGTATCCTGAATCAATGAGCAATGGCCATGTTATCTGTCTACTTTGCCCTACATGTCCGTTGGTATATTAATTCTTGCCACACAATTTTAAACAATTTCATGCCTCAAAGTGACACAAGAAAGACTTGCTGCTGTTGAATCTAAAGATAGTTCTAGCTGATTTAAATGCAACTGCTGTAGTGGCTTTTCTCCACATTTTCAGGACAGCTCAAATGCATCCTTTACAGGTAAATTGTCCCCCAGCTTGATGGGTATTGAGCCAGCACTGGAGATTGCATCTTTAAGTCCTTTGAACTACATTGCTGTAAGCGTCTCAGCATAATGACCTAATAAATTCAGGGTTAGGAATCTGTCCTCCCTAACTGTATACCATCAAAGGAAGCTGAAGGATCTCATAGAAACCCATCACTAAATCATGTATTAAACAGGCAGGTGTGTGGCATGAGTATAGTTTATGCAGTTGCATAAGTGTGGACTGATATTCTTTTAACTACATATTGCCAGAATATATTTTATACTTAGTAAACTTCGGTTTAGAAATAAATAGTCGTCACCTGGAATCATTCTTCTCATAGGAAATATGCATTCCCTGCAAAGGAAAGAAGAGGTCTACTTTATGACACACTGCATAGTACTTATATGTGCTTCTCACACTAAGACAGATACTCTGAAACCTCATTATGATGCACAGTATATTAATCTTTGTACTGATGAAGCAGTTCTGGACTAGTAGGAAAACAAGCTAATGGAGTACTTATGGAAAGAGAGTTAAAGAGCACACTTTGGAGTAAGTTGTTGCAATGTAACCATACATATACAACTAATTAGCATTGCTTCATTCTCTTTCCTTTTATCATTTATCAGTTGTAAGCAACAGAAATCACTATTTAACAGCATCATCTAATTCTACATTGTTTAGCATCATTGTAAGACAGGTGTCAGTACAAGTCAAAAGAGGCAGGGTAGTAGAACTCTCATGGAACCTCATCTGTAGAAAAGTAGCTTCAGGCTGCTAAGGTAGACTGAGAAAGAATTCAGTAGTCATTCACATGCATGAGCCCTATAATTAGTAATCCAATTCCAAGAGGTCACCCCGAAGACATATACCTACAAGATTCTATATGTGAACTCAGCAGATTGTATTTAGTCATATATATGCATATGTACATAAACATACACACATGCATGCAACACTCATAATCATATATATATATATATACATGTGTGTTTATACCTGTGTGTATGTATTGTATATGTGTATATGATTATATGATATGTAATATGGAAATTTATACAATATGTGTTTGATATAATGTACACAATATCTGATATACTATTTATATTATATGTGTAATATACTTTATACGTGATGACATATATATTAGCATAAACTATATGCATGCACAGATCTATTTGTTGAAAAATGTGTATTACATATAAGATAAAAAAGTCAGAGAAGTGTTAACATGTAATTGTCCATGGGAACTAATATTTCCTAGGAATTCCATGAGCTGCTTCTCAAGCAAAATCCGAACTGATCAGATGAGACAAGAAAAAGACAGAATAGAACGAAAACAAAAAGATAATTTAAGTGTTTTATATGTATTTATACTTCCAAACATGTTAAATGTGTGGGCTGAAATGTGTTTATTAGTAGGATAAAAGGGTATATTATTGAATCTACTTAGAAAAGAAAAAATGATATAAATATGATATGATAAAAGGTAGATTATTGAATCTACTTTTAGAAAGCAACTACCAATTTTAAATTTTATTTTTAATAAATTTTGTAATAAATTTTAAATTTATTACATTTGATTGGATTTTTGTTTATTGTATTCAAATTCAATATGTTGATACAAATTAGAGATTAATTTTGTTAGAAAATGCTGTACATATATTTCTATTATACAGTACAAGTAACAATGTAATGCAAATTTTTAGTCCTTGATAGTTACCAACTGTTTAGGAAAATACAGAAATGCAGGGTAGTAATTAGTCACCAATTATAATCTAACTTTTAGTCACTGAGATATGTTTTAAAGGTCAAAACCAGATATATTTTAGATAGGTCATCTTCAAAAACTTCAGAGATCTACAGAATATGACATTTAAGATGTTTTAATAACATAGCCTCTTTTTATAACCATTAGACATTTCTGCTCCTGGCAGAAATATTCTACTTCAGAGAAGATAAAGGGCATTGAAGAAACTCCACATAGAATTTACTTTTTTGAGTAATTATAATAATAAAAATATTTCACAGAGTCCACAGTTTCAAATATCTTTTGAAACTCTTAGAATACGGACTATGCCCTCAATGGACAAGTGGGGATGCCATCTGATCTAATTTGATCTGTTTTTCAACTCTGTGTTTTCTATGGTGTGAAATAAAAAAATCCCAACATTTAGGGAACAACAGTTGTGGTTCCATAGTAATCTAGATAAGAACATAAAAATAAGCACATTTACCTTTCTCATTGCTCTTTTCCTTAGTTGAGGAATTTTGGGAAATATTAATCAGTTTTCACTTACCTTTCAAAATAAATTCATGGCAAAGTCATATTTTTTTTTTTCAGAAGACAGGAGAAAAGGTCAAGTCCAGACATCATACTTATTGATGTTTTCCTTTTCTGCTGAAAGATAAAGTATTTATTTCTTTAGGAGAAAGCAAGAGATTACAACACACACAGTTCAAGGACACACAACACACCTACCCACTGAGACAGCCGAGAAATCAGGAGCAGTTATTTCTGGCTACAGCGTCTTTGGAAGGGAAAGGAAGCCAATACAGGTGACAGTGAAAACAATGGTGACAATGTCCACATTCCTAAGATTGTCATTTGTAATTCTCTGAAATTCTTGATTATGGTAATGGGCTGGCATTGGGAACCAATTAGCCCATTCCCTCTGACAGTAATTCCGGGCAAACGGTCCAGTGGCTCTGAACTCCATACTATAAACAGTAAGGCATTCTGTGTAAAGTAGCCATGCTGTACAAACCAATATGCCTTTCCCTCCGTATTCATATGGTAGTACTTAGACCCAGAAAGCTATTGAAAACTTCAGATAATGGTCTCTCTGAGAACACGGTCAGAAGCATCATTTTTCATTTATTACCTGATTTCCTTCTTCATACGGTTTGTGGGCTTGAGTATTGTAAGCACATATACTTCACTTATTTATCCCATCAGTAGATGCGGTTTGTAGGATGCCCAGTATTTACATGTCAGAAGTCTAATGAGTCACGGGCAATGTGAGAATGCCAAGTTGGGTGGTCTCAACTGACAGTACTCTTAGTATACTGGAATCCGCATGGCTGACACTCATCCCAGAGTGCTGAGGTCTAGCCTGGGTGCAGCATATCTATGACCAAAGGACTTAGTGTATTTAGGCCCTGGAGCTCACCTCTTTTCTAGAACCCTTCTATTTCTTCTATGAAGGCAAATAACTTTAGGGGACATGGCATAAGCTTTGGATGCATAGCATCTTTGCACTGCCTCCTACTGTAACCATCAGAAGGTTCCTAAAATGTCACCAAAGGGGGTCAAGTGGGACACCAAGATTTGGGACTGGGAAAGGGTTTATTTAAAATGTCATTATGCTGTGGAGACACAAACAGATAAAAAAAAAAAAACACCATGGTAGAGAATTTTAAGAGTATTCAGGGCCCACAGTTAGGGACAGACAACGTGGAAAGAACTCTGAAGAGAGAAAATATAGGCTTATGTGGCAGAAATGAGTTTTCTTTCATACCTTTCTGATATTAGGGATGTTTTGTTTTGCCCATGTCACAAGACCTCCAAACAAGACCACCACAGAGCCAGTATCCAATGCCAACACACTGGGGTTTATTCATTACAAGATAGCTAACTGGGACAGCAATCCAACACACCAACACAGCAGGCGGGGAAGAAAGGCTCCAAGTTCTCAGGGTAATGGGCTTTTAAATGGAAAATCTGCAAGCAGGGTAGCACAAGCCTTGGCATTTTGGGAATGGGTAAAGGTATACAACTTTTGAATTCATTGATTTGGATATAGGAAAATTTCAAAACAGTCAAAACAGTGGTTAATCAGGTACCTACAAGAACTTTTAAAGCAAACCAATGTTGTTTGAATACCCTGGTGATCACTTTGACCAGGACAGGCACGCTTTCTGGGGAATGTTTATGACTTTGCTGGGCTGCATTCACTAGTTAAGTGTGTCTACTTTCTCAAAATGGAGTGTGTTCTGTTCCTTTATATCTCCTTTTTTTTTTGTACCTATGAGAGTCCAATCATGGGTCTCAGTCTTGTTTTAAATTACCCAATTTTATCAAGGCTACCAGTTGATATTTGGTGACCATTAGCTGAATAATTTTAAAATTAGTATGAGGAGGGGACCCTTTATGGTGGAGAATAAGGTAGTCAGCCAGGGGGAGCTGTTAAACCATCCCTGGCTTGCCTCTTGTTCTCTTTTGTACTTTACTAGTCCTTTCCTCAGGGTGGCCTTGGATTCATTGATTAGCCCTGCATGGTCAACATAGACACAACATTCTTTATCCAGTGCTGCACATACCCCCCCCCCCACACACACACATACACACACCATGTAAGGAAGCTTTCTTTTGACAGGGCCTTTATAAATCATCTTTTGAGACTCTCAAAGCTTATGATTATATCCTTAGACCTCTATATATAATAATCTAACAAGCTGTCTATAGCCTTGTGGAAGGATCTGCAAGGGTCAGGGGGGTGGAGGCATCGGTTTCTGCCACAGGCTCCAGCTTGTGTGGCCAGCCTCTCTCAGCTACTCCACTCCCACTGCCTTCCTTCTGAAGAGTTATCCATCCTCTGTCACTCGCTTTTCTCTCACATTCAAGTTCTACATAAGCAGAACTGAAAGATTGTGAGGCACGTGTGCTCATGCCCAGGAAGTAGACTAAGGGAAAGTGGAAAAATCACCTGTGCCATCGCATCAGTCAGTGTGAACACAAATACAGGTAAACACAAACATCACAAACGACCAAAGGCACAGGAGAGTTCGACATAACAAGATCACAGAAAAAGTTTTGGCTCAGTTACGCCAAAAACCATCCATTTAGACTCAAGGCTCTCTCCGAGTCCTTGATCAAATGGACCTTGGGGGATTCCTCCACGGAGAGGTGAGACTCAAAGCCATGATCTCCCTCCAGGGGCAGGTGGGACTGGAACCCACTTTCTCCCTCCACAGGGTTCAGAATGTCTTCTGGGCCCTCATGGTCCTGACCCTTTAGAGCGTCCACTGATGTTTTCAGCAACACGAGTGGGAATCCAAGCCACTTTGCCTCTGATCTCGGCTGTTCCTGGACCACATCGCACATTCTGTTCACTTCAGAAAACAAAAGGGCCAACAAAGATAAATAACAAGATTTAACAGCAGAACAGAAACCCCTTGGTCCAGAGTCTGAGGGTCTTGGATATTCTGGACCAAGAACACCAACAAACCAGTATCCAATGCAAGCAAAATTGGGTTTATTGATTAAAGTTGTCTAACTCGTACAGCAATCCAACACAACAATGTAGTAGGTAGGGGAGAAAGGCCGCAAGTTCTCGGGGTAATAGCTTTTTAAAGGGAAAAACTGCAAGTAGGGTACTACAAGTCTTGGTGTTTGGGGCTTGGGTAAAAGTATAAAATTTTAAAATTCGTTGGACGAGGTATAGGGGAATTTTAAAACAGTCTAAACAGTGGTTAATTAGCTGCCTACAAGGATTCTGAATCAAGCAGATGTTGCTTGGGCACCCTAGTGGGTCGGCACACTTTCTTGGGAAGTTCATGACTTTGCTGGGCTGCGTTTACCCCCCTAATTAGGTCCTGTCTAAAATAGAGCACTTTCTCAAAGTGGAGTCTCTTCTGTTCCCTCAGTTTCACAGCACAGAACTGTATATTGGAGATGAGGAAGCGGTTGGTGAAATTGATATGTGCTCACGTTTGCCTCAGTTCTCTAGATGAGAGAACCTGGCACCTTGGAATCTCTTAGCTAGAGACTCGGAGCCAAAAATCTCACTTAAGTCCCAGGTGAAAACGGGAAGAGCTGCTGCGGATAGGCACTGGAGCCTGAGCGGCAGCTAGATTCTGGAATTACTTTGCTATTCTTTATATCTGAAATGGAGACAAAAATAGACGCCTTGACAGGAGTTCTAGGGGAGTGTGGACAGCAAAAGGAGAAAGGGTGAGCATCAGACACATGAAACTTTTTAAAGACTGATTTGTCTTTTTCTTATTATTTATTATTAGTTATTGATTGTACATGATCTCACTCAAAATTGATATAGAAATCTAAATAATTTAATATCTATTTGTCTCATGAACATCTATACAGTTAGAATAGACATTTGGAAGCTTTGAAACTTCATATTGGATTTCTAACTTTCACAACTGGATATATTTCTATTCACTTAACCACCATCGAAAATGAAAAATCCATGACAGAGTTTGAACTAGAAAATGACTTAGCCTTGTATCCTATTGATAACTCATGCCAATTACTACACCTGGTCCTTCCTCATCCTCTTTTACTCACTCTTTCTTTTCTCTTTCTTATATGCTATGTTGCACTCACACGTAAAATTGTATTTAAGTTTACTTGTGTATGATTGGATTCACATATGAGAGAGAACATGATTTTTTATTTTATGTTCTGACATTCTGTGACCTCACTTGTGTATTGTACATTCAAAATACATATTAGAGACAGATAATATTTAATATATGCAATGCATATATTTATATTTATTATATATAAAATAATATGTAATATATACTATACAAATGTATTACTATGCTATATAAGCTATATAATTTTATATGTCTGTTGCATCACATATATTAAACATAAAGTATATGTTTTATGTATATTAATATATATAATAAAATTTAAATATGCATTCCTCTGTTGATTGATACACCATTTGATTTTCTTTTCTACTCTATTGACTAAAGAAGCATTAAAGTAGGTGTAAATATTTATATAGTTAATTGTGGAGTTCTCTATGTATGTGCCAGGAGTGAAATAGCTAGCTTGGTCTTATGGAAATACTATTTTTGATGTTTGAGATGACTTCAAATTGGTTTCCACAGTGACTGCATTAAAATGCACCCCCTCCTAGAGCAAATAAGCATTCCTTTCTCTTGAGATCACCTCCAGCTTTTGTCCTCAGACTTTTTGATGATAACAATCTGATTGGCATGAGAGGGAAATACAGAAGTTTTGATTTGCCTCTCCTTGATGAATATTGAACAATTCTTAAAGTAGTCATTTGACATTTGTGTTCCTGTTTTGAAAACAGCTTTTTCAGTTTATTTGCCCAGTTGTTGATTGGCAGTTGTATTTCCTTAGTATTTAATTTTGTGTAATTTCTGGCTATTAGTTAACGGTGTGTATTATAGCTGGCAACAATTTTCGCCCTATTTATAGTCTCTATGTTTGCTCTGATTATTATTTCCAATACAGAACCTGATTTTCATCTGTGGATACATGAGGACAGTTTCTATGTTACTAGTGTTCTATTCAGAAAGAATTTTCCTACCAATATATCAAAGGGTAGCCTTTGTTTTCAACAATAAGTTGTATTTTTGCTTGTTTTAGTTTAATATATTCTATTCGTTTTGAATTAATTTTGTTCAAGGAGGAAAATATAAAACAAATTTCATTCTCCCACAGGAACAATACGGTTTGACCAGAACCATTTGTTGAATGGGCTATATTTGTTTCATTACGTGCTTTTATCTCTTTTTTCAAAGATTAATTGAGTAGAGCTTTGTCATTTTATTTTGGGGCTTTCTAATATATGTTATTGGTCTCTCTTTACCACTATAGCTCTAGAGCAGTGCTTCTCGAACTTCCTAAAGCTGTGACTTTTTAAATATATTTCCCCATGTTGTAGTGACACCCCAGTCATATAATTATTTTATTGCTAATTCAAAATTGTAAATTTGCTACTGTTACTAATCATAATGTAAACATCTGTGCTTTCCAGTGGTCTTGACAATCATCTGTGGAAGAGTCATTAATTCCTAAAGGGGTCACAACCCACACAGATTGAGAACGATGGTTCTATAGCATAATTTGAGATCAACTATTGATTTTTTTACTTTATTTTTATTCATTTTTTCTTTTACATACTGGCCACAGTTTCCCATCCCTCTTCTCCTCGTGTTCCCTTCCCGTTACTCCCATCTCCTCCTCCCCATCCACTTCTCTATCTTCATTAAGAAAGAGGCAGGCCTCCCATGGTCATTAACAGAGCATAGCATGGCACGTCAAGGTGAGGCAGCATCTAGCTCCTCTTCCTGCATCAAGGCAGGTCAAAGTAATCCAGAATGGGGTGTAGGTTCCCATAAGCCAGCTAAGAGCCAGGGACAGTTATTGTAATACATACATAAAGATTTTAATCATTAGGTATTAGATAATATGTGTTTTTTTGGTTCTCTTTGTTTTCTTTTATTGATTTTTCTAAACTGAAAGTATGTCATGGAAACTTTGATAGGTATTACATCAATTTTATTAATTAATATGGGTAGAGAAGCCATTTTCATAATATTAATGCTGCCAATTCAGAAGTATGAAATGTCTTTTCATTTTCTAGTATCTCCTTGTTGGTCTATTACAATATCTTGAAGGTTTTATTATAGATATCTTCTGATTCTTTGTTAATATAAATGGACAACAACGAGGACCCTCAGAGAGACATACATGGATCTAATCGACATGGGAAGTAGAAAAAGACAAGATCTCCTGAGTAAATTGGGAGCATGGGGACCTTGGGGGAGGGTTGAAAGGGGGAGCTGAGAGGCAGGAAGGGGAGCATAGAAAAATGTAGAGCTCAATGAAAATCAATAAAAAAGATATATATTTTTAAAAAATTAATTTTCAGCTTATTTTGAATGGAATATTTTCCTTTCTATGGGAGTATGTTCTCTCCACTACCATTTTGTCTACTGCTTAAAGTCTTAGTTATAGAAATTAGGAAAGAGAGACATAAAATGGCTACAACTAGGAAAGGAAATAATCAAACATGTTTCTATATTTGATTATTAATTCTGAGGCACAGTTTTTATCCATGTAGTTTCTGTTGTATTTCAGGCGTTCTTTGCCAGTACCCTAAGCAATTTTGGTTGTTGCAATTGGATAAGCATTCCTGGTCACTCTTGCATGAGTGGCAACTGTATAACACAGCAGTTTTTATGGCTGAAAATAATTACAATCTGCAAACCTTGCTTTAGAATGATAAGTTTATCTCAACTGATATTTCTGTAAAACTGTATTAGTGAATGAAACAGAAAATCTTTAAGTTCATTTTTCGGTGGTAAAGAAACTTGGAGAGGAAATGTTAATTTCACTTAGATTTCCACATCATAGTCCACCATTGAATGAAGAAGGGTCAGGAGCTCAAATAATTTTGGAACATGGTGGCAGGAACTAATACAAAGGCCATAGAGGAGGGCTTTCTTTTTCTTTCTTCTTCTCCTCCTCCTGCTTCTTCTACCTCTTCTACTATTACTACTACTACTCCTACTCCTTCCCTTTCTTCTTCTTCTGGTGAGCATATTGCCAGTTTACAATTTTAAGAGTAAGTCCATCAATATCACAGTGAGGAGCACAGAAGCACAAATGTAACATGGTTTTGGAGCAGTATCTTACACTCAAGTAGAAGACAGAGAGAAACAGTTAACTTTGAATGGTGTGGGCTTTTGAAACTTCAAAGAGCACACTAGATACACATCTTCTCCAATAAGACCATACTTCCTAATCCCAATCAGACAGTTCCATCTACTAAGAATCAATCATTTAAATATATTATTCTATTGAGGTCATTATCATTCAAAACACCGTATCCCAGAAATCCTGACTGTGCCCTTTTATTTACCACCTAAGACTTCTCTCCTCATCAGAATGATATTCCACTGCATGATTATATTATATTTGCTCTTCTACCATTAGGTATTTGGGCATCTTTCCAGTAATGAACAACTAAGAATTGTCTTGCTGTAAATAACTACACCTTTATGTGGATAGTTATGGGGGAATATATAAAGCATATTTTTGTGAGTATGTACTTAGATGTACAACTTTTAGGTCATGTTGTATACATGTACAACTTAAATTAATGTAGAAATAAATATTCTATATGTGCTCTATTTTGATGGTATACTTACCAGTCTTATCAATCAGCGGCTCTACATGATCATTAATATTTGATAGTGTCTTCTCATTTAATCCTTCTCATAGAATTGCAGAGTTAGACTGCAATAATTTTAAGATGTAATTCTGTGATGCTTTACATCTCTAAGCTCATTTTCATGAGTTTGTTCCTTATTTATGCATCATTATTCATAAAGAACATATCACTTCTCTTATTGATTTATAGGAGTTTGTTATGTATTTCAGGAACTACTGTTTTTGGCTTGTTCCTCGTGGCGTGCTAAGTCTGATTTAGTATAGTGCCCTGGACCACTTGTCAACTGGCAGCTGGGTCCACCAACATCAGTAACTCATCAAAAAAATGCACCACAATCTTGTACACAGACAGATATTATGGTGACACTTACTAAAATTGAGAGTTCTTCCCACATGACTCTAGCTTGTATCAAGGTGACATAAAACTAATCAGACCAGTATGTACTTAGGAGTTCCACACACTCATGCAAGGAGAGCTGCTGCAGCAACATGGACATCATTAAAATAAGCAGTTAAATATGGTGCCCTGGTTTCAGTTGACAAATGCTATTTTTAGAAATTTTCTTCACGTGTTGCATTGCTTCATTGCTTTTCTCCCTCGTGTCAAAACGACCACAACTTATGTTAATTCATTTTACAACTCCTCATCACAGCCCAGCGAGTGATAAACATGGGCTGTCATTATAATTAAGTCAGAGTATGCCTCTTAAGGAAGTTCCACTTAGAGACACCATTCCCGAAGGTAACTACAAGCTGATCATTAATTTTAGGGCCACTTCTGGGAACTCTTCTAGTTAGTATAAATCACGAAAATTGGTTTACAGCTGCACTTATATTCTTTAAGGTAACTTAGAAAGCCTTTCTGTACAGCTGATCAGCAAAATGTGTCGTTTTGCTTCTTAACATGCTTAATTTCTACTGATTACCATAGAGGAAGATGTCTATTGAGCTTCAGTATCAGAATATATAACTAATGCTATTTTTTAAAAAAAATATATGGTCTTAAAAGTAAGTAGGATTCATGCAATAGAAAATTCAAGAGCTTATGAATGATTATGAAGGATTATTCTGTGAGTCTCTCAGGGTGACATGAATAAGTGTCTATCAACCAAAATAGGGAACAATCAACCAAAGGAAGGGTACACCTAAAGTCCAATTCTATTAAACGATGCAATGAGCTCTATTTGCATCACACACAAGAAAGTAGGGTATGGGTTAGTTATAGAAGCAGAAATAACTCAAAGAGAGCTCTATCACCAAGTGCCACTAAAGCATGGGTAATAGCTCACAAAATCTAGAAATCTAGAACACACTGCATGACTTGCAGGTAGAGCACCAGTTTGGAGAGTATCATTTCCAGGTATTTCAGCTGGTCTAAGCCACTGTTCGATTTGTTTGAGAAGATCTCTGAGAGACTGGTAGTATATACATCTGCATGGGGAACAAAGTTCTAAAGATTCTGCCAAGTCTCAGGAACTTTCTGAAGATAATTTGTATTGTTTACTTTCTTCTATATATAGCATTTTCTGCAGGATTGGATATTTCACATCCACTTCTGACATTCTTTTGTTTCACCTACCTGTTAACACACTGACTTTTAACAAGCTTTCCTTCAAGATCGAAGTTTTTGTCTTGGAAGAAATCACTACACAGCAAGGCACTGTTTTTTTTTTCTTTGCTGATCCACAAATGTGAAATTATTTCCAAGTTCTTAATATTGACTAAATATCATAAATTAAAACTATGAACACATAATTTCAATTTCATGATTAATTATTAAGGGAACAGATTACATGTTTTTCATATTGGTGAGCACACAGAAGTATTAAGATTGAAATGTTGGCTAGAAAAAGAGAATTCTGTCCATCCTACAGTGTTTGGCTTATATAGCTTTTCATAAACCTGTTCATCTCTCTTATTTATATAATACTTTAGAGAGTGATAAACTAGTCAATGTCAAAATTCGGCATTGATATGGATCATTTCATGGAGAGCATCCTCTGAACTCACAGGTTCTTCTGTAGAGGGTCAAAGTACTGAATTAATGACTGTCAGTGCTAGATACAAATCTCAAAGGGTGTAAGAGAGCTCACTTTGGAGCCGAATATAAATGGCCATGACACAGGACACAGATTTGGGTCATCACAAATACCATATTCCCATGTTACGGTAACAGCGCGCGCATGCGAGTGTGCGTGTGTGTCTGTGTGTGTGTGTGTGTGTGTGTGTGCACGTGCGTGCATGCATTTTTCTTTATATGAAACAAACGATCTTTTTTCACTTTACACACCAATCCTCATTCCTACTCCCTCTCCTCCTCCCATTCCCTCAATCCTCCTCTCCACCCCACACCCAATCCTCTCCTCAGAGTGGGTAAGGCACATTGCTATGAGGAAGATCTAAGGCCCTCCCTACTAATATCTAGGCTGAGCTAGGTATCCATTTACAGAGAATGGGTTCACAAAAAGTCAGTACAGGCAGTAGAGATTAATCCTGGTGCCACTGCCAGTGGCCCAGCAGACTGCCCCATCATTTAGAGGGTCTAGTTCAGTCCTATGCTTATTCCTTCCCTGTCAGACTTGAGTTGGTGAACTCTTATTAACTCAAGTGAACTATTTTAGTGGGAGTCCCCATCATGGTTTTGACCTCTTTGCTCATATTCTCATTCTTCCTACTCTTCTACTGGACTTTGGAATTTAGCCAGTGCTCCACTGTGGTTCTCTCCTCTGTTTCAATAGGTTGCTGGATGAAGGGTCTATGGTGACATTTAAGAGATTCAGAGTAAGGGCAAGGCCAGTTCAGGCATCCTCTCCTCTTTAAAGCAACAGAATGAAGAATGCCATAAATCAAGACACTTGATTTATACATTGATTGAGATGTCTTAGAAGCAGGTTACAGCAAAGTGGGGAAACTTCTGTTATTGGTCCTAGATGCTGTCCAGCAACATTTCTAGGGTTTTGGTTGGTGAGAGCTCTCTGTGTGGTTTGCTAAGTTAACATATTTTTCTAACATTGGCACCTTTGGTTGTGAGGATGTTAGGTCAGACACAAAGTTGGGAAACAAATAGCTAATAAGAGGGGCTAAAAATAGCTCATAATTAATTTGGACCTGCAATATTGCAATGTCTTTATTGACATTGAATGTATAGTCAGTTATTCAGGCTTACAGAAGTTTTAGATGAAAACATAACTCCTTTCAAGAATCTTCCATTAATAGACACATGGTCAACCAGAGCACTAGACATGATTTATTATGAAAGAAACATTACTTCTGAGAATAAAACTGGAGAAGAGATCAGAAAGGGTCTATTGAACCAAAATCCCAAAGTCTTGGGAACCTTTATAAGTTCTCTTCTACACCTTTAGCTTTATCACACATTTGGAAATTTATTGATTTGGTTGACAAAGTTTTGTTACATATACTCTGCCTTCATGGGTGACATACTTTCCTCTGTCCTTTTTGTCCTGCTTTAGACTTGACACCTCTCTCCCCATTCCTTACTTTCTTACCAACATGTTATTTGGTAAAAGCAACTTGAATCGAATAAGAATAAAATTTAGTAAATATAGCCTGAGTAAAGCAAAGAAACTTTGGTATGTCATTATGTTCAGTTCATAATATTAATGAGTCACAGGGTGCTAACTTGGAATTCAAGTCATGATCAAAAGGTCAGAAACATCTTAGACCTCCTAAATATGACAGCTGAGTGTATGAAAAATCAGAAAATTAGGGTCCTAGCTCTCACTTTTAGAAAAGGCCAGAATCACATATATTTCTGAATTACAGATACTAGATTCTTCTGAGATATTGGAAGTGAATAGGTCTCAACATTATATTTTTTAATATTTAGAATTGATAATATAACAAACCAAAGTATTGGTGTATGATGACATCATTTGGGTGCCACAAGAAGACCATGGTTAGCCTCCCCAATGAGATAGAGCTACGAATTCTGAAGTCATATGTTCAGATCTTTCCACAGAGGAGCTTTGCTCCAAATTTGAATGAGGAGTTTCACCACTGAGCATATTTGGAACATTGGCATTCCAGATACCAATGTCTCATGCCACGTGAGTTGGAAATTGTGAAGTCCTGTCTGTTTTAGATTCAAGATCTCTGCATCATTTCCCTGAACATTGAGCACATCATCTCCCAATTCATGTTCAAGTTAAAATGCAAAAGCATGAAATGAAGCAGTTCTGACAAACTGCCAAAGGCCTGCAGCAGCTGCCTGTCCAGGTGGGATTTTATGGGGCTTAGGAAGCAGAAATGTCACTCAAGTGCCTGACACCATTGTCTTCTCCTAGCCGGAGGTGGGATCATTGATGGCTGAGTGGACATGATAGCTGCAATTAATGTGCTGGGCAGAAATGGGTCTTCCATAGGATTCATTAGTCACTTCTAAAAGTACAAACCTAAATACCAGCAAACAAATGGCTTCCCTTGGAGAGAGAAGTCAAACAGGACCATTCCTTTTTCAAGCTGATCATTCTAGGAACAGTGAGGTCCTATTTTATATGTGAACTGGGAAATGTTGAAATGCATAGAGTGTGAACTGTGATAACTATTCTTTTGATTATAACTGCTGTGTATATTTATATACACATACCCTATTAATATTGATATGTAATAAGTCATACAATACATTGTGTAACAAAATTAGCATGTACATTTTTCACTTTGAGATTTTTCTGTATATAAAAGAATCTTTTTGTCTTGGTGACTAATGTCATATGATACGTGATCATGGTTTACACGGCAAATATTTTATTTAAAGTTGAGTATGGGTGTAATTTTATTTAAGTTTCATTAAAGTAACAGAATACCAAAAATAATCTTTCATTGTCAATTGGTTTTAATGTGTACAATTGCTTATAAAGTACTGTAGACTTTAGATTTTATGAATGGTTTTATTCTTTATTATATTGAAATGAGTATTAAAATATTTCCCTAAAAATTTTGTTAGAGTATAGATCTACCCAAAGTAAAGACAGCTGCATTCAAATGTGATAGATGTTTTCTTCATTATTCCTATCCCTTACCTTTAAAAAGTTAAAGGTGCTTTTAAATAGTCAAAATGCTTCCTGAGGCAGAAGAAATTGCTATTGAGTATATAGTGCCTCTTGTGCAAGCATTAGAAACTGTGTTCATATTTCTAGCAGCCATGTAAAATGCAAGGAATGGGTGTAGATGGGAGGATACTGTGCCATGAAGTGACAAAGGAAAGTATTTGATATTTACATATTTACATAGGCCATTCACATGCATTCACCTGGGTGCACACACACATGTGTATGTGTATATATACATACACACACACACATACACACACATATATACATATATATATATCATCTAACAGTAATATTAAGGATATAAAAACAAAGGTAAAGCAAAGTACCATACATGTACTATATTTATATATAAAAATTTAAAGATAAAATATTTCTTAGTTAGAATTAAGTGTAATAGTAATTTGTGTAATTTTCTGTATTTTCTTCTGCAGTACTTTTAATTAGGACGGTGATATAGTATCAACTCCACATTTATCTGTAATATCTGGGTCAGTGTGTCTATATATCTATATCTATAATATATATATATATATATATATATATATATATATATATATATATACTATATGTTACCCAAGAGGATGTATGTATATACATACATACATCCTCTTGGGTAACATATAATATTTAAGTTATTTAAAATAAAATTTCTCTGTGCTTAAATAAGAGAATCATGTCCTATGTCCATCAACACATATATGGTAGTTCATTTGGAATATTGGCTTGCGAACAAGAAATCACTGTAGAACATCTCATTGACATTCAGTAGGGACATAGTGTTGACAGAATGTTGCAAGTACTGGAGTGGATGTAGGCCAAGAGAGTACATTACAAACAGTCTGATAGCTGTCCTAACATTTTAGAAAGCAAGCAATATGATCAAGTTGTTGAGATGACATCATAAAATCACTGGAAACCAAGATTGAGGCCTGTTTCAGAGATTCCCTTTTCATAACCTTGCTACTTTGATGAAAGGGTACAAGTTTATATAGAGAGTGCATATGTACTTGTCACCTCTTTGTTCACATGTGATTTTATATCCAGCTCAAGGACAAATGAACAAAGTTCCTCTGGAATTGAATTTCCGCAGCACATCATTTATTTGGCCACTTATCTGTATCTTGGTTTATAAACACCACATATTTACAGCAAGCTTTGACACATGTTTTCATACATCATCTTGACACCATGATGCCTGTGGATAAGCAGAAGAGTCAGCTTGCTGTGCTCACAGGCAGATTCGTCATCTCACTTTCCAGGAAGACCTTTCCCGTCAGTCCTCCTTTCACTCACTCGGAATTTGGAAATTGTCAATATGTTTTAAAATTTAATAACTTGTTAATGAGCTAAGCTCAAATTCATTATTAAACAATTACTATACACATATCTTTTTGGTGATATGTAGACAAGCCAAATGATCCAGGAAGTGTAGTTCTCATTATAAGTTAATTTATGAACTTTCAAGGAAGAATAATTCCAACTTTCCATGTCCCTCAAAAGCATACTCTTAGATACTATTTATAAAGATATTTGTTTGTATTTCAGCATGCTTGTTTCATTGAAGTTGCTCTTCTGAAAAAATTCTGTGACATTTAAATTGTAAAGATTCTACTTATATCTGTGTTCTATATGCATTGTAGTATTATGTTATTAAACTAATTCAATATCATTTAATGTAATGTATTATTCTGTAGTTGGTTACAATTACTCCACACTGTTTTCAAGTGTCAAACATTTCAAGACCACTCTTCAACAATTTAGTATCCAAAAGAAAATAGATATATGTACACATCAAGCGCCAATATAGTATGCATGATCTTACTAAAGTATAACTAGGAAAAATATAAAAAAAAATAAAGTAAGATAAAATTGAAAACCACTTTCATCCAAGATAATTCGATGGTACAGCATTTTACCAATGACTTCACGTGCATGTGTTACAGGGCATATGTGAACAAATATCTATTCACCCCAGTGATCACCCCAGTGAGGACACCAACTACACACTAAAGATATGGGTCTAATTTGGTCAAACAATGAGTTCTTACAGTTTTGATCAAAAAATTGGTGAGGAATACTTAGAGAAACGTGACTCAAGCAACTTCATCAACAAAATACGAACTTGCAAACCCTAAGAAAGTCCACCCAATCATAGGTACTACTCATAAAAGCTGAATCTGTTTATGTTCCTTGTCAACTTGAAGACAGCGCCAGAGTCTTAACCCTTTCTTAGCAGTTGTTTACTTCTTATTGAAACTCAGGGAAAGGTCCAGTGAGTATTGTTTATTGAGAGCTTTGTAATCCTGATGAGACTTTTCAATTGTTCCAGGAAAGAATATTTGTATTTAGAAGAAATGGCTACATGGAAAGATGCCTTCCTTTTTCCCTAGGAGCATCTATTATATCAGGAGACAATGTTATAGCATAACACACACACACACACACACACACACACACTCACACACTCACACACTTGTACAATCTACAATCTTAGTAAAGGGGATGGTGGCAATCCCACCTTATAAAGATGTGAGGATCTTTGAGTTTGAAGAAAAGAGTACTCAGTCATTTTTGTTAATGGATTCTAAAGAATTTATCAGGCAAATTTTTAAGATGATCACTAAGTAGTAGTATGAACTAACGCCAGAAAGGTCATAAGTACTGTCACACTAATTTAAGGGGAAAGAAATCATAGTTTTAGGCTAAAGTAGTGATGGTATGAAATTAAGGAGACAGAGAAAAGCATGAATTCTTTGCACAGGGATAAGGATATAAGATTAGCTTTATGTTTCCCACCATTCAGGTTTCTGGAGTTGTCTGGGGGATGCCACAGAAAAACTTTGAGAAAGCAGAGTGAGCAGGGCCATTGCATCCTCTGTTGTCTGACAGCAGGTTTCCCCCACATCTTTCATGTAAGCTCAACTCACTGAGAAGCACCCAGCTCTGTAAGTCGGTGGTGCCTTGACAGAAGACTGTTAGAAACACCTGCAACCTCCAAACTACAGTGCTTACTTCAGTTGTTTCCTCAAGACTGATCTAATTATATCCCATCCATATTTTATAAACAATCTTTCTATTTATAATTAATATATGAATTTATATACTACAATTATATATTTTCTCCTTATATAGCAATAAGAGTAAATTTTAAAAGGTTTTTTGTTCTTTTGTTTTTTATTTCTGGAAACCTCTTCCAACAGGTGGTTTAAGTAAAAAATTTAACTCCATTGTTTTTACCCAGTTGGTAACAATAAAGAACATTTCTCCACCAATCTTATTACCTTTAAAGTGTGGCTTGATGTACATATATTGAAAGTTTGAACTGTTCTAATACCCGTTTTCTATTAACAGCACAGTAAGAGATTGTCTATGTCTCAAGGTCATAGTAAAAGGTGCTTATTTGGTCTTCAGGATTTAGAGGGAAAAACCCTAGTGTGTCAGTTCTGATGGGGTAAAAGCCCAAGAGTTAGGTATTTAATCTTTCTAATGAACTTTGAATATTCTTTTTAAAATGCAGTGTTATTCCTCCAGGTCAGGCAAGGGGCCATTTACATCAGGAAAATCATAAAAAAGAAAGCTAAGAAGAGGTCTTTGTGCAGTCAAGTGGATTTAGAGCTGAGCTAAGCATAGAGTATGTAGCTTAAAGTTCACACAATTAACCTGTAATATAAATAAACAAAAAAGAGTCCAAAGTACCCAAACAAATTATAGTTTTAAGCACTAGTTTGAAGGTCTTAGTTCTTCATTGTCAACTATATAACTATACATAGTAATTACAATGTAGAAATTGTAATATAGAGATGGTGAATAAGTTGGTGTGATCTCAAGGATGAAGAACTTAAGGCAGAAGTCTATAGTGTGGATACATAAGAGCCTGTGATCAACGCAAATGCAGAGTTGGTTAAGGAAAAAGATGTGAGGATATATGGATTTTTCGGGCTGATAGCTTAGCTCTAGTTTCAGTGAAATACTTTATCTTTACCAGACTTTTTCTTTTTTTTGTTTTTTTTTTTTTTTTTAATGGGCCAGGCAGTGTTTATTTATTTTTTTCTTTTCTTTTTTATTTTTTTTATTTTTTTTTATTTTTTGTTTTTTTTTATTTTTTGTTTTTTATATTTAAAAATTTCCATCTCCTTCCCTCCTCCTACCCCCTCCCTCCGCTCCTCCTCCCCCTTCCCTCCCCTCCTTCTCCCCCTTCCCTCCCCTTCCCTCCACCCATACCTCCCCTCCCTCCCTCTCGAGGCCATTTTGAGCCACAAACCAGCTCCCAAATCATGACACAGAGTCTTATTAATAGCTTTGAATGCTCTGCCTACCTTAGGCACATTTGGCAAGCTCTTTTAATTTAAATTAACCTGTTTCTCTTTACTAACTTCGCCTTGGGGCTTATTGTCTTTCTCACTGTATATCTTACTGCACTGCTTCTCTACGTCTGTCTGGGTGATATCTTCTTGCCTACTTGCCCCAGGTTTGTCCTTCCTTCTCTTCTCCTTTTTCTCTCATTCTTCCTTTTTCTCCTGAGTCTAGATTTTTCCTATTTATTCTATCTGCCGGCCAGCTGATCTGTCTCTTCTCCTGCCTAGCTATTAGCTGTTCAGCTCTTGATTAGACCAATCAAGTGCCTCAGACACACACGGTGAAACAAATTCAACACATCTATACATAACTAAACAAATTAAATATAAACAAAAGTAGCACATCTTTGCTTAGTTAAAATAATATTCTACAATACCTCTCTAAGAAAATAAAAGAGAGATTAAGAGAACAAGAAACTTAACACCTTTATTTACCCTATGTGATGGGAAACACATTTCAGCCAATGGCCTTTAAGAGGCTGGACCAGGTTGGCATAACTTGGGTACCAAAAAGGTGGGTACCCGCCAATTGCTCTCTCTCTCTCCTCTCTCTCACCTGATGTTGGGTTCAGTTCCTGTTCTCAATTTTTACAGAGACTTGTGATCTGTAAATTTTTCCTAAATAAAGAATGCCTTAATTTTACTCAATTCTGAGCTAGTGTGGAATTATTTTATTCGTGTTCACCTTCATTTATGTTTGTACACATGCGTTCTCTTTATCCCACAACCTCTCCAGCATAAGCTGTCATCACTGTTTTGTTTATTTTGGCCATTCTTACAGGTGTAAGATGGAATCTCAGAAGTATTTTTTTTTTTTTTTGATTTGCATTTCTCTGATGACTAAGGATGTTGAGCATTCTTTAAGTGTCTTTCAGCCATTTTAGATTCCGTTACAGATTTGTGGAAGCTATGTGTGGTATAAGTGCACTTTGTATGCAGGCTTGCACATGTGTGCACAAACATAGAGAAAATTTGTAGAAAAAATAAGGACATCTTGAATTTTTCAGGAAAATGAATGGAGCTAGAAAACATCATTTTGAGTGAGGTAACCCAGACCCAGAAAGACAATTATCACATGTACTCACTCATAAATGGTTTTTAAAAATAAAGCGAAGAAAAGTATTCTTCTACAAATTATAATCCCAAAGAACCTAGACCACCATGAGGACCCTAACAGAGACATAGATAGATCTAATCTACATGGGAAGTAGAAAAGGACAAGATCTCCTGAGTAATTGGGAGCATGGGGACCTTGGGAAAGGGTTGAAAGGGAGGAGAGAGGCATGGATGGGAGCAGAGAAAAATGTGGAGCACAATAAAAATCAATAAAATAAAATAAAAAGAAAGCTAACATGAAGAAAAAAGCTTAGGAACACATACACAGACACACACACACACATAGAGGCACATAACAATTAATGAAAAAGAACATGAATTTGAATAATATCTAAAAGGAATATGTGAAAGAATGGAGGAGAGAGAAGGGAAACATAAAATTATAATCTCAAAATATAAAGAAAATTTATTTTAAAAACATGTTACTTAGGTATGATACACAATATCTTAGGGAACAAAGAAGTATGCAGGCAGAAAATTCAGTATTACTTATAATTATTCATTTATGGTAGTGAATGTATAATACATTAATACATATTTACTTCTCTGTATTTCAGTAACTATTAGACACTGGATTTTAATGCTTGGCACATGGGAAGATCTCAAGGAGACAATGCTAATATTACAAAGAAGACCAATCACAGCACATAGCAGCTGGTGGCATCGATGGGCCTCATGCTGTGTTTTACCTACTATTTTGCCCTTTAGCGTTGCCATATTCACATGCTTATACAGTACTCACCATTCAGGCATCAGAGGTCTTGATAACATTATGGTCTTTGTTGCTGTTGTTGCTGCAATCCAAGAGAATACATCATCACAGAAGGTTGAGATTACTCCTCCACAGTCAGTATATGGGTCAGAAAGAGGTGAACATAGAGTGAGCAGAAACAAAACTGCTGCTTAGCAAACCAAGGCAGTGCATTTTCATACCAGCTCTTCAAAGGTAGTGTTTGTTATTGCACTGGAAAGTGGCTGATGACTTAGTAAGGAAGAGTCCTGCATTCAGAAACATCTAGAGAGTTATCATGTTCTGTTTTATCTTACAAAAGTCACAGAGCACTTGACTAAGGCTTACTTATGTTTCCTAATTTATAATTTTGCGTAAGAACTTAATTTGACAGTTACATACTAGAGTTAGCCTTTTCTATTCACAGTGTTTCAAAGACTTTTATCTCAAGAAAAGGATATTTATTTCAGGATTCAATGCTTCAAATTGATGGATAATATGTTGAAAGATAAATAAATGTTGTTTTGCAAAAGCATCCAGTGTTTGACATACTAATGGTAGAATAGGAGACATAGGCATACAGTTACATGTACTTGTATATGGTTACATGGTAAAGTGACATTAAGCACGTGTAAATAACCACAATAATATGGAAGAAGCATTAAAGTGCCCTAGTTTTATATACTTATAAAATAAATATTCTTAAAGAAATTTAGGAAAGCATTACCTAATAATAAATTTTTAAAATTCATTAATATTTTATGATCACTTTACTTCTAATTAATATTTTTATTACATAATACTTTCTTAGAATCCCAAGTTTAGCATTAAATGTAAGGGAAGATATTTTTATCTAGGGGCAGGGATTAACTGGATTTGTGTTCATTTCCAAGATGTCGTGGAATCTTTTACTGGTCCCTTTGTTTTACTCTCTCTTCATCTTTTTGTCTCTCCTTTTTTTTTTTATTTCACTTTCTCTGATCACCCCTTATGTCCCTGAAACCAGTGTGGTATGTGTTTTCTTTATTAGATTGGGATAGCCTAGAAGTTCTCACATTAGATGACACATCTCTTGAAGAAAGTAGATGACTGTTTCCAATCTCCCTCAAAATTCGCTGTTACTGCAGTTTGTGAATCCAGGAGACTTTGATTCTGTCTGAAGAAAGAATGAGAGCATCAGTCTACTTAATGTTGCATAAAACTATTTTGGACTGTACACTTCTTAATTGTTTGAACATATTTGAGCTCAAAGAAAAGACCAAAAGATGTTTTTTCCCTTATATACATTAATATACATTAATAAGTTCCAATAAAATCTGAATTAGCAAAGACTAAATGTGCTAAAATTAAAACCATAAAAATCTGAATGTATCATATGCTTTATAAATACCCAGAAGCATACAGACATACATATATACATACAGATAGATAGATAGATAGATAGATGATAGATAGATAGATATATAGATAGATGATTGATAGATAGATACATAGATAGATAAAGATGAAAATGCAATATGAATAATATATAATTAATAGAAGATAGATTTTAGATGGATGGATAGATAAATAGATAGCAGATAGATAGATGATAGATAGATAGATAGATAGATAGATAGATAGATAGATAGATAGATAGATAGAACCATAAATCACTAACAATGGATATGAATTTAGTAGAAATACTTTCTAAACCGATTGTAGCTTCTTTGTCTCTGGACCCTTTTTCAACTGTTTGGTACTGACAAGCTCTACAACAATCCTATAAGAAAACCTGTGTTTCTGTTGTTCACCACTGAAATGTCATCATATGATGCATGACATTATGTTAATCTAAGTGAGGAATCACCTGATAGCTCCTCTAAACTTGAGTCTGAAATGTCTTATTAAATTTTATCATCCTCTTCTAAGTGCCTTGATTATCTTTATTTCCCAAAGGTCTTAAACTATGCTTATTACCTTTAGGTTTTCTGACTATGCCTAATTTGAATTCATCACCAAACCTGTACTTCAACATAGGCATAGTGATTATGCTTTGATCTATTTTATTTATTGAGTTGTCAATAGGAAGTTTCTTTAATGAATTATTTACATACCTATAAAGCATTAAAACTAATCACATACTTTTAACTTAGAGAAACAGAATTCTTGATGAATTCAATAATTTATTGCAAGTCAGGCAATGGTCCTTTAAGAAATAGGTAGAGTCAATTCTGTGGGTGCTGGGCTTTCTTCAGAACTATTGTGTTTCCGTGCTTAGGAATAGTGTCACTAGGAGGAAATGACAGAAGAGAACCAATAAAAAATGAGGACAAACTAAACTGTTTCTTCTAAATCCATTCAGGTAACTAGTGAGGTTTGAGGAGCTCTTACAGCACTATAGCTTGCTCAGCAGATACATCCAGCAATGAAATGTGCGGAGTACCGAGTAGTTGCTTAGAGTTTCAAACAGCATCTTGAATTTTCTGCATTTCATTGTTTAACAGTTGTGTTAATGATATTCTTATTCAATATTTCTTTCACCCTTTGAGTTTCCATTACTGAGAGAAATAATACAGTTGGATAATCCATAATCTATGCTTATTTTCTAATATTTAAACATGCTGGTCCTTCGCTAGTACAGATTACCATAAGTGTTCACATAGCACAAGAACTTTGTACGTGTAACAACTTTTATCTATTCTAACATTGGGGATTATTGGTTCTGGGTTTTAGCTTTCTCATGTTAACGCTGATTTATTCACACTGGAGACTTTGTAAACTTGAAATCATCAAGAAAGTTCAGAGTCAGGAGGAGTCAGCATACTATAGATCTGTCAGTGTTAGATGGAGAGTTTTATATATATGCTCCCCAGTAGTGAGATTAAATCAAGCCTTAATTCAGCAGAAATTCAGAATTAGAAGTTAGCAAGATTAGAGTTCAAATACATATTTTTGACCTTTAGAAGGCAAGCTTTGAAAACATGTGGAATGTCCTAGAAATACCTTCCCTTTAGATAATGATTTCTACTTTGCTGTCATTTTGTTATTTGGAACTACTGTGTAACAATAATGTATATAATATCTGTTCTCTATCTATTAGAGCTATCCACACAAAAAGCAAACTGTTGTTCTCATACTGTACACAGGACAGGTCTTATAAATAATACCCTCTTAATATATGAACACAGAGATTTTGCCTTGAGAGCATATGAAATGTTCACACATGACCACATACACAAATAATCAGCAGATAGACCCAGGGCAGGTCTATAATAGGGGCTGCCTGTAATTCTACAAGAATAGAGACATTTGGAGTGTGTTTGAGTATAAAATAATGCTTTTCCATTATTTTCCTTCTGAATTTCACTATTCCTTTTACTAGGGCAAACTGATGTAGTTTGTCCATCAAATTTCCCAGGAAACTGACCGCTGTCCATGTTTTAACTGAAAGGTAACCTTATGAACATACTCTCAGGGTACCTTCATAGCTTATAGTGTTCCCTGGTTCATAGGCTCTCCTCTGCAGAGTCTCTAAGTACAGAGTTGAGCATTCAGTGATGGAAAGAGTTGTGCAGGGGATCAGAGCATGGGAGTCTCTCTGCTTGCCATGCAAGCTTACATTAATCTCTTCTGGTTGGGCATCTATGTGTTTCTTTATACTAGGCACCTCTCCTTTTGCTTACCTTCAGGATTCTGTGGTATGAGTTGGATTTCATTTTTATATGTATCTATGCATCCTTAACAGATATTTCAGGGAATAATGTTCTTCTGTGGCATTGCTCTAGTTCATGTATATTAGGCAAATTCTGTTTACTCTACTTGGTGAATTATGAATTTCCTGTTTGGTTTCATGGTTATATTTCTGGATTTTGTAAAGAGGAGTACAGATATGCAATCATATGAAGTAATATGTTTAATAGGAAATATTTCAGACTACCAAAAATACAAAATATTAAAAGAACATTGATAATACTCTTTTATGTTTTTAACATATATTACACACATATATATGTCCACAAAGTACTAATTTATTTATAGAAATATAGATAGATAGATAGATAGATGATAGATAGATAGATAGATAGATGATAGATAGATAGATAGATAGATAGATATAGTAACACTCATAAATGTTTGAACATTGCCATTTAAAATACTAGATGTTGACCTCATTATGCTCCACTAGTTTATCAGTGCCATTGTGGTTGTATGTTGTGCTTATAGTGTGAATGTAAGAGATTCAGGACAGACATATGTATTTTAATAAAAATGCCACTATATTCTATAGGCTTACATATACAAAAATATGCACTTTAATGTATGCATTAATTTTCAGTTGACATTAACATCTCCTTCTTACTGGAATTATATGTTTTGCAGATACACATTATATGGGTTCCATTAAAAACACTCAATAATTGTTTTTATGGATATGGTAGCCATAATGGACATTTAGATCAAAGTGATGCAAAATTAACCTAACTGCTTGCTTCTCATTTATTTTTAGATATCATAGTCTCTTACTAACAAATTTACAGATTATAAAAATTGAGAGGGATAACACAGACAAAAATTGAAGATAAACACTAAAAAGCATCATAGAATCTAGAATACCTCTTTTTGCCTTCCTCCATTTAGAAGTCTGACTTCTCCAAACTATGTTCTTATAGTATATTATAATTACACATGAAAATTACTTTTGCTACAACTATTTTTCTTCATTACATTATGAGCAATAGTTTTCAGAGTATGTGAATTAGGTCATGTGGAAAAGCAAGGAAAGACATATTTTAAGATTTAGAAAAAAGTTTTCTTCAAATAACTCATATAAAGCCATATATGCAATAGGTAGATAGAAAGATTGATAGATAGATAGATGAATAATACTGCTAAATAAGTGAATTATGTAATAAATGATAACATCCCAAAGAAATAGGTTTTGCTTAAATTAATGACACCTTTTCCCCTCTCTCCTTTCTTTACTTTCTTTATTTTATTTTTATTCATTCATTTATTTTTCTTATTTCTTTGAGCCAGGCTTTCTCGTGTAGTCTTGGCTGCCCTGAAACTTGCTCTGTAGAACAGATTGACCTTGAACTCACAGAAATCACCCTTCTCTGCCACCCAAGTACTTTGAATTTTGTAATTTCTATGTAATTTCGAATTTTCTATGAAACTGTGTTTTTATTCTCATCCTGGGTGTTAAGTTTTAAGATGGTTTAAGAAATCCAACTAGCAATATCTGAAAAAGTTCAGTCCCAAACAAATATAGCTGTTGCCATCTCTTGAATTTAAATTTTACTTTAATGTCCAAATTTAGGGATCAGCACTTTAGTGTGGCAGATATTTTCAGTGGACAGAATTCCTACAGAGAAATAATACTCTCCAGTAAAATATTAGACATCTTTAAACTCTACCCTTCCAAAATACTGGAAAACAATATATTTAATGGACTTTAAGATAGTTTCTTACCTATTCCTTCAAATGAGTCCATACAAAATTATTTTAAGCTGATATAGATGTTTGGAGTATGAAAAGGGAAAATTGGGGCAAAATGAAAGCATATATACTCATATAATTATGTTCTGAATGTTCCCTTTTATTTCAATTCCACTTCCTGGAAATAGATAAATTATTTTGAAAATGATAGCTATATAATAATTTCATTCCTCTGAGACAGATCCTTCAATAGAAAATTATTGTTCCATGGCATGAGTTTTTCTTAAAACTGTTATAAGTTCCATCTTCAACTTAATAATTTTGAGCAGTTTGAAATAGAAATGACAAAATTCTATAGCAAAATTGTCAGTTATGGCAATAGATGGAAAACTCAGAGTCTAACAGCTTCATTTCATTCTGCTCGTGTTTGCGTTCCTTTTTTCTCTTTGAGTTGTCCTGGTGTGCAGTTTCTAGTACTTCCCTCAGGAGACAAGTTTGACAGGAAATAGACTCCAAGTCTACATAGGTCCCTTTCATGCTGACCTCTTGTTACGGTTACATCCTAGAGAAGAATGATGCTTTTGCAACAGAGAGCACATTTCTCCAGTTACCATTAATAAGTTGGTACTGAGATAATATTGCCAATCTCTCTAATATCTTTCCTGGATTTCAGGAGACAGTGATAGTTAATGTCATTTGCTAAGTTCATGAGGCCACTGAATGTCTAAAAATTCAATGAAACATTATTTTTAGTGTCTGTTTAGTGTCATGATATATTTAGATAAGATTAATATTTGAATTAGTTGGTTGAAAGGAGACTTTTCTTCTACTGTGAACCTGACTCTTCATATCTTAGGTAGACTTGAAAAGAACAGGAAACTCATGCTTGCAAAAGACAGACTTTTTCTGATGTGACAGTCTTAAACCAAAGTATTGCTTTTTCTTTTCTATCTGTGGGCAGAAAATGATACATGAAGCCTTTCTCACAGTGGAGCTCACTGATGTTCAGATGGTGACTACATCATGAGAATGCCTGAATTTCAGACAGAGACTAGGAGCACCACACACATCTTTGATGTTTCAACTCAGAGAGTTCCAGAGGTTTAACAGGTCATTTGGTTGGTTGAAACATGAACCAAAAAATTACCAATAGTGAGAAAATTATATAAGTCCAAGGGATCGTGTTTTATGTAAATGATTTAGGGCAATTGCATAGGGACTGTTCATTTATAACTTCATTAAAGAGCATCTATCAGTTGTTTAACTGTATACACTGTGGCATTTTTATAAATACATACAATGGATGTTCACCACACAAAAGACAATACAAAGCCATATTTTTTCTACCCACCTATTATTATACCTTGATTATTCCCAAATTACATCTTCTCAACTTTCATGTCTTTCTTCAAACTCTAGATTTCACATTTGCCATTAAATTTAGTTAGCTGCACAGAGAGTGTCTGCAAAGTGTAACCTCATGACTGTGAAAAAAAAATTCATGGGGTGATCCCTGATATCCTTGAATAGTTCTACTGAAGTCATTGAATTGCGAAACTTCATTGAAATGAATGACAAAATTAGACTCCGAAGTATCAGGGACCATCTAGAGGCATCAGTACTTGAAGGCAAAGGTGTATGGTTAACATAATGTGTTGCATGCAAGAAGCAGTTGTCAGAATGTTAGATCTTTCACTGAGGGATGACTGACTGACTCATAATGTTTCTACAAAGAAAACACATATTCTTGTAAATTCAACATTAAATTCCCTAAGTAGAGGGTACTTATGGCATCTCTCAAGAGACTAAAGGCTAAAGAGATCAAAACCATAATCCAGGGTTTGGAAGATGCAGGCTTAAAGATTCCCAGCACACTCTCAATAGCTTGCCTTTCTAGTCCACGACTCATAAAGGATTACCACCATATTAGCGAAATGATTACTTCAAAGGCAGCTGCTTTGGCATATGTGTTTTCAGCACATGAGCAAATAAACACTGTCCATAGGAATTGACATGTAGATATTGATGCGCCAAATATGTTTTTCTTTATACTAATTTTAACAGACAATCAAAAATATTCCACTTAAAGCTCTCAATGCCAAAAACACACTGTCAGTGTGTCCTCTTAGGATCATATCTAATGTTTCTTTTTTGTTCTGTTTTTAAATATTTTATTTATTATGTACATAGTGTTCTGCTTCTATGTATGCCTGCATGCCAGAAGAGGGCACCAGATCTCATTGTAGATGGTTGTGAGCCATCATGTGGTTGCTGGGAATTTAACTCAGGACCTCTGGAAGAACAGTCAGTGTTCTTAACCTCTGAGCCATCTCTCCAGCCCCCATATCTAATGTTTAAGGCACTATATTGCAATTTGATTTCCAAAGAAATTTCATTACCTGTTTATATACACTAAATAAAATTGTCCTATTTTCATATTGGATTACTTCTTAATATTAATACTCTAGGTCAATACTGGATTTTTCAGACTTTATATAATTCCGAAAGTGACTTTTTAAAGTGACTTATTTTTTTGGGGGGTGGGGGGGTAGATGGTACCTAGAACAAGAGGCTAAAACAGAGAGTACAAGGAAATGTGGAAGAAATAGATGGTGGAAATGCTAGAACTAAGGGCCATTTTAGAGACTGTATAGAAATCTAATCTACTAGAAGCTTCCTGAAATATATACATATATGAAGTTCATCTAAATGAAATCACCAAATAACAGTGAGACATAGTCCTAGTTGTATATCCATTGCCACTAAATGAAGATCACAATACTGGGAATGTGTTATAAACTTAAATTGTTGACAAGAGCCTCGTGAGAATTCTCAAGCAATCCCAGCTATAGCCAAAACTATTTGTGTCTCTCCACAAAGTGAGCTTAAGGCACTGTTTATGAAGACAACCCCTACATAAATAATTTCATGCTTGCAGAGAAATTGCTCATAATTTTCTGACCCCTTTATGTAACATTTTTAAGGGATCTTATATCTGCTGATTTAATGAACAAGGATAAGCTTCACAAGTTAGGTTGTTTCATTAAGTGAATGATTTAACAGTGTGTCATTGCCTTCTCTATATACTTTAACTGATCATGGTCGTGTGATTGTTGTGACTCATGTCATATGAGAGATGATGTGGTTGTGAGATTCGAAAGTCTTTTTATGTTACAATTTAGTTTATTTTAGTCTGACACTAGAAGATCTGTGTATTTCCTTGATTTACATTGTAATTCTATGCTTCTGATTTTAATGAGTACAAATAAACTGTATATTGATAGCAAGTAGAGAAAATTATATGTGTCATATGCGTATATCAGAGATGTACACATTTGTGTGGTGACTGGTGAATATACTTAGTACTTGGTCATTTAAAATTTAGTAGAGAATTTTAGACATGAGATAGATCTTAGATAGAGAAGATGCACAATCCAATGTTTCATTGTATAAGAGGTTATATTAGACTTAGAAATTAAATAAATTTAATAATGGTTGAATTAGAAATTGAGATGAGTCTTAAAGGATAGATAACATATAACATCAATTGCTAAACATTATAAATAAATTATAACATTATAAATAAATAAGACATTTCAGGTAATAGAAATAGTGTGAATGCCATTTTAAAATGAACCACAATGATCTACTTTGTCCTAGAATATTAGTTATAGATGTGTTATGTTTGTTTATGCTGTGTAACATTTGTTTAATGATTAAAAAATGTATTGCCTTATTTTATGCTGTATTTTTTAACTCTGTGAAACTGTGTGATTTTGCCTGTCTAAAACACCTGATTGGTCTGAAAAAGAGCTGAATGGCCAATAGCAAGACAGAAGAAAGAATAAGCAGGGCTGGGGGATGACAGAAAAATAAAAAAAGAGGAGAAATTTGGGGGTGGATCAAGGAGTGAGAAAAGAAAAGGTCAATAACCCAGCCACACAGCCAGACACAGAATATCAAGAAAGAAAAGACACACAGAAATAGAGAATGGTAAAATTCCAGAGACAAAGATAGATAGATGGAATAATTTAAGTTAAGAAAAGCCTGGTTGAAACAAGTCAAGCTAAAACTGGCCATTCATAAGTAAGAATAAGCCTCCTTGTGACTTATTTGAGAGCTGGTTGGCAGGCCTTCCAAAGAATAAAAGCCAAAAAGCCAAAGAGTAAGAGCAATAAACATCAAACTACACTATTTCAACTGGACATTCTATCTGACATAAAATCATTCAAACAGTGTATGTATTTTCTTCAGGATATTATTATATCACTAATGCAAGTTCATATGCCACACAAAAGTAGATGTAAGTATGGAAAGGGAATATTCGCTAATGGGGCTTAATAGACACTAACAAATTTTAAGAAAAAGGGGGATAAGAAAATTGTATTCCTAAAAATTTTACTTTGATTAAAATTTATAAGTGTAATAAAGAAAGGATGCTAACAAAATCTGTAATGCAATAGAGATGTACGGGGCCTAAGCAGCAGGTGATTAAAGACAAAGTATGAAAAGGAGACTCGGGTAAAGCCCATGATGTCTGACATTTGGGAAATAAGCTGGAAGTGAAATGAGCAAGAGGGAAAGAGAAAACTAAGCCATGGTTGGGGACTAGTTGCTTTCCTTAGTAGTGTGCAAAGAATGATTTTATGATAGACTCTGTCACACTTTAATTGCCTCTGTAACATTCAGAAGATGACAGACAGAAAATATAATCTGGGAAGTAGAGAATGGGGAAATTATAAAGCCATGAAAGTACCCCTGGAAAGAATATTTAAAATTTTCCATATATGCGTTGACATTTCCATAAAAGAATTCAGAAGTTGTGATAGTATCACTTAGGTAGTCTTCAAAAGGAAGAAGAAAAATGAATCCAAGAAAGAGGATTCAGGAAGGGAATTATGAATATGAATTTTAAGGGCAGAAGGAGTTGTCTTCAGAATTGCAGAAAACCCTTGACAGATGAATCTAGCTGAAAAGTAATGGGAGATCTTAAAGTGCACAGCAGCTGGTAAAGTTGATTAGCTATATTCACTACTTTTCCAAGAGTTTTGCAATAAAAAGGGGTTGGATTAGAGTAAATTCTGCAACTGGGAAATTATTAGTACAATCGTTTTGGGAAAAGCCTGTACAGGTTTATAGGGTAACGAGTGGAGAGCAATAATTATAGATTCTGTAGGTAGTGATTTAACAATCTGTATTTCCTTTAGTCAGTTTTTAGTCATGTTGCTAAAATAATTTTAAAGTGAGCACAGAAGGAACCTCATGGGCCATTTCACTAGAAGTTAAGAAGGGAGTAAAAGGCAGATAGTTATCAATCTTGACAGCTGCTGGGAAGTATGATATAGGTAAAAGCAATAAAGATATGGGAAGATATTTGTATCTTTTGATCTAGGGTCAGAGTTAAGAGTTATGCAATAGAAGTTGGCAAGAAATCTGCAAAGTCATCAGGGAGTTTCTTTGGAGAGAATGAGAATGTCCAAAGTTGGTAAGTGTGCTTAGGCGTTGGGTTAATTTATGAAGTGGTATAAAGTGGAAACACATAAAGTTATCATTTCAGAAAGGAAAAGAGGTTAGCAATGGTTTGTATTTAAGTGTATAGAGCAGAGTGCTTCTGGAGGATTTAAGTGTGTTGTCTCATTAAAGTAAAAATGATTACTTCAACCATTTTAACATGGCTCTACGTCTTTCAACTGTCCTTAGGACTGTTCCTCTGGCAAGGAATTGGACAGACCCAGATGGAGTAATTCTTAAGAGATGGTACAACAGCTTATGAAATCTTAGACAACTTAAAATGTGAGTCTCTACTCAGGTCTTGAGGTAGAACTCTGATTTAATAATTTTGGCCAAGAGAAAGTAGATTTCCATTAATAGAACTCAACAAAGTCATGATGCCTCCACCTACCTGCCTTTCAGGTAACTGTAATGGGGCCCTTTAAGTTCTTGCTAGAATGAAAACATTAAGTGTGGCCCAAAGGAGGTTATAAGAGAGGGATCCATCCACATTGGCTTCCAGATTGTTATTGCTTATCTGGCTTAGCTACCCTCAAAGTGCCAAAAATTGAACAAAGAATTTTGTCTGTGCTGTGGTAGTGAAATTGAGGACAAAATCCATGTAAAATAAGGCATAAATACAAGAAATGAAGCAACACAAGTGATTTGAGGGTAAGAACTTGTGAAATGAAAATAGTCTGTGTTAGATGTGCTTACTTGGTGCATTGAAGATAGCTCCAGCTCCAGAGCTTTTATTGACGGCAGAGAAAACAATCTGAATTTCAGAAAGAACACAGATGGAATGTGGAAAAATTTGACTTATGATGTGTGCTCAGTAGAAATTACTGTGTCTGAAGTAATAAATAGTTCTAAAAGATAAGCTTGAATACACCAGAGTAATAGTAGAAAGCCTACACACCTGAGTTATATTAAAAAGAAAAACAGTTCAATTTTGCATGAATAATTGATGATCTGAATTAATTCACCATCAGTGAGAAGATGGACATTGTGTATTCAGGCTGAACTTCAGGTTATTAATATATAACCTAAGTTTCACCACCACTTAGATAATGGGCTAAAGGATTTATACATATAATCATTATATATATATATATATATATATATATATATATATATATATATATATATATATTGCTTCTGTAATATTATAACACATACTGGCTATTTTTCTTGTCATGGTCAATCAGCAGAAGACATCAGAGGGACCTAGAATTAAGGTCCCTTAATGATGATAGAAAAAGACACAAGACTCTGGGTTCATTTCAGAAATGAATAATTTTTATTTCTTTTGTACTGTTCCTGTTTATCTAGCTTCTAGAGAGAGCATTGCAAGCAGAACTTAAACAAACAGTATCTTTTAGCATCCTATCGAGTTCTTCCTTTCAGCACTTTCTGGCCTTTGCATCCTTTACTGTCCTGGAGAGCATTCCTTGAAGGCTTTCTCCTGTGCCTGCAGTTTTCTTTAGTCACAGGGTCAAACCTGGGTCAGAGCTTGAACTTGAAGAAGCAAGCGATTGATGGTCATTTGTATCCCAACAACTTTCACATGGTCCTCTCTTCCAGACAGCTCACTTGTGAATTTTAGTGTATAAGATAATTGATATCAGGGATAATTTCAGGGGTCTTAATATTGTCATCAATGTTTTAGTCTCCTTGTTGTAGTTGTGACACACTGTAATTAAAAGCAGTGTGGGGTAAGAAAAAAAACCAGCTGTGTAGAAACCTGAGCAGGAACTCAAGCAGAGGTTTGGAGTGGGAACTGTCAGGAATTGTTTCTTGCTTCCTTACAGGTTCATGTTTAGTAACTTTTCGTATCTGCCTAGGACCACCTGCCTAAAGAATAGTGCTTCACACAGTGAAGTGGGGACTCCCTACATCAACTACCACGGAACACAGCCCCCATGCACACCCACTAGCCAATCTAATTTGGACAGTATTCTAATCTAAACTGTCCTTCTTGGGTTACTTTGGACTTTTAAGTTGACAGTTAAGGACACTATTACCCCTTGTCAACTTTATATATAAACCTACCACTTAAGCCATAAGAACTCATTCTTTGTCTCCTTGATCATCTGCTGTGTATGTTTGTATCATAATATAAATATTGGAAAATTCTATGGTCTTAGAAAAAACCAACAGTGGTAGACAGAAGAAAATTTCTCGATTGGTGATGCAGAGTAGGAATACTATCAGCAGATAATATGTACCTCATATCAGGGGAAAGTAAGGTATTGAAGTGAATTTTGTCTTTTTTGCCATATCAAATGCTAAATGATAGAATGGAAATGTTAAATTTAGTTTAAAGGTCATGCCTTGCATACACATGTCAGTCAATTCATGATACTCTATTACTGTGTTTCAGCTTTTATATTTTAGTGTATCACTTAAAATTCAATATGATATTTAGATTCTAATTTTATGTACCTTTGTGGTTGTATGATTCTTAGAATATAGATTATTATTACTTTATAAATGTTCCTGAAACATGGTAAAATTACACCGAGAAATGTCTTTGGATTTTTATAGCCAAAAATGGAACCAACAAACAAAAAGGATTTGGGTTGCATTTCTAGGTAAATCCATCATTGCAAGAAATCAAAGCATAAACAAAAGCAAGAATCTAGAAAGGAAAATGTGGAAGAATGTTGCTTATTGGCTCATGCTTAATCTACCCACATGCTTAATCTACCTTCTTATACAACCCAGGATCACCAGCTGAGTGATGGTACCAACCATTTTGGGCTGAGTCAAGACAACTTCCCACAGAAATACCATCTAATCTGGGCAATCCCTCAACTGAGAGCTCTCACACACACACTTTTTTAAAGTGTATTTAATTATTTTTCAGCCCAGTTATGGTCTCTCCTGTCTCCTTTCCTCCCAGTCCCTCCCCTACAACAACATCTTTTCCATCTCCCAATCAAGTCACCATCTCTTTCTGTTCAGGAAAATGAAAGTCTTTCATGATATCAACAAAACATGGTATATCAAGTTTTACTAAGGCTAAGAACTTCCCTGTGTACTGGGCAGGACAAGTATGAGGAGCAAGATTACAAAAGAAGATAACAGAGTAAAAGCCAGTCTCTGATCCCACTGCTAAAAATCCCACAAGAGAATGAAGCTGCACAACTCTTGGGTATATGCAGTGTCTGGGCGGCTATAGGACATGTTCAACTGAAAGATAAAGTTAATAAGACAATAAGGGACTTAAGTAAATACCAGTACAAGTGTTCCTTATAACTAATAGACAATATTGGTCTTTCAACATTAATTCCTTGATAACTTCTTGTCAGTGTGCGTAGTTCTGTGATGTGCTTAGGCATCATAGGAATAACGCTACTACTGGGAAAGAAACCCACTGTGGTTGTGTCAAGCTCTCCCTTGCTTAGAGTTCAACAATACATATACCCTTCAAATAAGGCTGGAAATACCATATTTATTTATTTATTTATTTATTTATTTATTTATTTAGCCCTTGTGTCCACCTCCTAAATGCTAAGATTATATATGAGTTCATCTGGTGTTGACGATTGAACCATAATTCTGTACTTGCAATGCAAGCATCTATCTTACTGATCTACATTCTCTGACCTAAATGTACTTATATGGACTTTCCCTGGACTGTAGACACAACTAGTCATTGTGCATTAGCAAATGGAATCTTTCCCACGGTATGATGACAATGGAGTCATTATGACAGACTATATGTTCAACATAACTGAAGATATTTAGTATAATCCTTTTATGTTTACTTAGATAATCAAAAGTGGTATTAGAAGAGAGTCTCCGTCTGAGAGCTTATCATTCTAATAGTTAACATTTACATTTACTCATGAAGATTTCTATCAGTTTATTGTTGTGTAGAATATCAGCATCCTTAATTTTCTGGTGGTTGATAGAAGGTAGACATTACAGAACTAGTCTATAGATTTTATTTAATCCTAACAAAAACTATAGCTTCAAAATGTTTCTCTTGTTTAGTTTTTTAGTCATTGCATTAAAATTAAACATTAATTTTTGTATACTGATCATTAGACTTACTATAAGACTAAATGGACATGTTTATATGATCTTAGATGACAGGCTGAGAAATATTAAATGCCTGGGGTTAAAAATGCAACTAATACATTTCTAAGATAAATATCATTCAATAAAAATGTGATAAAATTTTAATATCCATAGGAATATTTTATTTCCTCATTTAATTGACAATAGGTATCAAACACAGCTAAAATTCAAAACTCAAATAGAATATATATGAAAAATCCCATATGAATTTTTCTTCCTCTCAAGTGTAAATTACCATAAACATATTAAGGATAATAACATAGCATTGCCTCATATGGAGGATGAAATATACCATCCCATTTCTCACATAAGCCACCTGCCAAGATAAAGTACTATCACTTACAAATAATTTTCTCTGGAAAAATATGACAGAAGAAGGAAAGCATGTGAGATTGATTGCTTATTACCAGAAGAATCTTATGAAGTTCAAATCATGTAAGTAGTAGACAACAAAAAAGTATATTGAATAACTACATATAATGTAATAAGTAATTCAAATCAAGTAGTATATATCTCTTTACACCTGTAATAAAACAAATCATAATTATTTTAACCTAATTCTCTCTCCTGCACGATATATCATTATATTAAACATACCAATTATACATATATGCATTATGATGTGGGAGGTGATATATGCTGTGAACATGTTTTATTGCCATTGGTTGATAAAGAAGCTGCTTTTGGCCAATGGCTTAACAGCCAGGCTGGAAGAGATAAATTGAGAGAGTAAGCAGAATCAGGTAGAAGCCATATAGCCACCTGCAGGAGACAGATGCCTTCGCCGGAGCCCACCAAAACTTTGCCGGTAGGTAACTACCTCATGGTGATGCATAAATTAATGGAGATGGTTTAGTTTAGGATATAAGAGCTAGCTAGAAATACACTTAAGCTCTTGGCCGAACAGTATTTATTGCAAAGAATATAGTTTCTGTGTGTTTATTGATAGACCGGGAAGGACAGAAACCTCTGCCAACATGTATGTATTATAACCACATTGTCTTTCTAAAATATTAATCTCAGCATTCATGATGCAGTGACCACTTTGTAATTGTGGTTTGCTTTTACTTGCCATTTTTAACTGAATTCCAAATGTGTTGAGTGCCTTAACACTCCTGCACAGTCTCTTTCTTTCCCCATACTTCATATTTCTTATTCTGCCTTAAGACAATTTGAAAATGTGATAAGGTCTCTGCATTATTCACAGATTTTTCCATGCACTGTAAATAATCTTTTAAATTAAGATTATTTCACAATGCTTACAATGCACACAGACCATCTTCCCTTCTGTCTTCTCCCAACTTATTATGAACCCTGTCCATTCTGCATGGGCTCCACATTTTTCTTTTCATTTTTATGTCTGTTCTTTTTTCTCTTATGACCTCCTGAGTTTAACCAGTGCCAACTGTGTGGCTATGAGTTTGGAACTATTCCCTGGAGTCTGGTAGGTTTTGTGGTAGGTACATAATTAAATGTAATATTTCCCACATCCTTGAATCTATTTGTAACATAAAGTTCAGCTTTTATAGAGGGTCCTGTGAGACCCAAATTCCTCAATGGTTATTGAATGGGACTCATCTTCTGTGGTTCTGATATAGGTAGCAGTAGTTGCTGTGAACTAGAGATTACAAGAATTATATGGATACTAGGGAATGGAAATTCACAGCCCTTTACCTTATCTTTTGGCTCTTATAACCTTCCTGCGCACTGTTTGGCAATGTTTTCTGAGTCTCAGAGACAATGGCATAATGATTAGTGAAAATGACTTGTTTAGAACTGAGCCCACAGTCAACTGTTATTCTTTGCATTCTGGGCAGCCATGAGTGTCTGAATTCACCACTATTCTCAGGATTCTTGGATTAATGCTTGGAGCAGTTTTGCTTTGGTTTGTTTGTTTGTTGTTGTTTGTTTTTGTGTGAGTGAAAAACTTATTGATAAACTTCCATGAACATGTTTATACCTTCTAAATCTCCCCAAATAGTGACAGGATCTGGGGACACATTTTCAAATAACCAAAGCTAGGGAGGATGGTTTCATTCAGACAACCACAGGCCTGAAACTCCCCAGGCAGTCAGTGATGTCAGGCCAGAGAACTCCATTCCTTAACCTATTTCTTACTCTCTAATATGGAAATTGCAGGCATGAAAAGCTATGTCTGATTTTATACATGGATCTAAGAATTAAATCATATATTTTTGGTTACAAGGCAATTATTTTGCTTACTAAACACTCTCCCCAGCTCTACCCAGCCACATTTTTGCTGAAAACATTTATATCTTAGTGTTGAATTGAACATAAACCCTCTCTTATTTACTTATTGATGATCTTATACTTTTATTGTTTCATTATGTGACAGCAAGTAGAAAATGTTATTGAATAGTCATCAAGAAAAAAATGCATTTTGTGAAGTTGATGATTACTAGGGTGGCCATATTTTCTTCATTTTTATTACTTTAAAAGATAAAGACAGTTATTTGATTTTATTTGGGAAACTAACTTTAATAAATTAATATATTAAATTAATATATATTATTAATCATAACAACCACAAAAGTATTTTCATCATTTCTCAACAAATTGAGTATGGATTATGGAGAAAAAAGTTTATTGTGTTGTTAGTTAATAAAGAATAATTCAACTTCTAAAAACAGGTTAAATCATTATATTATTATGGTAATTGGTAATGATTTGCATATCAACTGAGAATTTACTATTAGAGCTAGAGATGTGAATTCATAAAAAATAAACCATCCACAGCATTACAATATATTAGATACTTTGATTAATATATGCTAAATATATATAATTTCTTTTGTGTCTGGCCAATGATTAACACAAAAGAGAGATCTAAACCAAGATGTGTGTGTTCTCCCACAATTCTTTAAGTCAGAAGTCTGGAAGGTAAATCTGGGGACGTAAATCTGTGTTACAGTGTTTGCCTTCACAATCCTCTGCTCCATCCAAACAAACAAACACAAAAGGAAACAAATAAACAAAAGTGCCTTTAATATTCGAGAAGCAGAGTGTGTAGGCTCATGGCTCTAATCTCAGAATGAAGTGAATTAGATTTGCAACCACCAGCCTGTGCTTGCTACAACTATAGAGATTGCTTAAATTAATTGATTGTACACCCTTTTGGAAATCTAAAGTCAGTGTCACTCAGTAGAAATCATGAATTTCCTTATTGTGCTACAGTCTCTTCTGAAGAACTAGGGAAGAATGTATTCCTTGATTCTTCTAGAGCTTGCTACATGCAATATTCGTGACCAAATCATGCATTCACTATAGCTAACACCTTAATTTCTCTCTTCTTAACCATTCACTTTTCCTTATAAATAACAACACTTTTTATTTTTAAGTATATGTCGGATTCTATTTTGGGTTTACAGAGAAATCTAACTAAATCAAAATTCTTACTTTAATCTCATCCGCAAGGATTTTCTCGCCAAGTAAGTGAAAGTTTACACAACATATTTATTAGACAAGATGGTCTTTGAGACACTTCTTCCTACTTTAGCTCTTTATAAAGTTCCATTCCTATCAACTATACAATAAGCAAAGTTCTTATATGCCAACCTCACTATAAAATAGGATGTACTAGTAAAGAAACTTTAAAGTAAATCCTTCATTAAAAGCAACCAAGGATGTTTTGAGAAGTGACCTTCTTTACAGAGGAGACAGAAAAATAATGTGATTTAATATTAATATTACTTAATATTAATTTATGGTGAAATTAATGTGGCATATGTCATTATAATAGCAGCTAAATGCCCAATGTGAAAAACAGTACAGTATTACAAAAGGAAATGTATATGAAAGAGTTCACAAAGGTCAAAGTTGAAATTATATGAAGTACAAACTAACCAATACAGCATTAGATCATAGCACAGAATACTAGATAGATAACTGAGTTCTGGCTGATGCACATAAATCATTAAATAAATATATGAATTGATGAATGGTAAATGATAAATGAAAGAACACAAATAGGGAAATATTTTTTATAAAAATTATAAGCTTTTAGTACAGTATTTCACCCTCAGTCATGCAGAACTCAACATCTCGAGTTTAGACTTGGATTTGAACTCAAAATAGCATATTTTTTTTAACTCAAAATAAAGGAAGAACCTAAGTAACTTCACAGTAAAGAACTGTGTATTTTTTTCATTGTGAGCCCAACCTTTAAGGCTGAGCATCTTTGCATCCTAAAAGAACTGTGTAATAAACCACATTTAACAATTAATATCAAAAGTATAAGTTATGTGGGCAAGTTTCCTTGTGATGAAGGAATGAAAATGATTCTTCATTTCTAGCTCCTGCCTTTCAACGCCTATTCCCTGTGTAACATAGGTGAGAAACACAGGTGACAGATTTCAAGTGAGCCCCATATTCTGTACTGTGTAACATGAATATTGCTTTTCAAAATTATCATAATCATTAAAAGCAAAGAATCTGAGGAATCTGAGGATACTCAATGACTAAAGATAATATGATATCCAGGTATAAAATATTGAAATTAAGATAAGCATGAAACAATGAATTAATATTTGTTACTAAAGGCACATTTGTTGCAATCTATCAGAATCTGTGACCATTGTACCGCCATAAGATGTTAATAAAATAGTAAATTCTGATGTTCATGAGATATTACATTGTCTCCTATGAACTTCCTGTCCTATACTGGCAAGTTTTACTGGAAGAGAATGTATAAATGCACACACATTTGAAGGTAGAGGACATTCACATTCTGTGTGTGCTTCTCTTCTAGATCAGTTTCCTGATTGGTACATTTTCTGCGGATTGTAATCAAGTTGGAACCCAATAGAAGCCTGGAGTATTAAAAGGATGGTAGCCATTTTAAAGGTATGTGATATATCTTATCATGAATATGTGCCTTGAAGCTCAAAACAAATGCTTCAAAGAACAAATTCCATATAAAGCTATAAGACATTTATTTTGTCCTAAATTGGAATATTAAAGTTTTTATATATTTATAAAAGGTTATTCTGGATTATAAAATCATGAAACAGATGCTATCATTTTTCTTTATTGAGCTTCCCTCAGACATTTTAAATTTAAACCTGGTGGGTTTCTTTCTTTTAATAAAAACCAAAACTAAAACCAAAGAAACAATGGATATCCTTTTTCTACCCCCTGTTTTTTGATACTGTTTCTACACTTTCATAGTTGGGCTCAGTCACATGTTCATGTGTCTCACTTTGATAGCAAATATTGGAAGGAGTTTTCATACAAGGAGACAGGAAGTAATACACTTTCTCATATTTATTATTTTTATTATGGCGCAGCCAGGTTCAATTGCTGCTTTTGCTGACAACTCCAAACTGCTTTTCCTGATGGGTGACAGGGATCGGCACCCTGATATTTAAACTCTTAGTTAGCCTTCATGGACAGAGCAATTAAACTGCTTCTGTGAAACTTTCTATCTGGTAATTGTAGACACTATTCTTAGGATGTAGTCAAAACAGCCTTGGTATTCTCTGTTCCTGATCATTGATCAATTAAGAGTTACCATTATGGTAGAAACTCAGAAAGAAAAGGTTAAAGGGGTTAGGCAGGCAAGCCACTAAACTCATATGCCTTTAGAGATCTTGCTATATGGTATTTGTAAAAATTCTCCATTCATGTCTATATTTGATAAGTATACAACTAATGATTTTATTTTTAGTGAATAATTTGTGAGATTAAACATATTCAAATCATGGTGGACTTCAATCTAGTTCTATGATATTATCAAGTAGTTCCTACTGTCAACTGAGTAAAAATTCTGCAGTATTCTGATAAAATTTCCAAATGAAGTTTTAAATGAACTGAATTGTTTTATGTTTCTCTGTCCCCTTTGGTCATCTAGTTTTCTATTGGTAATCATCACCAATATTTAAAATTTTTATTTAGGAAGTAGCTTATCTTGACATTGAAAATTTGAATTCTTAAAAAGTCATTGTCAAATTTCCCTCTTAAAAATCCATGATTGCTTTAACGTAGATGTTTTATATGATGTGAAATGAATTTGTTAATGCTATACCTTCTAAACTAACTAGTAATATTTAGTTGTAGTGATGAAGCTCATTCCCAAGGTCTCTCAGAGCTAGGCAAGTGTTTTATATCTGAACAGTATGCACAGACTCAATTAAAAAAAGAATGTTTCATTTTCTCCCCGATTAAAGAAAAGAAATGCAATCTTCTCAAGGGTCTTGTGTTTCATTCTGTGTTTAAAATGAATTTGTAACAAAGACTAAAAACAAGTTGAGCCCAAAATGATAAAAAACAAACATACAGATATCAAGATATTCAATCCTCATTCATGAGAGTGCATTTCACAATGTTTAAGAAATTCAAAGAGAATATTTTGACAATGTTTTCTTCTTAATATTTTCACAACATTCACCTATGGAAGCAGTACCTAGAGTAACCTACTTAAAATCAAATAATGAAATAATTTCTAACAATAATTAAGCTATAGGTATATAAATTGTCTTTATTAATACGAATGTTGTATTTCTATTATTAGTTTCAAATAGCAAATGTTCTGAAGCTCATTGAAGTTTAGTTATTTCTTATAATAATTACTAAAGAACAGGAGGAATGTTAACTTCTGTAACATGCTATCAAATTCACTAAATATGAGGGCTAACGCTGGGAGATTGAAAAATGCAGACCACCGAGGCAATGCTGTTACTCCCGTTCTAATCCGCTCCTGTACCCGGGGTCGAATCAGGTCCCTGTCTGCCTCCCTCTTGAGCAGACCAGAGGCCCCATCTAAACAGGCTAAACAGCTTTCCAGCAGCAGCTCCCCTCTCCAGGTGGCCAGACAGGAATTCCAGACCAGTTTGTTTCCCGTGACATTGACACAGCTGCCAAGTTTATTGGTGCTAGGGTTGCCACCGTTTTTGTGGCTGGATCCGGAGCTGGCATCGGAACAGTGTTTGGTAGCTTGATTATTGGCTATGCCAGGAACCTGTCTCTCAAGCAACAGCTCTTCTCCTATGCCATTTTGGCTTTGTCCTGTCTGAGGCCATGGGGCTCTTCTGTTAGATGGTCGCCTTCCTCATCCTCTTTGCCATGTGAGACTCCATGGGGTCACCCAGCCGTCCCTGCTGCTTCGACTCCATGCGGGTCCTGGTGCTGGAGTGTGCTAAGCTTTATTCTTAAACAACAACGTTTCTCTTTAAAAAAAAACAATCACTAAATATTCATACCTAGGAGTTCTTGGCTATGTACATTGTCATCTTATAGGCAACCATGTTTATTATAGATCATAATAAAAATGGGAAATAAGAAAATTTTGCCTAGTAAACTTTAAAGCATTTAGATAGATATTTATCATATTATATGGATATTAAGTATAAGAAAATCTGACAGATAAATCAGGATGATGGGGAGTGGTGAAAGGAGTTAGGCTTGGATGCTCTGTTATGCAGAAGAAATATTTTGTTGTTGCTGTTCCTTTTTTGAATGTAGAACGGAATGCCTGAATGGGAAGTGGGGGGGGGGCAGGTTACTAAGATAATTGTTTGGCAGTATAGTTATTACATATAGGTTTCTGACATTTTAGAGATCCATTTTAATTTTGTTTCTGTTCATCCCCCACACATTTTAAAGGAAATTGCTTGTACTTGTTTGGTAGTAAAGACGTTTATTTTTCTGGAGGCATATCTATATTTATGATACTTTAACTAAATAAAATTATTTGAGATTGAAGCATATATTTTTATTTTAATGATGAGGAAACAAATACTAGGAGAAAGTAATGTTTTCAAAATGAACCCTTGACAGTAAGAGAAATAACCAGATAAGAACTATCTTTAGAGAAAAAAAGAATAAGTCTTCAGAGGATTGGTTTGACTGGCAGGTCGTGCTCCTCAAGAAACACCAGCTCTGGGCTCTTGATGAGGTGAAACGCACAAACTGATGGAGACAGAGCAAGCAGCAGGCCAGCTCAGCTGGAGTTGGAAGGACATTTTCTGCATTCAGTGCCTACAGAACCCTGCTGACCTGGCAACTGGGGCTCACAAAATGATTCACAGAACCTTAATTTTCAATGTAATTTTAAAGAAACAAATAGTGATCCACTGGCAAATGAGTAGTACAGTCTCTTCAGACAGAATTCTTTTGGAGGTTGCAATTAACAGAAGTAAAGAAAATAAATGGAGAGAAATTTCAAATCTGGGGGGGCTTGTCAAAGGTTAATAACTGTAGACATGCCTATTAGGATTTTACAATGGTCTTGTAGTTGGGATTTATGATTCATCATCCCCCTAGATTAACTAGTACAGAAAAGAAAAGGGAATACAGAATCAACTGATTATTTCAACCTGACCTCTGTCAGAGCTTTTATTCAAAAGAAAGATGCTCCCATTCTTTACCAAGAGTCCACATTCCCAGGACTGCTAGAGCAAGTTCACTATGAGAAATATCAGCAGGGGAACATTCTACAAATATTCTCCCACTGTACACAAATTTTATTTATTCAATTTTTAATTTTAACTATTCTAGGACACAGTGTGACATTAAAATATACAAGACTGGCCAACCAAGGGTCATTTGCATTGATTTTATTCCATGGAACATATTTCAATTGCTTCTAAATGTCACTTTCCTATGCATGCCTTAAGATACGATCTTTTCAATAAAGATAAAAGAAAGGAATAAAAATGTAGTTTTTCTTTCCTAATATCTGTAAAATTTCCCTGCTCATATATTATGCAGCTTTAATATTATATATCAGATCTCTGTGCAAGACATAGTTCTATCATTCTGGTTAGCTAGCATTCCCTCAGTACAGAAGCAGTGAGTATAGAGACTCTTTGTTCTAATAAAAAAAATACTGCAGGCGAGATGAAGAGAATGCTCAGTTATGGTCTATGGAACAACAATCCATAATTTACTTTGCAGATGTCTGTGTAATTTAAGCAGCAGGCAGAACAACCACACAGTTGTATCTGCTCTAGGGAAGGGATATCAAGAGACTCATAAATCATGGTGAGGATTAAAAGCAATGAACATTCATCTTCTTAAACCTGTAATGCAATATGGAGAAGCCAAGTATCACAACACACAGAGCAGCACTCTTTGTGCAGGGAGAGAAGGTGTCAGAGTTGTTATGACTCCTCTCAATTAGCATTGACCTCCTGATTTGCAAGTCAGCAGAACATGATTTTAAAGTTGATTAAAAAGAGACCTCCTACATACTAAATTAAATTGAATGAGTAACAAAGAACCTACCTAAACCATAGAGAAATGTTAACAATTTATTAGATAGAATACATTTCTTCCAGGATGTTATACAGAAAATGACCTTAAAGCTATCTAGTCCTCATAGATCCTTATATTTAAATAGCAGGATATTTTTAAATAGTGAGATTTCACAAGCAAACTTTAACTCAGGAGTATTCCAAGGATGGTGATTAAGGCAGGTGGTTCTCTCCTATAACATTTAGTAAATAAATGATCTGTTACTAATTGTTTATATTTGAAAAATTATTCTAATCAAATGTCTTTGGATGCAAATCCTGCACAGAGGAGAAGTTTCATTTTTTTTTTTGGAGTGTAAAAACCTTAATCAAATTTGCAAGGTTTTTAAATATAATAATCTGTTAATGTTTCTGATATCCTTTAAAATCAAGTTCAGGATACATTTGAACTTCCTAATCATATAAAAATACAAGGATAATCCAGAAAAATAATGTGATCCTTTTTGATGAGAATTTTGAAACTATTTGTCAGTATATGAGGAAATTTTGTTTCAAACTCCCTAATTTAATACCAAATGTCCTTTGGCCATGATTCCTTATGCCAATACTTACCTAGTATAGTGAGGTAAATTATCATGATTGGCAGATATTTTTGTATATTTGATGTGATTTATTTCATGTTTATAGTTTATAATGACCTGATCTTGCTTTCAGAAAGCCATACAGTTCTTTTTTGGTATCATAATGAAGAAAATATCATCTATTTTCATTTAGGTGACACCCACAGTCTGTATAAGTTATTCAGCCATTAAATTGCCCACATGGGACCCACATAACTATCCAGTTTGAGGGGAAAAGGATAAACTCTAGTTCACTGGGCATTTTTGCTACTGCTCTTCCTTTCTTAGGTTGATAAAAGCCTCAACTATTCTTTTGCTGGCCTGTACATATTGCATCTTTATCTGTTTTCTAACAAGAATGTATTTATTAGTTATCATTCTAGAGAGGTAAGGGAAAGAATAAAACAAGGATAGCTATTAAGGGAAAATAAACAAATTTGTGGTTTATATTTGGACTAAGAATAGGGAAAATGATGACTTATTGGTTGTATCTGTCATTTAACTGTAAGTGTGGGGTCCCAGAATCTTCTGATAAATAATAGACTCCCATTAGACAGGAGAAAACACTTTTCTCCATGATCATATTTAAATAATTATTACATGGGAATAATTGACATTATTTACTCATTTTAATGTATACATGTATTAAAACATTATGTTGTATTTCATTAATATCATCCATAAATTTAAGTTAAAGAGTTGAAAAATGAAAGTACAGCAGAGATAATCTTTATTTAATATATCTTCATTTCCATTATATTGGTATTATTTCTTTTATTCTTAAAAATTTTACAAGTGCATTTAGCATATCTTGAACCCAGACACTCATACGTTTTCCACAGCAACACTGCTAAGAACTTGCATTACATCATTGTTACTTTTAAAAATTCTTTTAAAACTTAAATATCTTAATAACTTTATTGACATACTAGCTAATAATAACCTCTCCTGGATGATTTCATTGTATTTTCTACCATTTTAAAGGAAATATCCAAACTCATTACAAGAAAAATTTAATTGCAGAGAAATGCATTAATTTACTCAAAAGTATTTTTATTATAGTCTTTACATGAGCTGTGACATAGATTATTTTTGCGTTATGATTACATTACAATACATGCCATGCACTCTAGTATATAGACAATAGATTATAGTTGGGAATGCATATGTATCTACAAATGTACATGTGCATGTAATAACAGTTGATGTAAAAAAGGACAATTTGAAGGAGAGTGGGAAGGAGTATATGGGAGGACGTGGAGAGGGCAAATAAAAGAAATAAACATCATAATTAAAATACAACCTCAGTCCTGTGATGGAGGTGCAAGCCTTTAATACCAGCATTCGGGAGGAAGAGGCATCTGATGACAATGAGGTGGGCTGTGAACTGGAAGCCATGCCCCGCCCCGCCTTTTTTTTTTTTTTTTTTTTTTTTTTTTTTTTTTTTTTTTTTACAGGCTGAGGGTGCTTTATCTTTAAACATGTAAGAAAAATGTTGACTAGGCACTGAGTCATAGTCCTAACAATTCAAGAATGGAGTTCTGTATATGAATAATATCTAATTGATCTTAATTCATTCACTTAGCAAACAATATTCTGTATATGTCACACACTATCATCAGGTATTAATTCATTAAACAAATCCTCCTAGGGCCCGTGCAAGAAAGGCTCTATTAAGGTTGTACTCATTTGCAGACACAGGAACATTATCGCCAAGATCACACACCTGGGAAACGGCAGAATGGACGAAAGCCCTGGCACAATGCTATGATCTGAGCAGCTTGTCATATGATTTTGTTAGAAATGAAATGTTAGCAGACAAGGCTCTGGGGCATCCTTCTGGAAAGGTCTGAGTGAGTAGGAAGAAGGAAAATAGGCCAAAGAGAGTGGTCAGTGAAGGAGAACAAGCTTAAATGATGAAACCAAGTCCAGCAAAGATTGTTCCATCTGGATCAAGTGCTGCTGAAAATAGAAAGAGATCGGGCAGAAAAAGTCAGTGTAGACTACTTTGTTTATATCGATGAGGGCAGTGATGTTACAATAGTGAGAATAAGTTTGATAAGAAAGCTATGGGTGGGCTTAACCAATTCCAAGGAATAAGCTTGTAAGAGATTTATGGAAAGATGTACTTTGTTCTTCTGCAACATTTTAAAGTAAATAGTGATATAACTACTCATAGCCACCCATCTACAAATTCTAACATGCATTTTGATGACCAAAGAGATAGTATACGAATATGATAATCAGGGAAAACTCAATTTCAGTTTTTCATCATTCTCTCTACACCATAACCACTGAGTTTTGGTGATTACAAATTTTTACAACCACAATTAAAAAGAAATCTGCACCAGGAGAAAGAACATGGCCCAATAAATCAACTAAGCAAGGTTCATATGGGCTCACAGGGACTGAAGAAGCAAGCATGTTGCCCAGTGAGTCTGCAGCAGGTCCTCCCTGTGTATGTTACAGCTGCTATCTTGTTATTCTTGTAGGACTCCTAACAGTGAGAATGGGTGTATCTTTGAGTCTTTTTTTTTTCAGTTTTTTTAAGTGATTTTATTGAGCTAGACATCTTTCTCTGCTCCCCTCCTTCCCTTCCTCATGCTCCCAATTTACTCAGGAGATCTTGTCTTTTTCTATTTCTTCTCTTAGGGTCCTCATTGTTGTCCAGGTTCTATGGAATTGTGATTTGTACGTTGGTTTTCTTTGCTTTAAGTTTAAAAACCTCCTTCCCTTCTGGGTTGGCCTGTCCAGCCTCATTAGAAGGGCTTTTAATTTATCTTGTTTTTTTTTTTTTATTTTTCTGTTTGGCTGTCATCTCTTAGAGGCCTGTTCTTTTCTGAAGAGGAAACGGGGGGAGTAGATCTGGGGAAAAAGGAAGATATTGAGGACATGGAAAGAGGTGAGGAAGGGAAACTGAGTCAGGATGTATGAGGGAAGAATCTATTTTCAAATTTAAAAGGAAAAAAATCTGTAATTTTCTGTTAGTGAATAATTAATTTACTATTATTGATATAGTATATTCTACAGCAGAACTTAAGGAGTTCCATTGGTACAGGTGTCAGGGATTTTACTTCAGTTACTACATAAAAAATCACAGATTTTTGCAGAGTTAACTATATTTCTATCCCACTCAGACATATTTCAATAGTGTAACTTGAGGCTTATACCTTTATTCTCTTCCTTTATTCATAATGTAAAACATTGTAAGTCTTCAAGTAGCATAAATCCTATAAGATTATATGATCTAGTCTTTTTGTGCATTCAGTTTGTATGTGTCTATTGGTGTTTTTGCATGAGAGTACAATCCACAAAGAGGCCAGGAGAGTGTATTGGATCTCCTGGAACTGAAGGAATAGGTAGTTTTGAGCCACTCATTGAAAGTCTGAGAAACAAACTCACATTCTCAGCAAGAATAATGCATTATCTGAAAAAATTATCAATCTCCTCATCCCCTGTACTTTCAATTTTTAAATATGTGGTAGAATATTTGGCCTTTGATAGACCAATTTACATTCTTTTTAACAAATCAGAGATTGTTTTCCCCGGGATGTGGAAGCAATGAAGTTCCTTCCTCCTCTACTCTACCAGTTTTGAGAATCCGCCAAACACCCAGCACTTCAAATCAGCTGAGTGTAATTGGATATATTCAGAAGTTTCATAGTCTGATTATAGATATTTTCATAGGTTCCACTATACTTTGAATGGGACTTAAGTTTCTGTCTTCTTCAGAACTGCCTTATCATTCTACTAATGAAATGTCTAAAACAATGAATTTCCTTACATATATTTGTATTCCTATACTTCCAAAGTTGTCATTATTTTTCACATTCATATCTCATTAAAGTCACCATTGCTATATAGATGTTACTGAAACTGGGAAGATAGAAGATTCTTGGATATCATTATTCATTCCCTCAAATACACTTAGTGATCTTTCCTAGTAATTAAATTAACATTTTTAAAAACGTTATCATATTCTCACTTTTAACTACTAATGTTCCACACCTGCATGTTGACAAAGAAAACCGATGTTCAGAGTTTTTCTCGTCACTTTTGAAGAACATTCTGTGAAGAGTGCTATTCTCCTTTAAATTTTTTTGCTATATTGGAGAGACAAGAATAAATTTATTCCTTAAGCATGATATTCATTCTGTTTCTTTTCATGTTCTTAGAAATCTATGCTTTTGCCTCAGGGGAGGCCTGCCTTCTAAGCACAACTTGAAGCTGGATAGAAAGCATATGTCCTATGCCAGCCTTGGGCCTGTTAGGAACAGCAAAAACAGAGGAAAACTGCTTCTTCAGTTGTGCGAAAGGAAGCTTTATTCCTGTAATTGCTGTTCATGTAACAGAGTAAGGAGCGGCACCATGATTGTTTTGACACTTAGATTATCACCTTATTTTCTCTAAAAGTGATAAATACATTCATAAAGAAAGTGAGTATTGGTTCATGACATAAAATTTTTACTCTTATCACAAAGTGTGCATGCGTTTCCTGAAAACTATCAGTGAATTTTAGTGAAGTATTCAACCTTATAAAGATATTAGTGATCCTTTTTGTTTGCTTGCTTGATTTATCATGTTTATTTCAAACCACTTCCCTTATATTCTACAAAAGTTTCTCATTCACCAATTTCCCAAGGTCTGGGAATTTCAGATTTTCATTTTGCTCACATCTACATTCCTCCCGGTATCACAATGCTTCCCCTTAACCTGCTTTTCGTTTTGCCCATCTCCCGCACGGCTAGCTTAGCCCCGGAAATAATAACACGGAAACTGTATTCATTTAAACACTGCCTGGCCCATTAGCTCTAGCCTCTTACTGGCTGACTCTCCCATCTTGATTAACTCATTTCTAATAATCTGTGTAGCACCACGAAGTCGTGGCTTACTGGCATGAGTCTAGCCAGTGTCCGTCTTGGGAAGGGGAATCATGGCATCTACCTCATTGCCTTCTTCCTACCAGCATTCTGTTCTGTCTCCTCCACCTGTCTAAATCCTGCCCTATCAAAAAGCCAAGGCAGTTTCTTTATTTACCAGTGAAAGTACCACATATACAGAAGACCCACCTACATCAATGCTCCTTTCTCAGACTTTACAAAGTACGTAAGTGTGACACAAAAACATTAACCAATAAATAAATATCTTATATGAAATGATTAGACTCTTATAAAAGACAATAATGCCATCATAAATGTTGGTATGTCAGGAAGAAATTGAGAGTTCAGTTAGATTAATGTAGAGATAAAATGTCTCTGAGGTACAGTCATCTAAAATATGATGCATAATAAATAGGAAATAGGATGAGATCAAATACTTGGAGAATTAACAACAGTGAGTAAAAACTGGTAGATGAGGTCTAGTAAACCTCACTTGGTAAATGTAAAGACAAAGACAGTTTGTACAATGTCTGAAGCTGTTGGTGACATATAGGATACATAAAAAAGATATATAAGAAGATCAACTGCTTCTGATTGCTATGAATGTAGAACTATGTGTCATCTATCATAAGGAGACTGAATCTTGTATATAATCGATGATTCTCTAAGGCTATATTGAGCTAGTAAATAACATGAATATGAAGAAAAAAACATAACTTGATTTTCTAGGAAAATGAAAGAAATGTATCCATACATTACAAGGATTTAGAAATAATATATAGAAAGAGCTAATCATTGAGCTCTAACTTAGAAAAAATATATTTTGACAAAGTTAAGAAAGGACTATCTAGTAGATGAAGATTTTGTTAGCAAATGGAAAATCATTTACTATTAATGACTTAAAGATGCTGTGTGACTTTTGTTAAGAAAGATGTCTGGCCGGGCGGTGGTGGCGCATGCCTTTAATCCCAGCACTCGGGAGGCAGAGGCAGGCGGATCTCTGTGAGTTCGAGGCCAGCCTGGTCTACAAGAGCTAGTTCCAGGCCAGGCTCTAAAAAAGCTGCAGAGAAACCCTGTCTCGAAAAACCAAAAAAAGAAAAAAAAAGAAAAAAAAAAAAGAAAGATGTCTGGTAAGGGAAATTGGATGGCCAGGACACTGACCCTGTTACTTGTTTTGCATGCCTCGTCAGCTGACTTCGGTAGAGGAAAACATTCTCATAGGACTGCTCTCTTTGCTCCTGCCAGGCTTAGTCATGACTTCTGTAGTAAAGACTGCCACTCATAAACTAATTGTGTCCTGCCTCTATATTCTTATTTTTTAAAGAAATAAGTTAAGCTTGCATATTAAATTATGTCATCTCAGAGCACGAATAGAGTTAAGGAATCCAAGGAAGTATTAAACAAAATGAGGTTTTTATGGCTAAACCCAAATCCAATATTCTGTGACCAATGGCAAATGAGAAGGGGAAAACGGATGCAGACACACAGGGGAGAGAGATACTGTGATAGCACTGTAAGAAAGCGGTCATCTGCGGGTACAGTAGAAAGGACCAGACAGATGGTTCCACGTACATTTCAGAAGAAATCTACACTATCAATCTCTTTATCTTGGGTTTCTGACCTTTAGAATCATGAAGCAAACGTGTGTGTGTCATCCACCTGACCTCAGGACTTTGTTGTGACGTACCTAGAAAGTCAATGCACCAGCCAGATAACCATTTGTAGAACATACCAATCGTTTACATGTTTCAATGGAAACCAGGATTCTACAAGAAGAAACAACATTAAGTCAGGTACCTTTGAACATCCCTGCATCTGAATAGAAGTTGTATGTTCTCATATTATATCAAACCTACATTTGCATATATTAACCAGCTGAATAATGAATAATAGTAATAGAATCTGATGATTGAATGAGGTTCATATAATGTGTTTTAATTTGTAGAAAAAAGGAATATTCAAATTATGCTCATCTACAAATTTTAATGGCCACTGCTTAAGGAAATAACAAAATTATTAAATTAATGAATTTCTTTTTACATTGGAATTTTTTAATCACTCGTATTCATCAGTACATTTTTGTTGTTGTTCTGTTCTTTCACTTGTATCTTCGTATATGAGTTCATTTCATACAGGATGTTTGTTGTATCTTAATTATTATCCACTTTGGTAAGGAAACAATGCTTTCTTCACTCTAGACCACAAAGTATATTTTCAATAGGGAACAGTAATTTGTATCACTAGCAAGCATTATAGGACAATGTAAGAGAATGCAAACAGAGTGTAGTATTTCTCTGCATTAGAGCCAGTTTCTACTCTTAATTACTAGTGTAATTTTCTTCTGTACCTAATTATCATAAAATAGCATACTGTGAGAACATGAATATTTGTGGTTCCAAATATTTCTAGATATACTTAAATCTATGATTACAAGTAACATATTTGTAATTTTTGTTTCAGTCATTATGATTTTATTTATCAGATTAAGTGAAAATGTAATTTATAATCCTGCTTCAAATTTCTCACGACAAACTCAAAATATTGAAGAATAATCTGATGTATGACTTGGCATATATGAGTATGTTATGAGTATCTAGGATTTAAAAATATCATTTGGCAAAAGTAGATGTGAGGACTCAATATTGTCACAATAGAGGGCATGCATTCACACTTCCCTAGTGACAGAAATTTTCAAATGGAACTGGGCCAAATAGAGAAAATGTGTGGACTGAACCCAAAGCAGTGAGAACAAGAGGACAGTATATGCAAATGACTATTCATAGGAATGGCGTATCTGTGGTCTTAACCAGAAGAACAGGTGAGATCCAAATGTTTAGAATCAACTGGCTCAAATACTTTAGTAGGTTCTGGATCCCTAATTGCCTGATAACTAGACTCTGCATCTTTAGAACAGATGAGGGGTGATCCAGAATTTGATAGCCAATAAGGAAAACAGCTAATGTGTGTGCTCTGGATTGGTTAGCTTACTTAGGAAAGGTGAATTGAATCCTTTGCCATACTCAGGAATTAGTAAGGTATGTGAACAAGTATTCTCCATGGTCATCAAATCATCATGGGTTGAATGTGTCAGCATATAGAAAATAAAATCCGTAGCTAAAATAACTGCATTAATTTGAATTTACAGATGTTGTAATTTAAATTTTATGTTTTATATGTTTAATGCACATGTGAAATATTACACTCAGATAATATAGTATGTTACTGATATATTAATGGTATATTCAATTAACCTCCAAGGGATTTATAAGCATATACTCTATTTTCCATAAAAGGCTATTTTTGATTTAGATTGTTAAGTTATTTTAATGAATAATGTAAGATAAAGGGAGAAGCAGACAAAGAATATTGTCAGGTTTCATTTGATGACTTACTTAGCTGTCAGTCTCAATAGTTTTCTATGCCAGATCTGTCAAATCATGTTAAATGAGAACACTACAATGGTCGGTTTCTGTTTTACAAAGTACTTTCCTCTAGGTTATATCATTCTCAATTCTAGAATCTGTTACATAAATTTGCTTTTGCCTTTTATACTTTACTCTGATGAAAGTTATATCAAAGTAAGTTATTGAAATAAAATGACATTTATTATAAAGACATGTCTCATTTGAAATAAATAGAATTAGTCAAGCATACGATTGTCTTCAATTTTAAACTTTAACTCATGTGGTAGTTTGAAAGAAAATGGCCCCCAAAGGGAATGGCACTATGAGGAGGTGAGGCCTTGTTGGAGGAAGTGTGTCCCTGTAGGGCCAGCTTGCAGGTATCATTTCTCAAGCTTCCCTCAGGATGGCAGTCAGTCAACTTCCTGTTGCCTGCAAGATGTAGCACTCTCAGCTCCAGCACCACATCTGCCTGCAAGCAGACATGCTCTCTTTCATGATGATAATGGACTGAACCTCTGAAACCGTAAGTGATCCACCCTCAACTGAATGTTTTATCAGAGTTGCTGTGGTCATGCTGTCTTCCACAGCAATAATAAATCCTAACTAAGGTAGAAGTGGTATGGGGACAAGGAGTGTTACATGTTGCAACAGGAAACAGGAAGTCAACGAACTACCTGTCACACTGACTGAAGTATAGGAAAAGAGACCTCACAGCTTGCCACCACATTTCCTTCAGCAAGATCACAGCTCCTAATGGTGCCACTCCTTTTGGGGACCATTTCCTTCAAACCACCACAACACATTTTCTCTTAACACAGATAATCAGGATTATTTGGTGATATTAAGCTCTCTTCTCGTGTACTCACATGATACATCCCATTGCAGGATGGTGCTAGCCATATTCAGGGTGGCTCTTCTATATTTAGATATCCCCATTTGTAAGCACCTGGACAATCCTTCATTAATGTATTAGGAGATTTCAGTCTACTGCACTGTGAGCTATTCCTCTGGATCTCGGCACCCACCTTATTGCATGTGTTCAGGTATTCTAACCCTAAGGAAAGCATGGTTTGTTTGCTTCTATTCTGTTTTTGTAACTTCTTAATTAAGATTTAACATTCTTTAATAGACTGTTTTCATTTCTTATGTACATCATGGAGCATAAATTTTTAGTTCAAGACTCAGTGTTTTCCTCTCTTTATAGTTTTAAATTTTTATATATTGAATGTCAATTCTAATGCCCTTATTTCTGAATCTTGTTTTTTTTTTTATTTTCTTTCATCTGGCGTATCAATCAGAATAATTGTCAGACTGTACAATAATGTGATTGACATTCCTCCTCAATTTTCAGTATATCTTTGTCTTAGTTATTTTTCTTTTGGTGTGCAGAGACACAGTGGCAAAGTCATTTCTTATAAAGAAAATATTCCTCCCCATCTACAGGACTCTGGGGTGCGGACCTTGTACCTTGACCTGGAAGTCCATTAGAAATGACCCTGTTAATGAGGGTAATCTGCTCTGAGAACATGTGTGGAAAATCTGACCCCATTCCTCATCTGCCATATGGTGGAGTGGGTGAAGGAGAGATGACTCCCCTCCCTTTGCACCTTTCATGGCCTGTGGTGGGTGAAGGAGCTTGCCCCGGGTCATGAGTGTGGGACACCTGGCACTGTTGGTACTGTCCCTTACCAGCTGCAGCACTTGGGAGCACAGACTCTGCACCTCACTTGGGCAGCAAACACACACACACACACACACACACACAGAGAGAGAGAGAGAGAGAGAGAGAGAGAGAGACAGAGACAGAGACGACAGACACAGAGACAGTAAAGTTGGCATTGTGTTTTGAACCCTCAGAGTCTCCCTCCAGTGATTCATTTTCTCCAGTGAGAAAACTCCTCCTACTCATTCTCAAACAGCTAGAGCAGCTAGGGGCAAGACATTCAAATACATTAGGATATGTGGGTCACTCTCATTCAAACCACCACAATCAGTATCATATCTAAAAATAAGTGTTTCTACTGTTTGATAAAATACGTGTATGAGCATGCAATTTTGGGCTGCAGACATGGTTCACTGGTAGAGCGCTTACTCTAGTTGCACACCTAGCAGTAAAATATTTATGCATTTTAGTCAGCACGACTTTATTCTCAGCCAGAACCATTCATGGTTTTACAGGCTTGAAACTCTCACTAGTAATAGCAGAAGAGTTTTGTAACTTCTGATCTCTTTGACTTTTAGGGCATACATTTGTAAATTAGAGCTAATAATTACCTTGCCTATGAGTCAGAACTATGCACCATTATAATCACTGACAGTGTTTGTATCTTGTTTTAAGTAATAGTTTTAAAATTTTTGCCATACTTAGTCAAAATTATATTTAATTATTCTCATTCTTGTTTCAACTATACCTATAAATTAAAATCTCTTTTCTTTTTGATTTATATACCTATATTAACAGACCATTTAAAATCTAAATCTGGAATATATTAATTTGCAATATTATTGTGTGATCTTTAAGGGCCATGTACTCTAAAGAATATGGAGTATAAAAATTACACATAGAATTCTAGGAAGCAGAATTAAAAATGTGTTTCAGAAGAGACCTTAGGGTTAATACAAATACAGCCAGCTACAGTGATAGACGAGAAAAGAAAGTGAACATGTTTGGAGCAATTGCTTGACAATGAGCTCATGGAGAACAGTTGTGCGGAAGCAACAGTGATTGGTTGTCACATCCTGAGACGTGCAGAGAAGCTCTGACTGAATGTGTAAGCAATGGTTGGAGTCCTTCTTGAATGTGGATCATTGATAAGGACAAAGGCATCAGACCCGTGGGCATTGGCAAAGGCTTCCTTTGTTCCCTTCTGACATCTCTATGTCACAATCTTGAGAAAAAAAAGGACATCATGCCTATTGATTTAACAGAACTTAGAACAGTTCTTTGCAGTGATTAGATGTTAATTAATGGTTAATGAGAGGATAAGAAAATATTTCTCTGTATATTTAGTTCCCCAACTAAACTTTATTTATATATTTGTTTATATATTGCAAAACCTGAGGCAGCTGTAATTTTAAATATATTTTTTATTTTCTTCCAAACTTGAAATAATGACCCCACATGGCAAAACTTTGGACTTTAGGATAGTGTCAATGCAAAGTAAATGTTTTCATGTGTTTTCTCTACTAAGTTTATATTCCCTTTTCTAACTATACTAATTATTTAAAAATCTTTAATCCTTCTCATCATTACAGCAGATGAGATATAAAGAATACTATTTGATGTTGCATGCCTTCCTGTATACTTTCTGAAAGTCACTGGGCAATTTTTACTGAAAGTTTAGTGAAGTACCAACTGAACAAATGAAGCATTAACTTGTCAAAGGGTGTCCATCACTGTGAGAACATTCTGGCCATGCGGGAGAATTAACTGCATTAACTTGGACATTCTATGATGGACATATATCAACTCATTATCTTACAAGGTGAATGGGATTTTTCAGGGAAATTCCAGACATATCTCTTACCTGGTAAAAAATTTAATGGTTACATGTAAGCTGAGTATATGACAGGGAGAAAAAGAACACAAGGTACGTTCAAGGAAATGTGTGGTAATGTCTAGATAAGGAAAAAATTTTATAGTTTTTATATGGGAAAATAGGTAATTTGTTTTCCTAAATATTTGCTTTCTGTTTTAGCTTGATTTGTCCTGTTTCAAAGTTTGTTAAAGGATGTGCTAACTTAGGCTGAAAATTCACAGTTTTTACAATAGCTGTAGGTAAGGTACAATTAGAATTAAGTGAACATCTTAGGTGTTGAGTGTATTAGTGTGTGCGTGTGTGTGTGTGTGTGTGTGTAACAATGGACACAAAAAGATATGGAGTTTCTTTCTCTTTTGCTGCCTATCTTATTTAGAGATTTAAACCTGTAATTGATAGCAGATGGAGTTTTCTTTCCCTCACCATTCTGTCTGTCTAGTTAGTAGACACTGCTGTGGATCTTCTTCTGTAAGACTCCTGACAGCAGAAGTCGTTAATATCACAACAAATTTGCTTTTAGTGTTATTTATTTGAACACATCGGCAGAGGCAGCTGACTATGCACTCATCTCTTTGAATAAGCACTCTGTCTCACTTATAGCTAATGTAGTCAGCAACTGCTAATTGCTTATTGATCCCTTCAGATCATTTCCTTTTAAATACCAAGTGATTGGAAATTATTTTTCCAGTTGAGCCCTTAAAGTATAAACACCAATGAAAATTTTATTTTACTTAAGAATTTTCAGAAAGTGAAGAAAGAAAGTATCATTGCATGGAATTGGCCCCATTGTTAGGGATACACTTTATTGGAATAGACAACTGCTCATGAAATACAATACGTATAAAATCTCATGTGTGTATTAAAGGTGTTTATTTAATTCCAAGTAATGTTTTTTATAGAAATGGTGACTTACATAGCTGATAGGGAAAAGGCTAATTACATTTGCTATTCTCAAAGAGCAATATGTTCTCACACCAGCAAATTTGTGGATTTAACTTAGGATTTAAAAGTTTGTCACAAACTTTCATCAAAACTCAGTATCCTCTGTAGAAAAATAAGACTGAAAAACATTTCTTTAACTTGTGAGTTTTGTTTTTTCACTAGATTTGTCATGTTGCAATTGAGTTTTTCTTTTAAGCTTATGAGTGAGCCAATATATAAATTTCTTATTTTATTTTTCTTTGCTTTTGTCTATTCTTCTCTCATATATCCCAACCACAACCTTCCCTTCCCTCACCCTTCTCAGTTTCTCTTTCTATATTCCCTCTCCCATAGATTCAATGCCTCTCCTTTTCCCTTCAGGGGGGAAAAAGCAGAATCCAAGGATATCAACTGAAGAATGGATAATGGGATACAACAAAACTAGGCAAAATTTTCACTCATATAAAAACTAAATGAGATAACCCAATCGGGGGAAATGGGTCTCATGAGCAAACAAAATAGTCAAGTTATCTCCATCCCCACTGTTAGGAGTAGCACAAAAACCCAAAACAAAACCACAGTCTGTATGAGGAGGAATGGCACAGACCCATACTGGCACTGAGATTGTCTCTTCACTCTGTGAGCCCCTATGAGCTCCACTTAGTTGATTCTGTGGAACATGTTTTTCTGGTTTCTTCAGTTTATCTAGTTCCTATAATCCTTGTTTGCACTTTCCGCGGGGTCTCCGAGCTCTGCTCTGCCTAATATTTCGATTTGCTTTTCTTCATCTGCTTCCATCAGTTCCTGGAGGAAGTCTTTTTGGTGATGATAGGTCTAGGCACTGATCTCTGGGTATGGCAGAATATTATTAGGAAACAATGGCCATTTTCTGTAACAACAACACAGCCACCAAACCTTCAACTAACAGTCTGTACTGCCTGCAAGATATGCTGGGCCAACGATGGCTCGGAGATTGTGGGAGTGGACAACCAATGATTAGTTTAACTTGGGAAGCGTGTCACAAGAGGTAGCCATGCCTGACAATGCCTGGATGGCTAGCAATCGGAAGATGAATGGGCCATAAACCAAGTGTAGAACCACAAAACAACTGATAAAAAGAAATAAGTAAATAAATAAATTGTTTTTGAAATATATCTTTATTTCCTGTGCTTTATTTCCTGTGTTTTGCTTACTACACTGCCTGTGAACCAGGTGTGTGCATCTGATATGGAGGACAAAAGCCACCATTGTACCCCTGGAGCTACAAGTAGAGGTAGTTGTGAGGTGTCGTGTGGTGTGGATGCTCTGACTTGAATAGGATACTCAGGAAGATCAGTAAGTGTTCTTACCACTAAGCTTTCCTTTCAACCCCTATTTTAAGTTTATTTTTTTGAGACAGGGTTTCTCTGTGCAGTCTTCACTGTTTCTTGGAACTCACTCTGCAAACCAGACTGGCATTGAACTCAGAGAGATCTGCCTGCCTCCGCTAAATTTCTTAAGAAATAAAAGTAGTGTTGAGTATATGATAAAATAATTAAAATATGTAGATAAAACCAATGTCTCTTTAAGTGAAAGCATACTAACTTTATTGTAGCTAATGATAACAGTTTTGCTGAAGTACCTCGTTTTGCCTCAGTGTGATCCTGACATCATGCATGTAACAACTGACTCAGTTTTAAAAGTAGGTAAATCAATATTTGATCACTTTTGCTTTTATAAATTTATTTGAGATCAGATATTGCATGTAATATAATACCTCTAATATTCTCAATATGCAGTGCAACTCCTCTTGCTTTGAGAAACGAAATAAATAGTCTATAAATTTAGTATGCAAATTAGAAGGTGCATGTCAATGCAGCAATAATGTTACATTCTTTAGATAGCATTTTGCACAATTAAAAACGTTAATTACATTTACATTTGCAACATTAACTGCCATTCACAGCAGGAGTTTGGAAGGTGGCATGATTGGATGAAATTTCACAGGTAAGACTGAATTTACCAATGTATCAGATTTAGATGAGGGGCAAAGAATTTTCATTGATTATTAAATTATTAGCCTATAAGTATTTGAAATGCAATATAATATAAACTCTACATTTATTTTTTAACATAGATTGGATCCAAATTTAACACATTGTACTTATATCTTTTAATAAGGATTAAATCATTTTATTTAGACTTAATCTTATATGTATTTTAAAATATTCATTTATAAAAATATTTTTATAATTATTAATATGCATATAATTTCTAATTAATTTATATAAAAATGTAAGAGAGAAATTCTGATTCATATAAGTAAAAATAATGAAGATTTCCAAGGAGGTAAGATAGATAGCTGATAGTCACACTGTCAATTTTTTGCTGTCAATTCTATTAGGAGTGATATGTAAAATAGTTACATGAATAAAGCTTTAACTTGGAAAGATATTATGCAGGCAAAAGCTTAATTTTCCCCCACAAAATACACTGGGTAAGTATTTAACATTTAGATTGAAACTAGTTTTATTCATTACAGTTTATATTAATGTAACAGTGGTCCAGAGGAAAAATATTCTCTCAGAACTTTTATGAGTGATTAAGATATTGAATATTTTCCAAGGTCTGGTACATTACTACTTATACAACACCTAGTATTTAAAAGTAACTTGGAAAAAAAAAGTGACTGAAAATTTACATTTAGAATATCTTGTTTCTTGGTTAACGTTACAGTCCAGATGGGTTTTTCAACTATATTACATGTCATCAAAGATTAAAATGTAATTTCTCAATTTTAGAATAAATTACTTTAGGAAAACTTAGTAAAAAACTATGAAAGCATGAATTCTTTTTACATTCTATAGTATAGATTTGACTTTCGTTTATGTCATAAAATGTGTTTTATCTCATCTGAATTTTAGTTTCTATCTTAGTGAATATATCATACAATACAAACTATGTTTTTGCTATTAAGTAGTCATCATGCATCTTTTCTAATGCAGATATACTTACATTGATGCTGTTACGTTGTATACCTTTTAGTTAAAATAATGTATAGTGCAACAAAAAATATGACGACTTTTTTCTGATTAGTAGATTTTTTCTTTAATGGTGGTTAAAATAAAATGCTTTGTTATATCTTATCTTATTTCAAAAAATTTCTATATTATGATTTTTAAAATAATCTTTATTAATTGTTTGCAATTCTTATACCATGCTTTTGTTTATATTCAACACATGAATCCAGCAATATATTCATATGTGCCTTACTCATTCCCAGCTCCCTATGATCTCAAATATTAGTTTCCTTTTTTTCTTCTTTAAACATGTTCAGTTTGTGAGACTCAACTCCTTTTGAAGCTGTGGCCAGGCCTATAGCGTGGTCAATGTATTAGAGGTTACATCGTTAAAGAAAACTGACGCTCGGGCTCTCAACAGCTATCAAATGCCAATGGCTGCTCATTTACCAGTAGAGCTTCATGTACCCCTCCTACGTCCAAGATAAAATATAAGTCTTTTGCATATGGTCACAATTGCTGCAGGTTTTTATGTACAATTGCCCTGTATCACTCCTGCTGTTGGAACTGCCCTATGCCCTCTTTCACAAATTCCATGATACTTGACAAAGAAAGACGTGATATGCATGTTCCATTTAGGAACATGGTCCCTTATTCTCTGCATGTTTAGCAATTGATACCTCTGTGTTAATTATCATCTACTTAAAAATGAAACTTTTTGGTGAGGTTTGACAGGTGCATTGTTCTATGGATTTAGAAATCACTTATTAAGAATTCATTTTACTACTATATCTATTCAACAGAATGATAGCCTAAGGCTTCCTGTAGTGTTTATTACCTATCTGTATACGTTATCTTGGTCTAGGTGATGTTTCTGTCTCATAGATTGGATATTTTATCTAGTCTGAAAGTGCACTCAGAGATATATCTTGCCAAAGCAGTCATTATTGTAGCTTGCAGGGTTCACAGCTGTCTGAGACTGGAGATTACTTTTCTTCTTCTGTAGCATACATAAGTCCCTCCAGCAATGAAAGTCAACCAGTAGGAATGAAATTTTAATGGAACTTTAACTTGATATACCTTTGTTCTGTGAATTCTTTGAATATGTATTGTCTTCAGCAATAAGCTCCTAATCGCAGGTCTTCGGAATAATGAACAACATTGGCAGTACCCTGTTTCAAGACTGCTGGCTTTATTTTAAACTCTATTTCTTTTATTTTTAATTTTATTTTTTGGTTTTTTGAGGTAGGGTTCCTCTGTGTATATTTGGCTGTCCTTCTTACTTTGTAGACCAGGCTTTCTTGAATTCACAGAGATCTGACTGCCTCTGCCTCCCAAGTGCTGGGATTTAAGGTGTGTGACACCACACACAACTATATTTTTCTTTCTTTCTTTCTAAGGACTATCCGTTTTCTTTTCTCTCTCAAGCCTATATATAATTTTAAACACACTAAAAACTGTTTAGAAGTTTTTTTCATCTGAATATATCTTAATCTGAATATATATCTTTTCATCTGTATATCTCTTTTTTCTGACCACATGAGCCGTTAATTTGCTAAGCAATATGACTGGGATTAAAGTGTTGGCTTTGACAACTGGATCCACCCCATTCCTGAGATTTCTAACAGTCTGGCCTCATGGTAGAAGTACTGGCAGGAGCCACGTTTATTGCCAGAACTCTGTAGAGTTTCAAGGTCCTACCACCACGAAGAAGCATGATGTTGGCTACTCATAAACACCATTTAAGTGCTTGTGGTTATGCCTCTTAAAAGAGCTGCAAGGTTTTTGCACCTAAAGCTGAGTTAGGAAGCCTCCCTTAAATGAGATGTGCTTGCCTTCCTCTAGCAGACAGAACCCACCTCTGAAAATGTTGCTACCAAGAAGCCATGCTTAACTCTGTTCTTTTTTTTTTTTCTAGAATTACTTCCTGAGCTCTCTCAGGTTTTATGTGGATGCAATTGTCCATGTTGGTGCCATTTGTTGTCAGAGGTTTCTGTCCCGCATGGTTCCACAGACATTCCATCCCAAAGAAACGCACTGATGTCTACACTAATCATAAACTGGTTGGGCTACTAGCTCAAGCTTCTTATTAATGTGTACATACTACATTAATCCATAAATCTTGTCTGTGTTAGCCATGTGGCTTGGTACGTTTTATCAGTGAGGCATTCTCTTCTTGTTTCCTCTGCATCTGGGTTATGACATAAAAAAGCACATACATCTCCTATTCTTCTCACCCTGCCTTTACTTTCTGCCTGGTTGCCCCACCTATACTTCCTGCCTGGCTACTGGCCAGTCAGGTTTTATTAAAATAATACAAGTGGCAGGGTACAAGACCATTGTCCCACTGGACTTTTGTTAATACAATAATATCATTACTCACCATGAAAGATCTAAAAAGTTGGTGCATAATAGTAAATATGGAAATTCTTCTCATATCCTAATATATAGTATATTTCTTAGGTAGTATGTAATAATTAAAACATATATTAATAGGCTGTCAATGTTGAGAAGAATGTGCCCCAGTCATTTTCCATGGACAATACAGAAAAGGGCATAGATGTCTTATGCAGGGAATTGGAAAAAGGCTTCAAATTTGGCATAAATGTGATTTCAGTGAGAGACTAAGACATCAAAAACATAGAAACAATATTTTGTACAGGGAATATCCTGTCAATGTAACAGATGTGATAACTATCATGTGGTAGGCATTGCTTGCTAGGTAATTATACCTGGAGCATAGTAAATAAGGGAGAGACAATTCAGGAGTGTTTCAATGTTTTACTTGAGTAAATCTGAGTTGGTTTTTAGAGTACAGGCTTACTAAATTCTTGAATTTTACAGTGGTACTGTTAAGAGATGATGGTGCATTTAGGAAGCAGGATTGGTTAGCATTCCATAGGCCATTGCTATGTTTACCAAAACCATGATGTTATTCCTCCCTTATCTCTCTGAATTCTTATATGATGACAGACACTTTTTTGTTTGTATGTACTACTCTAAAAGTGGGGCATGTCCACCAAGATCAATAGAAGTCCAGGCAAGTGATCTTGTTTATGAACCTCCAAAGTTGTAAGGCTAATAAACATTTTCTTCTTATAACTTAGTAGCTAGAGGGATAAGAGTAATAACACCAGGTTGAATAATATGATACTCAAAGAAATTTTTCTATGGACAACCAAGTTTAGACCTAAAAGGTAATAATGTCACTTGATTATTTCATAAGGTAAAGGACTTTGGAGGTCATAGGGACAACAACATATACCATGTGACTCTCACTGAAAAGTGTTTATCTGGTTACTAAAGGAAGAAAATACTGTATATATAAAAAAGCACATATAGTGAGAAGAAGATAATGTAGTAACTAAAATGGGACTGAATTATGAATGTAGGTCAGGTTAAAAATGCAATTAAAAACTTGAATCTATCATGAAGAGAAAGTGGTAGGGAGTTGGTAGAATGCATTTGGAAATACACAAAGAGATGAATTAAATTGAACTATAAAATATGCTGCTGTTTATGCCATTTAAGAATATGTTTATTGCCAGGTGGTGGTGGCACACGCCTTTAATCCCAGCACTAGGAAGGCAGAGGCAGGCGGATCTCTGTGAGTTCGAGAGCAGCCTGGTCTACAAGAGCTAGTTCCAGGACAGGCTCTAAAGCTGAAGAGAAACCCTGTCTCAAAAAAAAAAAAAAAAAAAAACCAAAAATCAAACAAACAAAAATAATATGTTTATTAAGACAAAGATGCTTATAAGACCAAGATAGTTATTTGGGAAGAACTCTGGGGGTTACAGTTTTAGAATCATTTATATGTAAATTTTTATAAATATTTTAAAATTCATTTTCAGTAGATAATTCTATATCCATAAGTGAAATACATGGAAAATATTCACTGTGGAATACTGAAAACAGTGTTAGTAAAACAGAAGTTTCATTGAAAGCCATAGTACAAAGCTAGACTCTCAAGTTAAGTTTGAATTAAGTTTGAGTTGAGTAGAAGAAGGTGACCCTTAGCAAAAGCCAAGTAGTTATAATATTCAGAGTTCAACTTGAAAAACAAAAGTTGTACCTAATGAATATTCATTCCGTAATACATTTTTTAGATTTTATTAAACCTTCTTTATGAATCTTCCTTGAAATTGAACATTATGTTCAATCTTTAACCTGTTCAATTCAATATTAAGAAACATCTTAAACCAAGTAATCAAAAGTCTACCAAAGTTTAATATATGATTAAGACCACAAATGATGGAACTTGGAAAACAATATTTGCCCTTTCTTTTTTTTCTTTTCTTTTTTGTTTTTTTTTTTTTTTGGTTTCCCCCCCTCTCTTTTTTTTTTTTTTTTTTTTTTTTTTTTTTTTTTTTGTTTTTTGAGACAGGGTTTCTCTGCAGCTTTAGAGCCTGTCCTGGAGCTAGCTCTTGTAGACCAGGCTGGTCTCGAACTCACAGAGATCCGCCTGCCTCTGCCTCCCGAGTGCTGGGATTAAAGGCGTGCGCCACCACCGCCAGGCTTATTTGCCCTTTCTTAATCAAGAATTGCATTTATGCATAAAGAATATCCTTCCTCTTGATTCCTATTCTCTGACATGTTCTGCTCAGTGAGTCCTCAGTCATATCTTTACTCCCAATAGGGCTTTGCTGAAATTTAAATTCAATGTGATCTCTTTCCCTTCTACCAATTAGAATGAATAAAGCTTTCATACTATTTTATCCAAGATGAGAATATCTTCCTTTTTAATATATTCTTCACTACAGCCTGAAATGAACCGGTTCACAAAGTTTGGGGAAAAAAAAGAAAATGGAATGATTCTCTGGAAGTTTGTATCTTGAAACATAGAAGAAGAAAACAATTTAGAAAATAGGGATTGGTTCATGTTATACCATGCTGTTTAAGCAAAATTACGACCCAAACATGGTAGTCTTAAGAGGTCAGAGGTCACCGTTACCATAGACTAAGCTGAGGGTGGGCTCCAAAATGCCAGTTCATGCACTAGGGTTAAATCCTGGTCCCACTCCAGTGGCCCCATATACTGAACAAGCAACACAAATGTTGCCCACATTGAGAGGGCCTAGTTTGATCCTAGGTCTTATGCAATTTACCCATCTATCAATCCAGAGTCTGTGAGCTCCCACTAACTCAGGACAGCTGCTGTTTCTGAAAATATCCTCATTGTGGACTTGACATGTTTGCTCATATTATCACTCCTCTCCCTTCAACGGAACTCTAAGAGCTCAGCCAGTGCTTAGCCGTGGATCTCTGCATCTATTTCTATTAGTTTCTGGATGTAGGTTCTATGATGGCTGTTATGTTACTCATCAATCGGATTACAGGGGAACGCTCAATTAAGCACCCTCTCTACTATTGCTTAGGGTCTTTGCTAGGGTGATCCTTGTGGATTCCTAGGAATTTTCCTATGCTTGGTTTCTGGCTAACCCCTAGCCCATATATATATATATATATGAATAATCAAAGGGCTAAGAAAGAAATCAGAGAAACATCCCTGGTGTGGGAAGTCCTTCTGTCTATGTGTTGCTTTATTGATTAATAAATAAAGAAACTGCTTTGAACCTATACAAGCAGAGTATAACAGAGCTAGGTGGGGAAAACTAAACTGAATGCTGCAAGAAGGGCATGGAGTGAGAGAGAAGCCATGTAGCGACACCAGAGACAAATGCCGGAACTTTATCCAATAAGCCACAGCTTCGTGGTGATATACAGATTAATAGAGATGGGTTAATTTAAAGATATGAGTTAGTCAGAAATATAATTAAGTAATGTGGGAGTCCCCTCTGTGTGCTGTGATTACCATTAATGAACAAAGAAACTGCTTTGGACCTATAGCAGAGCAGAACTTAGCTAGGCCAGGAAAAGTAAACTGAATGCTGAGAGAAAGAAGGGCAGGGTCAGAGCGCCACCATGGAGCCGCTGCCAGAGTCAGACATGCTGAAACTTTGCTTGTAAGCCACAGCCATGTGGTGATACACACATTTATAGAAATAGGTTAAATTAATATGTAAGAATTAGCCAATAAGAAGCAAGAGCTAATGGGCCAAACAGTGATTTAAATAATATGGTTTCTGTGTGATTATTTTGGGGCTGAGCAGCTGGTAATAACGACCTCTCTTAAAGGAGCTGCACCATGCCACCAGCTGAAAAAAAAAGTGTGGCTAAACTTGCGTGGTGTGTGTGTGTGTGTGTGTGTGTGTGTGTGTGTGTGTGTGTCTAGAGTTCCTTTTCAAACTTTCTCAGGCTTTACATGGATAGAGTCAACCATGTTCGAGTGCCAATTTGTTGTACGGGGCTGCTTGTTTATTTCTAGTAGACCAGACTCCCGAAATAATGACACAGAAACCATATTATTTGCAATACTGTTGGGCCAATAGTTTAAGTGTAAGTTTAAGTTTTTTCATTCCCTGCCTAGCTAAGTTCTGCTCTGCTAAAAGCCCAAAGCAGTTTCTTTATTCATTAATGGTACATTGAGTCAGCAACCTCTCAACATGATAGCATGCCTAAGACCTGCATATTTTTCTTATTCAACAAATGTGACATCATAAGTATGATAAATTTTCAAGCTCCATCACAGAGGTAGAGATATAGACTGTCTATGGCAGTTGAACAAGATGAACTGGTTTTATATTTCAGGGATCTTTGGGTTTTTTGTTCTATTGGTCTTTTGTTTCTCTCTCTCTCTCTCTCTCTCTCTCTCTCTCTCTCTCTCTCTCTCTCCCTATTCCTCTCCCTCTCACTCTCTCTCCCTATTCCTCTCTCTCTCTCTCTCTCTCTCTCTCTTTCTCTCTCTCTCTCTCTCTCTCTCTCTCTCTCTGTGTGTGTGTGTGTGTGTGTGTGAAATGTACTTGTCCTATCTAGTAAAATTTATCATGAAGCAGTTTTTCAGATCTTTGAAGACTTTCAATCTTTCTACTCTCCTACCCTGTTCCCTGAGCCTTAGATGTAGGGTTTTGTGTTATGTGTGAACTACTTACGGCTGAGTACTCCACAGGTAGTTATTCTTTGCCTTTCAACCAGTTGTAGATTTCCATGATGGTATCCATCTGCTGCAAAAAATAAAGTGCTTCAATAATCAATATGGGCTGTGCTTGCTTGTGGGTTTATGGATAAGTATTTAGAATGGATATATATTTATCTGGGTGATTCTGCTGGCTGTATGTTCTCAGTGTGTAAGCAGACGACTTAATTGTTTTCAGCATATTAGAAGGGTTGATAGGTCATCTCTTCTCAGACGCCTTTGCTGGTCAGTCTACTCAGGGTCGATTTCCTAGGTATTCCCTGGAACCATGAGACATTTTGGGATTACTCATATCTGGCTAACATTGCTAATTTTTTATAATTGACATAAAAAAGGAAGTCACTTTATTTTTAGTACATTTGCTTTGGAGAGGGAGCCAACCAATTGGAAAGAGTCCATCATTTAACCAGCATCAGATCTTATTGCAGTTAACTTTCCTATTGAAAGTTAATAAATTTTAGTTTCCAGATTTCCCGACTTTCCAGTTCTCTCTGGCTCACGCTCAGCAATCATCACCTTAACATTGCTATTTTGATGGAGAAATTAACAATAGTTTCCTGGCCTTCATGAGACAGATCTAGACCCTTTGCATGTGGGTGACAGTTGTGTAGCTTGACCTGTTATTTGGGCTCCTAGATATGGGATCAGGACCTGTCCTTGAAGCTTGAGCTATCTTTTGGGAACCTATGCCCCATGCTGGGATGCCTCACCCAGCCTTGATGCATGGGGAGGACCTTGGTATTGTCTGAGCCTTATATGCCATGCTTTGTTGATGCCCATGGAAGACTACCCCTTTCTGAATAGAGAATGAGGAAGAGTGGATAGGGGCATGTAAATGGGAAGTTGGTAGGTGGAATGGGAGGAGAAGAGGGAGGGCAAACTGTGGTCGGTATGTAAAATAAATAATTTTTTAAATCAATAAAGCAAGTACCTTTCTGGCTGCTTCACAATGGCAATGAGAGAGGATGTTAAGTTGACATTCTAAAGCAAGAGATTTGTGGAGAAATGTAAGCTAGACATTTTCTATGTAGGGATGTATCACTGGGCAAATGTACTCCTCAGAATGGGCCCATGCCATTTGAGAGATGCAGCTTTCCCTGGCAAACATACTTCATATTTTCCTGACAGGTGTGGAGGCTACTGCTTAGCCTCCTTCTTGGTTGTCCTACCAATCACTTACCTCTTGATTCAAGGTTAGCTCTGAGTCACAGAAATGTAGTACTGTATTTTCTTCCTTCTAAAGCCCTAAGGACCTGCTATTTTCTACAGTGTTTATATGTAAGACTTCTGTCTCAGCCTCTTCAGGAAGTTATTTATTGCATCTTATTTCCCTCTTAAATTGTGGAGAGACTGACCATCTACCTTCTAGTGATCCATTGTCTTGTTCAGGGTTTCAATTACTGTAAGGAAACACCATAACGATGCAGCTCTTACAAAGGAAAACATTTAATTGTATGGCTCACTTACAGTTCAGAAGTTCAGGGCATTATCAGCATAATGGACAACATGGCAGCATGAAGACAAACATGGTGCTGGCTACATCTTGATGTGCAAGCTACAGGAAGTTGTGACACAGAATGGCATCTTTAGCTTAGGAATCCTCATTGCCCATGCCCACGACACACTCTCTCCATTAAGGCCATATCTACAGCCAAAAGTCACACTTCCTAATAGTGCCATTCCCTATGTACTTACATAGGCCAATTATATTCAAACTACCACATCCATTTTGGTCAAATCTACCATCAAATTTGTGGTCTTAATTTTCCTAAAGTGCAGATTTATTTATTATATATCAACAATGATCAAAATCAAATCACCAATAGTGGGCTTATTAGCCAAAATTTACAAGCTCTGAAAAAGGGATGTTTTATTCGTAGTAGGGCTTTAGACCACTGATTACTGGATTCCCCCAAATCTGTGTTGAAATCCCCAATTTTTATACTTCTGAAAGCAGATTTCAAAAATCTGTCTTTGGAGACAGAAAGACGCTAAGATGAATTAATTAAGGAAGAAAGCGGTCCAACACAAATGATTAATAAACAAAGAGAAAATAAAAATTCACAAAAACTAAAGGCTTATATGACTAGAACTCAGAAAATTGGCATGTGATATCTGGGAATCAAGGAGGTAGAATTACCAACAAGACCCTGGAATCAACGATGAGACCAGTGGAGTTACTTCCTTCTAGGGTTTAAAGAGAACATAGTCCAAATTACAGATTGATTTTAGATTAGTAGTTTCAAAGTTAAGTGAAAATACATTTCCTAATCCTGAGCCACCCTATTTGGGATTGTTTATCAGAGCAGGCACAGCTGAAATAGGCATGCAGTCTCTGCGGTGCATCTATTGTCAATTATAACAAGCCTTGCTGTGAAAGAACAAGATTGGTCCACTTGGATTAGACTGCAGTTTAGTGTCTCAGAACAAATATGCCTGTGGATTCTGATTGCTTTACCTTGGTAAGGGTTGCTGTATCTTCAGGAGATGGATTATCCTTGATATCCTACTCCCACCCCTACTATTAAAAGAGAAGCAAACACATTATTTCTAGTGCAGTAATCAGGGAGTGTGTACCTTTAAAATCTACTAAGTAACATTATTAATCTTCTTAAAAGCAGATGTTATCCTCTCCATCTAAATTGCCATCAGCCCAAGTTATTTGTCTCCTCAAGGCCCAGCAGAAGTTCACCAGCCAGAGTCCCTTTACCTATAGAAACATGTATCTTTATCTAACAGAAATATATCAGACTTTCACCTAAGATGTCAGATATGAGCCTTGAGTGTGTTATGAATTAATTTCATATGGTTTACCATTTGAAATTTTCAAAATTTACAGAAGCCATTCTCACTTATTTTTTAATTCCCAGAGGAGTAGCACACACATATACTTGCATATTTTCTTACATTAAGTCATTATAGCCTATGCTATTTCAGATATAGATTCCCATACACACAATAATTCTATGCCTTAGATGTCATAGATTGTAGGGATATCTAGTGAGTAAATGTGAAAGCAGCAAAAGCAGAGGTTCATAAGATCTGAGAAAATCTCAACCTAAATTTTGTCCATTGCTGTGGGAAAGAACTCATCAGAGTTACCTGATAGAAACTATTTAGTCCTCAGGAGATTTGTAAGGCTGGGCTGTTAAACAGGCATTCTTAAAGTTTCATAACATAACTATATTTACAACTACTTATTATATAAAGTCATTGATAACGAATACCCATAATTTATTTGTTTTGGATTATCATATAACATCTGCTATCATCCAGGTTTTCTAGAAATATATTAATTATTGAATTTCTTCAGATAAAATGTGTTGGGCTGGTTTAGAAAATTACAAGCAAATGTAATCTTCACATGATTCACGTATGTCATGTTGATAGTTTAGGTTGTCTTTTTTGCCACCCAGTTAATTAATGTGTATTGACCAGAACCCCATGGTGCTGTTCCAAATTTCATAATTTCATTGAAGGCTATGTGTTGCTTATTCACTTCAAATTGCCTTTCTTCTCTTCTCTCTCATATACTTTGTATTCACACTTTTTCTTTGATTGCAGATTTTATTTTTAAAAATATGACACTGCCTAAACTGTGAAATGTTGACCTCAGTGATTAGATTTTAAATGTGTTTACCCATTCATGACTTGAATTTTATACAATGTTATTCATTCCCAGCTTTAAGTTTCTCAAATTTTTGATATCAAGTTCATAATTTAACTACATAATTTCTTGTAATGGACAATATTGTATAGCTAACACATAGTTGTTCTCTTTGACTATGGTTAATTCTCTAATTTTTATTAAAGTTATTGGAATATTTGCTGAGTATAAACTTGTAGACCTTGACTCTTAGAAGTTCTGATTCTATACTTTTCCTTTGCTTCCAGTTTTCCAGACAATTATGCTTATGGCCTGGTTTTGAATATTTTTGTATACTTTTTTACTAAAATATTAGGCATTCAAATTGTGGCTTTGCTAATGCTAGGCAAGTGGACGGAACAACATGCCTTCATTTTACTCTTGATTTAAGATCTCATTAAATCTTCCCAATCAATTTTGAACTGATCATCTAACTTAAGTATTCTTTGTGCATGTGATCTCCTAACCTCAGCTTTTACAATACTTGGATCACATGTTTGAATAACCACCAGACCCAGCATTGATATATTCTTGTATACAAAGATTATCATTCCCAAATTTATCTGCTTATATCTTCAACCATATAGATACTACACTTCCATTCTTATCAGTAAATGCCAGTAAAGTTTCTTCTCATTAATTGAAATGGTGTCATGTTTTAAAAAGCCAACATCAACTTTCATGCAAACATCTATCATGGCTCTAAACTCCTTTTCTTCTAATTTTCTACTCTATAGGTAGTGTCTGACTGAAAACACATGTATGCTTTTAAAAGCATATATCAGATTGTGTAGCATTTTAAAACGGTCTCCCCTTCACTTCTAATCTTCAAAGGACTGAATATGCTCACTCTTATTTATATTTCAGCTTTTAACTGTATTTCTTTGATTCACACTACTATTTTTATTAATTTTCTGAATGCTATTATTCCTTTACCAGTACTAAGATGTGAAGATGTCTGCTAACTCAAATTTATCATCTAAAACCCTAACTCCTGTTGTGATTTTATTGTGGAAGATGAGCACTTGCAGGGTGATTTGGTTTAGATTAGACAATGAGCATACTCTCACACCATTTGCACAATTAGAACATCAAGGATTGTGCTGTATGACCTAACAGCCAGGGAGAATGTCTGCAATGGCTTTGAAGTCTGTTGGCCACTTTGTGTTGATATCACAACATTCAGAACTTGAGAGACCACAACATCCAGAACTTGAGAGGTGTCAAGGCACTCTCTCATAGTGTTGGATTGTAAGTAGCCTATGGCACAAGTGAAGGTCCTCCCACAGAGTGTGTTTTCTCTCTTCTGTTGAAATCTTTGTAGTATTGACTAACTATGAAGGACAGCTTTAAAAGGAATGCATTTGTACAACAAAAGAGCTGAAGTGCTATTTTAGTAAGATTCATGAAACAGTATCTGTTTAGTAGAGAAATCATTTCTTACATGAAAATTGAACTAGAAACCTAATTAAAATGATTGATTTCTATTATGTGAAATGAAAGAAAATCCAAATCTCTTTTCTTTTGCTTCATGGACTATGGGTTTCAGTAAGTGAATAATGTAATTTGGGGAATCAATTGCTGTTAAAGTACATTTACTTACACTGAATAGTTATTTAACCTTTCTAAAAAAGTATGTCTGGATCTATGTTCCTAGTGCAGCCAGGGATGTCCTGATATCCGTATTACTACCAAAGGCTGTTATGTGTTCGGTGTGTGCTTCAACCTGAGGTCATGTTGATGTCGCTGATCCATGTTGCTCTGAGAGCTAGGATGGTGTCTATGGTCTGAGCACTAACAGAGAGGATTTTTTTTTATTGTCTGTAGTCAATATGAACATTGGAGACAACCCTAAGGTCAGCGGCATATGCTGAAACTGGAGACCATGTGGATGCTTGTGGTCCCTGCAATCTTCAGAAATCATATATAAGTCCATGATCTATACTCACACTGTCTTTAAGGTGCAAAGAAACTACTTTTACCATGATGTTGATGACTGCAGACTCACAGTTGAGAAATAGGGGCATAAAAGGCTTCTATGAAAACCCCTACCCTGACCACACCCCATCCTCACCTTAAACAGAAAGCCATGGACGATAACTCTTAAAAATGTAATAACGATGCTGAAATACAGCTCTCCAAAACTGATGACTTCTGGTGGTGGTAGGGGTGAGAATGGACTCAGTTTGCATTAAAGGTCTAGATGCCAAAAGTATGACCATGCTACCGTGAATATATAGGAAACATAAATTGGACTTTGTTCTTTTCTTATTTCTGGTGAGTGTGGGGACATTCAAGGGGACAGGGAAGGCCTGTGAGTACTGAGAAGTGAGTGTGCTCTGGGTTCATGAAGTGAAATTCCCAAATAATCAATAAAAATATTATGAAATAAAAAGCAGTAATACAGTATATTTAATTTTGTTCTGTATGGTCTTTATTATATAGTCATATGAGAATAAATATTTTTGCTTAAAATTGTAACTATAAAGTATCCATTGATTTTAAAAGACCACTAATAATAACTTCAAATACATAGTCAGTATTCAAATTTTTGATTACCAAGGAATAAAATAAAATATTTTATTTTTCTTTGAATTTCCATAGTATATAAAATACATCATATCCACCCACCAATCGTCCTCTATTTTTTCCCAATGCATTTTCCCCAATTTCAAATTCATGTCATTTTATTTTTATATAGCTCACTGAATCAAGTTCTTGTTCCCTATATACACATGGGTGTGGTGTCATCCCCTGGGGCATCAGAATCCAGTAGTAATAATTTACCACCCCAACAGGAGCCAATAACAGTCAGTAGTTCCTTAATCATAGGTGTTGCCTCATCTCTGGGGCTCCCCTCACTTCATGTCCTAATTTTTACGTGGCTTAATAGTTTGCAGGTTTTGTGAAGGTAACTAGTACTGTGGGTTCAATTGTGTAAGAGTTGTATCCAGAATATAGAATTCCACAGCATCCTCCTCATCCTCTGGTTCATAATCTTACTCTTGTGCTTCTGTGGTACTTCCTGAGTCCAAAGTTGTTGTTGGTGGTGGTTTGTTTGTTTGTTTGTTTGTTTGTTTTTAGAAAAAAAATCAATGAAGTACAGAACACTAGAGCTAAAACAATAGATTAATAACAATGCAGTGACTTTGGATGATTCTAATAACCGGTTCTCTCCAACAGGCAGACCATTAAAAATAATTTCTAATAGGTTTTCTGCCTCAGCTTATCGACAAAGCAGTGAGCCAGATCAAGTCAAATTGAAAAAAGTACAGCAACAGGTTTATTGAGCATAGAAAGTCTTGGACAGGTTCAGTGGTTTCAGAGAATGAGGCCAGAGAAGTCATATGTTCAAGGAAATTTTTATAGATTGTAGGCAAAGGGTGAAGACTTGGCTCGATAGCTGGGTTTGTGTGCAAGTATGATCAAAAGCTGCGTGATTAGGGAGACACTTGAGGGCAGCTGCCATCTTCAGGAGAGGAAGCTGCAGCAGCCCCAAGAGTGTTGGGCTAAGCTTTTTGGTACTTTTCCTTTGTACAGAACTCTCTGAGTAGGTAAGATTTGGAGAGAAGATGAGAGATACAGGACTGGCTACCTGGACTGTGTGTGGGTGAGCCAGAAGCTACAATCAAACAATTTCTGTACAGATTTATAAAGGAAACAGAAACATGACAGGAAACTCAGATTTACAAAACAGTAACATGAATAGGTTCCTCAGTTTAGTGACTCACTTAAAATGTGACATATTAGACAACCATAGGTTACTTCTTAACCCTTATCAGGGATGAGAACTATCATTAGCTGTCCAATGAAGAGTAATTATTATACAGACATAAACAACAAAAATTTTCTGAGCAAATTGTACCACACACATGTAGTAATAATCAGGGAAAAACTGGCTATCAACTTAAGAGTATTGAAGGGGTTCGATTAAGGACAGCTAGAAGGAGCTGTTGGAGGAATGAGAAACAATAAAAATTATAAATTCATGATTTTTTTACATGAGTGAAAATTTCTGAGCTATTTATGAAAACTAACAAAGAGTTTTAAGCCTTCAATGTTAAGGTAGGAAAACATAAAAACTGATGGCCATTCATATAAACACATCTAAACTCCGTTATACCAGTCATTATGGTTTCTCAATAAATAATTTGAATTCTTTTCTTAGGTACATACTGACAATTTACAACATAAATCCTGAATTGTTTGAAGCTCTGTGTTTGTCCCAGTTAGAGAGTAAAAGCAGATGTGCCATTTCTGGACCACAATATTATTTTTCCACAATAATTTTACTGTGAAATTACATCTTCTTCTTTCAGAGAAAGAGAAGGACAGAAATTATAGCTCTTTCAATATTGGGACTACATGGAAAAGAATTTTAAGTGGAGTTCCTGCCTGGTAGGTGATGAGAACAAGGGGAAGATAAGGCTTGGCAGGGATAAGCCCCTAAGCCTATGATAACATTCATTATCACAGCAGGACACAAACAATCTTAACTGATGTGAGAATAACCAAGGGAGCATCCCTGATAAAACCAGGAGGATAATAAGAAAAACAACAGAGGGTAAATTATGTCAGGAGAATGAATGCTCTGTGGTCTCTACAGATAAACAATCTCTTTTTAGCCCTATGATATGTCGCTATTATCAGGTCTTTTGTACAAAAATATTTACTGGGTGATGATAAACCAGGTTTCATGAAATCTCAGATATTGCCCCTAAACCAGAATGTTCATCTATAGAGAATTTAATTTATTCACCATTACTACTGTATCTATTTGTTGTACTTTTAGTAGAGGATTTATTTATTTTAATTAAGTAGGCAAACATTAATAAACTCTACATTAAATATGCTTTTTATTTGAATATCATAACTTTTAAACTTATAAATGACCTATGCATTTACTTAATGGTTTGTCCTTATGATTAATGCATATCTACCATCTTTTGAGGACAACATTAAGTATTAGCAATGCTGTTGTGGACAAGGTAATTAATATCCCTGCACAAATGAATATGTATCACAAAACATAATGCAGTAATAAAATAACACATAGAATAGAAACAGAAGAATATAATAAAGAATTACCAATTGGTGACTGAAAAAAAAGAATGAGCAATGAATCTGCAAATAAGACTGGGATTTAAGTTGCTAAATAGAAAAGGAAACTGTTAAGTTAATTTATGCAGAAAACAATGTAGTTTGAAAGAAAATGGTTCATGGATTCTAAGGGAGGCCATGCCTTGTTATGTATAAAATAATAAACTGAGTAGAAGAAAAATTTTGAAATTCCCACTGCTAACGATGGTTTCAGTTCACTAGACTAAGAATAATCAGAAATTTTCAGCCAAAATAAAATAGAACTGTGTTTGAAAATCTGTGAAAGCCAGAGAAAATCATTAAGCAATTGATTTCTTAAAAATTTTTAAAGATATTTAGCCCATTGAGAAATATAGTACAAGGACATAGACAAGAAAAGGAGTATAACATTTAAGCTCAGACATTAAATAGAGATTATGGCAAACATAGTAAAAGTAAAAGAACAGATACAAGGATTTAAAGACATAGATGGAAAATGTACTAAATAAATTAATATATGATTTAATAGTGGTGACATATAAGCTCTATGACTTTGTCATAATTGGCAGTATAATGGGTGTTTATTTTGTCAAGATAGAGAGAATTTTTAATAGACGTTAGAATGAAGGTGAGTCCGTATTTCATTTGGGGCAATGGTGGTTCTGAGCTATTAAGTGGTCATCTGTGTGGATATTATAAATATAAATTAATTGTTGATATGTGGCAAGGCCATGCTAAATTCTATAAAGACGTCAACTCTGGAGGTCACATTGCTGGGTAGAGCTATAAATAACCATGCAGAACGTGTTTTTAAAGTTACTATTCCCTGATTTCAATGCATCATTAAAGACCTTAAAATTTTGAAATAAGATAGACCAGGAGGTGCCAAAATGGACTGTTAAATTTCTTCTGCTGTTAAAGAGACAGTTATTAATAATGCTTAGCCTACTTAGTTTTCAAGATTATTTATGGTATAATTTTATTACTTGATTATATTTCAGTTTTATACAGATTTTAAGAACACATGGAATATTGCTAATAAAAATGGTAAGCAAGATAATGTCAATAACACAAATTTGAAAACTTTTTCCATCACAAATTGAAAGGAGCTTTAGAGTGGAACAGCTTTACATGAAACCCTGCTACCCTCTCTTCTCGATTGGGGCACTGCCAATAATTTACTTCCTGTAGAAGCAGTGTGTTCTTTATCATGTTTCCTTCTGTGCATTAAAAGGAATGCTCCACAAAATTCAAGAACACGTCATAACATAGTCTTGGTGTCTCGCTAGTCTAATGGTTTCTTCACTGACACATCAATGAAACAGCAAGCAGCGCAGAGTCCAGCACTAGTCACATTCGGGTTCTCGGGGTCTCATTTGAGTTTAAAAATATCATTGTATTTCCCTTTTTCATTTTACATACCAATCTCTGTTCCCTCTCCCTCCCCTTCTCCTGATCCCAACTTTGCCCATCCCAGTCCCATCTAGTACTCAGAGAAATAAGGTATCCCTTAAGGAGTCAAGGACGTTTCATACCAAGATGAGGCAGGACCAAATCTTTTTCCACCACATATCAAGGTTGAGCATGGTATCACTGATGCATATTTAATATTAAAGACGAAAGTAATTTTTATAATAGAAACTCTATGATTTTAAATTAAGAACCTGTAGACACCAAAAGAAAATGTCATCTAGAAAAAGACAGGTTGCCAATTAAAATTGTGATGATACTCCAGGTATTTCAACACACACACACACACACACACACACACACACACACACACACACACACACCATATTGAAAAGGCAGGTCCTATGCCCAACAATAGATGGCCAACACAAAATGAACTTAATAGTATTTTTAAAGGTCTTTTTTGTCCCACAATGCTTTGTTCATATATGCTTTATATTACTGGTCTTTGGCTTATATATTATGTTTTCTGCTTTTTAAATTTAATGGGTTTTGTGTGGATGTGTGGAATATGGTGTGTCTGTCTCTCTGTCTATGTCTGCATGTGTATGTGTTTCTCCTACTCCTTATTCTACTTTTTCTTATGCTTAATTTGCTCTTATAAATGTCACTTTTTTTTCAAAAAGAGGAGTAAAAGAAAGCAGAAGTTGTGAAGTTAAGTGGAACAGATCTGAGAGGAAATAAGAGAGGCAAGAATATAATCAGTATGTATTGTTTGGATAAAAATATTTGCAATTTTCAATTAAGTAAGTACCTCCCCAAAAGATTTCATTCACACTTGTATGAAAGAATAGCTCATTTTACTTAAGAATCATTGCAAAACATTTTCACTGTGATAGTGCTACTGATTTCTTATCACACTTTATGTTGCATTTTTGTGCAAAACCCTGCAAGAATGAGTATATCAATCTTATTGTGTCTAAATAAAAGCTGACAATATTTTTGAAATACATATGTATTTGACTGGAATTCTATGATCTCTCTCATACAAATTTTTTCTTTAGTATTGTATTTTACTTTTATGTCTTATTTTTAATGCATGAGGACATGAAATAAATGAAGATTCCTTTTACTTTGCTAAAACAGTTGACGTACTTTCAATTTGTGCTTCATGAAAAATATGATAAAACATTTACCTGTACAAATTTTTCCTAATGTTTAGTAGAAAAAATCTTACAGAATGTTTGCTGATATTATAAGAAATATATTTTTGTTTGTTTTGTTTTTTTGAGACAGTGTTTCTCTGTAGCTTTGGCACCTATCCTGGAACTAACTCTTGTAGACCAGTCTGGCCTTGAATGCACAGAGATCCTTCTGTCTCTACCTACTGAGTGCTGGGACTAAATTTATGTGCCACCACTGCTTGGCAGAAATACTTAAAATATGACTGAATTATATGTTGTTGGCACCCACAATCACCCTCTTTTTTTCTAATAAAATAATTAAAATATTAATTCAGAAGGTATTTTTAAATTTTTCCATAAGGCTCTTTTATTCAATCATATCTCAAACCATAGAATTAAAATAAAGATAAAAAATTAATTTTATTGTTCATGGAGTTTAGACCTTGTTTTATCAGTGGATTATTTAAATTGCTATTTTTTAAACTCAAAGATATAGTAAGACACACAAAATATGTTTTTTGATTTATTATTATACTTTTTTAGTAATGACCAGAAATTGAATGATGAATATGTCCTATACCATTCAATCAAACCCCTAGTCTTGAACTTTTAATGAAAAGTCAATTCTTTTCTTTATTTTTATCCCCACTATTGAGTATATTTGATTTTTCTTTTATGAAAGGACATTAGTCATATATCAGGCTTCTCATATGTTCACTGGCATCTTTGAGCTCATCAATAAAGTTGTCATGACTTCTCTTTGTGATTGTGAAGGTCTCCCTATTGGTGCTTCCTCTTAGGAAAAAGGGACAGGATTGTAGAAAAACCTTGCAAGAAACAATTGCAGAGAATAAAATCAACAATATTTCGGACTGATATACCAAAAATCCATTTTTGTTGGAGAAGCTGGTTGTTTGGTTCCCGGCTGACCGGCTAGCTTAAACCTGAAATAATCACACAGAAACTATATTATTTAAAAATGCTGCTTGGCCTATTAGCTCTAACTTCTTATCAGCTAGTTCTTATGTTTTAATTTAACCCATCTCCATTAATCTGTTTATCGCCACGTGTCAGTGGCTTACCGGCAAAGTTTTGGTATACCTGATTCTGGCCACAGCTCCATGCTATCTCACTGACTCTGTCCTTCTTTCTCTCCTAGCATTCAGCCTAGTTTTACCCGCCTACCTAAGTTCTGCCTTGCTATAAGTCCAAAGCAGTTTCGTTATTCATTAACTGATAAAAGCAATATAGAAACAGAAGGACCTCCAACATCACTCTTTGGGGAAGAAAAGTAGTTTAATGTATATTAAATTTAATAAGATATTCAAATGAACTTATGGAATTCATTCAAGTAAAGCATATTGTTGTCTCCTCTACTTATGTTAAACAATCTAAGAAAATTAGCATTGCTGTACATAGGACATAAAGAAGGAGGAATCTTAACAAATATGTACTTGTATGCCCCAGACAGTGTTTATTCTTGAATCATCTGTCTAACCCAAAATGTGAATAGATAGCACATTACTTCTATCACTAGTGTATTGTTCATTGAGCTCATTATGAATCATCATATATAAAAGAAAGCCTTCTTGTGACCAGACAAATGTGTGTGTCTCCTAACTTGGAGGTGTGCTGAGGATGTTGTATTTAAATTGAAGTAATACAATATGTAAGACAGATAGTCATTTCCAGAGGTCCATCTAATGTTTGTTTGTTGATCTCTGCATCTATTACCATCAGCTAATACAACCTGCCTGAGCCTCTCCTCTTTCCACTCCCCCAAAGCACAACCACCCCTCTCCCTAAGATCTACTGCTCACTTCGGAAGAGTAGGCCTCCTGCTGAACACAGCTTAACAAGATGAAATGACTACTCATATTCCCCCACATCACAGCTGGAGGAGGCATTTTAGGAGGAACAGGTGACAAAGGGAAGCCAAAAGAGTCAGAGATATCCCAACTCCCACAAAAACTCCAAGCTACATCACAGCATATATGTGGAGGATCTAGAACAAACCCAGTTTTATATGATAAAATCAAACAAACAAACAGAGCAACAACAACAAAAATACAGCATTTACGTTTAAAATTCTTTATGTATGTCACTGAGTTCTGAAACTGAAAGGAATTGGAACTTTAGGGGATTTTAGGATCTCCCCATTTTATCCAAGTCATATACGTTTTTCATCTAAAAGATTAAAAGCTGTTCTTAAACCAGATAAATGTGCTCAGAAGCTTTATTGGAAAAATAACTGTAAAAAACGTAAGACAGTCATGGCAACTTTGATTATTACATTTTTTTAGGATAAAGGTAGGCTACTAAGAAGTCTGTTTTCATAAGATAAAAATCATTAAGAAGAGTAAACTTTTTATGGAGGCGATAATTAGTATCCTTAAAATTATTTACTCAGCTCTACTATTAGAAATTGCCACAAAAAATATCCCTGACACTTTTCTCTATGATAATTAGTTTTTGCCTACTCGTTAGATAAAGGCAAAGAGAAATAAATTATATAGTAGTGAAATTCTGAGTGCTCATATTTGTGTAGAACTTGTACATACATATTTATAGAAATACTTTTCATAGAAGATTGTGTAATGTTTATATTGTAACCACATAAAAAAGTAAATATATTTGTTTCTGCATTTTTCCCTTTGATGTGTGATTTTAAATAGACATTTTAGTTGAAAATCCTACTACTGTTCTTTATTTTGGTTTTATATGACTGTTATTTGTTTGACAACTAATAAAAATAAATTAATTAGTTTGACATCTAATAAAAATAAATTTATTAGTTTGACAAATAATAAAAATTCTCAACATTGTTTACTCATAATCATTTAAACATTTTATTTTCCCTTCATGTAAGTCCAATTCCCCATTTGCATTTAATACACACCTAAAATCAATTAAATTTACATGTCCATACGCATCTGTAATTTTCATATACATACATTTTCATATGTATATGTAGTTATAAACTGTATGCTGAAAGTTAAAAGTACTTTTTTCTTTTTCACACTACCAAAAGCTACAGAGCAAAAAATTTTTATTTATAAATAAAACCAGTTCATAGGCCCCTGCTTATAAGCAATGTTTCCTGAACTTATTTCCATCAGGAGGCAGGTATTTTATCCATTAACATGGATAAATGCAAAACACTTAAATAGAAAAACTATAAATTATTTACTCAAAGTATTTGTAAAATAGACTGACAATTTCTGAACATACTTTAAATCAAATAAAATAGTGGAATTCAAATCTCTGATTTTTTAAGCCAGTTTATGGAAAGGCAAAGGATTAAGGAAGCTCCCAAGATGCCTAAAAGTCCCGACATTGACAATATGCCACATAATTGACAGCTATTGGTTGAGAGTCCTTAACTATCAGCCTGAATGTAATTGGTCTGCTGCTTTTAAATTTCTCGAGAGATTTATTTTAACAAGTCACTTTGGGCTCATTTTGTGTATGACATTTATGCCTTGGAGTTAAGACACAAATTATTAATTAGAGGGACAGTTCTGAACTTTTAGAAGAGGTTTCCAGATGATGTGGATGATGACATTTCGGTGCCCCTGTCACTAGTCTGAACAGTATACCTAAGACTAGGTGAGATAACACAAGAACTGGGAATGTCATAGCTGTAGCTGTTCATTATAAAACCGAGGTCCTTTTACAAAATGTAATTTTAGAGCATGAGCACTGCTTAAGCAAGGCAAAGAAATCAAATAAATAGTGCTAGTTTTGAAAGAGTGAACACGAGAAACAGACCAATACAATGCTGGGATCATCACTACATCTAGAGAAAAAGGTTGCGACTGACTGTCTCATCTACATAGCGTTAATACACAATCATGTGTGCATGTGTGCGCACATATGCACATGTGGAGTTCATGTGAGTGTGTGTACCTTTTATATCATAACTTAAAACTGATGAAACTTATTTTTATTTGTATCACACCCAACTTGGAACTAGCAATGTCTTCCAACCTCTGAATGCACAAGAAGAATTTTACATTAGGTTACTTTCAGCTTCTTTTATAATATCATATGCTAACCTGAAAATATATGTCCTCTTCAGATTTTGACCTTTGACTGGATCATTCTCACAACCAATTTTTGGAAGAACTGCATGAAGGGTTCAAGCATGAGTGTATCAATACAGAATAAAAAATAGAGACGTTACAGATAGCAGCTCGTGTTACAATTCATTATTCACATGGGTCACCCAAAGTCAGATTCAATCCTTGTAACATAAAAATTTGTTCATATATTCCAGAATATAATAGAAAAAGATAGTAATAAAAGAAAGGTTGAAAAGTATGCAGCGTGTAAACAAAGGAAGTTGTCAATGCTCAGTGTTATAGATCGACATTAGTCTTTGCTTTCAGCTACTCGGATGTGTCCACTCATGAGAATATCAGTTTATATAATATCAAAATGAAAAGCATACTAAAAAAAAGTGAACAGTTGTTCACATAAATATTGCGATAATCACTTCATAACATACTAAACAAAGTGACTATTCATTCAAGTTTCAAATTTTCATATGAAACTATGCAAATATTTCCTCTTAGTGTGGGTTAGTCTAAGAATTTGAAGTCTTTGATTCTTATGAAGAGCTGTTAATAAATATGAACCCTATGTACAATGTCACATTAACTTTCAAATTTATGATTTGACTGAAAATTCAGATATAATTTTTATACTAATTCCATGCTCAAAAAGAGTATACAATAAAAGGTTGCTATTATGTAATTGTTGAAAGCAACGAGCTATTCTTAATTTATGATGATTGTTACTTTACTGCATATTTTTTTCCAACATTATTTTTAAAATTAAATTATTTACTGTATAATTATTTCCAATTACTTTCAAAACAATTTAAAGCCAAGCATAAAATATAAGTAGGAGAACAGAAATAGAAAGCCAGGAGAACATTACGCTTAGTTTTTGATCTTTGGGATTCGTAACACATAGAAAATAAAACCACACAGGTGACAGTTAAATATGTATGTACGGAAATATTAAATATGTTTATATATACAAGATACACATACATGTAAGTACATACACTTTTTTGAAATGGAATTGTGCTTTATAACCCATGTTAGACTGAAATGCTGCGCACCGCGGCCCCGTCTGTGCTCTATGCGCTAGACCCCAGTTCGCGAGCTTCGGGCAAAGGGCTGGAGGTTGAGAATACACATGCAGAAATAGACCGACACACAGACTTTCAAACACTGGTACCAAAAGCCCCTCTTTAATAGCACCACGGAGGCTTAAATACACTGCAGTCAATGGCCAACAGGTGAAAATCCCATCCTCTGATCCTCTAAGCTAGGCACAGCTTCTAGTAACTTCAATGAGAAGTTTCTAACAGGGAAGAGCAGCTGAAGGCCAGGACTCATTAGTCCCAACACTGAAAGTTGTTCTGTAAATTTCAGGTGGCCTTACCCTAAACTTTCAAACCACCTGTTTCCCAAGTGCACAGGTTGCACTAAATTGTCACTATATTCCTACCTGAATTATTGAGTCTTAAAAATAAATCTGGTCTAAATATGTTAAGCTAGTTTGCATATGAAAAGTAAATATTAATTATATCTCCGAGGCCAAAAATAACTAATAATTAAAAGCACCAATCTTCACTGTGATAATTTGAAAATAAATGTTTATCACAATTAATTTTAGAGAATATGAATTGTTTCTTTTTAGTGTTATATTTTGGGGTAATGAGTAAAATAACAGCTATAAAGAGAGTGCTTATTCCAGTAGCTGAGATTTCACCTGAAAGCCAATGAACTTTTGTTTCAGAACATTATATTAGGCGGTGAGTACCTCAACATAAACCACTTACACTATATTATAGAAATTTATTTGAAGAGAATATTTTGAGAAACAATTCTGAAATTATATATATACACACACATGCATATATATATATATATATGTAGACACACAAACATGCATATATATGTAGACACCACACACACACACACACACACACACACACACACACACACACATATATATATACACACACACAATACATCTCAACCGCAATTTTCACTATTTCCACAGTTCAAATTCCTCCCTCCTCTTCCCTGGATCTGCTCCTCTTTGCTTCAGGAAAGAGCAGGTTTTCAAGGAATCTCAAGTGAACCTAGGATAGCAAGTTACAGTAATACTGGGAACAAACTCAAATAACAAACCATAATAACAGGGCTTGATGAAGCAACTCAATAGAAGGAAAAGGGTATTAAGTGCAGCCAAAAGTCTTAGAGATACCCTCAAACCCACTTTTGGGAGTTTCACAAAAAAAACCTAGCTACATAATCCTGAAATATATGCAAATGATCTAGTACAGCCCCATTCAGGCTCTGTGATGATGGCTTCAGTCCCTGTGAAACACTATAAGGCCTGGTTAGTTTGGTTCTTGTTCTCTTTGACCCTCTGTCTCCTACAGTCCTTCTCCCTCCTCTTTCTAAGGGTTTGCTGAATGTCTTGTAATGTTTTGCTGTGAGTCTCTGCATATGTTACCATCACTTGCTGGATGAAGCTTCTCAGATGGTGAATGGGCTAGGTACCAATCCATAAATATAGCAGAATATCATTGGGAGTCATTTCAATGAATTTTCCCCAGTCCAGTTTGGTTCTGGTCTAGGATATACAGCCTGTGGTCCTGGCTCAAGTTTTTAAAATTAGAATTTTAGGTACCATTTATTAAGAGATACATATTTCTAAGGTACAGGCTCTGGTTTCCATCATTGTGTAATAATCAAGTTAGGGTATTTTGCATATCTATCCTATCACATATTTACAAAATTTAAATTATTTTTGTTAGAGATTTGAAAATCATAAATTCAATATTCTCACATTTCCCATCCAACTTTGCAGCACATTGACAAACTTTCCTCATAATGGTTGACTGCAACTGGGGATTTGGTGGCTAACTACTTTTCTCTCTCTCTTCATTTTTATTGCCTAGCCAATATTTTAATATTGGCTTTGGCTGTAAAAATACTTTATTTTATTATCTGTATAATTGTAAAATAAAGATGAGGATATAATTATTTGATAGCTTTGGGGTGAAAGAATATTTATTTTTCATTCTACTTAATATATTTTGTTCTGTTGTCAATGTTTAATAGACTATTAGTATATAATATATACTAATACTAATATATAACTTACCTAATTTGTGTTAGAATTATGCCTAATTATCATCGATACACTTATTGACTACATTGGATATGAACTTATTGAATAATAATTATTTTAATATTAACTTAAGTATTTACAATAAAGTCTATACATGTGTACTTACTAGGTCTTGAATGAGTCCAAATAGTTAAGCGCATACTGTAAAGCAACAGGACTGACAAGTAACAAATCAACTAAAAAAATATAATATTAAAATTAAGTTTTGTTGGAAAACATGACCATATGAGTTTTGAGGAAGAAATATTCTTAGCTTACAAAATATTTAGCATATGCTATTTGACAAAATTTCTAATGAGTTAATTTCATCAACATATTGAATATATAATGTCCAACACATACATACACATGAACATATGTATAATACACACATGTATATACATATATCATGATATAATATCTAACACACATATGTATATACATATGATATACACATATAAGTATAAATAAATTTTAAATATTACTTAAAACAAAATAAAAACAGATATAAACAAAAATAATTTAAATATTCTAGTTAGAATTTGTAAAAATGGAAAAATCAATAAAGGTTTGAAGAACTGTAATTCTTCATCAAAAGTCAATTTCTAATGGAGATTTTATTTATCCTCATGGTTACAGATTTCTAAATATATCTTTGTCATTATTCATGTAGTTTATAAATAAGATTTTTAGCTTAATGGTGTTCAGGTTTGCCCCAAAATGAGAAAATTGACTATATTTCTAATTTAAAAAATTCCTAAACAAAAAGTAAACCACAATTTTAAAAATCTTATGTTAACCTTCTACTAGTTTTATAAAATTTTGAAAAGCAAAAGACAGAAAATATCATTGGAATTATAGACCACAATAAATGGATATTATATTGTTTACGTTATTAGTTGGTTTTTAAAATGTGGAAATGTTTAATGTGTTTGAAAATGTTATTTTAAAGTGTTAAAAAATCATTTTGTTTATTTTAGTCATTTCTTTACTTTTTTAAAAAAGTAAACAAACTATCCTTTTTCATTTTACATACCAATCCCAGTTCCCATACATCTCCTCCTCCCAGTCCCTCCCCCACATCCCACCTCCTATCTGCTCCCCAGAGAGGGCAAGGCACATTGCTCCAAGGAAGGACCAAGGCCATCCCCACTATATCAATGCTGAGCAAGGTATCCATCCAAAGCAAATGGGTTCCAAAAAGCCAGTATAAGTAGCAGGAGCAAATCCTGGTGCCATTGCCAGTGGCCCTGCAATTTGCCCCAGCCACACAATTGTCACCCACCTTAAGAGGTTCTAGATTGATCCTATGCTGGTTCCTTCCCTGTCCAGCTGGAGTTGGTGAGCTCCCATTAGCTCAGGTAAGCTGTTTCAGTGGGTGAACCCATCATGGTCGTGAGCTCTTTGCTCATATTCTCACTCCTCCCATTTTTCAACTGGACTTTGAAAGCTCAGCCTAGTGCTCCACTGCAGGTCTCTGCCCCTGTCTCCATCAGTTGCTAGATGAAAGTTCTATGGTGACATTTAAGATAGTCATCAATACTGACCGTGGTGGTGCGTGCCTTTAATCCCAGCACTTGGGAGGCAGAGGCAGGTGGATCTCTGTTGAGTTCGAGACCAGCCTGATCTATAAGAGCTAGGTCCATGACATGCCCCGAAGCTACAGAAAATCCTTTTTTTGAAAAAAAAAAAAAAAAAAGCAAAACAAAAAGTTAAGATAGTTATCAATCTAACTACCGGGCACGGCCAGTTCAGGCACCTCTTCCACTATTGCTTATAGTCTTAACTGGACTCATCCTTGTGCATTCCTGAAAATTTTGCTAGTGCCAGGCTTCTTGCTAGCATTTCCTCTCAAAGGTCTTCATCATCTTCATAAAGTTTCATTTGAAAAAAAAATTTATCTCCTTCTTCTGGGTTAGGATAATCAAGTCTTCTTCCTGTATGACCACTTGGTTCTGGTGTTACCATGTTGCATTTTTGGTTGTTGAATGAATTTTTGCATTGGCACCTATCGATCTCTTCTGCCAATTGCTGCCAACAATGATTTTTGTCTCTTGGTCTAATCCTTGCAGTTGCTGTCTGTGTCTTTGGGAACTAATCTTGGTCTGCTCTGTACTGTTACTGACTGTGTTTCAAGGAGTGGCTGAGATCCCTGTTTGCCAGGTCTCCTGCCCCACTCTCTTAGTCTGCTCTCTTGGTTACAGGCTGTCCTCTATTGGACCTCTCTCTGTTGTTGCAGCCTGTGTTTCAGAGTTCCTCTAAGGTCGGGAGGGTTAGGAGGGTTTGGAGGCAGAGTGGGACTTGTAGTTCACAGGGTCTGATGGATGGAGTGGGGGTGTTGGTGTAGTTTAAGTGTAGAAGTCTTGCCTGCTAGCTGGCTAGAGAAACTGAGGACGATGAGGGAGGGGCCTGGGGTTTTGCTCCTGTACAGAGGGCCTAGAGAGTGGGTTACTCCACTGAGTGAGTGGTCCCTCACCTCTTGGTCCTCTGTGTGTAGTTACAGTCTGGGTTTCAGAGTTCCTCTGAGGTCTAGTGGGGTATGAGAGCTTGGGGGTGGAGTGGTACCTGTATCTTGCACGGTTCAATCAATGGGGTGGGGTGTTAGAGCAGCCTACCCTGAAAGAAGCTTGCCTGCAGACTGATTAGAGAAACTGAGGCAGGTGGGGGATGGGCCTGGAATTTTGCCCCAGTATAGAAGGACTAGAGACTGGGGTGCCCCACTGGTTGGGTGGTCACTCACCTTTGTCCTGTCTGTGTAGCTGCAGCCTGTGTTTCAGCGTTTCTCTGAGGTTGCAGGGCAGAGGAGGGTTTAGAGGCAGAGTTGGGAGCAAATCATTCTTTCCCTAACAAAAAGTTCTACTCTTCGGTGAAAACATTACAGAGGCATCAATGAACATTAACATAACCAAAGATTAGGAAACATTCCTGAGTAAAGGGAAGTGCAGAAGGTATATATGAGAAGAAAATAAATATAACAGTGTTCTCAAATTTTATTCGCTTACAAAAAAAAAATTGAGCATGCTTTTCTCTTCTCCAATTGCTGCTAGGATCTACCAGTCAAATATCAAACCCCCATCTGTCTGTATCTCTCCCTCTTTCTCTCAAAATTAAAAAAAAATGGAATAAAAACCAATAAGACAAAACTTAAAGCAAAGACTTCACAAGAGCATGGATGCTGTTTAAGCTTCTCCTTACAGTAGATGTTAACACAAGCAGACAACATTCAGATACACAGTCTTTGCAGCTCTCAGTCCTATGCAATGCCCGTATTACAGCCCCCAGACAAAAAAGCCCACAAAGAGCAGGGGAAGAGGACACAAATTCCCATACCTAACCAAGGGGATTTTTGCTGCAGATACGTGAGATACGTGTTAGCAAAGAAAAAGATTTTTTTTTTCAATGCAGTGTCATTAGGTGTACCAACCACACTCCAGGACACCGAGCCCAAGTGTACTTGACCCAAAACATTGAATTTGATAAAATGACTTCTTCAGTACTGTGAAGAACTGCCACAGTTCCACTCTTCCTGGTGAGGCTTTGCCACATCTCATTGTTCTTTTCCTGCCTTCACTCAGAGTCATTCAAGAAAAACTACCAAATGTAGACTCTCTTTCCAAAAATGAATGATTGAATTTATTACCCAGATTTTTTTTATATATATTGTCCATAGATCAGGGATTCTTCCAGGCCAGCTGAGATGGGCAGAAGTCATCAGGATATATTGGTTCTCTTTTGTTACTGTAAGCATGGCGGCGCACACCTATAACCTCTTCAACCTGGAGCCAGAGGCAGGAGAACAAGTTCAGGGTCCGCTTTAACTATGTAGTTATTTACTTTAACTTATATGCAAAGCTATCCGGAACAAGAGAAAGATGTGTTTGTACTTGTGTATATTTATAAAGCTTCTTAAGTATTTTGAAATGTGTTTAATAGAAATTAATGATGCCTGTTTAATTAGTAAAAATATTGTTTTTATTTTATTTTACTTATTTTGATTTTATACTATAATATTATTTATTATTCTAAGTTTTAAATGAAAATTATAGAGGGATATACATTGTATTGTTATACTGATAGTTTACAAAAGTAAAGACAGCTGAGATACTTTTTTCTTTGTTTCTTTTTTACTATCTATCATCCATTTATTTATTTATTTGAGAAAAGATTTCTCTATGTAGCCCTGGCTGTCCTCCAACTCAGTCTGTAGCCTAGGCTGGCCTTGAACTCAAAGAGATCTGACTTCCTCTGCCTCCAGCGTGCTGGGATTAAAGGAGCATGAAACCCTGCCTGGATGAGATATTCTTTTAAGCAAAATGTAAAGGGAGAAATGTTCCATATTTTTAGTCTTCTCAAGAACATTGCAAAAATAGATGTGTATTTCAATTTAAAATGTTTTTATTTGTTAACATAAATAGGGCATATCTCAAACTGCGTGTTGAATGATTAAATTTCATTCTTATTTATGAGAAATAATATAAAAAATTCAATATGAAGAAACCTCTGAGGAATGTTGAACCGGCAGGAGCTTTGATAGGAGGAACTTTCCAACCATATTAAAGACATAATTTCTAATTTTAGAATCTTGGCAAACAAAAACAAACTAAAACCATTAGTGGTTATTCAGCTGTTTAGTGCTGCATGATCCACAATGCACAATGATCATTCATTCTTGTATAATTACCATTTGTTCCAGGTAAAATTTCTAATTGCTGGGTAACAGTTTGTTGCCAAATACCCAATGAGGGCAAAATATTGCAGGAACAATAAGACAGATATAGATTGGTAGCTAATTATCAACAGCTTAAATAATCAGTGAGGAAAGAAGAATTAAGAAGAAAATTCAAAATGAAAGTTAAAAATACCAAATAATTAAAATAATTTTTCTGAATTTTGTATCTTAATTGTACAAAGCTTTCAGATAAAAGTCCCTACTCCTTGATACTGGTAGTTTATTATTTGCTCTTCTATATTGGAGCAACATATCCATTTTTTCCTTCTTTACGTTACAAAAAGAGATATATCACTGATCACTAAACTTTTTTTCTTTTAATCTTTTACATTTCCTTGTGGTTCAAGTGATCCTCTGAGCTTCAAGTCATGATCTTCATTTCTGGAAGGCATTACTAATTTAAGTGCTTCAAATAGCTAGGGTTTCTGGAGCATGCAAAGCGCACACCACACTCCAGTGGGTGATTACTCCTAACAAACATATTAGCAGAAGTCCACCTCCTCACTATAATTACGAGCACTGAAGGTAGTTAGTTCCTCAAGAAGCAAACAGCCTTGAAAATGTATAACAAAGGAAATGGAAAACTAATCTTGCTCAAAAAGTGGGCAAACATCGTAACCACATTTTTTGCTGCATTATTTCAGCAGTAGATTTTTTTCAGTGTCCTTAAATCATTGGTAAGAAAATTAATGGCTTGTTATTTTCATGTCTTGTGCAAGGATACTATAATTTTGAAGATGCTGATTTATTAGAGAGAACCAACCAATTCCGTGTCACAAATACTTGAAAACCTGATATTTTTCAAATATGGCATGCTTTTCCCCCATAACTCACAAGATCACTAAAGTGAAATGGGGTCTTGTGTGGAGTGCTAAAAATGAAGTTCTTGTGTTTAAAATAATTCATAGGTTCTAGGTAATGACTTGTTACATTGATTCCCTAAATTCATGTTGAGTATATGGAAAATTTAATGAGGCAGAACACAGTTTGAAATATGGATATGCTGCAAGAGATAGGAAAGAATGGTGGTGTTAGGAGAGTTGGAAATGCTTAAAAAATTAGCATTGTAGAAAGTTGAATAAAATTAATGCTAGATAAATGACTGTTTTACAAGGAAAAGTCTTCATGAGGTTGATTCTGAAGCAGGTTTTCAAGAAGAAGGTTGGGTATTGATTAACATGGCAGTGCTTAGAAATTAATCAGTAGTTTCAGGAATTATAGTAAAGATGTTTCACATAAGGATTTGAGAGAATTTGGTTCATGAGTTTCAATCAAGTTGTTAAGTGAAAGAAAATGATGTAAGTTTTTTGTAGTATAAATTGTAGTCTTGAAGAACATATGATTTTGATTTAAAGTAATTAGACTTTCCACATATTCATGCAGGAAGCTATTCTCTCAGCTTGAAAGGGAATGCCATTAGGCTGTTATGTACAGATGCTAGAAGGAAAAATGAAGTTCCTCAAACTAAATACCAACTGCCTATTCAGCCAGTTCCCTGCTTGCTAAAATTCAATCTGGCTACTTGTCTATACCATTATTTTTTTCATGTTTCTACCCAGGACCAGAATACAATAGTCAGTCTCTTTAAATTAAGCCTCCTCTTTCTGTCTCTCTTCACTCTCTTCATGATATTTCAATTACTTTTATCAAATAAGTTTTCTATAAACAATTCTGATAGGCCTAATTTTCAGTCCTCTAAGGACATCTCTTTCTTCATATGTTGGATTGGTACAAAAAGGATTATTTTTCAGGCTGTGAATTTTAAATCGTTGTAACTAGGCTGAAGCATACTTTTTAATCAAGTAGGAAGCACTGCAAGGGAAATGACTAAGGCAATGGGGATTGTGAAAGTTCTGGGAAGATGACAGGGAGGACAAAGAAAGCGAAGGAGGAAATGAGGAAAAGGAGAGGGGGAAATGGAAACAAGATGCTGGAGAAGGCAAAATATCGCCGTGAGGGTAAAGCAGGGGGAGGAGATATTTTTTCTTGTCTGGAATGTGAATATGATCTTATTGAGGCAGCACATATATAAAACAATCCACATGAGTTGGCTCTGGTGGCTTTACTCCAATATTCCATTTCCTATGTTTTTAACATTAGATTGTTAGAAGAGGGGAGTGGCTATGATATGTCTCACTGAAACAAGAAACAAGACCTAGCTTAATGAAAAGGGTAATTCCCAAGCACAGTTAAAGCCCTGCAATTGAACTTAATTTCCTTTCTACTACCATCTATGTGCGTACACTAGATGCATTAAATAGGTCCTGGTATTTATCCACCAGATGAATAACTGTGCTCTACTAAGGTATAGCAACTAAAACAGTCAGAGACTTTATAAGTTTATTCTTGACTTAATGTAGTTGAGACAATTTGCCCTTATGCGATGTCTCATACTAACCTAGTTTCAAGAAGAAATGATTATAAATTGACTCTGGTCAGGATTCAATGTTGTATTTATTGATTTGTAGGTATGAAATTAATCTTGCTATTTAAACATAAGAAAAATGGTGAAAAGGACTTACTTTGGAATCGAGTTAAAGCTTTTTCACCAAAACCAATACTTACTCAATTAGTTGATATTTTATAGTTCCAAACTATGTCCTTGATGTGTTTTAATTTTTTCTTCTGATGGCTGCACAAATGTTTTATTCTTTTTTATATTAACTTTCTTATTCATTAGATTTATTCATTTATTTTACATCCCTATGGCACCTTACCCTCTTCAGTCTCCTCCTATTCCCTGCCACCACCTCCCTTTTGCACCGTCTCCCCAAATCCCTTCTCCTCTATTTCTCTTCAGAAATGGCAGGCCTCCTGTGGTATCAACAAGAATGGCATAGCAAATTAAGGTAGGACTAAACTCCTCCCTCATATTAAGTCTGGGTAAAGGCTTAATAAACTAAACTCAGTATAAGGTGTGGGCGTGGGTTATTTTTTTATAATAATATATAAATACTGTGATCAATATTCACTTAAAACACGACAGTTTGTTTTTAATCCTCATTGGATTTAGAATGATGAAATGAGCTGATTCTTATGCACGATAAAGATTGGAAAGAAAGATCTAAGGAATACTGATATCTTCTTGAAAGTTAATGAGAAGTGTACAGTGGTGATGTCTTTTTACCCTTGAGCTTGAAGGAAGATAATTGAATTAAAAATAATTGTGGTTTTTTTTTTTTTTTTGGCTTGGAGTGTAGTGTGTAAAAAGAATGGCAAAAAATAGACAATTGGCAAAATACACTGCTGAAGAAGCCCTCCTGCACAGTGACTTGGTAGTCAATAACAACAAGGTGCTGTACATTACAAATAGACAGAAGGAAGGATTTCAAATCCATTTAACATAAAAAATAATCAATGTTTGAAAGAGTGGGTAAATGTGACCTGATTGAAAATATTATGCCATATACACATATATTGAAATATTTTATAGGACTCCTAAAACTTAATAATTTCTGTACTTTTCTGTATTATGTTAAAAAGTTAAATAATTAAATGATGTGTTTCATTTTAATCCATAAATGTATATACATGAAATTGTTTTATCTTATCTAAAGCAAAACTTGATCTCTGCCAAATGGTTGAGAAGTGATTAAATTGAATGTTTAAGTGAAACAAAACAAATAATGCAATAAAAGTATTGTTATATTTTTTCACTAATAAAACTCAAAACTCAGTCTTCACTTTGGTAGATAAGGTGATGATTAGGGACCAGATCCCTGAAGTCGTTAAACCTTACACCATCACATCTTCGAATATTTTTATGGAGTTGAAATAAAAACAAGTGCTATTATAGTACAAAGTGTAGCATTGGTTGAAGTTGACTTGTCTGGATTTTGAAAATATAGCAACTAAAATGTTATTTGAAGGTATAGATGTTAAAACATAAACACTCCCATCAATACTATGAGTCAATAAATTAAACGTCTTTGACACTAACAGCTCATGTACTTTTAGAAATTGTCCTCAGTAGGAAAATAATGTTGAAGTATAATGACATAGAAAAATCTTTTCATATAACATAGTGCTATCTCACAATTGTTTGTGAAGGTTATTTATCGTTAAACACGATGAAGTTTTCCAAGATGTTGGACTGAGCTGTTTAAATGTTGACAGTATATGAACCCTTACTTACATACTAAACTTATGAATTGATCAACAATACTTTGAATGAAAAATCAATTTGTCATTTATAACATAGGATTATGATCCACCTTACTGATGCGTTGTGACAATTAAGGATGACATATAGTTGTTAGAAACAAAAGTTTTTAATGTTGTAGCTTCTCAGTATTAGATAAATACTAACATCTAGGAATGAATAATACTCTGACATTTAATGTCATTTATTGTTAAATAAAAGTATACTATTGTTGTTAAACTAAGTGAACAGCTTTTTTTTCATTTATAATAAACACCTGAGATAAATCAAATTAAATTGTCCATAGTTATAGGGAGGTCAGTCCATATCCATTGATTTCCTGCTGTGAGAGTTTGGTAGCAAAAGAGTGAATGGCAGATAAGGCCCATTCTCCATATGACATGATACAAAACAGAATGAGAAAGTGAAATTAATTTATGCAGCATCCTACATACAAACGCATGATGCCCCACCTGAGATGTCCACTCTATCTCCAAATAAGCTCAACCACAAGACTGAGCATTTAAAGCATGGGGAATCTGTGGTCATTTGTCTAATGATATCATTCTCAGGGGAAAAAATAATTTTATTTAGAAGGCTTAAAAATTTTCTCATATTAAGATGTCAATATGATATACATTCTGGAGTATAATCTGTACTTACTTTGTAGCACTATAGGTACACAATTTACTTTTAATATGTAACTTTAGTTACCATGTTCATCTTTGTGAATTAGAGTATAGGAAGATTGTAAGAAAGACAAAACCCAGTGCAGGGAGAAGACTCCTAATAACACTGGACTTCCGTTACATTACTCCTCACAGATTTATTTTTAATGTTATCAAAGACAATGAATATAGAGACGTCAGCTGATTTTTAATAAAGCTACTGAAAAGAATCAAATGAGAATTGGCATTTTATGTGAGTTTTATGATCTGCCCTGTAACATGCATACATGTGAAGAAATCTGAATTCAGCGGTGTCTTGGTTCTCTTTGGTAACTTACAATCACCCAGTTTGATTGGTGTGACAAAGATGACTGCATTCTGTCAAAACTAAGTCAAGTGACTAATTATAAATAGATTTACCATTTAAAATGTTACCTTGTTTCTTATGCCAATGATACTATATCTAATGGAGTCCTGCTCAGGATTGAGCTATTTATTTTAATTGCATTGCGATCTTTGAAATTTGGTTGGGGAAGTATCTTATATATGAAATGATGTTGTATGTGAGACTTTAAGAGATAATAATGACATATTAATTAATCATGCTGGGAAGGATTAATTTGTGCATTGGTTATAGGGAGTTGTGAGCATTTTTAGAATTGTTTACATATATCTTCAGTATATTGGCATTTCATACTAAGGAATTAAGTGATAAGTCATACACTAGACTGAGAAAGAAAATAGCTCATGCAGATGCTCTCAAATGATTTTTGACAGAGTATAATGTGTTTGAATAGGATTAACTTTAAAATATCTCTCTTGGTTAATTTTCACTTTCACACTGAATATTTTATAACTGACAATTTTTATAACATTGCTACTAGCAGCTAATCGTACACAGGACACACATAGAGCCACAGGCAATCTTGGATGTATGTCTCTAATTGCAAAGAGTGTTTCCTTAAACATGTGCTTCCTTCATAAGTATTCTCTGCTCACTCATTCCTACAAGTATCATACCATACGATGTATCACATTAAAGGTTAGTCATTACTTTGATGCATGAGATTTATTTTGCTGGTTGGAAAGTCATAGATGCTATAGCTGTTTTAATCAAATGCATAATTTAAACAAACATGTAAGAATGTTTATCCATGCATTAATGTCCTCCTTTGATGATGCTCCCCTATTTTACCTTATGAACTAACATGAAATAAAACAGCAGAATGATTCTGGCCAGGATAAATTAAATCAAAAAGTGTAGAACCATATTATGTGTTTTCTATTATTAAAATGAACACTGGAGTGTGTTACATGTAAAATTATATAGGTTTTATATTATACTAGAAAATAACATAAAAGAGAATTAGGCATATTTATATTTAATAATTCTAAAGCAATTTACCATCTCTGCATGCAGAGTTCTGTTTATAGATGCAGATAATCTTAGTGTTTTCAACACATAAAGAAGGATTTAAATTCCAAATCTCAAACCTTAATATATGAGGATGTATACACATACACAGAAACACACACACACACACAGGTACACATGAATATACACACACATACACAGACACTCACATACACATAGACATACAGACATATTCACAAAGAAACTCATACACACACACACACACACACACACACACTTGAGTATTTTCCAAAGTTTGCTATTGGATATTTCATACAATACATCTAAGAAATTGCTTTCGTAATTTGTGTTTGGGGGAAAGTCAGATATTTATATCACATTTCAAACATGAAATAATCTACTGAAATGACTTCACATTATCACATAAATTAGACAATCAAATATGATATCTTATTACATTATATTTAATAATATAAATTAAGTTATAATTAAGATCATTTTTAAAGTAATCATTGGAGAAATTTTTTTTTTTAACATTTCTCGCTATGCTTACCTTTGGACCAAAAGGTCTTAATTTTCCTGTTACAAACAGAACTCACATTGTTGGATATTCTTTTATTCTTTCTGGTCATTTTTATTGGTTATGTGCAACTATGGATCATAGAGATGATGATTACGATGGTGAATATGAAGTGACAATCTTTAATGTTTGTGCTGGTATGGCCACATGTCTGAGTGTGGGAGATGTTCCAAAATGGTACTGGTATTTAGGAAAGGCAAATAAGGGTGATATGAGTAACTATATGTTTAAAATAGTGGGAAGATTGCACAAAAGAAGGTAGCCAGAAAGTGTTATCATTTGAGTATCTCATAGTTGTCCAGAATCATGTGTTTTCTTAGGCCATGCTGTCTTCAATATGATTTATAGTCCCTGATTTTTTTTGGGATGTACTCACTCATAATCGGTTTCTAGCCATAATTAAAGGACATCGAGCCTATAAATTTGGGATCCTTGAGAAGATAATAAGAAGGTGAACTCCCAAAAAAAGATATAGTAATCCTCCTGGATATTGGAAGTAGACACGATCGCCAGGCAAAATTGGGAACTTGAGGGTTGGGCGAGACTGGGCCAAGGGAAGATGGGGAGAGAAAAGTGTGAAGGGGAGAATGGGGGGACCTCAGAGGAATGGGGTGCTTGGGATATAGGAAGGGTGGATATGGGAGCAGGGAAGCATATATCTTAATTTAAGGAGCCATCTGAGGGTAGTCAAGAGAAAATTATTTTTAACTTTGTAAGCAGGATTTTTTTGCTCTTGTTTGTTCTGTCCTTTTCCAGTTTGCTTTTTTATTTTATATTAATTTATTTTTCTTGATGCCTCTGTTATTTAATGAGAGAGAAAGAAAGAACAGATGTGTTTATTGTGAGGAGAGGTAGAGAGGATCTTGGAGAAACTGAGGAGCAAAAACCATAATCAGAATATATGGTACTTAAACAAAAAATTGTTTTCAAAAAATAGAGAAAATTATCATGACAGAGTCACATTTAAAATTTTCGAATTCTCCTTGCATGTTTTAAAGTGGATAACTCACAGGTAGATATTATGTAGATTCCTTATAATTTGCCATGTCTGGATAATCTAAAACTGAAAGATGACCTTTTATAGTCCTCTATTTCAAATTCAAATGCTGGACTTTTGTGGAACCAGGCCAGAACCAATGACCTATGCTGGGACCCAAGCAAGGGAACGACTGTGGGATCTGAACAGATTACAAGATTGCAGAGTGACCTCTGGCCTGACTGGAACCTTGGCACTTATTCTACCATGAGGAACAACCATCTGATCCATGGTTCCACTGGCATGTGGAAGAGTGATCACCAGAGACATGACTCCCAACTATACCAACAAGAGCAACGATAGATAGACAAGATAAAAACACACTCAACACCGCAAAAGGCAATACAACACCAACAAAAACTAATGGCTCTAAAACACGACTTAAACACCCTAATACAGATGAAGCATAAGAAAATTACCTAAAAAAAAAAAAAAACTTCAGGAGAATGTTTGAGGCCCTTAAAGAGAAATTAAAAAATTCTCTCAAAGAAAAGAAAACAAACAAAAAATAAACAAATATTGGAATTAATCAGGAAACCCCTAAAAGAAAACAAAGAAAAAGCAATCAAACAAGTGAAAGAAGTGACTCAAGACTTGAAAACTGAAATATACACACAAAAAAAGAAAACATAAACTGAGGGAATTCTGGAAATGGAAAATATAGAAAAACAATTGGGAATCAAAGTGCAAACATAAAAGGCAGAATGCAAGAGATGGAAGAATATCAGGCAATAAATTAGACTCATCAGTAAAAGAAAACATTAAATCTAACAGAAGTTTAACTCAAAATATCCACAAAATATGGGATACCATGAAATACCAAACCTAAGAGTAATAGGGATAGAAGGAGGAGAAGTCCAACTCAAAAGCACAGAAAATATATTCAACAAAATTATAAAAGAAAACTTTCCCAACCTAAAGAATGGTATGCCTGTGAAGACACAAGAAGGTTACAGAACACCAAATAGACTGGTTAAAAAAATTTCCCCATGCCACATAATAATCAAAACACTAAACATACAGAGTAAAGAAAGAATATTAATAGGGGCAAAGTAAAAAGGCCAAATAACATACAAATGCAGACCTATTAGAATTACACCTGACTTCTCAGTGGAAATAACAAAAGCTAGAAAGTTCTGGTCAAGTGTTATGTGGACATTAATAGACCATGGATTCCAGCCCAGACTACTACTACTACTTACTACTAATACAGCCAGCAAAACTTTCGATCACCAAAGAAGGACAAAACAAGATATTCCATGACAGAAGCAGATTTAACCAATACTTAGCCACAAACCCAGCCCTACACAAAGTACTAGAAGGAAAACTCTAGCCCAAAGGAAGTTACCTACATCTACACAAGAACAGACAATCAATAATCTCACAGCTGCAAATACCATAGAAGGGGGAAATGCATGCATAAAACATCTTCAACAATGAAAACTAAATTAACAGGAGATAGGAATCACTGATCATTAATATCTTTTAATATAAAAAACACACCTATAAAAAACTTCTTCTTTCTTCTGCATTAAAGAAACATTCCTCAACCTCACAGACAGACATCATCACCTCAGTGTAAAGGGTTGTGAAAAAAATTTTCCAATAAAATAGACCTTAGAAATAAACTGATATAGCCATCATAATTCTAACAAAATAGACTTCAAACTAAAATCAATCAAAAGAGACAAAGGAGGACATTTCATATTAGTTACAGGAAAAATGCATTAAGAGGAAATCTCAATACTGAACTTTTATGTTCCAAATACAAGGGCACCCTTTTATGTAAAGAAAACACTACTAAAGCTTAAATCACACATTAAACTCCCCCACACTAATACTTGGAGACTTTACCTTCCAACTCTCACAACAGGACAGGTCTGCCACACATAAACTTAAAAAAGATATAAGGGAAATAACAGATGTAATGAGGGGAGGAAGAGAAGTGAGCAGAATAAAATATATAGTTCAATAAAAACAATAAAGCATTTCAAAAAAAAGAAAAAGTAAAAAAAACTGCAAATGCTTCCAATTTGACTCCTTCTTAGTGACCCATAGGAAATACATTCAATACCTCACTGTGGTTCTGCCACTTTGTACTCTTTTTTCCTTATTGGGAAGCTTCAGTCTGACCTAGTCTTTTGGATCTTCCTTTCTTCCACTACTTTTCTTTCCTCTCTGTCCAAGTAACAGTTTAATCCTAATATTTCTATGGAAATATTGAAGATTTCCTTTCACAAGACGGTCAGCATCATTAGAAAAAGGAATTAATGCTGGATTTCTGAGTGATTCCTTCTCTACTGCTGCCTTCCTAAACGGTTGACTGGAATTACAGATAATTTACCTAATCTAAACAAATAATAGATTAAGTACCCACACCTTAAATCTTCTTAGAGTATGTGTATTTCCAACTTTTAATTTATTTTATTAACTTCATTTTACTCTTAATTATATTGGCATCTTCTACATGATCAAACACTGATTCCTTTTACAGGATTTATAGATAAAAATTTGGGGGAGAGAAAATGTAGAGCTCAATAAAATGTAAAAAATAATGTTGAAGAAAAATATAATAAAGTTGAGAATATTCTACTGGAAAATAATGGAGGAAATGGAGTCAGAATCTAATATTGCTTCCTAGGCTCCAGTGAAACTCATGGAAATCGTTCTGCATCAGCCTCCCAAATGTAAGGGTTGCCATTGTGACCTGAAGTGAAATGTCACTGAGTGTATTCCTTCAGAGGTGTCGGAGTTTCTGATTGCTAAAAATGGTCTGTAGATAACATTCCAAGTTGCTGATGATACAAAAGTTGCTCTTTAGTTAAGAAGGAGTTAGTTCAGGAATTTGTGCATATCTGAGTTCAACTATTTAGCAAGCAAAATGACTTCTGAAGTAACAAGCTTATCAAAAAAATTATTGTGTGTTGGCTTTTCCTATATAACACAACATTTAAAAATAGCTCTTATGCCGGGCGGCGGTGGCGCATGCCTTTAATCCCAGCACTCGGGAGGCAGAGGCAGGCGGATCTCTGTGAGTTCGAGACCAGCCTGGTCTACAAGAGCTAGTTCCAGGACAGGCTCCAAAGCCACAGAGAAACCCTGTCTCGAAAAATCAAAAAAAAAAAAATAAAAAATAAAAAATAATAAAAATAGCTCTTATGCAAATTCTGCTCATTGTAGAAGTTAATTTTTTTTCAACTTACAATTCAATGTATGCTTTTCTATCACACTAAGAACACAATTGTATTTAGGTAATGAGTAAGTCATTGAAAACCTGCATTCAGCAAAGGAAGGGTGGAAAATAGAAGGTAGGCATTAGAATGGGAAGGAAATGAAGGCTCCTTGCACTGGCAGTGTAGTTAATTCTTGTTAGACCATCTGTTAGTGGCTGGATTTGCTTTCTGGCAGGAATTATATTTTTCATTGTCCTCTATGGCCTTTGGATTCTTCTTCTGGAAGGCTTATTTTGTTCCATTATGGGCTTTGTCCACATTTGAGATTGGCAGTGAAACAGATGTCCTTTACTGGGACTGAAAGCATTAAAATGATACTTTAATGAATGGAGGTTCATTGTATCGAGGGCTTGCAGTCTAAGCTTGAAATAATTTTTGTTTGATTTTGGTTTTTGTACTATGACTTAAAAGTGAAAAACAAAAGAAAACAATAGATATATCTAATATATATGATTTTTCTGTTGTCCTTTGGAGGGCATATTTACCTATTATCTGTGAAATTATAAAGAATTTGTGATATTTTTCTAAATTCTAAAAAGATAAAATATAGGTATATAGATTCGTAGTTAAGTAGTTAGCTGGTTAGCTCACTGATAGAAGGACAATCAAATAGAAATGATATTAAATGATAATAAATAGAAGATGATAGAAATCAGTACACAAAATTATGGCTATGTTTTTTTTGTTGTTTTTGTTTTTTTTTTGTTTTTTGTTTGTTTGTTTTGTTTTTGTTTTTCGAGACAGGGTTTCTCTGTAGCTTTGGAGCCTGTCCTGGAACTAGCTCTTGTAGACCAGGCTGGTCTCGAACTCACAGAGATCCGCCTGCCTCTGCCTCCCGAGTGCTGGGATTAAAGGCGTGCGCCACCATGTAATATATAAAAAATAAATAGACACACAAATATTCACAGGCACACAATTATACCAGCTAAAATAGTTGTTAATCTCTAATTATTTAAAAGTGTGTTTAAATTCTGTCACAGATGCCTTAGTACTATTGCTGTTTTCTTCTGCTCTAAGCATCCAAAGCCATTGTCATGAGGCAGAAGACTCCCTGCATGTATGAAGTTATCTTCAGCTTAGTAAACTCCAAAATGATGGACTTTCATCCTCATGCAGGAGCTATAACATCTACCATTCTTTAATCAAGAGAAAGGTCTTATATTTTATAAAAAACAAAGTAGACCATACCTAATTGAGGAGTGTTTTATAAAAAAGATTTTAAAACTTGGGTCGTAAAGACAGAAAGCATCATTTATATATACCAACTACTAATGTCTTTGATATCAAAGGACTCCCTATATGCAACCATTTTAAATGCAAATTGCAAAGTAGAAGAAAACAAGGCAGTCTCTAGCACTATAAGATTCCATTTCTATTGCTTGGAAGGTTATGAAATTCCATTATGTCTGTGAAAGACACCATTATAGCCATTCTCACCATCGTAAGAGAACAATAATAACGTCTAAAGACTCATGGGTAAGAGGCTCCATTCACATCTCCATCCTTCCTGTTCTTGGCATTTTCAATTAGAAATACTGTTAAAAGGTTGAGTTATCGTGAAGAAGCATTTTTCATTATATATTTTATCCACATCAATTTCCACTGTTTGACTGAGAACTCATTCAAGCTAATTCAGTGGAAAGACCACAGACCTTTTGGTATTGAGCTGCCTGGGAGCGAGTACATCCAGCTGCTTCACTGTGAGGAACAACAGCTTGCATTTCTACCCCAAAATGTTCCACATTATTGATGTGCTCTAAGTGAATGAGTGTAATCTGTGTTTGGGGAAGGCCTTTCTTAATTTAATTACTACTGTTGGTTATATTTAGACTCCTGTTTCATAAAACTCTACTCATTAGCAGGAGTAATTAATATACTATATATTTTATTGTCTTAAATATCCCGATCCCAGAATTACAAAAATAAGGTTCTAGCAGGTTTTGTTTCCTACTATAACTCTCTCCAAGGCAAGTGGAAGTTTCTTTTGTTTGGTTTTCCATTTTATTTATATTAACGTTCCTTGGTGTGTAAACATGCCCAATTTCTTATTCTTGGGAGGCCATTCTGGATTTGGGTTCACTATATAATCATTTTTACTTAATAACTGCTTTAAGGACTCAGTTTGTATTTCAATTCAATTTCTAAAATATTGTAGATTAAGATTTTTAAATGTTAAATTTTAATGAAATGAGATTTAACTCATAATAATACCAAAACATAATTTACAGCTTCGACAGCACATGATCTGCTCTATAAAGGAACACAGAAAAAATTTCTTTTTACTAAGCTTTGCTAAAATGTTGTAGGGTCAAATCATCCAGCCTTTCATGTGAGTCCTTGCCATCTGTTGTTGGACAGCATCCATTAAGCCAACGGCATTTATTATTAAATTTCCATCAAGAGAATTAAACTTAAGATAAAATCTGCATCAATTAAGGTTAGTTTTAAACATAAGCAACAAAGACCCTCAGTGAAATAGGACAGCAGTTCTCACTTAAAGATCGATGAGTATGGGCACTAGGCATACGGATTGACTTGACTCTACAAGTCCTAAGGGATTTGAATCATTTATTTTGTTATTTCAGTATTGAAGGCTCTATTTCTAAGGTTGACATTGTGTCGAATCCCAAGTCATCAGGAAAAGATGAAGGGTCATGGGCAACTTGCTGTCATTTTTTATTGAATGTCTAAAAATTCTGGAACAAAATTTTACTTCATTTTATTAACCATGCATCACAATTTGATTCCCACACAGTCACAGGGGATAAAGAGGACAACATGTTCTCTCTGGTTCACAAAGGCCCAGCTGAGGAAGAAAGGAGAATATAGAGTGCTGAATCTACACAGCGTTCTATGATACAAAAACTTTGTAGCCCTAAAAGATGAGAAGAAAACATGAGTATTTTAAAGTTACTTTAATCTATAGTGAATGCAAGGCAGTGAACAAAGAAGCAGTATTTAAGAAACAAAACAACATAAAAACAAACAAAAAAAACTAAAGATATGTGAGGTATTAAAATTATGGCTGCTAGAAGAATTTTGATTCAATTAGATTTCCATTGTCTTAATTACCCTACAAAGGTTTCCTCACTAATGCCCCCCTTTTCTTTTTGGGCACTAGAAATCCTAGTGTAGTAATAATATAAAAGAAATATTTTTACGGTACTGTTATAATTATCTTGGTTCTAGTTACAGATATGCTTGATTAGAGATATTTAGACAGCTAAAAACACAATAAAAGCCCAGCCCAACAAATTCATAAAATTTGCAAATCAACCATCCTCAGCATATAAAAGAGAGTATGTAATCATTAACTCTAACCTCTTGGTATTAACCCAAAAATACAAAATCAAAATGAGAAGGAAAAAAATTGAGTAAGGCCAAGACAGGAAGTGATGGTTGGTATTAATGATAGGAACTGAGTTAGTTGGGGACTACTTGACAGGAAACACAAATCCTCACTGTCCTTTATAATTCTTTGTGATGGTCACAGTTTATCCACCATTTCCTAATTTATAATGTTTAATCAGGATGCTGCAGGTTCACATCCCAGCATCTTAATATTTATGTGGCATCCCTTACATCTCTACCTTTTGGCATTATTGCTCCTTTCAATTCACATCTTTTGCTTACTTTAAAATTTTCTCTTTCCGCCTCTTTAAGGGCTTGCATAGAATTTGACTAAGTTAAATAGTCTATGCTGATTTCCTCGTGTAAAGAGTCCTAGCATTGCCGAATTCCGCTGGACGATTCTTGAGACTGAAGAATGCATATTTCCTAGGATAAGGATGGGGAATACTATATTCATGGCCACATACTTTTCACCTCATGAACAAAATATCTGTGCAATGAAAGACTGAAGTACTATTTGGGAGAAGTGGCTGAAGCAATATGGACACATTGAGCATTTTTCTTATCAGTGAGTGATAGAAAAATCTGTGTAAAACAGTTATGAGCTATTAAAATATGTTCTGAAACTAATTGCTCTACCACACTCAGATGATGTTGGTACATTTACTCTATAGCTCAGTTCAGCATTATAGTTTATCCAGACTTTAGGCAAAGCTATTTTTTACTCTCTACATGCTCCCTAGAATATAGGAAGCTTATTGCAGTCTCAGTTGTGTTCAGAACAAATTCCAGACACCTTTATTTAACAAAGATCTTAAAGGAATATAGCATTCTACCTTCAACATTGGTCATTTAAAGAAGATAGTAAACAAGATCTATTTATTTAGTAACATACAAGTGACATTTTCTAGCTACAAAATAAACTGTGAAGGTTTAAAATATCAGTAATATTAACTTAACCAAAAAAAAAAATCTTGATTTTCTTCAACGAACCATTGAGAAAGGCTAAGGTTTCTTGCTTACCTAAACTTGCGAAATTAGAAATCTTACAAAACTCACTAACAGACAATTACAGAGATCAAGAATATGTAGGCAGATGTTAACTATATTAGTTACTGACAGACATTTGGGGATTGGATATAAGAACAATATGTGCCTGCCTAATATTCACATTAGAGTAATATTAACTAACAATTTCAACCTTTTATTTCTCTACAGAACAGAGACAGGCTGGCTAATAGAGATCATAAGAGAAGCTGACCCCTACAGGTCCTTTTTTATTCCCAAGTCATTTGAAAACTTTTACTTTCCTGGAACTGAATGAATAAGAGATTAAGAGAAAGGTCTAGAATGTGACCTAATAAACATCACTCTATAGGAAAAGAGGAAGAGGGAAAGCACAGTGTTCTTACTAGACTCTCTCACTGAATGTATTCAGCTTTCATTCTTGCCTCTTTCAAAATGCTCAGGTTTTCTCATTTAATATCTAGTAGGGTATGGGGAGTGGGAGGGAAGTGGGAGGAGGAGAGGTGTGGGATTTTTGATTGGTATTATTTATAAAGTAATTTTTAAAAGGAATAAAAAACTAGTATGTTTAGTAGACATAGCATTTTAAGATCACACTATCAGTGATTCTGTTTTCATTTTGTTTTGTTTTGTTTTGTTTTTAGACCTGGAACTTACTCTGTAGACCAGGCTGGCCTCAGCCTCACAGAATTCCACCTACCTTTGCCTCCAGGGTGCTGGGATTTACAGGTGTACACCACCATCATATAATATATTCTGTTCTGCATTTTAGGTGTTAATTCTATAATTTATTAGTTTTTTTGAGTATTTTGTACAATGTATTTTGGTTATTTTCACCTCCATAACACAACATCCCTGAGATCCTCTTGCCTCTCAGTCCTCCCAACATTGTGACTCCTTTTTTTGTTTGTTTGTTTTAAGTATGATTGTACTGCCTGTATGAACTTGTATGTATGCCCTTACACTGGTGTTTGGTTGTTCTATCAGGTCCAACCCTCAACAAAAACTGATTCTTCCTCCCCCAGCATGTATCATTTGCCAATAGTTCCTTGTCTGTGGAAAAATCAAGCAGGTCTTATACATGTGGTCACTTCTCTTAGTTCATATATGCACCTGTTCCTCTTCCTCAGTGAGATCTCAGTCTTTCTGTCTCTGTCACCACAATCTTCTCATGTGTGTGTATGGAGGGGGGGTTACATAGGGGTGTGGGTTTGTTGATCTGTGTGTAGTCTCTCTCACTCACTTCCTAAGCTTTTCTGATGTCAGTAAGATTTATTTTTGCTATTGTGTAGGAGGCTGAATACTTTATAATTTCTTATTGTTATTACCTAACTATAAAAAAGATTATACTCTTTATTTTTCGCTTAAAAATAAGTTTACTATAAAATATATTTATATTTTTGCATATCACTGAGTATTTTGGAAGATGTTTTAGGAATCAGTATGTATTAACTAACTATATTAATTTGTGTTAATTTGAAAGAAGTAACATTAAATTTGAGATTTAGCAATAATGCATAGGAATGGAGAAATTAAAATCCCTTCCCCTTGGAGTGAAATCAAACCCAGAACTGAATTCTCTACTATTCTCTCTCTTTCTTTGTGTTCTGTCATTTTCTGCCCGTATTCTTTCTGTTTTATGACTCTATGTTGCTGTCTGCCTGATGTTAAGTATATTCTCTGTCCTTCTGTCTCTCTGTGTGTGACCCAAACAAAGGGCTTTGATCTCTGTTTTATTGAACAGCACATAAAGCATCTTGGAGAGAAAAAATGAAGGGCACTTTACAGAAATCTACAACAGCACTTAAAAGAAATCAAGTCAATGACTCCAGCTGAACCAGATAACAGACAAAAATGCTATTAAGCAGTATCCTTATGTAGCTCCCAACATTTATATAGGCTATTAATTTTTATAAAATGGTTTTCACCTTATTTTCTAATTTCAACATATATTAGTAGAACATACATGTGCACATGCATTATTCATTTGTCAGAAGCATGAAGGATATATATATATATATATATATATATATATATATATATATATATATAATTTAAGAGAATAGCTATGCACTAGCTTAGGTTGTAAAAGTTGATTATATAGGCAATCTAAAGCAAATGAGGTTGGCTGTTATATTGTAGTCTTAAAGGAAGGTTAAAGAAACTTTCTAAGTACACAGTAGGTTATCAATTTTAAGTTTAAGTGACCTCAAGCTGTATAACTAACTTTGGCTCCGATAACAAGTAAAGTCCAAGTCTCTGAATGTAAGATATATTTTCATAAAATCATATAGCCACATTACTCTAGGGCATAAAATGAAAATAATAGAGCAGAGATAGTCTAATATTATTAAAGTGAGTTGAAAAGAAGTGTAATGATTTGGAAGTTTAATCCTTACTGCTCCAATATAAATTACCTAGAACTGATGAATGTAAGTTTTGATGAATTTTTATTTTTTATTTTTATTTTTTGGGTTTTTTCGAGACAGGGTTTCCCTGTAGTTTCTAGAGCCTTTCCTGGAACTAGCTCTTGTAGACCAGGCCGGCCTCGAACTCAGAGATCTGCCTGCCTCTGCCTCCCGAGTGCTGGGATTAAAGGTGTGCGCCACCACCGCCTGGCTTGAATTTTTATTTTTTAATATTGTGTGCACGAGCATTTTGTCTAGATATCTGTAAGTGTAGCATGTGTGTGCATGATTCCTGAAGAGGCCAGAAGCAGGTATATCCTCCTTGGAACTGGAGTTCCAACTGTTTATGACCTGCTATATGGGCACTCGCATTATACTTGGATCCTCTATAAATGCCACAGTTGTTCTTAACTACACAGCTGTCTCTCCAACCTCAGTATTTTAACAGTACGTACTTAAACTCAACTGGTACTCTGACTGTATTTGTTTAATGAATGAATGAAAGAAAATTAACAAACTATTAAAATTCTTAGTAGCTTTATGTTCCTTAATTCTTATCTGCATTTGTGATAATCACCTCTAACATCTTAAAACACTGTTACCAGATTCTTCATTTATTCTTCTTAGTTGCACTCCTAAAGCTAATTTATTTCAGAAATCTTCCAAGCATGAGAACATTTGGCATATGGCTCCTCTCACAAAGAAGAGTACAGAGGTCTGTGCTTGCTTTCAGTAGTAGCATGAAATCATCGTTTATTCATACCTTTATTGTTTAAATATAACGCTCCATATTTGGCAATGTCCAACAAGTAGCATCACCCCAAGCAAACAATGGCTAATGCCACACGATGTCATCAGTAAATAGAAAGCTTTTTCTTCTTTGTGTGTGGTGCATGTATGATCTTATGGGGGTGAGTGCATATTTGCATTTGGGTGCTCACAGTCGTATGTATGTACACAGAGGTTAGGAGTCCAGTTGTGTGTCTCTCTCAGCTGCGCTCTATCTTACATTTGAGACAGAGTCTGAAAGCTAGAACATACATCTTTAACTAGGCTTCTTGGCCTATGAGCTCCAATCTCCCGGTTCCATCTCCATAGAACTAAGTTTGCAGATTTATGTTGCTGTAAAATTTAGCTTTTACATGACATTCTGAGGATCTTAACATAGGTGATCATGCTTACACACCTGGTAATTTATTGACTCACCAAACTGCCAGCCAGGTATTTTAACCTTTTAACATTTGAGTAACATTATTAAAATAAAGGTGTTAACTCTTCTACTTCTATGTTCAATTGGGATGTGGGCATGCTTACAGAATTTTCTAATTCTGCATCATGTGAATGTTTCTCTGAAAATAAGTTTTGAGTTTGTTGTTCTTAGTATTGCAGTTCTTTCTCCCCTATTAAAATCTCAACTTCCAAAAGAACTGCCATCCTTAACCTAAGTGATGTCAATAAAAGGAAAAGAAGAACATACAGTAATTGAAAGAATATATGGAAGTACAGAATATCTTTTAAAGTATAGACTTTCCATTAAAGAATACATTCATTACTCTACACAGGTATAAATTTTGCTTAGATGTTTTATAATTTCTACAAAAGAAGATACAAGATTTTAATTTTCTGTGCATTTGAACTCAATTTTATTTCAACACTAGATCTTCTTTTGTAGTTACCTGTTATTTAAATGAAAGTATTAAGAAATAGACTTTCACACATTAAATTGCACCTTTGTTATTGTAATTAAAAAAAACTAAAGATTTAAAATATATCAAATTTATCTTGAGCCTCCTAACATGGTAGCCATTTCCTTTCAGAAAAGAGCATCCTATACACATATTATGGAGAAAAGACTAACTTGTCTCTAGGTATATTTAACAAGAGTTTAGCTGGTTTCTAATACAAAGGATGCTAGACTATTTGTGAAATCACACTAAGATATGTATTTGTATGAATCTGTAAATCTGTGTGATTTCTAATAATGTTACGTATCTAATTTCAAAACATTATTACAAAATTAAAAAAGGAATTTTTTGATTGACTGTAATAAATTTACAACCTCACTTAAATTTTAGACAAATAAGACAGTTATACTCATCTTTGTATTTTAGATGTGGTCACATATATTGAATGAATAAAATTATTTATGTCAGTAGAGTGTAGGACTACTCATTCTTCAAGTTATATCTGGACTCTATTTATATTCTAGGAGTCTGTTCAGAAAAAAAGATTTCTAAGCATTACAATTGGGTGTGTATAATTTGTATACATATTAAATGTCCTAACAAATAGCCTATTGTTAGATAGCTCGGGCTTTTCCCATGATGAAATTTTTTCTCTTTCTCAAAAAGTAAAATGAAATGAGGAAAGCCTGGTATAGTTAAGGTCACATTAATCTATAATAAATTAGCATTTAATGTGCTAAATATTAAGTCCACCCCAAAAGCTCATCATTCTTCATTTTACACTCCAGGTAAATGAGTCTGGGAGACAGATAGCTTACCAGGAAGCCGTCCGTCTTCAATGCCCAGATGTAGCATAAAGGAAACGGACATTAGCTGAAGCTCACAGTAATCTCAGAGGATCTTTACAGGTATTGGCTCGGCCATAAACTGACAAAGAACCTTGTTTGCCCTCAGCTGTCAAGAACCATAAGAAAAGATGTTTAAAAGATTTTGAAAAGCTAATGGATGGTCATTTCTTTAATCTCGACCACTAGCTTACTGTTGGTATTATTTGGCTCTCTATCTGGAAGCACTACAGAAATAAGCACTAAACTTTTAGAAATAGTATTCATAGTGATAAATCTTCCATCCACAACTTCAAATATAATTAAGTTATAATTAAGAGTTATCAGAAGAGCTATATTTAATTTAACATTTAGGAGTAAAATATATCTAACACTGAGTAGGGATAGTACTCCTGAAATTAATGTCATTGTTATTACATAACTGTTAAAAAATTAACGATATGTTATAAATTGGGCTGTTTTATAGAATCTATCTGGGTTTTATGAAACTGAGATGCATCAAATCAGTACCTAAAAAGTACCCTGCAATAAGAAATTTAGATATTAAAACTTTTCTCCTTTCCTTAGAATTAGTCACCTATATACACAACCTTCTCAGGACACATTGAGAATATTTTTATTAATCTCTATGATATAATGTAAATTTGCTTGTACACTTGTTTTATTTTAAAGTAAAATTTCACTTCAACTGCAACAATTTTATTTATCTTAAAGTAAGATGTTCCTATTACTTAAAACACCTTACAATACATTTAAATAATACAATATTTTTCTCTTTAATTGATACTTGCTCTACATTCTCATCTGGTGGCTCACCCCATGAGGGGGAAGGAAACTAATTTTCCATCTTTCAGGAGCCATTAATTACATGTTACTTATCATCTAGTAAGAAAGCCTTGAGAGACTTACTCCATCCACACTGGCATGTCAATTGATGTTATTATTGGACAGGTACCCTTTAGACTGCCTTGTTATTGATATCTTGTTGGTATATCTTACCCATCTTATATAGAAAACACTACATCATAGCAGATGTCATGATCATCCAAGTTTTACGATCTTTCCTACTAATCTTCCACTAAATTCTTCCAGCTTTAGGTGTCAGGGTTTCATTGTAGGAATAGTTTGTTTGTCACTTGTTTGTTTGTTTTTGGCATTTCCAACAGATGTAGATTACTGTAATGATCTACATATGCTTTGAAAAGAAGCTTATTTAATGAAGGGTGCGAGTGATGCTTATCTGTGGGTATAAAGAGAAGTATTTAGAATGCATTTAGAAACTCTAATAGATTAGGAAAGTGGAAAGAGTAGGAGGTTCTTTCTAATGTCCATGTCCTGATCAACATTAGATAGCTGACTACATTTACAGTATCAGGGATTCAGTCCCTTCTCTTGAGCATGTCTTAAGTGCAACGGGATGGCTGTTGGTTTCTCCCAAGATAATACTGCCACTGTTGTACCTTGATATAGAGGACATGAGAAAATGCAAATACTTTCAGTTTGCATGAATCAGTAAAATAAAAAGACTTAAAATGACCATCTTTCCAAATTCAATTAATAAATTCAATGCAACCCATAATCAAAAGTCCCATAATATTCTTCAGAGCAGAAGCCAATAAAATACATTTGAAACAGACCAAGTAGTCAAAACATTATTAGACAAAAGAATAATGTTGGATGGATTATCATACCAGATATTAATCTGTATTATATGGTTATAGAAACACAATTCACACGGCACTGGCACAAAAATAGATGTGAAGACCAATGATTAGGTGTTCAAAAGAGTAATTAAACAAGAACTCCAAATTGTTGTACACATTATCCTTGCAGGGAGCCGATTTGCCGGCCACCATCACAAGATGGCGCTGAGCCCCTGCAGCGCCGAGTAAACAACTCCATATTAGGCAAGGCTCTAGACAGAACCTCCCACAGGCATGACCCGTGTCCACTCTCCCTATATAAGCGGCTGCCGTTTAGTGCTGGGGCCCCTCGCTTCCAGCTCTCCCTATAACCAAGAGGCTCCAATAAAGCGTGATTTGAGAAGAATCCTCAACTCGGTGGTCGTTCTTCCCTGCTGGCCAGGGGGGTTCGCCGCAATCCTATCTTAGCCAGCTGCACTATAACAAAATATAGAACATTTTCAATCACCAAGGTGATTTAAAGAATCAGACTGAAGAACATAGTGGAGCTGGCTAGTGTGGTTAAAGAATGTCTCATTCCTAATTGGTGCTAATTGATATTAGGCTTCCATATTCTCCTAGCATACTGGATGAAATGGTTCTATTTCCCCTGATATTTATTATACTTATTATTCAAAGGTGCATTGTTAGAACACTTCACTTTGGAAATTTATATTAAATGGAAAATTCTATTTGAACAATTTAGTAGCCATCCGGCCTATGAAAAAAGGAAGAAAAAGAAAGAAATCTAATTTATACTTAGATTAAATTAGCAATAACCTATTTGCAGATGATCTAAGTATCTAAATGTTTATTTTGATCTGAACCTCATTTGTGTATTAGAGGCAGTTAAATAACCTTTATTACAAATCTGCTATTAATAGCACAGGAACTTTCTTGGTCTTATATTTCTTCTCACTAAAAACTCTTTATATTAATTTATAAAAGTTTGATACTATATTCACCCAAGGTCACATGAGTCACAACCACTGGAAGTTAATTAACAGTTCATTAACAGTGAATTTTACATATTCTTTTTACAAATAAAGACAAATTTGTCTTTAAAGATGTTCAGGTGTGTATATAGATACTAACTGTCACATTTCATAATAAAATGGAAATGCATTAAGGTTATAAGTCAACATCATCAGTAAAATTATGAGGATGCAAAGTGAATGAGTGCTCAAAATTGTTAGGCGATGTGAGAAACTTGCATCTAGGAACTGCACAAAGAAACCAAGAGGCATAGCCAGGCACATGCCTTTAATACCAGCACTCAGGAGGCAGAAGCAGGGGTATCTCTGAGTTTGAGGCCACCCTGGGCTATAGAGAAAGTTTCAGGACAGGTCCAAAGATTCACAAAGGAACCTTGTCTCAAAAAACAAAGAAACAAACAAAAACAAAGAAGGATGAAAACAAAAGAAATCATGAGACATCCATTATGATGCATCCCTGGGGGTTATAGTAACTTTGGGTGTTTGGGTTGCTTCAGTACGAAAGTAAAGATGTATTTCCAAAACAATTTGTTGAAATTACACATTATTTGTATTATCATATTATTTATTGCATATGTTTTATTCTTTCTCTTCTGAACTTAATGTTTCTTTGACCCAACTCAATCTTTATTGAAAATTGAAGATTCATTTTTTTTTTTTATGTGAGTGTCATTATGAAGCCATGGATAGTGTAGAACTCACTACATAGACCATGCTGGCCTCTATCTCCAAAATATTCTCCTGCCTCTGTCCACTGAATCTGAGATTAAAGTGTGCACCAACATACATGGACCCCCTTAAATTTTATCATTCTAAAAACTAATAGTGGTAAATCTGAATTAGGAAGAACTATGCAGTTGTGATCACAGGTGTCCACAATAAAATATACTTGAAAAAGGTAGCATCTTACACTAAGAACTAAACCCACAAAACTTTATATCTGCAAACAAGAATTTATAGAGAACACAATAATCTCAATGAACAAGCTTTATCTATTGATATTTGGAACACCCTTCACTCTGAGTCACACAATGAAACATGACTTTATTGCCTGAATAATAAAACATCTGACGATAGAAATTATGCACTAAAGAAATATGAACTGGAGGAAAACAAATTGAATTGTGCATCATAATATAAAATTTCATATCGGAAGAGGTCACTTAGTGGCAAACGGAAAGACTGAAAATAGAATAAAATTAAAGGTAACTTTTGCAGGTCTCATCAAATCCTGCTTTCGGATTTTTATAATTTATTGACATTTTTAAAATATGGAAAGTAAAGACTTTTCAATCGTAAGTATAACTTTAATATTAGATTTTTTGAGATGGTCTTTCTCAGTGACCTTGTGTATATTTGAATTTTTTGACTTGAGTGTCATGAGTTTTCATTGACTTCAGGTCAGTATTTGAATATATGCATATAATATCTTCAAAGGCTCTAAAGGCATTAAACAAGTAGAATGCACTTACTCCATTTACAATTTGCTGACCAAATTTCAGAATGACAATTTTCTTTTATGAAATGGAATCGATTTATTGTAATCTACGGTATGCTTTTATTTCTTTGTATCAGATCCATTGGTTTTTGTCTTTTAAAAGGACACTGCCATAATTTGTCTTCTTTATTACCATAGAGACAACAAGCAATCCAGTTTATTCTCTACGATTTCTTATACAATACCTCTTAAGTCTCATTTACATGCCTATGAATATACTTAGTGTTCTTAAAGCCAATTACCTAATGTTCTCTAAATTGCAAGGCAGTAAAACAGAATTTTTTAAGTTATAAGAATATTCATTTTGACAGTTGATAGCTTTCTGTATTAATTATTCTGTTTACATAAAATGAGCTGTATATAATTCAGAATTCTTATTACACACATTTAAAATTTACACAGATTGCTAACACAGTATACGATGACTATTCAATTTAATATGATGCAAATATATCACTGTTCATGTATCATAAAATAGAATCACTAGACTTTAAAAAACTGGCTGTTTTCAAGAGTATAAATATTTCTATATAGAGATAACATTGGAAAGTAATGGTTTCACTGAGAAAATAAAGGTTAATATTTATTTGGGTTCACTCCTGTTCTGTCATTGCTATTATTATTATTATTATCTAATAGCAATATCTTCAGACTATGAGGCCAATAATCCTAGAGATTAATATTTTAAATAAAAGTCTGTTTAATATTTGGACACTAAAAGAAAAATTGACATTGGCCCCACTTTTTTCAGCTATGTACTCCTGAGATACATAATAAAGGAGTATTTGGAGAATACTTTAAAACAAACAGATAAAAAAGGTATACTCATATACCTTTTTTATTGACTTTACAAGATACTTCATACTTCAAGAAATGTAGTCAGTTAAAACATATACACATATAAATTCCTATATTTTGGAATTTAGAAAAACAATTGTAAGGACAATTATTTCAACTTAAAGAAGAATGGTTTAGACAGAACTAATATGTGTATTTAAAAAATCTCCCATGGGTGTTTTTGTTTGCTGTTTTTAATTGATTATTTTGTTGTTGACTATGAAACAGTTTTTTTTTTTTTTTTTTTTTTTTTTTTTTTTTTTTTTTTTTTTTTTGAAACAGGGTTTCTCTGTATAGCCTTGGCTGTCCTGGAACTCACTCTGTGACCAGGCTGGCTTCAAACTGAGGAATCAATCCGCCTCTGCCTCTTGACTGCTGGGATTAAAGGCATGTGCCACCATCACATGGTGACTAAAGAGTTTTAATGTTACCATTTCCTAGGAACTCAAAGGTCTCTTTATGCCTTGAAAGACTCTATGGGTTTTCCCACTTCAACCCTTTGTCTAGCTGTAAGTCTAAAGTCTACTCTGCTCTTTCATTACTGCAAATGCCACAGTTAAAATTGGTAATGATACAGTTTAACTGCCCTTCAGAATTTAGCCAAATATTAAACATATTCCAACACTAGATTATCAACTAGTCTTTGAGAGATGTGATTCCTCCAATTCACAAGTAAGAAAAATATCAGAACAAGAAGGAAAAACCCAGTTTAAGGGTCAATCTTATGAGCTTAGTATCTGAATATGAAATTGTTAACGGCCTGTCACTCATGTCAGAGACCTGCATCTTATCCAACATATGATGCAAACGTGGATTATGACGCAGGAGACCACAGCTCCTAGCTGTCATATTAGCACCCAAGCAATTTAGCAGACCACTGAGACTTAGACCTAGACACAGGAAAGCAAGGGGAAAGTTCATAGGGCTGCTGAGCATAGATTTTGGAGTTCCTAGGAAGTGATCACATTGTTACTCTTCCTCAACATCAAAATGATAACTTCAACACCTGAGACATGGAAATTTAAGACAATTTGTTTTTCTGCCTACTAACAACTGTGTTTATTTTCTGGCAACTGGCAATATGTCTGTTTCCAACATTTCACTACATAGAGTAATTGAACCTCAGCTTCATCCACAGAGAATGTGGATCTTCTTGTTCTTATAACCTGCTGAATTAATCTCATCTTCGCAGGTTGTACTTTAACATTTCATCATGGGTATTAATTTCCCTATGCCTATATTCAGTTTCTTCGTATAATTTGATAACACAATTCAATTTAATTTTCTAATACCTATCTATTTTGTTTTGATTTAATCTACATACTAAAAAACATTATGATAAAATACTAAAGAAATTTACTGTGTGAAAAATAAATACTCATATACCTTTTATATTGACTTTACAAGATACTTCATACTTCAAGAAATGTAGTCAGTTAAAACATATACACATATAAATTCCTATATTTTGGAATTTAGAAAAACAATTGTAAGGACAATTATTTCAACTTAAAGAAGAATTATATTTTCTGAGTAGGGAATAACTGACATGTACTTGTTCCAAACTATAAAATCGTTTCAATGTATTTTGTTAAAAATGTTACCTGAAAGTTTAGAAGTGATTCATGATTTATAGGAAACATGTGTTCAATATCATCAATTGAACAAAACAACCCAATTATTATTTTAAATGTATTTATAAAATGATCTTTTTTAAAGAATTTTTTTCAGTGATCATTTTAGGTAACTACAGTCCTCACTCATAATTATTTATTTGTGTCTTCTTGAAACAAAAGTTTGTATTTCTTCCAGCTTTATACATTTTATGATCTTACTTATCAAAGCTACTTTTCATTTACCTATATGTCAGCTGTTGTTGAGTTATGACGGTGCTTCCTCTGTTAATGGTAGCATTCTCAACTATTTATCATTAAGCAAACGAAAAAAACACTACATAAATATCTGCAGGGAAATAGTTTTTGGTCAAACCGTAGTAATATATAAGATTTATATTTATCAGGAAAACTATGAATTTTAAGAATGAGGCAAAAGTCCTTCAGCTTATTCCCTTGCAATACATTAACACATTTTTCTTGAATTTCAATGGCACCTGAAATAACTGACTCTGTATTCACACAGTACATTTACTTGCTCATGTTGCAATAGCTGCTTTATGGAATTATGTTTACTAGCAAGATTTAAGGTTAATAAAGTATAAAACTGAAGCAGACTCTGCTATGAGTGGTGAAGTGAGCATTATTTGCTTCAAAGAACTTTCACAGTCTTACATTTTTCTTTACTAATAAGTGAAATATTACCCTGTTATTAAATTTTCAGAAAATTTAAGTGGGCCCTTCAAGCAACATTGTATGGATTTCTGATGCTCCAAGTCGCCTTCAGTACTCCCAGGCACAGGCATTCAAATGTAGTGTTAATGAGTTTACAGTTAGGCTTCAGAATGATTGCATCCTGTTTTCTTTATAAGCTGGGAAAATACAACACAAGTGTGTTATAACAGCTGAGGAATTAAATACTTTCATATTAAGTATTATTCAAAACTAAAGACACGTTGGAGATTTTTATTGAATGTGAGTTAGGTGGGAGAGACGATTGAAATGGACAAGCCTGGGTCAGGAAATGGGTAGTGCAAGGTCTTTGCTTTGCACTGGGAGATAGTTTCTCTAGTTCCCTGAGAGTAAAGCTCATGACAACTTGTCTATACAGCCCCAGTTCTCTCTCAGGCAGATGCAAATGAGGAGGCACTAGACTCTCACTACGCTGGATGCCATCCTATTCCACCAGGAAAGCCCATTTTAGAATGAAGCTGGCACGCTCCATGACAGTGTGCAAGACAAACTGTGCCGATGTGACCTTGTTAAGCTAATGAATTGGCAAACTTTTTATAAACTCTATACTTATCAAGGAATAGTCTCTCTCTCTCTCTCTCTCTCTCTCTCTCTCTCTCTCTCTCTCTCTCTCTCTCTCTCTTTCTCTCTCTCTCCCTCTCTCTCAACCAATAAGTACTATATACAAGCAAGCTTTTCTAGACAAGGGAAGTCAACTTACTGAGCATGTAAAATTATAGGTGAGAATGACAGGAGGGAACAATGATAATGACTGTGTCCTCATCAATATTGAATTAAATTAGTAAATGACCCAAAACAGAAAATTGCACATTGTCTCTGGAAATACACTAACACTTAGGACAAATCACCTGTAGGAAACATGGGGAGGTCTTCTTTCATACTTATTTGTTTCCTTTCGAAGATACTGCAATTTCTCTGTTGTGAAGACACAGGTTTTTCTAATTTAGACAAATTAAACTTGAGTTTCTGCCTACATGATTCCTAAACCATCTTTGCTAATGTATCGTTTATTTGTTAACATGGTGGCTGCCTTGATGTGAGCTGCTATCATTGCCTCTGGATCAAGTGAGTTATTTAAAACTTCATTCTAGCCGGGCGGCGGTGGCTCACGCCTTTAATCCCAGCACTCGGGAGGCAGAGGCAGGCGGATCTCTGTGAGTTCGAGACCAGCCTGGTCTACAAGAGCTAGTTCCAGGACAGGCTCCAAAGCTACAGAGAAACCCTGTCTCGAAAAACCAAAAAAAAAAAAAAAAAAAAAACCTTCATTCTACCTTAAAACTAAACCAAAATACTGCATAAGAATATGAGTGTTACATTGAGTTTCTTAAGCTCTAAATGTTTTCCAAATATGTAGAGAGGAAGTACAACATACTGGTACTTTCCTAACTATTGTTTATAGGATGGTTTCTTTCACATACTATTTTTTCCCACTTTCTTTGCTTGTAAAAAAAACTATCTATGAAGTTCTAGAGTTGTCTTTTTTTTATTTCTCTTGTATTATCTGCTTGCTACACAATACTGTACACATCTTCTCATTAGAATTGTTCCTAAAGCCAGTTAGTGCACATAATGCGTAGAACAGATTTTTCATTAAAAAATAGCACTCACAGTAATTAACTGAAAAATTGAGCAAAACCCCGGTCAAAGCATTGGTTAAACTAATTATATATAATAATCATTATTTTAAAATAAAAAATAAAGGAAAAATACATAATTTGATAAGGAAATCCAGGACTAAGTTAATTTTTGTATTTGAAAACATCATAAATTGTATTAATCTATTAATAAAAGAAAAATATGATCTTTTAGTTCTGAAAATAATAATTTATTCCATTATATAATACTTAATTATATGATTTATAGAAACATAATATTCATTGATATAATTTAGGCTAGTTTTACATTGTATATCATATATATATATAGCAATATATGTTAATTTTTGGAGATATTTCTACTTGAAATCAGTTCAATTTGGAATAGAAATGACTATTCCAAGTCATTTCTCAGTTCAATAGTTCATAAATTCAATTCAGAGCTTAAATTGCCAAAAATGATCTAATTATTTAATTCTCCAGCAACTGAAATAAATCTTTATAGAGAAACACTTTAGCATGCAAGGACTTTTCTACATTTTTCTTGGTATATTCTAACTAAATTATCTCCATGAATTTACTTATCATTGAGGACATTACTTCCTATTGTTGTTAGTACATGTACAGATCATTACTGTATCGTCCACAGAGAACTCCAACTTTCTCAGACATCTTCCTGAATATTTATTACAACAAGGGTCACCCAGGTGTATCCCCAAGAGTGCTAGTTAGCTCTATCCCCTTCCCACGCTTTTCTAGCTATTGTTTTCAGAATATTTTCTTACTCTTGACAATAGGAAGGGAAAATATCTTAACTCATCTTCAACTTGTGGAAATGACGTTTCAGTTTTTGATTACAGTATAGTATAACCAGTTTTCTCAAAAATCCCATGTCCTCCTGTTTAATGTAGGCCTAAGTTATGTAGGTCTAAAATATGTCAGAATAGTAGACAATTTACTTTTTATCCACAACACTGGTTTCAGTTTCCAATACTTCAAAAGGAAGAAAGAAAAATTAAAATGATAAAAAGTATTATTACTGAATATTACTATTTAATAATTCAAATTGTTATTCAATAAATTCATGGAAAGCTTTTCAGAAACTTTATAAAGTACTAACATTTATTAATAACATTATGGAAAATATAATGGTCTCTAGATTCTATGACCTCTTCAGCCTTGAGTAATTTAGTTTTACAGTATTAGACATGAATGTATCCTTGAAGGCTTTTCTCAAGCAATTAGTCTCCTTAATGTTAACAAAGCCAAGTTATCACTAAACAAGTATTTATTCAACCAATAGTAAATAACTCAGTACATTTGATTTATATCTAAAAATAATAACTGTAGAAGGAAAAAATTGTGAATCTGAGAGTGGAGGGGTGAGACGATGGAATATTAGGTGTGGAAAGACTGTAACAACAGCACACTCAGGCAAGAAATTCTCAAAACTATTAACAATTTAAAATTTGTTAATCGCAATAAGATAATGGCATTTCATTTTATCACTTCTTAACACTGACATTCAATTTTGATGAAACATTTTTTCAATAAAAAATCCAAAAGATGTATATAATTTATAACCTGTGAAATATATTCTTTTATGTTCTCTTATATTTATACTATGCTGGACAAATCTTCAATCCATTGACACCTTTAAATATACTAATTAGCAAGAAGTAGGTCCTTTGCATACATGTTTTGTCTGACGATGATGACTTCTTTAGGGTACCCTAAAAATATTGAAATAAAGATCAACATGTAGGAAAACTGGTTGTAACATTTATTGGCCAGTCTCAGAACTGTTCCCATGCAGAGGGATCAGTGTATATGTCACCTGTCTGGTAGTCTTTCTTGGTATTTTGTTTGTTTGTTTGTAGCCAAGATTTTAAGGAAGTCCCTCTCAATCAAACCTGATCTCTTTTAAAGGAATCCACAGCCTTTATTTTCCCCTGGAAACAAAAGTACAACCTCTTTTCCAGCACAATACATTTTCTGAATTCCATTTTAGTTTTAATGCATTCCTAAAGTGTCCAGGCTGGTTTAATTCAGCATCACTTTTATAATCCAGTGTCTCTCAGCAGCTGTCATTCACTCATCATCATTCAAAAACTTCCAAGTTAGCACAGCACCGTTCAGGATTCAGCCTCCCTGGGTGTTTTCCATCTTTATATGGCTTTTTTCTTTACATTACTTTCCCCTCTCTTTAAAGACTTTGATATTGTTAAAGATTTGTTTTTTTTTCTATGATTGTCTATACCCCTTTTCTTTGTTAAGCCTATGCACTTTTTAAAACACACTGTTAAGCTTTTTAGAGTTTGATTGTTTGGGTTTGTTTATTTTCTATCTGGACCTGTCTTCACTGCATATCTTTAGCCTTTTCTGAGTCTGTGAGTCAAAGTGTAAACTGATAAGGGCTTTGTGCTAGTGACTGAATCTGTCCAACTTGGGTTTATAAAAGCCAAGTTTATGTTCTCTGAGCCTGGCCAAGAGCTGTGTTCTACTGGGAGCTGCATCAAACTGCCCTAGCTCTAGCATACTGGTGCCATTAGTTAGCTTGCTTTTTTCTCCTTAACATGCCAGCTACCTGAGTGCTTGGTATATGGAAGAGCCTCTCAAAGGAGCTATATCCTTTGTTGTCTCTCTCTGTTTCAGCTTTCACAAGTTCTATATGGAAATCTGGGACCCACGTTGGAATGCCAAAGTAATAGGCTTTATTTTGGGCAATGAACCAGCTCCTGCCACACACTGCGCCCCTGTGTCTGTGTTCGCTTCGCTGGCACCCAGTTCGTGAGATTCGGGCAAGGGGCAGGAGGTTAAAATACACAAACACAGACAGAAAGACAACGACATGGGTCATCCTTGAATTCCCCAAGAATTCCCCCTTTATTGTGTTCAGGGGCAGATTATATAGAGATAGCCACGCCCCAGCCAAACCCACCAGAAACCACTCTCCTGCCATCAGGAACTCCTGAAGGTCTCATGCTCAGAGCAGCTGTAGGCACTCAGATCAGGGGATTACAAGAAATTCAAGATCTGGGGTCTCATTGCTCCCAACATCTTCCCCCATAAATTTTTTTTTTTTGTTTGTTTTTTTTTTTTTTTTGTTTTGTTTTGTTTTGTTTTTCGAGACAGGGTTTCTCTGTAGCTTTTTTAGAGCCTATCCTGGAGCTAGCTCTTATAGACCAGGCTGGTCTCGAACTCACAGAGATCCGCTTGCCTCTGCCTCCTGAGTGCTGGGATTAAAGGCGTGCGCCACCACAGCCCGGCCCCCCTAAATTTTTTATAAACAGTGTCTGATCTTAAGTATTCGGGGAAATGAGGGGTCAGTATCTCCAGGTAACATGTACTTCAGGCACTGCTGTGGCATCAGCCAGGCTAGGCACCTCCTGGGCTGAGGCAATATGCCTTCCACCACAGCCACCTAGCAAAGCTCTGCTCCAGCTGCCTTCTAGCCCCAGCTGCATTCGTTCTGGGTCCAAACTGGTGCATTAAGTGGAGCAGAACTCAGGGAAGCAGGCTTGCTGCTCTGCAACCACTGAAGGGGCCCCCACTTAGGGAATTTGGGTGTTGTCAATCTGTCTGGCTACTTCCTGCTGAGCAGGGACACTGCATTCTTAGGGGTATTTACTGCAATTTACTGCCATTTTCCAGTCTCACTCAGACGTGGGTCGAAGTTGTGCTGCGCTTCTGCACCCTGAGGCCCATGCTGGAAGCAGGCCTAGCATTCTTGCCTTGTTGGTCCTTGAGGCAGGTCCCCGGTTTGCTCCTTGCAACCCCTCAGTGCTGGCCACCTGGAGCTGCTTGGCCTTGGAGCCGCCACCGCTCACACTCCACTGCAACATTTCAGGAGGTCCCGGGGATTCAAACCACACGAATTTCGAATAAATCCTTAGACTCTCATTGTCTGTGGAGACAAAAACAGAACCTCTTTTCCAAGGCATCAAATTCTTAAGTCCATATTTCGAAGTCAAAATACTATTTCAAAGTCAAAATACCTTTCGTACCAGTTCCTAGAATCAAACGTCTTTCTCCAGTCCAGAACACAAAAGACAACATAATCAACATATCATACATCTGTACACATTTATCTTTATAAGTTATATACATTCTTTCTATCTTTTTCCAATACATACGTCCCCTTGGGCTGGGGACAACCCTGTTCATTTACCCCTCTTTCTCTGTTGGACTTTGCTTTGCTGCCAGTCCGTGTGAAGGATGTCAGGTTTAACCATACCCCAATCCACCCTCACCTTCTGAGGGTGACCTCTCAGTGTTCCCTAGTTCCCAAATGTCGGCTGGAACCTCCAATTGCCAAAATCTCGGTGGAGACCTCCAATTGCCACGCACCGCGCCCCTGTCTCTGTGTTCGCTGCGCTGGCACCCAGTTCGCGAGATTTGGGCAAGGGGCAGGAGGTTAAAATACACAAACACAGACAGACAGAAAGACAACGACACGGGTCATCCTTGAATTCCCCTAGAATGCCCCCTTTATTGTGTTCAGGAGCAGATTATATAGAGATAGCCACGCCCCAGCCAAACCCACCAGAAACCACTCTCCTGCCATCAGGAACTCCTGAAGGTCTCGTGCTCAGAGCAGCTGTAGGCACTCAGATCAGGGGATTACAAGAAATTCAGGATCTGGGGTCTCACTGCTCCCAACAATCTCCCAAATCATGACTCAGACTTATTATTATTTTTCAATGGTTGGTCTTCCTTATGCTAGTCCCACTAGTTCTTATAACATAAATTACTCTGTTCCTCTTCATTTATGTTTTGCCACTGAGCTTTTTACTTTTCTTTCGTTCCATATGACCAATTTCATGTCTGCCTGGCTGACAACTGCCTGGCTTGCTGGTTCCAGGCATCTCCCTCTATTTTTCCCTTGTTCTTCCTCTTCATGAGTCTAGATTCCTTCTCCAATTTATTCTTTCTGCCCACAGTCCTGCCTATCCCTCTAATGCCTAGCTATTGACCATTCTGTTTCTTATTAGACCAATTAGATGCCTTAGACAAGCAAGGTGAAACAGTAACACATCTTTATACAATTAAACAAATGCAGCATAAACAAAAGCAACACACCTTTACATAATTAAACAAATGCGGGTGAATAAATGTAGCACATACATTACATATTTAAAGAAATATGCCACAAAATTAGTTATTTTGTCGTGTAGACTGCTAGGTGAATGGTGGATTTCAAAGCTTGAAGATTAATATCAACATTCAGCATCCTAAATGCCCATAATACAGAATTACATTGCACTGACAATTGAATTTATCTTGATACTAATTAGGAACTTATTAGTATAAAAAAATTAAATTAACTACAGCCAGGAGCAAAATGATAGTGTTCCAGAAGTTAGCTAAGCAAACTAACTTCCATATTTAAACCCAGGGAACTTAAGACAAATGTTGAAACCAGGAAATTCATAAGAATTGGGTGGATTTTACATCATAAATATCTAAATATGTGTATGAATATACATGTGAGGGTGTAGAAAGATGGATCAGTGGGTACAGACACCAATTTTTCTACCAGATCCCTAGTTCCCAACACCCATGACAGATAGCTCACAACAACCACTAACTCTGGCTTTAAGGGATGTGCTGCCCTCATAGGTATTCTATAAGCATCTGTTCTTAATGCACACATACCCTCACCCCACATACACAAAAATATAAATCATAAAAGAAAATCTTTAAAATTACACTCTATATTTTTTACTAAGGAGCAAAGCACATTTTGAAGTTGATAAAATAGAAGAAAAAATGTTTTCAAATTGTAGAAGGGAGATGTGGTGATATTTGCCAGTATTTTGTAGTATTCACAAAGCTAAAGCAGGCATGCTGCTGTTGCTAATTTGAAAATACACTTTACTCAAAACCAGTAATCCATAAAACAAATGAAATAAAGAAGAAAGAAGGAAGAAAAGAAAGAAGGAAGGAGAGAAGGGAGAAAAGAAGGAAGACAAACATGAGGAAAACAGGTAATCAGAGACAGAGAGTCAGATCCACAGAGAGATAGACAGACTGAGGAAATCAATCAAGGAAGGAGACTATTCTGTTAAAGTCTCTGAACAGTTCAGCTAACACATTGCAAAGGAAGAACATGCTACTTACTACATAAATATAAAGAGCAGAGCCCTATTGTCCTGCAAATATCACAATGCTAGTTCTAATATAGGAGTAAACGTCTCTGCTTTATAACAAACTATATTAAACAATGTCATATTTATTATTAACCATTCTAACCATGTTCCTCATGTTTCAACAGAATAACTGATGAAAGCAGCTTAAAGAACTAATGGATTATTTTAATTCACAATTTAAGGATCCAGTACATTGGAGCAAAAGGCATAGTTGCAGGGCATGATACAACTCAAACTCCACGTGACACTGATTCTGTCAGAGGATTTTTACCACACCCTCAGAAAAAGAAGCCAAGACACACCAATCAATTATACATTTTCTTAAAATTATGTCTACAAATATAGAACAAGAGGATGTACAATATCCTAGACAGTAACATTTATCTATCTTCACACAGATGTCACTGTTCCCCAGCTCCTCTTTTTGAAGAAAGTAGGGCACAGGCAGAACTTCCTAAAATGGAAGAAGTCCTTGGAAGGATAACATCAAATTTTAAGATATAAAATCAAAATTAAACATAAATAAACATTCAAAGAGACATATTTATTTCAATTTTTTCTATATAATAAGTTATGATAATATTGTCTTTATTTTTACTTGCAAGTTAATTATAACAAGATATTTGCAAAGATATGATTCTAATGTTCTCCTTCTCCCTTTAATGATATTTTCATTGAATATTCCATGTATCATGATTATATTCATCCTTCCCCAATTATAATTTGGTATCCTGTGAATGTCTTACTATGAACATCTTATTCTTATCTTAATATGTAGCTAATAGGTAGCTACATGATTAGAGAAAATGACACTCTTACCTTCAGCAACCATTTTCTGTCATTAGCCCCCCTGTCCACCCAAGATGGGATGACTGTAATTGTCCTTATTCATAAAAGTATCAGTAAACTAAACTAAGAGGAATTCACAGAACTATGAAAACTTTAGGAGAATAAATGAAACTTGAAAATTATATAGAGTGTTTTAACTCAATCCCAGCAAGAGAAATCATTTTTCTCTGTGAGAAAAGTTTTTGAAAATTATCAACTACTAGAAATCTACTGGGTTTTTGTGCACCAATTAATTTGGACTCGAATTTATGCTGCATTTATTTGAGAATAGAACTTTAGTCTATAGAGCTTTAATTAATCTGGCAGTCAATATTTCTACTTTTTCCATAGAACTTCATTCAATTTTGTTCATGTTGTGACAATTATTAGTATCTATTTATCATCTGCTTATTTATGTGTGCAATTTATCTCCTAAAGGAGTATAAACTCTTTGAAAAATGACACGGTGTCTGATTTATCTTGCATAAGTCAGTAGCTGAACATCAAGATGTTACTTAATAATATCATTGACTAAATATCTCTCACTGTCAAAATTGTTTTCCAAACATCACAGTCTAAATGTACCATGTAACTCCTGAGACAAAATTATATCATCAAGCCAGGGAACATCACTGTGGGTACCAGTAGCAGACAGTATTTCATAAGCACTTTAGATCTTTATTCAACTTCTCCACATTAACATAAATATTAAAATAAAAACTCTAAATAATGTGTGTATCTCCACTCTTAGAAAATTACTATTTTCTAAATAAATTTGGCCACCTCTTATTGTGGGATTCCCCTCTGTATGCTGTGAGTACCAATTAATCAATGTTTTATTATTATTGGTTAATAAGGAATGCGTTTTGTCCTATAGCAGGGCAAAATATAGCTAGGCTGGAAGAGATATATAGAGAGAGTAGGCAGAGTCAGGAGACGGTCAGTGGAACTTAAGCTAATAAGCCACAGCTTCGTGGCGATACATAAAATAATAGAAATGGGTTAATTCAAGATGTTACAACTAGCCAAAAGTATGCCAGAGTCATTGGCCAAGCAGTGTTGTAATTAATATAGTTTCATGTGATTATTCGGGTCTGAGCATACAGAAAACAAACAGTCTCTGCTGACAGATGGTGCCCATATGTTTGGGGCTAACCCACGTGGCCAGCTACAGATTTAGGGTTTGGGTGCTTATATGCCTACTTGGGGTTAAGAGAAAAGTCCCGCCTGGGCAAGCAACTAGATAGTGGCTGCTACATCTGTACAGGCAAGACAGCAGAGCAGATTCCCACGGGCATACACGGAGACATTTCCAGGCTGCAAAGCATGCTGCATGGCAGATTTAGCTTTTACTCAGACAAAAAGGTTTTATGTGTTGCACGATGCTTCCCAGAGTCAAGGTATGAGCACTCTTCGACCCAGCAGTACCAGAACTGCTGTCTCCTTGACTCTATCTACTCTCTCTCTCTATGTATCTCCCAGCCTGGCTATATTCTTCCCTGCTATAGGCTGGAGTAGATTCTTTATTAGCCAATGATAATAAACCATATTCACAGCATACTGAGGGGATTTTTCACATTAACCTTTGTTATCAAAGTGAGATTATTCCTTATGGTAATACGAAGTGGTGTTCTTGATCCCTTTATTCTGAAAAGAACATTTCTTACTTTCATTTGGGTGAGCTCCGTGAGAACATACTGTGTTTTTCAACCAATATCCTGTACTCTAGTTTTAAATGCTGTTTGCTATGAGTAAAGTTAGTAAGTTGGGTTAAAGTATTGCTGTTGTTGCCTTTCTTTGAGAAGCATTCTGACGATGTGAGTGCTAACAAATCTTTATATTCTTATAACCTGTCATTGATTTTCTTCAAATTTCAGCATTGCTTTAATTAAGTGCATACATGAACAAATTAAGATAACCCAACACATTTGTTCCCATACCAAAATCACAAAAAATTTCTATGTTTGTGTGATATGTGGCTAAGGCAACACTAATTCACAGTTCTTTTGTTAAAAGAATTCTGGGATTATTTACTCAAAATAAGTGAACTTTGGAGTCTGAAATGTCACAAACTTTAAAGACTTTGATTTGCAATTTTTGTACAATGCAATTGTCCTGTCATGAATCTTCAACATTCCCTACCTCTTCTTTCATCTGTTTCCCATTCTCTCCATTGATGCTACAAGAGGTCAAATATAAGAACTCCCATGTGGCACGACAATGCGAGAAGGCTCATCATGAACTTTTCAAACACTTAATTATTACTGACTTGATACATAACACAAGACTATGGTCATATTTCTTTGCATTGTATAGGATTTCCCACATAATAATCTTTGTTAACATTTATACTTACTTAATCACATCAGTCTTGATAATGATAACTCCCAGGCAGCCACTATCCTTTGCTTCTTTCTTTTATTATCCTCAGTCATATCTGCGGTATAAAGAAGAATAACCAAAGTACAAAAATAATAAATTAAAACAAAATTATGAAGTAACTTTCTTTGTTATAATACAGTAAAATTTTCACCAAAAGACAAATGTTCTACATATCATTTTTTGATGGTTTAGTCAAGGATGGTAATTAAAAGGCCTATATTTCTACTCAGTACCTTTGCATAACAATATACTGCCTTTGTTTCTAAAATATGTAGGTTTTATATCCTTTTATGAATCAGACAAGTTTTATTTTGCTGAAGCATTCATCAAGCAACAAGTATGTGTTTTGGTCTAGAAAGTTAAACAACGCCGCCTGCCATCACCTCCCTCAGTTTCCCAGAGTGTTGTTAAGAGAAAATCCCAAACAGAGTTTGTTAAATCTGTGTTTCCATATGCGAAGCCTGTTTCAATCAACAGAGAGAAGCTCTGAGGATGTTTGATTTGAGAATTAGAAACGACTCCCTCCTGCTTTTTAAAAGGCATCTTATAAGCATGTGTCCATCCTCCTGTTCCCACAAAAGCAGACTAGTTGGCACATAGGTTTGCATTGCTTAAGTTCCCTGTTTCTAACTTTTAACTAAAACCAAAAGGCAGCCTTCAGAATGGGAAACGATCTTTACAAACCCCACAATGGCCAGAGGGCTGATTTCCAAAATTTACAAAGAACTCAAACTGGTCATGAAAACAAAAAATAATGCAATAAAAATGGGGTACAGGCCAGGTGGTGGTGGCACATGCCTTTAATCCCAGCACTTGGGATGAAGAGACAGGCAGATCTCTGTGACTTCAAGGCCAGCCTAGTCTATAACAGCTAATTTCCAGACAGATCCAAAGCTATAGAGAAACCTTTTCTGGAAAAATCAAATAACAAAACAAAAATGGGGTACAGACCTAAATTGAGAACTCTTAACAGAGGAATATAAAAAGTCCGAAAGACACTTAAGGAAATGCTCAACATCCTCAGCCATCAGAAAAATACAAATCAAAACAACTCTGAGATTCCATTTTACATCTGTAAGAATGGCCAAAATCGAAAAAACTGATGACAACTTAAGATGGTGAGCATGTATGGTAAAGGGAACCCTTCTGCATTGTGGTGGGAGTACAAACTGGTACAGCTACTTTGAATATTAGTACAGCAATTTCTAAGAAAATTAGAAAACAACCTACCGCAAGACACAGCAATACCACTTTTGTGTATATACCCAAAGAATGCTCAATCATACCATGAAGACATGTATTCATCTATGTTCATAGCAGCATTATTTGTCATAACCAGACCTTGACCAAAAAAATAGATAAGAAAAATGTGGTACATTTACATAATGGAATACTACACAGCGGAAATAAATAATGTCTATGTAACTGTCATTGACACCTGCTAGAAGAGAGAAAGTCAACATTCTCCAAAGAAATAACACTGGTAATATCAACCATTTCAGGGACGATCTCATGTTCAAGAGTAGTTGACTAACAAATGATGAACTACACAGTGGTGTGTGTGTGTGTGTGTGTGTGTGTGTGTGTGCGTGCATGCACGTGCTTTTATTTGGTTAGAGTTTGTATTTATGTTTTCTTTTTTAATGAAGTGGCTTTTCTAGGTTTGAGGCATTTTCTTGTAATATGTTTTGGATTGCTTTTAGAGAAAAAACTTAAAATTAGATTGGTAGGAACAAAAACCAAAAAATGTTTGCTGTATTATTTTTAACATATCTTCTTCCTTCTTTCTAAACAATCCTACATAATAACACTCAGACTGTAAGCTAAAGAATAAACAGGAGATTCTCATGAGAACATCTTCATTCAAGCATTTTTGAAGGACATGTCTTCAAATCTGGGTGCACAGGTAGATTAGAAGAAAATTGGGAAAAGCAGCACACACAAAAACACACAAACAAACAACAAAAATCCCAACATATTGTTTTATTTTCAGGATGCCTCAGTGTTATAATTAGCAGTATTGATGGCAATTGATAGCCAATTTCTAAATAAAGAGGCGTTAAATACCAGCAGCAATGTTCTTGGCTTTTTATATCATCAGAATTTTGTTTACAAGAAAACACTCATTTATAAACAGAAAATTCTATTGTTACATGACTTGGCTTATAGCTTTACCTTTCATCTGTAAGCTCATTCTGTAGCTAAGAGGCTAATCCAACAACCTTATCTGTTTATGATAAACATGACTTTTAACTGTTTGATGAATTATGTATATCCATTGAGAATGGAATACATTTCCCTCTACTAGGATTAAAGCTATAGTGCCTTCTCTCAGACTAACATACAAAGTGAACACCAAATTTATATATTGGCTCCATTGTCCCCCAACCTACATTAACTAGAGGCCATGCTTGCCTACATTTGATTGATTTATTTTTATCACTTTTTAATTTTTCTTTCTATACCTCTGAAAAACATTTTCACGTATTTGAAATACTATATTAATATTTGGTACAAGAATAATATTTGAAATAATTTCTGTAAGTTAACTCATGTAGTCTTTGTCAAGATGTCACTTTTAAAATAGTTGTAAACTGTCCATCTGTATAGAAATATAAGTAAAAGAAAACACCCACTGACAGTAGCTGCAGGAATGAATATTTTGCCATTGCACAAGGGAATACCCCACCTAGACAGTTTTGTAATTCTGCTGTGTATTTTTCTGTTTCTATATGCTTACTATTGGGTTGCCCAAAATAACTATATTATCAGTTTGTCTTTTTTCTATTGAAGTCCTATCCATATCAACCATCTCCCTCCTTATACTTAGACACTGGTTTACACGAAAATACTGCTCAGTCCATCACATGTTCAAAAATTAATTAATTATCAACTTTGTAAAGTAAATAAAATTCTAATTTTAATTATTTCTTATGTTCTATCTCTTTAAATTCATGGCCTCTTTTTTTTATTTAACTAGTTACTGTTATATTCATAGATATTCCTAAGTAAAACCTGTTCAGTACACGTAACACTAAGTGTATGTGGCAGGTTTCTGTATCCCGATATTAAGCCTGTCTGCTGACACAGCCAATCAAACCAAGCTGAATTAAGAATTAAAAGTCAAGGTTTAATAAATAAAACAACTTCTGTGTGGTCTCAGGGTAAGGATAAAATCATGAGGAGAATCACGTGGCCGGACTTTAGCATGGTCTTGAGCTTTTCAGAGGGAGGAGTTGCCAATTTAGGGCTTCCCTGGGGCGGGGTCTGGAATGGGAGGAGAGGTATTGAGTGGAACTTCCCAACAGTAATGCAGTAATGTTTTTCTGACTTACTGTTTGCACTGGATAATCCGTTGCTATGCTCTTTTGTGGGGAAGAATACCCGTCTCACCCAGATTTCCTCCGTTGCCGATCCAATCGTTCTTTGTGTATGATTGAGGTCTCCTGGACACTTCTCCATCTAGTGTGACATGTTTTTTGTTTTGTTTTGTTTTGTTTTGAATGGGTATAGCTTCTGACTATTTGCTAAGAGAAAATCTCACAGTGAACTGCGGATTCTCAGGCTCTTACACTCTGTCTCTTCAGATCTGGGAGTGCTTTATGGCTATATGCACAGGGACTGGCTTCCATTACTCTCCATTTTGGTTGGTTTTGGCTTTCTGTAGTGGTCTCTGTTGCAAAGAGAAGCTTCCTTGGGAGGGGAGAATCCAATACACTTTTCTGTGCACTTAGGAACAAACGGTTACAGATTGTCATTAGGGATTGTGCTGGTTTAATAAACCGGTGGTTGTATATTCTCCTCAAGCGATCATTACTTCTCTAGCACTGAGGAGCTACCTTTTCCTTAAAATAAAGTGAACAACTTTTCTTTCCATGTGTTACAGTGTTTCAAGATCATCAAACTAGCATGAGTAAGGACCTCTTTAGTTTCTAATTTGATCGTGGCGTCTGATGAAAATGGATTCTATGGTTCTCACACGATCCTGAGCGGTCTTTTGGTCCCCAGCATGCCTGACCGCAGTTCAATCATTTGCGTCAAATGCTCGGGCAGGTATGATACAGAAGCAGGTGTCTCTACCGGCCCCAGGTGTGTCCAGTTGCAAGGCTGAGAAGTCAGAGGCTTTTACATTGCTGTGCTGCAGATCGCTTAGCTAGTTCACAGAGCTCCGCTTCCATTGTCCTTATCAGCCATGGGCAGAGAAGCCGAATAGTAAACCAGCTTGCTTTTTCTGGCTTGCTACCCAACAATGGGAGAGAGAATTGGATTTTATGCTCAACCCCTTGTAAGAAATCGGTGGTTAAAATTTATAATACTGTTCTCTATTACCCTTTTTTATTTAAATTTCATCAGTAATCTTTATAGGTTTCATAAACTCAGCAAGACAGAAAGCTAATCCTGTCAGCTCCCACTTTTCACTTCCAGAAAACAACCTCTGCATTACAGGAGTGATTTTTCCCCTTTATGCTCTTGAAGTATTATTATATTTCGCAACTCATATCCTTACTATGTCTCTCAGTACTAAACAACACACAAAATATAACAAGTTCAGCAACATGAAAGGCCAAAGGATAAATTACTTAAAAGAAAGTTCTGAGAAACAAAGGCTAAAAGGCAGGAACAAATCCAATTTTATTGTCCACACATACCAGGGAAAAGTAAGTTAGTTTTCTAAAACTTAAAGGGAAAGCTAGATAATAAAGTTGGAAAAAATATCTATTGGATTCCTTACAGAAAAGTATCCTAAAATTATTTTTCATATGTAAAATAGATATTTATATACCAAGAATTTCATGAATTTGAAATATGAAAAATGTCCTATTGGCTGTTAAATCAAGAAATTGTGACATCTGAAATTAAATAAATTATGACAATGACACATAGAGTTTTTCAAAGTATTTTCTGCTCCATTTTCCAAAGAGAAATGTTCTATGAATAATTTTCATTTCAGTGAGCACCACTGGAGGACAGGTGACAGCAAGGAGATATGCTGTGTTTAAAAACTGTTCGTTTACGCTACAGTAATCTATAGCTTAGACATCTCTATGTAGAGGTTATGCTTTAAAATAATATAGGGACTACATGAGGCCCTGGTTCAATCCCCAGTTAAAATAAACTATAATAATGATAGACTTACAAACATTAAATAACTAGAGAATGAAATATGCTTGTTATCATGAGAGTAGTGTCATTACTAAATTATCATGATAAAATTACATTTGTATGTGAAAATACTAAAATGAATACATGAGGTTAATATCTTAAAACTTAATTGTTCCAGTATTATAGGACTTACCCAGCATGTGTAAAGCTGTAGATTTAAAGTTCAATGCATTATACAACATCAAAAGCAAAATGAAACAAAGAAAACAAAAATATATAACTGTAATATTATCTTTCATAGTGAATACTGCAATTACATTTTTTTCTGTGTGTGTGTGTGTGTGTGTGTGTGTGTGTGTGTGTGTGTTATTTCATGAAAAGGCAAATCAAGTGTCCTTGAGGGGACAACTTGACTATGGCATTATGTTCCACTGATTTGTCCCTATTTTGCCCTGTTCACAGCTTGACTTAGCCCAGATCCGCTATTTATTTTTCTCTTCTATTGTCTATTTAAATGTAAACAAATTACTTTCTCCTCCACACTGTTAATCTTATTAACCTTTTCTTTTTTTCTTCCATATATTATTGTTGAGGTGGAAGCTCCACCCCACTTCCTCCCTCATCTTGTTACAAACCCTGCTGTATCTCAGAAAGGCAGCCAAATGATGATCCCTACCCCAGAGATGCTTCAAGAATACACCCCCAGGGTAGTTAAATTTTACCCATTCCCAGAAATCAGTGGTGTGCTTTTCTGGTCTCTCTTTTCCATCTCCTTTCCCAGGGGGGACTGGAAAATCATCTGGGAGCATTTTATCCATTAATCCTGAGCATTTTTAAATCTGGTTTAATTTTGTCTGATTTGGATTGGTATATTGGTGGAGAGGCTTACGGGAATAGAAAAACTTTTCAGTTGTCACCAAAATTATCTTGGGAAGGAATATATAACTTTGGATTGTGCTGGGGAAACTGTGAGCTTCACAACAGGCAAGGGAACCATCCTCCAAATGAGCTAAATATGAAAACTCAGGTCTGCATGACTTTAGTCCATGCTGGATAAAAACCTCTGGAGTAGGATCAAGTGCTTTATTTTTCTTTCTTTCTTTTCTTTTCTTTCTTTCTTTCTTTCTTTCTTTCTTTCTTTTATTTTTTTTTTTTGTTTTGCTTTTGTTTGTTGACACAGGATTTCTCTGTAGCTTTGGAGCCTGTCCTGGAACTAGCTCTTGTAGCCCAGACTGGCCTCAAACTCAGGATTAAAGGCATGCAACACCACTGCCCAGCGTGCTTTACTTTTCTTACACACTTTAAAATACTGTAAAATTTGAAAAGATTTTACATGCGACAATTATCACAAGAAATCTTTAGGCATTGCTGCATTGGAACTCTCTTGGAAATTATATCTCTTTAGTGAAGCACTTGTGTACCATTAGAATGACTGTTCATGGACAGAGGAACCCTATTCAAGATAGGGCTTAGGGAATAAGTATTTGTAATGAACATAAGGATTTGTTCTATTGACTAAGGATGCAAAGTACATGGGATACCTTTCAGAAAAATGGGGTTATTGAATGAGAGACATAGCTTAGGAAAAAGTCCTAAACAATACCCAAGATTCTAGGGGATTCAGGTGAAGGCTGACTCTGTTGATTAGCTAAAGATCACCAGGTTGTTAGGCAGCATTCAACCAGCTTTCCAGGTGAAAGGGCATCATTGCCTTCTCTTGGAAAAAAATAGCTGTGTCAGACATTTATAATTTCTCTAGGGCTTTCTGTAAGCTGTGTGCTCTCCAAGATTGTATCCTATTTTATGTATGTTTTCAGGGCTGACCACTTGTTATTGGTAACTTATTGGTGTGTTAGTCCCTTGGGGAAAGTATTTCTCCCAGTCTCCACCTCCTAAATTGCCTGCAGAAGGATAAATTACCCACAGCAGAAAAAAAATGACATCTAGAAACATGCAGGCAAATGGATGTATCTAGAAAAGATCATATTGAGTTAGGTAACCCAGATGCAGATAGACAATTATCATATGTACTCACTCATAAGTGGTTTTTAAACATAAAGCAAAGAAAAAACAGCCTACACTACACAATCCCAGAGAACCTAGACAAAACGAAAGATCCATATATATATATATATATATATATATATATATATATATATATGAATCTAATCTACATGGAAAGTAGAAAAAGACAAAATCTCCTGAGTAAATTATGATCATAAGGATCATAGGAGAGGATAAAAGGGGAGGGGGAGGAAGAGAGGGGAGCAGAGAAAATATATAGCACAATAAAACAATAAAATAAAAGAATGGCATCCTTAAATAAGGTTTTAAAAAAGGATAGAACACCCTAACATTGGAGTGGGAAAGTTCATGAGAATTCCCTTACTTTCACCTGCAAATAATCTACCGATGAAAACTTTTTTTAAAGAATCTTTTTGTTGTTGTTGTTTTTACTTACAAATCAATCCCAGTTTCCTTTCCCTATTCTCTTGCCACACCCCTGCCTTTCCCATTCCCACTTATCCATTCCTCAGAGAGGGTGAGGCCTCCCATAGGGATTCAACCAAGTCTGTCAAATCACTTGAGTCAGGAATAAGGCCCTTGTCTCTTTATCTAGGCTGAGCAAGGTGTCCCTCCACAGGGAATGGACTCCAAAAAGCCAGTTCATGCACTGGAGATAAATACTGATTCCACAGCCAATGGCCCCACCAGCAGTCCAACTGTCATCCACATTCACTACTTCAGTCCCACGCAGGTTTCCTAGCTGTCAACCCAGAGTCAATGAGCTCCCACTAGCTAGGGTCACCTCTTTCTGCGGATTTCCTCATCACGGTCTTGACCGATTTGTTCATATTATCTCTCCTCCCTCTCTTTGACTGAACTCCAGGAGCTTGGCCAGTGTTTAGCAGTGGATCTCTCCATCTACTTCCATCAGTTACTGCATGAAAGACCTATGATGACAATTAAGGTAGTCATCAGTCTGCTTAGAGGGGAAGGACAGTTAAGGCACCCTCTCCACTGTATCTTAGATTCTTAGCTGGGGTCATCCTCATGAATTCCTGGGAATTTCCCTAGTGTCATAGAAAGTCACAAAAAAAGGAAGACCCTAAGATAAACATACATGGATTCAGCTGGGAAGGGGAAATAGACAAGATCTCCTGAGTAAAGTGAGTGTTGGGGGAGAGGGTGGGTTATGGAAGGCGAGTGGGGAGAGGATAAAAGGAGCAGGGAGGAGAACTTGAGGGATTCGGAAGGTTGAGTTGGGGGAATGACAGAAAGGGAGAAAAAGTATTTAAGAATACTATTTATTCATTAACATTTTGTTGAATAGTATGCTTAAGTATTGTGAAACTTGTGATTTTTTTTAATAAATAGGACCAGAATGTGAGTTAATCAAATGTTAGGGATTTTAGATGTTACTGATTTATTGCTTTCTCTTCATAGTCTTCTTTGCTGAAATTAAACACTTATATAAACATTAAATTTTGCTTCAGCTGTTTTAATGGAGAACTTATAATATGTAGAAGTATACAACTGCTTACTTTATATTCAGAAAAGGAACTGTTTGCTTTAATTTTCAGAATGTCTGTGGTGTCAACTTTGCACATACTTGTACATATTTTTTTCAGTTTTTAAATCTTTAAGAGGACTACTGGTTCTCTATTTTCTTATTTTAAAAGATATTATTCTCTGATGAAACAAGAAACTAAAGTTCTTAAAAGCTTATGAAAAAGAAGGCAGTCTGAAAAACCATAAATATTTTGGAATTGAATAGAAATAAATCCTAAGATTGATTACCTGATCATGAGAGATTAAAAGCAATGTGTCGTAAAAGTGTGTGTGTGCGTATGTGTTTGTTGTGATCAGAGGACAAAGAATGCAACAAAATCACACCACATGATAGATTTTACATGAGAGGTTTTTTTTTGGAGGGGAGGGATATACAAAGGACTGCCTCTGAGTAGGGATGGAAAGGTACAGACCTTGATCGCATAGACTTTATGAAGGGAAAATACATGCCATTGGCCACAGTGAAAATGTGTCTCAGTGATGATGTGGTTGCTGGTGCTGGATCACTGAAGGAAGGGTGGAGAATGAGGGAGTACCTACCTGGCTCTTGAATGTGAGTGGTTCCTGGTTTACAAACATGCCTCCCTCTTTTGAATTACAAAAGGTAAGGAAATGGGAAAGGGTAGACTTGTGAGGCAAGTTAGGAGGCACCATGACCTTTAGATTGATTCCCAGTGCCCAGTGTCTTCAACATATTCATGGCACTACTGATCCTCATCATCAGGACATAGAGTCATGGGGAGGTGGGAGGCCTTTAGCATAGACATGATTTCAGCTGAGTTGGTTAGCAATCTTCCTGTTGTGATTAGTAGTCCCTGCTCTCTTTCCAGATGGCAGAGTGGAACAGGAGGATATGCAAGGCATATCTGGAGTCTGTGAAGATGCCTAGAGATCGTCCTTGTTCTGATTGAAAGGCACGAGTGAGACCTATTAATTCAGTCTATTAATTAGTGGTGTGGACAAGGAGGTTCTGTGCCTCAAGCACCTCAGTATGACATTATAATATAGTTCCCTTTTCATGCCTGCTCATGGAAAGAGAAGTGGCCTTCTGTGTACCAGGTATAGACTGGCCCAAGGCAGTGTACTCTCTAATATGTGATAGGAGTGCATCAGGAGAAGGTCATCTACATATTGTGTAAGTTTAGATTTGGGTAGAAGCAAAGAGAATAAATCAGAGGTCAGTACCTGGACAAATAGGTGTGGGCTGCCCTAGAACTGCTGGTTAGCACAGTCTAGGTAAGTTGGGTACAGAGGTGGGTATCAGGGTCTGTCCAGGTAAGAGCAAAAATGTTTTGTGACTGGGTGTAAAGGGGGATAGAGAAGATATCCTTGATGTCTAGGACTGAAAAATGGGAGATCCCTGGGGAGATAGTGGAGCATTAACAGTATTTTTCTATGATATTCTTAACATAATTTAGTTATCTGCAAAAAATATATACTTTAATGGACGTTTTAAAGAAAGAATAAAATTAAATGATGTGGGATTTCTCTCTGTATACTGTGAATATGTTTTATTACCAAAGGTTAATAAACAAATTTATTTTGCCAATAACCAGGCATAATAGAGTCAGGCAGGAAATTGAAATAGAGCTACAGGATGCTAGTAATATCCAGAGAAACAAGATGTGAGAAAACACCACAGCCACATTGTAATACAAAGATTAATAAATATGGGTTAATTTAAGATGTAAAAGCTAAGCCTGGCGGTGGTAGCGCATGCCTTTAATCCCAGCACTCGGGAGGCAGAGGCAGGCGGATCTCTGAGTTGGAGGCCAGCCTGGTCTACAAGAGCTAGTTCCAGGACAGGTTCTAGAAACTACAGGGAAACCCTGTCTTGAAAAACCAAAAAAAAAAAAAAAAAAAAAAAAAAAAAAAAAAAAAAAAAAAAAAAAAAAAAAAAAAAAAAGCTGTAAAAGCTAGTCAATAATACGCCTGAGCTAATATGCCAAACAGTTTGTAATTAATATGAAGCCTCAAAGTAGATATTCGGGAACTGGCAGGCAGAAGGGAAACCTCCAGTTATAATTCAACTAAGAAATAAAGTGCTGTTTACTTCAATGAACTGAGGTGCTTCATGACCTTGATTCAGCAGATAAGATAACTTTACATGGTAACTTAAAAATATCTTAGCCGGGCGGTGGTGGCGCACGCCTTTAATCCCAGCACTCGGGAGGCAGAGGCAGGCGGATCTCTGTGAGTTCGAGGCCAGCCTGGTCTACAAGAGCTAGTTCCAGGACAGGCTCTAAAAAAGCTGCAGAGAAACCCTGTCTCGAAAAACCAAAAAAAAAAAAGAAAAAAGAAAAAAAAATCTTAAAATACACAATTTTAGGAAACTGACAGTACCTCCATGCCTGCACTAAGGTAGAAGATAGGTATCATTTGGCCTCAATATCTCCCATGCGTCAAAGAAGCCATAGGTTTCTTAGCAAGAAGTGTGGCGTCTGTGTCAGCACAGTTCAAAGAGACTATTCTGATCTTTACTCTACTATGGCTTGGGAGTTCTGCTGCCTACAATCTTGCTGCTAGGCTAGACCTCCATGTGTAGCTGACCTCCGCAATAACAGCTTCTGATTCAGCCTTCCACAATGAGCTTCTCAGGACAGGAGCTTTTGTTCTTTCTGAAAGCTGAAACACGGTAATAGAGAGACAAGAGGCCCCACAGGCATAATGCTTAGCCCCTTAGCTTCTTTTGAAATTGCTTGACAGCAAAGTCCAAGTCTATGCTCTCAACCTCAAGAAAACTGACTAAATTTATTTTAATCCACATGGGGTAGTAAAATTTTGATTCCACTAAAACTTCTCTATATTGGAAGTTTCAAAGTTTAATGATTAGAAAATGTAATGCTAGCATCACAATAAATAGCATAGTAATCGGAATGATATTGATGATATAAACAATTTTGCTAATTATCATTATGTGTCTTAAAAAAAACCGTGGGAGAGGCCCTGAGTGTGTAAAATTTTATAGCTCCAGTCCTTTGATTTCAAAAGAATCTAAGGGAAATTTTAAGCCCATTTTAAATATAAATTAATTCCCTTTGAAACTGGCTTCTGTTTGACTCAAACCAGGGTAGCTCTTGGCTCCTTCCTAGATAGCTGCAGGTGATCTGAATCATACATACTCATCTTTGTAGTGAGACACATTTCAAGTGGTAGTTAAGACAGAAAACTCCCCAGTTATAGAGACTTTAACTTTCTCTCTAACCTTTTCCAGCTGACTACATTGTATATGAACAGGTTCTTTTAAAAGCTCATGGAGGGTGAACATATTCTGAAAAAGTCTCTACTATTACAGACTCAGTAGAGAAGACCATGTATCCTGTTCACCTGTCAAGTGATGCTCCAGTTCCTTAGGTTAAATCTCTCAAACAAGATATTTTAGATAAATGTGAAAATTGTGTTTTACATCTATTAAAAAACGTAGAAATTGTATATGCATATTTTTGTGTGTCTAATACACATATTTCATTTCTTATATTCATTTATGTGATATTTTTCTTTAAAATATGTGCATAACCAATTTCACATAATTACTGGAACAATGAAAGGAGGAGAATGAGAAGAAATATGAGGAAAATATTAATCATAAAAAATCTAAAAATTATGTCATAAGACTAGCTGAAAATGCTAAGCATCATAAAGTTTAGATACCGTGAACTAAGAGTCATCAAAATAGTTTTGATGAATCTGAATCAAGAAGTAATTTTAGAATGGTGTGTTTTTAATGTGTCGAGATTTCAGACAAAATTCATTGATCAATCAAGGCAGTCAATTTCAGGAGCATGTCATGGCTACCGACAGTCACTTTCTGAAATAATTACTAGTCTGATCAACCTTGAAATTGCTATAGTTAAATTAAGTATGTCTGCAGTCAGTAAACCTTTGGCAAAGCTATTTTTAACATTCATTTAAAAAAAAATAAACCCAGAGAAATTTGTAACTATGCTAGGGAATTAGGTGATATTAATCATTTTAACAGGCATCATACCCCCAAAATCTGTCCATTAAGATGGAAGTATCATTCTAAGGTCAATAAACAAAAAATATTTAATACATTTCAACTTATTAATGTTAAGTAACACATTCAAAACATTAGTAACTTACATTAATATAACAGTACAATTTATAGAACTTGTGAGTAATACAATTCTGGCAGCTCAGTTTAAAAACTGTGATCCAGAACATTTCTCCAGATTAGAATAATGCATAATACTTAACAAGGCAGGCAGTTCAAAAGAAAGAGTACTTTCTACATTGAAGTTCTAAAAGATTAACTAGATAATTGGAGTACAAGGAAAGAACTAGCATAATAAGGTTTTCTTTGAAAAGTTCTGAAGCTACCAGGCTGTAATTGACTACAAGTCCAGCAGGAGCCATCAGTGCGCACAGATGCTAAAGAAAAAAAAAATCTAAAGTGATTGTGATCTCTTCAGCAATAAGTCAGAATTGATGTTATGTGCTTTTTTTTTTCTCATGGTTTATTTTTTTTTATATTTAAAAATTTCCATCTCCTTCCCTCCTCCTCCCCCCTCCCTCCGCTCCTCCTCCCCCTTTCCTCCCCTCCTTCTCCCCCTTCCCTCCCCTTCCCTCCATCCATACCTCCCCTCCCTCCCTCTCAAGGCCAAGGAGCCATCAGGGTTCCCCACTCTATGCTAAGTCCAAGGTCCTCCCAACTCCCCCCAGGTCCAGGAAGGTGATCGACCAAGCTGAGAAGGCTCCCACAGAGGAGTGCTTTTTAACGCCAGCACATTATATCAAGGCTTGATCATATCAGAAAGTTCAAGACATCCTGTTTTCATTTAAAACATGTCAATTTGAAAACCAAACTTAAGTCACTAGAAATTTTTATGCATGCCAATTTAAACAATAGCTCTGTGGGAGAAAAAGATTAGTCAGATTATTTAACATCTCATCTATGTGAATCAGACTAACTTCTAAACTGAATGTTGAAATTATGTGATCCATACATACAGCACCACAAAACACACATTATTTTCTGTAGGAAAAAGCATGTCACTAACATTTTACTACGAGTTTCTTTAGAAATATCTACACATCATTGCATTAGTATTATGCTCTATTACAGAGTCATTATCACCTGGGAAGTTTTTTTTTATGTAGACTTCACTGGAAAAGAGGTGAAGCTATTTACCTGTGTTCACTTGTATTATGAAGTTATTCTATGACTACCTGTAGAGATACTTGATTGTGCTAGCTGTTCAACTTTGGTTTCTGTTCCTTTAAGAATATTCCAAAGAATGGTGTATCTGGATCATATGGTACATATATTTCTAGATTTTTTTTGTGACATCCACGCTGAGTTCCATAATGACTCTACCGCTATTCATACCCACCAGCTATGAGTAACTGTTACCCTTCCCTCACATGCAAGAATTTTCATCATTAAAAAAATATTATTAGCAATTCTGATGGATATATAAAGTCAGAAAGTAATTTTACTCTACAATTCTGGGTCTTGATGAAGGTTGGTTCCTAATTTTCTGAGAAATATTTATAGAATCCACTTAAAATAATTATATGGACATATGTAAGAAGAGTTTATAAGGGTTATACTCTACTGAGGAGAGAGGTGCTCTCCCAGATGCCATACTATCAAACAAAACAACACAAAATTCATAAAACAAAACTGTAGCACCAGATATGGGCTTCTTTTCATATGAATTGTCAGCAGGACCTCAAAGATCACCACAATATTTACAGGATACTGTCATTCATTTGGGTACCATTCAGAACTTTAGGTTAAGACCCTAATTACCGAACATACCACATATGTGATTCATAGTCAATATTTACATAAATCTGCTACCAACCAGAAGGCTTCATCCACAGTGGCTAGCAATCATCCAGTGACCTCTAATAAAAAAAAAATAATGAAGAGTTTTATACAATTGGAAAGTATTTGAGCTACAGCAACAACTTTCAACAAGAGCTGACTGGTACAAGAGTAGCAAGAATATTAAGTAAGTAACTAAACTACTTTTTAAAAATTGAATTTAATATCTTTTCGATAGCCTAGTACAGTGTTAAGGTGTTAAGGGAGACTATTCATTTGTTTCCAACTGCCTAAACCTGAAATAATACACACAAACTAAATTACTTAAAACTATGTTATTTGAGCCAATAGCTTAAGCATATTTCTAGCTAGCTATTATTCTTTAAATTAATTCATTTCTATTATTTTATATTTTACCACGAGGCTTGTAGTTTTCCAGTAAAGTTCACAGGTGTCTGTCTCCTTTGTCTGGCTACTACATGGTCCTCTCTCTCTACATCTCTGTTTAGATTTCCTGCCTGGCTTTATTCTGTTAAGCCATTGACCGAAAAGAGCTTTATTCATTAACCAAATAAAAGAAACACATATTCAGAAGAACTTTCCACACTATTTCCCCTTTTCTCTTTAAATAAAAAGGAAGGTTTTAACTTTAACACAATAAAATTACATAATCAAATAATAAAACATGACCTTACTAAATATTTCTGGATAAATGACAAGGCAATAAGTAATTTCAAATTAAGCAAAATAGAGTAAAAGACAGATTTTTATCTCTGAAATTTACTGGATTTTGAAAACATCCTATTTTCTAAGTATATCACTAAATATACTACTCCCTGTGGCTAAATGATCCAGGTTTAAATTCAGAAAGTCTGAATGAGAGACTGTTTTCTTTTTCTTTTTTTGAATGTGCTAAAGAACATAAACAAACACATAAATTTAGCTTAAACAATATTCTACAATAAAATCTCTAGGAAATCTCTAATTTAATGCCTCCCATTCAAGTCTCTCAAATAAGATATTTCAACACTGAGACTATTAATCACAGTTGTCCACTCGATTGTGTCTAGAATCACCTGTAAGTGACTATTTTGGTTATGTTAAAGGAGATGAGAAGATCTTGCCAGCTATGAATAACATTTCATGCATTTGAAAGCTTAAGAAAGTGACCTAAGCACACACAGTCAACATGTTCTCCTTGACCATGTATGTTATAAGAACATATGCTTCTATATCTTCTTCTTGTGACTTTTATGACATAATGAAGTATATGCTAGATGTATTTGTCAAAGTAAATAATTTCTCCACTGAATGGATTTGATTATGATGTCCTGTTTTCTGGACATGACAGGACTCCTGGACCCATGAACTCACAGTACCCATTAATGTATGCACAAGTCTATCACAAAATCAAGTCATCCCAATTACAACAGGGCTCAAAAGTCCCACCTCTAACATGTTCTACTGATAATTGATAGTTGCGGGAGAATGAGCATCATTTTCATAGAGTAGTAGCAATAGTTACCCTACATCTATGCACATTCAATAGCTCTAAGTAAACTCAGGGGGATTTAAAAAAAAAAGAGCACGTGAAATTTGCAGAAGAAAGAAATAGAGTTGGCAAGAAGGGAAAAAAGGTGTAAATACACTCAAAATGCATATGCATTTCTTCAACAAAACAATGGAAATTTTTGAATCATGTTAATATTTATAATTTGCAAGTTATTTATAATAAGTTTTTAATGAAATAGCAAAAGAAAATGTAATACTAGAAAGATGACTCCTTGGTTATGAGCATTGTGCTCTTGCAGAAGACTGGGGTTCATTTTCCAGTACCCACATGGTGACAAAAAACCATGGCTAACTTCAGTCCTAGGTCACCCTGAAGCCTCATTTGTCATCCATGGCTCCAGCACACACATAGACACATAGAATATACAAAACTTAAAAATGAAAATATGGATGTATGTATACTGTCCCTGACCCTTGTTCTTTATTTTAAATTTAAAATAAATTCTTAAGAAAATTATGATACTGGCCTTTGCTTTCTTCCATTAATGAATAAACTCATGAATTATTATCATCATGATCAGATAAATTCAATTTTAACATTCCAAGATGAACTAAATCAGCACTGGTTTACCTATGTTGATTTACAACCTCTTTCAATCTCTTGGTAATCCACGTCTCTTTTAGGATTATATTCTGTCTCACTATCTTTCTTCCCAAACATTAGTTTCTTCAGTTCTTTAGCCTCCTTTTGTATAAATTATCTCAACTATATTCCTTTAAAAAAAAACAAATGCAACAAATAGCTGTAAGCAAAATAGCATCCATATGAGTGCCATTCACCGTACCAACTTTCCAGCACCCTAAAGAGATAAATGGAACCATATTTGGAGTGACTAATATGGTCACTGAGAGAGAGAATTTCCATATTGTTCAAAGGACTAACATGAGGACTAGCAATTAGACTCTCTTAGGGTCATTATTTGTCCCTCTATACTCATTTTTTTCCTACTGTCTATAAGGTAAAGCTGCAGGAAAGATGTGTCTGAACATTCTTTTTCCTGGTGCAATAAATAAATTTCACCACAAATAACTTATTATTTAAAATTTAAGTATTATCTCAAATGCAAGTATTATGGCGAAAGCAACATGGGCACAGTTTGAATGCAGGATCTGTTCCAGAACCACGTCGTAGTTCTCAAAGAGTCACTAGGCTTTGGTCATCTTAGAAATTTATCATCCTCTTCTACACTATAATGTTTCTGGCAATCTTCAGTTCCGTACAATTGTAGAATTGTGGGAACTGGTTTTTGTTGGTATTAACCGAGGTTGCCCTCAACTCCCAAAACCCTGTTCGTTTCCTCCACATGGGAGTACTCAGACTGAGCTGCAGGGAAGGCATTTGCTTCCTCAAAGCCAGGGAGAGAAATCTTTCCCTTGTCGGCTGAGTCTGAAGGTTTATGAAATCCATTCATCTTTGTCATGTTTTATTGACTAGAATCAAGCATAGGAACTCGGGGCAAAAGGGGATTGTGAGAAAGGTTGACACCAGGACTGCCTCCTAGGATTTGCTACTGCACAGACTTCTCTGGCCTTCGGAAACCATGTGCTGCTAGTATTGTTTTCAGTTGAGCATCTACAGTAAAGGTTTGTGAGCTTTCTCACATTCTATATTCAGACTAATAAACTGGCTACATAGACTAGGTTTGGTTTCATTTTGATTTGCTGAGAACCTACTTCCTGTTTAACAGTTTTCTAGTTTTATTTCTATCGATAACATTTTACCACATCCTAGCTCTTCTTTAACAGGGGCAGTTTTATGCCTTTCTAAATTTTATGTTTATTGAACCTCAGATATATTAAGCATTTAGTTTTATTTTGAAAACCAAACCCTTGTCTCTTTATTATTATCACCATTCTGGCCCTGATTTATTTGTCTTTGTAAATTTGTTCTTAATTTAGTTTTGTTTGTTTGATAACACTCAATATATCTTTTGAAAACTGAACTAAGGATGTTTTCCTCAAGATATTATAGCTTTTAGTCTTATTTCCTTGAGTAATTCACATGCAAGAATTTCTAAAATCAAACACTTATTTTTTTTAAAAAAAAAAAAGCTAATTATTTTATGATACAAACTGGTTTCCACTTAGCTCCCATTGTCAGATTGTTACTTCAACAGGTACATTAAAACAATGGTTTAATATGTTAGAATTTTTTTCATGTGTAAATGCTCAATTTTGATTTTAGCTCATGAATACAGACTGAAGTTTCATTAAGTATTAAGGTGGCTATAAGCCTATCTGGAACTATGTATTGGCAACATGTGTACATGAGATACATTTAGAAAACATACATCATGAAATTAAATATCTTAATTTCAGCTCATATATATATATATATATATGATACATCTAGCAGAAGTGTGTGTGTGTGTGTGTGTGTGTGTGTGTATGCACGTGCGTGCGTGCATGTGTATGTGTGTGTGTTTTACAACTTCATATTCTGTAGCCCAGGTTGGCCTCAAAATTTTAATATTCTTGCCTTCTGAATTTACAGACTCCTAAAATATGTTATCACTATATTCCATATACAACATAAACATATTTGTGGAACCTATTTAATTGAAATGACTAGAAAGAGCTGTGAGCCACGAATTATAGGGTATCCATTACTTATGCAGAGAAAACATCTCCTTATCACTCTGAGTCTGTCATACCTTTTTGAGGGTTAGTAGAGGTGCAGAGTGCATAACAAGAACTTGCTCTAAATAGTGTGATAGGAAAGTTAATAGGATTGTAGAACTTCAAAAATAGTGGATTAATTAAGAATAAAGAAAAAGTATTTGCGTTCTTGCCTCAACCTGACTTCTCTTGCCCTCAAGTGGTGTAATTTTTCTTACATTACTAATAGTTCATACTATAAAAGATGCAGTTTAGTTTTATGGAGTTGATTTTTAAAACAAATTGTCATTTTTAAGTACCAAATACAATTTTGCCTTAGATACAGCCATATACACATATACAGGCACACATTTTCTCCGTGTCAGTGGTCCACTGAGTAAACTGACATTTTATCACAAAATAAACTATTGACGCTTCACAGAATGACTGTTTTAATGAAAGACAGCTATTTCCTTGCTTGTTTTTTTGTAATAAGCAATTGGTATTTCTTTGTGTTTTTGAAAAATACAATTTTCCTAGATTCACAGACATCACATGCTAACCTTTTGTTCCCTGTGAGTCCCCTGCGTGCAGAACAAAGCCACCTGACCTTGCATGACACCAATTAGACATTTTTATTGCATTAAATGTCTCATGTCAACTGGAAAATGTATTTTCTCTGGTCTTTGGTGCCCTTTAAAATGATGCCTTTCCTCCAAAAAAAATGAGAAAGAAGCACGATGAAAGGAAGTAGCCATGTGAGAACTTCTAGCTTTGGTAATTAGAGTGGGATTATAGGTTTTCTTGGGCATGTCGATTTGCTCGAATTCATTGGCTGATTTGCATCCCTGGAAGCTATTTTCACGAGCAGGCTTCCCGACAAGGTATACTTAACAAGAACAGGCGACATGCAAAACATTTCACATTGTCTCTGCACCCTCTGAAGTATTAAACCTTGTCATTTTCACATCATCATTATCATCAATGGAAGCAGAAGGAAATGACTTGTACACAGTGCATTTTCTGTCAAATTCAGGGACTGATTTGACAGGATTTTAAACATTCATGATTTTTTTTTTTCAAACCTGGAAATGGAAGATGTTTTCCTTATGTCTCTTTCTTCTTGTATAATCCTGTCTATCCAGGACACTGTGAACATTCATTTGGTGGCTTGTGTGGGTAGGGGCCTGGAACGTTAGCATAATGATTCTTTGCAGTTTCACAAGATGTAAAGCCATCTGGGAAATGAGAAACCTACAGAAAATGGATAAATTGTGGATTAAGAACAAGCCTTACTTTTTGCTTTGTTTCTAAATGCTAACTTTAGAAAGGATAAATGAGTAAAATGAACTTAACAGCTTTGAAGTGTGGAATAATACGGTATTTCACATTGATTAATCCCCTGCAATTAGATACATCCACCTACAATCCCCTTAACATCCTAGCCAGGATACAGTTCCAACTTTTTCATCCAATGCATTTATTCTGATGAGCCCTGCAGTTTGTGATTACACTGTCTGTTGGTTCATTTGTACAAGTGAACTAGAAAAAAAAATCCCACCTTCCAAAATGCAGACCAATGGTCATGTAAATTTATACCTTTAGTCTGCTCTAGTTAGTTAATTTTATGACTTACACTGAATTACAAATTATTACAGAAATTCAAATTTTGAGCACTTTAATGATACATTATATATGTTTTTCAAAACAGTGCTGTGTGAGGTTGACACACTGGCTCATTATTCATATTTCATAGCACTGTCAGACTAGCTATGTCCACCCAAATAAAGAATTTCAATATACTTTCAAGATTTCTGCCTTTTCATTTTAAATTGTCCCTTTACTTACTATTAATACAATTAATGAATGTTTCAATACAGTCAAATGAAGCTCAGTTTTCTATAGTTTATAATTTAAAATCGTCTATATATAATTAAAAGAACATATACTGTAAGTGGCAATTAATATCTAATTTTAGATTCTGGAGAGGTACAAGTTTCCCATCCAACAACATAGCAGGGTGGTTGCTGGTGAGACTTTGGGGCCAACACACATGCCCTGCTTTTCACTGACCTTGAATTATTAACAAAAATTATAAATCCTAGTCAATTTTATATGAATGGCATTTTACAGGAACAAGGAATGTGCACTCAGCCTCCTACTTAGATAACAGCCTCTGCCAATGCTTTATTAGGTTAGCCAGCTTGGTTTTATGCTGTTTAAAGCAAGCTGGCCTCTAATTTTCCTGTAAATGATTACATTCAATTACAATTTAGAATGCTGGAAACCTCATTTTCACATTTGTATGGGAAAACCTGCTGAGTTGCATTAATAAAGCAAATATCAGACTGAATAGGGGCCTTGCATTGTCTGTGATGTCGTGTGATTTTTTTCATTTAGCTTTGAAGCTGCGTTGAATTGAAAATAGTAATAGATATCAATAGATATCTTGCTTTTCAGAGTTAATTGGCCTGAAGTAACACTTAAATATATGAATTGTTCTATTTATTTCTAGCTGAGCTACAAAGTTTTATTCTGAGCTCTCCAACTTGGATTGTAGCTGGAGATAAAACAGTAGAGATAAACTATTGACGTGTAGACTCGGATAATGTTTCACTAACTGATTTCCCAAATATATATATTATAAAACCAGCTTTCAAAGCTGTGGTTACTATACAGTCTCACCACAAAATTGTGACAATAGGAACCAAGGCTACTTCATTGCATAAATACATAAGAAACAGGCTACCTGCTTCTGGTGTGTGGAAATTGGTCATAATTTACATATAAAAGCCTGACATCAGTTTAAGATAGAAATCGTTATTAAAATAATATTAAACAAACTAATGAAAATTTTCAAAACTTTCTGGTTTTGAATAACGTTGAGCTAGCTTGGGATCATTAGTTCTTACATACAATATGATTTTTTCAATATTATTATTGGAGGCATAGTTCTCTGATTTCCTCTGAAAATCACTGTGGATGCATTAAATAGCAAAAATAAATATATTGTTTCATGCTTGTAAAAAAAAAACTGGCCAAAGGAGCAATATCTAATCGCACCATTTACAAAACTTACAGTAGCAACTCATTTTATATTCTTCATGACTCAGTGAGGTAAGGGAGCTACCACCCAACTTACAGATGTATCAATGAAATACTAAAATAACAAGAAAATAACTTAAACTTAAGCCTAGATAGGATAACTAATAGTCATGGCCATCCTGCTATCTCCAGGCCTCCTCCCACACTCAAAAACATGCTCTCATTAAGGCGTGGTGCATTTATAAATGACAGCCTCAGGTCACAATGTCAAAAGGTTGGACATTCTTATCAATATAGACAATGTAATATCACATGGTCTCCCTGCTTCTTTTTCCTGTAAGAATCATTGAAGAACATACTTCAAAGACATCATTACACTAAGTCTTTTATGATCCATATGAGCTATTTATAACAGATGAGCTATATATAAAATGAAGATATAATAATTCTTTAGTAGTTTATTAACTGGAAAATCAGCAAAAATAAGGAAACCTTCACCATCACAGCCTACACCGACATTTTTTCCACCTCCTGAGTGCTGTAAGTAGTTTTCATAAGAGTAGGAATGAAACTCCATAAGATAGTTTATGCAATTTTAATTGTACGATCCTGAATTATATGATAAAAGGAAGTCAATTTACTTTGTTTTCCGTATTTTAACAGTTGAAATGTGTGACTCACCCTTATGACTATTGATGGATTGCACTATAAATTTCTCTGACTTAGGTTGGTTGCTCCCCTGTGCGGGTTAAGCTTTTAGATGTAGTACACATCTTGGGAATGATAAATCATCATGCTGTTGCTGATCAATTACAAATGTGACCATGCTGCAAAAATCCATTGTCTATTACCTGAAAATGATTACTCTTATTACCTGACAGGGCACTGCGCAATTTTAAATGAAAACTGAGCACCAAATATACAGATCATTGGCGCTCTTGTGATTGATAAGGATTTAATTATAAATCATCTTTTAATTTGGTTACTCTGTTCAACCAAGTGTAACTTAAGAAATTTAATGTATAAGATATTAATTCTGGCTATAATTGAGTCCATAGATTTACAGGAGATCATTGCCCAGAATGCAGTGAGCAACATCCAAACAGTTACCTCCAAAACCTGTCCCATGAATGAGCATAATAAATAAATCCTGTATCAACAGCATGAACCACCCGGATCTGCAGTTTCTTCACCTCTTATTAAAATAAGCAGAGACTAACTTTAATAAACATTTTCAAATTCTTTAGAAAGACATATTCATGGTTAAGAAGCATGTTGACTTAATAACTGGTTTCAAATGATATATCTCTCAGTAGAGTCATCGTTATTATCATTAATTTCTATTTATTGGGTTCCACTGAAGTTTGACATGGAAGTGGAGTGAGAGGAGAAAAGCATACCAAGTAAAATATTTCTGAGTTTTTAGTATATGTATTTTTTCCTGAACTCATAAGTAATATTAACGTAAATCAAATTACCATGTAAAGAATAAACAACTAAAAACTTTGTAAACCTCAGTATCTGCTTAACTTTTTGTTGTTGTTATTTTCTTTTCTTTTTCAGCTTCCTAAATATTTGCCTTTGACTGATTGTCCCTCCACCAGGGGCATCTTAAACCGGTACCTGTTGAGAATTCTTTGAAGGCAATCTGTTGTGATTTTTTTTTTTTTTTTTTTTTTTTTTTTTTTTTTTTTTTTGGCAAATCTAAGTGGCCTTTTTACTTTCCTTTGTCTGCTCTGGTTTTTAAGTGTTCCCTGAATCTGACTGATGCTCATACAATACAGGAAGCTTCAGAGGATAGCAAGTGTGTGGTTACAGCCACGAGACTCAACTCATTAAAACAACATTGTGAAGTCATCCTGTTTTTGCTATTTATGAAATGCATATCAAATTTGCTTATGGTGTAAAAGTCAAAGACTAGTTATTCCGTCTGGACTAGAAACCCAGATTCTGATCTAAAATCTTGCTCCAGTTAGACTTAATTTTGTCCTAATCATAATATTAAGAAAATTATAATTCTATCCATAGCCAGTGTTTACTTTAAGATAGACTCTTGCTTGATGCTCTGTAGCGGGACAGGTGTGGGAACTCTACAGGCAGCTACTATCAATAAATATATAAGAACAAAAAACATTCAGTTGATGGCCTATGGCACCATGAAACATTGCTGAAAGTAAAATTACACAGAATGCAATATTGTATTAAACATTATTTTCCCAAGAAACAGCCATTTATCACCCATTAATTATACAGCACTTTTAGTTAAAATTAACATTTTGATATAAGTAGACATATTTTATTTTTTATTTTATTTTTTTGATGAGGCTTTGAGGTTTATTGTAGCCATTAAAATGCCATAGCTGCTGGCAAAATACCAGAAAATGTCTAAAGCTAAACCAGATGTGATTAGCAGGTTTCACGTGCTGTCAGGCCCCAGGTCTCTGGACAGGCATGACACCACCCTATAGAAAGAAATCTTTTTGAGTAGCACTAACCACACCTTGCCCGAAACAATGTAAATGGTGAAGAAAAGATATGACTGGTGGGCATACAAATATCACCGACGTGAATCTCAGGAGTAGTCAGTAAATATCTTCCTGAAAGACAAGACTCATTTTTGTTCAAGTAAACACAGAGAAATTGATGCTAGCATGCATTGAAATTTATTGTGTGATTGTTATTCTTAGATTCTTTACATATAGCATATCTTTTACCCCTTGCAATGATCCTATGGGATTAGTTTTCCTTTTGAATTCTCACAAGATAAGGAAACTGATGTTCTTGGTGTCCAAGTAACTGTCTGTTGGCCCAAGGGTGATGGTCTAGCCATGCAAGAAACTGTATAAGATGCTAGGACACAGCTTCCGTTCCATGACACATCCTGCTTGTGGCTTAGACAGCTAGTGTTAGACCTTCATGTGGTAGTGCCACATTCACTGGCTGACAAGACCTTGTTCCTTCTGTAGCAGGTGGGTATGGCAGCCCAGGGACTTTCTCTGAGGCAGAGACACACTCATTGCTTCCCCCCACAGCATGCTTCCTTCGCTTCACAGTGAGCTTTCTGGCTTCCACCTGACACCTTTACTTATTTTCTCCATGTTGTGGTATATCTAAGGATTTCAAAATTAGTTTCTTTATTGTGTGCATTTCCCGCCTCTGGCCTCCCACACGGAGGGAGAAACTGTATTCAAAACTCCATGCTCCACGATCACAGTAGCTGACTGTTTAATTTCTAACTTGTTTAGATTTTAATCATGTAAGATGGCAAAGACTTTTTCTTATATATGTACTGTAGATACGCAAAATGCATGGGGTAGACAACTGTGAATGAGAATGTTTTGCCCTGAATTTGGTAATTTTCACTACAAATGCTCAATGAAGCTGAAAGAGAAAAGAACTCAGGCTATGGAGTCAGATATGTACTTTTTACCAGTAAAAAGTAGACATATTTTAATGTTAAACATTGCCTAAAAAAGCTCACTCACAGGTTCAGGCATTTTATTATTCTGTGGAATATAAATGTTTATTAATCTTGCCCAGCTCTATTATAATGTTGTAAAAGCGTGGCATATTGTATAGTTATTAGTCTAAGTAAATACCTTCTGCACTATCTAGTCAGTACTTGCAGGAGCATATATATATAGAGATGTATATATATATATATATACATATATATATATACATATATATATGTATATATATATAATGTGTGTGTACATATATACATAAATGTGTTTATACATATACACATATAAAAATACATATATTTGAATATATATGATATATATTTCTTTGGACTCTATTAACTAACTCCAAAACTGCAATATCCTGACAATTACAGTTAAAAATTATATAGTACATTTGTGGTACTTAAAATTCTCTGTGTAATAGTTTATCAATTGTAAGAAATTAAGAGAAAAGACTACAGTTTTAAAAAAGAACTTTAGGGAAAGTATTTTGATTGCATAAGGTCATCCTCATAGATCATTTGTTCAGAAATATTTTTATTTTCTTTCTTTAATGGAGATATACCAGAGAATTGATTGCTCCTGGGGACTTTTTCTTTTGATTACTAGTGTTGTTGTAAGAGTCAGAGGCAAGAAGTCCATGATGACCAGATGGAGAAGAAGAGAAATCCTCAAGAGGAACATTCTTAGAAAGCAGCTCCCTAATCACATTTCTCAGAGTTTCTAGATTTTCCAAAAATAATGCTGCCAGCTGATAATCAATGTTTATGTAGCTGAGTCTTTGCAGGAGGGTGGCATATTCCATATCTAGATGGTAACATTCTTATTTTCATATTTTTATTTAATTCTTCTTATTATTCTCATAATTCCAGTTATTGCAGAGATTAGCACAAGATCTTTGTGAGGCCAACTATATGTTGGGAGCAGTGAGACCCCAGATCCTGAATTTCTTGTAATGCCCTGATCTGAGTGCCTACAGCTGCTCTGAGCACAAGACCTTCAGGAGTTCCTGATGGCAGGAGAGTGGTTTCTGGTGGGTTTGGCTGGAGAGTGGCTATCTCTATATAATCTGCCCCTGAACACAATAAAGGGGGCATTCTTGTGGAATTCAAGGATGACCCATGTCTCTGTCTCTCTGTGTGTCTGTGTATTTTAACCTCCTGCCCCTTGCCTGAAGCTCGTGAACTGATTGCCAGCGCACCGAACACAGACACAGGAGCGTGGTGCGTGGCGCTATATGCTGTAAAAAACTAATATCTATTTTTAAAAATAAACTCAAATTTTATTTATTTTATGTGTGTGAGTGTTTCAAATTCCTATTTGCATGTGTATCTATCACATGTATGCCTGGTGACCACAGAGACCATATTGAGGCATTGGAACACTTGAAATTGGAGTTACAGATAGTTGTGAGCCACTGTATGTGGTTGTTGGGCACTGATTGCAGATGTTACAAATAAAACAGGAGAAATGACTGGACAGTTAAGCAGTACATGTATGTACTCAACTGCCCAGCCATCTCTCCTGACTCATTTTTATTATGATGATTGTTTATTATTATTAGTAGTAATTATTATTAATTTTTGAAGACAAATCTCCATCTCTACTACATATGTAAAATCATGAAAAATGTGGATTGACATATATAATGTTGATAATTGAGATGCATGTAACACTTAAAGAATGTGCTTGCACAGCTTCACATGTTTATATACAAGCTTATACCTGTAAGCATGCAAAACACGATGGTATGTTGTGTATTTAAAATCAGGCTTCAAAGTCAGCACTGCAATTTTTCTAGAAGTCTAGCTTTAACAAGCATCATCTCAAGCACACAAGTGATACCTCAAGAGCAGGCAGGGCAGTGGTTTCAGACCAGACATATCTAATCCTTGTATCTTAGATTATACCTATGCAGTACAGTAAAAATTGTGAGCTTTCTCTGGGGAGTGAACTCATAACACTTTTAAGTTCATGCAACCTTCAGATAGAAATTTGACAATTGATGATCATTTAGGGGAAAAGAAGCCTCCAACCCCATGTTTCAGGGGAGGCAATGAGCATTGATTCCTAGTTGGCAGATTGCTAGCAACAATGCCCAGATATTCTGCATGGTAGGCCAGCAACGATAGTGTGGTAATCTTTCCCAGTTGCACAAAGACAGTAAGATAATTATATCAGAAGCAACTTTAAAAAGGTAAATTGGCTAAGTTCTATGTGATGTCTCTATAGATTTGAAAATACCAACAAGAAAACTGTAGGTAGGAACAAGAAATCACTTGTTTCCAGCGGTTAATGAAAGGAAAACACACGAGGACTGCTCTCTGAAGTGATTTGATTTGACACTCCACTTGGCACCAACAAGTTTCTCTACTGATTGTTTTCACAATGAAGTCTTTCTCGGTTCTTTAATTTCCTCAAAACAACTGAAACGATTCTTCCTATTAAGTGGCCTGGACTTTATAAATTAGGATGGAAGAATGAAGAACTTGCAAGGGCAGCTTTGCCAAAAGCAACCTTGCCTTAGTTGCCAGCATGATTATGGGACTTATTATTCCAACAGTGAAGTTCTAGGCCAAGCACGCTGATTCTAAGTGAGTTAGCTGGATATCCACATAACAGAGTTACTTTCCAAACTTTCAAGTCATCTCCCACTGTGCAGATAAACCCTAAATATGAGTAGATGTTACTTTCCATTGGACAAATGATCACATTAGAGATTTATGATAAGTCTCACATTAGGATCCTTAATGACATGAATGTTGAATATTACCCACACAATCCTTATGATTTCTGTTTGTGCTATCATGTAATTGAAATAACAAGAAATATGTATTAGGATGATTGTAGGTTCAATAAAACCACAGTTGTATGGCATTGTATCACTTTGCCTTCGTCATTATTCATCATCATATTTCTTCAAAAGAGCACACACATGTGAACAAATAATCATATATTAATATATTTCTGGATGCTAAAATTATGTGGTGCAAATATTATTTGAAATATAATATTAATATTTTAACATTCAACAGAGGATCTCTGTAGTATTGCAGTTCTCTAAAACCCTTTCAAGTAGTTTTGCCTCCCAGGCAACATAGCAGTACGGATCCTGGACTCTGGACAAAATGGCCTCTTTAATTTACTTTCCCAGAGGAGAGGCCACAGCCCCAGGTTTTATCTTTTCCCCTATACAAATGCCCTCTCTAACTTCCTTAATTGTCATACCTTAGCTTTATGACTAAGATAGTCAGGATATAATAGGATTTTGAATTGAGCTACAATTTCTAGATAAATTCATCTTGTGAAACTCATGCAAATACCGTGTTTCCTCACTTCCATTTACCTCTCATTATCTTTAATTGTTTATGCTAATGAGTAGAGAGTTCTATATAAACAACTGTTATCAGAAGATAATAGTAAGCTATCTGCATTCATTTTCTTTTGTTGGTTTGCTTGATTGCTTTCTGGTGTGATAAAGGCATAGATGACCCCACTCTGTTTTTGTATTTAAACAGCCACAAATATTTTGATTCACACAGATGGAAATCTCATATTCTGAAATGGCTAGCCCTTGTCTTCACTGACATTCTTATTGGCTTCTAGGTGACCATCTTCTTTCTTGTCCTCTTGTAGGTTTCTTTGTATGGACATCTTGATGTTTGTTCTTACTGTCATATTAACAATATGGGATTCATCTCTTATCCTAAAGCCCTCATTAAAACTTTTCTACCCCTTTGGAGTCTTACTGCAAACACATTTATGTTTTATGGCTCTGGGTTTGGCATTTTAGCTTATCAATTTAAGGAAGATATAATTGACTGTATATACAACGTTTTATTTCAATTGCTGATTGTTCTCTAATTTGCGTAGGTAATCCTTATTTATAGATAGAGCAAATATATATTGTTATTTTACTTTTGATGCAATAACAATCATAGTGATCATCTTAAAATGCATATACATAATGTGAACAATAATCCTGATTTGGGCAAATATTAGTTTTCACAGAATATTTGGACTGGAGGTATAATATTGAACAGTCAAACCAGACAGAAATTAATTTAAAAACTTATAGGTCACTGTTTCTTGAAGTACACCTTCTTATGTTTTCATCTGTCATATATACTCTTACATTCTGCTTTTCACTTCATTTGGCTATAAGACATTGATTTAAAATATGACACTTTCTCAATCTGTGATGAATAGTCTTTTTTTTTTCTTTTTTTTTTCTTTGTGTGATGAATAGTCTTAAAATATATAGTCTTTATTTAAAATAATAAAATTAAAAAAGGCCCATGAACTAACCAGGACAAGCATTTCAAGAATTTCCAACATTTTAATTTTCAAAAGAACCCTCACAGAAACAACCCCACTCCATCCCCACATGATAACAGACAAATCTTGGAAGAGTTTGTGCAGTTATGGTAGGCAATGGGTAGATGCCTCGGATGTGAAAAATATCTGTAATGGAGAATCACCCAGACTACAGTCAGAATGCATTCAAAATTGTCTTCCGGGTGACAGGTAGAGAAGGAAGACCATGAGGACGAGGGGAAGGAAATGAGAAAATACCTCATAAGCATGTGAAAGAGCATTCTACTTGCATGTTGATGTCTGAACCTATATCACCACACTAGAGTACAAGATGGAAAGAGAGAATGAATGTTCGCAAGAATTCTCAGCTCTCAGAGCATAAACTCTATAGAAAACCTGCTCTATAAGTACTTGTGAAATGCTGGAATGATGGGGAAAGTTAAATTTTTTATTTGATGTGAAGTAGAAAGTACATTTTTATGTAAACATTTTGTACAATATATTTTCTCATATCTTTTTCTTCCCGCAATTCCTGTCAGACCATCTCCACCTTCCTACTCAGTCAATGTGCGCTCTCTCTCTCTCTCAAAACTCAATATAAACACAAAATTAACAAGACAATAATAGCATAGTAAAAAGAAATTAAAAGTCCCAGTACCCTGCAATAAACACACACACACACACACACACACACACACACACACACACACACATAAAACAAACACAAACATAAAAAAACAGTAGATTTTGTGTTGCCAAAGTACTCCTGGGCATAGGGCTTGCTCTGAAAAGTGGTTTAAACAGTCAAGTATCATTTTCTGCTTGCCAAGAGAGGTAAAGAAGTTTTTTTTTTTTTTTTTTTTTAACAGTTTGTATTATTTGCAAGAATGGGGTACCATGAATGAAAAATCCCAGGAATAATGCCATGACATGTCCTGTTAAAATATGTGTATCTAAAGGTAGAGAGGAAACAGGTAAATAATGCACACCATTACAAAGTAATGTGAGAGCATATTAGCGGACCAGCAGGAAATTGAAAAGGAAAGCAAGGATATGAATGTTTCATGTTTAATTATCACTTCCTAGAACCATCAGACCTTAATGTATTTTTTTCCAATTATGACTTAGTGGTTCTTTGACATTGTTTTGCAAATGAAATATTATGATGAAAATGTATGCATGTTTGTATGCATGAAGTGTCATATAACTGCAATACTTTGTGTCATGAACAAATTATTTTTTAAAAAGTAGGGTATATAAACTCTACTCATTTTTCCATGTAGACTGTAGTCAGTTTTACTGAATATAGCAACTTTTATGATCTTGATTAAATTTTTTCTTTGATAAGTTTATACAAGTAAAAATTGAATGTTGATTATTCTCACTTCTCATCTTTTTATTCACTTTTTCAACTTCATATCTTTCCCACTCTACAAGTTTCTTCCCTCATTCGTGTCTTTTATTTTTGTGGGCATTGTTTTAGATCTATCAGTTATGATCCTCAAATAAATATTGTAAAATATACAATATAAATATTGTAAAACGACAGGATAAAACAGTTATATACTCTCTGGTTATTTATGAGGCCCTTCTAATGGTAACCCCTGTCTGAACTTACACCTTTTATTCACTGAAAAGATTTATCACATTAGATGTTTTTCATTTTATTTTTTGTGATCATTATAATAATGGGATCTAAGATATCTACACAAATATATCTTCTAACAATTATAAAAATGTACTTGAAAGTCATAAACTTGAGAAAAAATCATGAGAAATTGGGACTAACTTGAGAAGAAAGGAAAGTAGCTAGACTGTGGAAAAGATCTTGTAGGTGGGAAGTGGGAAAGAAAAGGAGTAAGAACACAGTACAATGACCAGTGTGAACTATCTCATAATTAAACCTATTATTTTGCTTTCTAACCTAAAATAAATAATCCAAAAGCAAGTAACAACAGCAGAAAATAGTTAATAGTCTTGTCAGACTAGAAATATTCCTGAGAAACATAAGGCTAAATCACAGAGAAAAACTGAATTAGAGTAAGAGAGAATCATTAAAAGATTCTACAGTGGGTAATATACTTGAGATATTCTTCAAACAGACTGGTTGATGTAATTGTAACCCTGAAAGTAAAACAAGATACATGGGGTACTGGCATGAGGCTGATAAGCAAAAACAAGAAATATAAACTCAATTACAAGCAAATGAGAAGATGTTCAGGAACCTTCTTAGGACAATTAATAGTTCTATTGACATGATTCACATGCCATAAAGTTTATATGTTTAATGATTTTAGTACAATCGATTTTAGGTCATGTTACTACATTAAGGAAAAGTCCCATAACTTTTACTCATTTCTGCCCACTTGCCACTCATATACTACCTCTGGGTAACATCTAAATTAAAGTCACTAACCTATTTTATGTTTCCCAGACTTTATCTCTTCTGACTATTTTATATAAATGCAGTCTTGAAACATCATTATTTTAAAAGACAACACAGTTCTTTATTTGGGAAAAATAAAAGAACAGGGGCTCCCAGTTAAAATCAAAGTCCGTTGTCCTCTTACATGCTACAGTGGTTTTAAGGCTGAGTGGGCAGTCAGAGAAAGAGATTAGAAAGCTTAATTTTGGCTCTAGATTAGACATTACTAGGACTGAAAAAAGAATAGTGAACAGTGAGCAAAATGAGTGTCAGGCGGTTGAAAAATGTTTATAAATGCTCTTTTTATCAAAAGTCTAGTCCTTAGATAGTTTTAGTCCTGGGTTGCTAATTTTCTTGGTTTCAATGAATTGTCACCATTTAATCAAAATTAAAAGACCTTTCCAAATGCTTTGGCTGAAAGTCTGTCTTTGTTTATATAAATAGTTGGAGAAGGGAGCAAAATTGTTATCTATGCGGCTCTTTCTTGATGGACAAGAGTTCAGATCAAGAAGAGTTCTTGAGAATATCTTTGGTATCTGAATATTTGGAGAATGGGGATACGGAGAAGGTTCATTCCTCAATGGATTCCTTGTCTCCTAAAATGTATCTAACTCTCTATCACTCGCCCAGCAAGAGCTAAGCCTCCAACATAATGTCAAAGTTGAACATCAAGTCAGACTGACTACTTGTGACTGACATGTGTGCACAAAGGAACTTAGGGTTTTATGCTTCATGTTTAGACATTTAAAGACAATCAAGTGAACCCAGATAGAAAAAAAGTTATAATGTCCCAACATTATCTGAGTATGGATCTAGTGTATTGTTATATGCAAATTAATTTCTCTACAAGAAATTAATTCTTTCAGTCATTTTTAAATCCCACTTTAACAATCTCTTTATTTATCATTATACTTGCATTACTTCTACCAATATCATTACCAATATTGTTTATAAGTTAGGCTGTATACATTTTTATTTCTTTTCTTTGTACTTTTTGTTTAGTATCTTCGATTTTTTTTCTTTCCTGATGATAGACTATCATATCTTGCAAGTCCACTTTGATGCATTCTTCATATCTGAATCAGTCAGTTAGTAGAGTTTTCTTTTTCTCAGTCTGGGTATTATAAACAGTGACTTACTATAGTCTGATACTTTACAACTGAAAGTTTAATGCAAAAATCTTAACTTCATTATACCATTTAACTTCCCCTATTGATTAGCTGCTTAAGCTATTTCCCTTATGTATGATTAAAAATTCATGAGTTGGTATTGCTATTTTTGTTCCAGCTATCCACAAAACTTTAGAATATTAGACAAAAGGTGAGGTACTATATTTATATTAAATATGTGTTTCTGATGTTTAATCTTTTGTCCTAATGATTAGAGATTGGTCCTATCATTTCCGTAAGAAGACTTTATTTTTAGTTACTATGTAATTTTTACTTCCTTAAACATATCTTGGTTTTTCTTTAATTCTTTGAGTTTGGGTTTGGCAGCATTGTTTTCTGCCAGCACCTAAGAAATTACTGCAGCAACTTTTTGGCTTATGTTGGTTCCGATGAGATCTACTGTCATGAGTGCTGGCTCCCTCACTTACATGGGGTATAATTACTCTCTTGCCACTACTGAGATCATTTTTATTTGTCTTAGATTTTTCAAGATTGACTATGATTTATTTAAATGTGGAATTATGTGTGTTTATCCTATTTGGAGTTCACCCAGATTGTGAGTCAATAGGTTTTCATCCTTTGTCATCTTAGGAAGCTGTTTTTAGCTTTTGCTTTTCCCAGTGCTTTATCCTTTATTTCTGAGACTGATGATGTGAATTTTAGACCTTTCTCTAAAGCCCCACAGGACTTTGTATGGCTTTGTTTATTATTTTGCAATCTCTTTCCTCTTGGCTTTCTGAATTATATAATTCCTATTCTTAGTTGCTGCTCAGTGACTTTATTTTGACTGTCTATTCTCTGTTGGTTTGTTTTACATCTTTTATTTCTTTGCAAAGTTCTATAGCTTTGTTCAATATTTTTCATGTGTTTCAAGGATATTTGTAATTGCTTCCTGAAGCAATATATAATGGTTTCTTTAAAACACATTTTCCAGATAATTCTGTCAAATATTTACCTTGATTTGAGACCTATTGATTTTTTTCATTCAAGGGAAATTGTTCCAGTCTTGAGAGTTATGGGTACTTTATCTGATTTTCCTCAATCATTTAATAGTGCAAGGTAGAAGGTTGACCTCACTGATAGGGTGAAGGAGGAGGCAGAATCTGTATTATTTCAAAATAAAGGTAAGGGCTCCTGTTTGCTGGTAGATCTTTACTGATTCTGTCTTGTTTAATTTTAATGCCAGGCAAGAACCAGAGTCCTTCCCTTCTCACAGGCCTCCTCTGGCCTCATCCAAAAAGGGCAGAATGTTAGTAGGGGTGAAGATCTTCTCACCGTCAGTCTCCACTGGCAACATGAACGCGGTGGACTGGTATCTCCTTAGCCTCTGCCCCAGGTTGGGTAGATGCAAGGGTTACCATGCTATATTTTGATACATTTTGAAGTCTAGGTTTCCATTCAACCAGTCTGAGCATTGGCATGAATACTCAAGGTTTTCTTTTCTTTTTATTGTGTTTGGTAATGTTTTCTCAAAGTACGACAGCTTCTTCCTATAACCTTTCATTTTGGGGATCTTTGGATGAAGAATCCAAACTTTTGTATAAATTTTCTCTAGCCTCTGCCAATCTGAGAAAACTGGCTTCCTCAATATTATGTTTAAAATGTATAATACAAAATAAATCCCAAAGAAGACACTGTTACGCTGTACTTGGTTTCTGGAGTTCTGGCTATTTGCTATTTACTTCCACTATTATAGTATTTGGAATCGATTTTATATCCTATGCCTAGGTTTTTATTTCGCTTTGAGGAAGGAATAGGGAAATATACATCTACCTTTTTTGGATAAAACTTCATAGAACTTTAAAAGTTTGCTGTTTTGTTTGTTTGTATTTTATGGAATTTTCTTCTTTTATTTTATACCCACCACAGTTTTCCCTCCTTCCTCTTCCCCCATTTTCTTCCCCTACCTTCCTTCTTTCCCTCCCCTATCCACTCCATCTCCACTCAGAAAGGTTTGGTTTGTAATAGCTGTTTGGGAACATAAACCTTGACAGAAAGCAAGAGACACTCTAAGTTAAAGGGACAAAGTCCAATAGGATATTTAATGCAGGATGATAAAAGGGAGGCAAAATAAGCAGATATTTTAAAGAGAAGTGAGATATCCCACCCTCCAGGGAAGCTTGTGAGCACCAAATTAAATAGTGTAAAGGCTCTGGGTGTCCCTGTACCTGACCAGATTCACTGAGCGCCTCCTAACTTTTACAGCACATATGTCATAAGGATTTCTGACCTTTACAGATATATTGATATACCTAAAATGGGGCTCAGACGAGAAAAACTACCTGGAAGAAGCAGGCAGCTATCAAACTGCCTGAAAGAGGATCGGAGTTTTCTAGAAGTTGTGAAGGGTTTTCATTTCTCTGTGTTGTGAAAGCTTTCAGCACTCCTGAGCTGTCATCTATGTTGAGATGGTTTTCAGTGTTATAGCTGTGCTTTCAGTATTTTCTGCTCCTATTGTTAACTCCTTATACATATTCCTTTAAATAACAAATGAAACTCACTGGTTCTTCAAGATGGTGGTGTCCTTACTGTGGTGGGCCATTGGTTCCATATGTGGAGTAAGCAGGCATTTGTTCTTTTCTCTTCAGCTATAGTGTCATACAACAGAACTCAACTCTACAAAAGTCATTGTATATACAACCCAAAGCAAAAAGAGGAGGTTAATTATCTCTTCTCTCTGAGAAACACTTACAACAATGAAAAATAAAAATATAGAAATAGAAAGTAATCCAATTTTTTTTCTTAGGATGATTGGTTCTTTAAATTATGTGATACATGTAAATGAAATTGATTGTGGGTGCTCCTGAAGCTTGTTATTATTAACATATTAAGATATAACATTGCCTGCATTCTTAGGCCCTATTCTCCAGTCCTTATAAAACAAACCCCAAATGGGTTTCTACCTTTAAGAAAGCTGTTAGCCTGACAACCATGGCTATTGATATTAGATATTAGAAAATTCCATTCTACTGTTCTTTATTATATAACAAGAGACAAAGATGTAAAAATTTTGTTGGGAAACTGAGGCCCAATGTAATTATTTGTCATGTTGTTGGAAGCCTAGAGCATGGAGGAAACATTAGACCTTGAGTTCAGCCTCAGTCTCTGTGTTTTAATAAGTTTATTCATAATATGAATATCTCTTCTCTGTAAGGTACCAAAAAGATTTTTATTCAATAAAATTACATGTGTTTAGGACCCTTATGCTTAATACACAGCAGGTACCACACATTACAATCATTTCCGCATTTTGATAAGTTGAGAATCAGCAAATGCAGTGATTAGCTTTGTCTTGATATTAGAATGTTGATAATGTTTTGGAACAATGTATATGTGGTTGCCGTTTTTCAAGGACTGACAATATGCTGTCAGATTCATCAACTAGAAGCGATTATTAATTTGAAATCATTCTGATAAGATCTACTCAGCCTTGTTTGAGTAAAGACGCATCATAATGGTAGAAATATACCACTATTGGGTGTACCACAAATCAGATACTACCTGCTACCAACGAGCTGTGCAACCTGCCATTCAAAGGCCACCACGTCAGAACTTAGAAATCAGCCATATGGTTTGTTCAGGAATTCCCACCTCCTAATACAGAAATGTAGAAACCATTCAGATTAATAACATGATTGCTTAAGAGAATCTACTTTGTTCATCTTTTATCACCAAATGATTTACTTTTATTCACAATATTATCCTTTTACCAATATCTCTTACTGCATAAGTCTTTTTGTAATCTTGCTTACACATTATTTTAAGGGACTCCTAGGAATATCAACCTAAACAATGCAGTATGTCTGTGGAACTTTCTTTGTCTTTTTTTTCTAGCATATTATTCTTGAGAGTGAAGGTTTGGGGAAACAAATCATATTTGAGTACAGAGATACCTACTCTAAATATTGTAAAATTAATAAAAAATAGGAATATGGTCGGAATGACTTTTTACTTATTTTAGTGAGTTCTTAAAATGTGAAGAAATATATGTATAAGGAAAATAAAAATTAATGATTGTGCAATAGAGCATTTTCAGCTACAAAATATGCAAAACTTCAAATTGTATCTACATAATTAACTAGAAAATTGCCTGAGTTGCCAAGGAATTTTTTTTTTTTTATTTTCCTTGCTGAATGGGAAGGAACGTCTGAGATTTCAGATGGTGAGTGAGGGTGACTTTGTCCTAATTCATGAACATCAGGACAGAGCATTTCAGAATGACTGAGTTATAAAGAGCCCAGGGAGCAGTCATGATGATGAAATATGGCGTGATTAGAACTCATATTATTTAGCTATTGTTATTGACACCATAAGTATCACCATGTGCTCTGCAAGCTGCACTGTGCCCTCAAGGTGGCCATATGGATAACAAGATCATTTTTTTTCTTCCTCTATTACATAGATGCTATGGGAGAGATTTACTTCAACTATGAGAAAATTTCAAATTGCCATGAGGAGAAAATTGTCAAACTGTAGTGTTATTAAATCAGAGGCAAAAGACTGAAGCCCATGTATCATGATTAATTATATTTAGGCTTTGTTATTTTTTTAGCCATCTATCTGTTCAGTCTCTGTACTCATTTTTGTACTAATGGGAGGACTTAGGACCCAGAGAGTTTGAGGCAGAGTTTTTGCTTAGCTCCTCCTTAAATGGAGTCAGTTCCTAATGGAGAATTACTTTTGGGAAATGAAGGCTGAGGGGAACTATCTTTCAAGATTTTCATTTTCTGGGAAAATTTTTGAATAACCTGCTCTAAAGCTAAAGGATTGGACAATTTGAGTGACAGAGGATATTAACTGAGCATTCCCTTTGTAGCTGAAAGTCGGTTTTTTGTTTTGTTTTGTTTAATATAGGCCTTGGTGTATTAGCACAGCTGACTTTTGGATTTGCATGTGAAGTCTGACATATTAGTTAATATTATATTTCTTATGTTGCATTTACACCATTATTGAGATATTTCTACCATATTATATAATTGACGGTCTTTCTCTAGTTTTACAAATTTCTCACTTAGAAAATTGTCTTTTATGTGTTGAAATGTTTGCACAAAGATACCTCTTTACAATTAATAAGTCATATAAAAGATATCCATATCTTTAGATGTAAAGCAAGGATAACCAGGCTACAATCCTCAGCTCCAGAGAGGTTAGGTGACAAGAAGAACCCTCAAAGGGAAGTGTGGATCGCCTTGTGAAGAGGAAGTAGATGGAATGTCCTGGGTAAACTAGGGGGTGGAGTGGAAGGAATAGGGGGATGGGAACATGAGGGATCATAATGGTTGGTCTAGCTGGGGACAGGAAGGAGGGAGAGAGTTAAGACAAGACTATAAGTTAAGAACTCTAGGGAAAAATATCCAAGGTTTTAAATAAATTGCAATAATAATTTAGATTAATGCATTTTACCCTAATAAATTTATACAATTTATACAATTCATTCCAAGAGTCAGAGTAGAGGCTCACATCAAGGCCTTAAAAGCCAATGTAAAAAGGGTGTTGTTAAAGCCTCACCACTAATTAAACAAACTGTTAGAAAAAAAATGGCCCTTCTTTTGGGGGCATTTAGAATAATTAGGACAAGCAGTCTCCCGCTAAGCATATAGTACTAAATAGAAGTCTTTAATTTGCTACTTATCTTTCTAACGCTTGTATGTCGGGAAGGGCAGGAGGCACATGAGACATCTTTAAGAAATCAAGTCTCTCCTTTCAAATCTCCAAGGCTTTTAGAACCTACTAAAAGGAGAATCAGGTAGGAAAGAAACAAGACTGAGAAGACACTCCTTCTCATGATAAACTTTAGTTAAGCAGTCTCAAGACAGGCTCGAATGTCCCTGACATCATTTCATAAAGCAATTCCTTATGGAAGTTTTTGATGACACCTGTGAGTGAAGTGTCATACTTCATAATTCCAGGAATATACACACATACTTTTTTTTATCCCCCTGAACCGTTTAGTATAGAGAGCCACGGTTATTTATTTTTGCTCATCTCTCCTCGCCCTGTCTTCCCTCCCTGGCCTTTCTCCTCCCTATTCTTCTCCTTTGAACAAAAAAGAATAACAACTCCATCATGGGTCCAAATGCGCAAAAGCACTTCACTGGGAACTGTGCCTTCCACCATGAACAATAAGATGATTAAAGATACAAATCCTGGATGGAGGCCTTTGCCTCCTCTGGGGCTGATTGAAAAGACGATATAAACTCTGTTTTGTTGCCAAGAAGGGTTCTGACATAGGAGTGAATATTTAGTAGGCTGGCATGATGACAACAAAAGAAAGCACTTGTGTTAGAAGAAAGCTCCAGAACAAAAGGAAAAACCCATCAAAGAGCGTGCATACAGAGAGAATCGCTTCAGTTCAAGTAACAGTTACGGGGCAAATGAGTTAGCATTCAAAATGGTTAGCTGATAGTCCTTGTGTAGTTCATGTAAGAAAAGGGGGAAGAGCCTTTGCAATTTAATCACAGCACAAAAACTCACTACCATGACAACTGGCAGGGCTGTGTGTATAAATACACATACACACAAAGGACACACACAGATACACACACAGATACACACACCAAAGAACATGTACACACACACACACACAAAAAAAAATCAAGAAACAAAAAAACACTAACCCCAGAGATAGACAAGACAAAATTAAGGCAGTCACTGCAAAGCTACAAAGGATGTAAGAGAAAGAAAATTCGTCATTAACTACTGGACCTAGTGAGTGAACACTTGGATATGGTAGAAGTATAATGTGTTGGACGGGGTTGCTCCCAGGCTCTTGCATCTCAACTGAAGAGAGAATTAGCCTGGCCAGCTGATTCTTTTCAGTTGTGCTGTCCTTCAGAGTTCACACAAGTCTTCAAGGTCACAGCCTCCCCAGTGCAGCCAGGTCCAGAGGCTGGACAAATTCAAGGAGCTCCAAGGGCTATTTATGAGCTATTTTAAGCTCCAGTGTTATACTGACACTTCAGTCAGGCAATAGAGAATTTTAAATTTACCCTCTTCCTAATCTTTCTTTTCTATGACATATGACATCATTGTAGTTGTTTTTTTTTTTTTAAAAAAAAAAAAAAACAGTAGTGATTCTTGACCAACATACAGAAAGCCCTAGGTTCACTTTTCAACAACACCCCCCCCCACATACACACATTTACACAAACACACTCACACAAAGACTCAAAGAGAATTTCAGTGTATGCTTTTGGAGACCTTACTGAGGGCTGAGTGCCTTAACTGAGGGGAAGCAGATCAGAAGTTGTAAATGCAGTTTAAAATACTATATCGGAGGATGCAATTAACACAGTGGAGCGAGATTTTCAGACAAAGAGGCTAACATCAACAGAGGCTAATGAATAAAGTAGACGTAGGTGGGAATTTATAACGGGAAACTTTTAAAATAAGAAACTGAAAATATCTCTGTGGTTTCTCCTGCTGTTGATATGATTTAGAGACAAGCACCCAGATTCCAATTAAAGAGAGAAAACTAGTGATGTTTTCACAACAGAAACAATATGTTTGCTCGCCTCTGTTTGACCCTTTTACTATTTAAAAGAAAATGCTGGTGTTCTTAGGGTCTTCTAGTGTTTTTGACAACACAAAAGAGACATTCCAAATTAAAGTCAAGATCTCATTCCCTTACTAGCTCTCTGAGAGGCAACTTCCCTTTTGTCTAGTTATTTGCTGTATTGCCCAATTCAAGCATAACTGACACAGTATCCCGTGTGTCCCTTTATGATATCTTTGCTCCTTGATGGGAAAGCGATAATGTTTTAAGACACTTTCTACACACACATTTGTCAGACATAGCTGTTGCTTACGTCCTCATTTCAGTTATAATTGATGTCCAAGGGTAACTTGTACACTCAAATGAGAATGGTTAGTAATTATTCACAGCCCATCATTCACAAACACTGGAAAAGATACGAGGAGTTTTAGTATTTCACCTTCATATCTCGATTACGTAGGTTTGAATGTCGAATGTCATCAACTGATTTCTCTGCTTCCAATTTAGCCCTTTTATGCCATTTTGATTTCACATTTCATTAGTTAAGAGTACTGAATGTATGCCAAGTAAATAATATATACACTCATGACATTGAAATTGATCATAACAGAGACTTATTCTCACAATCACCAAATGAAATGTTCACACACACACACACACACACACCTCCTAAAAATCAGCACCTGAAAAATTGTTTTAAAGTTCTTAAGATCTTAATTTAGTTATCTTGTTGGTCTCTAGATTTGAGATCTAGCAGTCCCTTCTTAAACATTTCCTCAATTGCATTTGCCACATTAAGAACTAACTCCATGTCAAAGCACACTGTAGTCTTCCAAATCTCATAGTTCACCATGGGCATTGCTGAGCATCCTGTATCATAGACAAAAAAAAAAAAAAAAAAAAAAAAAAAAAAAAAAAAAAAAAAAAAAAAAAAAAAAAAACTGGTATAGGATCTGAAGAAGTGGGCCGGTGATTAAGAGTACTGCTTCTCTTGCAGAAGGCCTGATTGCAGTTTTGGTAGCTCAACACCACTTGTAACTGTAGTGCCATGGGAAATGATAATTCTGGCATTCAGAATCTCCTGCACAAATGAGCACATTTCAACACACACAGACACCCCGACATAAGAGCATATCCCTAATATACAAAATGAATCTGAAATAAGAAAATAATATTTTTAGCTCATTGTTTCAGAGACTCGATGTCATTGTGTGGTTTTCACTTTGACACTAAAGAGGAGTTTGTGGTGGATGGAAAAGAAAAAAGTATGGTGTTTTTGGAAAAATAGATCCTATCACAAAACTACCAAGTGAGCAGTGATTTAGAGGGGAGCAAATACTCTTAAAATGACTAACTCTAGCAACCCAGAAAAACAATAAACAACAACAACAAAAACCTTCCCAAAGGAGCTGCACAAATGACAGGAACATCTCCTTTGGGTTCTGCCTCATAAAGATTTCTCTTGTTTACATATCCCTTCCAATTGAACCATTCCATCTTGGAAAGAGAGCTGTTAAGTCTCAGAAAATAAACAAGTACTAGGTTCAAAAAGTAAGCATCACAAGTTTCAGGAAGTTCCTGAAACTTACAAGATTCTCACCTCCCCTAGGTTATAGAATCGGTCACAATTGGATTTTATAAGGAGATACTCTAACCCACTACTCTACCTACAAATAAAACAGGAATGTGGCTTTTGTGAAAGCCACACCACACAACATCTCCCTTTTGGGGATGCAGAAGCCTTTGAGTTACCCACAAATAATTCTTTACCTATACTTTTGCAAATCACCTCCATAACACAGATTTTCAAGCAGCCTGGCTTGTACTAAAGTACCTAGTTTTTCTGTTTTTGATATTATATCTGGCATGAACAGACATTTGCACCGATCTCCCCAGGTACAGACTCAGAATATCATCACACAGTGCATTTTATTTGTGATTCTTGCATTAATGGAATATATTTGGTGATATCAGTGTTTTCTTTTATCCTTGCCATCTTTGAGAGTAGTGTTGTTTATGGACATGACATTATTAACAGTCGAGAGTACATAATGTGCCCCTGAAATATTTGATGAGTAAATAGATAAATCATGGATTTTATCTTGTTTGAAAGCTTTTTCAGACAAGATCAGTATCTTACATATAACTATAACCACAATTTACTGTATCTACCTACTATTTGACAATAAATAAAGATAAAATTTAAATACTGTGTAATATCTGGTTTGATAAATATATATTGCTTACTTAATTTTTGACATGAAATAATAGATTAAAACTCATTTTTAAGTTTATTAAATAAATTTGCATATGCATTTTTCTATTTTATGACCAATAGTAACACTGGAAAGCATCTGACTCCCCCACAAAATATTAATTTGTATTAACTCATAAGATATTGATAAATAAAATAATTTTAAGCTTTAATTATATAACATATGAGGTTCTTTTACTTTTAAGATAAATTTATAAAGTAAATGAATCTGCTTTTGTTCATTTAATATCAAAGCAACACTCTATCTATTCAAGAGATGAAGACTTTTGTAGGTAAAAATTACCAATGTTTTTGGAAAGTGTCAGACAAAGTAAACTCATATCAGGTTCCCCAAGGTTACATTCCCACATTTTGAATCATTTCATAACACTGAAATTCTAGGATGAAATATACTGTCTTGAAATTTGATAGCTTTTACAAAATCTTTAAATTTTATAATTTAAAATTATCATTCAAGCTTTTCAATCAAAAACAGGAATAATTTAGGCGTGGATATCAGTTCTTTGCAAGTGAAAATATAATAAGAAGTACTCAGAGTATTTATAATTTTGACCATTGGAATATGAATATTTAAAGGAAAATACAATTTGGAACCATAGCCTGAAGATATATCCACTTTCCATGCCCAATATTAAATGGTCATTTTCAAAACCACAAGAAAACAGTTGTAATTTTTTCATAGTGAGGCATAACGAGTGCATATTTATTGTGGGTTCTTAGTAAATATTGTTGTCATTTCTGAAGCTTTACATAGCCAAAGCACAGACCACAGGCCCAATGGTGCCCACACTTGTACTTCGTGGTTTTTGGTTGTCCACATCTTCAGTGAAATTAGATGTGCTTTTCAGATAATACTACTTGTGTGTGGAGTAACTTTAAATTTATCCAAATGTCATTTCCAAAAATTTAGTCACTTACTGGAGTTATAATTTAAGAAAGAATGAATTTAATGTACCCAAGTTTAAATGAATACATACCCACAGTTTGAACTGTGGTATTAACTTCCCAGTCCATTATCATGCTTAGTATGTATGCACTCCAGTGAAAATCTAGTGTAAGTGAAAGCCAATTTTCTTGGGGTTTAATTTCTGGAAAATGTGCAACTCTGCAAAAGAGTGGAGAAAAGCAATAAAGCGAACATCCAGAATATTAGCATCTCTTTCCACTGCCCCAAGAACGTTTTCATGTAAATGAATGTATGAATGGAGGGGATAAAAAACCTCCCCCCTCCCAAGCACTAACAAAAGTTACTTTCCCTGGCCCTCCAGACAGTGTCAGGTGTAGTCTCCTTCTCATGACATGCGTCTCATGTTGGACCAGTCATTGGTTGGCTACTCTTGCATGTCCAGCAAGCAGGGCAGATTGTTATTCAAAGAATTTATTTGTTTATTTATTTTGATCTGGGTTGGTGTAAGAAACCCTATACTGGAAGCCTTGCCTCGATACAGAAGATATTCGGTTCAGGCTCTGTATTGTATTTTCTTTAGTGTCACCCTCGACGTTTCCTGGGGGTTTGCACTGTACTAGGTTTCTACCTAACCCTCGAAATGCCCCCTTCCCATTGCAGTTCTCTCTCTCTGTACTTAGGAGCCAAGTATTTCAGGGGTCAAGGACACCACAGGAAAATGGCCCATAGAATCCACTAGGCAAGGCTCACTAGAGCTCTCAGAAACTGAACTAAACATCAGGGATGCTACATGGATCCGAGCGAGGTCCTCAGCATGTGTTACAGTTCTGCAGCTTAGTGTTCTTGTGGGACTCATAACAGTGGGGGTGGGAGCTGTGTTTTTGTCTGCTTTGGGGACCTTTTTCCTCCTACTGGTTTGGCTCGCCTAGCGTTAATATGAAGGGTTGTCACTGGTCTCATTGGAACATTATGTATCATGTTTCGTTGATATCGCTGGGATGCCTGGCCATTTTCAGAAGAGAAACAGAGGAGTGGATCTGGGGGAAAAGGGAAGTAGAGGGCAGAAAAGAGAGGAGGGAGAGGAAATGGGGGTTAGGATGTAATATATGACAGAAGAATTTTAAAAAGTAAAAAGAAAGTAAAGTTGGTCCGTGGAGCTGGAGAGACAGCTGGGTGTTGATTTATTGAACCAGGACTCAGTTCCCAGCATCCACATAACTGTTCACAACTACATGAACTCCCAATCTAGTGACTCCAACACCCTCTTCTGGTATCCGTGGGCAAAAAAAAAAAAATAAATAAATAAATAAATAAAAGCAAAAACAAAATAAAAAAAGAACATGCATTAGTAGCTATACACATATTCAGGAAAATCCCTTAAACACTTAAAATAAATAAATCTTAATATTTTAATTAGTTAAAAATGTTGAAAATATTTTCAAATAATGGCAGTAGCATTTTTTTTTTTTTTTGGCAAGGCTGGATTTGTGGCTGCGTATTGTTTAAATCTGTTTTTGTCCTGGAATATCTTGTTTTCTCCATCAATGGTGAATGCAAGCTTTGCTGGGTATAGTAGTCTAGGCTTGCATCCATGTTCCCTTAGTGTCTGTAGCACATCTATCCAAGCTCTTCTGGCTTTCATGGTTTCCATTGAGAAATCAGGTGTAATTCTGATAGGTTTCCCTTTATATGTTACTTGACCTTTTTCCTTTGCAGCTCTTAATATCTGTTCTTTATTCTGTATGTTTTGTGTTTTGATTATTATATGGCGTGGGGATGCTTTCTTTTGATCCAGTCTATTTGGTGTTCTGTAGGCTTCTTGTACCTTCATAGGAACATCCTTCTTTAGGTTGGGGAAGTTTTCTTCTATAATTTTGTTGAATATGTTTTCTGGGCCTTTGAGTTGTAATTCTTCTCCTTCTTCTACCCCAATTATTCTTAGGTTTGGTCTTTTCATGGTGTCCCAGATTTCCTGAATGTTTTGTGTTAAGAATTTGTTAGATTTGTTTAGTTCTTTAATCTGTGAGTTTATTTCCTCTATAGTATCTTCAGAGTCCGAGATTCTTTCTTCCATCTCTTGTATTCGGTTGGAAATACTTGTCTCTGAAGTTTCTGTTCGTTTACTCAGAGTTTCCATTTCCAGTCGTCCCTCAGATTGTGTTTTCTTCAATACCTCCATTTCATTTATCAGGTCTTGTACTGTTTCCCTTACCTGTTTGATTGCTTTTTCTTGTTTTTCTTGTATTTCTTAAAACAAACAACAACAAAAACCCTCAAAGAATAATTAAGTAGCTATATGTGAAACATTCCATCCCTCTGCTACTAAATCCATTATCTATATTTTCCTGTAACAGTTTACAGCTAGACTGGATTCTTCATCTTACAGTAACCATTTTCACTCTGTTTTTTTCCTCAGACTTGCTCTCTTTTTATTCATCACAATAATTGTTCCTCAATAAAAGATACTGTTCAGTCAATCATCGTCTGGAGGTCTTTCTTTCAAATTTCAGTCCAAATGAGATATTTCTTCAATAGTTTACTTAAAATTTTTTGTGTTTCATCTTTTATCTCAATATTTTATATTTGTATAAGGTACAAATCCTAACACACCATCAAATTGTTTATTGGTTAATTCTTCAATGAATTCTAATGTATTATTAATAACATAAACATAACAAATATTAACAGGGAACATGGAAGATATAACTTTGTTTATTTTCCAAATTGTTCATTGATCTAAGGAGAAACATTAATGAAAAGTAAAAATGAAATATTCAAATACTATAAAACAATGAAAAATAAAAAATGATACAAAAGAAATTTACTGGTATTTCCAGTAGCTATGTTGTAAATTAAAAAGCAATACTGAAATTACTAGTGAATATTAGTAATAAAATATTGCTAAACAAATCAGTGTATTTTTTGTTTTTTTTTAGTTAATTTCATCACTAAATTTTCAAATACACAAAAAATTTATTTTAAGTTGCATTTTATATTTATTAGTGACAATGCTTTCCCTAAATACTAGTTTTTCTTGTACAGTGACTTCCCATTCTGTACCTTCTGGCTACACTCAATAATTTTGGCACTAAGGTGCATTTAAACATCAATCACCATCATTAAAATTAACTAATGGCGTGAGTAAAAGCAAGAAATACTTAACTGGAGCATTATTTTTAAAAGAAAGCAGTTTCATCATAATGAATGGACATAAATTATTCTATTTGAAGATGAAGATAACTTCAAAATTCATTGCACATATATTAAATGGTCTGAATTTATATAAAATTTATTTTGGTTTTAAAATTTAGCCTCATCTTCATTCCAATTCCAGGAATCGCCTATAATGTTTTGGAAAAATACATTAATCCCATTTAATATATATCAACAGAAAGATATATTGTGGCTAAGAATATTATCTGTGCACCATCATAACCTGAAGAAGTTTAAATTTTGTGTAGAAGTCTATTTTGAAATATATGTTGCTGACTTTCTTCTCCCAATCCTGAACGTGTGTAAGGAAGGTATTTTGAGAATTAAAATGTGATTTTTCTAAATTAAGATGTCATTATTTATATATGTCATCTGTTGAGAACATCACACAACTTTAAGAACAATATGGAAACCAAATGTCCAGGTGTTTTTTTTTTTTTTTGAATAGATATATATCGTACATATGATAACAGTTTCTATTTAAAATAATGCTGTCAATCTCTGGGAATTCATACAGGAACTTGTTCTCTATGTGCCTGGGGTTTTGTGCTGCTAATCATAGGAATAAAACTGCATTTCATTGTATTAAATATTTAATATTCTATTGAACAAAGCAACTAAACTTTATTGCTTAGAAAGTATTACTAGAATCTTTTATAAGCTCTTAAACTGGGGTGAAATTTCCTATTTGAGAATATTATCTGTTTAATTTCCCATATTAATAAAAATTATATTCCATGATAAAATTCCTGTGTGTTTGAAATGTAGTAATCGAGCTTATTATATAAAACCAATGCTCAACCAATTATTTGCTCAGAAATATTTCATGTTTTGTAATTTCAGTACTGTATTTTATTTTGTAGTTCATTTATTGAAAATGTTATTTATTGTTCTTTCCTTTTTATACCATCATTTTTAATGTTTCCATTAGTTGACAATTTTGTACCACATAGATTGATATCCATGCCCACTTTCACAGCTTTTCCCAGATTCTCTTCCATTTACATATCCACTTTCTTTATGTCCATTTCTTTTCCTTTTTTGTTTGTAAATTTCAAGACCAATTTGTGCTGAACAGAATTCTTGAATATATGATCCGGCCTCTGGAATACGGTAGACTAACCAGGGGCTAATCCTACAGAAAACTCCATTCTCCCTCTCTTAGTAGCTATCAATTACCAAACTCTTTTCTCATGCCGAGATATGGTATCACTTGGGCTTACCCAGGTTTTCTGTATTTTAACATTACAACCACTGTAAGTTCACCTGCCTAGCTTCCCTGTGGCGACCTGAGGACATGTGGCAGTAGACTGTTCTGTGTCCATGTACATAGAAGAAGTACAACTAAGGCAGTGGTTCTCAATCTTCCTAATGCTGGGACCCTTTAATACAATTCCTCATATGGTATTGAACCACAATTATAAAATTATTTTATTGCTACATTCTAACTGTAATTTTGCTACTATTATGAATCATAATGCAAATATCTAATGTGCAGGATATCTCATTTGTGACCCCAAAAGGTATGTATATATGTATGTGTGTATGTATAAGTATGTATATGTGTATATTGCATTGTGTCCATGTGTGTATATGTGTGCCCAGTCTGTATATTGTTATCTGTGTATATCTATTCAGTGCTTCTTTTTGAGAAAGACCACATTTCTTATTTAAAGCTTTCTCAATTATCGATAGTTCATTGTAAGGTTGGAGCCTTGTGAGCGTTACCAAGTCCACATTATCACATCCATTCGAACCATCTTTATTCCCCTCATGTTTGTGCAGTCATGTTAGCTAGGCCTTATGAGTATAAATTCTGAAATTGCTAGAAAACACCATCTCATTGCAAGCTTCCTGATGCTCTGGCCCTTACAATTGCTATATTTCTAAGTTTAGATACAACAGTGTCTTTATAATTTTGTTATAAAAGTTTTAGGATTGGGCTCCACAACTCTGCATTTTGACTGTTTGGGGTTTTTTGAAGTATGTGTTACAAAGAGAAGTTTTCTTGGTGAGTGATGAAGAACCAGACTTATCTGTGAATATAATGACAAATGTTTATAGGTTCTTGTCATGGGTTATGCTGGTTTAGTAAATTAGAGGTTGTAGATTCTCCTTCAATAGCCATGACTCCACCAGTACTCTAGCTAGCTTCCCAGTATCAGGAATGTATCCTCTATTATTGTGTGGCTCTTAAGTCAAATTCAAGAGCTCTTGATCCCTGCCAATTTAAAACAGCACTGTGTCTTTAGGATGACTATGCCATATTAGTCACTGATGTGATTGTAGACGTCATAGCTGGGTAGAACTGTTGGTGCCCTCCCTCCTTGGAAAGTTTGCATGTTGTTGTCTGGTACCATGAAAGTTAGTCCTCAGGAAGGAGGCATTCAGGTTCATTCTAGCTTAGGGGTCTCTAGGATCTATTTCTGAAGTACATGGTGTCTTCAACAATTGAACTCACCTTCTAACATTTTTAGGATCACCCAAGGTCAGCAAGAGGCTGTTTGTTTTTGGAGTCTCTTGGAAAGCCCTATAACTCAAAAGCCATTGTCTGGTTTGGATTTTCGTTAGGTGGCTATTGACTCATGGGGGGAACATTGTGAACTCAGACAAGAAAATTTCAATAAAACTATTCATGTCCACTTATATATAGAATTATGTGCACTATAGCTTTTTGATAAAGAGACAACCACCTGACTTTTGTGGCTTCTTCAGACTTTTTTTTTTTTGCTATTATATCCAACTCCCTTCTTTGTTACTATCTCCCTTTCCCTTGCTAAAGGAGCCCCCCATTTCCTGCATCCCATACTTGTACACTCATCTTATCGTGACCCTTTACTCTCATTCCACCTTCTTCTGCATTTTCCTCCAACCCACCCTTCCTAAAGAGCACCCCATTTTCTGTTTCCCTGATCAGATGACTTTTAACCTGTTATTCTCTTCTCTATTCCTCCCCCACCTCCCTTTTCGTGGCAATGATCCAATTGTTTACAGCAAAGAATCACATCATCAAGTCTGTTCAAGTTAGGATTTCTATTGCTGTGATAAAACATCATGACCAAAAGCAACTTGGCAAGGAAAGAGATTATTTGGCTTATAATTCCACATCACAGATCAACATCAAAGAAAGTTGAGATAGAAACCTGGAAGCAGGAGCTTGTGCTGAGGCCATAGGGGAGTCCTGCCTACTGATTTGTCCCCCCAGGCTTGCTCAGCCTGTGTTCTTGGGGACCAAAACCGCAAGTATAACACTGCCCACAGTGAAAGGGTCCTCCCACATCTATCTTCCATCAGGAAATGGACCACAGGCTTGCTCTTAGGCTTCCAGCTGTTGCTAATTTACATAGAACTAGACAGCATAAGGTCTCTCACAGAAGTGACCGCTTCTGTACTAATTTTCTACATTTGTTCCTTTGCCTTTGTGGTAAAAAATTGCAGACAGAATTTCTTAAGGGAGGAAGAGGTTATTTTAGCACATATTTGAGGTTGCATTCATTATGTTGAGGAAATTATAGCAGCCTGACTCTGAGGCAGTTTATCACAGTGTATTAATAGTCTAGAAGCAGAGGAAGCAGTTGAATGGTTTTAGTACATTTCATATCAGATATGATACCTGGCTATTATGTTTTATAATTTACTCATCCTTTCATTAAGGTTTTAATATTAAATGTAACAGATTAACTATAACATTTAGTATTTAATATTAAATATACAGAATTCTACTTAATAGTTCTTAGTGATATCATTACTTTTATATTACTTATAATATATATCACATATGTAAGAATATTTTCTCATTAAGTTGGAAGTTTACTGTGTGATTTTCTGATAATAATTTACTTAAGTCTTCAGTTACGTGGAAATTACATTATTCTAACCCTTGTTCTAATTTTTTAGTGTCTATAATTTCTTATTTTTTCATCTATTTGTAACCCCAGAGTTCATTTATTACACTATATCTATTCTGCTTCAGTATTTACAGTTTATATAGTCTACTTCAGTAATAACTAATATTGAAAATTCTGAACACAGCATTAAGAGCATGTGATTATAGAGTACAACATTTGATACAAATTACAAAATAAAATCATCTTTTTAACCTTTTTACCTTTAATTTTAATCATGAATTACTTCTCAGATTTTCAACTTTCTATGAAACTTAATCTGGGCTGCCAAGTATATAGAATTAGAAACTACTGTGAACATGATAGTTTCTGCATCTCTGTGAAGGAGTAACTAGGTGAGGTTAATTGCCATGGCAAGACCCACCTCTAATGTGGGTGGTGCCGTTCTGAGAGATGGAGTTCTGGTCTGAATGAGAAGGAAGGGAAATGAGCATCTACATTTATTTCCCTCTGCAATGTGACCAGAATCCTCAATTCCTGCTGCCTGCACTTCATTATAGACTGCATACTTCCCTTTGAGACAAAGTAATTACATTCTTCCTTAGATTGCCCGTCACAACAAAATGGCAACTATTGCAGCTACTTGTGGTGGTCTTTGTGAGAAATCTCTCCACAGACTTGGTTCACAGTTGGAGGCAGTGTTTGGGAATATTTAAAAGGTTCAACCTGGTAGAGGAAGTGTGCCATTGGGTTTGAGAAATTAGCCTCACTCTTTTTACAGATTAACTGTCTGGCAATGAATCAGGGACTTAATTCTCTTCTCTCGGCTATGTGATGGGTTGAGGGGACAATATTGCGTCCACAATATAAGCAATTTTTATTGCAAATTTTTTTTGACCATTAATGGGCTCCTTGGGGATTCTGTCCAAATTAAAACATGTTGGAAAATGTTGATTCTTTTATGTTCAGTGAATCACAAAAGATTTTAAAACATATGATTAGAAGGCAAAGCATCCTCATGTACAAACTTATTTCAATAATGTCTCAGTCACAAACCAAATCAAAATATCCACAAAAATAGTTTGTGGTAACAAAAATTTCTTTTTTCTTTCTTTGTTTGTTTTGCTTTTTTACTTTTCTTGTTTTATTAATTGAAAATACATATAATGTCTTCATCCCTTTGTAGACTATGAGACAGGGTTTCTCTGTCTTGCCTTGGAGCCTGTCCTGGAAGTTGCCCTGTAGACCATGTTGGCCTCGAACTCTCAGAACCTGTATCTGCCTCTGTGCCTTCAATGCCTGGCTACAAAAAATTCTTATTGGCAAATATTTATTCAATTTACAATTACTAAAATACTGGAGTAAAACTTCCTTGAGAGGAAATTAGAGGGAGACTGAGACAGAGAGGAACAGACAGAAGGAGGGGGTGTGGTCTTTCTGCATTGGGAGAGTCCCCCAGTATTCATCATTCCTGACATTCTGGCTCACATTTGCCTTATATATCACAAAACATGGATATTGCTTTTGTTTCTCACCTTGACCACTTAGCTTTATTGCAGATGATGAAACCTGACTCTGCTGTTCTCTAACCTTGTGTGTTAGAGTTTCATTTTATGCTTTCAGTTTTATATACTTGAAGTGCTCCAAGGTAAAGAATGGCCCACCTACCTCAGCTGCCAGCAAAGATGGATTGCTTATCTAAGATGATATATATTTATCAAGCCAATTGAGTGTCTGATTAATTGAAGCGGAAAATTATTTTTTAAATGGCTAGATTGCCATTTATTCTTTTTTTTTTTTTTTTTGCTTTGCAGTACTTGCCCCATGCGATATAATTTGTGAGAAGTATATTTTTGGTGCAATTTATAATAGCTTTTGCTTTGCCCAAGTTACTATAACAAGAATATCTGATTTAATAGAAAATAAAAAAGTGTTGTATGAGATAAAATATAGTAAGAATTTTCTAGAGAATGATGAAATAAGGAATATGAATACATTATGTTCTAGATGGTATATTTTGCTTATAAATTATATTAGGTACTAAAAGAAAAACAATTGTACACTCAAAGGTAATTTTCTAAGAATAATCTCAAGTGAAGAAAACATATTTCCTTGTGTATAGTATTTATCTTTTATTTGGTGTTACAACACGAAAATTCCATCTTAATTAAAAGTTTCCCTTTTCTGATTAAAAATCAGAGCTAACAACTGAGGTTCAGACTGCAGAAAGCATTGGATAAATGAATGAAGGATGTGTTTTCTCTAATAGTCCCTCTAAATATGAAATCATACAAAGAGAAAAATATTAAAAAATCATCTTAATGTACTGAAGGTTGTTTCATAAATTATAATTTAAATGCATTAAAACTATATCATAGAAATTAAGAGTAGAACAACAATTATTAGGAGCTGACAGTGATATACATGGAAAACAGAGAAAGTTTATTATTCAAGGAACTCAAGATATAGTTAAATAGGAGCAGGAAATTTCTGGCTTGCTACTAGAAAGAAAAATGCCTATAGACATCAATAAAGTACTCAAAATTGTTATAATCCAAGAAAAGGGTATGTTGAATATTTTTTTCAACAAAAGAAAAATGGATATTTGAGTAGACAGATATGCTTCATCTAAAATGAAAAGCAGAGTGGTCCCATACAAATGTGCAGATTGTAAGCTAATTCAAAATTCATAGCACCAACTCATGTAACTGTCATTGCTGGAGCTTTCTCAAAAATGTCAACAAGTTTTGTCTAGTCTGAATAATGCTGTGAAATAATTACTGATTTCTGAACTTTTATCTAACGAAATATAGCTCCAAATACTTCTTTCAAAGTTGTGCTGTGCAGTTCCCATTGTTTACAAAGCAGAATGCAATTTTGTAAATTAGAAAATATATGTCTAGCCTTCTGATGATGAATACATTCATAGAGATATAATAATTTTACTTCGAGGCTAGAAATAATGAAGAAAGCTATCTTGTTCATGTTTAAGAGATTGTATTACTCTACTAACTATAAATCAGAATACTTTTAAAGGAAAAGCATTTCCTTGCATTTTTTTTTAAAATAATGAGTGTGATGAATATAAAATGTACTCATCTTTCCCTATTAGTGTTTCTTATACTGTAGGCAATTCCTTCCCACTTAAAAAATTATTTATGTCCTCTGCCATTTTCAATGAAGATAAGCAAATCTCTTTGGTTCCTCCAGTCCACAACCTTCAAGTCAAATCTATTTCTTAACACATCATATCTGTGTTGAGAGAGGTTTCTGTCCTGCTTGGTCCTTCTGCCATTCAGTCTCAAAGAAAACACACGAGACTTTATCCTTTTTTTTTCAGGAATTTGTCATTTTTCTTTTCTCTCCCAAGCCTACATATATTTTTAAACACAATGTAAACTGTCTAGAGGGATTGGTTTTCTCTTTTTAATCTTTCCTTACTGTATATTTCTCTTTTTCTGACCACATGAGTCTTTAATTTGCTAAGCGATATGGCTAGGATTAAAGCTGTGGCTTGGTGACTGGATCCACCCATTCTTTTATTTATTTATTTATTTGTTTGTTTGTTTGTTTGTATTCCACGGCATTCCCAAAGGCAAACTTGTGTGCTCTACAGAGTCCAAGCAAATGCAATGATTGTAGGCATGGCCTGCCACAGCTCCTGTGTTTCCCAGTTCCTCTGTCTTGCTCCAGCACTCAACATCTTATTCAGCTAATTCCTTATAAATTACACACACACACACACACACACACACACACACACACACACACTTGTTCTGTTTCTCTAGAGAGCCCTGACTAATGCAGGGGAGGGAAAGTTGGTTTATAAAGCTTGAACATGTGATCAACAGTTGTCTTCCCGGGGAAACCTGGCTAGGAAGGATAAATAATAACTATAATTTGTTCTCTAGAACAAGAAAACAACCAAGAAAGGACTGTAATGATGTTTCCTCAAAATGCAGCAGATTTTATGTTACCTGGACCTTTGTGGGACCCCAAACCAACCATAAAGGTCCAGGCAGGCAGCAGGCCTAATAAAAGTTAAGAGTGTCTGGATTGCCCAACAAGGATCTGTGACCTGCAGGGCAACTGGCAGTTCTCGCTGTGATTTGTGGCTGGAGCACAGCTGGAGCACAGCTGGAGCACAGCTGGAAGAGCGCAGCTGGAGCACAGCTGGAAGAGCACAGCTGGAAGAGCGCAGCTGGAGCACAGCTGGAACGCGGCTGGAACACAGCTGGAACGCAGCTGGAGCACAGCTGGAACAGCGCAGCTGGAGCACAGCTGGTGCACAGCTGGAGCGCAGCTGGAACGCAGCTGGAGCACAGCTGGAAGAGCGCAGCTGGAGCACAGCTGGTGCACAGCTGGAGCACAGCTGGAAGAGCGCAGCTGGAGCACAGCTGGAACGCGGCTGGAACACAGCTGGAAAAGCGCAGCTGGAGCACAGCTGGAGCACAGCTGAAGCACAGCTGGAAGAGCGCAGCTGGAGCACAGCTGGAACACAGCTGGAGAGGATCCGGCACAGCTGGAGCACAGCTGGAGGTATGCACAACGTACACACATAGCGATGCAGACGAAATGCTCATGCATATAAAATTAATTGGCATATTTTAAAAGATTAATCAATTCCAGAACTCAGCATGGAGAGTGTGAATGTCAACACTGTACTGTTTGCTTGAAATGTGGGGAAAAGTAGGACCCAAGATCCACCCATTCTGTAGCTTTCTGAGAGTTGAGCTTCATGGAGGTGGTACTAGTGGAAGCCATGCTGATTGCTACAACTCCACGGAGTTTCAAGGTCCCTGCCACCACCAAGAAGCATGCGGTCAGCTATTCATAAACACCATTTAGGTGTTTGGTGGTGGGGAGGCCTCTTTAAAAAGCTGCAAGGAATGGTAATGCCTTCAGAAGTTCCTTTATTGTATAAGATTGTTTTGGCTATCCTGGGTTTCTTGTTTTTCCATATAATGTTGATTATTGGCTCCTCAAGATCTGTGAAGAATTTTGATGGGACCTTCATGGGGATTACATTGAATCTATAGATTGCCTTTGGTAGAATTGCCATTTTTACTATGTTGATCCTCCCAATCCAAGAGCAAGGGAGATCCTTCCATTTTCTGGTATCCTCTTCAATTTCTTTCTTCAAAGACTTAAAGTTTTTGTCAAATAGATATGATTTTTTTGAAGTTGATCTTGTATCTTGACACTTTACTACAGGAGTTTATCAACTGTAGGAGTTTTTTGGTGGAGTTTTTTGGGTCGCTTATGTAGACTATCATATCATCAGCAAATAACGAAAGTTTAACTTCTTCCTTTCCAATTCAAATCCCCTTGATCCCCTTATGTTGTCTTATTGCTATTGCTAGAACTTCAAGCATTATATTGAAGAGATAAGGAGAGAATGGACAGCCTTGTCGTGTTCCTGAATTTAGTGGGATGGCTTTGAGTTTCTCTCCATTTAATTTGATGTTAGCTGTCGGCTTGCTGTAAATAGCCTTTATTTTATTTAGGAATGACCCTGTATCCCTAATCTCTCCAAGACCTTTATCATGAAGGGGTGTTGAATTTTGTCAAATGCTTTTTCAGCATCTAATGAGATGATCATATGGTTTTTTCCTTCAGTTTATTTATGTGATGGATTACATTGATAGATTTTAGTATGTTGAACCAGCCCTGCATCTCTGGGATGAAGCCTACTTGATCGTAGTGGATAATTTTTCTAATGTGTTCTTGAATTCAGTTTGCCAGTATTTTATTGAGAATTTTTGTGTCAATGTTCATGAGTGAGATTGGCCTATAATTCTCTTTCTTGGTTGAGTCTTTGTATGGTTTAGGTATCAGGGTAACTATAGCTTCATAAAAGGAATTTGGCAATGACTCTTCTGTTTCTATATTATGAAATACATTAAGGAGTATAGGTATTAGGTCTTCTTGGAAGTTTTGGTAGAATTCTGCATTGAAACCATCTGGTCCTGGGCTTTTTATGGTAGGGAGGGTTTTTTTTCGTTTTTTGTTTGTTTGTTTGTTTGTTGGTTTTTGGTTTTTCGAGACAGGGTTTCCCTGTAGTTTCTAGAGTCTGTCCTGGAACTAGCTCTTGTAGACGAGGCTGGCCTCGAACTCAGAGATCCGCCTGCCTCTGCCTCCCGAGTGCTGGGATTAAAGGCACGTGCCACCACGGCCCGGCTCGGTAGGGAGGTTTATGATAACAGTTTCTAATTCTTGGCGACTAACAGGACTATTTGGATTGTTCACCTGGTTCTGGTTTAACTTTGGTATATGGTACTTATCTAAAAAAATATCTACTTCTTTTATATTTTCCAATTTTGTGGCATACAGGCTTTTATAGTAAGATCTAATGATTCTCTGAGTTTCCTCTGTGTCTGTGGTTATGTCCCCCTTTTCATTTCTGTTCTTATTAATTTGCTTGTTCTCTCTCTGCCGTTTGATTAGTTTGGATAGGGGTTTGTCAATCTTGTTGATTTTCTCCAAGAACCAGCTTTTTGTTTCATTGATTCTTTGGATTGTTTTCTGTGTTTCTATTTTGTTGATTTCCGCCTTCAGTTTGATTATTTCCAGTCTTCTACTCCTCCTAGGTGAGTCTGCTTCCTTTTTTTCTAGAGCTTTCAGGTGTGCTGTTAAGTCTCCAATGTGTGCTTTCTCCGTTTTCTTTAAGTGGGCACTTAGTGCTATGAGCTTTCCTCTTAGCACTGCTTTCATTGTGTCCCATAGGTTTGAGTATGTTGTGTCTTTATTTTCATTAAATTCAAGGAAGATTTTAATTTATTTCTTCCTTGACCCAGGTGTTGTTCAGTAGTTGACTGTTCAGTGTCCATGAGTTTGTAGGCTTTCTGGGGGTAGCATTGTTGTTGAATCCTAATTTTAATCCATGGTGATGCAATAAGACACAGGTGGTTACTAATATGTTTTTGTAACTGTGGAAGTTTGCTTTGTTACCTAGTATGTGGTCAATTTTCAAGAAGGTTCCATGAGCTGCAGAGAAGAAGGTATATTCTTTCCTATTTGGGTGGAATGTTCTATAGATGTCTGTTAAATCTACTTGATTCATTACCTCCATTAAGTCTCTTATTTCTCTGTTAGGTCTCTGTCTGATTGACCTGTCCATTGGTGAGAGAGGAGTGTTGAAGTTTCCTACTATTAGTGTGTGTGGTTTGATGACTGCCTTGACTTAAAAAATATTAATAGTCAATTTCAAGTACCCATTAAGAAAGGCTGTAACATATGTGCAGAAATAAAGATTTGGGGCTATATTATCTCAGAAAATAAGCCAGGGCAGGAAGAATGAATTTTTGCACTTTTCTCAATTCAAAAGATTATTTTTATCTATAATTTACTGCAATTGGTTGACATTTTATGCATATTTCTTGTGCCTAAGATTGGTTACTTTTATTCAAAACTGTATTTATCTGATATAAATGTATTATTCATAAATAATATACAAATCATTGTCTGTGACTTCACACATTAAATATAGTATTAAAACCAACTGTAACCCAGGTGGTGTGGTATACCTTTAATTCCAACACTCGGGAGGGAAAGGAAGGCATCTCTGTGAGTTTGAGGCCAGCCTGGCCTACATTGTGAATTCCAGGACAGTCAGGGCTGTACAGAGAAACTCTGTTTCTAAAATCCAAACCAACCAAACAAACAAAAAAATAAACAGAAAAATAAAAAAACATGTATATGCGTGTAATAACATTTTTTATAAAGTGCCATGAATTTGAGAGTGAGGAAAGATATATGAAAATTTTTTGAGGGAGAAATATAATTATATTATATTCACAGAAAAAATGAACTCTGAGATATTTGGAAAATAAATATTATGAAAATTCTTTTTATTCATTTATTTTTTAAAAAACAATGTTTTCTCCTTTTACATACCAATCCCAGTTCCCACTTCCTTCCCTCCTCCTACTCCCTTCACCTTCCCTTCCTATTCCCCCGCTGCCAATCCCACCTACTACCCACTCCTCAGAGAGGATAAGGTTTCCCATGGGGAGTCAACAAAGTCTAGCACATAGCATTGAAGCAGGATCAAAGTCTTCCCCAGTGTATCTAGGCTGAGCAAGGTATCCCTCCAAAGAGAATGTGCTAAAAAAAAAATGCCAGTTCTAGCAGTAGGGTTAAATATTGGTCCCATTGCCTATGACAATATTCTTAAGAAAATATATATTTAACTATTTATGCAAATTATTAACTAACACATATTTATCTCTCAAATCTTAATTCTTTTTAACATATTATGTTTAGAATGAGGGTGTGCCTGAGTCTCTACTTCTCTTTTAGAAGATTCAAGTAATTTGGGTCTTGTCATTTGTGTAGTTTATTACTTCATTCAATTCAATTCAAAGTTTGTTGTGTATTAATATTCGCTATGATCATTCATTTTGACTTTAGTTGTCCTATGTAGAGTGTTCCATTTCTTTAGTGAGAACTGTGCTGTTCTCATTATTTGATATTTGTTCATCTTTATTAATATTTAGGCTTTGGGCTTACTTATCTAAAAGTAGAATTTTCATATTTTAAGAGTATAGCCTTCAGTTTTTCACATGGACAGCCATTAGAACGCAATTTGGTTTTCTATGTGTTTACTACCAAGGCTTGATGTGTTTACTTTCAGGCACTGGATTAGCCTGGTGTGGTGTTTCTTATCCATATTTGAGTGTGGAAGGGTTCCAAGCCACAGTGCCATAGGTATCAGTAGAAAGCAACTTCTGAGCATAGAGATTAGGAAGGCAGTTTTGCCTTCCCAGCAATGCCAGATTTGTGCCTAAACAGCTAGGACAGGTGACTACGTGTGCCTCTCACAGTTAAGTTTGACAAAGTTTCTCCAATTTGCCGTCTAAGTACTTGTGGGCACCTGAGACAGTGCCAGCTGAAGCTCTCTGTCTATTACCTGTGTCCTTGGTGTGGAATTTGTTAGTAGATACAGCAACATTGCATAGGATCTTTGGGGCTTCTGGCAAGGACTGATGGCTGAAAACAGGTTTCAAAGTTTATTGTTCAATTTGGATTCATGACGGCCACATTGCTACTTTAGTGTGAGGAAAAATCCAGGAATGAGAGCATAATCTTGAGAAAGACTGCGAATTCTAACAACTGACTGCTTGCATGGAAATTCTACCTGTGTAATCTAGAAGTTCAACCCGGGCAAGTGACTCAATCTTTACAGACATTTTATCATCTCTTTTTTTTTTTTTTCTGTATAATGGGTTTCACTTTGATCTCCATTGTTGTTTTTTTTAATTTATTTTTTATTAAAAATTTCCGCCTCCTCCCCGCCTCCTAGTTCCCTTCCCCTCCCCCAATCCCCTCCCCCTCCCTTTCCAGTCCGAAGAGCAGTAAGGGTTCCCTGTCCTGTGGGAAGTCCGAGGTCCTTCCCCCTCCATCCAGTAGAACCTTCATTGGCGATGGATGGAGATAGAGAAAGAGCCCCAAATTGGAGCACTGGACTGAGCTCCCAAGGTCCAAATGAGGAGCAGGAGAGAGAACATGAGCAAGGAAGTCAGGACCGCGAGGGGTGTACCCACTCACTGAGATGGTGGGGTTGATCTAATGGGAGCTCACCAAGGCCAGCTGGACTGGGACTGATGGAGCATGTGATCAAACCGGACTCTCTGAACGTGGCTGACAAGGAGGAGTGACTGAGAAGCCAAGGACAATGGCATTGGGTTTTGATCCTACTGCATGTACTGGCTTTGGTGGGGCCTAGCCTGTTTGGATCATCTCTTATTTAAAGTGGACACGGTACTTGCAATGTACTCTAAAGGGCTTTTGTAAAACTTCAATGAAATAAAAGTTTAATCAGTTATTGAGAGGCAGTGTTTAGAACTGTGCTCAGCATGCTTCCACATTAGATAAACATAATTACTATAATTTGATGATGCATATTTCTTTTACGAGCAATAAACCTACTTGGCAACTAAGTGTTGATACTGATTTAGCAGTAGCAAATTATTCTTTCAATGGATAAATCTACCACCAAGGACATGGTTTGTTGTAAATTGGCCTGCTATTGTTCATTTTAATATCAATATTTATTTTAAGCAATTCAGAAACTCCATAACACATTGCTAATATTAGTATAAGATATGTTAAGTTAGCAAAGAATCTATGCCTATCTCTGTTGAAACTGATTTATTCTTATTCCCCACATATTAACTTGTATTTATAATAAGATTTAAAATATGTGTTCAGAGTTTGGAACCTACTCTTTTGTGCTGTTTGTTGCAAAGATATTGTTTATAGCTAAAGGAGCCATTCAAAAGCCTGTCAGAACATGCAACGGAGACTTTTTTTTTAACATTTTCAATTTCAGAGCATTTTGACTTCAGTCAACATACATTTATATGGCCTTTGTCAGCTAGATTATTGAATTATATAAAATACTTCTATCTACATTAAAATGCTGAGTTAAATGAATATATTTATTTCAAAACCCTTATTAACTTGTAAGGATTATCAGCATTCTAAAGGTTTGAATAATATAAACCATTTTATATTTCATCACAGTATATGCTAACTTTAAGCAATGAATTCATTTTCTCTAAAAGACAGTTTTTCTCTCACTGAGAAAAAGACAAAACCATGTTTTACGGAATAAGGATATTTCTAGTAATCAAAATTATTTTCCTTTATGTCTTTGGTAAATTTCTGTTTATGGTTAGATAAGTAGGACCAGATATTAGTATTTATTCTCATATGTATATTTATCTGTATGTTTAAGGAAATTACACAAATAAGAAGCATCGTAGAACCTTTAAAATTGTTTAAATACATGGATGATTTTGGATGAAATTACCAATTTAATTAGTAATAAAATTACTAATTAAAAGGATAAAAATAAGAAGCTTAAGCAGCTTACACTACAAATAATTTTTCAGAGCCTGAAATTAAAAGGTCTGCATTGGATATAAACTTCTAAGACAGAAACTTGCATTGAACTATCATAGTTAAGGACTAACAATAAATGCGTTTCTTCTGATGGTTGGAAAATAAAACAAAACAAAACAAAACAAAAAAGCTGCTTTTCTGATAATGTGAATTTTCCTTAAGAAAGAGGCAAGCATGGAGGCAGAATATAAAGAAATATAAGCAAACAGTTGGAGAGGGAAGGGGGTACTGGCAACAAACACATTAAATTTAAAATGCTATAACAAAACCCAATTCTTCATCCAATCATTTTCAAATGAAAATATTAATTAAAAAATTAATTCAGTGCATTCTCAGGTTGGTGATTTGCAAATGAATATCTTCATTAAGGATGGGCTCCATTGTGAGCTCTTGCTTCTATCTTCCTCCTGGGCTAAAAATGGTTTTCATAGAGTATTCCATGGAATTTTTTAAACATACAGAAATTGTTGTGCATTAGAATTATGTTTCTATAAAACTTGTAACATAAATTAAGCAGATAATAATGATCGCTTGGTGTGAGAATTTCTGAAAACAGCAAGCCTAAGCTTATAGTTCTGTTTAATGCAGTTATTTTCAAACATTATATCCACATTAAATCGAATACACAGATTGATAGTCTAAAATAAAACCATGACAGGATTTAAGACAGGATATTATGTTCAACAAATTCTATAAATTAATTGTAGATATTATTGTAAACTGAAGAAAACTAAATGAATAAATCCTTACTGAATTAGATTAAATCAGCAATAATAAATAAAGTTATAAAATTCATTTTTCATAATTTGTGCTGTTACCTTACACACTCTAAGATCAGTTTGCCTTTGCTGCTCTAATGGAAAATTTACATATCCATTTTCCAAATTGTTTATTAAAAATATATAACATTATTTGTACATGCTTTGAGCATAACAGTGACTAAATAGTCACATTTTATCATTGCTTAACTACTACTACAACTAGTGTTAGCTAAAATGTCTTGAATGAGAAATACATATTTTGTATGAAAATATTGTTATGTAATAGAGTACTGTGTGATAAAAAGACACAAAATGAAAGCAATGTGTTAAATATGCATAAAATAGTCTCTGCATTTACACATTCTTAGAACATGCAAACTATTTTATTTTTCTGTTTGGAGTTCTAAACATTCACAGATTCTTCTTTGAATTCAAGAATTCATTTGCTTTCAAGGTACCTGGGGTAGTTCTTTTTGAGGAAACTTTAGAGTGATGTTCCACCACTTCAGTTCTATGCTTTCTTGAGTTAAGTGGGGAAAGCGTCTGTGACTCTGCATATTTCTGTTTCTTTTTTTTTCTTAGATGCTAATTTCAAGTAGAAGAAAGATATATGAATAAGAATCATAGGAAGGCAAGTAAGCTTAGCAGTCCCACCCTCAGGCTCATCAAATGGGGCAAAGCAGCAAAACTTGCTGATGCCAAAGGGCACAACTGACAAAGGAAAAGACTATATGTAACACTGTACTTTGCTTTATTTGGTCAGTAATGGTGGGGATAAAGTACAAAATTCTTCCCAAAAGAGTAGTTTCCATCCACATTTATTCATGGATACCAAAGACTCAGGTAGCTCTACCTCTAACTGCAGAACTTTTTACTATCAATAGATTCAGGGCAGAGAGAAATATTGCCTTCCTTCATGTACTTACTGGTGACCCATCAAACTGGGATGGAAATTTCAAATCAAATTATCACATAGACCAAGGAGAAATAAAAGGATCACAAAGAAAACCACAGACATTTTTCTAGAAAAGATACTCAGGGACTGGAGTGTGTTGTCATGAGTGGGGAAAAAATAAGAGAGTTTAAGGAGGAGTGAGTAATTACAATACATTATATAAATGCATGAAAGTGTCAAAATCAATAAAGAAAAACATTATAATCAATAAATGGAAACTGAGATTGATCAATAAAAACATTAGACTCTAAAGGAATAGAATTGTTACTTTTCTATCATATACCAACAGTTAACATAACTATCATTATAATTTAAGGCATCATCTGGTCATATAATATGAGTGCTATGAAAGTATTTGTAATCTGCAAATCTCCAGATATTATGAACTAGAGCCATTCAACCCAAAAAGAAATTATTCAGGCTGAGACAGTGGCTTGGTAAAAAGTTCTGGCAATTGAAAACCTGACAAGAGCAGGAACATGGTTTTACTGTGTGTAGTTTCGTTCACTATTTTATAGTTGACTGTTGGCTTTGCCATTGCTTCTGTGGCTAGTTTCTGCTATGGACTACACAACAGAAAGTTCCTTTGCAGTTTTTGAGGTTCTATAAATAAAGACCAAGAAGTAAACAGAGTGAGCTCCCGGACCCAGTCTCCTTGAGTTGTAAGTAACTGAGTTCTAGCTGTGCTCCCTACTTTTTGTGTGGCAAATTTTTATCTTTTTGTATTCTGATCCAATACAACAACCCCAGCCAGATTAAATTAGAGTGCAACTGAAATCATTTTTCTGAATCTGTCTCTTTTTCCTGCTTTCATATGTATGTGTGTGTGTGTGTGTGTTTGTGTGTGCATAGTGGGGGGGGGGTTGTGTGTGTGTGATATTGAGACCTCTTCTACAACACAGATCCATTTTTGTCACCAGTTCCTGATCCTCCAAGATAAAAACATGAGCCATCATACACAAGGTGTATATAATTTGAAAGAAATAGTTTTCTAATACAAATTTTATTTATCTATAAGGAATGGATGGGGTTGGAGTGGGGAAACGATGGAGGGAGTGGGATGACAGGAGGGAGAGGAAACTGGGATTGGCATGTAAAATAAGATTATTTTAAAAATAAAAATAATCATTTGGAGGTACAGGGACATAAAGATGTAACATGTATTTTCAAGTTAAGGGATTGTATACAATTCAACCCACTGCAGTAAAATAAACTGATTCTGAATGAGGGTGTATTAAATCTCAAAATTTAAGGCAAATTGTAAAAATAATTCTAACACAAAGAGATAATTCAAATGAGATATTAAAAATAAAAATCATTGTAGTTTTATTAAAGTCTAGGAAATACAAAAATATATTCTCACAATGACATAAATAGAGGTGGACAAGTAAGAGGATATATTTCTAGCCAACTGTGGGAGTATTCAGGATGAACATCCAATGTCTAAACCCATGGTCTGCTGCTAATATTCCTAGTTATTTTGCACTTCCATGGCTTCTTAACACATTTTGAAGTTCCGTATAGCAATAAAACTGTGTGCTATATGTTGTATATTGAGTTTGTTGTGGTTGTAGTGGAAATTAAAATTTACCATCTTTGTCACCTTTATCGGTCTTTTTTTATTGCTCAGTCTTGTTTATAACTCATGATCAATGCAAAAATTCTGCAAAAAGATGGAAAAATATTTTAGTACCATAATTATTTCTCTGTATACTTCCTGTTACTTTTCATAGGTCATTCAACATGCATGCATCCTTTGATTATGAAACTTCTCAAGGTGCCACACCCCAAAATATTTTAAGTATGAATATGATGGATTGTTTTCCACATTGTAAATATGGTCTTCATTCCTTAGGTAAATATCATTTAATGAACAAAAACATAAAGAAAAAATTTTCTCTGAAACAAATAGTACTGTACATATACAGGAAGGATAAAATAATGTTATTTTTATAATGTATTTTGGATATGTGTATGGCCTTAGATTTAAAAAATTGAATTTCATTTATAATGATCTTCTCATTTTTAGTAACCAGATGGGAAAAGCATGAATAAGATTCACTGAGCGTATTTATGCAATGGCTTCTTCCAGAGAATGCCAAGCTCATCTGTAAGAGGATATGGAGAAGGAGTGAAGTTTAGACATGTATCTAGTATATCAAATCTCAGATTCCAGCCATTTTCACAGATGGCTTTCATTTAGAAAACACCTTTTTAAAAATTACATTTCAGACACAGAATAAAGAACATGCTTTAAAATATATGAATATGTATGTAATTACACAAATATAAGTAGAGCCAATCAAAATTTTATAAGTTGAAGTACTCCTCAAAACTCCCATGTTGCGAGGATGGGATCAGGTTGAATTTTTCCCTTGCAAAGCAAATCACCAAATTCGTGTTAAATTTATGTGGAACTTCTGTGTTTTAAAACTATTTTCATGGAATATTTCAGTGCCTTTTAACTTTTGACTTAACACAAAACTATAAATTATTCATATCATAGAAAGATGTATAATTGCGCTCATAATATTCTGTAGGCAGAATATCATGTTAGGTGAAGGGTAGGGAGTTTTCGTCCTAGGAGCTAATTGGATGCTTGGCTCTCAAGTCCGAGCCTTCAGTTACAGCAACTTATGCTGGTCTTCAGAGCTAGATTTATATACTGATGATGACATAAATTGCTACATGAAGACTAATGGGAAAAGACTGATATGAAATGTAAATCAATAATTATAGATACTTGCAAGGATAGATGAATAAATTTATTCTATATATTTATATACATGTGTATATATACAAATATATAAATATATCAATTGTATGTAAGTGAATGTGTATATGAAATAGACTGACATAAAGAATGAAGAAAGATTTTTCTAAAATGTTTTGTATGTGTGCGCCCGCGCGTGTGAGCACAAAATGTATCTATATAGGGGTTTTCAGGCTTTTGTACTTTCATATGAAACTCAGATACAATTGCTGGCTCTTTGAGTTCCATCACAAACTACTTTGCACCATTTCTTAAAAACTTTTTTTGATACAGGATCTATCAGTGGATATGGAGCTCATAGTTTGACTAAGATAGCCTGCCAAAGAGCACCAGGTATGCCCCAGCTTTTTTCACCCCAAGCACAGAATTTTCAAATGAACACTTCTGTGCCCAAATATTATTTGGGTAATGGGGATGTAACTCAATACTCATGCTTGCACTGCAAGTACTTTATGTATTGGGTCATCTCTCAGATCTTCCTTGAAATGTTAATTCTCAGTAATAATCAGCTTCTTTTGGTAAGACTTTAGTGGAGATGAAGTAATATGATTCTCATGGCCCATCCTTCCCGGCCCTCTAATATCCCTTGCATATTTTCCGTTGCCCATTTGTGTATATTTGATAGTTTGCAACAACAATTGCAGTTAGTTCTACTTCCACAGGTCATCATATAAAGTACTCAACTGGGTTCATAAAAACATGGGTTTTATGTATAAAGATTGGGAAGCTTCAACCTACAGGAAATGAATAAACAATAGTAGCTCATATTCTGTCTATTCACATGTAAAAGGCTCTAAGTGAGCATGCTTCTCTAGAGCAGTTAAATTTTCTGAATTTCTTTGTTCTGAACCTCCTCCATGTGTTCATACATGGTGGGCATGGTAACTCCCAGACTAGAGACAAACCCCTCTTTCAATGCCTCTATCTAGAGAACAAGAGAAGAGAAACCTATAAAACCATTCCCTGTCATTCCCTGTCATATTCACTGGTTAGAGCTATAAATACTGACAACTCAGAAACCATATTAATTAAATCACTGCTTGCCCCATTAGCTCTAGATTCTTATTGGCTAGCTTTTACATCTTAATTTAACACATTTCTATTAATCTGTGTATCACCACATAACTGTGGCATACCAGCAAGTTTTGGTGTTTGTCTCTGGCTGAGGCTCCACGTCTTCTTTCCCATGCTACCTTCTTACTCCCAGGATTCAGCTTAGTTTTACCTGCCTAGCTCTACTCTGCCCTATGACACAGGCCAAGCCAGCTTCTTTATTCATTAACAAATAAAAGCAACACATAGACAGAAGGACCTCCAGTGGGGTAGATCTAATAACCAGTGCATCATTTATTTTTCCATTTTTTAGCTGTTCATGTTGCAGTCCAGAAGACAGAGGCTAATTGAATGGCATTCAGTATAGAGAAAGAGATACAGAAGGACTGAAACTTATAGCAAGTAAATCAAAACAATGGAATTGCTCAAGTTATTTCTATAAGAGTAATGGATTTTCCCTTTTACAGCTCTTCCAATTTATTCCTTCTCTTCTTTAATAACACACAAACAATTATTCTGTATAAGTAGCCATGAGATGCAGCGTAAAACAAAGAAGGTTGTCAGTATTATGGGGAAGAGATGAGAATAAGCTTAAATTGACCAGAAGCTGTAACTAAAAATGTCTCCAATCTTGAAAAGTCACCTAGAAGCATGTAATTAGAGAAGGTATGTTAACTATGCAGCTTGGAAATAAAGGGTATCACAATGAAAAGGATACATACATCATAAGCAATCCATGAGATGATTCACAGAAATCCAAACTGAACCTAAAAAAAGAGTTCAGTCTCTTTCTGATAATAAAATCCTTTCCTGTCTTCCACCAGAGTGTATATATATATATATATATATATATATATATATTACGTTGAAACTATTCAGTTTGTAAAATAAGTATTACTTTTATCTAGGCTGTATCAAAGTGCTTAAAGTGCTTTCCTGTATCCCTTAGTATACCTGTTCATCCAAGAGAATACATAAAATACTCTCTGATGTCCATGTTATGTATTTCTCTGACCCAAATATTCATTAATTTCTAAAGTAATACTAACGTGTACCTTAGTTCTCAAAGAGAATTTTAGTTAACAGGACTTTTACATGTTACCTACCTAAAAGAAAATGGGTGTTTGTAACACTGACATAGATGAAAATTATCAGGCTTGTCCATAAGGAAGCACATTTAATTGTGTAGTAAAATATTCGACACCATTTCTGCTTCTAGAATTCCTATTTGTGGTTGAGCTCACAGAATATTTTCAGATCTTCCTCAAGCAATAACCCCATGGAAGTGATGCCAGTCTTCACGTAGTCCCAAACACCATTACCTTTTGTGACTTTCTGATCTCTTTCTCTGCTATTAGAGAAGACCCTAAGAGGTACACAATTTATATTCTGCTTTGTTTCCACAGTACAGATATCATGATAGTCAAAAGTAAAAAACAAGAACAAAAAAGCTGATTTTATTGAAAGTGACTCTTTGGCTTTTATATCTAATGATATCATAAAATAAAAAAATCTTAGAGACATTTTGACTCTTTTTACTTCAGTGGTTTTAAAGACTAAATTGAATTATATTTTAGAGGGGAAAAACAAGTTTATTAATTCCTTACATAAATTACTTACGCTTAGCCACCAAGAATTTTCATTGATAAACAGCAATTATAATAATTTTAAAATGATGTGCCATGAACCATAATAACCCTCACAGTGAATCTGGAAACTAGTAACTCCAGTTTTATGTGATAACTTTCTTGTCTGAGTTATTCAACAATATCCCCAATGCCCACAGATGCTATAATTTGAGAACTGATTTTAGTTGCTGTATTTAACTTTCATGAAGCACAGGTAAAATACTAAGCTATGGTTTTGTAAGTCTCCTGTGTTGGAGTATCCTTGGTCTTGAGAAATTACAGAGGATCTCAGCAGTCTCAGTGCATTTGGTCAATTCCCATGGTCTCCTTCCTTAATCTTAGCAAAATGAATATCCACCAAGTACTGCAAGGTGAAATAGAGTACTTACATGTTGAAGGTAAAACAAAATGAAACTGCCATTTTGAGATTAATGCTTAATTAAAAGTCAACAAAGCATAACATTATGACTTTTAGGTGTCACTCAGTAAGTAGAGTGTGAGATGCCATAATATATTAACATTTGATAGTTCATTTATGTGCCTGTAAATTAAAGTCAATCACCATTGTCAGTGCTGTTGAATGTCCTTGTTTTTATGCCTGTCAGATCTTAATTATATTCAAATGCCCATGTTTGGATATATTTCATTTTTTACCATATTTATATTATTTTACATGTGTTTGTGTATAGTTACATTTTAACTTTATACCTTACAATTCCTTGTAGATAGAAAATATTATTTTCCTGTGGAGGTTATTATAAAAAATAAGATGATGCTCCAATTTAGTTCCTAATTCATATTTTTCTTCCAGTTTGTATGGTTAAACATATATTTTGTTTCTGGGAAAGAGTAACTGCATCTTCTTATCTAAGACAATTGACACTTTCAATGAACACATTTCAATTAAATTACTAAATATTGCCAAAAGAATTCATCCTACATGAAAAGGGATGGTAAATATCTTTACCAAGAATTCATTGTTTGCAAGTGGAAAAGTTGAAATAATAGATGAAACTTAGTTTTAATAAAAAATCTGGTTTATAACAGAGTTTAATCATTGAGTATTCATGAATTAAGGCCATGTAACTTGGTTGGTAAAAGTGAGTAAGATTTCATCACAAGTAAATCTAGTTCCAATGATTCTGATTTTTTGCCCAATTGTCAAGAAAATGTTTGCAAATAATGCTTTAGAATCTCTACTTAAAGTAATCCCAATTTCTCCTGTTTCCAATTTCTTCTCTAATATTTCTTTTAAGAATTCTAACCTTCTGCTGATTGATGTAATGCACAATGGACAGTCCACTTACATTACATACATAGCATTTTGTCACTGACCGATTCCCATACCACTCTTATTTTCTGGCCTGAACTCATTTCTGATTTAATTGGTTATCCTTGAAGTTTGGTGATGGTTTTCTTGGGTAGCTAAGAAAACTTCAGTCTAGCAGTTCATATTCGGAGAAAAGTTATTGTGGAATGATCATTCTCAGTTTGCAGACTGAGGGTCATTTACAGCAGCCTGACCTTGACAAATGTCTATAAGTCAAAGAATGTCTTGCCATAAACGATTTGGGGTGACAGGGCTATAACACATTGCACACACAGATTGGATGCCTAGCAAGGTTGTGCTGGCACACACATCTTGCTCACATAAGCAATACCACAAAAGTAACAGGGAAACAAATTCTTTCTTTCTGATATCAAGAAAGCACCAACTTATAATGAAATAATGTAACTAAAACTTGAATTCATCAGATTTTTACTAGATAATTCAAATAAAAATCTTCCAATATGTTCGGAAATAGGCAGTCATTCGGACTTCTCATAGTATAAATTACTGTTTTCTGATTATTTCTGTTCTCATTATTGCTTGACATTTTCACACTGGTTTTTTTGTATAATACAACATTATAGATCAAGACTTTAGAAGCTGGGCAAAAAATAACACCAGACCTTGTCTTTTAGCCAGAAGTTGGATCCAAACATACTCAGGAACCAGTGAATATAGGAAAAATAGATAGTTGACATACCTGCTCTCTGTACTCTGTGCAAAATTCTCTTCACTCCTGCAACTCGGGTAGGACTTTATTCATCTCAGATTTACACCTATCTCTCATTATATCTGGTGTCTTTTCTATGTCAGTGCCAGTGACCTCCTCTCAGAAAATACAATTCATCAAGTAAAAACAGCATTCAAAGAAACAATTTTTAAAGGCATCTATAAAAGTATACACATTATACATAATATCATTTTAAAACAATATCATTTCAGTAGTAAGGGAGATGCAGGCATTGGTTCTAACAGCTTTGCAATGGAAAGGAACAGGAAATTTTAATTGTACATTTTAAAGACAAAGACTTGCCAGGTTTCCGCAGAAGTTCACAGACCTTCAAACATGACCATGAACTTGAAATGAGGACACATTTTTTCCCATTTTATATCTTCATGGAGACACAGTTTTATTCCTGAGCTCATATTGAATCATGGAGAATGGAATCTTTGACATCAGACAGAGGTAGGATCTCCAAAATATTCAAAAAACTCAAGAAGTTACTCACCAAAAGAACAAATAATCCCCCCCCCCCAAAAAAATGAAGTGCAGACCTAAACAGAGAACTCCCAACCAAAGAATCTCAAATGGCTGAAAGAAACATCTTTAGTCATCAGAGAAATGCCAATCAAAACAACTCTGAGATTCCATTTTACACCTGTAAGAATGTCCAAGATCAAAAACACTACTGACAACTTATGCTGGAGAGGTTGTGTGGAAAAGAGAATACTCCTGCATTGCTGGTGGGAGTGCAAGCTGGTACAGCCCGTTTGGATGTCAGTATGGCAATTTTTCAGAAAATTACTAAACAACTAAACAACCTTCATCAAGACCCAGTTCCGTTGGTCCTCCTGTCTGTTTTCATGCCAACACCAGGCTGTTTTCAGTACTGTAGCTCTGTAGTAGAGTTTTAAGTCAGAAATTGTGATGCCTCCAGAAGATTTTTTTTTTTTATTGTACAGGATTGTTTTGGCTATTCTGATTTTTTTTTTCTTTTTCTGATGAGTCTATGTCCTCTACTGTATCTTCACTGCTTGACATTCTCTCTTCCATCTCTCATATTCTGCTCTTTATGCTTGCATTTGTGGTTTCTGATCTTTTTCTCGTGATTGTTTCTATAAATCCCTCGGCTTCTGTTTTTTTTTAATTGTCTCTATTTTACTTTTCAAGTCTTGAATAGTTTCTTTCATAAGTTTGATTGCTTTTTCTTGGTTTTCTTTAAGGGATTTGTTGATTCTTCTAATTTTTTGTTTGTCTTTTCCTCCATTTCTTTGAGGGATTTATCATTTTCTCTTTAAGAGCCTCAAACATTCTTCTGGAGCTATTTTTTAGGCCATTTTCTTCTGCTTCGTCTTTATTTGGTTGTTCACGTCTTGCTTTGTAGGATCACTAGTTTTATTGGTGTCATGTTGCTCTTTGTGGTACTGCATGTGTTATACCTTGTCTACTCAACTTTTCCTCTAATTGGTGTAGTTGGGGCTGTCTGTGACTCTGTTGATTAATCTTCCAGGTGCCAGTGGATCCAGGCCTCGGATGATTGCTCCTTGTGGTGCAGTCAGTGCCATGGTTTCAGTTACCCCATTAGTCACTCAGTGCTCCTGTTGTTTGCTCGGGTCCTGTGGATCTCACTGTCTCAGGCCTGCTCTGGCCTAGGTTGCCCTCTCAGAACTGTTTCTGTAAATGTCTTCAGTCTGAATCTGGGTTGTCATTGGTAGTGCAAAGGTCTTTGTCTTTGATCTAGTCCCTCATCGGTCCCAGACTCGGGTGTGCCTGACCCACAGAGAACCTGGTTCAGGCCTATTCCCTAAGAGGTCCCAGACTCATGCCCAGACCCTTAGAAGACCTAGCTCAGGCCTAGTTCCTTGGAGCTCCCAGACTCACGTTTGGACCTGCAGAGGTCCTGGCACAGGTCTACTCCCTCGAAGGTCCCAGAATAACAACCAGACCAAGAGAAGTCTCTGGCTCTGATCCATTTACTCAAAGGTTGCTTACTCATACCTGGTCCTGTGGAATTCACTGTGATAAAGTCTGCTCCGGCCCAGGTCTCTAGCTCAGTCCTACTCTTGTGGAGTTTACTGCTTCAGGCATGTTCCAGCCTAGGTCGCTTGCTCAGTCCTGCTTCTGTGGAGTTGGCTGCCTCAGGCCTTATAAGTACTTTTTAATGGACTCATTAGGTTGTATTATACATGCACATACATTATGTATACATATATATGTATATATACATGCATGTGATAATAATAATAGAATAAGAAAGAATACATTTTGGAGGGGTGGTGAACATGATGAAATTAAGGAGTAAGGGGCAGTAGTGACGTAGCTGCTCCACTCATGTATGAATTTCTCAAAAGATTTAAAAATAAAATTAAAAAACACTTCTGACATTTTTAACATTTTAAATTGTTTTAAAAAGTTATCGTTGTGACAGTTTATATTTCTAAATAGAGCCTTTATATATTTATGTTTCGTCTATTAAAGGTCTGGAATATTGGGCTTGAATTTTGAGAGTTAGCCACCTGCCATGAAGGCTATTTATTTTATGATCACATATGGTCTTCATACTTCATCTCCTTTTTCTTCTTCTGGAAATATTCTTTCAACACCTTTCTGGGCCATGAAGATTTAACAACAACCAAGAAACTTGAAAATTAGTGTCAGCCAAATGGTTATTAATATTATGGAGATGATATATTTCTCCAGTTTGATTTTATTCCCATAACTTCAAATAATGGCTACATTAATGTGTTGGAAAACTACTAAGTACAAGTTTGCTTCAGGCTATGACCTTATTTTTCAAGATAAGACCAGTTTTAATTTGTACAATGAGTTATATAATTCTAAAGAGCAATATTGGTTAGGAAAATGAAAAAAAAACTTTTACTGTGTATTCTAAAATGGCTGTAATTTTGGCAATGAACAGAAACAGGAAAGCACACTTACCTTTAACAAGAGAACAATTGGCAATGACCAAAAGGACAGTCAAAAGTGAAGGAAAGTAGGATAACAGAAAACAAATTGTTGAATTAAAAAAATGATATGTAAGTAAATTAAAAATACTAATTTTCAAATTTCATATATGAGTCCCCTATTTGCATCCTCTTCCTCCGCCAAATATTCTTAGCCATCCAAATCCTTCTCAAATCAATGGCCTCTTCAACTTTAATTATTAGTTTTATAAAAAACACACAAAGATATATAATTGTATAAATATATAAATACAACTCAGAGTCCATTTAGCTTTGCTCATATTTATGCTTCTTTTATCATTTTAATTTTTTAAATGTTTTATTGAAAATAAATTTTTCTCTCATACAATATATCTCAACACAGTTTCCCTTCCCTACACTCTTCCACCCTCCTCCCTGCATTCCTATTTCTCCTCCAGATCTACTTACCTCTGCTATTTCTTCTCCAGAAAAGACCAGGGTAGTCAAACAGGACCAAACAAGATACAACAAACCAAGACAAAAGTCCACATATTGGGGATGGAAAAGGCAACATAATAGGAAGAAGAGAGTCCCAAGAGCAGGCAAAAGAGTCAGAGATTAACCTCCTGCCACCATTAGGAATCCCACCAAGTCACCAAGCTAAAAGCCATAAGACGTATACAATGGTCCTTGTATAGAACCATGCAGGCCCCAAGCTTGCATTTCAGTCTCTGTGAGTCCATGTGAGCCCTGCATAATTTTTTTCTGCCAGACATGCTCTCCTTCATGCTCTGTGACTTTTACAATCTTCCTCCCTGCTTCCTCGGAGTTTCCTGTGCTGTAACTGGGTGGACTGGTAGAGACCCCCAGTTCATTCTGTCTGCATAATATCTGGCTGTGTGGAGCAGCACTTTTCTCATGTGCTTCTGGGAAAACCTTTCTAGTGACAACTGGCCAAGGCACCAATTTTTGAGTATATAGCCAAATATGATTAAAAATCATTTCATCATTTTTAGTTGCCAGTTATGTTTGGTTCTACCCTAGGTATCCGGGCTCTGCAGTCTCAGGTTTCTGTACACTTAAGCAGTGGTAAGACATGGGTTTCCTCTCATGGCATGGGCTTCAAGTTAATTCAAAATTTTGTTGGCCATTTTCACCAGTTCTGTGCCATCATTGCCCAGCTCATCTTGCAGCAGGACAGCTTATCAGTTGGGATGTTTACAGCTGGATTGGTGTCCAAATATCCTTTCCTGCAGCCTGCAGAGTACGCTCTTAAAGCAGAGACTGAAATGTAAACGTAAAGACTCTTTGAAGACAATAGTTCAGCTTCTCTACATTTAATGAACTGTGTTTATATTGGTGTTGGCAATGCAACTACGATGTCAGTTTTCAGATAGTGACTTTTTGCCATGTTTTTACTTTTAACATACTTGTATTTAAATCAAATTCTATCAATGAATTATATTCTAAAACTTTGTGAAGGAGTTATGTTTCATATTTCTAAGGAATTTAAAAATATATTTACATTTTATAAGTTTTGAAACATAGTACAACAAGCTATTTCAAAGTTGTATTGAAGTAATAAAGCCTTTCTTCTGAGATGTGAGCTCCTTAATTTTGTTCACATTATATTCACCTAACGAAGATGGACTCTGTGCTACTGCTCTGACTAGGGCAGGAGTAAGGTAGTTAACTACTTTGGAATCAACTTCCCATAGCTGGGATCTCCTTAGAACTTATCCCTTCATTAAAAAGTTTTTTCTATTAGCATATAATTATATACTTTTTCTAGCATCCTGCTTTGTAGTAAATATGATATACATATTCTAGACTTTAGGCAACCATAGATGTCATGTCAAAAATCATCAGTCTTTTTTTTTCCTCATTTTTTTATTAAAGATTTCCATCTCCTTCCCTCCTCCTCCCCTTTCCCTCCCCTCCCTTCCACCCATACCCCCTCTCCACCCCTCTCCAAGACAAAGAGCCACCAGGGTTCCCTTCACTATGTTAAGTCTAAGGTCCTCCCAGCTCCCCCTAAGTCCAGGAAGGTGAGCAACCAAACTGACAAGGCTCACAGTGAGCCCGGAAAATCAGCACTGAATTAAAAGCTATAGTATTCTATTAAACAGAAAAAACTCTGCCAGTCCCAGTTGTGAAGTATAATCTATTTTCCTTTTCTTACAATAGAATAGATGGTATTGGATGCATCATTTTTAAGCTTTAATGGACACAAATACAAACTTTTGCAAGATATATTTCTACTTACATATTTTTAATAAAATAACTTTCCCTATTTTTTCTGTAGTTTGAAGAACAGTGCTGTTAAACTCTGGGGTATTTTACTACTATTCTCTGTGTGGTTTGTTTTTATTATTATTAATTTACCAGGATTTTGAATCCTCAATTCAAATGAGAATCCTCGATTTGGTCAACTTCAAAGTTTACCTCAGTGCAACATGAATTAATTAAAATTGAACAGTTTGTTCTCAAAGGCAAATATCTTTAAAAATACATGAATTCCATGGGTGAAAAAGAGCAGAGTACTTTGAATGTCTTAAATTTCCTGCACATCATGGCAGATGATGAAAAAGCATCAAAATACAGCATGTGTCCTGTGTGTATTCATGAAATAGCCCTGAGAGTGCTGATATTCATACTTGTGGCCTGGGAAGATGATACAGTTTCAGTGGGTTCTGTGGTTTAAAGCAACATTAGAAATACATATGTGTTCTGTGCAATTTACACATCACTAGATTGATAACCAATACCATTCTCAGTACTTGTTTGAAATGGTCAGGGCAACTGAAATGTTTTAGTTTTCATCAAAATTCTTTCAATTTTATCAGTGACACTGCAGAAATGGGGTCTAGAAACACACTGTGGCATGGGATAAGAATTTTAGAACAAACACAGTTCTCTTCTGCTTTTTCATTCTCACTTTAAAGCATGTTTCATTCTACTTTTGACATTCGTGCTGAAAGCTGGGCTTAACACTCATTTTCTGGACATAAACATAAGTATTTAAGTGGTATTATGACATCACCATTTAGACAAAAGGTTTCAGTTACTTAACTAGTTACTTCTTTTCAACCAATATGATGTTTGAATACTATTTTCATAAGCCTAACTAATCGAAGAATAAAAGGGACACATTATTATCACATTATACATTTTACTAATAAATACTAGAGAGAGATGGACTTAGAATACTACATCCAGAGCCTAGTGCAGAAATTATTTGACAAATCCAATTAACAAAGTTATTTTATATACATACTGTATTTCAGTAGGGGTGGGGAAGAAAAAAAAGAAACTGAGATTCAAATCTAATAATTCAAACAAGACGTAGAGGACTGATGAAGAGGAAGATTTGTGTATTGAATCTCCCCTCTCCTTTGAAGCAGGCTACAGTGGGTACTCGGTATCTGTGGAAGCTGGTCATGAGACAGCATAAAAGCATCACATGACTGATTCTACTGGAATTGAGAGAAGTGGGAGACCACACGTGCATATCGTTTTGGAATATTCTGTCTTTAATTGAACGAAAACGAGGAACACTTCTTTCCCTTTCTTGCCACTTTCCAAGCTCTCAGCTGCCCCACTCTTCTATTGGAAATCCAACTATACAGGAGTCAGATCCTGAGATCCACTGACAAACCCGAGTGTCAAAATTACAATCACAGTGCTAAAGAGTAAATTTAAGAGGTTAGAATCTGGCCACATGTTTTATTTTGGCATGGCAATGTTAAGTTAAATGATCATAAACTCAGACTATGAGATATATTAATCTCAAGCCTTGTTCATGAAGAGTCTGAGTAAATAAAAATGTTACAATGAGGACAACATTTAAGAGGCAAGGTAATTATGCTGTTTTAAAATATTAAAATGCACACATATCTGTACTAGACAGTTCATTTGTAATGTGAATAATATGAGAGGGAGAAAAAAAGATAAAGTTAACAAGGAGTTGGAGCTAGAAAAGGAAAATAAAAATCAGTAGTTAGGCATCTTTAGAAACATTCTGATATACGGCCATTTTAAATAATTTAATATATGAAGAAACCAAATTCATTTTAGTATTAATAATAAAAATATATAAAAATATTTTCCCTAAATTTCTAGCAATTATATTTCTTATGAATATAATTTTAAATGTCCATAACATATAAATGATTTTTGTAAAAATATCTATGGCTCATTTAAAAAAAACTTCCATTTACTTCTTTGAAAGTATTTTTATGTCTTTTTTTATTTGGGGATAATTATAAAATATAAATAAAAGGTATACTATAGGATAGTAAAAAGAATCCCTTAATGCCTATAACTATGACTTAGATTACTCAGAGGACTCTGGAAAGAATTCTCTGTGCTTGTTTGCTTGTTTTCAACTCCCAATGTTGGAATTATCTCCTTTATCACAGGCCTGGTGAAGAGTACAGGTTAGCCATCTCTCATTTCTACAATACCATGTTTTATAATCTAAATTTTATTGTTTTACTTTTCTACCTTTATTTATTTAGTTCTCTCTCTCTCTCTCCTTCTCTCTCTCTCTCTCTGTGTGTGTGTGTGTTTTATTGTGTGCAAATATGTATACATGTATGCTACACATGTATACTTGGAAGCCAGAGGAAGATAAAGGGTATTTTCCTTTATTGCTAGGTGTCTCACTGACCCAGAAGGTTGTCATTTTAGCTATACTGGCTAACTAGAAAGTTCTGCACCACCCCTAAATGCTGGGGTTAGAGAATACAAGATAATACACAGCTTTTTTTTTTTTTTTTTTTTTTTTGCTTTGTGTGTTTTTATAAAGAAGGGAGGAGGAGCACCCAGGTCAGCACATCGGTGATTGTCCCCTCTGCTGTAGGCTGTAGAAATGGGCCTCCTTCAAGATCTGGTTAATGTTGAAGTAAGGACCTTGGCCTTGGCACAGTGCATAGCCCTTGTGTAAGAACTCAGGAATATTGGAGTAAAGTTCAGCAATGATCTGGTTTAAGCTGCTTTCTGGTACACTTCCTCATACTGGGTTATTGATGCTGCTGTGGTTTCTTTCATTATCACTGCATGACGACTGGAAAGAGAAAGACAGAAGGAGGATGGCTATTATGATACTGTCATCATTTCCCATTCAGCTTGAAGACTACTGGTATCACACTCTACAAAAGGCTTCACAGTCTATGAAGTGCAAACACTTGGGTAGCTCCTTCCCTTCTTACAGCAGCGCTATCACTCAAACTGGGATTAATGTCACCCATTTGACCAAATAGGAAAAAGATTGTTTACAAACCCAAAGGCGAGTCTTTGGGAATGTGTAGAGGGTTCAAATACACGTTTTCTCCATGCAAAACCCTTCACCTACCCTCTGACCCTACGGTACCATGCATTTTAATTACCTGAACCAGGGAAGTAAACTCTCAATAGCCAGGACAAAGCAGCAATCAATGCTGCAGAATGTGATAGGGAAAAATGAGTAAAATGGAATGCAAGCCCAGGTCTCAATGTGGCAAAGAAATGACAGGGAAAGCTCTACTTACACATACATTCACATGTGCACATGTGTATACATACCAATAATAGGATCCTTCCATACCTATCCCCAAGAGTGGACATATGTGCATGCCCTATAACAATACAGGCAAGGTTTTACTCGTACTTTGAAATGATTTTAATATTTTTTAATTTATTATTATTATTATTATTATTACAAATTTTCACCTCCTCCCATTTCCCTTCCCCTCCACCCATTCCCCCTTCTGTAGTGGCGAGACTAGCAGGCCTGTTATTCATCCCGCCCAGCTCCTGCATGGCTAGCTTTACACCCAAAATAACAACATTCAAATTGTATTCATTTAATCACTGCTTGGCCCATTAGCTCTAGCATCTTACTGGCTAACTCACACATATTTATTGCTTAACCCATTTCTAATAATCTGTGTAGCACCACAAGGTGGTGGCTTACCAGGAAAAATTGATTTTAAATCTTTTATGCAAATTCTAATTTCAGTATTGTCTTTTGCTAGGGCTGAGGGATATCAACGTTTCCAAGAGAGTTTAAGCTATACCCAAGATTTCCTCCTTTTCTTTCTTCACTATATATAACATCTCTACATAATCATTGGACTAACAAAAAACTAATGATTTATAATATTTAAATTAATGTACATCTTTCTTTGACTAGAATATGTTTTATTAATCTATAATACTTATTGCTATAAATTCTTAGATGGCATTAAAGAATTCCTCAAGTAATATTATTTAAAAGATAGCTAATGAAAAACATGTCTTCCCTCCCTGCTTTTTGAATTTGAGATGGAATCATTTGGAGAAGAAATATTTTCAGTATCTTCTAAAACAGTTGATGTTAATTGATACCTAAGGCTACTAAGGCTTTGGATTATTCAAAAGACCTCCTCTGTCTCAAATGAGTAAGATGGCCATTAGTGTGGGAATACATGAAAATGCAATATAGTAAAGTTCTTATTATTGTAATTTATCAATGTTAGGGGAGTGAGTGGAAAATGTAAGCACCCCTCCAGGCAAATAGAGAAGTTTTAAGTTAGTTTTGATATTTTTGAATCTGTAGAACTGCTTCTATGAATTTATTAGGTAAAGCAGACTTAATAGTGCACCAATAGTGGAAATGGGTCTCAGCCATCTGTTCTTCCTCTTTCTTTTTCTGAGACACATTTGTAGCAAGGTTCTCTAAGTTTAATCCTAGAAATCCTGATTACATTGAAGATTATTAAAATAGCACATAGAGTATCTAAACTTATGTCTTATTTAGTTGAGTTCTTATGATCACCAAATCTAAAAACAGGTGGGTTGTTTCACTAAAATTATTGCTACTTTACCAAAAATACTTGCTGTGGGATAATGTTCTTGTACTATGTAGAGATTTTTTACTCTTATTGATTTCATAAAACTCTGATTGGCCAGTAGCCATGCAGGAAGTATAGGTGGGGTGCCCATACTAAGTGTAAACATAGACTTTTTTTGTTTGTTTGTTTCCTAGTCATTCAGACCCAAATAATCACACAGAAACTATATTACAAAACCGTTTGGCCTATTAGCTCAGGCTTTTTATTAACTTACTTTACATCTTAAATTGACCCGTTTCTCTTCATCTATGTATCACCATGAGGCTATGCCTTGCTTGCAAAGTTCCAATATCATCTTTCTCCTTCAGGCAGCTACATGGTATCTCCTTGACTTTGCCTACTCTTTCTCCATATCCCTTCCAGCCTGACTATATTCTGCTCTGCTATAGGCCAAAGAAACTTTATTCATCAACCAATAAAAGCAACACATATACAGAAGTACATCTTGCATCTACTAAGAGAATTCTGGGAAGAAGAAAAGTAGAGGTGCAGTTACCAGCCAGACACAGAGAAAGAAAGATGAGAATGCCTTACTGAGTAAAGTTACCAAGTCACATGGCTAAACATAGATAAGATAAGAATTATAGGTTAATTCAATTTTAAGAGCTAATTAATAATAAGCTTAAGCTCATAAGCCTAACAGTTTATAATTAATATAAACCTCTGTGTATTTCTTTGGGACTGAATAACTTTGGGACCAAGTGGAGCAGAAACTTTTGTCTACAATTACTTGGTATATTATGTAAACTACCTGAGGAGCACATAGGTGACAAAAGGTTATGTGTATATGGAATTTTTATCACACAAGATAGCTCCAAAATAACCACATAGAAATGTATTATTAATTATAAATGATCTTCCAATGGTTTAGACTTAGTAGTAACTAGCTCTTACAACTTAAATTAATCCATATTTCTTTTTTTTTTTTTTCTGGTTTTTCGAGACAGGGTTTCCCTGTAGTTTCTAGAGCCTGTCCTAGAACTAGCTCTTGTAGACCAGGCTGGCCTCGAACTCAGAGATCCGCCTGCCTCTGCCTCCTGAGTGCTGGGATTAAAGGCGTGTGCGCCACCACCACCCGGCTCTAATCCATATTTCTTATCTCTTTTCTACCACGTGGCTTAGTACCTTTCCTCAGCACAACATGCTCATTTTGCCTCTAGCCCCCATCTCTTGGCAACTCTGCCCTTCTCCTTCCCTGTTGATGAGTCCTACTAACCTTTTCCTGCCTAGCTTTTTAACTTTTTATTAAACTAATGGAACAAAACATTTTTACAATGTAAAAAAAAAATGATTATTCCACAACACTTATATGTTTATGCTTATTAACTAACTTATGTAGGCTCTAGGAGAAGCCTTCCTCGGTTGAAACATATGTTCTCTCTTGTAATGCTTAGGCAATGATACAACCTGGAGTTACATTAATAATTTGGTCAATCAAAAAGCATGAAGTCCCCATTCCTGAAATTAGATATAAATCCACTAAAGACAGGTGAAATGTGTCACTCATTTGGAAATTATATTAGCCATAATTTGCAGGCATTTTTTTTCTGTACCTAGTCTACATACACAAATTAAGAAAAAACATTAAAGTAGTCCATTTCCCACCAAGTCTAGGAGAAAAGGCTAGATTCTAATGAAAATAGTAGATATTAAAGGAAGGCCATTTATAGGTTTTTGTCATTAATATTAATATATTTATTTACTTCTTAATGTATTGTTTTTGTTTATTTTATGATATAGTGCTTCATGTAGCCCAAAATGGCATTGAACTGCATCAGAGGTGACATTGAATTTATTTTCTTTCTGCAACTACCTACAGAGTTATTAAAGAAATGAAATAAAATTGCCAGTTTGTTCAGCGCCAGGTGATCAAAACCAGGAATTCTTGATGTGATGACAAAATACTCTGTTGTTTATTAGTGACAAAATTTGTCTATACTACGTATGCATCTCCTCTTAGAAATACTATAAAATACTTTTTTCCTTTAGAATTTCACAGGACAAACTGTTTCTGTCTGTTACAATTATTGTGTTACTGATGAATATTTATACCCCAAAGCTGCAACTTTAAATTCCATTACTTCATGGGTTAAGTTTTCTATATACAATATCAGAAAATTAAGTGAAGTTTTCAAAGTTTTACTCATTTCTGGAATGTTAAACACACCTCTATGTGTTTTCTTTAATTTTTTACTATTTTTTTGAGAATTTCATACATTATACTTTGATCATAACCATCCCTTTTATCCCACATCTCCATACTCTCCCTACTTAGTGCCATCTTTTTTATTTGATTTAAATAACCTCTAAACTCTAATTTGTGCTACCAATACACTCCTGGGTGTAGAGTCACCTTCTGGGGCACAAGGTCGTGTACAGTTGACCACAGCTGGTATGAGTTAATGATTTCCGAAGTTCTGTGATACCCATGTGACATGAATCCACTCTGTTCCCCCTCAAACTATGATTCCTACAATATTCCTACCCTTTCCTGATTTTCCCTGAGACAAAGGGAATGATATAGATACCACCTTTGGGTCTGAGCATTCCACTGATGCTTATCCACTGCACTTTGACCAATTGTGAGGTTTTGCTAATGACTGTTCACTGTACAAAGGTCTGAGAAGGTTAGAGAAGTCAATTAATGGATAAGTAAGGAAATGAAAATTTAATTGGTAGCTTGATGCTATGGCTATTTAACAAAATCATAGTACAGATTAACCCTTCGATGTAGAAGGAAGCGGCAGGGCTGCGTCCTGCCACCCGGCCGCCGGCTAACTTTACACCTGAAATAATTACACGGAAACTGTATTCTTTTAAAACACTGCCTGGCCCATCTGTAGCCTCTTATTGGCTAATTCTCACATCTTCCTTTAACCCATATTTAGTAATCTATGTAGCACCACGAGGTGTGGCTTACCAGGAGAGATCTTAACCTGCGTCCATCTCGGAGAGAAGAAGCATGGAGACTCACTATGGTGACTGCCTGAAGCGTCTCCCCAACTCTACTTCCTTGTTCCCACAATTCTGTTCTGTCTACTCTGCCTACCTAATTTTCTGTCTCTTAAAGGGCCAAGGCAGTTTCTTTATTAATAATGAAAGTACCACATAGACACTCCTCCATCACTTCGAAGCTGTGTGCTCCTTTAACCATGGCTTCTTGGCAAGATTTACAACACCACAAATTTTTTCACATGTTGAATGGGCCTTAAATCAATGAGAAAGCATTTGGTTGCCCTATAATATTCATGTCACTACTACATCTATTTATATATCTTGTTATTCCATATATTACTGAAGGATAATGTATATTAAATTCTGTTATTTTTATGGGCTTTTTTTCTTAGACTTATTTTAATTAGATGTTTTGGAATTGTTTATTCCCTATGACTTATTAGATGTATTTTTCTTTATCTTCAGATCAAATTATTCCCTTTGATATCTGATATAGAGTTGAATTAGTGATCATAAATACCTTTAATCTGTTTTTTTCCCTGTCAAGGTTTTATAACTTCTTCAATTTTAGAGGATAGTTTTCCTTGGTATAATACTGTGTTTTGAAATTCATTGACTCTCAGAATTTGGACTATGTCCTTCAAAGTACTATGGTTTTAAAATGTCTGTTGAATATTTCATGTCACTCTGATGGGCCTATTTTTATGAATGTTGATTTTTTTCTCTTGAAGTTTTTAACTCTCCTTCTATATTCTGTAGTTTTAAAAATTTGATTATGACTTGTTGTGGACTTGACTTTTCTGTTTGGAATTCTTTAGAACTCTTGTGACTGGATAGTCATCTCTTTCTCTATGTCAGAGACGTTTTCTTCTGTGGTTGTATTGAAACTTTGCTATATGCTTTTACTCTTATTTTCTTAGATCAGAACTCAAAGGTTGGGTGCCTTCATGGTGTCCCTCAGTTCTTCCCCAATATTTTTGTACTAATTTTTAAGATGTGTTGTTGACCTTCAGTGAGTAAAGCATTCTTCCATTTTCTCTCTTCCCACATATCTGTTTCCAAATTATCTGTTTTATAGATGAGTGTTTCCATTGAGTTTTTATTTGGCATATTGAGTTATTTTATTTGCATTATCATTTCAGCTCCGGTTTCCTTCAGCAATTTTATCTTTCTCCTTATATTAGATTGAATTCCTTACTTTATTCATCTCTGCTTTTGTTCACCTGGGGTTTATTAATTTCTTCTTTGAGTTGACAGAACATACTTTTAATAATCTTTTCAAATTTTTGGAGGTTTTTGAAAGTATTTCATTAGATGTTATTATTATGTATTAGTGATTAGAAGAGAAATCTGATTTTGTTTTTTATGCTCTTTCTGATTCTGATCTAGTACTTGAACATCATTTCATTTATTTATTATTATATCATTTATTGAGCTTTTCTGTCTTACATTAATTTACTTTTAAAGTAAAATTTTTATTTATATTCTTTACTTTTAAGTTTTTCATCTCATTTTTCTTAAGAGGTGGCATGTATAGTCTTAAATGCAAGACTAAATCCTAGTAAGGTTGAGATAGCCTTTACCTCTCTGCCACTTACACTTAGAGTTGGCTGGATTCAGTCTTCACTTATGACCAGATCACGTACCATGCTAGGACAGCTAAGGCCTCTCACCTTGTTTGCAGTTTTCTCTGTGGTTTTCATGCTCTCCACATGCTCATTGATCTTGCTTACAGTCAGATGCAGTCACCCTACTTCCACAGATACGGCTGGGACTAGATGAAAGATGGAGAACTCAAGCACTTGCATAACTAGCATAGACTCAAGCCTGGCTAACACTGTGGGTCCACACTGTGCAACTAGACAAACACCCATAGAATATACTCAGGTTCAGGACCAGCCCCTTAAAATATATTTTAAATAAAGATGTAAATATTTTCTTATTCGCTATGTATGCGAATTATTACATGGAGTGTTTTACCATACCTATGTCCTTGATGCAGTATATATACATATATACATATTCATTTTCTCAAAATGATTTTAAGTTTTTATTAATTAATTTTTCCCATTCATTTTACATACTGGCCACAGTTTTCCCCTCTCTCCTCTCCTCCTGTTCCCTTACCCCACCTCCCCTCTACACTTCCCCATTCACTCCTCCTCCCTTCAGAAAGACACAGGTCTTCCATGGCATTAACAAAGCATGGCATAACAAATTGAGGCAGGACCAAGCTCCTCCCCTGCATCAAGGCTGAGCATGGCAACGCTGCATGGTGAATGGGTTCCCAGAAGCCATCTCATGTGCCAGGGACAGGTTCTGACCCCACTGATAGGAGCCCTAAGAACAACCCAAGTTACACTACTGTCACTGACAGGCAGAGAGACTAGAACGGTTCCAACACAGGATCCCTAGCTGCAGGTTCAGAGTCCATGCGCTCCAAGGAGAGCAGGTCAGCTGTCTCTGTGGGTTCCTCTGATAGGATTTTAGCCCACCTGGCTAGGCCAAATCTTCCTCTCTTCCTTCAACAGGACTCCTGTAGCTCTGCCCAGTGCTTGGTGTAGCTCTCTGCATCTGCTTCCATTTGTTAATGGGATGAAGGCCCTCTGATGACAATTAGAGCAGTTGACAGTCTGATTTTAGGAGAAGTCCTGTTCAGGCATCCTCTCTACTATTGCTAGGAATCTTAGCTGGGGTCATCCTTGTGGATTCCTGGGAGTTTTCCCTTGAACCAAGTTTCTCCATAACCCTAAAATGTTCCCACCTATCAAGCCATCTTTCATTCCTCTCCCCCACTGACCCATCCCCAAATCACCCAACCCAATGCCTCATGTCGCCTCTCCACCCAGTTTACCCCAGAGATCTCTTCTGTTTCCCTTTTCCCGGAAAAATCCATGTGTCCTTCATTGAGCCCTCCTTGTTACCTTGCCTCTCTGGCCCTTCAAACTATTATTTTAAGTGAGTTTTCATGTACCAAGATGCTGATTAAGTCAAATAGTTTTACTTATAACATGTTCTATAAATCACATATTTAAAAACCATACTTATAATTTTCTAGGTGGACTGAATATTATTTTATGTGCTTATAAACCAGTTTGCATGTCTCCTGCTCCCTCCTGAGTTTACACTTGTGCAAGTCCTTTACAAGTCATTTAGCTGGATTTTCAGGACTTAGTTTGTACACACAATTGTGTAGTCAAAACAAATTAATTTCTTGTCTTTCAAATGATTTAAACCTATTGCATTCAAAGATATTTGTAATATTATTTAATTGTTAATTTATATTTCCACATCTATCAATTTGTTCCTTAGTACTATAGTTTTGTGTTCTTAATGGAGAATGATAACATGGAAGATGATGGGTAGTAAGGCACACACATAGATGGATTGTTGAGAGCTGTGAACCCCCAGATCCTGAAATTCTTGTAAACAACTTGTTTTCCCCTGATCTGAGTGCCTACAGCTGCTCTGAGCATGAGACCCTCAGGAGTTCCTGATGACAGGAGAGTGGTTTCTGGTGGGTTTGGCTGGGGCATGGCTATCCCTATATAAGCTGCCCCTGAACACAATAAAGGGGGCATTCTTGGAGCATTCTGGCATCAAGGATGACCTGTGTCTTTTTTTGTTTCAATCTCCAGTCCCTTACCTGTTTCATGAACTGCATGGCAGCGCATAGAGCGCAGACCGTCGGCGTGTGCTATAATGGATGATAAATGTATAGATCTTAACACACATTAGATAGACTTTCCTTTTATGTGAGTTTCTTCTCTCATTTCTGTCTTTATTATGTGATATCCTCCTCCTAAGGTAATATTAAAAACTAAGGTATAAAAGACAAATGAATTTGAAAGTCTGTATGATTTCTACTTTTAAAAACAGAGAAATTGGAATTGCTAACTTTTGCTTCATCATCAATTTTCTGTCTTAACATTAAACTTTCATAAGTGGGAGGAGGAAAAATGGTGGTGGAAAGAAGTATGATCTTAGGAACTAATATGAAGTGCCATAATTAAACTAATTAGTATGAATAATTGATGTGTGCTAATAAAAAGTTTATGTAAGTTCTTTCCTTTTATTAAACTACTTCAAATTATTCTCACGTGTTTACAAACAAGTGATACTTTGGGGACCATGCTTTTGTCATTAAGGGTGCGTGCCCGACTGCTCTCCGTGTGACTGGTACAGATGAGTGTCAAACAACCGAATGCAGACTAAACTTTGATCAAGTACAAGTCATGTCTCAGTGCTGTCTTGGAATTTATAGGCCTTATCTTGTTTCCCTTGTCCAACCTTATATCATTCACCATCAAAAATATAGCCCGACACTGATAAAATGTTGCTGTTTCTCTTGTTCAAAAAATACTGTACTTTAGGAGACTCTCTATAAAATACTATTCTGACTCTGAAGAAATGGCATTTGGTGTTTGATCACTCACATTAATATTGTTTTATTTTTATGTCAAACAGTAAAAAAGCAGTAACACTGACTTACTGATGACAGTTTTATTAGTAAACTGCAGGCATGGGATGATACTACTAGTTTACTGGACATAGGAACAAGCTAAGAAGAAAGGCTTTGTTAAAAACACTCAGGGAATCATGAATGAGTAAGGTTTCCTTTTAGTATTATGTTCCCAAATCTCATATCACCCAACCACATGCAGAACTAGCTGTGTATTCATTATAGAACATTTAATGTTAGGATACGTTTACTAGGGGTGGATGGGTGATTAAAAGAATACCTTCAACACAATTCTTTTTTATTTTAATTTGTTTATTAAAATTTCCACCTCCTCCCATCCTTCCATTTTACACCCACTCCCCCTCCCTCTCCAGTCCTAAGAGAAGTCAGGGTGCCTTGCCCTGTGGGAAGTCCAAGGCCCTCACCCCTCCATTCAGGTCTAGGAAGGTGTGCATCCAAACAGACTAGGCTCCCACAAAGCCAGTACATGCATTAGAATCAAAACCCAGTGCCATTAGCATTGGCTTCTCAGTCATCCCTCTTTGTCAGCCACATTCAGAGAGACCGGTTTTATCCCATGCTAGTTCAGTCCCAGTCCAGCTGGCCTTGATGAGTTCCCATTAGATGAGTACCACCGTCTCAATAGTGGACGCACCCCTCGTGGTCCTGACTTCCTTGCTCATGTTCTTCCTCCTTCTGCTCTTCATCTGGACATTGGGAACTCAGTCAAGTGCTCCAGTGTGGGTCTCTGTTTCTATCTCCATCCATCTCCAGATGAAGGTTCTATGGTGATATGCAAGATATTCATCAGTATAGCCATTGGATAAGACCAGTTCAGGAACCCTCTTCTCTGCTGCCCCAGGACCTAGCTGGGGACATCTCCTTGGACACCTGGGAACCCCTCTACTATTATTGTTTTTCCTATTCATGTTTAGTTACTGACACACTAATTTTTTATGATTATATAACAAGCAACACATATACAGGACATCACACATCAATTAGTAATTAACATATGAGAAAAGTACTTTTACAATACATATATTTATGTGTATGTTCTCCCTTCTCTAGGAAACATGCATGTTTTTCATATAGTGTTGAAGTTCACCACTTATTTCGGCCTCTTTAGCAGAAACGAATCTCTATGTAGGTATATAACTCACTCATGATCGTTGACATAACCACTTTCATTCCATGAGCTGAAGCAAGTTTGGCTTTGGTTTTCTTTTAGGATATAATATTTGAAATTTTCTGTTTTATTTAATCTTCAATGTCACATGGTGAATTTTTCTAATTTTATCAATGAACGACTATTTGTTTCTAAATAATACTTTCCAACTGAAGAGCTACCTCATAAAATTAGAATTCATATGCATCTTTTGTTACCAACTAATAATTATTTTAACCATGGCATTTTCTTACATTTTATCTTAATGGAACTATATATCTTTTTTATTTAACCTCATAACTAATATTAAATATAAAATCTACTACTGAGCAGTTTGGTGAACACTCATTAAATTAAAAAGAAATAATCATTAAAATAATTAAAAAAAACCCTGGCTATACTTCATAAATTCTCTGTAATCTTTGCTTAAAGTATCTCACCACCAGAGGGTGAATGAATTCGAACTAATAAATGGTGTTCCATACAAGATTTTTAGTGTAACATACTAACTATAATCACTAATATAAAATGTTAATTTCTTACCACATTGTTAATTTTCAGATATTGAATTTTCATATTAAAAGCTGTATGTTAAAATAAAATCTGAAAAGAGAACAAAAATTAAATTTCATCATTGTGATAATGTAAGTTCTTCATCCATATAAAACTTAGAGGTTGATCCACAGCTCCACTAAATTATAATCATATATTTCATAGTTCATCCACCTTGCCATTATAAAACTGTGATGTTATTGGAAGTAAAAAACACTATCATAATCTCTCATTTTTAGTAATTTTTCCACCTCTTGTTTTCCTGTCTTCATCTTTTAGAAATCTAAACACAGATAATAAATAAACATCCCACCCACTTCTTACAGCAGAGCACGGGAAGAAAGGAAAGTGAATGTGCCATCCTTTCTTGCAGCATCCGTCCAGTAATCACCCTCTTTTTAATGCATTATATGTCATCTTTTGTGTTCAAGGGTCTTTGGCAGCTAAACACACTTGGTTGCTATGAAACTATTTTCTCATGAGCATGGTCTACAATATTGAGAATACTGAAAAAATATAAAACTAACACTTTCAAATACTATATGACAGCCAGATGGATGAGAAAAATAAACTTCTTTTGCTAGGTTCTCAAAGTTTTGTTATTGTTTTTGTCTTTGTAATGGACACTATCTTTACAAATGATCAATAATAAATCTCTTTCTTTCCCTATGTGTGTGTGGGTTTTATCTTTTTTTCTCATTTTTTATTCAAGATTTCCATCTCCTCCCCCTTCCCTCCCCTCCCTTCCACCCATACCCCCACTCCACCCCTCTCCAAAGACAAAGAGCCATCAGGGTTCCCTTCACTATGTTAAGTCCAAGGTCCTCCCAGCTCCCCCTAAGTCCAGGAAGGTGAGCAACCAAACTGACAAGGCTCACAGTGAGCCCGTCCATGCTGTAGAGTTTATGTTCATTGCCATTGTCCTTGGTTTCTCAGTCCTCCTCCACCGTCAGCCACATTCAGAGAGTCCGGTTTGGTCCCCTGTTCCATCAGTCCCATTCCGACTGGACTTGGTGGTCTCCCGTTAGATCTGTTCCACCGTCTCAATGGATAAAAGCACTCCTCGGGGTCCTGGCTTCCTTGCTCATGATCTCCCTCCTTTTGCTCCTCATCAGGACCTTGAGAGCTCAGTCTGGTGCTCCTATGTGGGGCTCTGTCATTTTCTCCATCCAATGCCAGGTGAAGGTTCTATGGTGATATGCAAGATATTCATGAGTATGACAATAGGATCTGGACATTTCTGGCACCCTCTCCTCAGCTGCCCTAGGAACTAGCTGGGGTTGTCTTCCTGGACACCTGGGAACCCCTCTAGAGTCAAGTCTCTGCCAACCCTAGAATGGCTCCCTTAACTAAGATATATAGTTCCTTATTCCCATATCCACCCTTCCTATACCCCAACCATCCTATTCCCCCAAGCTCTTCCCATCCTCCACTTCACCCTTTTCTCTCCCCATCCCCCCATCCCCCCATCCCACCCCACCCCCATGTTCCCATTTTTTGTCCGGCAATCTTGTCTACTTCCAATAACCAGGAGGATAACTATATGTTTTTCTTTGGGTTCACCTTCTTATATAGCTTCTCTAGGATTTTTTACGAATTATAGGCTCGATGTCCTTTATTTATGGCTAGAAACCAATTATGAGTGAGTACATCCCATGTTCCTCTTTTTGGGCCTGGGTTACCTCACTCAGGATGGTGTTTTCTATTTCCATCCATTTGCATGCAAAATTCAAGATGTCATTGTTTTTTACCGCCGAGTAGTACTCTAATATGTATATATTCCACACTTTCTTCATCCATTCTTCCACTGAAGGGCATCTAGGTTGTTTCCAGGTTCTGGCTATTACAAATAATGCTGCTATAAACATAGTTGAACAAATGCTTTTGTAATATGATTGGGCATGTCTTGGGTAAATTCCCAATAGTGGGATTGCTGGGTCCTGGGGTAGGTTGATCCCAAATAGAGAAGTCGACCAATGGAATCGAATAGAAGACCCAGATCTTAACCCACAAATCTATGAACACCTGATTTTTGATAAAGGAGCTAAAAGCACACAGTGGAAGAAAGAAAGCATCTTCAACAAATGGTGCTGGCATAACTGGATGTCAACCTGTAGAAGATTGAAAGTAGATCCGTGTCTATCACCATGCACAAAACTCAAGTCCAAATGGATTAAAGACCTCAATATCAATCTGAACACACTGAACCTGTTAGAGGAGAAAGTGGGAAGTACTCTACAACATTTGGGCACAGGAGACCGCTTCCTACGTGTAGCCCCACCAGCACAGACGTTAAGGGCAACATTGAATAAATGGGACCTCCTGAAGCTGAGCAGCTTCTGTAAAGCAAAGGACACTGTCACTAAGACAAAAAGGCAGCCTACTGACTGGGAAAAGATCTTCACCAACCCCGCAACAGACAAAGGTCTGATCTCCAAAATATATAAGGAACTCAAGAGACTAGACTTTAAAATGCTAATTAACCCAATTAAAAAATGGGGCACTGAACTGAACAGAGAATTCTCAACAGAAGAAGTCCGACACTTAAGGGCATGCTCAACCTCCTTAGCAATCAGGGAAATGCAAATCAAAACAACGCTGAGATACCATCTTACACCTGTCAGAATGGCTAAAATCAAAAACACCAATGATAGCCTTTGCTGGAGAGGATGTGGAGTAAGGGGTACACTCATCCATTGCTGGTGGGAATGCAAACTTGTGCAACCGCTTTGGAAAGCAGTGTGGAAGTTTCTCAGGAAATTTGTGTGTGTGTGTTTTAATATTATTAGCAAGTACTTATTAACAAATTGAGGTTCTTATCTAAAAAGTACTCAGACTATTTTTAAACATACATTTTCTTCTCAATTTCTAACTCAATACCTCCTGCCAATCTTTAAATTATTAGATCTTGATTCTAGCATAGCACTTATGTAAGTGAAGAGTTGAAATGTAAATTTTTTAAGTGTTCTCAAATTATATGGTACAAAACATGTCTGAAAAACATTATGACAAGTTTGGGTTAAGAACCTCAAATTATTAAGGGATGTAAGCATGTGTATACTAGGCTACACAAGCTCATATGATTCTGTGCATCTAAACATCAAAAAGGACTGTATTACTTCTCCAAATAAATGAATAATGAATGTTGGAACTGAGATGTTTATATATTCCATGATTTGAATTTAAGAACTTTTTCAAACTTCTTTGTTTACTCTTTTGCTGATGCATTAAAAAATAAATCATGTCTCATTTTAATATATATCTTATGCCTTTGGTGATACAACAGTGTCAGTCGAAAGAATGAACAGAAATATTCATCTACACTAAAGGGAATGAGAGGAGAGGGTGTCATGTTAAAGTGATTAGGAGAACTGTGAGTAACTAACAACAAAAGAAAGGCCAATATATTGTCCAGAATACACTAAAAGAAAAACAAAATCTCAGAGATTTTGTAGGAATGGGATGCTGTCAGGGGTGTGAATTTTTACAAAATGCCAGGTATTTAATTTTTAAATTCATTGGAATAAACATAAAAAAAATCTACTCAACTTAGGAGTTGTTGTCCTTGTAGAAACAGACAAATTAAAAACAAAACTTCCAAAGTGTTGCAAAATAAGTTCTATTAATGTAAAATTTTCATAGAGAAGCAAGTTATTTCTTTGGTATTTTATCTTTAATTATGCCTTGTTCATTATGGAGCATATAGTTTTAATTAGGAGAAAGAATATTTTCCCCCAAGAATATAATATATTTGGCATTTAGAGGTGGTGACCAGAATTCATCTCTCATATCTAATAAAGGATTTGTGCATTCCTAGGGCACATGCAAGCTAATTAGAATCATGCTTATGTTTTCATTAGTGAGTGTAGAATAAAATTTCTCCAACTCATAATAAAAATACACATAATGAGGATCAGAAGTCAGTAAACTAAATGATTCATAGTTTTTAATAAAAATAAATTGGTTCATTCATTATATGTTCTGAAATTAAACGTAAAATATCCACAGAAGGGAAACTTACCTATTATTACTTGTTAAAATTCTAGAAACCTTCATGTTCTCCTTAAATAATATTAAAAATGTAACTCTCTATTCCTCAATAGTTTTAAGTTTGAGTGAGGACACATGAACAAATCATCCAGCTGTTTGTGGTCAATGCTCTTTTTGTTATTTTTTATTTGTATCTATTTTATGCATTTTGCTATTTATTAAGACTGCATTAATTATTGTAGAAAGTAACAAGTACTGTCATTAAAATGTTTTGCTTGCACTGTTAACATAGAAGAAATTAATTAGTCAATGACAGAATGTTATATTTTTAAATATATTTTTATTTACACAAATTTTTATCCAGCTAATTCTGAAAATGCAGAGGAAGATACAGATAAATTTATACTGATTCAACAGTGTTAGTATGATTTCATTGCACCTTTACAAAAGTCCTAAAAAGAGATGCCATTCTGTCCCAACAGAACAAATTTAAAAGTTGGGTTTGAAAGTTAAAACCATTCACCCAAAGTTTTCATTTATTAAATAATGAAGCTAAAACTGAAAATATTTCAGCAATACTAAATGTACACTCCTTGTAAAGAATAAATGTTTCAAAATTGTAATAATCTGGTATTCCATCCTTATGTAATAAATATGGGGAGAATCACTTTACTTACGAAGAATTAAAAAGTGCAGCATGTTATTGGACACACATTACTCCATTGTCAACAATAGTATCTTCATGGCATATGTTGCTTAATGGTGCCATAAAATAGCTACTTCAGTGCTAAGGTGGACATGAAAGAAACAGGAACCTAGATGGCTAGGGAGACAACCTTCCGCCAGGTTTTCTTTCTTTATCTTTGAAGTTTCCAAGGTTTTGAACACATTAAAGAAGTACTACTACAAATAATTGTATAAAAGCTGTGCTGCCCTGAGATGCCCCATATTCCCACTCAGGGACTGTTCTCAAAGGATCTCAATTATAGTGGTCAAAGCTTTGCACCGAGCTTCTCTCCAAAGTTTTACTGTGAAGATGGTAAATTAATCAGCTTTAAAAAGCGTCAAAGAAGGCCCTGAAAGCCAAACAAAAGAATTCCTTCTGAAATCGTTTCTTAAGATTAAAAACTTCCATCATTGTTAGCATTTTATAATTCAAAATATTTTTGCTGGGTGCATGTTCGGCCACTGAAAAGTTTCCATTTGATTCTTTGACCTCTGTGCCACTTATACCCAGATGATTGCTGCCCCACACCTCTTTGCACATGGCTTTTGCTTCTGCTACTACAAAGAACTTTAAACTCAGATAGAGCTGACTGCAAATCAGTGCACATCCAGATTTCTGGAAAACTCTACTTATCCCTTTCCTAATTAATTGAGGGTAAAGCAATTGGTTGTCATCTCCTCATTACCCTATTAAAGTGTTATATTTTTTTTTCTCATGGTTTATTTTTTTTATATTTAAAAATTTCCATCTCCTTCCCTCCTCCTCCCCCCTCCCTCCCCTCCTCCTCCCCCTTCCCTCCTTTCCTTCTCCCCCTTCCCTCCCCTCCCCTCCACCCATACCTCCCCTCCCTCCCTCTCAAGGCCAAGGAGCCATCAGGGTTCCCCAATCTATGCTAAGACCAAGGTCCTCCCAACTCCCCCCAGGTCCAGGAAGGTGATCGACCAAGCTGAGAAGGCTCCCACAGAGCCCGTCCATGAAGAACAATCAGAGCCCAGAGCCATTGTCCTTTGCTTCTCAGTCAGCCCCCGCTGTTGGCCACACTCAGAGAGACAGGTTTGGTCGCATGATCCATCAGTCCCATTCCAACTGGAGTTGGTGATCTCCCATTAGTTCTGTCCCACCGTTTCCATGAGTGAACGCACCCCTCTCGTTCCTGACTTTCTCCCTCATGTTCTCGCTCCTTCTGCTCCTCATCAGGACCTTGGGAGCTCAGTCCAGTGCTCCAATGTGGGGCTCAGTCACCTTCCCCATCTGTCGCCAGCTGGAGGTTCCCTCACGGTCCTGACTTTCTTTCTCATGTTCTCTCTCCTTCTGCTCCTCATCAGGACCTTGGGAGCGCAGTCCGGTGCTCCAATGTGGGGCTCTGTCATTTTCTTCATCTATCGTCAGGTGGAGGTTCTATGGTGATATGCAAGAAATTCATCAGTATGGCTATAGGAACTGGCCTTTTCAGGCTCCCTCTCCTCAGCTGCCCAAGGAACTAACTGGGGGCGTCTCCCTGGAAACCTGGGAACCCCTCTAGGGTCAAGTCTCTTGACAGCCCTCAGGTAGCTCCTTAAATTAAGATATATGCTTCCCTGCTCTCATATCCACCCTTCCTATATCCCAAGCACCCCATTCCTCCGAGCTCCCCCATTAGTTTCATTTCTGTTGTTGCCTTAAAACGTACTCATCAAAATCAACCTAGAGAAGAGGGTTTACTTGCCTTGTATAGTAATTCTAGTTACAGTCTATCCTTTTCAGGGATGCCAGAGCAGGAGCTCAAGCAGCTAGTCATAGCACGTTGACAGTCAAAAACGAAGAAGGAATAAACACATCCTCCCTCGATTGCTGCTTATCCTCTGAAACCTTTCCTCGCTTGCACAGTTTTAGCCCATGAAGTGGTGCCTTCCACAAATGACCTGGATCTCTCTACATCAAAACAAATCATGAGAAAACTCCACAGCCATGACAGCAGGCCAGATCTAGATAATTTCTCAATGGAGATTCTCTTCCAAGTTAATTCTATGTTATGTCTAGTTGATATTTAAAACTAACCAGCATACCTAAATATGTTAAACAGTATAATTCAGGACACTAACAGCTAAAATTGAATTCTAATGTATATAGCATTGTTAGAAAACTGACTAAGATTATTATGTTATAATCTGGAGGTATGCAGACATACTTGTGTTCAATATGGGTTATGTTGAGTCCATGTGTTTAAAAGGATGACAGAGTACATTCAAAGACAGTAAAGACCATGGCCCTCTTTTGCACTGTTTGTTTTTATAATTAACACATATTGATTTAATGTATGATTTTCCTGGAATTTGTAATAAAAATAATATGTTCCCTGTGTATTGGGAAGAGTTGCATGTCTTGCAGTGGGTAATGTATATGCTGTGTCACACATTTCTGCAAGTGTATTCCAATACACTAACTACCTCATTATTAAAATAGAAACGGCTAGGCAAGCTTGACAGGTTAGTTTTGCTATGCATCTCAAGGATAAGCTCCTTCGTGCAGTCATTCTTTTTCCTTGGAGGTTCTAGAGAAATATGTTCCTGCTTTTCTGCTTCCTGTCAGCAGAGAATCTCAAATAGATTGTATAGACTATCATGGTCCTTTCCATAGGTGTCCACTGCACTGTTAACGGAGATGCAGAATCCTTTTTTCTGGACTTGTTTTATTTCTTCTCTTCCTATGTTGTAAAAACCTGTATGTTTTAAGGTAATTCATTAAACTGGATTAATTCTACTAGGGAAAATACTTACTCATGATAAACAATAACCTGTGGTGGGGGAGGGGGCTTAGAGAGTGAAAGGAAACAAGGAAGAAAGAGATCATCTTATTTAGTGTCATCTTCTCTCTGGGCTTTGAGTCCATACTCATCAATACTAACACACATGACTATATATGATGAAAACAAGACAAGGAAAGATCAGTCAAACATCTAAAGGGGAATCATTTGTCCTTTTTTTCATATTGTGGCTTGTGAGTATTTGAGACCCAGTGATTTCATTATATACAATGTTTCTTGCTTCACTCTGCATCTGATATTTAGCTTTTGCTTCTGATACTGTTGTTGACCTCCTTTGTGCATTTGATGTTACCATGATGACTAATGTCCTTACTTTGGGGACATTTGCAGAGATGGTTTAAATCTTTAATAAAATGAACATCCAGAGGCAGCAGATGGCTCTATCATAGGGAAAAAGGTATTATGGGGATACACACACACACACACACACACACACAAGCACACACACACACCACACCACCCCCTACACACACACCAACATGTGCATAACGCTCACTTTATAGTCATATATATGATGAGGCACAGTAATCAAATTCTTATGGAAATACCAGGGATGTCGTGCACAGTTCAGCATTTGTAGGTAAGGGCTCCAGGAAGGGCAGGCAAACAGCAGGTCTAATCAAGCTGCTTTTCAGGCAGGATTTCCTTATCCTTAGGGAAAGTTTATGTGAAGCTCTTAAAGACTTTCAGCTGACTCACTCAATCCCACTCAAATTATCTGGGATAATCTATTTAAAGACTACTAATTACAGGCTTTAATCTCATCTACAAAACACTTGGACAGCAACATCTAAATTAATGTTTGATTACCTTTGCTGGAGACTACAGCTGAGCCAAGTTCCTTTATAAGTCAAGCCACATTATGCCTTGTATTTGTTTTATATAAACAAGGGACAAGCATACTTTGAATTTAGAAAACTTCAGTATGCCACTCTCTAACAAACACACAGGTTTTGTTTGGTTTTTTTTACTTGTTCACAGCCTTTCTCAACTACTTAAGCATATTAAAATGTCCTGAATGAATGTGAAAAAACTGCTTTTTGGCATTAAGCATCATGAGATTTTAAAAATGATTTTTTAATGACACACTTTAATTTGATTAAAAATATAGGTACAAGTAACATTATGCATATATACTTTGAAACTTCCATTTAACATCATATAAATTCAGATTATATTTGAAACAACAGATCACGAATGCACTTAGTGCCACCTTAAGCATATTCCTTTAATTCAACACTGTGTATGTCAATATTTTAAAGGAATATTTCTAATATACTATAATATAGAAACCAAGTACATATCAATTTGTATCCTTCCTGTGACTTGCCTACTTCCCTATGTGATTTTTCGTTGGTTTGTTTGTGTTTTATATAGGTCCCTTTGAGGAATTCCTGCTTGTTACTGCAATTCATACATCCTACTATAACATGACAAATTGAGACTATTTTTTCCCCTAGGTAATTCCTAAGAGTACAAATAAGAGAAAAAGAAAAGGTTATCCATTTATCTACAAAAATGTTCAATCAATAAACTTTTCTCTTAAAAAGAGATTTATATTGTCTAGAAATAAATACAAAATATTAAACAGCTCGTGGCACAGCTGTAATCATTTTCTGTGATTCTTAATGCTACTGCAGTTATATGAAATAAATTTTGCATTGTCTTAGATTAATCATTTATTCATAGAGATACAGGCCTGGGTACTGGGCACATGAAGTACTGGTTCCCCACTTGCTTACCTCGGAACAACAACAAAACTTTCTTTTTCTGTTATAAAATATAAAAATATTAAGGAAGTTTGTTTTTGTTTGTGAATGGTCTTTGGTTTTATTACTATATCCTTATAAGCCTTTTAAGAAAATGTCCGAGATTAAACTAATTATTCTCCAGAAACCTCTAATACAGAATAAGCAATTACATTATTAAGAATAAAATAGCACATAATGAATAACCTAGGTATATTTTGGAAATTCTATAACAAATTTACTACTGCTATTCCAGCTAACAACAGCAACAAAGCCCTAGGGCAAGGGAGATAACTCATTATATAAAGTGCTTACCTTGAAATCACAAAGAAGTGAGACAGGTTAACACCCCCAAGCAATATAAAAGTGCTGGGCATTGTTTGTATCCATAGTACTATGGAGGCAGAGAAGGAAGATCCCAAGGGCATGCTGGCCTGATAGTGTAGCTGAATGGGTGAGCTTCTGGCCAATTAGAGACTACGCATAAAAGAGGATGATGCCCAACATTGTCCTCCAGCTTGCACATACTCATGCATGCATTTCCAGGCACTCTTGATCACACAAAAAGTTTCACACTCATGTATACAAGTACACATTAAGAGTTTAACTAATGGAAAAAGTAAATTAAACAACAATTTTCTTGAAAGTCATGTTTTCAAAGAGTTTGTATTTTCACATGTTTTAAACAAATTAGTATATGTTTGTATATAGATTATGGAAACCTTATTTTAAAATTTTAATGAATAATGTCAATCTATAATGTATAATTATAAATCAAGACTTGTTAAAAATTCTCCTCCAAAATACCACAACTTATCGAGGCTATGAGTACATGGCATACATCGTGACTGGCACAGACCTCGGTTGACAAACGAGCTCATGACTTTCTGCCTATTTTTGTATGACTCACAAAAAAGGGTGTTACATTTTAAATGGTTGAAATTTAAGTGATTGTATAAAAACGTGAACAACATTCTGAACTTTATCTTTTTTTCTTTGGTTAAATAAAATGTGTACTAATTTCAAGGTAAAAAAGTATTCCCAAAGTACATTTCTGATGTACATAGTACAATTGTGTATCAGAAGCCAGAATGAATATACTGCTTTGGATGTTATTATCCAAATAACCTCATACAAGATGAATTGAAGTGAGGTTATTTCATGCTATAACCATATTTTGTCTCAATATCTTCCCCTTGAAAATGGACATTATTATATGATATTGTTCATTTTATACATTATCATACTCTAAAGAATAATACATATGAAATACATTTCCCCAAAAACTAACAGTATGCAATAAAGGTCTAGGGGATACAGGGATTTCCAGAGTTTATCTTTACGGATGCAATATTTGGCATCATTGTTTTTGCACGTTGACTGGTCCTATGAATGATTCCACATAGTTTGCTGTGGTTGACTCATACCGCATTTGTCCTCTGGCTCATATTAATGAAAGCCTGCTAACAAACCTTGCTCATAGGATTGCCATACCATATAACACCAAAGAGCATTGCCTACCACAACCTCTTCTCAGACTAGTGACTACCATATGTCATGATGTACAAAGTTTTTTACTGCAAACACATGGTGCTTAGTATATGATGTGTACTAACTTGTCAGTGAATATTAGCTGTAATGTAAAAGATTATCATGCTACAATTCACAGACCAGAGAGGCTGGCTAACAAAGAGGATTTAAGAGGGGACCCAAAGATCTTCCTGGGAAATAGATTTCAGATTGACCTAGGGGCATATGGGATTGGGAACAAGAGGGATCAGTGCTGGGAGGGAGAAATACTTGGAGAAATAACTGGAAACTGGGGGTGTTTGGGGGCAGAGATAGAAACCTAATGCAAAAGAAACTCCATGGAATCTATGAAAGTAACTTTATCAAAGACTCCTAGTAATGAAGGATGCAGAGTCTGAACTTCTGTGTCTTCTGTAACTAGTCAAGACCTTAAGTTACACCAACCCAACCACAAAACCTTTGGACTAACTGTTTTCCCTTCCTACAAGGAGTTCTGAGACTGGAGCCTAGCAGAATCCTTCTCAAAGAGATCAGAGAAACTTCATCCACCAAGTTATGGAGCCAATGCAGAGTACCACAGCCAAACATTAGGCAGAACTTGGGGATTCCTGGGGAGTTTAGGGGAGTAAGGATGAAAGGAACTAGAAGGGTCAGAGATATCACAAGAACAGGACTCATAAAATCAACTTACCAGGAGTCATGGTGCTCTTAGAGGTAAGGGAGCCTTGTATGGGTCTGACCTAGGAACTCTGCATATATGTTATGACTGAGTAGATTGGTGCTCTCATGGAATTCAACTGTGCGAATAGGGGCTGTCTCTAACTCATTTGCCTGCTTGTGGGACTGTTTTCCTCCCACCCAGCTGCCTTGCCCAGCCTTGCTGTGCCTGATTTTAGTTTATCTTGTTATGGCATGTTTGTTTGATGTCTCTGGGAAGCCTGCACTCCTCTAAGATTAGGGGGTGGATCAGAGGGAAAGGGGAGGTGAGGTAGGAAGAGACTTCAGTGAGGGGAATAAAAGGGAAACTAGAGTCAGGAAGTAATCTATCAGAGAAAAATAAAAATAAAACAAATAAAGAGAAAAATATAATACAAATCAAAACAAGAATGGTCGAGAGGGAATAAGTGATAGGAGTGGACACATCTGATGCTGGAGAGCATTTTAGGGTATGTGCATCTTTTTCTGGGGTTTTCCAGAGAATACATTGGAATACTTAGGTCTAGGGGCCTTCTGATACTACATTTCACTCTCTTTCAGGTAGAGTTTGAATTTGTTAGCGTTAATAAAATGCTTGAAGCCAAGGTTCTAAAATATCGAGTTTTCTCCTAAAGTTGTGTTACCAACTAGAAGAGATGGAACAGGATGATGACCACCTTTTATATTTATGATCATCATAACACGGGGAAATATAAATGTATTCTACCCATGTCAGGTCACATTCCCTTGAACCTTCTTCCCATAAATATCAAAATTCAGTAGTGAGGCCACTGACCTTTCTTGTCTTCTGTTTGTAGTGGGAAATGGTTCATATATTGAAACATAGAGAGTGATTTTACATAGACTGACTATCTACTGATAATGCTGCCTCACCAGAAACAACAAAACAATTAAAAGACAATGGATTTTAATTATCTCCATACCTGAGTACTGAGTTTGTGCTTCAGTTCCAAGATTTAAAATCTGAAATGGAACTACTCTGTGGTGTACTTTGATGGGAGCACAAGAAATAAGGTTCAACAAATCTGGTTATTTCAGCATTTTTGTCCTTTAATTTTATATTTTTCTATATTTATCAATAAAAGGTAAAGGTTGTAAAAAACAGTCAGTAAATGAATTTGGTATTGAGTTAGGACAGAATTTTCAAAAATAACTGAAGTGTTTCTAAATATTCTCCTGACATTTTGCAATGTTTTCATAACAGTGGCTTTAGAAGCACTGATAAAATAAAATATCATTTTAAGCTGGAAATATTAAAGATGTGCTAAGTCCTTGAGTACAAATTATTCAAAGTCAATTATTTATATAAAATAAATTAGTGTTGCTACCACGTTAATATGAAACTGCTCCTAAAAATGCTTAAATTGTGTGTGTGTGTGTGTGTGTGTATGTGTAAAATGAATTTTAAAAATGCACCTCTTAGGATTTGTTATTAGTTGATATTGGATCTGCCCACCTATTTCTTTTGTTTTCTACCCTGTTAAAGTTTCAATGGCAAGGATGGGTGATGAGTAGTAGAGGGTTGAGAAATCTCTATAAAGTGAGGTGGTTATGCTTCAGTATCACCTTGTGAGTGGTCATGCTGCAGTATCCCCTTGTGAGTGGGCCACCCCCAATTGCTTTCATCTGGGGCTGAGGCTTATTCAGGCTTCCTTCTATTACCTAGAATTCCTACCACACTGTGGAATGTAAAGAATTGCTTAAATTTAAGGATTTAACCCTGAGACGCCTGAATTTAACAGGCTTTTCCCCTTAACTAGTCTTTCAGTCTAGTTCCCTGTCTCTCTAGACATCAAGGCATTGATGACCTTGAATGTGGTTTCCAGAGCTCCTAAACTAAGGTGGCCACATAATGACCAGTCAGACCTCAAGCTAGAAAGGCTTGACTTTCTTTTCTCCTGTGCCTAATATGAAATCAATCAATGTTCTCCACAAGAGGGAAAATATCTTTCTATCAAAAGCAACTACGGAGAGAAATCATAAAGACTACAAAATAGTAATAACAGTTACTTTAAACATTGTTTTAAAATGTTTTATGTTTACATTGCTGTTAAATCATTTGCTAAAAAGGGTTTCATAATTATTTGGATTTATTTTAATTAAATCTATTAATAGCAGAGGGCAGAAACTTAGTTGTATCTGAATCAAACATCTTGCATCACAGTCAAATTGTTCCCACCCTGTGTCATTAACGTAATAAATTGCATTCTTTAATTATAAATGAAGATACAAATTGTGAATTATTTTCTCAGGAAATGATTATTAATAATACATGATTCATATATTTTCATAGATATAGGACTGAGTTAAATGTTCTAAAAGATAGAGTCACAATTGTATATAATGAAAATGATTTTTAAGAGAAGAAATGCAAGCTGTGAACAGAGATATCAATTAAGTTGTAAAGTTGGCTTGACATTATGAAATATGACATACACTAAAAGGCTTTTTAAAAGGCATCTCTAAACAGGTAGTGTTTTCTCCATTTGAAATCATAAGCCTATTTCTTGGTATTTAAAGAAAAATAAAATTTATATAATATAAATAAGCATTCTTTTGTGACCCCTTTAAGAAAACTGTCTTAAATGAAGGTGGTTCTGATGTTATGAATTGTGAAGCTTTTCATAGTCTTGACTGGAAAAGAAGCATCTGGAAATTCAACTCTCCAACATATTTTTGTGCTACTCTTAAATCAGATGATAAAAAGATAGACTGAGAAAAGGTGTGTCATTGATATGAAGCCAGTACTTTATTCCACAGGCATGGTATCATGTGGTCAGTAAATATTTACTTTCAATTTTGTAGTCAGTGCATAGACGTAACTCTCTGAATATTCACATTGTTATAGGATCTTAAAACACAAGAAAATATGTCTTGTAAGCCTTACGATTTAAAAAGCCAGAGATTTAAAATTAAATTATAAGTAGTGATTTTTCTTTCATCATTTACATTACAGAAAATAGTTTTATCTGTGTACCAACAATAGGTTTGTTTATACAAAAATTACATAAAACTAAACAGGTGAATATATGTGACTGAAGATTTTCATGAAATGAATAACTTATCAATTATTAGGCTTTAAAAGAAGAATATATTTTCAAATTTTTCTTGACTATTGTCAGTAGGAAGTCTTGAGAAATGTGAGGTGTGGAATTTTTCTTTCAGCTAACTTGTTCAGAAGCCTGCAGTAAAATGATTCTGACACTACCTTTTAATTGTGAAAGTATGAAAGCAGCTCAGCTGTGGAAGTCTGAGTAGGTTCTACCGAACTAACTTCTAAAGGACGAACAAAGGTATTACTCACCTGAGAGAAACAAAGCAATAGGACAATAATTTTTCAGGTATTGAGTGGGAGGATGACAAGAAGCTAGCAAGGGATAGAGAGAAGAAGAAAGGGAAGAAATAAGGAAGGGAATAATGAGCAAGGCAAAAGAGAGAGAAGGGGAAAGGAGGGAGGAGGAAAGAAGAAAAGTGGGGAAAGAAATAAGGGAGGGAGGAAGGGAAGAAAGAGAAGAGGGAGCAAGGGAGGAAAAACCTGCAACTTTAAGAATGAAATGGGTGGTGTTTGTTCCCACGAACAGCAGGTGAGTGGATAAGTAAGAACACAGGGATGAGATACGTTATTCTAAGAGATGTGAAAGTTTTAAATGTTGCTATGCAATCAGAGTAGTCCATTAAATTTTGTTCACTATGTCTTGGAGTTTTGAAAGACTTGAATACTATAAAAATAATTGACAGCTCATTTACTTAACCACATGAATTTTTATTAAAATCAGAATTATATACATAATATATAATATACATGTGTATGTATGTACTACACATATATGATACACACACACATATACATATATATATGTATATATATATATATATATATATATATATATATATATATGAAAATGTTCCTTCTCAGGAATCACAACTGGATCTGACCTGAATTTCCTTCTTTATGAGCACTAGCTTTTTTTGGTAGCAGATGGTGTCACAAGCTCTCATGAGGGAAGACTATTCTTACCAGGTATGGCGCTCGTGTACTACAACAGTGACAAGCATGACACAATAGCCTTGAGGGTGCAGTTGTGTCTTGCATATCTTGGTGGAAACCAATAGCTCTCTAGTTTGTCTCATGCTCTGTTAAACAACAGGGGAATCACACCTAGTACTGAAAACCCAGCCAGCTACCAAAGACTAATTAGGTCATTGATCGTGAAGGAGATCTGAAACTGCCACTTTATTAAACCACCGTAAGTCACAGCTGATTTTACACATTTATTCTTATGGCCACGGAAAAGCATAGCTCTCACCTCTCAACAGAGAAATTTCATTTTGACATAGGTAGAGACCATTATGATAAACTATAACTGCTGAAAATGCAGAGAACAATGGCTGCATTGTGCCCAGTGCCAACAGATGCATCAGAAGCACAACTCCTGCACCTCAGACACACAGTAGGGGGGAAAGACAGTACCACTAAGAGGAACAGTAAGTCTGCTGGGAGACTGTATATTCTACAAATGTCAGGGTCATACTCCCATGAAGTGTCAACATCATGACTGTGTGTAAATAAGACAAGAATTACACCTGCACCAATAGGCGTGTTACCAAGTGTGGGGGAAAATCTTGTGAATCCCCAACTTTAGACAAAACCACAGGCAACTGAAAAATGCTGAGATTGGGAGAGATTGTCTTCCCTAGAAAAGGGCACATCAATCTGTTGTCCCTGGTGTATGAGCTGACCTTTTAGAACCCGTTCGCTATGGTGGGAGGCCTCGCACAGCCATGATGCCCTGAGGAGGAGCTTTGTCCTGTCTCCTGTTGATATGACATGCTTTGTTGACTCCCATGGGAGGCCTTACCATTTCTGAATGAACAATGGAGGAGGAGAAGATGGGGGAAGGGAGTTGAAGGGAGGAGGTGGGAGAGAATTGGAAGAGAAGAGGGAGGGGAAACTGTGGTTGGTACGTAAAATAAAATTTACAAATTTAACAAAATGTCTACTTTTGCTCCAAACCTCAATACGATTTTATCCCTGCTACAAGTAAAGTCTAGGTGGTGTAGAGCCAAAAGTGAAAAGGTCATGTCTATAGTAGCGGTAAGAACTTCTTCAAAGGCCAAGTACTACACATTAACTTGTGTTTCTCCGTGGGATTAAAACTCATTTTCCGTTTTCCTGATTTTTGGTGGGTGAAAATGGAGTGCACATAATAAATTAATACCACCATGCTGGAGGAAAAGGCACCGAGAACCGACACAACTGACAAAGATATCTAAAACTGGAAGTGGAAAAAACAGGATCTGCTCTAAAAACCAAAACAAACACAAAGTCGGCACTATAGTATTGCCTCATTTATACGGATATCATGATTCTACATTCCTCCACACAGACAAATGTAGGCACATTACTAAGCATACCCCTTCGTTAAAATTCTGTCAAACCATTTTTGAGACATGTTTCATTATGTACCCCTAGCTGGCCTAAAACTCATTATGTAGTCAGTCTGACCTTGAACTCAGAGAGATCTGCTTGCCTTTGCATTGGGATTAAGGGTGTGGACCACCACTCTTGGCTTTTAGTTAAAATATTAAATTGTTCCCTGATTTTTCTACTGAGACTCTTATTATATTTTTTATCATTTGTACTGAAATGGTTAATCCACTATTTATAGGCTTTATTACAATGATTAAAAGTAAATCAGAGTATTTTCTCTGGTTTTATAATATAAGTAATATACAATATTACTTATTATTGTATCCAAATAATACATAATCTTTAGAATTCAAGCTTAGTTTCATTTAGGGTTATACATGGTGTATGAAGAACCTGCTATTTATTTATATTTCATGTATGTGTGTGTGTATGTTTGTGTGTGTGTGTGTGTGTGTGTGTGTGTGTGTGTGTCTAGGAGTGAAGGCACGCATTTGCCTGGTGCACATGCAGAATTCAGAGGACAACAGTCATCTGTTTGTTTCTTACAACCTGGAATCTCAGATCAAACTCAGGTCATCAGGTTTTTCAAGTAAGAACATTTGTCCACTGAACTACTTCACTAGTATGTTTTTTCTGTTGGTTTTATAGCCAGTTTCTAGTTAGTCACCATGAGATATTCATTCCCTCATTAGGGCCATGAATCTCTTTAGTCATTCAGTATCAGTACTCCTTGTGATTGGGCTAACCTCTTATTTCATCATGCATTTTCAACTGAGGAAACATAGACAAATCTGATTTAAAGAACTAGCCTACGTATGCAGGATTTCTGGGTGCCATTCTGTTGTGTTACTCTAGTGTTAGGAATAACATTGAAAGTCCCTATTGTCTTCAGCACAGCTCCGTCATTCCTACATATTTGATGCTCAATAGAATGAAAGTGTTAACTTCAGACTTCCCACCATCTAGGGATATGTTCAACCTCATATAATTGTGGAGAGTTAAATTATTTTAATAAGAAAAGCAGAGCCAATAAAGCAGATAGAAGACATTTATTCCCTTTGATGTGGCAGCAAATTATTGACTTCTGTGAAGACTGAGAAAGAACAATTTGCCAGGAGAAGAAACTGGGCAACTCGAGTCATTGTAAATGAATGGAGGACGAAACATGGCATGTAGAGGTTAATAGAGTCATCAAAAGGTCTCAATAAAGCATTCTGTTTTATAATCAAGTAAATAAGAATAAGACGGATCTTTTGATAGCTACTTTGTAGCTAGCTCAAGTTTATGATGCTGTGTAGGGTATTTTCATCTTCCAGCCTGTCAAACTCAGTTAGAGGCCCAGGAAACACAACTGTTTTTCTATAACACATTTCACTGGCTTCAGACGAGGTGCTGAAGCTGTGCTAGGGTGCTCTCCAGTAGCCGGTGTAGAGCAGCGAGAAACAAATGGACAAAGATAGATATGCATCCAGTGGGAATTAAGCATTTTACAGCCCTTATATTTTGAGCACTGATGGCATTTATTCCTCTATATAAATTTTTACTAAACTATTATCTGGATAGGTGATAGGACATTAATTTTAAAGTTGTCTTAAACTATAATTGAATAGAGAATTTTCTGTGCAATTTCAGAAACCATTAGTAATACAAAATAGACGATTTTATTCCCTATTCCATAGATATTCTTTAGAGAAAAAGGTAATTGTTAGGACTTGAGAGATGGGTCAGTGTTTAGAAAAAAACTTGCTGTTTTTCCTTAGGACCAAACTTTGGTCTCAGCTTACACTAGGCAGCTCACAAATACCTGAAACTGCAGCTCCAGGAGTCTGACACTGTTCGTGCCTCCTTTGGCAACTGCATTTACATGTGTGTAAACACACACACACACACACACACACACACACACACACTTTAATGCCAATACAGAAAGTTCAGATTATTATGGACATGATAGGATATTAATATAATAATTATTGTGATGCTTTGTTAATGATAAAGTAAGAAATTACAGTTTATTTATTTTGCAGGTTACATATTTAAATGAGATGTATATACTAAAGTTTTAAGTTACATGTGTCTTAAAAGCATATTTCGTCTTTGAATCTACCTCCATAAGCAATGTGTTGACCATTTCTATCATCCAGAGAGGTTTCTACATGCTTTCCCATCTGTCACTGTCTCCTAACACCATCAGGTCGATCACCTACTAACTGTCTTTCATTATGGATTATTTTACATAGTTTTGAATGTTACATAACTACAGAATATTGTCATTGAGTTTATATATGATTTTTTTCTCACCTACTTAATCAGGTGACAATTCAGTTTTTAAGAATGCAACCAGTTCCCCTCTTAGCCTCTGTTGAGCAGTACTGCAGTCCAGGAAGGTATTAGAACTCTTCTAGTCTGCTCTTGAGGGATATGTGGACAATCTTCAGTTTGTGGGCTTTGTGAATATTTGAATGCTTGTTTGTAAAAGACTGTACAGAGACACATGTTTTCTTTTATTTGGGCTAGCTACATCCCATATAGACATTATGTCTAACTCCTTAAGAAATTACCAAATTATACTTACACCTTAATTTTGCATTTTCATACTTTTCAACATATAACCTTTTCTTCTTGACTGCCAGGTTATTTCTGCAGAAGGTAGAAAGGATATCACAAATTATTAGTTGGATAATGTATTTTGGCACTGGCTGTAATCTTAAAGTTAATACATTTTAATTTACTCACATTTTCCCGTGAAATTATAAACTGTAAGTTTTTTAAATGTCTGAAGGTTATAAAGCCAGATAGTGGAAGAATTATCACCATAGTCTTAAACTTCTGATAGCATGTTCAATTTTGCTCCCCTTCCTAAAATTTAATGATTTCTCACTTTCTTCAGTGTATATAAGAAAAGTTAGTCTCAATAATTTGAAAAATATCCCTTAAATGTTAGTAAATATAATTACATAACCTCCATGGTTTGGACTGAGGCAGAAATTACTGTAACTTGTGAGAATCTATTACTAATCAGAATATATTTTTGTGAAAGTGTTAGCTTGTTATTGATGCTACATGATCGGTTGCTACTACAATATTTGCTTAGTTTTTTATCTTTAAAATAACACCAACTATGAAATTTATTTTTTCCTGACTATTAAATCCACACAAAATTTACAATGACGTGATATTTTAATATAAAGTTATTTGGAATCTTAAAATTAATTTAAAGAATTAATTAAAACAATTTTAAAAACAAGAATTTAAAACTCACATTTAGAAGATTATCATGACCTATTCCAAATTTATGTAAAAGTAGCCAATATCTGGCAAAGTGAGCAATCTAAGCAAATATCCCAGAACATATCAACTAACTTACCCACTGGCTCTGGATAATTTTCCTTCCATTAAAAGATGACCATCATTTATATTATTTGGCACAAACCTAAATAAGTTTGCAATTTTTGCAATATTTTTTGAATATTTCAATTAGGTATTTAAATGTATACTCTCATTTGGTGCCCATTATTTTACACCATGACCCACATGACTGTATTTACTAGGAAGCAGAAAACAATAACATTTTTCTGAAAAGAAGATGTACTGGCTGATTTTGTGTGTCAACTTGATACAAGCTGTAGTCTTCAGAGAGGAAGGAGTCTAAATTGAGGAAATGCCTCCATGAGATCCAGCTGTAGGGAATTATCTCAATTAGTTAGCAGGGGAGGGCCCAGCCAGTGTTGGGTGGTACCATCTCTGGGCTGGTGATCCTGGGTTTGTAAGAAAGCAGCTTGAACAAGCCATGTGGAGCAAGCCAGTAAGCAGCATTCCTCTATCGCCTCTGTATCAACTTTTGAATCCAGTATCCTGTCCTTTTGGAGTTCTGTCCCGACTTCCCTCAGGGATGAATGGCAATTGTGAAATTTTGACCAAATAAACCCTTTCTTCCCAACTTGCATTTTGTCATCGTGTTTCGCCGCAACAGTGGAAACCCTCACTGAGAAAAGAGAACGTTGTGTTTCTCCCCAAAGAGAAAAGTCAAAAGGACAAAGACTTACCCTTTTCATTTCTCATTTTCTTGTCATGGAAATATGATAAGAATTAAGGTAACCTATTTGCTAAGATTCCTGTAAGAGTAAAATGAAATAATATGAGAGAAACTTACTGGCAAAGTGTAAAGACTGAATTAATTTGAGTGATCGTCGTTTCTTTATAGACAGATATTTTTCATCAGACATATTTAAAAAACTGTGGTCACAATATTTCTCTGAAATATTTGAATAGGTCTAGTAATTTCAAAGAAAGGTGAAACGGTTGTATTTAAGTCTTGTTTAGGAGTTTGTAGACAAAGCTTGGATAGTATAAATCATACTAAATTTGGTGTTGTCAATGCATATTTCAATAAAAAAATTTGAAACAACCATTTTTCTATTATAAATGACCACTACATTTTAGAATGTTAGTGAAACAACTAAATGATAAGGCTTTTTAATTTTAACTGATTTTATTTATTATTCTTACATCATTTCCATTTTCTTTTTCCTTCCATCTTCTCCAATGTCCTTTGTACTCATTCTCAAATCATGGTCCTTTATTCTCTGGTTATTATTGGTACATACAGAGAAGATCACACACATGCTGTGGCATAATCCCTTTGTATGCTGTGAATATGTTTTATTAATTTGATTAACAAAGAATCTGATTTGACCAATAGCGAGGCAGAATAAAGTCAGGTAGAAAAATCCAAGCAGAAATATAGGGAGAAGAAGGGTGGAGTCAGAGAGATGTCAGCAGCATCCAGGGAAAGCAAGATGGGAGGTAACAAGTCACAAACTTCGTGGTAAAATACAGACTAATAGAAATGGGTTAATTTATTTGATAGGGAAATGAGTTAATTTTGTTGTAAGAGCTACTAATAATAAACCTGAGCAAAGAAGTCAAACAGTGTATAATTCATATTAAGCCTCTGAGAGATTTGTTTAAAAGGACCTTGGGACTGGGTGAGGCAGAAAAAACTTCTGTACACACACACACACACACATGCACACACACACACACACACACACACACACACTCACATATACTACTGTCAATTTTGTGTTGCATGTATGTAGTTTACACTGGGGAAAAAGAAATTCTAGATAGAGACACTCGAGAGAGTAGAGCAGAGAGCGCGAGAAGAGCGAGAGCGAGAGGGGAGAGAGAGCGAGAGAGAGAGAGGGGAGAAGAGAGAGACGAGAGAGAGAGCGGAGGGATATAGACGAGAAATAGGGGAGCGAGGATAGCATAGGACGAATGATGAGTATCGGTAGCCTGAGATCTAGACTCTCTAGCTATCACGATCTCTCTATTCTATCTCTCTCGCTTCCTATCTCTCTCCTATCTCTTCTATCTTCTTCTCATCTCTCTCTCCTCTCTCTCTCTCTCTCTCTCTCTCTCTCTCTCTCTCTCTCTCTCTCTCTCTCTCTCTCTCTCAGTGGTAGTTAATTGCTTAGAGTGCTTTAGTGATTTCCCCCCCCCCCCATTATCTGAACTGGCAGGTCTATTGGTGTTGTCATCGTTCAGGTCTTGTTTACTCAGCCATAGTCTCATTGAGGGTATGGCTTCCCTTCATATTTTGAAGACATGATTTTAAAAAAGAAGGCTTTCTGATTCTCTGGCTCTTATTATCTTTTTGTGCTCTCCTCTAAGATGTTACATGAACATTGGGTGTTTATTTGACCAAGATACACTATATGTTACAAAAAATTGAATATTATAGATGTACTTTAGTTTTAGGCTCATTAACATTGGAATTTTATTTCCTAATAATATATACACTGATAAATTCCTAATATATTAAAGCAAAACTAGCTGAACAGTGGAGGCACACATCTTTAATCCCAGCACGTGCGAGGCAGATATAGGTGGGTTTCTGTGAGTTTGAGGCCAGCCTGGTCTATAAAGCAAGTTTCAGGACACCTAGAGCTGTTACACAGAGAAACCCTCTGGGAAGACACAAAAACAAAAACAGACAGCAATAACAAATCAAAACAAAGATAAACTATGACTATGAAATATTTATTCCATTATAAATCTATAACAAAAATGTCAAAGTAGTTTTCCTATTCCATGGGAAGAACATATTTTGTTTCCTTTTTTCAACTTTCTTTTTATTTATTCCTTGTGTCTTTCACATCACCCATTTAGATCCCATTCATATCCTGTCCCTTCATATTTGCCCTCTGCCTTTGCAGCTCACCATAAATTTTAAGAAAAAAGAAAAGAAATAAAGGGAAAAAAATCTCATCATAGAAGCTACAGTGTGACATAAGGAGTCATGCAACAAACCCCTTTGTCCATATATCTTTACTTGTAAGTGTTCATTGCAAAGAGCCAATTGTCTCGTTCAAGTCACAGGTTTCTGCTTCTCTATCGATTCTGAGCCTTTATTGGGACTCTTATCGGCTATTCTGCTGTTGCCCGGTATAGTGGAGAACCTGCTGATTTGTGTCTGCAGTTAACAGATGGGGTGGATATTGGGGTGGGCTAACCCATAACCCTGTTTCTGGGCCTGGGTAGTTGCAGTGTTGGTCAGTCCACCAGCTCATCCTCATTCTCTCACCAGGGTGAGCTCTCCTGCATTGCCTTGGTGAGTTCACCCTTTGCAGCCATGAGGAAGTTGAGGGCTGGGGCCAATTCTCCTCCTTTGACTCTTAACGTCAGATCTCTCACATCTACACCCGTCAGGGCCAGTTAAACTGTGTTGCCCAGGCATGGTGCAGGGGCTACTTGCCCAAGTCCTGCAGCAGATTTACTTTTGTTTGTTTCAGACCAAGAATAACCACCTGAGTTAGATCCCCAGAGCCCAAATGCTTCGGTGAGGTCATTGACTTCTAAAAGTTGTCCTCTGACCCTGCAACCACACAATAAATACATAATTTGTGTTAAAATAATTAAACGAGGCTAAAGTGTGGTTAGTGGGTAAAGCTCCATGTTTCATACATGAGAGACACAGCTGAAGTTCAGTGAGAACCCTTGGGATGCAGCAAGCATTTAATATGGGGTACCTAGAATGTTGGCTGGTTTTGTGTATCAACTGGACACAAGCTAGAGTCATCAGAGAGGTAGGAGCTTCCGCTGAGAAAATGCCTCCACGAGATCCAGCTGTAAGGCATTTTCTCAATTAGGGAACAATGAGGGAGGCCCCGATCCATAGGGGGTAGTGTCTTCCATGGTCTGATAATCCTGAGTTCTATAAGAAAGCATGCTGGCTGGGTCGTGGAGGCATACACCTAAATCCCAACATTAGTTAGTCAAAAGCAGGCAGATCTCTATGAGTTCGAGGCCAACCTGGTCTACAAGAGCTAGTTCCGTGACAGGCTCCAAAGTTGTCTCAAACGAATAAACCAAAAAGAAAAACAAACAAAGAAATGAAGAGAGCATGCCGAGTGAGCCAGGGGAAGCAAGCCAGTAAGCAGCACTCCTTCATGACCTCTGCATCAGCTCCTGCCTCCAGGATCCAGCCCGGCTTAAGTTCCTGTTCTGACTTCCTTCCATATGGACAGCAATATGGAAGCATAAGCCAAATAAACCCTTTCTCCCCAACTTGCTTTTGGGTTACGGGATTTGATCACAGCAATAGGATCCCTAATTAAGACACGGAGTACAGTCACATCACTCAAGTGTTTTCATGCTCTTCTCACAAAATTCCGTTGTTCTTTCATAGTCCCATAAACCCATTTAGAGTCTGCCATAGAGTAATATATACTGAAGACACATTGTAGAAATGGGTCTTACTGGGGAATGAGGTCTTGGCGTGAGGGAGGACCGTGAGTGTTAACATTATTCAATCAACTTGTCCTCTGGCACAAAGGTAGTTCCTGCTGCACCCCCTTCATTTTAAATAGTAATTGCTGGTGGACAGGATGAAGGAAAGTAAGTACAGTGTTAAGGGTTTAAAAAGTTTCCAAAAGAGGCCACTATTTAAGCGGAGGTGCTCTGAATGGGACTCCAGTCGATACAGGTGCAGAGTGCTTTAACTGCATGAACACCTACACATCAGAGACATAAAATGTTACCAAGCACCACTTGTAAGTGCCCTGTAACAGCCTAGCTGGAGCGCTCTGTGAAGAAATTAGCAGGTGTAGTTCCTGCTTGCTATTTACGAGCGGGTGCATTAATTTCGATTTAAGGAGCCTCGTTTCTGCTGGAGCCCTCCACTGCCTGTCTATAATTGGATAATGTGCTTCCTGCCTAAGAGAGGCAAGAGTTGTTTCCTTCTCCTTCTGAAGTGAATCGATCAAGTTTTTTTTTTTTTTTTTTTTTTTTTTTTTTTTTTTTTTTTTTTTTTTTTTTCACCTTCAGCTCTCACCCTCCACCAGTTGAGGGAGCACCAGACCTCTTCATGGGATGCTGAAGCAGTCTCTCCTGGGACCTCTCCCTTGGAATCTGTGCCTTCTCCCAGTGAGAGCAGGGCCCTATGTGCAGCAAGTCTGTTCCACACTTGAGCTTTCACTTCACCTAGAAGATCCATCACCGAGTTAGTCTATTAATGAGACAAATCCAAACAGGAAGTTGATTTGGTGTGGACAAGGCAAACAAATCCCCTATTGTGTGTATTTGAGACATTTTTGTAGTATGGATTTGGGAGTTGTCTCAAATACACGTGAGCGCTGCAATGCAAGAAGAGCACACCTCCCTCGCAAACGCACACGCCCCGCACACCAAGGGGATGCCAGATGTCCCAGCTGAGACCTAACATGGAGAAGACACGCTGAATATGTCACACACTATTACTGTGAGAGGACAGTCGTCAGTTTCCTCTCTGGCAATGAGAATTTTCTCACCCTCAAGACATGCAAATGACTTTTTTCATCTGTTCTTTTTATGTTATTTGCATAATTTTCTCCTGCAAAAGTGAGAGCTGTCAAAAATTAACCATTTGGGGCTTCAACATTCAGTTCCGTGACCTTTTCCAGAGCATTAGATCTCTCTGGGGGCCTGGTTACTTTGGATGGGAAAGAGTTGAGGATACTGAGAAGTGGGTGAGAGGGTAAATGATGGATAAGGAGGAGCAGGGAGGTAAAGACAGCTGCTACATTTTAACAGCCACTTGGTATTTATTTTTTCCTTGGATACAAAGATCATTGTTGCTCTTTCTTTCTTCTTAGCAACATTTACAGATAAGAGAAAAGATGTCTCTGTTAGGTGTCATAGACTCTTCTGTTGCTACTCTGGGTAACATAAACCTTTTTTGTAAATGTGATGTTAATATAAAAATGCTACTTGAAAAAGTACAGAGCAGCCCTCTGTTTTGCATGCTTTGGTGCTTATGCTTGTGTCTGTACAAAACTGCCGGATAATGCTTATTTAGTATGAATACCACCTTTCTACAAGTCAGAGAGTTGCCCTCTGGAGGGCTGTAATAAACCTTTAAAGTCATTTTAGTTAGACAAAGGTTGATATACGTGGCAGGCTAGGGGCAAAGGCAAATCCAGCGATCTCTTTTATCGCATTGCTTTAAACAGGCTTCAGCTTTAGACTTGGCTTACAAATCAGCCCGATCAGTCTAGTAATTGTCTCACTGCGCCTTACATCTAACATGAATGCGTCTTGCAAAATCAGCCGGAGAAAGCAGGTTTGCTGAAGTCGTGCAATGGCTAACGCTGTGGCTAATCACCCTATAAATTATAGCCGTAGTTGTAGTTTATCCATCAGACAGGGAAAGACCAGTTTCCCCAGGGGCCTTGGCTCCTTTTCTGATTCCCAGGAGACCCACAAGCCCTCCACATGCTTTGCCTGCACGCAGGGAGCATTGCCTGCTAATCAGGTCAATGAATACGTCCTGGCTCCAGGGACCTGACAGGCGTCCATCACAGCAGTTAGGGAGCCTGCAAACAGTGCGAGCTCACGGAGAAACTCCCGCTAGAAAACATCGCTCAGTCCTCATTTACTCACTGGGAATCTCCAAGGATTTCAGCTGATCTTTTTCTCCCTTCAGACAGCGAGGAGCTTGGCATAAACAGAGGCAAAGGAGCAGGGCACGCTGCCACTCTGTGGGTGTTGATTGAAAACTTCGATCTGCCCACCGTTTCACGGTTGATCTGAAGGATTTCTCACTTGATCACGGAGAGTATTTCAATTAAGGTAAGTGCTGCTGTGCCTGGCTGGCTGTATTGCGCGGAATCCCTGCACGGAAAGTTCTTACTGTCTGCGCTGACATTCTGCACTGCAGTAAGTGGCTGGCTATGGCAGGGCAAGGCTTAGTTTTACAAGCAAGGGTCCTGGATCGGAACCTGCATTTGGGGATAACGGTATGATGGAGGCGGTCTTATAAAATCTGATAGTTCTGCTTTTCATCAATAGAAATTAAAATATTATGTGCAAAGGTGGATGACTTTCTTTGCTTCTTTAATAATCTGATTAGAGACCTGCAGGGTGTCAAGGTAACTTGGTTTTGCTTGACGTTATTACTTGATGTAAGAGAAAAAATTGGACTCAGAAACCTTTCTGGGGGTAAAGAAATTTGCAAACAATTTCTGAGATCCTGTGGCAGGTCTCTACTTCCACAATATCCCTGCACTTCTGTTAGGTTTAAGGATGCAGGATTGAATCTCTGAGAGTTTAAAGGTGTGCATTTAGGAACCGAAATTTAAATGTTTACAGTGTTTGATCAACTTTTTCAGAGAAATTAAGCTAAAGGATTAATTATTCTATAGGTGTAAGGTATAGTTCTTATACAAGATAGGTGGGGTTCTCTTATTAGATAAGCTTTGAAAAGAAAACAGTTTTCTGAAATGTTTGTTGTAAGGAAGGGAATTTAAGGTTATATGCCGAAATCTCAACTTTTAGGTATGTTGTTTCTGAGGTTATTTCTGTTATCCACATACAGTGAATTGAGGTTAGGTTAACAGACACACATAGTGTAGGGAAAATATCCACTTAGTTTCAGTAAATAATTCATCTTACTTCTGTGTTCATCCTTCTCCTTACTTTGTGGATGGTCCCTAGAAAGGCAGCGGTAAAACTTTTTCCAATGTTAAATTGAATGATGCCAACTTTATTATTGCCTCTTTAGTTTGCACATGTAAATATAGCTTGAAGTATTATTATCATACTATGGTCAGTAAGATCAAGATAAACAACAATATTTTGTTCATTAAATTTACAGAGGATCTATTGATTACCACACTTAAGAGGGGAGAATTGTGACTGTGTACCTTGCTATTGTGTGGGTCAATTACTATAAATCTATTATTAAATAATTAGATACATTATTTAAAGTAAAATTGCATGCTGTCACAATACTTTCTGCACTGAATTTCGATAACTAATCTCAAATATTAAAGTGCAAACAAAATATGTAGCTGCCTTGTGTGTATCATTTGTCATGGTATCACAAATGTAGTTTTAAAGTAATTAGTCATATTTCCCAAATGTTTATTCCACTTTCCTTCCATAGGTGTCATGAGATGGGAAATCTTATAAGGATATCAGAACACTATATTGATTCCCCATCCTTCTGCAGTTCCCATGGGGGCTATTCAGACCAGTGCTGTTGCTACCTTCCTACACAGGGATGCAATATTTGCAGAAGAACTGTAGGCTGGTGCTCTGGCTAGTTGTCTGTGTTCTCAGTCAATGCCTGAAGATAATTTGCTGTTTCTACAGATCCAAGATGTATATCTCTTTGTTGGGATAGGATGGCTTCTCTAAGATTTAAAGATAACCATGGAAAATTGTGTTCACTATAGTCACTACCCAGGGTAGCCTTAATCACCTCTATACTTCTAAGCAAAGTAGATGAAGAGGTAAATAACAAAAACATGTTTTATATTAAATCATTTTCATTGCTAGCATCAGTTCTGTAGTATAGACTATCCCATGTACTAAGTTCAAGCTGATGGCAACATCAGGCACAGTGAACTTTTATAGGACATTCTGATCAATGAAGTGTATGGCAATCAATGAATAAGCATAGTGTGTTCTAATGTATTTATATAAACACAAAACAAGGACTATTACACTTGCTGTTGCCATATTCTTAATTTTCATTATAGAAACATATGAGGGAATGGAGAAATTGGGAGTTCAGATCTTCAAGATGACTCAGCAGGTAAAAGTTCTTGCCACTAAGGCTGGGAATATGAGTTTAATTCCCATGGCCCAAATGGTGTAATAGAGAAAAGATTCCTGCAATTTGTCTTCTCAGCTCCATATGTTCACTGTAGCACACATATGTACATGTATATTGATGCATGGATGTGCATGCATGCGCACACCCATACACATATACTAAATGAATATAAAATAATAAGGAAATTTAGCTTTTATTTTAGGTAGAATGCATGTTTTACTTTTCTCCAACTTATTATATTATTGCCAGGTGTATACATCTAGGAGCTATGTGGATTATCCATTTTGATTCTCTTGATTATAATATATTCCTTGTGCCATATCAGGAAACATTTTATGGGACACATTTTCACAGAAAAAAGCAGTCCGTAAAAGTAAAGAACTGTAAAGACTTCATAAAATTTAGACTGGGACTAAAGCTCAGTCTAGAGCATTTGCCTAGTATGTGTGAGTTCCTAATACCAAATCACAACACACTCTCTAACACACCCTCAAACACTTGCAAACACACACACACACAAACACACACACAAACACACACACACACACACACGCTTAATCATTTAAATCCAAAGTCACTTTTAGTGATCTGAAATTAAAAAGAAGTTAAGGGCAATTCATATTCATCCCAAAGAAAAGTATAATATTAGACAATATAGAAAAAATTACTATTTGAAAATGAATATGAGATATGAACTCAAATAAGGATAACAACAATTAATAGATTAAAATTCAATAATTTTTTTTTATTTTTTATGAACTTATGTAAACATTCTCATATAAAGAAAAAATGTCTGTCTATAATTTAGCAAAACCTGGTTTTCTATACAAAAATAGATACAATGAAAGTGGAGTGATGCCAGAAAACTAATATTAAGCTGGAAAACTTAATACGATTAACTGCCAAACCCACAGTTGTCATAAAACTACAAGTGTAAGTTAGGTTGTATGTCTGTGATGTGCGGTAATAACACTTGTTCCAATTTTCTGCTAAAATCTACAAACTGGAGCATAGAGCCTGGGAACTCGGATCAGCAGACGAGAGCGCTTACGCGTCCTGCAGAAGCTAAGTGAAACAAAACAAAACGAAATCGATTTGCTTTCCAACATGGAAGACAAATGGCTCAAAAATTTTCTGCAATTCAAGTTTCAGTGGATTCAGTGCCCACCTTCGGTGTGGAAAGTCCTTCTGTAAATATTTTGCTTTTATTGGTTAATGAATAAAGCTGCTTTCAGCCAATGGCTTAGTGGAGTAAAGCCAGGTGGGAAATCCAAATGAGGATGGAGAGAGAGAGAGAGAGAGAGAGAGAGAGAGAGAGAGAGAGAGAGAGAGAGAGAGAGAGAGAGAGAGAGAGAGGGACAGAGAGAGACAGACAGAGACAGAGAGAGAGAGAGAGTGAGAGAGAGACAGAGAGGGACAGAGAGAGACAGAGAGAGAGAGACAGAGAGAGACAGAGACACAGACAGAGAGAGAGAGAGAGACAGAGACACAGAGAGAAAGCAGAACCATGTAGCCGCCACAGAGACAGACACCTCCACCGGAACCCACCGAAACTTTACTAGTAGGCCATGACCTAATGGTGATGCAGAGATGAAAGAAAATGGATTAGTTTAGGATATAAAAGCTAGCTAGAAATATGCTTAAGCTATTGGCCAAACAATATTACAAATAATATAGTTTCTGTGTGATTATTTCAGGTCTAAGTGGCAGGGAATAAATAAACAGCCTCTGCCAACACAACTTTGGCCTCCATAGGCACCTACATGAATATTATATACATACCTATACTTAGGAAATAATCAAAACAGATGAAATTTAAAAATCTCTTAAATCAAATTACATTATATATTTATATATTGCACAATAAGGACCAACAACAATTAGAAAAAAATCAAGAATGTGTCTATGTATTACACACACACACACACACGCACACAGGTAATCTATATCAACAAGCAGAATTTTAATCATAGTTTTATTGACTGATAAAGTTTTGGCCAATTCTACATTTGTGTAAACTGACAGAAAATTAATATATTAAAGCCTATAACTTATTTCTAAAGTATAAGTGTGGTAAGTATAGACTTGTCTTGCGAAAATGTAGGTGATGGAATACAGGTAGAAAGCATAGCTACTTCCATGAAGATTAGGTGGTCTTTACATTTTAGACCAGAAGTAAATGTGACTAGTCTCAGTCATTGCAAGAATACCTACTGAACACCTTGTCCTTACATGAAAAGCATAAAATAAAAGATACTCTCAGGGAAGATACTGGGTCTCTGAATTGCTGACTTTAAATTGCAATGGCTTTGTGCTTATTATATGAGGGGACTCAGATAAAATTGAGAGTCACAAAACTTAATAACTTATTAAGTTATAAAACTATCATCCTTCTAGCCAGCAGATAGGGTACATCTATAGACACATAATCTGCTTGTAACCTCACTGAAGCCTATTTCCTCTGCAGGCATGCACTCGCTCTGGAGCTATGGGCAATCAGTTAAGGTAGCTAAGTCTTATTCTTATGTTCTTTGACATGGTCATAATTATAGTATCTCTCCTATAGACCTGTTGTGACGCATGCAGGAGATAATGGGTCTAAGGCACTCCTAATCTGTCAAGTGTTATGAAAATGAAAATATTGTGAAAAGGAAGCATTGCTAGTCATTCATCTTCCACTTGACTTAGCTAGGAGAGATTATTGCTATGTCCTTCTAGCAGGAATAAACAGCAAGGACATAATCTCCGAGATCTGGTTCTTTACACCGCGTCACGGCAACACCTTTGCATTTTAAGAAAATGCAATTTCTTTCATTGGATCTCCACTGGTGAGGGAATGTGTCTTAAAGGAGGGTAATCTAGGAGTCAGTTTAGATAAAGCTTCCTACTTTGGGCAGAAGACTGAAGTAGCAATCGAAGCCTTCATTTTGATTCTTTCTCAAGAAAACTGAAAGAAGTGAAAGCTGTAAAATACAAAGTGCCGGTTTGACGGTTGTATTCAACAACTGACTGGATTGAAGGGTAGGAAAAAACTTTAACAGCCAAGCTAGAGCTATATCAAAATGCATGTATAAATACTAATTTCTGTATGGTCAAGCATGAGGTGTAAGTTTGAGTCCTTGTTCGGACATGAAACATTCACACTGGATGATTTTCCCAGGTATCTGCATAATGAATATAGTTTGGCTATCTCAAGAATATTTAAATCCTATATAAAAACATAAAGGTACTTATAGGATTTAAATATTCTAATTGTAATGTCTGATCAAGATAAACTTTGTTGGGTTCTATTTACTGATCTATACAAAGATATTCAATCATAGAGAAGTATTTTCAGCAATGAAATCTATCGTTTTTCATATTCCAAACCACATATCCTCATGATTGTCTATGTTGAAACTTATAATGAATTATAGCAGCAGGTTCTCGGGTCTTGTTCCCTTTTTCTTAACTTAGTAGGTTGAGGAAGAAAACTGAAGAAGCAAAGCTTAGAGACATGATAAAATCAGTGTACATTGAAATGGCCTAGTAGCTGGATTATAATTGTTCCCAGGTGATGCTGATGTAGAAGTCCAGAGTTGTGCTTTTGTCAACAAGCAACTTTAAAATACCAACGGGGTGTGAAATTTCTCTAGGTGTTCTTTTTAGAATTTCTGCGTCATGTTTTCCAACAATGTATTTCTTTGTTTCAAAATATATTATACTATTGTATTTGTGTGTGTGTATGTGTGTGCACACACACATACATTTACATATGTTTGTATAAGTTTTCACATGTATCAGGGAAGTTATTGTGGTCACAAAAAAGAGCATTCTCTCCTTCTACTATATAGACCTCATAGAACAAACGAGGGTCTTCAGGTTTTTAAGTTTGGCAGAAAGAACCTTTATGAGCTCTGCTGTCTTTGCCTATTCAGCATCTTACAGTTCTAACACCCACCCTCTGCAGAAGGGCGGTGCTTCTGGGAGATAAGGCACATGGCTCTCATATTAGACCATTTTCTTTCTTTAGCCCATGATAGTAAAAAAGATGCAATTGCAATTTCTTTCCTATTGGCTGTCATATGACTTGTCTAGTTTTCCTAGGCCAGACTGAGCAGGTATAGCAAGTATCTCTTCTCATCTCTGAGCACTGATAAGAAACTGTGAACAAAGAAAACCTGGTGAAGTGTCATAACGCTTCCACATAGTTCTGTATTACTGCCATTGCTGATTTTCAATGATATGACATATGTGAGCTGACCTCTTCACCCAAGTTTTTCTTATCGTTTCATCTAAAATGTGACAGACACTCTGTTTGTCCTGCTTTTTAAATTCTCACATTTACTAAGTACTGCCTGTTGTTCTCCCATCTGACAACCACAACCTCTGAGAAGACTAGACCATCCTCTGACCACTGATGCAGAGACAATGCCTAGAATAGAATCTATCATGTATTAAGGACACCAGGAACCCACAAGGATGAACCCAGCTAGCACTCTTAGCAATAGTGGAGAAGATGCCTGAACTGGCCTTCCCCTGTAATCAGACTAGTGGCTACCCTGATTGTCAATATAAAACCTTCATCAAAGAACTGATGGAAGCAGACGCAAAGATCCACAAGCAAGCACTTGGCTGAGCTCTGGGAGTCCAGTTGTAGAGAGGGAGGAGGGATTATATAAAGCAAGGGGGTAATTATCATAATTAGGAAACTAGCAGAGACAGTTGACCCGAACTTGTGAGAACTCACTGACTTTGACTGACAGCTGGGGAGCCTACATGGGACATAATTAGACACTCTGAATGTGGGTGACAGTTGTGTGGTGTGGTCTTTTTGTGGGGCTCCTGATAGAAGATTTATCCCTGGTGCATGAACTGGCTTTTTTTTTTTTTTTTTTTTTTTTTTTTTTTTTTTTTTTTTTTTTTTTTCTCATGGTTTATTTTTTTTTATATTTAAAAATTTCCATCTCCTTCCCTCCTCCTCCCCCCTCCCTCCCCTCCTTCTCCCCTTTCTCTCCCCTCCTTCTCCCCCTTCCCTCCCCTCCCCTCCACCCATAACTCCCCTCCCTCCCTCTCAAGGCCAAGGAGCCATCAGGGTTCCCCACTCTATGCTAAGACCAAGGTCCTCCCAACTCCCCCCAGGTCCAGGAAGGTGATCGACCAAGCTGAGAAGGCTCCCACATGAAGAACATCAGAACCCGTCCATGAAGAACAATCAGAGCCCAGAGCCATTGTCCTTTGCTTCTCAGTCAGCCCCCGCTGTTGGCCACACTCAGAGAGACGGGTTTGGTCGCATGATCCATCAGTCCCATTCCAACTGGAGTTGGTGATCTCCCATTAGTTCTGTCCCACCGTCTCCATGAGTGAACGCACCCCTCTCGTTCCTGACTTTCTCCCTCATGTTCTCGCTCCTTCTGCTCCTCATCGGGACCTTGGGAGCTCAGTCCAGTGCTCCAATGTGGGGCTCAGTCACCTTCCCCATCTGTCGCCAGCTGGAGGTTCCCTCACGGTCCTGACTTTCTTTCTCATGTTCTCTCTCCTTCTGCTCCTCATCAGGACCTTGGGAGCTCAGTCCGGTGCTCCAAGGTGGGGCTCTGTCATTTTCTTCATCTATCGTCAGGTGGAGGTTCTATGGTGATATGCAAGAAATTCATCAGTATGGCTATATGGTGGGATACCATACTCAACCCTGACACAAGGAGGAGGGGCTTGGTTCTGCCAGGCTTTGTTGACTCACCATGGGAGGCCTTACTCTCTCCAGGAAATAGATGGGAAGGGGAGGAGGTGGGGAGGAAGGGGAGGAGAGTGTACTGTCATTGGTGTGTAAAATGAATAAAACAACAACAACAACAACAAAAAAAACCCAACAGTTTTGTAAAGGAAGGAATGAGAACTATCAGAAGCAGGAATAAGGCAGGGTGGGAAATGGCAGGATCAGTGCATCTTTCTATTTCACTTCTTAGTCTTCCTACCATTTTTTCCCTCTCAACTGGGAGTAAGCAACACAGACTATTCTCTACCCAGTGTCTCAGGTTATAAATACAGCCAGCTGATTTTCTGTTTGCGCTACTCATGCCTGAGTATCTAGTAAACATCTGGACCTTTCTGTCCTGCTTTCTAAATCCCCCCTCATGGAAACTTTTATTCTCATTTCTCCATATCTCATGTCACCATCATCAACCACTCTCCATATGGTCACTTGCTACAGTCTTGTCCTCCACAAAAGAATGCACAACATTGTTAGGGAAATTGAAGGCTGTAAATACAAATATAAATATATAAACTTTTTTTCTTATCTTAGAGCTTCCTGTATGGGTTGCCCTCCCTTTGTGAAGGTAACCAAACTGTTCATGAAATCCTCTATGTGCAAGGTCTGATGGCTGTGCCCTCCTTTCTTAACTTTTGGAGTATTCTTTATCCATGTTCTATATAAATCAGAGAAGCCATTCTACTGTTTACTAATAAGATCTGGGTCGTTTGTTGGAGATGTTGGACATTTCTTGTTCATGTCTACATTCCCAGGGACATATAGATAAATACTTGGTGAAAATATTAACTGAGTTCCTTCTCAAAAATGAAGTCATTATTCTCATAAGATAGTATCTGTTTCTACTTTGACAGTTTAATTGTGTCTATTTAAGAAAAATATGTTTGGCCCCCTTATTATTTCTATACCATGTCAGCAAATTTAGACATTGATAATAATTAAATGAATTCAAAACTTTCACTATGTTTATAGCCACTGAAATATGTTTGTTAAATTTGAAACAGTATATCTACTTTAAAGGCTGTGTAGATATCTTGTATTTAAGTGAACAATAGAAATTATTCATACACATTGAATAAAAGTCAATTCCAATTGGCTCATATCTGTGAAATAATAGGATAGCGTTTCTCATCCATTTGTAATCAATGAAAATGAATATTTTAAGGCACAAGTCCACTTTCTTCAAATGATCCACTTTGTGGTTTCTTATTTCATAACTCTACAATATTTATTATCATAGAATTAAATTGGTTCTTATTCTTAGCATTCATGATCTAAAGAAAAATGTAATTGATTTGACAACCAATAGAAACTAGCTATGCTTGTGAATTAGTAACTCCAAGCACAGCTTGAATTGTTACATGATGACCTTCCATGCTTAGGGAATGATTGTCCTGTTATACTTAATATTGCTGCAATTAAAGCTCATTTTATTTGCTGTCTTTTACATGGCATTAGGTGAAATATTCTAAAAATCAATATATAGCAAACAGCAGTATTAATTCTGGAACGAATTTCTCTCACGGATATTTAGAAGCGATCTTCCCTGAAACCATAATCCTCACAAGGAAATTGCAATCCTTGCAGAAACACAGTCTGGGTCACCTGGGTCTAGGTCTCGGGATTTTTCTAAAAGCCTTCACAAAGCACAAATGACATTTTAAATAGCTTGTCAGGAGGAGATGTGATTTTTAACGCAGGCCCACAAAATATAATGGCTTCGTGTATGTGTGTGTGTGTGTGTGTGTGTGTGTGTGTGTGTGTGTGTGTGTGTGTGTTTTATCAGTGCCCCTAAAGGCAAACATCTGAAAAGCAGAGAGGAGCATAATGCAAAGATAAATGAATGTTGTGACTACTGTCTAAAGAGGAACATTTTATAAACATAACAGGGTAATAGCTCATAATAGAAAAAAATAACGAACAAGTTAGACATCTTAGTTTTTATATTTCTGGTCTCCTAAGAAGTATCATTAGACATTAGGAATTTTTCCTTCCTGGATGCTGAGCCATTTTGTTTCTAAAAAACTTTTCCCCACAAGAAAGTTGTGTAAAATACACGTTGATTTGGAGACATAGAAATGGAGTCTTGTCCAAATTTAAGCACAAAGCGCTTCTGTATGCAGTGATGTGTCACACTAATTTCAATAAAATAGTTTAATATACTTCAAGCTGATAGCTTACGTTATAATATGTCTTGGACAGTTTCAAGGTATAAAGTCATGACCAATGCCTTCTCTGTGTGTATCATGATGGTTTCTGTGACCATTCATGTGCTCTAACATCAATGACTCGATAGGCACAGCTCCTCTCTCTTGCTGTTGCTTTTCATTGCTTTTGTAGTGGTACCTGATTTAGGAAATATAATGATTTGATGCGAAAAAATGCAGAAAGATTAAGATACTTTGCTTACCAAATTGGTTCATTCCATCTTCAATGGGTTATGCCTTGGAAAGATTTATACCATTGTTATCAGTACTTTGGATTCTGGTTAATGTACTTCTCAAGATCATATAAGGCTTAATATTATTTATTCAATGCCTTGAGATGGATTAGCGGAATGGAATTCGATAGTCATTAGCAGAGCAGTAAGTAAGAGTCACTGGATCTTTTATATGAAAATCTACTTACCCAGGCAACCCAGGCAATTTTATCCAGCCTCTATATACACTATAATCTCAACTATAATCTCAATAATTTAATCTCTTCCCCCCTACACACACACACACACACACACACACACACACACACACACACACAAAGATCACTGATCCTCCCACCTAAGCTTCCTCAGTTCCCCACAGTAGCAGGAATTTCAAGCATACATTAGTTCACTAAAATGCAATGCTCTAATTCTTTCTGGACAACTACAATCCGGATCCACATCCCACACAACTCTGTCATTGCCTGTTGAACAGAGTGCAGTCTGAATATCCTGAGAGTCTGTTCACTCCATCTCCTCTGACTTCAGCAAAGTGTGAAAATTAGTGCCTCCTTAGTAATTGTTGTCTCTGCTTCCAAGAAATTAAACATGAAAATGTGTATTAGTCTATTTTCTAGTGCTCATACCACAATATCAAGAGGAAAAGAAGTGTATCTGGGCTTGAATTTCTAGACTTGCACTTCTAGGTGCCCCGGTAAGAGAGATCAGTCTGGTTTCTGTGTCATCAACTTCCCAGAGTCTTGAGGTTGCAGAGAGCATGCCTGTATGTGGTACCTCTGTTTGCTCAATATCTTCCAGTGAAATTGCCAGAATTCAAGCAGACTATACCCCAATGATTTATCTAATTCTATTAATATGTGGATGTAGGTAGTATAATTTAATGCCTTACCATTGGGATTAAATTTTCATAAAGGGAGCCTTGGAGGGCACAAGTCTATATCTAAATATTAGAAAAAGTTCATAATCATTTAAACTGCCAGATTCGATGTTGTGCTCGTTGGAATATACTACAGGTTTTTCTATTTCAGGAAGAAATACCAGAGTTGGAAATATAACTCAGCAATAAGGCACTTACTTCTCACATGCAGGCTCCAGTCCAAATCCACAAAAATGAACCTCCATAGTTAAAGACATCTTCTTGTATACTCTTCTTATAAGAGTAAAAACAAAAGTCTGCAAATAAACAAATCATTCACTGCATAAAGAAAGCAGAGATGGTGAGCTGAGGTATGGATAGAAAATACAATTTCCAAAATTGCTGGATTTACTCATCTAAGTCTCATGAGGTCATAACAGTCATACAAATGAAAAAAGTTTAAAATCCAGGTTACTAGGCATATTTTACAAAACAGGAACAGATTAGTAGTCATTTAAATATCTAGACATTAGTCATAACCATTCACAAATATATAGAAAAATTATCATCAAAAGATCCCTTTCATGAGTTGTTAGCTATGATGAGCACCATCTCTCCCTGTTCATCATGTTTGTAAAGACTGCTCGGTTCATACAGACATTAACTTTGAAGCACAGTTTTCAAATGTATTAGTGCATTGCAGTAAATAATGACACAATGGAAAGAATGAAAACATTTTTAACCTTATGAATATTTACGTTATGAGTAGAGAAAGAGAGAAGGTTAAGGAAAATATTTTTAATGAGCCTTAACAATGATGGTAATGATGTGATGTGCATATGAATGTGTGTGTGTATTCTTGTGCTCATGTGTCTGAAGGAGTGTGAATATGCATGTCTGTGTATGTACACATACAGTATAAGAAGTATATGTAATAACCTATTTTAATTTTTTCTATTGGAACTTACAAATAATTTATCTTGATATTAAAACTGAAGTTGAGATTGATTTTACTGTGAGGGAGATAATATTCTCTTTATTCATTTTTTTTGGTAAATGAGTTTTTCCCCACTAATTTGCAAGAGCCCCACAAGAAATCTTTCATATTTTGCAGCTGACTGGAAACAGATTTATGTGGAAAAAATGAAGAAGTATATAAGAATTTCAGCCAATTGCATTCAAATTATAAATCAGGAAGAATCCATACTTGTTGAGATACTTTATAAATTTTAAAAGTGGTGATTTTGTGTGTGTGTACATGTGTGTATGTGCGTGCATGTGTGTATGTATGCGTGCCTCTGTGTGTGTACATGTGTGTGTGCGTGCATGTATGTATGCATGCGTGCCTCTGTGTGTGTGTGTGTGTGTGTGTGTGTGTGTGGTGTGATCACTTTTGTGAAAGTTGAGACAAAAGTAAAATTACTGACCCAAACTTTTTACCGTGCAGCAGTATTTTAGGAAATAGATGATAATAACATAGTTCTAGATGACAAAGTGCTATAACATTCTTTTGCCAATACATGACCTTCATAAAATCAATAAACACCAAGATAAAGTAAAGCACAGCAGGAGCAGAAGTCATGCTACTGAAAGTCCTCCATGCCAAGTGTCTTCCTGCAAACCTGACATGTCTCCTCGCCTCCTGCATCCTCATGCTGAAACTATGAATAGAGAAATAAGCAACATGAAAAAACCGAGTAGCTTTCTATGAATATCTACCCCTGATCTCGTTCCCAGGGCTGTCTAGATATTGGGAAGTTGGAAATGCATAAAAAATTATTTGAGAAAAGAAGCAATGTTCATCACGTGAAATGTTTCAAAGGAGTAAAGTACAGGGCGATGTCAGTTTGCCAAACTCATGGTGATTTGAGTGGAGCTAGAGAGGACTGAAGTGGCAATAGAGAGGGGTATGGGAGACCGCAGTGAGACTGGGGACGCCTCGGAAATTGTTCTAAGCCCAGGTTGCAGGTTTGGATACGTTTCTCGATTCCCTCTGCAGATCAGAGATTTTTTAATTCAAAGAACTAAGAGGTTTTTGAACACTGTGAAATTTCCTCTGTCTACCTGAGACAAATTCAGTGATTTAATGTTGTCAGTGTGTGCCTGGTATAGCTAATGCCACTGGGAATGTATTATACTAGGTATAAGGAAGGAACATTTGATTTGTCTCTCAGACATAGAAGAAAATCTATACACATACGCACATGCATATCCACATCCACACAAAAAAAAACACATACCAGATTCACACATTCACACATGCACATTAAAGTATACACACTCACAGTGACACACACAGAGACCTCCCATAAACTCACACACATGGGCATGCACACACACACACACACAGTCACCACTAAGGTTCCTTCTATGTTATACTATGTGTTGTTTTGTCCTTTTGTTGTTGTTAGTAATACTATAATTGAATTCCCCTAGACTTCTGGTTTTAGAACCTGTGATTAAGAAGATGCTCACAGACTCCTGTTATCATTTATCATTTCTAATGCAAATTGCTGGATTCTCTCTCTCTCTCTCTCTCTCTCTCTCTCTCTCTCTCTCTCTCTCTGTGTGTGTGTGTGTGTGTGTGTGTGTGTGTATGCGTATGTCATATTGTCGGGAGAAAACTGAACACTTTATCTCCAGGTTGTTGCTCCCTCACAATAAGCTAAGGCTGAGAAGAAGGGAAAGAGGGAGCAATAGAAACTAAATATGTTATGTTTTTTTCACAAGATGATGAAATGTAAATTTTTTCATGTAACAAATTTTGTGTTGCCTAAATCAGTTAAAGGGTTTCTTGCTTGTGTGCATTTGAAATATATAAAGCATATTGCTAGCTTCTCATAATTTTAAAGAATCAAATAAAACACTATAAAAATGGGGTGTCTACTAGATACAATTTCTCTAAGAAAAATAATAATTGTTTTTCTTTGGCTTGCATATTGAGAACTATAAAAAACATTCAATGACTTTGGCTCAGTGGCAAAAAACCATGTTTTTCTTTCATTTTAATGCACTGAAATTTCAATTTGACTCTACTATTGATGACTCCTTTTTCTTTAAGCTGTTTACTTTCCATTTTAAATGACCTATCCTCTTGTTTTTGTATACCACAGATAATATTATCCAAATCACAGAATATTGCCTAATGCCAGTGCCCAATAAATGTAATTAGCACAGTGTCAGATTTATAGAAGTCACTCAATGGCTGAGAATTTTATTTTTATTACACGAACTGCATGACACTAGCCTGCATGGTCCCGTGCCTTCTCTTCATAGTCTTTCAACGTCTCTCATTTCCAGTCATCCTGGTCTTTGTCCCTGGCCCTAGTTTCACCCTTGCCCCCAAGGTTTTCCAATAATGTCTCAGCTAAGAAAAACCTCTGTTTACCAGAAGGATTGAACCGACTTTTATTACAGACCTTTGGCACTTCAAATGCCTAGTACTGGGATAATAAAATTGTATCCTATCTCCATCAAATGATACTTTTATGATGACAGAGGACTTCTGGCTAGATTGCTATATCACAAGCATTCAATGAGTCCACTGGCTGTGGGTGAAGACTCCCCAGGTGACCACTGTATATTTTGGAAAAATATTCTTGTTTTTCCTCCTCTGAACTCCAGTCATCTGCAAGGTGAAACTCCTGCTGAGAATACTCTTGAGAAATCGCAAGCCCTTTGGGCAAACTGTTCCTTCTTCTTTCTTTCTGGTCAGTTTTTGCAAAGAGTTTGTTCCCAACCTTAACTCTGAGGCCACCAGGAACATACAGAACCAGTTAAAGGACTGCTGAGTTGATTTATAAGTAGAATTCACAAAGAATGATAAAAAATGGGATAGAGAAAATACAATCAAGAGCTGGAAACACATCACCTCTAGGTCAGTACCTAAATGTTTTCAAAATTTTTTGTTTATATCTGACAATGGGTTCAGTTTGCCTTTGGCAACAAGATTGCATTAAATAGGGTCTTATAACATAGATAACAAACTCATGTCTACCATGTGGTCAAAGCAAAACCTAGAATCCATTCTATGCAATTATCAAAGTACATTTCCTTAAATTCCTTAACTCTTGTAAGCACTGACTATGAAAACACCTACCCAATCCATTAAAAAATCTATTCTTCACTTCCATTCACTAAACTCCTACTGAGAGAACAACTAAGATCCTACATAAATTTAATTTGTATTTGTTATTCTTGATGACATTTATATATGCTATTCTGAGTTCATTAAACTGCTCTTATTTAAAACCATACTTTCACTGTCTTGTCTTCTATGATGTCCCCTGATCTGTTCAGCAAACTTCATGTAATTTGCTCTGATCAAATTCCTATTGGAAAAATTGCACAAAGACATATTTTTGGAAGTATTTATTTATTTGATTCAATTTGTATGACTGTTTTTCTTTCATAGATTCATGTGTACCATGTGTGTGCCTGCTACACATTGAGGCTAGAAAAGGGCATCTAATCCCCTGGAAATGGAGTTATAGGGGATTGTGAGTCACCACATTGCTACCAAAAACCAAACCTAGGTCCTAAAGAAAAGCATCAACTGCTCTTAACCGCCAAGCCATTTCTCCACAAATTGCAATCCTACAAAGAATGTGCCAGCCAGATGTGGCTAGCTCTACAAATCTCCTCACATATGATCTTACAAACATCAAAACTCAGAAGAGTAAGGAAATTAGGACCACGAGGGGTTGGTTCACCCACTGAGACAGTGTGCCTGAGCTAATGGGAGCTCACCAACTCCAGCTGGACAGGAACTGAATGAGCAAGGGATCAAACTGGACCCTCTGAATGTGGTTGTCATGCATACTTTGACTACTTACACATGTTCTAAAACATGCATGTGGAACGCAGAGGAAAACTTGAAAGAATTGGTTCTCTCATTCCAGTATGTGCATCCCAGAACTCAAACCCAGATTTTCAGGCTCAGCAACAGGTAACTTCACTGCCTAAACCATTATATCCACTTGATATTTATCATTTTGTTAAATTATGAATTTACTTCTCCCTAAGAAACATTTCCAGAATATGTGAAGTTATAGTAAGTCTGTAGACATTGGGATTTACATTAATATAGGTGGCCAGAAACATTAACTTCTGCAAAACAGACAAGAGGCATGTGTAGGTTGTGACTTTATTAGAGGAACTGGTGCATATTTGTTACATTTAAAAATTTCCCCAGCATCTGTGCTTAAATGCTGTCTTCTTGAACCAGCTGAATCTCTACCAGTACTGCAGTTCTGTTTTCTCCTTGATACTTTTTATTTCTTGCTTTTTTATCCCTTTATCAATTCTGAAAAATAGTTCAAGGAAGTTCTGGATCCTTTCATGGAAAAGTTGATTAATTAAAATGGCTTCAAGCCAGTTCCTGTGAGAAACGAGCAGAAAATTCACCTCTCACAGTTCCGTCTTGGACCCTGAGTTATCAGTGTGTGTCAGCATCAGGTTTGCTCAGGTGACATTTTTGGATGTAGGGCTGGAGAAGATGTGAAGAATTGACAAAAAGGTGAAACATGTAAGCAACTCATGTAAAATGTTAAGATTGGGCTCTCTAAAAGAGAGAGAAAGGAGGTTGCTCACTTTGAGGTTGATTTTATGCATGTGTTTTTACTATAATATAAACGTTGTTAAAGAGAATAAAGTATATTCTTTTGAGATGTGGGGTTCATCTGCAAACTTCAGCATACAAGTGCAGTGACATTCACCGACTTGAAATGGCTGCGCATCATCTAAGTCATGCCCATACAAGTCTCACTGAAAGATGATCTTATACATCTACACACAGTGAAAACTGCTTTTGTTCCAAGAAGCACTGTGAGTGCTTTTGCTGTTGCTTTTATTTCAATCCTTACTAATTGGTCCATTCGAATTAGGTTTGGACCAATGGTCATCACCCAGGACAGATGATGATGACTCAATAGGAGAATTAATTACAAAAGTAATCATGTTGGCTACCTAATTATTCAAGTCTTAATTGTGACTCCGCTGGCCCAATTAGCCCAGAACACAAGGCTAATGTTAGGGATGGGTGGGTACTCAGCATCTGTGCCTAAGTGAGAGGCATCTGCTGCCAAGAAGGGCAGGGATGGTAGAGCCTGCTCACCAGCTGTGAGCAATCAGCCCTAGAGAGGCTCACAGGGCCAGCCTGAGGGTTTACAGGAGGATGCTGGCTTGCTGGAGAGACATAAGAACAAAAGAACACAAACCACTGTGTGTAGAAACACCAATACTTAAAGAAGAAAACAACAATACACTGCTGTTGCTTATCTTTTTTTTCTTTTTTTTCTTTTTCTTTTCTTTTTTTTCTTTTTTTTTCTTTTTTTTCTCATTTTTTTATTCAAGATTTCCATCTCCTTCCCTCCTCCTCCCCCTTTCCTCCCCTCCCTTCCATCCATACCCCCACTCCACCCCTCTCCAAAGACAAAGAGCCATCAGGGTTCCCTTCACTATGTTAAGTCCAAGGTCCTCCCAGCTCCCCCTAAGTCCAGGAAGGTGAGCAACCAAACTGACAAGGCTCACAGTGAGCCAGTCCATGCTGTAGAGTTCACGTTCATTGCCATTGTCCTTGGTTTCTCAGTCCTCCTCCACTGTCAGCCACATTCAGAGAGTCCGGTTTGGTTGCCTGTTCCATCAGTCCCATTCCAACTGGACTTGGTAGTCTCCCGTTAGATCTGTCCCGCCGTCTCAATGGGTAAACGCACTCCTCACGGTCCTGACTTCCTTGCTCATGATCTCCCTCCTTTTGCTTATCTTTTTCAAGTTGATAATGCTACCCAAAGAAGCAAGCTAGCCAGAAATTAAACAAAAAATAAAATCAATAGGCTTACATAAATTTCTTCATCACATAATACTACTAACATTTACTTGACCTATATGGTGCCTAACAAAATAAATATGTTCAAACAAGTAGATCATCAACTTTTTTTGTTTAATACAATGATAAGTCTATGCGTTTTTACTATTGGTTTTGACCTTAGTTGTATATAAAATACAATTTTTCAGCATTTTATTTGTTTACATTTAGTTATTGATTTTTATCTTTACTGTGTAGAATGATTCTACTAATAATGTGATTAACTTTCAATGTTATTATTAATATTTGTTAATAATGTATGTGCATATATTTGCTGAAATAAATTAATTATTAGTGAAAGGAAACAGTGGTAGGAACTAACCAGTCTGAATAGTGATGTAACTATGCAAAATTTGTTCTAGATATAGATCAACTTTCCTGTTAGTTAGAGGCAGTGTCATATTCTCAAGTTTTAAAAAATTAGTTCACATATTCAAATTATAAATGAAAGTGCTTAAAATTATTGAAAATGAAAAATGTCAATGTATAGAAAATATCCATATATCTTATATCTCACTGTAATAGGGCTGATTTAAAGTTATCACAATGGTTTGGGATGTAATGACATTTTAACAAAAATAAATAATTTCAGGAGCCTTTCCAACATTACATCATGGTTCAGCCTCATAGCTGAATTGCAGTAAGAAACCATGTTAGTTCTCTGCTCCAAAGAAAATTCCATTTCAGAACTATGGTTTCTGTTTAACAGGGAGAGCTGCACATAAGGCGAGTTACTCCAAATCAGCATTGCTTCCTAACGCAGCACAGAACAGCACCCTGCCTACTTTATAAAATCCATGCTTCCCTTGTTGCCTGTAAGGAAAATATATAAATAAATGCTTGCCAATCTTCCTTCTAAGGGAGTTTTAATTGAGGATAATGAAACATCCCTAGCTCTGAAATGAGACTATGAAAGCCACAAAGCCCTTTAAAATGCTAATAGGCAGGAGGTTTTTATGAAAGTTTTGTGAGATTGTACATCACGGTAATGGTGTAGGTAGATGTCAACTTGTCGGATATAGCTGCCGTGATCAGACCTGTTTCCCATTTTCATTTCCAATGCCATGTTGAATGAAGTGCGTAGGGTATCTCCATACCGCCCGTAAGAGTTGCCGAGGAATACCAATTAGCATTAAAAGTGTTAATTACACATTTCTTCCTGTCTTGCCTCCGTTCTTCATTTCAGTTGTATTTTCCCTGCACAATACTCTTACTTTAAATCACAGTGACAGAAACTACAGGGAAACCCTGTCTCGAAAAAAAAAAAAAAAATCACATTGACAATGCAAACAGCACATCTAAAGTGTGACTAAGCGTCCCACCCGTTCTAGAGGGCTGCCTCAGCGGTAAGACATGAACCCAGATGTGATAACGCATGGCACTACTTTAGCAAAGTGGAGTAAGAAATCACTTTGACAGGGCTTAGATCAAGTCTGGGTTACTAAATGTACTTTTTCTCATCCACCGACTTCAAGGTCAACGGTCGTTCTTTTATGTGGCGTATATCTTATGTGACAGCAGAGGAAGACATGTGGACAGTGCAAGTTAATGCATTTGGGGTCATAATGGACTTGAAAGTGAAGAGAATCAGCCCTCTGGAGATATTCAGTGAACATTCCCAAGTTTAAAAGGAATGTTGATTTAATGGCTAAAGTTGTGGAGAATGCTAAGTGCTATGAGAGGCAAGAAAGGACACCTTTCGGTTTCCTGTTAAACAGAGAGAATGTCTCTATCTTCATTTGATGAGTTTATGGCATTAAATCATGGCTTGGAACTACTTTTTAAAGGTTTTGTTTCGTTTTCAGTGTGTGTGTGTGTGTGTGTGTGTGAGAGAGAGAGAGAGAGAGAGAGAAGGAGGGAGGGAGAGGAGAGAGGGATAGAGAGAGAGAGAGAGAGAGAAGGAGGGAGGGAGAGGAGAGGGAGGGAGAGAGAGATCATGTGTGTGAGTGCCATAGTCAGCATTTCATTTGGAGATCAGAGTAGAAATACAGGTGTTGGATCTTGCTTTCAGTCTTGGGATAGAGACTCTTGATGTTCACTGATGTGTACTGATAACGTCCCTGAAGACACTAAGGGATACTACCTCCCATTTCCACTTAGCTGTTCTAGCATTACAGATGGTTGCATCTATACCATGCTTCACACTGGTTCTGAGAATCTGAACCTAGATCCTCATGCTTTTTGGCAAACATTTACCCAGACACACCTCCCTGGTCTTCTATGGTTATTGTTTATTGAAGTACTTTCCACATAAGGGATGAAAAGGCAGACATTTCCATGTCTCAGATAAAAGTGTTGATCTCTGGGATTTGGGATGACAGGTGTCTTTCTTCAGCCACATCACTTGCTGGCACCTTAAGATCAACTGCCAAGGTCCCAGAAATTGGTCTTCTGGTACTAGAGCACGCTACAGGTGCCTGTGGGAATGTTTGCATAAGAAAAATCAGTAGTGAATAAGTAACACTAATTAGTGACACCAGTGGCTTATATGAACAGAAGTGCAAAAGAGATGAACTAGTTAATCAGTCAGCAGATCTAGTTAGAAGACCTCGTTACTGAGACTGACAGCATGCCTTTAGAATTAACATGTGTATGCATTTCCCCTCCTTCATTATAATATTCCTAAATAGGACTTTTATTTGATTTAATGGGTTTATACTTTAAATACATTGAAATAGTCTGGGACATTAAGTTTATTCTCTAAAATTATTATTTTTAAAACAAATTTATATAGATACTTTTTACTAACAATCCTTTAATTATTAAACACCTTTCAAGTTACACTTTCATATCCATCTCTTCCCAAATTGCAATTATAGATATTCAAATTTATATCAACTGCATGATTAAAATGTATCTGGAATACCAAAGTGTCTACTATGGGTGTATTAAGAACATTCTATAAGTCACACGTGTGGAAATTCTGTGATGTTTTTCCACAAAGTATCTATTTTTAAAAGTTTTCAAAAATTTATTTACAATCAAACGAAAAGGTTAAATGTACACTTGGAAATAAACTTCACCGGGGTGAAGTCAAAAGATAACAATATTAAATTTCATTTGAAGAGTTTACAATAGTACTACCTTTAAAAATTTTACACAGCTGTGTATTGTAGACTGTCTTTCAAAAGAGACTGCCTAGTTTTTCTTAGATTTTATGCTGTGATTGTTAGAAGTTAGTATGAAATTAGAATTTGTAATAATGGAAGGTACATGGCCATAAATCTTACCCCAAGAAACTTAAGGAAACTTAAATTCCCTGGGACGAGATCCAGTGAATTCCTGTTAGGTTATTTAGAATCACAGAAATGACTCAGGGTGATGTAGGTGTGTCTTCTATCTATCTGATGATTTCATTGGATAATTAATAAAGAAACTGCCTGGCCCATCTGATAGACCAGCCCTTAGGTGGGTGGAGTAGACAGAACAGGAAGAAGGAAGTGAAGTAGATGGCTCAGTCAGATGCTACACTTCTCCTACGTTAGACAGACCGCTGTGCCTCTCCTCAGAGAGAAGCCAGATGCGATGAAGCTCCAGCCCAAGATGGACGTAAGCTAGAATCTACCTGGTAAGGCACCACTTTGTGGTGCTACACAGATTATTAGATATGGGTTAGTCAAGATGTGAGTAAGAGGCTGAAACTAAGGGCCAGGCAGTGTTTAAAAGAATACAATTTGTGTGTTGTTATTTCAGGGCATAAGCTAGCCGGTGGCCGAGAGCAGGGCGGCAGGAAGCCGGCCCACAGCTTCCCTCACTACATCAGGGATCTCAATGATTTGTCTTGGAATGATACAAGATTCAAATTTATTTCGATTTTGAATTTGCTATAAAGTCCTTCAACATTACTGCAGAACAAGCAGGAGTATTTTCCATTAATAGTATTAGATTATCCAAAAATCAGTTTGTAAGTGCAGCTCAGTGATAGAACATACAGACAGATCTATATGGGTACAAAATGCTATTAGTTGTTACTTCTCTATAAAATAATAGTACATAATAGTAAAGAAAGAGACCATGGATTTTATGTAGTTAGCAAAGGGTATTAATGTATGGGAGCAGTTGAAAGGGGGAGGAGAAATGAAGCAAATATAGAAAACATGACATTTGGAAACACATGGAGTTTATTTTTGAAGATAAGCAAAGAGGGGGTCTTATGTGTAAAGAATAGGTAGAGGAGGAAGTATCCATGTAATATCTCGAGAATTGGTATCACAACAATAACAAATTTAAATTCCCATGATATAGTAGAAGTTTTGCTAGTTAGAGTAAATTTTAAGAAAAACTTCACGGTAGTCTTATTTTCATTGTAGAGAAGTGGAAATGAGAAGTGTGCAGAGTGTGTAAAGACAACACCATATTCCACCTCCTTACACAACTGAAAGATTCACAGGTCACCCAACAGCTCCCTTCCCTCCCTTGACTTCATTTTTGCTCTTCTTAAGACAGCAACAGTACCAAAGACCCCAGTATGAAGAAGATTCATGTTCAAATGTGTATATTTACTGTTTTTCTATTCCATGCTTTGTTTCGGATCTCAGTTCACTATTGTGCAAATTCATAGAACAAAAGCAGTCACTCTCTCTTTGCTTTTGGCAACAAGCTGAACAGCTCTAAGATTGGGAACTGGTACCCAAGGAAAAGGTCTTGCTGAAGTTATTGAGGAGGAAATGAAGAAGGCGCCCTAGGCAAGGCATGCATACTATACTGATGTCATATAGCCTTGAAAGTCAGCTTAGTTAAACGTGTTATTGTAAATGTTATTAATGATAGCCAAATGATTTGTATTTGACAGGGAAAAACTATATTTAGTTTGTAAAACAGGGTCAACTTTGTGAATCCATTTCATTACTTTCTTCTTATTTACAAATCCATCCAGAGCAAAAAGTATTTTATTAGCTCCTACTCAGATAGGATGCACTAATTACTTAAATATATTATTTTTCTTTCCACACAAACAATATTTGTCATGGTTGCAGACTAAGTAAGGAAAATTAATTGAGACATCACATTTCTTGACTCACGTCACTATCTTAGTAGGTGGAAGACTAGGTACAAGTATGTGTCATTTTAGCAGTGAATATTTTTTGATTTGTCCAACACTAGGCTCTCCCTAGTTATTTTGCAGACTAGCCAAGCTTCAGATATAAAGTCAGAACTTAAAAAATAAGTCAATAATTTCTCATGCTTCTCTAGTATCTACCACAAACATTATATTATCCATAGCTCTCAGCTTCTTTATTTGGATGAATAGGATATAGATCAGATTTCATAATTGTTTTATCATTATATGTTGTAGTTGTGGCACTATATAGGCAAGACAATCAGCTATCAAACAGAATGATTGCAGTTTTGGTTATGGTACTTTATACCTTAATAAAAATCCAATTAAAAGTTGTAGTATTTACAATAGTATAGAGAAGGTTCAAAAAGTGATTATCTTACTTAAAGAATTTATCAGCCATACAGACATACACACCCTCCACCCCAACCCCCTCTCAAAATGCATACCATTAAGAAGTAGGTGAATTTTTGTGTATTGGGCAGATTGGTGAGATACTTCTCCATGTATCAATTTAGTTTCATAAGTAGAAAATGTAGCCATTAAATTCAAAGCTACTGTTCAATGTAGTGAGAACTGTGAACCCCTATTTCTGACCTAAGAAGACAAAGGTGTCAGGTTAGGCATTCAAATAAAAGATCTATTTATTACCTGTGTCATCTATGAAGTCATTTGTGTGTGAGGCAGAAAGTTTGTGGAAGTCAAATTAAAGAGAACTACCAAGCAGTCTAGCAAATAAAGTATGTGTTCAATGTTTTACTATTTCTGAATTGGATACAACTGTTAGAACCTACTTCTCACGTAGCAGTCTGAGATCACCTATACATGTTGAATTTGACCCTTCGGTTTCCTTGTGACAGTTGCTTCTTATGTCGACTAATACCTGTGGCCTGTATTTGCTTAGTGAAGTAATGCTTCTCATTTTTTTAAGATATAAGATAAAGTCTGTAAAATTTCCACTAAATATCTCCCTAAGACTCTTATGGGTAGGGATTTATATACTGTGTTAATAGAAAGTTATATTGTTACATAAAATTGATTTTTGTTTTGTTTCTAATGCCCTTATATGACTAGATAGTACTCTTTAGTTTTATCTAGTGGAAACATTAAAAGCTACCAAATTAAACATTTTGAAGATATCTTGACCACAGAAGCTAAGTACATAAATCATCATTTTTGGGTTTAATTAAACTTCTAACTAAATAACAAAATTTAAGTGTTTTTACAAGATGTTTAGAAAAGTAACAATTTGAATTAACATTTGCATTGCAATAATTAACTTCTGAAACTTTGAATTAGCCTTCTAACTTTAAGATAATGAGAAATGGATCGTGGTTTTTATTTATTTTCAATTACGTTAAGACAAAATAATCTTAAAAAGTTTTTGGTATTTTCTATTTATAGCATAAATCTTTAAAAAAAACTGTTAAAAGCAATTAAGCTGCCTCCACAAAAACTTCTTGAAGTGTGTCATTAACCTCTATTCGAAAACAAAACAAATAATTACAATAAAATTAATTGCTTCTCCATATTCATTTTCTTTAGGGAGGTGAAGCCATGGATATATATATGTGTAGAAAGGTTAATACTTCTGACTTGAAAAAAATGCATAAATGTGAGATGCTATTTCATTAGAGGTTCTTATTGCTTTCATTTCCTATCATCTATGATCTGCCAATAAAAGTTCTAAACAGTTATAACACATTTTAACCCTACAAGAACAAGTTTAGTCAAACCCTGAGTTTCAGATTTTAGAGGCCTGAATTTGAACTTGGTTTTATTTGAATTGTTAGCTGCTGAAGCCATGTCAAAGGCTGACTTTTGTTGGTTAGACAATTAATGCTATTTACAAATGCCAAAATTTCGGGTATATACTTAATATTAAAATAAAAATCTGCTGTATGAAATGCTTTTGAAAGATTCATCATTCATATTAGTTTAATAATACTGATTGCCCAGTAGCCAGGCAGGAAGGGTAGGTGAAGCAATCAGACGAGGGGAGTTCTGGAAGGAGGAAAGGCTCAGTCTGCAGTCCTCACCCAGATGCAAAGGAAGCAGGTTGCGAATGCTTCCCTGATAAAAGGTACCAAGCTACTTGGCTAACACAGACAGGAATTATGGATTAACTTAAGCTGTAAGAGCTACCTCTTAAAGATGAGCCTGTGTCAATAGATCAACCAGTTTATAATTACTTTAAGCCTCTGTGTGTTTCACTGGGACTGGACAGCTGTAGAACCAGATGGGACAGAAACTTCTGTCCACACAAATCAAGTTTGAAAAAAAGATATTTTTGCATTAATATTGAATGGATTCATTATTCTCAAATTTGGACTAATACTATATTGGACACATACAACAGAATCCAAATACAATGTTAATTATGTGTCACTCAAGTTTTCAAATTAAAACAATGGAAAATACCTATATTTTGCAGTAAGTGTGTGTGTGTGTATGTTTTACTACTGTAAATTGCTGCAACCTTTTATAATGACTTCTGGGTAATACACATTAAGTGTTTTATGTTTATTCAGCAATTTCAGCATCTAATAACTATAAAATCATACATTGGCAAAGGATTAAGATGTGTAAAGTATAAAGATATACCCATTTTTATAACAGATATATTTAAAGTTATTTTATAACAGATAAAAATCTTTAAAGCTAAAAATATAAAGATAATGAAAAATAATTTCCTTAAAAGTATTAGCATCCTTCCAACAAGTGTTGATCAATTAAGGATAATTATTAACCTTTGTAAAAAGAATATAGCCACATTGTTCATAATATATTATTCATCATAATAACTAAAGAAAGGCCTTTGTGATCATGGCAGTAATTAAATTGGTGATGTCCCAGGATACCGTCAGCATTTCAGTTGAGGGCACACTGGGTAGTACCATTTGTAGCAGCTTATCCTGACTTTTTGCTTGGCTCTAAGTTGAAATATAAGTAAAAATAAAACCTGAAATTCTAAAGAGCTTATCATTCTGCAGTTATAAAAGTGTGATCAATTCATATTACAAGAATGAAAGGAACCCTTGCTATTTATTGTAGGGCAAAAATTCTTGTTTCCCTGAAGAGAACAATGATAGTATGGTAGTACAGAATGTCACCAGTGGGAAGTAAGCTGGAGTCACATCACTTCACTTGGTCTGAATGTGAAATGTTCACTAAATGCTCAGGTATTTTGACAATTGGTAGCACTGCTTCAATAATTTATAAAATCATTGACGTTCTAGGAAGGACTTTCAGGAATAGGTCATTAGGGTTAAGCCTCTAAGGGTTATAGGCTATCTTGTCTTTGGTTCAAGTTTCCTTCCTCCTGATCTACCAAGATGTGGAAAAGTTAAATCAAAAGATTTTGCTACTAAAGAATAATCTGTGTTAGTCACCATGTCATTGCCCAACATGTTGAGTTGAAATTATAAGCTAAAGTAAATCCTTATTCCTTCAAGTGAGCTACATATTATTTACAGCCATGATAAAAGTAACCCAAACCCTCATTTTCAGATGTGGTGGCATTTACTACTTTAATCTAACCTTCTATCCCCTTTATCCTTTTTCTTGTTATTAAAGGTCAAATTCAGGGATTGATATAGGCTAAACAAGTGGTGTATTATAAGTTATATTTTTGGCCTCATTTTACTTTATTTTATTACTGTAGTAAAGACTCTGCAGAGTTGTTTAAGCTAGCTTTTAATTAATTATATATTCATCATAATTAGGTACTCATTGGATGTTGGGAAAGGTAAGAAGGAAAACTAACTAAGGATTTGAAATTAAAGAAAAGAGGAATCATGACGTCCACCCACTATGCTTATAGAGTACTTGATGTTTTGGTGAGTAGGCACCTGTTCACTCTGTGTTAGTCTTACAGAGTAAGCTTACTCATGACTGAACCCTCAGATTCTGAGATCCAGCACTTTAATACTAAATGCTAAATGATGAAATCAAAGCTCACTTTAATTATTTTCAAATCAAATTTCATATACCTTAAAATAGTACACCTAAGTTGTGGTCTGTCATTGGCACTTTCCGTTTTTCTTGTGACTGTCCTAAAGAAACTGTGTTCATTGATGTGTATTACCATTTAATGTTTCCATTGTTTGAGAAAATTCATATTTTTTCCAAGTGGTTTTGTACTAATTCCATTTTAATATGAATTTGTGTAGGAATATTTGGCTATAAATTACATTTACTAAATTGTAGTGTCACATTAGAGGGGAACACATATTAATTTTTTTTCCTGTAACTAGAATGATCAGAGAATTTATTCAGCCTAAAAAATAAATGAATAAAATGTATTTTATAGAAGTGTTGCAAAATTGTGCATTTCCCACTATAGTTAAAATGACTTAATGACTGAGAAATAAACATGTTTGGAGGAATCAAATGACCATGTATTTAATATAGATTTTAAATTATATTTTAGTCCAATTTTCAATGTATCCCTGCTTAAAAACATGCATTTCATTTTAAAATTACTGTTTATGGTGAAGGTGTTCACTAAGAAAGGACATCAATAAAGTCCTCGAAATTTGATTTGATACTCATTCGGTGTCATATATTCTTAAGATAGAATAAATCAAAATTCAGAAGATGTAAATTATGAGACCAAAATCTGTATCTTTACAAATGAATTAATACCAAATGTACGCTTGTATCTGTGTATGTACATATAAAATATTTTATGATTTTAATCATTCATGACCTACATTGTGTAGGACATTTGCTAATTGCACATCTTCATTAGTAAAACTTTTTTCTCATGTACATTGGCTCAATCTCTACTTGTCCTCAAGACAAATGGTATTGACTAATTCCTGTTGTTCACTTAATAAGTTAGGTAAAGCTCCATTTGTATTCATTATGGTGAGGACTAGTCATCCCATTTCTTACCTAGAGCTCTGTCAGAGTCAATTTCTCAGATCATGATTTACATCTGATGTCTCACTAAATTCTAGACAAATAATTTTGATAGAAAATTATATATAATGAATTGCCTTTTAGACAAGTTATTAAACATGCCATAAGAGCTTCAACTAAAAAAGTTTTCCATATCAATATTGTACAACATATATCCATGCCATCATACATATTGCTTATATTTCTCTTGTTTTTTACTTGCTATTTACTATTAAACTATATGAAAGTCAAACCAAACATTTTAAAAGTATTTACAAAGCACAATGCAATTTCCCAAATATTAAAGGAAATTCCAAATGCAAATAAAGATAGAAGCATGTGTTTAGAATATTGTAATGAGGACAGCATGGTATTTAGTTACAATCTAATTTTATTTTCTTTAAATGTGCAGAGAAAATAATGTGCTATAATTTACTATCATTGCCTTTTGTCTAAAGAATGTGGTTTATATTAGTTCTCAATCTAATTTTTCTTAGTATTATGTGAAGTTAAAACAACAATATATTTTGAAATTATTTTGTGAGCTATAACCCATAATGTTAATAAGATTTTAATGTACGTGTCCAAATGCCAGCCCTGCTAAGAATCAAGAGATAGTGATACTTATAATGTTTATGGGTATCGTGGCATATACTATCAATTTTACATTGAGTGGTATGCTACCTGTTAACTTTTATATCCTCAACAATTTTGTTTAGTTGAGAGTTACCAAAATCTTTTGACTGGAATTCTTTACTATATAACATGTATTGTACCGAAGTAAATTATTTGACCATGAGAAATACTGCAAAATTATGCATTATGCAAATGTTAGCTGTATCTTTATTATCTTAGTAGAGTAGAAGGAACAATATAATTACACAAATAGCTAGAGCGCATAACAGACTTCACACTGTAATAAAAGCAGTGCAAATTACATCTTACCATCTCCTAGAAGGAAAACATTAACTAGTGTTGTAAAATAGAGAGGAGGAATGCTTCAAAATATTTGTTACAGCTCATGTAGAAGGCTAGTCACAGACGTTCCTAGACTACTCAAAGTTGGTCAGACATGCATATTTGTAGTGTATGAGTACTTACACACACTCAATATAAATTGTTACACTGAAAACTAAATAAACTTGGATGTAAATTGTAAAGAATATAGAATCTATATTTGGCAAGGCACATTAGTTGATATTTCATTTGTGGTTCGGTTTACTACACCTGGTCACTTAATTTCTAAACGGTCATATATATCCACATGAATATTGAGTCTGATGTATGTATTTGCACTTGAAAATTAATTGTGTGTCAACTTCAGAATTATAGAACAAGGTAAACAAATATCATTTAGAAGTGCCATGGAATCCACGGAACTAAAAATCCAATTAATAAGGCCATGGAAATATGTATATTAAATAAAATATAATATTTAATACATTAGATATCTTATGTATATTGCAAAATAATTACAATTAAATACATTTGATTTTACTTTACAGAAACTTAGAATTGAAAGAGAAAAATGAATTATGCTCAATAAAACATTGGGATAATAGCAAACTGTACACAGTGGCCTATTCAGTAAATACTGCTGAAATATTTCCTCTTCAGTGGATGCTAATCATACTCAGGAAATAACATTTATTTATTAGGTATTGGACTCTGAAATTCAGAGCTTTAGTCCATGATGAAGGGAGTAGGTCTAGATTAATTAAGCTACCTATGGAAATTTTATTTTCCATGGTATTAATTTTAGGAATATCCACAATCTTAAGTTTTTATCCTTTGAAAAGTTAAAAGGATTTAAAGAGAGCTTTTAATGGGAATCAAGGGAAGCTAAGCGTTCCCTTGACTTGTCGATGATCCCATGAATCTATAGAGGGGTGGAACTGCTTCAGTCATTCGCAAAGGAGAAATGAAGGCAGAGATACCATGCTGAGAATTTCATAGACAATGATGGAATAAGTTTATCTGCATTAGAAATTAAATTGCTGAAGGCCTGGAGAGATAATATTTGATCTTTGAGGGGATCAAAGTCAAGTTCCCAGAAATCATGTTGTATAGCTCATAAAACCATTTGTAACTCTTGTTCTAAAAGATCCAACAAAGCTTCTGGTCTCTTTTCATTAATAGACTAAATTTCATGGTCTTTTGGTCTTTCAGTTTGAGAACCAAAAATTTGCTTTATTATTTAAATTACTATGATGAGGTTTTATTTTATTTATTGGCCAAATTATCACAACTGATATGTGTCTGTTTCATTTGAACATGCTAACAGCTCATACAGTATTTTTTAATTGTATTTTATGTTTATTTTAAAATTTGAGACTAAGCACAAGATTCAACTAAAATCGCCATACAATGACCAGTTAGTTAGGGAAGGCTGATTATTCAAAAGGAAACTGCCTTTATTTAGACTAATGCATTCTTACACTACTTTCCTTTGTATCTCAAACCATCTTGAATGTTTTTACCCCCATGGGGAACTTTCCTGAACTAACCTCTCATGATTGTCTTCAAGGAGATAAATAATAGATCACCAATCATGTATACTTTCTTGAACAAAGCAATGAATAGAATATAAATGTAAATATAGAAGAAGTCAATACAAAAGAGTTGTTCCTGCGAATTGAGTGACATTATTGTGTTGTGGCTCCAAAATTTGCTATCGATATTGTTTGGGTGCGTCATTAAAATTTCAGTGTACTGGTCTGTTTTATAAAGTACTAGAGAGTTTTTTTTAAAAAGTACCTACATAGAATATTTTGAAAGTGAAACAGCTATAAAATTATCTGGCAGCAAGTGTGCATCATTAAACATGTAACTGAACTTCACTGACAATTACCCTTTGTTTGGCTCATTCACAATACCAAACATATTACGGGGAATATATTTTAAATCAATATGTATTCACTCACATTATTACAGGAAGTAGTTTTCCTCATGATCATAGAGCAGTCAGTCAGATACAACATTACAGCAATATCTTATATGGTTAATAGCCATATCATACATTTATTCTCAGTAGCTCGAGGCACTTAATGGAGATTACCCAATTAATCATTACAGATCCCTGAGTGGTAGGTCAGAATCATCAGGTAAGTCTAAGTGATAAGGATACCCATATACAAAACCAGTAGGTGTTCGCAAAATTCTGATGCCTTTTTGAAACAAGGGGCCAGGAAGAGATGCATAGTCCTGATACCCCGTTAAGAAGTGGTTAAGAAGTCAGGTCCGCGAGGGGTGCACCCACCCACCGAGATGGTGGGGCTGATCTAAACGGAGCTCACCAAGGCCTTCTGGACTGGGACTGAAAAAGAACAGCATAAAACCGGACTCCCTGAACATGGCGGACAATGAGGGCTGCTGAGAAGCCAAGGACAATGGCACTGGATTTGGATCCTACTACGCATACTGACTTGGGGGGCGGGGTGCCTAGCCTGTTTGGATGCTCACCTTCCTAGACCTGGATGGAGGGGGGAGGAAATTGGACTTCCCACAGGGCAGGGAGCCCTTACTGCTCTTTGGGCCCGAGAGGGAGGGGGAGTGGAGAGGTAAGAGGGAGGTAAATGGGAGGCGGGGAGGAGGCAGAAATTTTTAATAACAATATAAAAATAAATTTAAAAAAAGAAGTGGTTAAATCAATCATGATTCTATATTCTTTACAATTTACATCCAAGTAAATATACTTAAATTGTGTTTTTCCAAATAACATGCAAGCGTGTCTACTTTGAACCCCTAAGACTGGAAGGAAGAAAGGATTGCACACTTCACAGAGAGCCAATTTTCAGGCATCTACCAACAAACATTTTGGAGTTATATAATTAGACATTCCAAAAGCTTAATAAACTGTTGACAACTGTAGTTTTGTTATTATTTTAGTTAACAGTAACTATTAACAAAATGAGTAAAACAAGAAAATATGAATTTTATAACTCAATTCAAAGAAAAGTCAGAAGAAAAAGTTTATTATTAGCAACATGATTACCATAGAAAATGCACTAACCATTCTCAGATCCAAACACTCTGTGGCTCTGTTACCAGGACATGCGTGGAGTCGTAAGAAAATAGATGGAATTGGAAGACAAGTAACATTATGAGTTATTCAGCATTTTTGTAACAACATTTGTAAGTTTGAAACTTCAGAACTCTCCCCCAGCTCCACTTCCCATTGAGACAGACACTTAATATGACAAACAGAATTTACAAAAGAAATCAATTGGGTGATTTAATTACTATAAATGGATAAGCCGAGAAAAGTCAGAACAACTGAAAGATCTTGTGATGTTTTGATTCTAAATACTAATGATTTCAATGAAATATTTTGAGGAAAATTAGGCATGGCTATACTTGGCCTTTATCCAGAAATATTTTTATTTTCTGAAATTCATTTTTCTGACCCTTTTAAGTATGTAATTCTTCAGCAAATTGCTCACTTTCAGAGTTTGCTTAAGTATAAGGTTTGGACAAAAAACGGTAAACAAAGACTGTAAAGGCAAATAAAACTTAGTGGGTTATTCCAATTACTTTCACTTTATAAATGGTAGAGTTAGTTCACAAAGAAATAGAATTCTCATAGACACTTGGAAGCAGTACAATAGGTTAATGGAAAAGATGTTTTATTTTGTTTTAAAGTCTTATGAGTTTCTTACTTTATTGAAAAACCTACTTTCTGTCATGTAATTAATCATGATTACAGTACCCCTTACCTCTCTTCTTTCAGGTTGCTCCCCACCTACACTCCCATACAGTCCCACCCCCTTTTTTGACTCTTGCTAGACAACAAGCAAGTTGGCTTCTAAGGTAAATTATGAAAAAATAATAATATAAAACAAAAATTAACACTTCAGAATAGGTCAAAACAAATAGAAGCATTCCTGAGTGTGAGAACGAGTAGCTTTCTAAAAAAAGATCTTTTACCTAGGATGAAAAAAATATTTTTGCTATTGCTGGACTTGAGCCCAAAACATAACTACTTGTTAAATATGTGATATTGAACAACTCAATTTATTTTCTTATAATTTCAATACCTTTCAACAAAGATATCTCAATAGAGTAAGAAATGAAATAGAATAAAAATGAGATGCTATTTATAAAGGAATTAACATTATGTTGGTCAAGGAAGTGAATATCAAAACAAAATCTTATATATAATTTAATTCTCTTCTTTCATACCATATAAGACAGCCACAGACTCGGTCCTGAGAAGTAATGTCTACAGTGGGTGTAATTAGATTTGTAACAGTGACATAGATTTTCTTTTCTTTCAACTGTGACTTTTCTCCGAATGAGGTGACTGTAAGGCTTTTCAAGGTCATGGATTTAAACAATTCTGCCTTCTTTCCTGCAGTCAGAGGTCTAACTGGGCCACTTAACAGTTTGACTGAAAAGGTTCTATGCAAATCAAATGCATGCTGTCATCATTATGAATAAGACTGTTCATTTTTAGACTCTTAGGAGGTTTTCAGAGTATAAGGAAGAACTTTGGCTCTGTAAGTGGGTTAGCATGATTGATTCTTTACTATTTAAGAGAGCAGAACAAGAATGTGTTCAGACTGTGAAGTGTAAATTATGCATCTGTGTGTGTGTGTGTGCAAAAGCAAGTAAAGTGTAAAAAAGGTCAAGTGCAAAGCGATGTTTATTTATAAAATTTATATAAATATGTGTCTTTATATCTATCTATCTATCTATCTATCTATCTATATCTATGTGTCTATGTGTCTATGTATGTATGTATGTATGTATGTATCTATCTATCATCTATCTACCTGTCTATCCATCCTTTTATCTGCATTCATAATCACAGAAAGAGAAAACAGGAGGAAAGTAGAAGTAGAAAAGTGACACACACACAAACACACACACAGAGAGAGAGAGAGAGAGAGAGAGAGAGAGAGAGAGAGAGAGAGAGGTAGAGAGAGAGAACAAGAAAGAGAAAGAGGGAATGGATAGATCAAGATCAGAAAACTAGAAGCAGAGAAGATAAATGCATCCCCGAAAGTGTCACTGCATTCTGGTCTGACAGAGAAGCATGTTCTCTTCTGTATTGAAGTGAAGTTATCACTAGGAGGTCACAAAAGAAAATGTGTGTCTCAAGGCAAGAGACCATGTTTCTTTGCTGTTCATTTGTGTATTGTAAGTCCCACGCATGTATTATTATTTACCCTGGTTACTCTTTGAAGAAATATATGTGAGTCTTTATTTTTATATACAAAATGTATCAGAGAGTAAACTATATAACTCAAATCAGTACTGGAATAATGCTCCACACAAATATTTGTTCACATGTAAACGCTGTAAGGACAAACAGTAAGGAAAGAAATAGAAAAGTGAAAGTCACGTAAACAAATGACAAGCATAGATTATTAGTCCTTAATTATAGTATAATGTGAAGGAAACTAAGGAGTGATACCTGTTATTACTTCATAAATGTGTTATCTATCCTCTTGTTTTGTCAGACTCTAATGCATGCTAAATGTTTTAAAAATAAGTGTTCCCCTTCAGGTAGTGTAACACATAAAACTCGATAAGTGACTCTAATGACAGGAAATTGAGCAATTTCTATATAAACATACGCATACATATAAACATGGTTTTACAAGTCATCCTAGCTAGAACAGATGTGATGTTGGAATGTATCCCACAATAATTTGAGAAAGACAGAGAAGCAGTATAGAAAGAGACTATATTCCATATTCACTTATATATGTGCCATTTACATGCCTAAGTAGGGAAACGATGACCCTACTAATACCCTGAAAACCTAAAACTGTATTTATTCTAATGGTGAGAAAAGAGATGAAGAAAATCGAGGTATTTGTGAAAGAAAGTATTAAGCTATTCTTTGAACTAGTACTATTCATATGTCAACAGAAAATTATTATAGTGAAAGATATACTTTTGATCCTACTCTAATTTCGTTAATACCTAAAAATAAGAAGACCCATGTAAAATTTGTAAGTGGGAACAGTGACGCCGATTGCTCTAGTTCATATCTTGAGCCTTTCTCAAATGTTCATGCAAACAATGGGTTCATGCTGTGACTTTGTATATGTTGAAAATGTTGTAGGTAGGAAATTCTTAGGAAGGACTGTAGAAACATAACCTGTTTATTGATCATCCCACCTAATGGAATAGCATATACCCTACCATTGCCATTTGTCCAGAGTTCTGAAACAACTCCTCTTAGATGGGGACATCAGCATTCTGAGGGAAGTCTATATCTCTTCTCCACATGTGAATTACATCATCTATTTTATATTGATGTAACAATTATTAGTGTAAAAATATAAAATTATATGTAATGTTTATAACAATATCATCAGATTATGTTAATACATATTATATTTATTTCCTAAAGTAAAGTTACTCTTTTAAATTATGCCTTTCCAAAGACAAGTGCCCATGCTTTCTCTTTGTATGGGTTATTCCAGGTCTAGAGAAGAGAAATGGGGCCTGCCAGAACCATTGGGTCCAAAGAGCTATATATTTGAAGAACTTGTCATGATAAACAAAAATCAAAGCTTTTAAAGTTATAACTCCCCGGAGTAGGAACAAAGCAAGGACGCCAGCACCATTACCTTTGTCAAAATCTGTCCATGGCATTAAACTTTTCAATCTGCTTTGGCTTGGCAGTGTAAGGTCACTCTGATTCCCAGGAGTATCTTTTGTTCAGCAAGTCACTGGCTGTGTGAGTGATGGGCTTGATTGGCATTTATATATTCTGCTGCTTAGCATCATTCATGTGACCGGGGCACCTCACAATACAAACCTCAGAACTCTCACGCATTGTCTCTGAAATACCTCTTTTCTTATTTGTACTCCTGATCAAAATGTGGTTAATACAAAAAAAAAAAAAAAAGTTGAGATATCGGTTTTCTCATATAAAAAAACTTTTTTTTTATGCAAAACGTTTATTGGAGAGGCAACTCCAGGAAGTAGAACAGGGAAGTGAGACCAGGAGGGAAGGGAGCCACACAGGCTGCGTGAATGAGCAGGAATCCCCATGCCCATTTGAGGAGCATTCTATGTGTGCCCTCTGCCTGAGGCAGTCCTCAGCGTTGTCCTCGTTGTCCTCTTGAAATGCCATGCCAGGTTTGAGTGTGCGTCCACTCTCTTTTGATGGGTTAAGGACCATCCCTAGGGAAGCTGTCAACTCCCTGGGACGACTCAGCTTGTCTGTGTGCAAGCCAAACGTGAATGTCATGAACGCAGTGGCAGGTTAAAAGGCCTGAGAACAGAGGGGCCCAGTGGGGATCCAAAGAGCATCATTATCATAGTCTTCTGTTGCTGTGAAGAGACACCATGCTCACAGCAATTTTTATAAAGGAAAGTATTTAATTGGGGCTCGATTGCTGTTTTAGGTTTAATCTGTTATCATCAGGGCAGGAAGCATAGTGGCAGACATGTTGCTGAAGAGGTAGCTGAGAGTTCTACATCTGGATCCGCAGGCAGCAAGAAGAGAAAGACTAGGCCCGGCATGGCCTTTTGAAACCTCAAAACACGTGTTCTATATGTGATATAGGAATAGGATGGAGGTGCAGACCTAAAATACTACCATCAAGTAACGGTGAATGAATGATGCTGAGTACACATCATACAGTCAGGCTGGGCAACATAGAAACCTGTGTCAGAAAAACAAACTAAAATGATATATGAGTAGAAAGGCTGAATAATGGTATCTTGGATCCATTTCTTATATTTGGGTAAAAAGGTGTATTCTTACTAACATCATTTCATATTTGAACATAAAAAGTGAATTATAACAAGTCAAGATTTTTCTGATATTAAAGTGGATATTTGCATAGGTTTATTTATTAAAACAATATTAGAAATAATTAAAAATAACTTGTCCAAATATTTTACTCAAAAAAGTTTATGTTCTCTATCATAGAACAAACATTTCAGAAGATATTTTTCAAAACTAAACATTTTTTTTTGCAATGGATTTTAAATAAAGTCCAATAGTACACAATTATATTAAGTAAACAAGCTTTTTTTATAATTATTGTAAATTAAGATTTTGCTACATGCATTTTATCTATCAAAATACTTGAAAACTTATGAACATATCATATTATATGATCAAATAGTACATATAAGCAAAACTTATAAGCAAAACAAAAGCTCATGAGCAAAATTATATCATATAAAGGCATACAACATAATGTGTCAACATAAAAATGATCGTTTTAAAATTTATTCTGATTTTCTAACTGACTAATGTATTAAAATCTTTGAAATAGTGAATACTAGTAGGTTTTTAAAGTATCAACAACTGGATTTATTTACATGTGCCAGGAAGTATCTGACCTTAATTGCCTCTAAAATCATTTTTATTCTTTGCATTTATCCTTTAAATTAATTAAATCTGTTCCTCAAAACCTTTATACTGTGTAGAAAGCATTGTGACTGCTCTCGCTGTGAAACACATTTTATCACATTGATGTGGAATTCTACAGACATACCAGCTAAGCCTGGTTAAAAATTGATCTTGTTGAGAAGTCAGTCCACACAAACTGCAAAATTTTAGAAAGTACCGGGTCTTGCTCTTCAGTCTGTCACTTGCTTCATTTGCATTACAGGTTATGCCCCCCTAATACCTTTTGTTTTTAATTTCTGAAGTCAAGAACAGCCTAAGAAATTTCTTAATCACAAATGGATCTTGTTGGACAAGCTGCACTCTCAATGAGTTTTCAGCAACTAAGACAAAATTACTTCTCTTAGGGAGCTGTTTCCCACTAGGGAACTGCCATCTTTGCCAAGCACCACTGTGGAATGGGCTATAATCTTTTCTAAGCATCACCAGGTCAGAAACATGTATCCGGATGCGACATGAAGGAAATTTGTTTCCCCGTTTAAGAATGAACTGGTTCGACTAAAAGCTGAGGTACTAGCTGGGTGTATGAGTCTCAGCTTTATGCTTTATTTCCCCGCCTTCTCCTGAAATGACAGAGATAGCCACATTATTCTTCGTCGGTTTCTGAATCTTTCCACTTCTTATTTCCTGGTACTGAAGCTCCAACATCTTTTTCTGAACTTCTGAAATTCACCCACAGCTGCAGGGCTTGGGCTGAGATCTCACAGCAGGGCACTAAGGCATGCAGATGGCCAAGGCCTGCAGTCATCCACTATAGCTCCCTTCATTTTCCCCGACCAGTCCACAGAGCTCCTGTGGGCCACGCTGCTCTCTTCCAGACCTTACAACTGTTTCCCAATCTCGATGGGGGTCATCAGGAAAGCCTCCTGCCAAGCCCTTTATTTAAATTCATCAAACAACAAACTGGATTCAGGTTTTTTTTTTTTTTTTTTTTTTTTTTTTTTTTTTTTTTTTTTCACTCTTGTCTGCTAATGCTTCTGAGGGCCTTTGCTCCAACCCTTCCTGTTTGCTTTCCCATTAGCAACGAGAAAGTAACCTCCTAGATGACCGCAGTTTGTACTCTATAAAGAATGTTGTGATGATGAGACTATGTAGGCAGTGCCTGAAGTCTCAGCAGTGACCGGGACATGAGGTCTCAGCAGTGACAGGAAACATGCATGCAACCCACAGAGGACATGCATGCAGCCCAGAGAGGACAGTTTATGGCACATTTGCTCCTCACCATAGCTAGAGATAAGTTGTCCGGCCTCAGAAAAGCAGAAGTCTCTAATTGTCTAATAGGAATTTTTAAATAGAAAATTTCTTACTGTAGAGCAGCATCCATTCAACGTATTTTATTTGAGATATATCAGTGAACCGAAAAGGTAAAGCCTCTGTTGCTATAAAACATGGGTTCTACCAGTATATGTTAGAAAGACATGAAGAAAGAGGTAACTATTAAGCAACAGCAAATACAACTCAATAAACATGAAGAGCACAAATGTTTGGAATGTCCAAGAAGAATGGAGAATGGCTGTTTTATAGTGAGAGAGCCACCCATGAAGAAAATGAAAGTCAGTGTATTCACACATGATATGGATGCATTTTGCCTGTGTGTGTCTATGAGAAAAACAATGGGCATCCAACTACAGAATGGGTTACATGAAGTAACAAGAGTGGCTACGAGGATCCATTTAGGGACTTACAGAGCGGAGTCTGGGAGGTCATTGCCTGGTTACTGTTCTTTTCTTAAAGGCAAATGCTGTGTCTTTGCAAAGTGCTGAAGGGCGTAATTCTGTGATTGCACCAATACTGCAGTCAGTACTGAAGGAGAGTGCTCTGGGGCGAAAGCAAGCGAGAAGTGAAGGGAAGAGCCACAATTACGAGATGAAATAAATGAGAATGTGCCCATAGCATATCTGTGACAAATTTAAAACAACAACAACAACAAAGCCAAAATCATCTCAGAGAAAAGTATATATTTTTAAAGAGTGTACTCCCACTAGAGCTGGCAAAGGATACCCCTGACACAGCTATCTGGCTCACAACATTTTGCTATAACATCTAGTATAATGTGATAATGTCATTTACACAGACAGTAGTTTTCTTGAATACTAGAATATTAATTTTGTTGTAGAATTGTGAATTCCATTATAATTTTTAGTTGGGTAGAAAACATGGAACAAAAGTGTTTTTTAAACTTTTGCTCAATACATGTTTACAAAGATGCTCAAAGAACAATAGGTTCAATTCAAATAGATATCCTAAAATATTACCTGTAATTAGAGCTACTAAATTTTACTTTGAATTAAAAAATAGTCCAGAATTGCCTTCTTGTAATTAATATATTTTTCTTGTGCTTACTTTATTACCAAAAATTATAAGAATTTTCATCATTTTATAATATAAGTTTATTTTATATTCATATCTTGTAAATTTTAAAGGTCAGACTGAAATATAGATGAGTTCATGTTTTTGAGAGGTGACCTAAATATTTTACCTCATGTATATTTGTTTGCAAGTGATCTATATATCCATTTGAATTCATTATTCAGTGACCTTGATAGGACATGCCATATTTATTGGGTGAATGACAACTCAACAATTTTGAATACTCAAAAAACCCGTGTGTGTTCTTTCCATTTCTTCACGTGTGCTTGGATCTGAGGATCTGTGAGAAAGTACCATTACTGCATGATACTCTTGGTCTGTCAGAACACCTATGAAATCACTCTTCTCAGCCGGGACATAATGAGTTCCCCTTTATGGCCAGGTTCAATCTTCCATCCGTTATAACAGGCAGAGGACAGAGAGAAATTGCTTTGGATGCAAATGATCTGGACTCTTGTGACCCAGGTGAACCAGCCCTTACAAAGTGCCTGTCAGGGAGATGTAAATTTCTCACAAGCAGCTAGATCGTTCCACTCAAAGGAAACTATTGATTTCCTTGCAGCATCTCCAATGCAGAGGTGAAACACTTACAAGTCTGTGATGTAGCTGCTCTCTAGCTTTTTCTATTGTTAAACCCTGTCTCTTTAACCTGTTAATACTACAGTTCATATGCTATAAAGACTCATTGTCCAAACACACCACCTCTCTTCCATTTATAAACAATGAGAAAAAGAAAACAGATACATTCTACAGTCACTACGGCACAATCCCAACACTCTGGCATCCTATTACAGTGTAATCAATACACATTAGCATAGACCGCATTATGCATATGAAAGAAAGTATGCCATCTCAGTGAAAAGTGGTCCCACAATTAAAGTGTCAAAAGGTTAAGGAGACCATTTGGTCTTACATGTAGTTATAATTTGACTTTAAAATTTCTCTCTTCTCCCATGTGTATTGTCCTTTTTCTATTACCGATTTCACATTTAAAAATATTAGCAAATCCTAGCAAGCTACTCCATAGCCTACATAAAATGCTGTACATTGAGATCATCATTGTTCAGATAAATTAGATACGCTCCATGATTGAATGTGGTTTCCCAATGATCAAAAAGCAGCAAATCCTCTGTGTTCTTTGTGATTCCTAAAGCACATGTAGGCGTAAACTCACAAAATGAGATCTAGACAATGACTCTTGAAGGTTTTTCTTAAGAATATGAGCAGGGCTGCACAGGCACAGGCTGTTGCATAGTAACAATGATGTTGGCTTGTCTTTAAAAAGACTCTGTTCTTTCTCTTCGGCATTTCTTTCCCCATTCAATTTCTATTTGCTGCCTGCATGCCCTTTTCATTAGCGTTCTGTTTGTATTGTGCTTATAGCCCAGCAATCTCCAAGGATGCTCTGGCAGGATTATGAGAAAGAGGTGATCAGTTGTTCTACTGCAATTGAAAATGGTTGCTTCGGAGCAATGTAGGACAGTGATTGTGCTCACATACAACTTTTAGGCCAGGTCACAGATTCTCCTCTTCCATAACTCTGCAAACATGTATGTGAAAGCATGAGCAGAATGCATAGCGTCATCTCTCTTATTTTGTCAGTAAGTAAAGATTCAGTCTTGCGTTGTTCCATCTTCAGAGAACCCCTAGGGCTACATATGTACCCTGACTTACCCATCAAAATAAAGCATTGAGGAAATGGAGTAATGGGACCTCTGTTTATTCCTGCTGGGAATGCAGGCTTGTTAGGTAGAAAACTCTAGAGTGCCCATACGGCAGAAAGAACTGTGGTAGAGCCTCTGTTTGTAAAGGAACGCTATAATTCTAGTCCATAAAACAAACACAAGGGGCACGAGTCTTTGAATCATTTCAAAATCGGGATTGGCTTTGCTTCTGCCTATTGTTAAGAATGTAAATGCCGTTTGTCTTTCTGTATCTACTACTTCTTTCCTTCTGTAAAATATTAACTTTCATTAACTTTCTTTTAAGAGATTTGAAGGTCATCAAAGTGTCTTAAGTCTCTTGTTCTGTCCCATAACAAGGTGCCTACATAGAATGTAGCATTACAAGGGAATTTCAGCATTTTCTAAAATATAGAATGTGACACTTTATTGTGACTTATCTAAGACCATGGTTAGATAATAACATGATCAAATGATATTATGTCTTTTTTCTTACTAATCAGTGTGAACCATCTGTAAAACAAATTTTCCTCAAACAAAGGCTTGGACATATATTTGTTTTCAGACTTAGATTATTTTGACAATTTTACGCATGAATTGACTGTCAACCATATCTATATAGAAATGTATTGTGAATATCACCTGTAGAGTCCATTTAGTAGGTTCATGGTTTAAAGCTCAGAACCTGGAACTGGCTAACATTCCAGGAATTTTATCTCTGGAGAAGACTAATTGTCACCTCTCAGCAGTCTTTAAGTGCTGTCACCTATTCATGCAGGGGTGAGGCCTTTGGAAATTTCACTCTCTTGCCCGATCCATGCTAGGATCTCAACTTGTGAAATTACTGTGCAGATATTGTATAGGCAACAAATTCATTCTGTGACCTTCGATGAGTCTTTTGATGTAGATTTGTGTTATGGAGGCATGAGTTGGGGTTGGAAATAGCATAGCTGTTCTTTTCATTTCGATCTGTTGCTGATTTTTGTAACGATTGTCCATGTCTGACCACTTCAAAAGAAGTTTATTTGTTGAGGGGTAAGGCAGATACCCTTATTTTAGGTTTAATGGTAAGTATTTTGAATGAAGTTAGGCAATCAAACGATGTGACTTAGAAAACTGGCATCAAATTTTAACTAAAATTCCCCAGCATCTTTTTTTATTTTATTGTTCATTTATGCCGTTGAGAATTTTCAGTTGTAGACTGAACACTCCACATGTCAGCAGTGTAAGTTTGTCCTTCAGTATTTCATTCTGCTGTTTATCGCCTATCCTTCATAATACTGAGCTTAGGATCACACAGTGGGTTTTACTTTGTAAGCTGTGTTGATGGATATTTTTAGTTGAACTTAAACTGTTCATGATTTTGTCATATGAACCCTTTATAAAAAAAAAAAGAGTTAGCTCTAGCTACAAGCTGAAGAGGTGGAGGAGAGATACAAAGTATCATGGGAATTCAACATATACAAAGTTCATATTTTTCAAACTATTGATCTTATGCAGTCCAGAATGGCCTTGAATGTACTGTATTAGTGAGGGTGTTTTAAAGAAATAGAAATGACAGAAGGAATTAATAAGGGAGAGAGAAACCCAAATGAATGCTTTATAGTTGCCAATTTTCAGCATATGTTGGAATCCAGAAGAAGTGGGTTTACACACCAGAGATGGAACGGGTTGGAAACAGGGTCAATAAACTTGCCAGGGAGAGTGAAGGCAAGCAGGCAAAAAGCCAAAGCTTCCTTCTTGCAGGTTCTTTTAAGTGGGATGCAGTCAGAAAGTATGGACCAAATTTAAAATATGTCTTCTGAACACAAATGATCCAGACTTAGGGTTTATCTTCCATCTCAAATATTCCATCTAAGAAAAATGCATGATCAGTACTCTCCTAACCACCTACATTCTAGACTTCAGAGATGGTTTTTAAATGCTGTCAAAGAGCAACTATGTGGTATAACCCCAGGGCAGCCACTGATGGCTACAAATATAGGACCCTTGTCCAGGGAACACAAGAAAACCATAGTTGTTAGCAATAGAAGAATATTTATAACCAGAGATTTTCATAATCAGTCTCCCTGATGAGTATGCACTTGGTTAATTGGTCATAACATGACTTTTCACCCAAAAGAAATGGTAGAATACTAAGTTCATAGTAAGAAGCTAAATTTGTGGTAAAATAATCCATTGAAAAGAAATGGAGCAAAAAAATATAGTACTGGATGATTATGAGAGTTCATTGGAGGGCCCCGTTGCTATTTATTTAAAACATTATTGATATTGTTATTGCTATTGACAAAAGATTTTATTTAGCTCTTATTATCCTGGTATAGTTTAATAAAGTCCTACATATTGATGCAATATGAAATGTCTTGCTACACATATGCATCGTGGAATAATCACCATCATCAATTTACTTCACTTACCTTACACCTTCCTTTCTGTAAGGCGAAAAATTTTAAATGTTTTACAAGCAAACTTTAAACATACACTATACTATTCTCAACTATAGCGATATGATTCTTTAATTCTAAAGAGATTATTCACTCTGCACAAAATAAATGCCTAATCGCTTTAACAAATGCCTTCCCATTCTCCTTAGTAGACACCATGCTCTCTGATGTTTTTCTCTGTTACAGTTACTCTGCAGAATCCATAATGAAATGATAGTTATCATTTAAGTTTTTGTGTCTCTGTTTTGGACTATCAAGTTAATATATTATCTTCTGGGTTGTCATAAATAAACTGAATCCCCTTAGTCTTAAGTTTTAATTATATCCAATTTTATATGAACTACTTATTCTTCATTCACCTATCCATTAATGGGACCATGGGCTAGTTTTCTATATTGACTCCTCTTAGATTGCAATATTTCATTCATTTATACTGCTTAAAAATTTATTTAATTTCAACATATGTATTTCTCTTTCAAATCATTCCAATGAGTAATTTAAACTGAAGTATCCATTAAGATATATTTAGCATTTACTCTATTTGACACTGAAGGCACTGCATTCTTAATTATTTCTTCCTGCCTGATGCTTAAACCATCTATATCTGTTATAGGTTAATCTTGGAAACAACTAAATTGTTTGTCAGTGACTAGATAAGAAATATAATACAACTATTCAATGAAATATCAATATGTCTACAAAAGTAAAGCTTTTTAAGGCCAATGTCCATTAACAATGAGACAATCTATATCTGAGATAAGTCAGGTATCAAAAGAAAATGCTATGTAACTGGTCTCTCTAAACCTTCTTGGATCAGGACTCTGTGTTTATAGCTCAGCTAATTAAATCTAAACATATATGGACCAGAGTATTCTATTTTCCAAAGCTTTTCATGTGAATAAAGGAATCGATAAAGTCTAGTTGTTAAGGAAGTTGATGCTGATGTCCTCCAGATCCACTTTTGTTAAAAGGGAAATATTCCATTTTCCTTCAACAACCCCTGAACCATAGCTTTGTTGATGCATAATTTCCTACTTTGCAATTGCTCCTGGGTGTAAATTTACTTAAGAATAATTTTCTCTTGATTAGGTAAATGAGGACCTCCATGCCTAACGCGCTCTTAATTTGGGAAGTACTGATTTCACTACTTAGAGGCCAAAGTAATGACGGTGAGAAAACAATTTAGGGGAACCCAAAGCTTTTAGAAAGGATTTTGGCTTAACATCACAAAAACAGATAGAGAACTTTTCCCTTCATGGAATGGTTTGTCAAATTTGAATGGTTCTTGGTGTTTTTAAAATCTCACCCTACCACGAGCTTTTGCTATTCTCACTTTCTTAGCTTTCATTGTCCAGAAAGCATTATGTATTGCCTTCTAATTTTTTTACTTATTAAATTTTTATGTAAGCTCCAGGATTTGCCTTTGGTATTGCTTTAAAAATCTTTAATACTTTACAAATGTTACAGAGACAATAAAATATCTATGATTAAAGATTGGCTGTCAAGTTCATATATTTGACACTTGTACCCACTACTAAATTGACTGCAAATTCATTATGATATTTTTTAATAAATGAATTTTCATGTGACCAAATTAATGTGTATAAACTCATAGGCAGATATAAATTTAAAATAGATTAATCACTGTAAGGAATTAATAAACCATAAGCTATCAATACATATAAAGGGTGTATATAAGATATTAAAATCTAATTTCCCTACTAAAAGAAAATCATGTAAATTTTGAAGTAAGGAAAGGTCCTATGCATACTGCACAAAAACTGTCTTGATTGGAACAGTCATAGATGATAAAATTCCATCTTATGCTATCACTTTTCACATGTTCTTAGAACAGACATATTTAGAATAAATCTCTTTCCTGCTTTATCCCCCTAGGGAGGATACTATATTGTTTTTGCTCATCCAAAGAACAATAGTAAAAATATACCATATTAAATTACATAGGTTCATCTCTGCCTGTTCTATTGCTATACCTTACATAAATTGCTCTACTATGAACTATAAAATATTGATAGAGTACTTTGTCACTAGAGATCTAAAAACAAACTCATTCATGTCTCAATTTCTGTAAGATACTTTTTTTGATAACTAAGAACAAATCACCTCTGGGTAGTGGTGGTACAAGCCTTTAATCCCAGCACTTGGGAGTCAGATAGATTTTTGTGATTTTGAGGCCAACCCGGTCTACAGAGGAAATTCCAGGACAGGCTACAAAACTACAGAGAAACCCTTCCTCGAAAACCCAAAACCAAGCCAAAACAAAAATGAATACACTACCTAATACTATATATATTGCTCTGGATTATATATTTGGATCATGTTTTCTACTTACATTGTGCATAATCTAATGGGTTTAAAAGCTCTAAGGATTCTATTACGCATTTTACAGTAAAGGCTTGCATTTGTCTCCAAAAGAGACTAAAACACACAAAATACCAGACGCACATGTGTAAGGTCACTTACAGACAAAGTGAATTATGCTCATGCAGACTTGAATGGAACATTTATTGAATAAATCACCCTGTGTATTAGATTTTGTTAATATTCTATGAGCTTGTATGTCAAATGTGTGTCTGTAGTTACCATTATTTCTCTTACAGGATGCCATTGTAGAGGTTAATGAGGGGGGAGAAAAAATATGTTTAAACCGGAAGCCCCAAGACTTATTTTGTTTTGACAGAGTAGTTTTTGCAACATTATAAATTTTCTATAAATTCTTTCTAAGCACTGTTTGAAATCATGTCCACTCTCACAGAGTTCTGCACATAAAACAAATGTAGCCAAACAACATGGTGAGTTCATACCCCAGCCTTGGAAAGGAAATCCCCAAGTAAGGCAATTGTCATAGGGCTTATTGTGCTGGTGACTTAGTCTGCTATTGGAACTCAGTCATTTTAAATAGGATGAATTGTATTTTCTCAGGAAACATGTACACAGTTTATCTCACGATGGTTGACATCCTCTTTGAAAATGTGAACCCTAAGTGTAATAAGTATTGACTGTAAAGAAGATGGGAATTGGAATAAGGTACAGAGACCCAGAAAGTTGACACATGTGACCAGATGATGACTGAATAGTAGAAAAGCCAGTACCCGCCAAGTCTTTCAGGCAAATGGAATAGAGTTCCCTATATCATACAGAATAAAAGTCTGAGACATCTTGATTATAGGCTTTCTATACAACTTCTACACAGAGAGAAAATAAATTCCTGGCACTTTAAGGTGACAAATCTGAGATGATTTGCCATAGTAGTTCTGAAAATGAAGTCACTTACTAATGCATCCCTACTTCTGCTGTGTGGCACTGATTAAGCTACCTCTCAAAATCTTCACTTATGTTTAAAAGAGAAACAATGAAGTAATATATAAAGTAATATCTATGGTAATATCAGTGATAGAATGTGGACGGTCCTCACACCATGTCTGCAACACTGGACTATAAGGATTAAGTGAGGAAGAGAATTAAATCACTCAAACTGATGCCCAAATATAGGAGGTGATTTGGAAAGAAGGCTTTTAACTGCAGATGGCTGAAGTGACAGGAAGATAAGCCTCAAAGGTAGAGACAGCTTGCACAGAGAAGTCCAATCAAACAGCAGGCCAGCAGATAGAGAGCCAGGAATTAAGTGTGTCCTGTATATGTAGGTGGTAGTACAATTGGCACACTATTAGAGAAATCCAAAGCGGAGGCACAGCATGACTTGTGCATGTCAAGAAATCAAAGCTAGGAGATAAAAAAGGACAGATAACAGACATCCTGGAAAGGTACCATGGGTAGCCAGATCACTACCTGATGGGCACCATTTATAGTTTCAAAAATTTTTCTCTTCCTGTGATACCAGAGCAAATCAGGGTGATTACAATGTGGTACTTGTTTTTGTGATGTGTCTATTTGTGTGCATGTGTGTAAGTGTGGGCATCCACATAATAAAGATGCTTGCATATTTGTATTTTTATATATGTTGATGAGTGTATTGGTTCTGGGTGTGCATACTTGGAGGCCAAAAGATAAACTTGAGAGTTACTCTAAGTAATGTCATTTGCATTCTTTGACACAGGTTTTTTTTTTTTTTTTTTTTTTTTTTTTTTTTTTTATTAACTTGAGTTTCACCAATTAGACTGGAGTTAATGGTCAGCAAGTTGAGTCTTATACTTCCTACTCCATAGAGCCAGGATGACAATTATCTGTCAGCTTTCCCTACTTTTCTCTTTGTTGTTTGTGCTTGTTCTTTTATATGAGACTGTTTAACAAAATTATGGCTTCATTACTGTGAAAGAAAATCTTTGCCAATTGTGATTACTAATCTTGGTTTGGTTGGATGTGGATTTAACTAAAACACAACATGAAGCTAAGGGGATTGTTGGAAGGAATTTCCTTAATCAGAATATTAAAGCAAGAAGGTCCATTCTAAACATGGGTGTCACCTGGTAGCAGCCCAATATAAAAGCACTGCAGAAGAAAATTTTGCATTTCCTCTGCCTGTCTTAATTCTTGATGGCGCGTTGATTCATTCTATTGCATTTCTTTAGAATTCCTACAGTGATTGTCAAAGCAACTTCTCTCATCTTCCAATGTAGACTGGAGACTAACGGTTCTCCATGGCTTCAATGCTAAATTGCACTGAGAGGACATTTAGCTTTGTGGACTGAGAGACTACAGGATTCCTTGTCTCTATTGTATGAGACAGCCAGTGTTTGATGACATGGTGTGTATTATGTAAATCATTCAAATAAAGCCCCCTTTAACGTATGTGTATTTTCTCTCCTTCAATTCTTAGAGAACAATGATTAATGAATTCATAGAGATACCAATGCACTCCCTGCCTGCTTTTTTGGCAACACAAATGTGGTATCTGCCAAATACACCTGATTGCGTGTATACCTGCAATTTAAAGTTGGGGATCAGGTCATGGGAAAATAACAACAATAAAATAACCAAAAGGGAATGGGATTTCTGTTTTACACAGCAAAAGAAATATATGTCTCAAAAAAAGAAATATGTATTTTTTTCCTTAAATCCATTAGTTCTCCATTAAAATGGTGCTGAAAATTGAAGAAGCTAGGTTATTTTTTTTTTTTTGAGAAGCAAAACAAGGGAGAGAATGGAAATATCAAGCAATAAAGAGTACAGAATTTTCCTTGATTATTAAAATGGATAAAGGTCAGAAAAGTTAAGAATAAGTGTACACATTTAAGATGGCATGAAAATAGATTGATTTAAGAACCCAAAGAGGAGCGGTTTTATTCACTTATAACACCTAGTTGCACTTATAAGCCGTGCTCCTGGAACTTCCTGAAGGCTATAGATAAGCTGCCGTGTTTTATACAGTCTTGAAAATAGACAATTCACAGCTTCCTAGGAGACTATTACTTTCACATGATACAAAAGCAAGTTGCCAAAACCATTGAAGATATAAACGACACATCAATACTCATTTGAAGAGAAAGCTACCTGTCTTCTTTATGTCAATTTTCAATGGTTTGTGACTTTATTTTAAGCAATGTTAGAACTGATTTTTTTAATTTGGGGTATAATTCTCCAATTATTTTTTTAATAAGAACTATGTCCTCTGAAAAATGAACAAAATATCCTTAATGATTTTTCACTAAACATGAATATACAGTACATATGTCCTCCATTTTGTATCAGGAAGTCTGAATTATGAGAAAATACTTAGCACAATTATTATTATATAGCACCATATAGTAGAAAAGACAGATTTTATTAAATAAATCTATCTTAAACTATATTTAATATTTAAATAATTTGTGTTATATGACTATAAGAGTTTCATTCAACCTCTTATTAAACTGTGTGGAAATTTGAAACTATCACCATGATTGAAATAAAGATAAAATAAAAAGGTTTATGGCAGACATATTTCAATGGCTCCCTTAGCAGACAAAGAATTTTAAAGCCATATTATAGACACTTTGCCTGAAGTATTTAGTACACCATGATGATTCAGGTGTATTTCATTTTTATATTTTTGGCATTTTGTATTGTTCAATTGGAGTAGACATAGAGTATGCTTCTTGATTATTTGCAAAGTTTCCAAAAGTTATACAGTTTCCACACACCTCATTAACCCATATTGATTAGAATTTTCTTGTTAAAATATTGCTTGTTTTATAGGCTATTACAACTAAGTGTTTGCAACTGCTAATCTTATATTTGAGCAAGGTAGATACTGTAGAACTCAGGCACATTGACATATTAAAAATATTTAAGTGGTATGAACGGGTTTGTATAGTAGAAAGATTCAAGCAGCCACTATGTTCTTTTATACTCCACTTAGTAAGAATGTACTTGAATCTCTAGGCTGTGTTATGATTCAGAAATCTGAAAATTCTCATCTCAAATACAATAACTCTTATATCTAATCATTCTTGAGAATACCGATCCACCTCTTCATCAACGTATTTTTTTATAATAACAGATATTTGTTTCTTCTGGTGTAATTGCATTGAAAATATATATTTCTCTTTAGATAAGGGCTTACAGGAAGTTCATAACACTTCAGAAATAAAATCCTTCACTTTAGAGACTCATGTTAATTTTAACATTGTGTTTTGTTATTGCTTCTCTTTGATTCCTTCTCCTATTTAAATGGACTGAAGTGGCTCTAGAATATATTTGCTCTTAGGACAGACCAGGAATATTTACACAAAACAGCACATGGGTAAGAGCTTCAAAATTAGTATAAACATACAATTCATAATTTATTTAATATAATTATATAGTATAACTTGATTACTATGGAAAGATAAAGATATATTCAAACTTGAGACTGTCTTTGCATAAAGTTGAAGAAAACCGGGGTAATGTCACACTGTACTCTGAACCCCCTTTCTCGAGAAAGACAGTTCAACTTACCAGCATTTCAGTATCACTCTGTCAAACCACAAAGCTTGGCTCTACTCCAGTCCAAATCACTTAATTTCTTTCCGTAATCTATACAAAGCTTTCCATAACTGAAATTACAGGTAAATTCTGTAGAATACTATAGTCTAATTGTGTGTGTGTGTGTGTTCTGTGATCAAACTTATTAACTATTGATATTATACAACACACGTATGTTCTTGAACCTCAATCACACAATAAAATCCATTGATAATGGACAAAAAATTGGTTGAATTAGTTTTTAAGTTACAAAATAAAAATAATTGTTGTCAATTTTTATATTCCACATTATTAAAGGAAATAAAAGTGATGGAGAGGAAAACAAAGAAAATGGGTAAAAGAACAATTACAGAAATAGTGATAAAAATGAGAAAAATACATGGCAATTTATTGAATTGAATATTTTAATATCAAAAGGAAGAATGAATTTTAAGAGTTTTTTGTTGTTAATATTGCTATTTTGTCAGAAGGCAACAGATTCTGAGCTGAAGAGAGGAAGAGAGATTTGAGCTTGCTAGATAATTCAGGAGAGTTCGAGAACAGAAGCTAGAGAAGAGAGAAAGCAAATACATTTAGACTTAGACATACCCTAGGTCATTCATTCCAACAATTACACTGTTTAAGGTATAATACAAACAAATTCTGTTTAAGGTATAATACAAAAGAAATGGAAGGTGGAAGGCAGGAGAAGTCATGACATCTGATTTATTGTTTAAAACTGTCATTGCAGAAGAACGGAAAAATTGCAGGGAACATAGAAATAAAATCTATTAATGTACTAATTCGGGTGAGAGAATAGTGATTTGTCCTGATATCAGAATGAGCAATCAGATGAGTAGACTTATGATCTTCTTAATGAAGTCAATAGATTTAGCTGATGGAGTCATTACTGAATGAGCAATAATGGGGGGAAAATCAATACATTTTAAGGACAATTGAAAGAAAGCTCTGAATTATCCAATGCTTTTAAGAACAAGTCAAAAGCAAAAAATAAAACAATATCAGGAAAGTTGCATAATTGAAGGTTAAATAATAACATGTATGACATTTATATTATAAAAACAAGTGAGCATCATGGGAAAAATAGATTGTGAAAGCTCTAAGATATTTATGTTTCTCATTGAACTCTGTAATTAGTTTTCCTAAGAATCTAGATCAGTGGTTCTAAATCTTCCTGCAATCCTTTAATACAGTTTCTTACATGGTGATAATACCCAACCATAAAATTATTTTTGTTGTGACTTGATAACTGTAATTTTGTTACTGTTATGAATTTTAATTTAAGTATGCTATATGCAGGATGTCTGATAAGTACTGATTATGGAGGGGTTGTGACCTAAAGACTGAGAACCAGTGATCTAGATAGAATGTTATATTATATATGCAAAGGGTTAATTAAACACCTTTAAAAATATTCAATAATTAAATCATATTGTATTGAAAACATTTCAATACTTACCCTTTACCAAAAATTAATCATTCATTGATTTATATATACACACGTGTACTCAAGTTCAGTGCATTTAGCAGAAGAATATCATGTGTGTCTCTCTGTTCACAAAGTAAGTTAGGAAGGAAGGGTTTATCTTGTCTCTGTGGAAAGGACATAAATCATGGCAGAGACTGCAGTGAGAGCAGCTTGATCTGTCACAGCAGGAATATGACATAAGCAGGCATGTGTATCTAATGTCAAGTTAGGTGCTCATTTTTTCCTATACATTCAGGTCTGTACTTCAGCCCATGACACCATGCTGAGTGAGGGTCTTTTTCCTTCAGTTATATGTTTCTGGAGTGACCTGCCTAGGCATGCCCAGAAAACGTTTCTATGGTGATTCTAAATTCTGTTGACAGTGAAGACTCACCTTTATACTATGGAAGCGCTAGATAATTTGGTGATATTAAGAAAGTAAAGAATAAAATTTAGGAAGAAGTTTACAATATCAATCTTGGTTATATATGGCAAATTTATGGTCCTGCTATCAGGAAATCATAATTTAAAATAATCATTTAAAAAAAGAGCATTTATATTTTTACAATGCTTCTCATGGCTGTTGTCTTAGAGTCTGTGCTAGACGATGTCTCTGACTTCAACAGATGCAGTGTTTACATTATTAGCAGGGAAGGTACAGTTTACAAATTACCATTGTGTCTTTATCACAAATTGATGAATTTGGAAGAAACCTTTATATAATTGTTACTAGACAAACCTATTTAAATTTTAACCTGGGAAAGATGCTTTTCCACAGTGAATGAAGGATACAGCCCATTTCCATCAAAATTTTCTCTTTTTCCTTTATTGAAAAATCTTAATTATTGTCAGATCTTACAGTGTGGATAATGATGCCAAAAACAGTCAGTGTTTCTATTTCTTCTTCTTTATTTTATACACAATTAAAATTATAAATAATGTGTTTAATTAAGAGTAGACAAACTAAAATAATTTAGGCTGACAGTAACATAAATCAATTATCTCTTTACTAACATTAGCTGGGTACAATTTCCATTCAGTCTACTTATTTCCTGGAAATATATTGGCTTTGAACCCGTGGATATTATTTTTAAGATTCAGTAAATTTAGGTGACAGAAATTAATTCTGCTTCTTAACTATTAAGAAGATGACTTTTAAAGGGGCAAATTATGTTTCTGAGAGAAATAAATTATTATTTTCTATAATTTACACTTATTAGAGTAGGAAGGTCACCATCCTACTCTTGCATGGATGAAAGTGTCTATAAATCTTGTAAGAATGTGCGGAAGTCAGAGTAAAGCTTGATGAAAGCTCAGTGAAGCAGTAGGAACTCTGAGAAGCTACAGGGCTTAGATTGGGCACACTCTAAGGAAAGTCTTCCATTGCTTCCTGCAAATAACTACGCAAGGTCATTGTTTTTTCTCTTATGTGCTGAAATGTCTACCTAGAGAATTCGTATCCCAAGGACATTCTGTGCAAGACAGACATTTTACTCTTACTCTATCAATTAATATTGGGTGACCTCAAATGTCTCTTAAAATACTAGTAAGGTTTTGTGTTGGCTAGATTTTTATTTTGTCAATTTTAAATAACCTGGAGACCTCTAAAAGAAGATAATCCTAATTGAGAAAATGCTGCATATGATTGGGCTGCAGGCAAGCAATCTGTATGGCTCAGGCCATAGTGCATGGGAAAACCAAAAAACTGTTAGTCTTGAGTTCTATATGAAAGCAGGCTGAGGAAGCCAGAGTGAATAAACCAGTATATAATATTTCTTCATAGCCTCTGCATCTAATCTCTCTAGGTCTCTGCCCATTCTATGTTCATGCATTGGCTTCCTTCAATGAAGTGTGATTCTGGTTATATGTGTCAAATAAACCCTTTCTTCTGGTGCTTTAAATCATGTTTTTTTTTTTATCAAAACAGTAGTATACTTAACTAATATTCCTTTATGTATTAATAAACCCTAAAAAATTTTATGTCAAAAATTGGTTTTAAAAAGCCAGTCATTTTAAATAACTCTGTACTAATGAATGGATTTATCAAATGCCCTGCTTTAAGGATCTGGGATCTATGCAAAAGAGGAGCTAGGAAGATTGTAAGAGTCAGGTGATAGATGAGTCTTCTGGACCATTGTCTTCCAGATACAACAGAATTAATCCACACAGGAATTGAAACGGACTATGACAATACACACAAAACCGGCACAAATTCAAATCAGACTGAATCCTAGCTCTGGGAAATGGAAGTGGGCACAGACTCTCACCTCTAACAAAAAAGCTCTTTGCAATTGATACTTGTTGGGAGGAGAAACAGAGCTTTCGCCGATTTCACCAACCACTGGTAATGTTAAGCATATTTCATATCTGGCCCCATGTTCAGTAATAAAATTTGACTCAATGTTATTTTATGTATTCATTGTTCTGTTTTTACAAATTTGTCTTATTGGATTTTGTTTGTTTTTTCTTTGTTGTTACTTATTTTTGAAAAAAACAGAAAGAAAAACAATAAAAAGAGTTTGGTAGGGATTTTAGTAGTGTCTGGGAAGAGTTATAGTGGGGAAAATATGATCAAAATGATTTGTGTGGGGAAAAAAAGTCTTATCATCGCTACTAACATGTCTTAGAAACCCTTCAAATCAAAGGTCTCTAAAGTCAAGTCTGATAATTAAATACAGATTCAAATTTTCTACAGTTCTTTGTTTCTATTATGTTCCACTAACCACTTAATTTCTTAATTTCTCATTGCCAGAACCCATGCATAAGGTTTAAGTGAAAATCTTTGTAGCCACAGTAGCAGATGAAAAAAAGTAAGAAAGAAGGAGGGAGGAGGGGAAGGAGGGTGGGAAGGAGGGAAGAAAGGAAGAAAAGGAAGGAAGGTAGAAAATAAAGAAAGAAAGGATCTGCATAGCAGTAATTTATAACTCTAAATATTTCCGGTCTATTCTCAATTATTTCATGAAAATTTCTGGTCTATTCATTCCCTATTATTTCATTAATGGTATCTCCAAGTCACCAATGTTCAATATCATCTCTCTCCCTAATTCCTTCACAATACTCAAAAAAAGAAAAGCTCCATGCACCCATGAGCTTTCTGACATGCAAACCTGGCTGGTTAAACTTGACTAAGGATATATTTCCTTCAAGAATAACTTGTTATGTTTTTCAAGTTCTGAGTACTTTTTTTCTGTACACATTATAGCCTGGCAACTTTCTCTTAATTGATGAAGGCCTGTTTAAACTAAGCATCAAATGCAGTTCCTTCTTAAACATTTTCCTGCCTCTCTCACCAGACTTAAACTTTCTATTTACTTATTTGGTACTTCACTGACCCTGCATGGATTTTACAACTATTATAATTGATCTGTTTGTATCTCTTTGTTCACGTTTCTCAAAGGCAAATGCAGTAATAGACAAGCCATGACATCTAAATAAATCACTTTGTCCTCAGTGTCCAGCACATTGATTATTGAGGATATTCCCCAAGAATCTCTCTAGCTATGGGATAAATATCCAACACTGATCTCAGCTCTTGTAGAGATTACAGGTTAATAAGGAATCAAGATTCTGTAAAATGAGGGAGATGTGTGTAAAAAAGAAAATTCACAGCTTGGTCTTCTATTGTGTTTAGTTGTATAATCTTGTTTTACCTAGAACAATCTGGGGAGCGGGAGAATTAAAGGTGAGTTACAGATAGCTCAGAGATGAATCTGGGCAAGCAGAGGAACATGGCATCCCTCTCTGAGGCAAGAGTGAAATAGCTTATATATAAATAGGTTTCAAGTGGATGATCTGAAGAATTGCATGACTTTGCATATTGGGGTTTTCCCCTTGAAATTCATGTTTGTTAACCTTCAAGGAGATCTGCCAAATCAGGATCCTTTGATTAAGGCATTAGGTGGGCGGTTTCTTAATTCCCTGGCATGATAATAATTTAGCTCAATATACTCAAGATCTGATTAAGTTTATATTAAAATGATGATAATGATTATAATGATTATGAAATGGGAAAAGTGAATTCTAGATTCTAAATTTCTTGGCCATATATATATATATATGTATGTATATATATATATATATATATATGTATATATATATATATATACCTAAATCCAAATACTCTGAAATACATAGATGCACCAGGATAAAGTTTTGAAAAATATATACTATATTGTCCAATTATATATATATAAATAATTATATATGTGATATATAAAAATAAACTATTATTTTGATACACTTATTGCAGTGCTTTATTCATAAATATTTTCTATTTGAGTTGTCAATCTGACATACCCCTGACAATACTTGAGAAATCAAAATGTTTAAACATGGGTAAAAAGCAACTAGAAATGTATATTTAATTTAAGCCATGGTTCTATGAGTATGTCTGACTTTAGTTTGACATTGAAATGAAAGATGTCTTTAGTTGAGAAACTGTCACATTTATATCTGCCTTGGGGATGGGAATAAGGAAAGGCAGCATGGGGCTAGAATTATAATGAGCTAATATTGGTGTAATTTTATCAGAATTATTTAAGACTTGATTTCTATGCTGATGCATACACAGGATTTCTCTGTGTCTGGCCATCTTTGTTATCTATGCAAAGAGGTGGAAGTTCCAGGGATTTGTTTGGCGACAAGTTTCTGAAGGGCCTTTTGGTGCAGCTGTCTTCCATTTGTTTCATCAAGAGACGAAGCAAAACTGAAGTAGCTCTTCATGATGAACTGGCAGCAGCGTGCCAAGATAGTTTTAGTGCTTAGCAACTTGGCAGGAGGAAATGTTAAAATATTACAATCTCTCATATCTATGAAATGAAACAGGCTTTCAACGGATGGCCCTCCAGCTTGCACGTGATTAAGATGCAGCCACATGGCACTTGCTTATACTCTGAGATGACAGGCAGAAGAAAAAAGCTGGACCCTTTTAATTATATCAACAATAGTGTGTCAGGAAACCTTCGCTGACTCGAACCAAATACTAATACGAAGAATTAAGCCTTCTCCATTTAAACGTTGGTAAACTTTGGATTATGCATGTATCAAGGCAATTTCCTTTGCATTTTGGAAGAAGTCCAACTCTTGAGAAACTGTATGCCAAATATAATACCATGGTAAACAAATCATACAAGGGGTTCTGACAGTTTACCACACACTTCCAGAATTTGCAGGATTGCTGTGGTATGCTGTCTTTTCGCGCAAACCATAGAATGAAGGCAAGTGACACGGAGATAACTCCAGCGAAATGGCAACCTAATGCGGATAGTCATTGCAGATGCTTTGATACAGGATGCTGCCAGCACACATGCGTCATGAACCTCCTACCAATGACACTCTCATTCTTCTTAGCTGAGGATGCTGATTTCACCAAGGGAGCAGGAGCTCTATGCTTTGAAAGATCACATACAAAGTAACATATTTTAAGTAGCAAGTGGAGTTTAAAAATTTTTAAAGTCTAATTTAAAGAGAATTACTCATTTGATAAATATAGTGGATAACAATGATTAAATTAATAAGCCCGGGTTATTAACCTTTTTACAGATTTTATTGTTGCCTTCTAAAAATAAGAAATGTATATAGAGGAAATTTTTAATTGAGATTACCTCTACCAAAACATCAAAATATTTGAAGTATTATGATTACTACCTGGGTGTTTTGTCTATAAAAGTTCAGTTTATAATTTACACTGAAGACTAATATTTTTCCTTATTTGTAAGAACCTTCATTCAAACCAATGTACCCAAGTATGTGAAATCATATTATTTATTGAATAAAATGATAAAATATGTTGAAAATTTGACACTGTATAAAATCTATGGTGTAAAATATAGATAACAAATTTATTATGAAACAAATATTTAGTCTGTAAAAATTTATTTTAAAACATATGAAAGCCGGGCAATGGTTAATCCGAGCACTTGAAAGGCAGAGGCAGGAAGATCTCTGTGAGTTCAAGGTCAGCATGGTCTACAGGAGCTAGTTCCAGGACAGGCTCCAGAGCTGCAGAGAAACCCTGTCTCAAAAAACAAACAAAACAAACAATCAAACAAAACTTATATGACAAACCTATCTGATTTTATTTATAATAAAACATATTTAGCATGTGAAATTTTAAGTTCAGTTAAAAACATTCAATTAAAAGACAAGTATGATAGAGACCTTTAATCCAACAACAAAGAAAAAAATTATTTTCATTTTCTACCACTGAAAATTTTACCCAGCCATGTTATGAGCAGTTCAAAAGGATGATTTAAATATATCTACCAATTTTTCAGAATTGGTCTTCAATTACTATTTATAATCACCATATATCTCGTGTAATTAAAAATAAGCATGAATTTATACAGTTTTTATGCATTTTTAAAACTTTCACCTCTCAGTTATGTGACAAGGGCTTTTATAAGTAAAAAAACATTGTACCCAAATCTTTACTATTTCTGGGCCAAGCTAGAGCACTAAATTATGTTGTTTGAAATGTGTATAAAAGTAATACAAGGACACAGGTTCCATCTTGAGCTTTAAAAAACAGATAACATTATATTGAATGTTAATAGCAAATAAAAGTTACCACGAGGAGAACTTTAAAGCAACCATATGAACTGTGAAATATCTCTGGCTCTACAGTGGAAATTGCAACGCTTCCATTTTCCTATAATTAATAATGTCAATAGGTAAAATTATCATATTTATTTTTGTCTTACAATCTAAATATATGGTGATAAATTGTACCTATGTGACCATGTATATTTAATTTTTGTGAGAATAAATTAATGATATATCGAAATGATCAACCAATAGGATGTATAGCTTTATAGTCAGAAAGCTATTTCCCCTGCGTCTCTTTATTGAGAACTCACTGGGCATCCATGTGATCAAGCTAATTTATTTATAGTACCCCTGTGCTTCTTTGGGGCAGTGGGATCTCAATAAATTACCAAGATAACATAATGGCACAAGAATAGACTACCTTAAAAATAGGTGCTTCCAATTACAATTGAAGGGGAACAGTTAGGTGGAGGTTTAAATTATGGCAATTGCTCCTGGAAAATTGATGGGCTGGATTGAGAGAAGCACACATCTATGAACGCATGGGGTTATTTTCTACAATTATAATCAGAAATGTTAAATGGGACTTTATAATAGAGGTGAGCAGTCACTGAATCTAGTCGTCACTAATCACCGCAAAGTACACAGAGGTATATTTAGTAAATGTCCTAAAGCATCATCCAGGAAGAGAAATGTCAGTCCCAAGAGACTCAAAGAACTCACATAAAGATTCAGATTTATTCCAATACGTGACATACCACAAGGAGGCTAAAACCCTGGGGAACTTTGTCTCAATCTACTTTGCTTGCAGTCACACACTTTGGTCTATGTAGCATTTATTATTATGAGATAAATGCCATTTATTATATGATATGAAAACTTTAAACTTCCAAATGAACTGTGTTTCTGTTTCTTTAGCAAGTGCTACTTCTGTGAAATGTATGTCTCTGAGATATGGAAAGTCTTTATGTGAGTTCTTTTAGTCTCTTGGGACTGACATTTCTATGATGTGTGGCCAGAAATGAGCCTAATTTAAAATGAAGTCTAATAAATGCTTACATTTTAAAATTATACATTTGCTTTTTAATTGTTTGCTTTGTAGCATTAGCTCATCTTAGAAGATTTTTCTACTAATTATAATTTTTATTTCTTTCATTTAATATTAGAATTATAATTTTCTCTTAGTTAAGATTTTAGGCAATAAGTTATATTTTCAAATTTACAAGGTTAGGTATTCTTTCATTTTAAAAATAGATTTTCAATAATGCTATAAGGAAGGATTTTTCTCCTTAACTTTATTTTTTTCTTACTTAGGTAAACAAGATTCCACAATATCTTTTTAAAGCGTTTTCTTAGCTGTTTGTTTATTGTGTGTGACTCTGTTTAAATATATATATATATATATATATATATGTATGTATATCTACACACACACACACACACACACACACACATATATATATGGGGGGGGGTCAGAAGACAACCTGTGGTCATTGGTTCCTTCTTCCACCAATTCCACCAATTGGGACTGAGGTATCAAACTCAAGCTATCAGACTTGGTGGCAGGAGGTATCTTTACCCTCTGAGTCATCTTTGCAATCCCAAAGCAACAATATAATGGTAGAAATGAAGATAATGTGGCATTGTCAGCCACCATTTTTTCAATGAATACAATGTAGATTATCACATACTTAAAATTGAGGCTGAACATAAGAATAAGAAGAAATATCAACACAAATTCCTAATTATATTTTCAGTCTCAAATATGCTCATAATAAACTTTTTAGTAGATATGATCTCCAAGTGCTAGTATGATGTCCCAATCATCTACTCTGAGCCATCATAGAATGATCTATTTCATTTGAGGGTGCAATGAAATCAACTGGTCTTTTCCATTCTCTCTGCTGCATGCTTCAGAACACACCTGGGAACAGTGCATTCCTAACAGCTGTGATAAGTATGACATATCTCTCTACCTGAACATTATTCTTCCCAAGTGTGTTCTCATACACCTTTCATTCTGCATGGATGTACATGCTCATCCTCTACTCCATGTATGTACCTTGCATATATCATATATCTTTACCTGATCTACATTTCCTGTTTGTCATCATTTGTATTAATGATTAGACAACAGAACACATGTATTATTCATACTGTAGCTTATTGTTCAGATAATTCACGTATTTTAAAAATTAAAAAAAGTAAGCTGGGGAATACGGTGCATTCATTAGTTTGTTGTATTTAGTGAATGAAAAATATAGAAAATTTTATATCAATGCATTTCGTGTGTGTATGTGTGCATGTGCACGCTCCATCATATGTGATTAGAGGTCAGACTACAGCCTTCAGGCTTGGTTCTCTCTTCTCATTCTGAGTTCCGGTCACAGGAAAGTGGATGGAGATTGGGGTTTCAGGTGTGACAGTCAGTGCTTTTGGCCACTGAGATATTCCCCTGGTCCCCAAAACAGCATTTTATAAAATCTTATATGTGAGACAGGAAATTTCATTTTTTGTTCATAGATTCTAAAATTGACTTGTATTCCCTTAGAAAAGTACATCTTGCAAAGTTTGTGTTTAAATGTTACTCAAAAGGCATTTAAAAATGGCTACTCATCTGTATCCTATTCCTTAAGCCCAAGTTAACATCATTGTAGCCAGCCTGGCGGTGGTTAATTCCAGGATCCGGGAGGCAGAGGCAGGTGGATGTTTGTTTGTTCGAGGCCAGCCTGGTCTATAAGAGCTAGTTCCAGAACAGGCTCCAAAGCTACAGAGAAACCTTGTCTCGAAAAACAACAACAACAACAACAAAACAACAACAATAACAAAGCAAACAAAAAGGAAACATCATTGTAGCCTCGTTTTCTTTATATTTACTTGGTTTTATGTCCTTTAACGTGACTGCTCTCAGTTATCAAATCTCACAGTATCTTCATACTGTCTTAGAGTTACTCTCACTTCCTTTGTAAAAATAAAACCTCCTCTAAAGACACAACTTTCTTTTATGGAGCAATTAGTTTGTTTTTACTCTGGTTCACTCGCTGTGTCATTTGGTTTCCTCAGTTGAGCAATTTATGCCTTCCTTTTAAGGTCTACTGTCCATTACAAACAGCAGGTTCTATAAACTCCATCCCTGAGCCTAATGAGCAAATGGCTGAAAGTTCAGCAGCCTGGTGGAGGCAGCGCTTCAGGTTCCACTCTGACAGCCAGTTCACTGTGGCTGTAATTAATAATGAAATGTTACATCTCCCGAGTTTTATGTGGAGACAGGGAAAGTGACAGGGATTATGGAGAGAAATAAATTTACATTGTAGCTTTATAAAGCATCCGTAGCTTTAGGAGTTCACTACATTTGAAATTACTGTAAGATGACAGACTTACAAGGAGGTAGTTACCAGGATATTTAAAGCACCAGGCTGAAGCATCAGGAGATGGGAGGAAGCAAAGCCTTTCTCTTCCTGCTGCTTACTTTTTTCTATCCAGCTGCTTATTTTTTTTTTTTGTAGACATAGAACTGAATATTTATTACTTAGAGGAGAGAGAAAGAGTAAGGAAAGAAGAAAAAGAGAAGAAGAAGAGAAAAGAGACAGAGAGATGTAAAAGAGAGGAGACTCGCGTGCTCCAAGAGGGGACAGGGCAGAATCTAAGATCTATCCAGCTGCTTATTAAAAGATCAAAGATGTATCTGGCTTTTCCTCTGGAGTTAATCCATTTCAGTCAATGTCGCATGTATTCACTTTGAAACTCTCTAAAATTTTCCTATCATCTTCTTTCCCTAAAAAAGACAATAAATCCTACAACTTCCTAGCCTGCTCCTAGAAATACTTTACTAGTACATGGAAGTACTATGGGATGCTATGCTCAGTACTCTGCCCACTGGACTCTGCACAATGAAGTTATCATTGACTATTACTCAATAATATTTACAAAAAGTGAACAGGACCCAATTCAAATGAATTTCTCCTGGGTTTCAACTTTTTTTTAAAAAAAATTGTTTTGTTTTCTTCCAAGGTACTACAAATAAACACTCTTTTTTTTTCTGGCTATTTGAAGTTCTGAGCCAAATCATTAATCTTTACTCTTATGGAATCTACTGTTGGTACAAGTTCAAGATGGTCATACAAGGTAGATGAAGTGACAGGCTATAAATAAACACTTGTATAAAAGATTCCAGAAGTACAGGTTCTTAGAATAGCTCTATTATAATTTCCCAACATTTTCATTTATTATTCCTCTTCTTTCCTTTGTAAATTATAGAATTGTTAAATTACTTCATAAGACTTTTTTCAGCTCGTATACCATCTCACTTCCATGTGATAGTCTTACCTGTCAGTGTGCATGCAATTCGAACAGCCAGCTCTCTACAACTTCTACCCTGTCTTCTTCACCTTATAGCTATTATTGAAAAATAATAAATAGGAAAGGAATTAAGCACTTTTCCTCATTTCCCTCATTATTACATAGGATGCACATTTAGGTCTGTATTATGTATGAAGTTATCTCTAATCTCAGATAATACAACAATTTTAAGGGATTTATTTAATCTGAGAAAACTTCTTTTTCCAATGATATATGACTGATAAGTAAATCAATAATATAGGAATTGACCTCATCCTAAAAAGGAACAACTACATTATTCACCTAATTATAAAATCAAGGTAGAGTCCATAAATACTCAATTATTGACATTAAAAATTTCACTAAATCCATCCATTTGGATTAAACTATAAATAAGAACACATTTGGACTCCCAATGCCTTTGGGCTTCAATTTTTCTTAGCTAGTTTCTAAAATGTCAGAAGTGTTATTTTTCTACAGATTTCTAAATTTGACTTTGGATATAACTTGAGCTAGAAGTTGAAGTGAATGTGAGATTTTACTAATGATTGCTGTCAAATGTCTGATTGAAACATTCTCAAAGACAAACTTTTCAAGTTAAATGACCAATGTAACCGATGTCATTCTACTAAAAACTGAACGTGCATTCTTGCGACAGGATACTAGTCAAAACAAACTGTTTCTGGAAGCAATAAATAACAAATCCTTTCATTAATTTTTCATGCATGTAAAATTAAAGATGATTCTGCAAAATGCCTTTCACCTATTGTCAAACTAAAAATTTACTTTCATATATTTGAGGTAATCATCAATGTTTTCAAAATAATAAGGCATGTTAGACTATATTGGTTTCCAAATGACAAGATGGTTTCTAGACTGAAATGATGAATAACCAAATTTTAAAGTGACCAATAAAAACCAAAGACTCTGGACTAAAATGTACAAGATAGTGATTTAAGTGGAGCTTCTTCTGAACTTGGCTCAATTTGTAGTTGTAAGGAATAATGGACCTCAAATAAATTACTATCTTAGATAAAAACTACAAAAATTCCTTTATCTTAGATAAAATACTACAAAATTCCGTCACTTCATCTGTCTTTCATGATCTTCATTTTAATATTTGATAAAATAAAAACCCAGAGTAGCTTCCTCTCTATTTTTTGTACGTCTGAAAACAAGCGACAAATGTCGCCTTAATGATTTTCTTTTTTGACCCTTTAGTAGCCTAAAATATAATTAGAATTTGACTAAATATCTCCTTAGTAGCCTGATTTTTGTTGTTAACATATTAATCTTTTTGTCTTGCCTAAATTTCCAAAGGCCACAATATTTTAAAATGAATTAATATGCCAACAACTTAAAGTGTTGGGTAACTAATAAAACTGTTTCAGGTGTTCAGTGCAAAAGGAAAGTGTCAGAAACACAAAATGAAATTTACTCACCCTCATATCCTAATTCTGAGGAATGTATTTGTGGTTGGTGCCTGTTCCTCATTCTTTCTTTTCCCTTTTTTTCCATTTCATAATATTTTATCTTCTCTCTCCAGAGTCACCCAATCCTATTTTCTTCTCTGGTTAGACACTGATCTGTGTTTTCATCAAATTTGTGTCACATTGATCAAAACTATAGGTGTATATACATGTTTGTGTTTATTTTTTATTTCCTTACAACCATTTATCATATAACTGTTTGCTTCTCTATACATAGTGTCATCCATCTGTCTATCTTCTATTGATCCAGTGAAATGTGAGTTACGAAGGAAAGAAAAAGTAAATTTAAAAAGGTTCCTGAAGGCAAGATACCCTAAAACAAATCTGCAAGACAACATGGGGATAAACACATTAGATTTTTAAGCAAGGTTTCTACTATTCTTTCCCTTGCTTTATATTTCTGCATTATTGCCCCCTTGTTAGTCATTTTCTTATGTCTGGTGAGGTATTTGTGGGGCAGGAGCTTGAGACAGCTCTTGACAAGTTGCACAGTCAAGAAGTAGAGAGAATCTCAGTTTCAGGAGGTCCCATTCATTTTTTTTGTTGCTCTCAGTATCAGTGCTACTGGGTTATATTTAGGAAGTGATCTCCTGTGCCTATGCATTAAAGACTACTTCTCACTTTCTCTTCTATCAAGTTCAATGTGGTTGGATTTATATTGAGGTTTTTAATCCATTCGGACTTGAGTTTTTGCAAGGGGATTTATATAGATCTATTTTCGTTCTTCTACATGTTGACAGTCAGTTATGCCAGCACCATTTGTTAAAGATGCTTTCTTTTTTCCATTGTATAATGTTAGCTTCTTTGTCAAAAAATCAGATGTTCATAGGTGTGTGGACTAATATCCGGGACTTTGATTTGATTTCATTTTTCAAATTCTCTGTTTTGATGCCAGTACCCTGCTGTTTCCATTATTGTATACATGTAATAGAGCTTGATGTTAGGGATAGTGCTGCCTCCAGAATTTCCTTTATTGTACAGGATAGTTTGGGCTATCCTGTTTTTTTTTTTTCCATATGAAGTTGATTATTGTTCTTTCAAGTTCTGTAAAGAACCACTTTGGAAATCAGTATGGCAGTTTCTCAGAAAACTGGGAATCAACCTACCTTAGGATCCAGAAATACCATTCTTGGTCATATACCCAAAAGGTGCTCAATCATAGTACAAAGGCATTTGTTTAATTATGTTCATAGCAGCATTATTTGTAATAGCCAGGACCTGGAAACGACCTAGATGCTCCTCAACCAAAGAATGGATAAAGAAAATGTGGCACATTTACACATTAGAGTACTACTCAGCAGTAAAAAACAATGACATGTTGAATTTTGCATGCAAATGGATGGAATTAGAAAACACTATCATGAGTGAGGTAACCCAAACCCCAAAAGATGAATATTATATGTGCTTACTCATAATTGTATACCAGCTATAAGCAAAGGATATTGATCCTAGAGAAGCTAAGTAATAAGGTGAACCCTAAGAAAAACATATATAGATCAATCTGGAAAGGGGAAACAGACAAGATTGCCTGACAAAATTGGAAGTATTGGTATCGGGAAAGAAGGAAGGGTGGAAGGAAAATAGGGGAGGAGAAGGAGAGGGCTGAGAGAACTTGAGGGAATGGGATATTTGAGAAAGAGGAAGGACAGAGATGAGAGCAAGGAAAGAGATATCCTGACTGAAAGAGCCTTTATAAGGTTAGCAAGAAACCTGGCTCTTGAAAAATTACCAGGAATTCGCTAGGATGATCCCATCTAAGACCCTAGTCAATATAGGAGAGGGGGCCCGATCTTGACTTGCCCTGTAGTCAGACTGATGAATAACTTAAAGATCATCATAAAACCTTCACCCAGCAACTGATACAAACAGAGGAAAAGACCTGCATCAGAGTACTGGATTGAGCTCCCAAAGTCCAAATGAAGAGTGGGAGGAATGAGAATACCAGGGAAAAGACAATGATGGGTTCACCCACTGAAACAGTTTACCTGAGCTAATGGGAGCTCACTAACTCCAGGGCTGGGAAGAAACAAGCATAGGACCAAACTAGTCCCTCTGAATGTGGTTGACAGTTGCATAGCTGGGGCAGACTGAGGGGCCACTGGTAGTGGCACCAGGATTTATCTCTACTTCATATACTGTTTTTTTTGGGAACCTTTTCTCTTTGGATGGATACCTTGCTCAGCCTATATATAGTAGTTAGAACCTTGGACCTTCCTCAAAGCAATGTGCCTTACCCTCTTAGAGAATTGAATAGGGGTTGAGTGGGTGGGTATGTGGAGGGAATGGGAGAAGGGGAGGAGTGGAAACTTGGATTTGTATGTATAATAATAAGAGATAGTTTGTTTTCTTTAAAAAAAAAGAAGGAAAAATGAATTAAAGAAGTAGAGAGTAATACATATTTGTGACCAACTAGTTTTTTTCCCTTTAATTCAGGACTTGGACTGGTGTTGCCTATACCTATAGTGTCTTCTTACATAACTTCAATTAATTAGGAAACCCTTTTGTCCTGGTTGGTAATGTCAACACAAGCTAAAGCACCTTGGGGTAAGAAACCACAACTGAAGAACTGCATCCATTAAATTGGCCTGTGGGCACAACTGTGGGATATTTTCTTGCTATAGTAGTTCCCAGCCCCTTATGGGCAGTGCAATCTAGATGCAGGAGGTCTGGAACTGTACAAGAAAATCAGTGGAACAAGAAATCAGTACGGAACTTCCCTCCATGCTCTCTGCTTCAGGAGCTGCCTCCATATTTCTGCCTGGAGCTGCAGTTCTCTCCTCCCCAATAGTGTGAATAAACCTTTCCCTTGCCAAGTTAGCTTTTACATTTTTTTAAATAGTGTTTTATCATTGCAACAAAACAAACAAATAAATACCTATCATCCATTCCAAGAATCTAACTTTTATCGAGATAATCACTTGGACACATTCCCAGAGACTTGTCTCAGGGTGAGTCTGGATCTACTTAGTCAATAATCAGTATTGACCATTACATCCACTATGGCTTAAGAACAGGACCAAAGCAAGCCTTCTAAACTAACCCTGTTCTCTATAGCTGGTAAAGAACTACCAAAGGACTGATTTTGGCTCTTTCATCCTGAGCCAGATTAAGCTCTTAGGCAGGACTTCACTCAGCAAATATCTCTATAGTGAGGAAAAAAAGAAAAACAAGGAATGTACAAGGGTTGGAAAGTCGGAAGATGGCCCTTTCATTCACATGTTACATAGAAAATATGTTTCCACAACCTGCCTGGAAAGAATTCCTTGAAAGTGAAATTTGTCTACTGAGAGAGTGCAAAGCCAAACAAAGAAAGGCAGAAAAGGAGCCATGATAAGTTATTCTTTCCACTTCACAAAGAAACCTGGAGTCAAAGAATAGTAGGACGGGAGCCATTTATCTACAAAGGAGATTGCAATTTCCCATTAGTCTCCACTGCAGTTTAAAGGTCTCTAAGGTAACTGTTTGGAGGCTTTGTCCCTAGCGTGGTACATTTAAGAAAAAGTCATAGATTTTAAAGAATTGGGCTATGGGACATCTACTAATCATTGGATACAGCCTTGAATTGGATGGGGAGATCACAGTTCTCTCGTCTCTGTTTTACTCCCTGGTTATGATGGCAGTAGCTCCCCACCACATACTGCTGGAGAAATTTCTATGGCCATTCTTCCTCATACTAGAAGGAAAATAACAATGTGCATGCCTGGGCTAGCACCTCCAAAATTGAGAGACAAAAAAAGCATTGTTTTTAAGTGGTGTACATTAAAGAAAAACAAACATATAAAGCATGTGGTTCCCAAACTGTGGCCACATTTAGACTGGAATGTGGGAAATACACTTTGAAACTAATCTTTAAAATCATAACTGGCATCCCAGTCAATGTTGACTGAGGTTTCTGCTAACTGTAGTCAAAAAGATGAAGTAGAGTTTCTTGGTTTTTTTTTTTTTTTTTTTTTTTTCTGAGACAGGGTTTCTCTGTAGCTTTGCAGGAGCCTGTCCTGGAACTAGCTCTTGTAGACCAGGCTGGCTTCGAACTCACAGAGATCCGCCTGCCTCTGCCTCCTGAGTGCTGGGATTAAAGGCGTGCGCCACCACCGCCCGGCTGAAGTAGAGTTTCCTAAGAAATTACTCGTGAAAAGTAGTACCACAATTCCATACACCTACAGTCTTATTTTTCAAAGAATTTGTGTTATTATTTCATAAAATTAATATGTGATCTCTCTATCCCATTATCTATACAGAGAACTTTACAGTTATGCACACATATAGGACAATCCATAGGAAAGTAAAGCAAATTTCATCATGGGTTGAATGGATACGTTGTACTAGTATATAAAATTGACAAAATGAATGAATATTTCTAAAAAATGAAAACAATCTCAGTCATATTAATAATTTACCCATTGAGATACCCAGTGATAAACATGAGTTTCTCTTTACACTATTCAGATGAAGAATAATAAAAGAAATCACATTTAAGTTTCTACTTATATATCTGTATAAACAAGAAGATTCAGCTTATTGATAGTGACAAAATCTAAGGTAATTTAGCTATGCATTATATAAAAACAGAGAAAATGAATGGGTAGGAAGTGATGAAAACATTCTACTTCTGTTGTGAATATTAGCAGGACATGCATATCAAAATTAGAAAAAAGTCTACATTTAATTACAAATTATGTAAAGTTTACTTAATAAATTGGATTTGTGAATATACTACATGAATTTAAAATTTTACCATCAAATTTATTGCTGTTGTAGAAATTTATCTTATATTTACAACTGAAATTATTCAACCTCAGGGACATCTGCTAGAATTTGTAATTAAGAATTAAGTTTGTTTTAATTTTTTGTATCATTCTTCTTTTATACTCAGGTTTTTAACATACCATGTCTTACCTCTGACTGAAGAGGAATGTGAAGCAAGAAGGGATAGTAGAAGTGGAATAGGAAAAAATGCACTATGTAAACAGTCTCATTATTTTATACAATTTACATACTTCAAAAACTAAATATACTCTTGATTATTAAAATAAAGCCATTTATTCACTTAGTCATTAAAAATTCCACACATGGATACAAATTATGTTGGTCATATATTCCCCTACTGCCTCCCTCCAATTCATTTCACCACAAACCAATCTGTCTGCTTCCTAAATTCTTCATGTTCTTTAAAAAATATTAAAACAGCCCATCGAGTGCAGTTAGTGCTGAGCATGTGTTATGTTAAGAAGATGGTGTTTCATAGCTCTCTTTCCCATCCTGAGGCTTTTACATTCTTCATGTACTCTCTTTCATGAAGTTCCCCATGTCACGGGTGAGAGGAGGTGGAAGCAGATGATTGAGCATTACAGTAACTCCCCATATCAGGATCTCAGCAGGAACACAAATTGCTTGATGACCTAATAATATTGTTGATGATTCATGAGAATCTGTTTTCTTACCTCATGGTGTTCTCACCAGTGTTCTCATCAGTTCAACTGTATAAACATTTGTATTGCCTAGCTATAGTAAATCTTCAAGAAATGATAGCATAAATGTAGCACGTCCCTGAAGACAGATGCGTAAGAGAAATCTCACATTAGCACAGTATTGAGTATAATAGAAGGTTATTTATTTAGGGATAGACTCACAGATTACAGTCCTCTACTCAAACAGGGAATAGCAACTAAATCCCACAGCTGGAAGAGAGACCATATGCATGCTTTACATTGGCATTAATAGTAAAAGAGACCACACCCAAGAGTCAGGTAACTCAAAGGCTACTGGATGTAGGAATTCCTCCAGCACTTCCCCCTTTTGTTTAAATAAGAAAGTTCTAAGTCTAATACAAAATAACATACAATAAGAACAAATATCAGGTATAACATTTAGAATTACAACAGCATAGACAATATCAATTAAGAAACATGTGATAAATGTTTCAATAATTATCCTATCCTAAAGAGCTTAAGCCTTGTATTATAAATAACTTGTCCAAGTCATTGGAGAAAAATAACTACAACTATCTAGTCTTCAACCATAGCAAAGACCTGAGAAGGGAAATAATATTACTTGATTAAGTAGGAAGAGCAATCAAGCAACTTCCAAAATGTGCAACAAATGACATTGACAACTGGTTACCTGGGAAATCATCCAAAGTTTCATTTATAATGTTGGAGCAATCAACTTTGGCTAAGGCCAAGAGTAACTAACAGACCATTTTCAGAGGCAAAAATTTTTCAAAACCATCTTACCCTTACTTGGCAAGATTTGACAGTCTTTTTATCAGTGGTCAATGCATGAGCAGGTCCTTGCCCAAAGGCCAGCTTGCCAATAAGAAAACAAGGTCCAAGTGGAGTATCTTTGGTGCTCAGCATTCTCTCTGGAATACATTGGTGCTACCAGAAGCAATCCTGTCTCATGTCAACAGAACCTTAAGTTATTTAAATGCCATGTTCTACAACTCTTTGAAGTGTCTGAAGATTACCTATCTATGCAGAATACAGTCTCTATGTATCTAAAGAACCTGATTAGTCTAACTATAAGTATGACAAAAATGGATGAATATTGACATATGAATCTTAATACCTATATAACTTAAAGACTAAGACTTCATTTTAGAATATTAAATAATCTTTAAATAACTGTACAACAAATTAGGACAACGATCTCAAAATGTAAGCAATGTATAAGTATCTTGGCCAGAGATAGAAATGTATATTGAAATATAATAAAAAATTTTAAAATTGTATCAATATACAAAATGCTTTAAGCAGAGGTAGAAGAATATATGCATACAATATGACAAAATAACTTTGCCTAGGTATAAAAATACTATAGACAAAAATAGGAACATATTTAATTTAATTTAAATTTGTATCAATATACAAGCATCTATACCAATGTAAAAATTCTGTAAATAATAGCTCACAAGTATTCACTCCATTACTCAGTATTATTATTAGTGTGAGTAAGCTCACACTAATCTATTATCCCATCCAATTTCCTCTTGTTTTTTCAAAGAGATCTCTGAGCTTATATAATTTTCTCCCCAACCCCCAATGCTATAACAGTTATAATCAACCCCTAAATGATGTCCCTAACACTGAGGACAAACTTTGTTGGGAAAGGGGACATCATCTTCTAGAATTACTTCCAGCCATAATGGGGACAATGTTTTTTCCATAGGATCCCGTGAAAGTAAAATGGTGATTAATTATCAAGATTACTGTCTGGTATAATTTCAAATAGTCTCTGAGTATTCGGTAGGGTTTCTCTGAGGTTTCTATTTGGAGTTCTGGCCAGAACATTGTAAAAAAAAGTAAACCCTTTCACCTAGCCAAGTTGGAACCAAAACAGGTCTTATAGTAGAGCTACCAGCATCATGACATCATATCAACAAAGTTGAGTTGTTGTTTTGGGGCCTAATCTTCCTGGAAATTTCAATGATTACTGCAAGAAAATTTTGTTCATTGTGAAAAACTTAAACATTATTTATACAGACATATATTCAATGAAATGTACTATAGGGTCAAAAAGAGGTATGAAGAAAAATAAAATATTTTCTAAATTCTTTCTTCTTTCTGTCCTATACCAGATGGCTCCTGACATGAGATGAAAACTCTGAAATTTTCTTTAACATGCTTGTATTTAGAGAAGGATAGGGCAGATGTCCAACTCCAAAGCCAGCTTTGTTTTTTAAGTGAATTCTATTTAGTATTCAGAGATTCTTACCCTCACATGACATGTCCTCACACATAATAATTCTCTTTGCTTGGTTATCCATCTAGAAAATTATCTTTTCCTCTTTAGGCATGTAGATGGCCAGGGTCTCTTGACTTTTTGAAGATGAGTATTTTCCTACAAAGACAAGAACAGAACCCTTCCCCAACCCTTATGAGGTTTCCTTACCACCTTATAATCTGTCAACTTTGAGGATGAGCCATCATTTCACTTTCTTAAGAGATTTCTCTTTTTAAGGTGAATCTTTATTAATTTTGATGGTATCCATAACTTTACTTCTCCTGTTGATACAAGAGGAAAACCCCTTCCCCAATGTAGCACATCTCTTGGCTTCCATTGTGAGGTCAACACATCCTTGAATTACACTGGATGATTTAATTCAGAAGGCTCTGGATATTTTTAATTTTCCTCGTGAGATATGTCCTCCAAAGTGACTACGAATCACTGGACCATTTTTGACTTGGGGGTCTATGAGAGTCCCCCAAAGGAGTTTACTGATGGTACCAGGTTGCCTTGTCTCTCTTTTGTTGATCTGCATTCATTGGTCCAATGTTGGCCTTTGCCACACTTTCTACATATACCTGAATGCTGAGTCTTCCTACTCTTGCCATTCTCAGAGGAGATATTATTTATAGGAATTCCTTGTCTACAATCCCTTCTCAGATATCCTATTCTAACACAATTAAAACATTTGGCATTTAGATGTCTCCTTTGGAAATTGCTTTTCCTACCCAAGATTCAGTATTATAGTCAAATGTCTCAGTGTTCATTGTTTGCAGGACTTAAAACCTCTCATTCCTTCTTCTTTCCAGTTATTTTTCCAGACTCTCTTAAGTTGGCTTCATTAGCTCCTCATTAAAGCCAGAATTCTATCAAACATTTTAATATGCAATTCCTCATATGCCATTTATTTACTTGAGGACAAATTCTTTCTGCAATTCTTATGTTGAATTCTGGTTCAATTGGTAAAATAGGGTATCTTGACTTCTAAACACAACCTCATCTAGTCTGCTTCACTTTCATAATTTCAAAACATTATACCTTGAGGATCACCCTTAAACTTCCAAATATTTTTCAATAATACCTCTCAAGATATTATGTACTTCTCATGGCCAGTGTCCTTCCATAGCTCCGTAATTGCTCTAGCCAACAATTTGCAATTATTATTAATTAGAATAAACACATCTTACTCTTCTCATTTTAAAGGACATTGCTTCCTATTAATGATATAAATATCACATCTAGTATATTTTATCTTTTTGACAGTTTCCTTTGAAGAATATAGAAATCAAAAACAATGATGCTTTGAGAACCATGAAAACCAGCCATTGTGCTAGGTTTGATAGCAGGCAAAGATTAAAAGGTGTGCCTGGTGTCCTATGTTAACTTTCAAAGACCTACAGTTTTATTTAAGTCTCTACTTTTGTTAATTTTATATCCTACAGTTCACATCCAAACAGCCTTTGAAATAAAATCACTGAGCTAATTTTGCCCAGAGCTTGCTCAAACTTCCACATCTGCTGTGATTTTACTCGTTGCCTAGAATGGTAATAATTTTAGTCATAGGCATTAAAATTAAGAGCAGGTACTTGTATAGTTTCCTGGCATTTGTAGTGCCCACTTTTTTTGTTTTTACTTCATGCTATTGGTGATTTTATGAAGTGAGACAAGCCGATATCATTCTGCTTGCCTAGGTATGACAACACAGAAATGTCGCATGATTAAGATCACACAGTAACAAAATGTCAGAAGGGAGTCCTTTTTCTTTGTTGACTTACATCTTGTTTATCAGTTTCATCATACACTCATCTCATTCATCCTGAATACAACTTTACTCATGCCTGATTTGTTATATCTGACTAGCAAACTGGTTTATTTCAGGAGAAAAATTTTTAATTTCAACATTTATCACTTAGCGAATTTTACTATAGTTATTTATCTAGACATATTCTTCATAAAAACATCTATTTATTTGTATTATGTATGTGTCAGTGTTTGGTCTACATGCTTATATGTGCATCACATATGTGTCTGGTCTTTAGAAGGCCAGAAGGCAGTTTAGATTCCCAGGGAGCTTGAATGGCTTTTTCAACAGGTGGGTGCTGTTAAACCAACCCCAGCCTTCTACAAGTGCATCAAGTCCTCGTAACTGCTGTGCCATCTCTCATACCCCACGTTTCTACCGCTATACGGTTGCTTGATGACAGCAATTGATCAAAGACTATATGTTCTCCTTACAAAAAGTTTGTTTAGTAAATATTTTTTAGTAAATAGTTTACAGTTATTTAAATATGGTTTATATTCTTCATTTTTTTTTTCCTCATGGTTTATTTTTTTTTATATTTAAAAATTTCCATCTCCTTCCCTCCTCCTCCCCCCTCCCTCCCCTCCTTCTCCCCTTTCTCTCCCCTCCTTCTCCCCCTTCCCTCCCCTCCCCTCCACCCATACCTCCCCTCCCTCCCTCTCAAGGCCAAGGAGCCATCTTCTTCAAAACTCTGGTTAAAATTTAATCCTCATGGGAAAGTTCTAAAATGTGAAAAACCTGACACTGTTGATAAGTGTGGCCTTTGGTAGTGGGTTGGAACATGGAAAAGGTCACCCAGATGGGTTCCTAACTCTTGAATACTGGTGATGTTATGAAAAGCAGAAGAGAAATGAGTCAGACACACAGGAGCACTCAAGGTGTTGCTTATCGTTTGATTTCTTATGAATCCTTGGGACTCTGCCAGCAAGAAGGTTATCACCAGATATAGGCTGGTGAGTTTGGTTCCAGAATTCTAATCCCAAACAAGCCTCTTTACTTTTAAAGCTACTTAACTTTGGAAATCTGTTAATGTTATAGTAATAAGATTAACACACATGACCAAATGTACATGTTTCTATCTTGCTCTAACACAGTTTAAAAATTTTATCTTAGGGGGAAGATGTAAACAATACCATCAGACCACTTAGTTCCAAGATTTTTTCAATATGAAATACAAATGCCTTCAGGAAATTGTGAGGACTGTTTTTATCATTGAGACAGAATAAATGGGGCAAATTATTCAAAATGACAGTATCTTTCAGGTAAAGTATAGCTCAAAGGTCTACTTTTAAAATAAAATACATAATCCATCAAAAATAAAAACCTTTGATTGATTTTTTTCTTATTTACCATAAGATTTAATTCATATTTGCATTATATGTGTAAATATATGTTTATGCACATATTATAAACATATACAAATACATATGCATGAGGACATATATACAAAAAGTTGGTATTTTAAATAATTGGAGATATTTAATTTTATGTGACATGAAAAATAGGTTTGTCTTAAGTATATAAAATAATATCTATGTCAAATGGATGTTTCACTTACTATTATCTATCAATTTAAGAAGAAAGGAGTTGAACTATTATCTATATACATGTTGTTTAGATGACAATGATAAAAGGTCTCTGTACTATGCAGAGCTTTGTCAATATGCGATTTTAGGACATTATCTTATTGAGTTTCATTATGCATCCTCAGCATCTATTTTCTTATTCCTATTAATGCCAAGAGCAACCTCCACCTTGCCCTTTTCCTCTTCTAATTGACAGTGGGCAAATCATTTCTGGTCCAGAGCAAGAGCTCATATTTCCATCTAACCTTGAGCCTTAATCCAACAGAAGAGTGAATCCCATTAGCATCAGACTCATGGTTAATAAATACAAAGGTCCCATGAAGAACAATAATGCACTTTGTCTCCCACATCAGTCTCTGGCACTTCAGAAACTAAGTGCAATGAAGATTAGGTCACAGCCTATATCTTTCATAAAATGTCCCACTTAGAGTAGCCTATTAAGCCTCCAAACTGGTAGTGGCAGGTCATTATATTAAATGTCTTTCACATAATAGATTAGTATTACATATTTCCCTCTAATAATAAACAAGTGTTTAAGTCCATAATGGTATTACAACAGTGATATCTTTTCACTGTTATTCCCAGCGGTGAGCGAACCTTTACCGTCCAGAAAATTATGACATATGCTAAAAAATGCACATGAGACGTCAGATGTACTTTTTCCAGCTCTAGGCTTCTTTTGCATGATTAAATGTTTTAAAGCTATGAGGAAAATTTGAAAATTCAAAGTATCGTGCAAAAATAAATATGCATAGATACATATATATATGTATATAGCACATACATATAAACTTCAAGACACTGAAGAAAATAAAATAAAATTTGAATTAATTATCTACAGTCCTAAAGACTTTAAAATCGTGTGTGGGGTTCTTGGGTTCAGACTATTTTCTTCTTGCATATATTTTTCTATTTAATTGTTTCTTTTCATATACACTTCTCTTTTATTTCAACATATTTTTTTCTTCTTATAGTTGCCTCTGTGAAAATGACTGTTTAAAAGAGCATAGATTGTGATGGGGACACCCAGTGAAACAGTTTACCTGAAATAATGGCAGCCTACCAACTCCAGTGGGAGAGGGAAGGAAACAGCATAGGACCCAATTAGTCCCTCTGAATGTGGAGGACAGTTGTATGACTGGGGAAGACTGCAGAGCCACTGACAGTAGCACCAAGATTTATCCCTACTGCTTGTACTGGCCTATTTTGGAATCTGTTTCCTTTGGATGCCTTGCTCAGCCTAGATAAAGCAGAAAGGGCCTTGTACCTTCCCCAAAACAATGTGTCTTAACCTCTCTAAGGAGTGACTGACGGTTGGTGTTGGGGAGTTAGATGGAAGAATTGGGAAGAGGGAAGGGAATGGTAACTGGGATTGGTATGTAAAATGAAAAATGATAGTTAATTCTCTTTTTAAATAAATAAATAAATAAATAAATAAATAAATAAATAAAATAAACATTAAAAAGGAAAGAGCATAGTATAGTAAACAAAATTAAAATTGAATTACATAGTATTTTAAGAATCTTAGATATCTGCTTTAACATATTTTGAGCCTCTTTTTTTTCTTTAGGAAGAGATGATTATTTTTAAATGTATGATGCTGGGTGTCACTGTTAGCCTTTTCTTGTCAATTTAATACAATCAACAGTCACTTGAGGGAGGAGTCTTACCTGAGTAATTTTCTTGTCAGGTTGGACTACAGACTTTCCTGTGTGACTTTGTCTATACTCTCAATTCATACTGAAGATCTGTCCATTTTGAGTGGGAACATTCCCTACACAGGATATCCTAAACTATGTAAGAAAAGAGACAGCTGTCTGAAAGGATCATATGATCAGAAAGAATGGGGCCTGATTTCTTTCTGCTCTTGACTATTAAAACGATTGGACTAGCTGCTTGAGCGTGATCTCGATAGGATTTATAGCTAGGAATTTTAAAGCAAATAACCCATTTTTCTCCATTGCTTTTATTTTACCAGGGTATTTTAGCACAGCAACTGATACAAAACCAGAACAGTGGGTTCCAGGAGGATAATTCTGCAAAAACACAAGAGAAATTAGTTCATCATCTCTCTCGTGTGCACACTTTTCTTTTTCTTCTCTTGTTTTATGCATTTTCTTTATCCTGAATGAGTTTTTTAAACTCCAGATGAATCAATGAGGAAGAAACATTAGGTAGGTTACGTAACAGCCTTTTTACATGACACCAGTAGAAAGATAGCCAAATCTTAGTATCCTGACAATTTGCTTTGAGGGTTTCAGATGCTATAAGCATGCTTTCTTGCTGTTATCACTTTTGCAACTTGCTACGATGAGGCTGAAGAAATAAGAGACAGTGTAGTAATACCCACTGACAGAACATCAGCCTACTTTGACAAGAGGATGCATTTTGGAAGTAAAACAAAAATACACATAATTTCGGCCCTTTCCATTTATTTTATCCCAAAGAAAATATGCTATAACATCTAGGTTTTATTGATTTTCTCATAATACCTGAGAACAGAAAGTGGGGTATAGAGGAGAACACAGTAGCCTCCCAAGGCAAGAAGTGCCACTTAAACAGCTGATGGCTAAAGTTGAATACTTCATAATCTGGTAGGCTTATGACCTGGATGCTTGGATACATTTTCTTAAGTCCCTCACTTAGTTCCTAGAAGCAGCCTGGAGTTTTTGTACAATGCAATCTGTTATTTTTTCTAATATTAATTTCTATATTTTCTGTAAGTTTCCTGTTATTTTTCACATAAATATCATGAAACAGAAAAGAAATTGAGAATTGGAAATCAATTTATATTTAAAAAGTATAAAAAAGAAAACAAACCCATGTTTGATTTCTTATTCAAAGTCATCTAAACATGTTAGGTCATTTCATGCTTAATGATCTTATTTCTGATATATTTACACTAGCACTCCTGATTTTAAATATCTGTGTACTTTCTTAGGACTCAAAAGCTTAAACCATGTTCAAGCCATTTTAAGCGTAAACCTTGAGTCTTACATCTCTCTTTTTTTTTTAAGTGGTTGACATCTTTATACGGCAATAACCATTTAGATATGTATTGTGGGGATACTGTCATCCTGTTCATCTCTATGGTTACTATATACCTTCTATCACAGACCAAGTGATTTTTACAATAACAGAAAATTCTTTTTCATAGTCATGGGCTAAGTCAATGCCTAAAGCAATGGTGAATTTAGTGTCTAACAATGTACAATGTCTTTGTTCTTAGACAGGTGTTTTTGCACAGTATAATCAAAAATTGCACAATACTGTCTTTTATGAGGTAACTATTCAGAATACCCTGCCTTCTAGAACAAGATTATGTACTGTACTGTGCTTGCTGGTTTTGTGTATCAACTTGGCATAAAGTAGACTGACTCATCAAGAAGGAAATAGCCTCAGTTTAGGAAGTGCCTCCACAAGATCTAGCTGTAAACCATTATCTCAATTACTGATCAACGGGGGAAGGCTCAGCCCATTGTGGGTGGTGCCACCCCTGGGCTGGTAGTCCTGCCTTCTTTAAGAAAGTGGGGAGCTCACCAAGGCCAGGTGGACTGGGACTGAAAAAGCATGGGATAAAACTGGACTCACAGAACATGGCGGACAATGAGGGCTGCTGAGAAGCCAAAGACAATGGCACTGGGTTTTGATCCTACTGCATGTACTGGCTTTGGAGGGGCCTACCCTGTGTGGATCCTCACCTTCCTAGACGTGGATGTAGGGGGGAGGACCGTGGACTTCCCTCAGGGCAGGGAACCCTTACTGCTCTTCAGGCTGGAGAGGGAGGGGGAGGGGAGTGGGGGGAGAGGGAAGAAAATGGGAGGCGGGGAGGAGGTGGAAATTTTTAATAAGAAAGAAAGAAAGAGAGAGAGAGAGAGAGAGAGAGAGAGAGAGAGAGAGAGAGAGGGAGAGAGAGAGAGAGAAAGAAAAAAAATAAGAAAGTGGGTTGAGCAACCATAGAAAGCAAGTCAATAAACAGCACTCTTCCATGGCCTCTCAACCCAGATTCCTTTTCTATTTGATTTCCTGTCCCGACTTTAGTGATGAGCAGTAATCTTGAAGTTTAAGCCAAATAAACCCTTTCTTCACCATCTTGATCTTCGTTCATGGTATATTGTGGAGCAATAGAAGCTCTAACTAAGACACACACCAAAAGCCTTATCTCAAACCACCATCTTAATGGAAAGGGGTTAAGATTCCAGTATGTTTTTTGGGGCATAGGGGAGGCACAAATTGCCTGTGAGTATGTGTGTTTATATGTGTGTGCATGTGTGTGTACATATGTAAGTAAAATGCATTATTTGACATGATTGTAAAAGGAGAAAACTTATAATATCTTCCTGATAAACTAGGGAAGTAAAAGAACTTGTCAACAACCAAAAATCAGAGGCCTGGGATAGGAGATGCAACTTTTCTACTCTAAAGACAACAACAGTGCTTCATTGTAACAATGTCAGTTTGCATCTCCACATGATCTAGAATCAACTAAGAGACACAACCTAGGAGAGTTTATTTAGATTAAGATGTTTTTCTTAATATCTTTGGAGAATTATCTAGATTATATTAATCGAGATGAGAAGAACCTCTACTATGAGTAGCACCGTTAGCTCAGCTGGTGTTCTGGTCTGGATAAAAAGGAGCAATCACTAACAATCATCACTATCTGCTTCCTGAGGGTGAGTGTAATGGGACCAGGGTCCCAAGCTCCTGTTGCCATGGCATCCTTGCTGTGATGGACTGTGTGCTTTTGGTCAGCTGAAACAAACCTGCCTCACTTAAAACGCCCTTGTCAGATATTTTGTCACAACAGCAAAAAACGTAAGACAACATGAAAAGTCAATGTTTTAGGTAGAGTCTGGGGTGAGAATAATTCAAAATCCCAGTCCAAGGCAGAAAAAATAAAAAAAATACATATCTTAGCCTTTTATTGTTCTAACACTTCGTCTGACTGAAGTATGTCCACTTTAGGAGAATAATCAAAGCTATGATGAGAATATAAATCTTCTGCAAGTAATTTCCCAAAGAATTATACAGAATAAAATATTGTGGTTATACTCTTTTGATTCAGAGGGAAGAGAATCACATAAAAAATTCTTTAAATGACTGGGCATTCTATACTTTTTGAATAAAAAACAGTGGAATATATCATAAGACTGATAGTAAGAGAGGGATAGGAAAATTGAAGTCATTTGCTAACTAATTTGGGGGAATTTGTTTATTTTTCGGTAAGAACATGGCGAAGGGAGTGAGCTTAAGTAAACATCTGCAAATAATAGAAAAGACAATAAAAGATAAGAGAATGCACCACTATAAGCATATCGTTTAAGAATTACCCTGGCTACCCTTGGAGGTCAGGCTCACAGATATTGGAGTATAGTTTATGGGGAAATGCAAAGGGCTCTACTACATTCACGATAACATTGATTATCTGTGAATAAGAATGAAAAGTGGCAGGATTGTGTTTGATGTTGTGGGCTCCACGACCCACCCAGAGAAGTGGTGATACAGCATTCTGCACTTTTCGGTGTTGGTGTTTTTGTGTAAAATTGCCTATTGGATCATAAGTACCTATAAATTATTTGTCTGATGTCTAAATTAGATGGTCATTAAACAATTAACTAAAAATATGAATCGAGTGTAAAACGTGCTTTCCCCTTGTCAGAAAGGCAATACTTACTAACTGATTATTAAAATTAGCATCAAATTTTTATTTTCAGACATTAACTGAAGAATAAATTCTAAGTTTCTGGGACTCCATATTTCATACTAAACTTAATTCAACTGTTACTTCAACTCAGATTACACTTTGGTCACCAGTGTTCTGGGTCTTCAGTTTACCAACACATCCTTCTCAGCCTTGAAATCCCACAGAGAAAGTCAGTCCTCTAATCTTGAGTTTGTAATCAAATCTCAGAAGACACTTAAAACTAAGCCCCCTGTAGTAACTTCCTCATAAGTTCACAAGGAAATGAAATTCTATGAACAGGCAAAAGAGTAGAGGTAATCCTAGCACTTGGACATGATGAGTGGAGGTCCAGGGCTTCTCATCGGCATTAGCTACATTGTGAGTTTGAGTCTACCCAAGACACATAGGATCTTGTCCCCCAAATAGCAAAAGAAAATAAAAAATTGTCTTCATTTTGTTATTGTAAAGTAGAATTTATGGACTGCCTTAATATTGGAGACATAGCAGAAATAGGCGAATTCTGAATCAGGTGAAAAATTGTTTGCTACTCTTGACTCAGGCAGCATAGACTTTTGGTCAAAATTTAGTTTATTGAACCAACATCAACCAAATAGGTGATACAAAGCAGCCTGCATAGAAGTTGAGCTCTTGGTGGTTTTACATGACACTAAGAAAACAGAAGTCAGGACAAAAAAATATGAAGCAGTTGTTTCTCAAATGTGTTTTAAATATATGTTTTTATCTTATTTAACCTTTAAGGATATTTTTCATGCAAGCATCTTTGTAATAAGATTCTAAAAATCATTAATACCATTTCCTAAGATAAGGAGAAATAAAAAGACTCATTGAGAGCTTTATACCTGCATTAAAGAGTAGAAAAATGATTCTAATTTATATATTTGTAAAGTCTGGAATTAGCTGAGGTATTGACAAAGCAGTTTACCATTGCAATTGCATAACGTTGTGATTGAGCCATACTTCAAAATGTAAGGATTAATGTGTCAATAAAGGCAAATATTTATTTCACAAAAAGAATATGAAATTACCGAACAGCATTAATTATATTTCCTCTTAAATTTCAATTTAACTTCATTTTGAAATCTAAATGACTTTCCGATATAGAAGTAGAATTACCATTTGGATTAAGAAACAAATGAACACTGATGACACTTATGCTGGAGAGGTTGTGGGGTAAAGGGAACACTCCTGCATTGCTGGTGTGAATGAAAGCTACAGCCCCTTTGGATGTCAGTGTGGCAGTTTCTCAGAAAATTAGGAAACAACCCTTCTCAAGACCCATAATACCACTTTTAGGTATATATTCAAAGAATGCTCAATCGTGCCACAAGGACATGTGCTCAACTATGTACATAGCAACATTATTTGGCATAACCTGAACCTGGAAAAAACCTAAATGCCCCTCTACCAAAGAGTGGATAAAGAAAATGTGGAACATTTACACAACGGAGTACTACATAGCAGAAAAAAAGAACGGCATCTTGAATTTTGCAGGCAAATGCATGAAGCTAGAAAAAAATCATTTTGTGTGAGATACCCCAGACACATAAAGACAATTATCACACGTACTCACTCATAAGTGAATTTTAAACATGAAGCAAAGAAAACCAGCAAACAAATCACAATGTCAGAGAACTTAGAGAACAATGAGGATCCTAAGAGAGACATACATATAGATCTAATCGATATGGGAAGTAGAAAAAGACAAGATCTCCTGAGTATATTGAGAGCATGGGGACTTTGGAGGAGGGTTAAAAAAGGAGGGGAAAGGAAAGGGGAACAGAAAAAAATGGAGAGCTCAATAAAAATCAATAAAAAAACAAATGAAACAAAACTCAACATTACATAGTCTAAGGTATTTTAGCTTTTTTGTAATCTGTATTTCAAATCAATTATTGTGTTTATTAGGATCCAATCAATGAACAAAAATCAAAAATAAATAAAATCATATTTAAAATGCTGTCAGGTGTTCCACTTGTGGCTTGTGAATCCTCTGATACTCAGTATCACTCCTTCCACTCTAGAAGAGGGTGGAAGATTGTTAGAGCTTGCATTCACTAAAGAGAGGAGAGAAACAGTTTCTGTACTTGATTAGACTACTGTCCTCATGGAATCAGAGTAGCTATGCTTGTCTCAATAGCACATATATGAGATCAAGCCTTTTGGCATTCTACCATGGAGTGGGAATGTCATTTGGTGTGGGAGGTCCTTCTGTCTATGTGTTGCTTTTATTCATATGTAGATTCATATGTAAGAGTTATCCAATAAGAAGCTAGAGCTAATGTTCCAAGCAGTGATTTAATTAATACAGTTTTGTGTGATTGTTTCAGGTCTAAGCTAGCAAGGATGGTGGCAAGGATGAACAAGTGGCTCACTCTCCTTAACAGTCATTCATGAGCCCATACCCATTACTGAGGAACTATAGACAACTGATGGTTTCTACAGGAGAAGGTTCAGTTTACTTTAAGGATGTGGTTCTGGGTAGCTCAATTATGCTCCAGTGGCTAGCCATACCCAAGTATATGGCCAGTCACAATTACTTTTCAGGACTTATTCTGAGGATACAAAAAAATAAGCTTCAGTGGGGAGATGAGGTGTGGGTGGATTTGAAAGAACTTAAGATGAAAAGTGGAAGGTTACTATGATCAAACTTCAATGCATAAAGTCTCAAAGAATGAAATTATGTTAAAAATCTCCAAATTATCTTTATAAACTGCTATTAAAAGGAATATTATTGATGATTCCATATAAACACTGTTCTAATATATATGTTAACCTTTTCAGAATTATATGCATTAAATAAGATGGGAGATATTATTCATGTTTAAATCTGCAAAAGTCCATAGAAATAAACTTTTCATAAGGGTAAAGTTTTCATAAGAATATGCCAACATAGTACTTTACTTGCTTTATTTTTTTCTTACTTTTGCTTGTGAAATTGAGTGTCCAATACTATTCATAACATTCATAACTTGAAATCTAATTTTATTCATATGCAAAGTAAGCCTATCCCTGTGATGTAGCTTTGCTTTTTGATCTTGTGTTTTTACATGTGACTGTGCATTGAAAGTTAATTTAAATTTTACTGAATATGTATATATACATTTTTTATCCTGCTCAATTCTGATGTGAAGGCAGAAATTAACTTTGTGTTGACACTGTCCAACACTGAGAAGATTCCTCTAAAGAAAAGATATTTAACCTTTGAGAATTTGGATCTAAAAGGAAATATTATCCCTGGGACTCAACACTACCATAAACAGAAAGTGATGATTCACTCTCCTCAAAGATGAAGAAAATAAAGTGGCTCAAGTTTCCCCCTTGATTTCCTAGGGGTATAAATATAATCAATAAAAGGCAGTAAGGCATGTTTGTTACAGTTGCTTTGCTCTCAGAACAGCAACCTTTATCCTTGTGGAAAGGAGTTTCCTAGTTCTGATGCAAATTGTCTCCTCTTAAATGGAATTTTGATAAGCTTCCTATTATTTTGAGAATAATACCAATGCTTAACAATGAAGATCTGTAATCTCCAAGCAACCCTGGGACATTGATATAGATTTGGAGATATAGCCATGTTAAAATTAGATACATAACACATTTCCATTTTTCCTTTGCATAATGACTTTAGTTTGTGTGAGTGAATATAAAAGATAATCAAGTCATAGATACCTCAAGGAGATTGCCAGTGTATTGTCTGTAAAGACATAAAGTACTTTGACAAGAAATTCGAATTTATATGTTGAAATCTCAACTCTTTCCTCTCAATGTATCTGAAAAAATAGATGATGTAGCAGTGTTCAATTTTTTGTACCGTTCTTCAGATTTATTGGCTACATTAAAACCAAAAAGAATTTCTGCACTAACAACTTTTTGGTGAAAAGAGATTTGAATTGAGCAGGGCTTAGTGTTTGCTTTCCCTGTGACCCTAAATTTGCCTCTAATTTATGTACTCATTATTTTCTCACTGAAAACTAATGGTGTTAGGGACTCCAGGGATAAATCTTGTTTTACCATTTTGAGCATGTATTTTTCAGTGATTTTTTAAAAAAACATTACAATTGCTAGTATTTGTTCAACCTCATAAGATGAATAAAGGTAACCTTTAAAATCATTCCATAATGATAATGACCAAATTATGTAATCTATATGAAGCACTTTAATATCAAATACTAAATAAAGAAAAGCATAGCATTAGCATTCACACTAATACTTTTTACCGCTGCACTCATTAGTGAAAACATATGTCAACATCTATACAGGAATCATATCAAATTATAGGTTTTACTCACTTATATTCATATTCCTGTTTTGCCAATCACGAAAACACTGACTAACAAGTATAGGTTTAAAAGAAATAACAGTTACATTTTATTACTGCAGAACTGAATTATATCCAGATTCTTAAATCAAGATCCAGTAGCTCTTAGGTGATATAAGGGAAGGCGGTCCTTACATTCTGACTCATATCCAACATTTTACTTTTATGCTTTTGTATTATTCATTGACCATTTAATGCATTTTCTTAAGTTATCTCAAATTTAGAATTGGAGGTAATTCCCAAGTCTTTTCTCTGTTTTAATGGCGAGGTGAAAATAACTTAGTTCACATAAGACATTCAATATATACATTACATCATTGTAGCACTTAACACTGGTATGGAAATTAGTGTGAACCTTATTTACTGAGATGAAGAACGGAAGAGAAAGGCTCCATAGCTCGAGCGAATTTGCAACTTGAACCAAGGTTGGCAGTAGACCTGTGATCAGTCCTTTGGCTTTTTACTTTTTATTTTATCATAACATAATCCTTCCTTCACTTCTTGACCACAAAGGAACAGGAAAGAAAGGAAATCAGTGCAATCATAGTCCTAGGAGAATAGTAATGAGACAAACACTCATTGGAATACAAATAAATAGACAAAACAAGGATGGTACAGACTAGCAGCCTCGCTGAAGGAAGGGCTATGAGGCAGTGGGCTAATTCTCTCATGCTGCTGCTACTGGTGACCACAAATGTGGTAGCTAAAAAGTACCCCGTACATTATCTCATAGCTCTCTTGAACAGAAGCCAACCTTCACAAGATTGATTGTTTCCTAAAATATCACTGAACTAAAGTTGAACACTGATGCTAGTCACATTTATCATTTGTGTTGGAAATTGTTTCTTAAGCACATTGATTATTGACCAGGTTAAGTCACTATTCCCTTGACAGATACTCTCTTTCATCTTCACGCAAGTGTGTAGAACTTTGATGTCTTGAGTCTTTCTATCAAATCTTGCTATCTTAATCCATTAGGGGTGAAGAAATCTATTCTTAAAAAAAGTTCTTGAAGTCTGGTGTGCTATTATTTATTCCACACAAATAAATCAAGGTTATATTTCTATGCTGCGATTAACTATAGTAATTTTAAATAGTAAAATTATTTATTCTTTAATAATATAAATTTTGTAGATAAAATGCTGGGGTAGCATTGTGAGGGCTGAAAGTCTGTGTATCCTAACTACAACTCAAGGTCACATTTGTGAAAATCCAGGGTTCTAATCCTGACAAAACTTACATCGTATTTTCAAATGGTCAATGAAGAGAAATCACATTTAACTATAATATAGCAGTTTATACACACACACACACACACACACACATATGTATATGTATATCTGGTTGTATATATAAACTGAACTTCATTTGAAGATTCAAACACACAACAACATAACCATAGAAAAAGATGCACTGAAGCATCTATTGGCAATGAGTTGTAATGACTTCCTCACTAAAACCTTATACTTCATGTTCTTATTTTAATGTCATATCCATTTTGAAGCTAAGTAGAAATAGATGGTCTTATGAGTATTTGAATATTTAAAAACATTAAGAATAATTGTAAATTCTGAAATAAAATTAAGCTATGCAAGCAACACTTTTGTGTGTGTAAATATAACCATTATAGAAGCAGACAATGTGATCTTGTGATTAAAATGCAGAGCACTCCAATGTCTGTTATCAAAGGTAGTCCTGGGAGATAACTGAAAATTATTTTGTCAATATCATCAAGGGCATTAAAATGTGAAGTGTTTGAATACTATCAAATAGCATCTATGTAAATAAAGAAGTGCTTTTTCTGAATGGCTAAGAGACAATGTAGATTATCCTGGGATTTACTGACTGAAACCCAGATGTAAACTTTAAGCCTCTTTGTTCCTGGATTGTTAGCTTCAAGATTGTTCTCCTGAGATTTGCAGTTGCTGCAGCAAATAAGTAATGTTTCAAAAGCTTCACCTCTGCTTTCAAATGCTGTGTTGTCAGGAAAACATTTCATTCCTTGTTTTCAAGTAAAAGCCATTTTCACACTTTTAGCTGATTTATCCTTTGCAGAGAGATGTGGTTTGTAATTTATCACATCTGAACTTTTCCTTTTGTGTATCTGTGCAAAGGAAGCAACTATTTAGTATGTGCAGTTTCTGAAAAGAATGGTTATGTAGAAGCTTAGTTCATGCTTAGAAACTCTAATATGACCGTTCTCCCAAACAGAGTAACAACTTAAAAAAGAAAGCCATCATTCTCCGTTCATATATATATATATATATATGAAGTATAGAACAACTTTCAAGATAACAGCTCTTCTGCGATGTTATTTATTCTTACTGTAATAAGAAAATTACTTAAAATTACTTTAAAAGAGTCCATTCATAGCCTTTCTTTAGATTTTAAGCCCTTTAGTCTACTTTGTGTAGCAGGTGCATTTAACAAATTTGAGCAATTACTGGAGCATTGAAGGCATAATCAATGTCAAGAGAACATATAGCCTGATTGAAAATTTAACCAAAAGTATTGCACCATCAGAAAGTATGCCAATGTGGAAGTGCCATGCAGAGAGGGGTTTTACTTTACAGTCCTTATTATACCAGTACTGGAAAAAAAAAAAAAAAAAAAAAAAAAAAAAAAAACAGAGAATTCTATGTAGGTAATTGGAATGGGTAAAATGGTAATTATAAATGTTGAAATGTTGAGATGCCAACACTGGCTTACAAAAGGTGAATATTTTTGACAGGGGTTCTGTCCTACCCAGTCCCACAGTCACTCAGTCCCAAATAAATGCACAGAGGTCTGCATTAATTATAAACTGGTTGGCTTAGTAGTTCAGGCTTCTGATTTACTCTTATAACTTATATTAGCCTATAAATTTGTCTGTGTTAGCCTCGTGGCTTGGTACCTTTGTCAGTGAGGCAGTCACATCTTGTTTGCTCTGTGTCTGGTTTCCTCTGTGTCTGGGAAGAGAACTCAGTCTGCAGTCATCACCCAGATGATTATTTATTTATTTATTTATTTATTTTATTTGTTAAAAATTTCCACCTCTTCCCATTTTCCTCCCACTCCCCTACTCCCCCTCCCCCTCCCTCTCCAGTCCTAAGAGCAGTGGGGGTTCCCTGCCCTGTGGGAAGTTCAATGTCCTCCCTGCTCAATGCAAGGGGTGCGTCCACCCAGGGAGACCATGGGAATGAACTAATGGGAGCTCACCAATGCCAGCTACTGTGACTGAACAAGCATGTGATCCTACCGGACTCTCTGAATGTGGCTGACAATGAGGTCTGACTGAGAAGCCAAGGACAATGGCACCGGGTTTTGATTCTTGCCCCAGACTTACTTTTTATTCTTCCCAGAATTCTTCTCTTCTCATTGCCCTGCCTGTACTTCATGTCTGGTCGTCCTGCCTGTACTTCCTGCCTGGCCTCTGGCCACTCAACATTTATTTAAACAAGTACAAGGAACAAATCATTGCAGGGTAAAATCATTGTCCCGCAGTAGGTATTACCATTGTCCATGGAACAAATGCCTGTGCCATCTCCGAAGTTGAGACCACGCAAATTATCTAACATCAGTAAGTGGGAAAAAAACAGTCATCTTCTATGGAACCCCGAATCCCTAGCCAGCTCTTAGACTTGTTCTGCTATAGTGACGAAAAAACAAAACAAAACAAAAACAAACAACAAAAATGCAGACTTGTAAAGTCTACTCTCAAAAGTCGTCTATTCTTTCTGATGGGAAAGACCAGGGAGGGTGTTTTAGTTTCACTTGTGTTGCGACGATAGCATTCCCTGCTACAAAGAAATTTAGGGGAGAAAAATGGTTACTATAGCTCACAATCCAAGGATGCAATCCATTATAGCAAGGAAGTCAAGACAGTAGGAACTTAAAACAGATAGAATGTAACATCTACAGCCAAAAGCAGAGAGAAAACAAAATATGCATCCTTGTTACTCTGTTTATTTTCTCCATCATACACAACCCGGTAACCACACCCAATGACTGGTGCTGCCACAGCAAACTGGTCTTTTCCATATTAATTAACATAACCAAGAAAACACTCAACAGATAACCCACAGATGTGCCCACCGGCCACCCTGATCTCGACAATGTCGTATTAGCTGAGAACTTTCTCACAGGACCCTAGATTTCTTTTTATCAAGTTGACAGTTGTAACAGAAGTCACCGCAAAGGAAGTCAGGCATATAAGGACTACCAATCAGTTGGCAGTATCACCATGTCAAACCTTACACAGCAAACAGAGGCAGCAACAAGAGTCTGAGGATCCACTGATCAGAGCAAACAACTTGAAATGCTCTTGCATGTTGTTTGAGATTACAATCATAAGCATCTTTAGTTTTTGTACCAATAGCCCCACAAACACATTTATTTCTGAGTAGTGTGTTAACCAGCTTTCCCATTATATGAAAAAAATACCTGAAAGAATCAACATACTAGAGGACATGCTTAGGGTTTGTCATGGTCAGAGACAAGACATACCCGTGAACACTATTTTCTTCATAACCTACTTCTTCCATTGAATCTCCTCTTCCTACAATTTCTGCCCATTCCAAGTAACCCATAGTAGATCACTTAATGCAGTAATTCATTCATGATACTGGGCCTCTTTAAAGCTAGTGATTGCCCATAACCTTTGTCTCTCTATCTTTTATCTTTCTATGCAGTATTTTCTGATTATGTTTTTTCATTCCCCTATTCCACCCAGTTCCTCCCAAGCTCTTCTCCAACCCAAATTCTACCATTTCCAACTATTGTTAGAAATTAAACAGCATCTGAAGAATATCAATTTAATGCAATAAAATAAATAATAAGCAACGTAATAAATCAGACTAGTACAAAAGAACCAAAGTCAAAGGAAAACACAAGAAGCACATATAGACATAAAACAAATGTTCTCACAAAGGAGTCCAATAGAAAGCCCAAACTGGAAGTCATAATACATACTTTAAGAACCAGTGAAGCTAAAATTGCTCTAATTGACATTATTAGACAAAGAACAATATTTCATGATGATAAAACCTCAATACATGACCTTAGGAAAAATTGAGCTGTAACTGAGATACAATCTGTAATACCTGCACCAAAGAGTAATATTAAGAGAAATAACAGCTCAAGTCTCAAGCTGGTATAGTGTTTAACTCTCATGTGTGAGGACTTTGTATTTTTCTTGTCAGTATAAGATATTGTATTTCTGTATATGATATGTGTATATAATCATGTATATGTATATATATAAAATTGTATATATGTGTGTATAATTATGTATATGCATAAGTAAATAAAATTTCTAGGACTTGGAGCTTCTAGGCTTGACAGCTAGCTTTTCTATGTGTTCAATGACTGTTTATATTTGTAACTCATTTGTCTCTTTAGAAGAGAACATAATAGGAAAAAACTAAAACTTTATTTAATAAATCTATGGAATTCTGTGCTTATATGTTTTCAGCATCTTTTACCTTGCTTGAAAACACTCTTCTTGTAAAGTTGTAGTCCAATTTAAGGCTGAGTTAAATAGTAAACTATATTTAATGTAATTACAATATTAAATGTTTGAAACATTGCCTATTATATAAAACATTAGCATTATGTACTCTGGATAATGATATAAATATGAGTTTCCTGTGTCCATATTACCCTTATTAGATCATCTTAAACTATAAATGAGCATGTATGAGTTAATATAAGGGACACAGAAAACAGGATGACTTAATATATTAACACTCGGTACTCACATATTTGTTTATGTATTCTTAGTTTTAGTGAAGCTTTCCTGAAATGCAATATGTAGCATTGCCTATAATAAATATTAACTAGGAAGAGATTGCTGAAAACTAATACTGCAAGTGAACAGCAATGCAGGAAGTTAGCTAACATTGTTCTTTTCCCACAGAATCATCTTCCCATGGAGAAACAGAGAAGTATAGAAGATTATTAAAATAAAAATAATCCCTAGGAGATTTCTGAAAAATTATAATAAATTAAACATTAAAGTCAAAGAGAATGACAAATTGTTCTATTTTGCTATCTATTTGAATAACTGCTTCTTTGATCGTAATTTAATCTTACACTAAAATACCCACTGCTATGCTGTAGCGACAGCTCAGTCTACCGTGGGCTAGGCTAATCGCCTTGAATATGCATTCTTAGAACAGAAGGAACTGGAACATTCTAATTAAGTTTCTCAATTAGTAGAAATAAAGGCTTAGACAAATTTAGCAATGGAAAATAGTAAAGGATTTGCTTATATTTTGGAAGCCACAGTGTAGTTTGACCTATCAATTATTCTGCTTCCATTGCAATTGCTAAAAAAAACTGGATTTTTTTCATAAGCATTATGATTAACCTGTGCTGATTTTGGAGCTCTTTATCAGGATACAAGAATGAAAATTATCAATGTACTTAAGGGCTCATCAAGAAGGACTAAGAACACCTATTAAATCATTGCATCTTACCCAATTATTATGTTGAGTGAGGATTAAGTGAACCTCTTGACTTCTGAAGTTTAAGTTGGTTAACATTGTAATTGGTAACTCACATGATCATAAAACCAAAATAAAACTGACTTAGTAGTTAGGAATGGGTAATATGAGTAGATAAACCTGCTAAACATAATAAGGCACTTGTGTACACATAAATTATTGCACAAAAAAGAACAAAACAAGTATTGGTATTTTATTCATTTGTAATAGCAAACTGGACTCTTATCCTAAGGGAAAATTCTGTCAGGCTTATTGAAATTCGAATGTCTTTTAGGAAAACTTGGCTGTGAAAATTTTTATTTTGTTTAGTTTTCTAATGAAAGAAATTTAAAATTACTTTTATTTTCAAAATACCAAAAGAGAAAAGCCTTCCTGATACCTTTGAATGACTGTGTTAGCTTAAACCTGAAATGTTCCCCAAGTCTTTGAAGATTTCCTAGCCTTTGTCCAGAGGCTCTGCAGTCCTGCTCAGAGGTCATTGGTTTGGATACAAACTGATTGGTCAGGAGGTATCCGGCTTCATTAGTGGCCTCATACATGGATGTGTTCATAACTTGGGGTATTGGGAGACAATGGGAATTTGAAGAAGCTGCTGCATTAATGGCAGTAGATCTTTTGTTGGAATTGCTTTCCAGATCTATTCTATCACTCAGTCTCTCTCTCTCTGTCTCTCTCTCTCTCTGTCTCTCTCTCTCTCTCTCTCTCTCTCTCTCTCTCTCTCTCTCTCTCTCTCTCTCTCTCTCTCTCTCTCTCTCCCTCTCTCTCTCTCTCTCTCTCTCTCTCCCAAATGCTTCTGGTACCAAAATTTCCACATTACCTCAGGCCCAAAGCAGTGGAAGTGGCTAAACATGGATTGGAACTCCTAATATCACGAGACAATAGCCTTCTTTCCAACTTTAAGTTGTTTACCATGAGTGGGAACTACTTTGTCACAGTTACTGAAGTTTTATATCATCTCTCAATATGATACTATTTTATTATATAATCTTAAACGACATTGGGTAAAGAAAAATATTTGAAGTACAAGGAGAAAATTAAATTACATTTACATTTAATTTTAAATTTAAGATTAATTTAAAAGTAGAAATATGGACTAAAGATAACTCAAAGCACTTCAGTGTCTGCATGCACATAAGTGACCATTTATGACCAGTCTTTCCATGATAGTTGGAGGATGTGTAAGTGAGTATACGCTTAGACTCTCAAGTATAATTGATATCTATAGACTGTGAATTTCAATTGTAGAAGCAAAGTTTCCAAGGAAAGGCCATCTTTCAGCCAGCAAACGCCCAGCATTTGTTATCGACAGTACACCAGCACATCGTGCATTAGTAGACATGACTTTTGGCTGAGTACAATTGCTATGCAAAGCACTGGAAAATATGAAGCATCCCTTGACCAGAATCAAGGACAGATGGTGAACAAGCACATTATAGGAAAGTGCAAACTGTGCAGAGAATACTCAAGTGGGCAGAATGTGATTATGTAAATGAAGATTTCACTTGTAAACAGGAGTGCCAAATACATCAGAAGCTTATCTTGAATTATTCAATAAGGTGTTGAGGATGTTCATATATTCTTCATCAGTCCTAAAGCATTAATCCAAAGAAAAATTGAGGATTGGCTAATATACATCTCCTGTCTAAACATTTTATATTTTATTTAGTCTAGAATAAAGGATGATACCAAGTCACATATATACACACATATGCATTCATAAATGTATATATAATATATAAATATATATGTATATCAATGATATTATTTTGTCATATAGTTGCAATAATCATATGATTTAATGTCACAGGTGCATATACACTAAGTAAATGACATTGATATTACTTCTCGACAGACACTGGAAAAGTAGAAGAAATAGTACTATCCATTAATACAAAAAGTATGATTGCTTAGGGAATATTCATTTTATTTATAATCATGTATATGTGTAGGTATCTGAATGAAGCCTTATATGAGCTCAGAAGCCTGCTGATGCCAGAGGTGTGAGATCCCATGGAGTTGGAGTTACAGAAAATTATGAGTTGCTCCAATTTCTGTCATCTGTTAGATCAATATTTGTATCTTCTTAATTCCTGAACCATCTCTTGAATCCCAGGAAATATTAACTAAAACCTAAATAGGTTTTAGTGAGATGATTCAGTGGGTCAAGGGGCTTGTTAATCAAGCCTAGTGAGTTGAGTAAAATCACGAGGATCTATGATAAAGTAGGAAGAGAGATGGGACTACAGAATGTTTTCTTACCCCTGCTTATACATCATGCATGTATGCAAACACATTAATAATAATAATTGAGTATAAAATAATATTATATACTTCATTTAATTTGATGAATTAAAATAAATTTCAAGGTTATTAATCAAATATTAGTAATGAGACAATTAATTTTATTGTAATAACTAAAATCTATGTAAGAATTGGTCTCTTGTGTCCATGTGTTGCAGACTACTTCCTACTTTATCTTCTATCAGGTTCAGCGTGGTCAGATTTATATTGAGGTATTTAATCCATTTAGACTTGAGTTTTGTGCATGGTGATAGATATGGATCTATTTTCATTCTTCTACATGTTGAAATCTGGTTATGCCAGCATCATTTGTTAAAGATGCTTTCTTTCTTCCATTGTATAATTTTAGTTCCTTTGTTGAAAATCAGGTGTTTATAGGTTTGTGGGTTAATATCTGTGTCTTCAATTCGATTCCATTGGTCAACATCTCTGTTTTTATGCCAACACCAAGCTGTTTTCATTACTGTAGCTCTGTAATAGAGTTTGAAGTCAGGGATGGTAATGCCTCCAGAAGTACTTTTATTGTATAGGATTGTTTTGGCTATCCTGGGTTTTTTGTTTTTCCATATAAAGTTGATTATTGTTCTCTCAAGGTCTGTGAAGAATTTTGTTGGGATTTTGATGGGGATTGCATTGAATCTATAGATTGCTTTTGGTAGAATTGCCATTTTTACTATGTTGATCCTCCCAATCCAAGAGCAAGGTAGATCCTTCCATTTTCTGGTATCCTCTTTAATTTCTTTCTTGAAAGACTTAAAGTTCTTGTCAAATAGATTATCACCTGCTGGACAAAAGTATTCCTGCAAAGTCTCAAAAGAATTATATTTTTACTTTTTTGGTGAGCATGATGAGCTCTTAACCATTTTTTTTTTATTTAGTTTGTTTTTGTCTTTAAGCTGGTGGCAGTGGAGGCATGCAGTTTGGGGAATACAAAACACAACTCCATGCTTGCTTTCAGTAGATTCTGGTTATAAAGCACAGCCTCCAACAGCTTTAACTTCCCCTACTGATGTACTTTATAATGTGAAGAACACTGACACACATGTCCTCATACTATTTGATTTCATTACATATACTGATTAAGGGAATGTATTTGGTAATGTGTCCTGTCTGCTTAAAAAATAAAGCCAAAACTGTACTTCACTCGTTGTAGTCAAATACATTCCAAATGTAAATAACTTTACTAGAGAATAAAATAACAAATGGGCATAAGATATAGAAACATTTAAGAAAACAATAATAAATTTGCTATAAAAACAGTTTCTGAATGACATATTGCATCTATTATATATATATGTATATATATATATATATATGTATGTATGTATGTAGGTATAACAACCTGGATATACCATTCACAATAAAGCCAACCAACACTATATTACCCTAAGATGATGTTGCATATAGGAAGAAAGTGTGCATATGTGTATATGGATATGCAAAATATAAGTACATATATATATGTGTGTGTGTATGTGTGTGTGTGAGAGAGAGAGAGAGTGAGTGCGTGTGTGTGAGAGGGGGGGGGTGTTGGGGTTTTCTGTTCTGCCTGGTTCCCATAGTTGTTAATTCCTAAAGAAATCACACAGAGGTCTATATTAGTTAAAAACTGTCTGGCCCATTATCTCAGGCTTCTTATTGACTCTGTAACTTATATTAACCCATTATTCTTGTCTGTGTTAGCCACATGGCTTGGTACCTTTTTCAGCAAGGCAGTCACATCTTGCTTCTTCTGTGATCAGGTCACAGACTATAGAGAAATGGGCTTCCTCCTTCCCAGAATTCTCCTGTTCCCCTTGACCCACCTCTACTTCCTGTCTGGTTGTCCCATCTATACTTCCTGCCTGACTACTGGCCAATCAGTATTTATTTAAAATATAATTGACAGAATATAGACCATTCTCCCACACGGTATATGTGTGTGCATAGGTATAAAAATATGTCCAAGCATATGGCATATGTACATATATATGTGTGTGTGTCTGTGTGTATGTGTTTGTGGGTAGATAAATAAATGGAAGATAGATGATAAATAATGAAAAAATAGATGACAGATAGATACATAGATACATAGATAGATGTAGATATATACATGAAAGATAATAGATGATAGGTATATGATGGACAATAGATTAGATAGATAGATAGATGATAGATAGATAGATAGATAGATAGATGATAGATAGATAGATAGATAGATAGATAGATGATAGATAGATAGATAGATAGATAGATAGATAGATAGATAGATACATACATACATACATACATACATACATAAACATACAATCACATACTGAGGTGTAGTGGGGAGCAGATGAGCAGGCCTGCTTTTCATCCTGCCCAGATCCCACACGGCTAGCTTTACACACCAAATAACAACACAAATTGTATTCTTTTAAATACTGCCTGGCCCATTATTTTCAACCTCTTACTCACATCTTGACTAACCCATATCGAATAATCTGTGTAACACCACAAATGGTGTCTTACCGGGAAAGATTCAGCACATCTGACCTGGTGGCTGGCTTCATCGCATATGGCATCTGTCTCACTGAGCAGAGGCACGGCAGTCTGTCTAACTTAGGAGAGGCGTAGCATCTGACTGAGCAATCTACCTCACTTCCTTCTTCCTGTTCTGTCTACTCCGCCTATCTAAATTTTGCCCTATCAAAAAGCCAAGGCAGTTTGTTTATTAGCCAATGAGAATTCTTCATCACTGAGGGGTTGATTGAGCAACCTATTTGTCTACCACAACATATTAACATCAACCATTCCTGCTGATTATGGCATTATAATGAGTTAAATTCTTTATAGACATAACCAAAATAAAATATAGTATTAAGATTGGTGTATTCCTTTCAATCTGGATATTTTTTTAAACAAAAATCAGAATAAAATAGAATCAACAGGAGATCTTGCTCTTTCTTAGAGAGATTTGTAGCTATGGAATGCTGGAGGTATTGAGAAACTGGAGAAAGCCATGGAACTGACTCTGTAATTGCTCACACAATCCTGGCTGCATCTTAATTTCAGATTCTAGTCACCAGACATATGAGACAATGCATTTCTATTGTTTTAGCTAATGAGTTTCTCAACCTTTCTTGCTGAAGAGCTAACAAATTAGTATATACCCCACTGGTAATTGGAAATTACCAAAACAGCCAATTACATGAAGAAATTAAACACCTTAGGTGGGATTGGGGGTCCAAGCCTGTGATGCCAGGCATTGCTGTGAAGAAGTTGGATGATTTCTATGAGCTCAAGGCTAGCCTGATCTACACAGAGAATTACAGGCAAGAAGGCTTTACACAGTAGGATCCTGTCTCAAAACAAAGATACAAAGGGCACCTAACCAACACTTACATTGAAGCTCATTGCTTTTAGATTTTTTCATTTATGTAAGTATCAAAATAAATGACCATCTTGTATCATACACAATACAGTATAGTTGTGATATTATTTACTTGAGGAGTTTTATAATTGATTGCTTCACTGCTCAATATGTTATGCCTTAGATTTGCTATCAAATTTTCTCCTAACTTTCCATTATGAATTCAGTAAAAGTTCAGCCTCATTAGGGACTGCTTCTCAGTTGGTTTAGCTTCAATGAGTGCTCCTCTTACAAATGCACTATTGATTTTACTTCTGAATCATACTGATGCAATATGCAATGTCTTAGCATATTTACGTCTTTTGTCAAAAACCTGAATTGAAATGTAGCTGTGGTTTCCTTTAATTATGCAGTATCATTATTTTACACACTTTCATGCCATTGATGTTACCTCTAAAACCTTCACTATAAGGTAAAGTTCTGTAAGGTAAATAGGAAATAAAAGTTTCTGTGTATAGTTGAGTTGTTGACACACTCTGTAAAGACTGCTGTCTTTGTCTTTTACAAAATAAAATCTTTAATAAGAACAATTTTGAAAGCACGGAATCACGTAGATTTCACAAGAAGACATATTAATCTGGAAAGCAGTTTAGCACTTGGATTTTATTAGCTGTTTAGTAAAGCAATAAAAGATTAAATGCAGAAGAAGTGGTAAAAAATCCTCCTGGCGATACAGAGGGAATACAATGCAATTTATGAAATTAAAGAGAGGCTTAGCATCTGTCCAAGTCAATATTCATTTACTTCCTCACAACAGCAAAGAGAGAGTGGTTTATTTATCATCCCGGTAGCTGTGTTGAGGAGCAGCTGCACAGGTGTGAAATTCATTTCTCCCCTCGCTGTTTTGGGCTTTCCACTCTAAGAATGAAAGCTACATGCATCATTCTTTAGAGTTTAAAAATAACAAATATTTCACCTGCTTGCAGAACATCACAAGTCCTTAGGGAGAGAGAAAGAGGGAGAAAGAAAAAATAACAAATAAATAAATAAAATAATGAATAAATAAGAATGATTGTTGGGTCTACTTCCAGGAGACAGGATGCTTCAAGTTCTGAGTTCAGAAGCTATCATGGGTGTATGACTTTCTGTTTTCTTTATGCTATCACCCATTTGCTGTCATTTTGTATGGAAGAATGAGCAGACATATATATTCATTTGTCAAGAGAGCAAAGATACTGTGTAATTCACAGTGGGATCATTTCCTCAGAGTCCCTTATGATGTAGGAGCCTCTTAGTGTCTATTCCTCACTCTGAAATGTGGCTGACTTCATTGTTTCCTGCTGTGTACCAAAGGGCATGAGCAAAGGATATTATGTGTCATCTCCTGAGAAACTTGTTTCCATAGCATAAAATTAAAATGTGTGTGTGTATGCACGTGTGTGTGTGTGTGTGTATGTGAGAGAGAGAGAGTCTGTGTGTAAAGGAGGGAAAGTGAGAAAAGACAGAGAGAATATGTCAAACTGGCTTCTATTCTAACAAAACCACACTGACAGTAACAACTTTTATCTATCAATCAGGGAAGAATCTATAATAATTTTACAACTTAAGAAATCATTTCATTTATGATATTTCTTACCCTGTAGAAAATATCAAAGGGAAATATCATACAGATTGTTTTAAGCAAACACTGTAATATAGTAATGTATTATTTTAATATTATATTATGCATAAAATGGTAATAATTCTCAGTGGCAAGCAACAGGGAAGTCAGCGACAAGATGCCAGGAAAATTTTGGAGAGGCTAATATAATCACTTTGGGGACTTTCACTTGAAGTTGAATTTGGCATATCAAGTGTTCACCCTAGAGAAAATTCAAATTGTAAAAAAAAAAAAAAAAGGGTATTGTGAGTCTTGTTTGATATCCAAAGTGTCTGGAATCATTAAAAAGGGAATATTCGGTGATTACTCAGGGATTTCTCCTCCTTAGAGTTTTTCTTCCTTTTCTGCCACTGTCTAATACTTACAAATTATCATCTGATGTCTACATCTAGTCCTGAATATATCTTTTACCATCTTTCCAGTAAATCACATGAAAGATTACTCTGCACATAAGGTTTGCTATAGGTGATGTCTTTCAAGAAATGGATAAGAAATACAGTATTTATTTTAAAGAGGCAAAAATATTTCTAGATTTCTAGAAATCCCAATAACAGTTTTGTCTCTCAAATTTGTTAGCAGAAATATTCTGCCATTTATTAAGGTAAGCTTGTAGCTTTGTGGGAACTACCTATAGCCTCAAACAACTTGAATTGGTGTTTGCTGAAAGTTCCATGTCAGGGCTAGACCTTTCTAATAGTCTTGATCATGTTACTCTAGCTGTGCTTTAAGCTTACATGGCTATGGTTCCTAGCAACTCTCTCAATGCCTACTGTTGGGCTTCTTATTAGAAAGGATCATATGTTCCTGCTTAACCATTGTTTCTTATTTTTCTGATGTAAAATTAAAGTCCAATTTAAAACGCTAAACTATTTTAGACATATATTTCTTCATCCCATCAGTATTCCATATGAAGATTCTGTACCTTTGAGACAATGAATTAGTCAAGACATGCAAAAAAAGTTTCTATGCATTACAAAACATCTGTACTATGACTCAAATTCTTCAGTTCCTGTTCTTTCTATATCATTTCTTCTACATACTGTCTCCCAGAATATAGATGGTTTCTTTGTTTTTCTGTTTGGTTGGTTGGCTTAGATGAAGAATTCTCACTCATTTATCAGGAAGTTCCTAAAATGTAACTAATAGATCATCTACCAATTCACAGTCAACATCTGAGAAATTATTCTCTGAATGAACTTTCTGTAAAATAACTTTTTACTTGAATATTAACATTAATTTTCATTAAACTTACAATAGATGACTTTTGATACTATATTGTTATATTTATTTTAGGATGATCAAATAGTACAATGATAACATGACTCAAATTTATTCCTATAATTAATTTATTTATCTTTTTTCTTCCTGAGAAGGGGTAATGTCCTCTATGTATCAATGCACATTTCCCTCAGTGTTTTTTCTTCCTTGGGAGAAAAAACAAAAAACAAAAACCTGTGGCAGCCATGTTCATTTCCGTCGAACCTCAGGCATTATTGTGCATCCTGAACAACTGCACAATGAAAGCTAGGAGCAGTGGATTTCACGAACTGCTGCCTCAATACCTTCAATGCATACAAACATCTTACTTTTGCTTATAAGAGGCAACAGATGCTGGTTTACTGCTTGTGTCAGTCAGTGTCCGCTGCTGTGACAGATACCTGAATAAAATGAGAGGAAGAAATTCACTTAGACCCAAAGTTTTTGCTTGGTTTTCTTTTTTAAAAGCAGTGGTTAAATCTTTCTATATTGTTAGCTAGAATCACTCTATGGAGGCTGAAATACAGAATAATTCTTTCCTCTAGAAAAAAAAAGGTAATCTTACACCTACTTCTTAGAATACTGTTAGAAGGAAGTTTTTCTCTCATATAGGAATAAATTATATATAAAAATAATTGAAACTGGAACTACAAACTGTGTTTTGTTTCCAATAACTTTTTAATACTCCTTCATTTGTTTCCAATAACTTTTTAAAATTCATTCATGTTCAGGTACTTCTGGTATGCAGCCACCTGTTAGGGGCCACACCTTTCTAAGGAGGGTGCTTCCTGAATAAAGCACCAAGTCCTGGATTAAATAAGAAGCTCCACAAAGTTGTCCTATCAGCTGTATCCGTGCCTCCTCTTCTCCTCATCCCATCCCTCTTGGTCCTAGTGATCATCTTCTAAATAGCAGATGTGTATGCTTCCAAAGTTGCCAAGTCTGAGTTTAGCAGGGAAGGGTGGTCTCAAATGAACAGTGTCATTAAACAATATAGACAAGGCCACAATGAAATCTCCCTTGAAGCAAGATAGAGAACAGAATGTAACACTGCCTACAAACACACAGAATGGCATTAATCAAACACAGGCCAAGAAATGTTCAACTACTCATCTGAAAGCTCTCTCTCTCTCTCTCTCTCTCTCTCTCTCTCTCTCTCTTTCTCTCTCTCTCTCTCTGTTTTACCTCCACTTCAACACAGAAAGCTGTAGGGTGTTTTTGCCTATTAGTTTGCACATTCTAGCTACAAAGTCTAATACAAACTATAACTCTGTTATTAGATGTCTTTAAGAACGGCCCTGGGTTTTATCTACAGCATGATATATTTACCCATTACTTCTACTTCTGAAAGAAATAAAAAATGCATCTGAAGAATAAAATTGGACAGAACAAGTTCCATGACCTCCAAGGCTACAGAGAGAAACCCTGTCTCAAAAATCCAATAGATAAATGGTGGATAGATAGATGATACATACATGGATGGATGGATGGATGGATGGATGGATGGATGGATGGATGGATAAGGTAGGTAGGTTGGTAGGTAGGTAGGCATGTAGGTAGAATAAAGTTGGTGTTTCTATCCTAGAAAAGTGAAAAAGTAGAAGAGATATGATAAAGTCATTGCACAAAATAACAAAATTTTAATTAAGGGAACTGTAATTCTCTCACGGGTTTAAATGTTCCAGTCCTTTATGGCATGCAAAACAGAGAATTTCCCTTCATAGAGCTCATGTTATAGAGTGGGGCTGTCTGCCCAAACAAGCATCTTCCTTGTATCCTTTTTTATTCTAGCCTGTGAGTACAGGCCAGGGAACTCCAACAGGTTTGCCTTATCAGTCTTCTAGACAGTTTAATCTTATTAAACTAAATTAAAATTAACTACACCCTGTATCCACTGCTGTTTTAAAACAGAAGAGTTAAGGCTTTGCTACCACGAGTATCTCACAGAGTTTCCTTCTAGTTAAGTTAAATCAAGCCCCATAAAGTTTTGTGGATTCTTAGCCATTTACCTTACCCAAGTACAAATTTAATGTGAAACTGTAGAGAAAAGTTTCCATAAACATACAAGTTAAAGTCTTCAAACAATATTTTCTATCAGTTACACTCTTGAGTTACTGGATTTTCCTAGAATCCTTAAGAGTTTATTGTTTATATCAGAATGAAAAAGGATCCAGACAACATAATTTATAAAATTAACTCACATTTTATATTATAGTTAAGGCAAAATATCATGAAAGGAAACCTATTTTATGTTTGACATCATAATAATTTCAGAATTATAACAGTTTTCTTGCCAGGTATGACAAGACGGGAATTACAGCTCCATTCTGCTAACTTTAATAAATTTCACTTCCAGTTACGATTGCAAATTAACAAGGCATTTAACAAAAGAAGAGGTAAAGAAAAGTATTCTTTATTTGTAATTAAAGTTCCTGAAAAATAATTTTATAGAATTCTTATTTAACATAGACTACAAACTACTAATATTTGTATTATTCCTCATTGAATAATTGCTTAATAATGGGCAGTATTCAAGTGCTACAAATAATCTAGAATTGTGTTTCAAATTGATCTTAATAAATTCCACCCTATGGGGAGAAACCTTTTACAGTGTAATTTATAGGCAGTCAGTCCTTTATTAAGGAAGTGCACTGCTGATTCCTCCTCGGGCTCTGGAGATACAGTTACAGAAAGTGTTTTTGTCAGTGTGTGTCTCATACATTGCTTCACTGTTCTGATATATGTCTGCTTTTCTACTCCTGCCTCTGCTAAAAGGATGTTTGCCTCCCCAGACCCACAACAGGCAACGGAAATCTTTGTAAAGTCACTTTGGATTTCCCCAAGATTAAGAATAATATACAAGCATACATTTTTAAACAGTTTATGTGAGATATGGCACATGGGATAAAACATATCTGTTGCAATGCCCTTCATAAGAATTACATCTCCTTTATGATTCTATAGATGCTTGATAACAGAGAATAGGCCTGCTATTACGTTTATCACAATACCTCTGGGCATGGGGGAAGTATACTCATGTTAATTGCTTAATAACTTTCTTTATATGTTATACAAACATAAGTTGTTTCTAATTCCTCTAAAGGCAAAACAAAACAAAAATCAAATGCCCACCCTCTAAAACAAAAAACGGACTTGTTCCAATTCACTTGCATTCAGTCCTGCGATTTATTGTTTTAAAAGCCCATGTTTGATATGTTTGACAAGAGACTCGGATCTGCTGGAATGGCTATCATGGACTAAAAACTTTTGTTGATTTGCTTACTGAAGTTGTGAAAACTTAAAATGAGTTCAGATGGAGATTACGGTCATAAAACAATGAGATTAGCACAGAATATACTCTAATATCTGTTCTAAAAAAGTGAAATTTAAAACAGTTGCGTAGGCCTGTTAAAAACTCTGTACATAGATGAATTATGTGTACTGTATTTCTCAGTGCAAATACCAATTGACAGTTCCTTATCACAAAACTGTGGCATGATTTGTTTTAAGACATAGCACAAATGTGTCTTCCTCCAAAGCATGTTTGTCTATTAATTATTTAATTATCCTATTTATTATTTTTAAGTATTCCAAGTCTGGAGGTCATCCATAGGTTCTTCAGCTATCAGCAAGATCAGGCAGCATGTGACCCCAAATCTCTGACCCCAGAACTGCATTCACGTTTCAGATTAGCTATAAAGAAGCCAGGCCCAGCTGGAAGTGACCTTACCTTCTCTGTGCCACACTTACTCCCAGGATTAGCACTCCTCTGCCGCCTTGCTGGGCTGATTAGCTGAGCTGTTAGGAGCCCTTTGAGAATTGGCAGGCATTTTCCAATCATGGGAATGCACCACTACTGTCAAAGAGTGATTATTTTCTTGCTACTTCTTAGAATTAAGCATTCTCCTCACATCCCAAGGGTGAAAGGTGAGAATACAAGATCTCCTTCCTTCAAAGTGTGTATATTAACCTGGTAGCTGAAAAGTTTCTGTTTCACAGAAGAGCAAAGAGGACCCATAAAAATGTAAGGTGTGCAATACTAAATAAAACACGTGCTCAGTTTGGTGGAAATAATTTGGTTAGGCTTTTAAGCAAATATTTCGTTTTTCTGGGAGTTTAACCTGTTTCTTATTGAAACAGCCTTCTCATTAATTGACAACTAAAGAACAGAGTATAATACTTATGGGTGTGAATCCTAGGTTTCCACTGCCAAAATAAATCCTGCTTATGTTTGTCTAAATCGTAGATCCTGGGCACAATTTAAATTTCTGTATTATATAATTTATTCTATGAAATGGGTGTACTATCAGCACATTAAAAAAACTATTTACATACACAGAATTAGAAGCACTGTGTAGAAAATAGTCTGTTTTCAAAGCTCGACATAATCTTTCCAAACTTAGTGAACACTTCTTACCAGACCAGTATTACCGTATCTGGACTACTAGACCTACAATCTCTCCAACTCAATTTCCATGTATCCAAAAGACAATGAAAAATAGGCTTATTTATATTCTAGTCAAAAAGATAAGAAGTCTGATTTTATCCCCATAGTTCCTGTGACCATCTTAATTTATAGAAAGCTGAGAGACAAAAGAAAGATACAGAAACAGTTTATATTCAAGTTAGGTTGACGAAATGGGGTTTGAATATTGACAGAAACTTTGAAGGAGAAGAGAACCAGGGAATTTGTAGTATAAAATATCCACACCCACGCGAGGTTAGAAAGGCTTCTTAAAACTTTAGATTTAATGCCTTTCGTAGAAATAGAGTAGATGCTTTTAAATGTTTTCTTTGTTTCAAGAAAGGGATCCATGTAGCCCTCTTTGGCCTTGAACCTCCTATGCCACTAAGAAGAACCCTGAAACCCTGATCCTGTTGCCTCTACCTACCATGTGTGGGTATTAGAGGTGTGGGCCACACAAATGTCCATTAAAGATCTGAAGGCTAAACCTACTGCTTTTGATGTAGAGAAGAAAAAATGGTATCTTTTTGTTAGAATATTTCTTCCTTAGCCAATGACTTACATAGGCTCAATATTAGAATTATTGGAGAATAAAAATGAGGAAAGAGATATGACTTCTACTTCATAGCTTCTTGCACTTGAATAGTATGCCAGAAAGAATGGGCAAGAATAAACATCTGAATGTTCCTTGGTATTAATAGGATTAAAACTAAAGTGTTTGAATTCAAAGTCATGGATGTCTATATAGGCTGTTAATTCATAATTGTAAACTATAATTTGATATGAGGAAAGAGCTTTGCATTCTAAAAAAAATTAGAGTCAAGTAGTGGCTTCATTACAAGATGTAACATTACATATAGGCCTCCTCTCAGCCCATGCATTATCACTAGCAATTATCTAGAAATTTAAATCAACTATTAAATTATTTATTATTTATAAATTATTTATAAATTTATAAAAATTAAAATCTACTTTTATTGTTTGAGAATTTCATCATGCACATGAGTGTTTTGATCAAATCTATCCCTCATTCTGTCCTTTAATCCCTGCCCTAATCATTTCTACACTTACCCCACTAGATTTCATGTGCTCTCTCTCTCTCCCTCTACACCAAGTCCACTTGCAAAGTCTCTATGAGCATGGGTGTAACAGCCATTAACTAGAACATGAGTTGCCTCTCTGTGGCTGCCTTTCTGAAGAAAACTGACTCTACTTCCCAATGTACCCAATTCAATTTCCAACATTTAGAGGTGAGATTTGATTGCATTCTACCATAAAATGAGAAGACAAGGTAATCTGATGGGTATAGCTGGAGAAAATCATATGGAAAAAAGAGAAAGGTACAGCTGCAGAAAAACTGGAAAGAATGTAGCAAATTACAATGACATGTCTACCTAGTAAGGGCTTAAAGGAACCAGAGAGTTCAGCTTTAGTTACTTTGTGCTCAACACCGGTCTTTTTGGGGCTCTAGATTATTTGAATCTTATGACAATTTTTAGCATTGCTTTTCTGCTTTAACGGGAAAAAACTGCAAACATAGTGGCTTATAAAATGGTTTCACCTTAGTAAATTTAATTTGAAAACCTGTTATAGAAATGTCTTTTGAGCCGGGCGGTGGTGGCGCACGCCTTTAATCCCAGCACTCGGGAGGCAGAGGCAGGCGAATCTCTGTGAGTTCGAGACCAGCCTGGTCTACAAGAGCTAGTTCCAGGACAGGCTCCAAAGCCACAGAGAAACCCTGTCTCGAAAAAAAAAAAAAAATGAAAACAAGAAGCAAATGTTTCCTAAGATTTTGATCTGGATACAAGCATAGATACGATGTAGTTTAGGCTAAATATTTGACTTTGGTTGTCAAGAATAAAAGCATGTAAAAGTCACCATTTCTGATTAACTTATTTTTTAAAGAACAAATCAACAGAAAATAACATCCCTCACAAATATTTGCTGTGTACCTAATTTTTATTTTCTGGTAATCAAGCCTAGCAAAATAGCAAAAGTAAATAAAAGATATATACATATACATATATATGTATATATGTGTGTGTATTTATGTATAAATGTTTATATGTATATATATGAGTAATATAAATACACACACACACATATATATATATGTATATGTATCACATTATGTTACCAAATAATAAACTTAGAGATTAGTAGTGTCATTAGATATCATATCTTTTGTATCAAACAGTTAAAATTATGTAAGCTAAAACAGGTTCAGTTTACATTTCAAAAGCTACTTCCTAAATTTCAAACAAAGAGCCTAATTATCCCAATGATTGCCAGATTGGATTTGATAATACAAATATATAAGGTGGTATTGTACAAACATTATCTTGTCCAGAATTGAAAGAGGTAACAAAATAATAAATTTTAATTTATCAGACCAAAGAGTCACAATCATAAAAGTAAAAAATACTACAGAAAATCTTGAAGCCTGCTTCAATTTCTGCTTATAGGAGTGAGTGCCCATATAAGCGACACTCAGAGATCTCTTGTACACTCCCCGCCTAATGTCTTATCTCAGTCATAGTAATGTATTCCCACATCAAGTGTTCAGAGCATGACTGAATAATAATAATTTTGACAGTGTAAAATAATTCATTCGAGGCTGAATTAAAATTGACTGACTGAGAAATCACCTCTCTCCCTCTACACATGCACACGTTTTACATTACAGAATATAATATAAAACTACTCTGACTATGCCAAATACTTTGTTACAAAACACAGGACTACTGTTGGCCTTTTATTTCTTGTCATCAGAATGTGTTGCATGTGTTTTCACGTTGATATAATTTTATCTGCTTTATTTAATCCTCTGTTCATTTGTCTCCTGTTTCCGCCTTAACCAAGGCAAAGGATAGTATCTTCCTTGACTCAGGGCTGATCTATTGTAGTTAGGCAGACATTATTGCAGTAAAATGCATATTATATTTCTTTTTCCTTATTTTGATATTGTGTATAGGTGTGTGTGTGTGTGTGTGTGTGTGTGTTTGTGTGTGTGTGTGTGTGTGTGTCCACAAAGTCTAGAACTTCTAATTTCATTTAATTTTTCTATTTAGGGAGCCCCTGGAATGTGCCTGCATGCCACTCCTCCTTTACCTTTATGCTGAGGACAGAGAAGCCACAGTGGCTATTCTGAAGGTTTGGGTGATATAGTCCACAGGTCCTCATTCCTGAGCAGTGGACATTTTACTCACTGAATGTCCTCAATATGCTGAAATGTTTATTATCATTTCACTTAAAAGCATAACATAATTTTTATTCAATAGAATGCCATTTCTGAGATAAACACTGTATATAAAATAAATTCCTGCACAGAAGTTTTACTGTACAAAGTATAGAGAACTCATTGCTCTTTTTAAATAGAAAATGTAGGAATCTTTTAATGGGTGTCCTGTCATTCATTTCTATTTTAATGAGATCTTTCTTTTCTATTTGATCATCCTCAAGCCCAATGGTATGATCATTTCAATTTTCTAACTTCAGAAGGATTATTTAAAATTATTTCTTTTCTTTTTCCTGTCTAAAGTGTTTGTTCTCAACCTCGGTTTATTTATCTCTGACCGGAACGCCTTTGTGAACAATTGGAGACCCCTTTCATTTGTATTACCAAGGATGGGAGAGGATGTGCCATTGCCTCTTGAATACTAGAATGAAGAGTTGGGATGCATAAAATGCACAGGATAGATGTAAGGAAACAATGATAGCCATGCAGGCTAAACTACAAATGCTACTCTAACTCAATAATTCACTCTTGCATTATTGTTCTATTTCCTCTACGAGTAACTAATGCATATAAATGTGTTACTTTTGTTGATAATACACACTAGGCTTCATTGTAATTGATAATTTTATGTATGTATAAAACCTAATGTTTTATACATACATAAACTTAATAAGATAAAACTTAATCTAAACTAACTGGTTGAAGTGGGTTAACCACTCCTCAATTAATCACGTTTTTTTTTTTTTTTAAATAGAAGATGCAGTGATAGTTTCTATGAAAGTCACCATGGAGTTTCACAAACTTGATGGATGTTTGTTGATCTATTTTGTAGGTCTCTTTAGATGGAATGTAATAAAGAAGAAAGCTACAGATCATCAATGTGTGAACTACCCTCTCTCCACTAAAACAGAAATCCCAGTGGTCACAGCCACAGACACCTCAACCCTGGATCCTACGACTCCACATTAAGTACTGGAGTATTTATTACTCCGCCGTGGGAGAAAGTCTTTGCCAATGCTTACACGGAACTCTTTATGCCTGCTTCTCTGGATCCTGTTTGATGGAGGTCTCCTAACACCACTTCAGCCACAGCCACAACAGACTTTAGCCACACAATCAAAAGAAAATGTTATCCACCTGCCGGAGAGACAACCCCATTTCCAACGGGTTAAACGTGGCTGGGTATGGAATCAATTTTTTGTGCTGGAAGAATACATGGGCTCCGAACCTCAATATGTGGGAAAGGTAATGCTGGGTTTCTTTTGGCAACTGCTTGATAGGAAGGGGAGTATGAATTTTGTACTGTGTATGGATGCTTTCCAGTGTCCAGAAAATGGTTCCTTTTCCTGAGTCTAGCCTGAGTAAGCCTTGCAATATCCCTTTCTCCCTCTTTGCTTCTATTTTCCAATTTCCCCATGGGTTTGTTAAGATAGTTTTTATTCTGTTCCCAGTTTTAATGACAAGAATTTGAAAAGCTTATATTACATCGAAAGAATAGGAATAGTGCATTATTGTTGATTGACAGTCTGTAATAGTCATCCATTTCCAGACTCAAGGACAAATGGTTGTGCATAAATACTATAAATTGAATGTATTAGTCCTTCCTAACTGTAATATGTCCTTACTCTTTTCCTTTTAAACTATAGCATACTACATAGAGTTCATTTCTAATACATTTGTTTTATCATGGTCTGGTTTCAGCAACAGTTCCCTAAAATTTATTTATTTATTCTATGTGTACACATGTCTGAACACAAATACAAAAGAATGTGTGTGTGAGGTCAAAGGACAATTTGATTGAGTCTACTGTCTTTGTCCACCAGGTAGGGTTCAAGGATTAAACTGAGGTCACCATGCTTGGCAGCATATCAGACAAGTTCTCTCCCTCTCTCGGTCTCTCTCTCTCTCCCTCTCCCCTCCCTCCCTCTCTCTCTTTCTTTCTCTTTTCTCTTGCATGCACATTACACTTATTCTTACCACAATTTTTTAGTCCTGTTAAAATATTATTAGAATTTAAAACTAAAAACACCCAAGGCAGGCAAATAGTAAATCTCAGAAGCTTCATAACTGTATAGAAGATAAGAGTGGAGAAGAAAATAATAAACAAACAAACACACAAACAAACACAGCAAAATAAAAAAGTAGCAAGTCTTTTGAGCTGCTGATATAGAGGTCTGCCACATAGCAACGTCCCTTATGTTCCTGAAAGCACTGGCAAGAAGAGGCTGAAAACTGAAAATGGAAAATTAATCTAGCTTTCTGAGAAAAGTGGAAAAAAAACAGCAAAACTCATGTGCCCTCAAGTTGGCTTATGGGCCTTATGTGTGGGGACAGGAATTAAACTCCCGATCTGTTTAGCATGTCTTATAGTGATGGCCCCTTCTTTTTTTTTCCAGTTTATTTATTTTTTTATTAAAAATTGCCATCTCCTCCCCTCCTCCTCCCCCTTCCCTCCCCTCCCCTCCACCCATACCCCCACTCCCTCCCTCTCCAGGCCAAAGAGCCATCAGGGTTCTCTACAATGTTCTCTCCTTTCTAAAGGGTAGTTGGCATTCCTTTATCAAGTGATTAACCAGAAAAACAAGAATATTGTGTCTTCACCCAGGCCAGATCCATTATTCTGACTATCATGTTTCCTTTACCAGACAATGGTTGCTCCTCTAATATCTGGCTGTCACAGTACACTACACCTAATTTTACCATTTTGTTTTTCAGTCCAGTTAAAATCTTTGAAGATGTAATCATTTAGGAGTTTGGAGAACCTATGCAAGATACTTTTACCTAAAATGTCTAGCAACTGCATGAATATTTTTGCTTATATTTTGTTTGTTACAATTTACATATTTAAGAATATATAGAATGTATGCCTTTCTAAAAACCAAACCAAAAAAACTTTTCCCATCAGAAAGTAATTACTTTAACTTAATCTTGTGACTTCTTTATTTTTTAAAAGAAACTGATATTAAAATATTATTACATTAATCGCCAAATCTCCATATAGTATAAAAAAAATTTACTTCTCACATTTTTGGTATTTTGCTCTTTGCTTATTATTACCACACACATGCACACACACACACACACACACACACACACACACACACACACGTATAAATACATAAATATGTTCCTGAAATCTGCTGATTGAATGGCATAAACTTAAAGTAAAACTACAAACGAAAATTGCAACAATTGCAATAAGATAACTTGGAATAAGTGCAGAAATCATGGTATCTGATCAATATTTTTCTAAGCATTCTGAAAACCCATGAACTGTGTGGAACATAGAACTCACACAAAGTAGACAGAAAGACATTGAAGCCCAAAAAGTTCAACTCAGAACAGGTTACCCTCAATGCTTACAATAGTGCACTAACAATAAGAAAACTCTCAGACAATATTGAAGATGTAACGCTAGAAGGCAGAAATCTCTGAGTGTAGTACACAAAGTGGACATTTATATGATCCCTCAATCCTATCATTTAAGCCTAAATGTTAATATAAATACTTCAGTTTATGATTATTTCATGTAGCTCTTTTATACTATTCTTATTTCTTTATTAGAATAAGAAATACAGGGTAATAAAAAAAGAGCATAGATTTCAAAATCTGCTCCACAGACATCAATTATTTTAGCTCTGCTTACGCTTTCTGACATCACTTGAAATTTCATATTAGAAGACTAAAGAGACTACCTTAGTCTTTGTTTTTGACTGATACAGATGCATGGACATTAGCTACCAGAATTGAAGGTGATAAAAGTATAAATTTGTAGAAAATTTTGGGATGATTTTGTATATTTGAATCTGTGCGTTTTCCTTGGTAGAGTATCATTTCCTTGCCCAATGTATACAAATAAATTGGATCTAGGAATTTTGTTTTGAAACTATTGCATGAGATTTTAGAATTTCATCTTCATAATTTAAATGACAGTATAGAATTCATCTAGTTGACTGGAGGATTAATTACTTGTGAATTGGATTAAAAAAGAGTATGTCTAATAGTTAAATTTTTATGTGTAAATATCATTTTCTATAGACATGTATATCTCATTGTAATAGGTGCTAAGAATACACGGCTATCATACCAAAATGTGTTTCTAAATTAATGAAACATCAGTTGCCAAGATTTCTTTTCCACAAGAAAACTAATTAAAATTTGATTAACTCTATGTTGATGCTTCTGGATTTGGGAATAGAATTATGACAGCACAGAGATTAATTCATGACATTGTATGCATAAGTGTACACAGACATAAATATATTTACATTCCTTTTATTTCTAGAAAAGACTTTGAGTCTGGTTTTAGAAAGGTTAATTAGCTTAAACAATAAATGATTCAGGAACAATGAAAGTGGAATATTGAAGAATACTGAGCACAGTGGTCTGCTGACTACTGTCAACAAGACTCAGATTCGAGATTCTGTTTCTTTTTAGAAATAACATAAAAGAAAAACATAATTAGCAGATTAGTTTTATTGAAAACTTTTTCGGAGAGATATTAAGTTTAATAAAGCTTTACACCAAGATGGCCTCACACAATCTTGTCAAGTGAGATGCTGGCACAGCTTATATGCCATAAGCATTGATACTGACAATTTTAGACTTAATGTTGGAAGATACTGAGTTTGGCACCTGTTCACGGGGAATCAAACTATGGCATTGCTGATGGTTAATATTAGTTTATTTCTATTCAAGTAAGGTGGAGTAATATTCTATGAAAATGGCAGTCCTTTCCACAAAAATAACTTTTTCATTTAGTAATAAACCCAGGATAAATAAAAGCTTATATAATATCTGTAATTTAATATAGATATCAGTTTCATCTGCAAAATATATTTTATGAATTTATCAGTTAAAGCACAGGCAAAAAGAAAGGAGAATAATAAGAACAAAAGCTTAGAATATATGCAGATTGACACATAATTGCTTGGATTTGCACAGGGAGAATTCACTGTACGCCTATAAAACTGTTCTGACATAGTCATGGCATATGCTCCAAGAAAATACTGCCCACTTAGTCTTACGGAAAACTTTGACTTGTCATTTTAACAATTGCAGCTGACAGTATTTCTTCAATTTGTATTTTCCAAAAGAAATAGACAAAACTGAACCACTCGTGGACACTGCTTTCAGATGCACCGCTTTCCCACCATATTTTTAATGCAGAATGCATTATAACTTGAGACAGCATTAAATATTGTGGGCTAAATGGAAATATGAAGGTCCCCAGGTTGCAATTATAATAGGTAAAATTTATTAAATGCTTCCTCTGGGTACTGTTTTAATTGCCTTACACAGATAAAATTGCGTAACCTTCAAAATAGAATTATGAAGGATGTTATTAGTATCTGTATTTTGAACATAAGAAAACCAAGACACTAAAATGAGGTAACTTCATGAATAACTAGAATGTTCTAAAACTTATATTTTCATTCAATTAAGCTTGTTTCATTGTACTAGAAAATATTTTTCTCAAGTGACATAATTTCAATAATTCTCTGTATATAGTACAATTCACACATTCCTCATGATTGTGTTGATACAGCAAAAGATAAGATTATATGCAGGATGTTGAGGAATTCAAGAAAGAATTCACAGATATGAAAGAACCTGAGATAAGTCTTGAAAGATATGTTTTTTTCTTGCAAATGTTTAATGCAATGGTATTTATAAGCCTTGAGCTTTCAAAGAACACTTAGTCACACTCAGAGAGACGGGTTTGGTCGCATGATCCATCAGTCCCATTCCAACAGCGGGGGCTGACTGAGAAGCAAAGGACAATGGCTCTGGGCTCTGATTGTTCTTCATGGACGGGCTCTGTGGGAGCCTTCTCAGCTTGGTAGATCACCTTCCTGGACCTGGGGGGAGTTGGGAGGACCTTGGTCTTAGCATAGAGTGGGGAACCCTGATGGCTCCTTGGCCTTGAGAGGGAGGGAGGGGAGGTATGGGTGGAGGGGAGGGGAGGGAAGGGGGAGAAGGAGGGGAGAGAAAGGGGAGAAGGAGGGGAGGGAGGGGGGAGGAGGAGGGAAGGAGATGGAAATTTTTAAATATAAAAAAAATAAACCATGAGAAAAAAAAAAAAGAAACAACAAACAAAAAAAAAAATAAAAAAAAAATAAAAAAATAAAATAAAAAAAAAAAAAAAACAAAGAACACTTAGTGAGCCATATTTTAGTACACCCATAAGTGTAAATCCATTTTTTATAGTATGGAATTATAGAAATATAAAAATATTCAATTTTGATACACAATTAAGCAGTAGTGTTCTTAAAAGAATCATTCTTAGAGGATTAGTGTATATAAAAGACTTAACAAAGTCATACATGTACCTAATAGGACACAGATATCCTACATACAAGCGAGAGCAGACACACTGGCCTTTTCTCCAGAAAAACTGTAAAATGCTTTGGCAAAATGGACATTTTCCAATAACTGACAACAAATGCTAATGAGAATATAGAGAAAAGTGAGTCCTACTTCACCGTTGGCAGGATTGCAAATGGGTAAAGCTAATGTCGGTATCAGTGGGAAAAATTCCCCAAAAGCTAGAAATAGAACTATCATATTAACCAGTTGTAATACTCCTTGGCATATGCCCTGAAGACACAAAACCCTACTCCGGAGACAGTTGTCCAGCCACGTTGTCACTTTATTCATAATAGCTAGGAAATGGAAACAACCTTAAATCGATTAACAGATAGTGAAAATGTGGCATGCAATCACGGTTAATTTATAGTATTCAGATGTAACAAAAAATGAACTTTTTATATAGATAGACTTGGAAAATGTCATACAGGATGAGTTAACCCAGACCCAGACATAAAAACAAACAAGGCATGTTCTTTCTTAATTGTCCTGCATAGGTCTAAATATTCTGATGGATGTGTATATAACCTTGACGAATCACAGAACATAGGCAAGTAAAAATGAAATATGTGGAGTAGGGGTGAGGCAAAAGCACCTCTAAATAGGAAGATTCGTAGGCCACATGGACTATGAGTCAAGAAATGGAAAAAAAACAACAGGATTCAGGATATTAAAAGCAGAGAATGGATAACACAAAGAAAAAGAGAAAGATGAATTAAAGATCTCGAAAAAGCAAAAAATAACTTCTCATATGTATTAGTAAAGTTATATATGCATGCACATATAATCATATACTAAAAATTATGAAACAATGAGAATAGCACTAATTCCAGGAGCCATCTTTCATAATTTCATATGTTTACATGTGTATACACATATAATCAGTTCTCATAGTATCAGAAGATGCTATGCAAGCTGTTTTAGGAAGATATCAAACCTGTGGACAATAGAAATGATCCCAATGTATCTCCAGTGTTGCAATCAAGAAATATTTACCTTGAGTAAGCCAACATTTGTTTTATTGTTCTTAAGACTCTCTCAATAGGGGAAAAATCATGTTCAATACTTTGAATCTAACCAACTGAAGACTTATAACTGGGAATGTCATTAACTTTAAAGAATAACATACTACTTCCACTTCCCCAAACCAGTATAATTTCTAACTGAATTCTATTGCCCACATTCTAATCTCATGTCCTTATATCTAAAGATAAATTCTGCTTTCAGTTCTCTTCGTGAAGTTTCTCTTTGCATCAGGTGCATAGTATAATAGAAATTTACAGCTAATAAAATGTAGAGAACAACTGACTGCATTCTGCCCAACCCCAATGGATTCGTCTACGATGCAATCATTAAGCCCAGGCACAGGAAGCATAACTAAAAAACTAAAACTAAAGATAAAAAGATGGTAAGAGCCAGAGTCTCCCGAAGCCTGCTTTGAGATAGCATCTTTTTATACATAACAGGGAGGCTTTGTATGTGAAATCTCTCAACAATGTTGTCTAAATAAAACGTGTAAAATAACAATAGGCATGTCAACGTGGACAGGAAAGTCTCATGAAGTCCAACCCATAAATAAAGAAACCCCCAGACTGCTGAGACAAGTAGTATTAGTCTTCTGCAGTGGCTACCTTACCCATAAACTATCCAATCCCACACTGTCAGTCTTAAAACACATGCATAACAAGTAGCAAATTTCTGTAGTTGAGCAGTTGTGGACCTCTGTGTATATTTCCATCTAGTGAGCAAAAACGCTTCTTTGATAAGAGATGAGAGATGAGCTACTCTACAGGTATAAAGATATAAACTTAGCCTACAGCTCAGAAACACAACTTGTGCAGCTGTGTTTCCTGGATAAGTGTAGCATATCTCTCTTTAGGGTAAATGGAGGCCACCACAGAAAACTACAAACGACTGTCCAGGGCACTGACCCAACTGATACAATTCCATCGCGTCTCTTGCCTCTATTGTTAGGAAACCTCATAGACGAGAGTGGAAAGAATGGAAGAACAGAGTATCTAGAAATATGTTGTTGTAATGTTTTCCTGGGAATAGCTGCATCAACAAAACTGAAATGATGAATCAGTTACTGTGGAAGGGGGGAAATTTCACATAGTCGCACCACTAGAAAAAGAACTAATCAATGCTAGAAGCTAATAAATACAGGGAAGAGCAGAATTAGCATCTCTCAAGAATGAGCCCTCTTATAAATTGTTTCATGGAAAACATTCATCTCTGAAACAACATACACACAGACAACAACAACAACAAAAGTTTTACACATACACACATACATACACATGTGTTATGTACATGTGTAGCAATAATAATAAAAAAGGCTGTCAACTTGCAGTGGGGTTCATAAGAGAGATTGAGGAAGGAACATCTGGAATAGGATAGATGGAAAAAAGGATGGAGAAAAATGATATCATTGCATTATAATTAAAGCATATTTTAAAGAGAAAACAATCATATACTCAGAACTGAGAGTGAATGCTAGTAGATTCATATTATAATTTACTAAAATTAATATTTAATAATTCATTATAAATGTCAGTAGTATATGTATTTGCATGTTATATTTATTAAAAACTTCTTATTATTTTCATTTTAAAAAATTAACTCGGTCTACAAGAGCTAGTTCCAGGACAGGCTCTAGAAACTACAGGGAAACCCCGTCTCGAAAAAAACAACAACAAAAAAAAATTAACTCAGATGAAAGTTAGGGTAACAATAGTATTTGATTCCCTTCTAGGACTTATATACAGTCAGGGATGTTTTTGTGAGTAAACAGTACCAATCATGAATTGATGATAATGTCAAAACTGGACAAAATCAGGGAAAAATATAGCAGTGCTCTTAGCTCCACAGGGGTCATTTACATCACACCCCATAGCACAAACCACTGGTATTACTGAATATGAGGGTGTAAGTCGAGAAGCAGTGAGCATTTGCAGAAAGACAGTATTCACTGGATGTGGCAGGGCTATTGTAACCAGAAACTCACAGCAACTGTGAAGGAATGAATCACACTTTCACAAGATCAAGCCAGTTCAAAATTCCAGCATAAATGGGGAAAAGGATGACAAATTCTGTCTCTATCTGAGAAACAATTTGTAATTGGAGATTTCTGGGCAAAAAGAGTGAACTTGCTTCAGGGATTTAGCCCTTGAAAGATTTATGATCACTAGACTGCCTTAAAGGCAAGCACTTACCAGCTGTACAAAGGGATCCCAGTGAATTTGAGAAAGAGAGAGAAAAATAAAAGGGGTGTAAGAGAAAATTCCATTGTAAACATGGGGAGAGAATTGATAAAAAACATAATACACACACACATATAAATATATATCATAAGTTAATATATAAGATATATTAGTAATATATCTTATAATTAATAATAAGATATATATATATATCTTGCCTCAAGTTACACAATAACTTCTATCAGGTAGGTAAATGTCTAAAGCATAACCTGTTTTCACAATAGAGTAAAAATCCATAAATGAAATAGGGTTTTGTTTCAAAAACTTCAGGGATAGTGAATACGCAACTTACCCGTAAGAAGCAATCAGAGTCCACTCAGTTCTTTAAGCCACTGAATTTAAGTATCATTACATCTGCTGTATTAATATGCCCTCAGTCAAGAATGACATAAAAAAATTTAAAAAAATCACAAAAATTGAACTTACCTTAAAACCTTTAGCTTGGAGCCTAACTTATATTAACTATTACATATCATTGTCATCTAAGTATCAAAAAAAGCAAAATTGATTTTAATCCATGGATTCTGGGATTTCCCACTCATCATTGGCGTCATGGCATGGTTCAATGGGAGACATTTCAAATTCAAACCAAAAACAAAACAAAGGAAAGAAAATAAAAAGAAATTGGAGCTTGTTGATTTCTTTGGTAAGTAGGAAAAATAACAGCCAAAAGAGAAATATGTTCTTCCAACATCCATGAAGGCAGTCGTTCAGTCAAGAATGCATATATCAGTATCATTGCAGCAGAGATATCTCAACACACTCCAAGGCATTAGATCACTAAAGATTTTAATGAAGTAGAATCCTTTTGACTCTCTGCCAGATTTGTTTCACATCTCATGCACAGATTAAAAAATTAAAGTCTAGAATACATGCTATATTTTATTCTCTATATCTAATCAGTAAACTTTATCTATGTAATAGGTTACCATTGTGTCTAATGAATGAACATGTTCAGAATTCCTATTAACTTTATTATCATAAAGAACTTGGGATTTAAAATGATTTAAAACACTTCTAAGAATACTAGGTTGTTCTGTTTGCCCTGCAAACAAGAAGCAAAGTGCTAACTTAGTTATTTCCCAGAGTACTAAAAAATGCATTTTCTATATAAATAGCTTATGCCAGGTACCAGGGGATATGCTAATTGTTTTAGCAATGAAATCACATCTGGTACAGTTGCTACAATTGGAGTCACCACCTGGTTAAGTTTATGATAATCCATTGTCATTATCTAAAACCCATCTGTCTTCTCCACAGGCCAAACAGGAAATTTAAATGGGAGTCTAAGGATCTCTAGCCCCATGGCTTTTGAGTCCTTGTTGATAGCATTAATCATTGTAAACCCTGTAGGAATTCAGCATTATTTTTGGTTTAGTGTTTTCTGGGAAGAAACCATACTGATGGTTTTCACTTGACCCTTCTCACCTTATTAGCATTTATTCTATGGATGAGGGAAGCCATTTGGAGATTCTACCAGTCACTGACTCTGTTTCAATTATAAGTTCTTATGCTAGAGAAGCAATTAGAATAGGAAAGGGTAGGGAGAATAGGCACAGCCATGGAACAGACTGGAGTTAAACTACATTTATCAGTTAAACACCATGGGTTCTGTACTCCTTAGAAAACAAAGTAGCAATTTGGTTCTTTTATAATTAGTGTCCTTCATATCCAGGGTTTGTTGCTGAAATGTCTGATTATTTTTTTTTCTGGTGTAAAGTCATAAGGGTAAAGAACTAAAGATCACTATCCAGAGATTTGAGAACGAATAATAGTATATTTATATATACATACACACACACACACACACACACATATGTAATTGTGTGTGTGTGTGTGTGTGTGTGTGTGTGTGTGTGTAATGTCCTTTCTCAAATGGTTCCAGCCATCATCTCACTCGAGGGACTCTGAGATTCATGGGGCCCTAAGTCCAGAAATTAAATAAGGTTGGTGGCTCTCCATGTTAAGCATTTCCTTCACTTCACATACAAATTTCTTGGCTATGCTGGTCAAATAAGGCATTAAGAGCATTCTAGTTTAATCTAGTGTAATCTAGCATTACATTGTAATGGTAGATTTGAATATGACCACCATAGGTTAGTTTCTTCTGTCTTATTCCTAGGAGAAGGGTGGATACCCAGGTGATGCTTAAGGTCTGTATTGTTCTTTTTATATGTAACCCTTATAATGACAATGCAAATCTTCTTTGGACTTTGAGAGTGTTATTCTGTCTTTCAAAGATTCAATGAAAGATACCACATTCAAGTTATCAAATTCAGTGGCAATTTAAATTTATAGTAGACAGAAAATTGATAACTTGGCCGTTGGATTTTTCTCCTTCGAATCAGTTTTCCATAACGATGGTTATAGCTAGGTGAAGGGGAATTATAGGAACTTCCCTGAAAGTATACTTTCCTTAAAACTTTGAATATTTTTTCTTCAATATATCAAGGCAGGTGATCATTTTGCACTCATTTTAATTGGGCAACATTTTGTTCCATGTTTTGTTCAATCATAGAAGCCAAAGGGCATAATTCTTTCTTATTTTACAGGCTGCAGCATTAAAAGTAGAATCTCTCTTTAATGTCCTAGTCATTTCCATTGACATTATTTTTTTATTTCATCATTAATCTACAGTTATACTATCTTAGTTTCTCACATGTATTTTCCAGAGTTTAATCTATATATTAAGAATAAATAAAATTCCTCTTTTGGTGTGTAGTGTACCTTCTCATGACTAGCACATTGCTCTTCCACTTTAGGGAACCACTGGGTCCATCTCTACTAATAGAATTAGGAGCCAAGAAGCAGTGAGGTGGAAACTCAGCAGCCCTGCAAAGACACTGCTTCAGGGAAGGCTATTACGATTTCTTTAGGCAATGCAGGTTAATTTCTTTATGTGCAGTGCTGAAGGGAGTTCTACTGGGAACAAGAAAGCCTCATCAGACTTTAGGAGCTCAATGTTCCAAGTTTTACTGGATCTCTCCATTCATCCCCAAGCAAACATTCTGCATTCCATTTTTAACAAGGCAAAGTTCTTCTTTATAGGAAGAAACTGCCATGTTGAAAACTCAAAGTGCATTTTAGTTTTGCCATTAAGGATGAGATTAGAGATGTGGTGGTTTGTTTCCTCTGTTTTTTGTTTTTCAGAAATCTTCTTTCTATATATACAGGGAATAAGGAGTACCTTTTTCAAGTGAAAAAAAAAGTTGTAGGTCATAGATGATTCTTGAGCTGGAAACTAATTTACTTGGGGCATCCTTTCTCTCTCTGCATTGCCATGTGACTTTTGAATCAACCACTCTTTTCAGAATTATTAGTTTGAGTAATGGGCTTGGAGGTATTATATAGATGGCTATGTAGATTAGGAGTGTGCTGAGAATAATGTCACTTTACATTTCATGTGATACAGAAAAAAATAGATGCTTAAATATAACAGTAGTAGAAAACTATTTCCAGAAATTAAGATACAATTCATAATCATACCCTCAGTTCTGTTTCTCTAGAGTCTTTTTGATAACAATATTTGAAGAGTCAAGATACTTCACACAATGAAAATGAATATGGAGTGTAGGTGTGTGTGTGTGTGTGTGTGTGTGTGTGTGTGTGAAAGAGAGAGAGAAGGAAGGAGGAAGGAAAAAAGGAAAGAAAGAAAAAACAAAGAAAGAAACGAAAGAAAGAGAAAAGCAAAATGCATAGACTAAGACAGTTATAAGTCCAGATAAAACATTGAAAAACATAGGCTTCTGGCACCTTCTATTTTTATGTGGGAACAATCACAATCACCTTGTTTCACTCCATGTTCCAACAGGTTAGAAATGACTCAGCCACATGAAGAGGGATAATTTTCTTCCCCGAAAGTCCATACATTTTAGTCTTAGTGTCATTGAAGCACAGAAGTCATAGAAACATGTAAAGTGGCATCAGAGTAAACATAGACAAGTTTAGCAATTCAAATCAACACAAATATCATAAGAGTAATTAAACAATGTGAAATGCCAATGTGGGTTGTTGATCCTTTACAAAAAACTAAAGATTTACAACTCAGGCATTAAAAAAAGCTGTTCAGAGAAATGAGGCCTCCATTTTGGGCTTCCTACTTTTATACCTAAAAGTGTTCAAAAACTAAATGAAATGAAGGCAGTAAAACAATTTTATTTATTTGTCACCAGGTGAACATGGTGAAGCACAGTTTTAAATGTTCAGTGCTCAGTAAGCAGAGGCAGCCATATCTCTGTGGGTTTGAGTTCTATGAGGTCTACACAGTGAGCTCCAGCTACACAGTGAGAAACTATCTTGAAACAAATAAAAGTAGAGAAAGAAAGAATAGCAATTAAACCCTGTGAACATGAAGTAAAAATAAACAAGAAGGAGATACTCCCCAGTGTAGGCTGGCCATATACCTCAGCAACGGCCTGGAAGAGCAAAGACATAGCCCAGCAAGTTAAAAATTCCCTTAAAGTTAACTCAGTATTGTACTCAGGCCAAATGGCCTACAAGCTGCCACATGATGGGTATGGAAGCCTTATAAAAGCATGCTTTAGAAAGAAACAGAATTAAGAACGGAAAACCTCGGGAAACTGGGTAGAATAATAAAGCCACAGAATATAACCCTTGTAAACTATTGCATTAGAGAGCAAGAACTCTATGAAGGAAATGTATATAGTCTCATTGAGGGGTTAAGCAGTCCTCCTGTCTCTAATGTAAATAAGAATGAGACTTACGCACCTTCCTGAAGGGTCATCATAACTTTTAGAGGACATACTTTGGTTGAGACATTGACCAGTCCAAAATAATGGTAGGTTTTGACTCAGGCCCAGAGATTTATAGTATTGAGGAAAAGGAAACAGCTTTCTCTTACTCAGCCATTACTGTAACTGTGATAAAGTTGACCTTTTAAAACATTTTAATTTGGAAAATGCAACTTCAACATCAGGCTTTTCTTTTTCATCAGAAGCCAAATGAAACAGAAAGCAAAGGAATTCGGTTTCCTTGTCTCTCTGTGGATTTTTTAGGGTAGTATGATTAAACAGGAAAGGTACTTACATAGAGAAGCCCATCTGGAAACATACTGGACTAATGGGCATAAATGATCCCATGTGCTGCTGTATTGCTCACATTATTTGTTGACAGGTTTCTGACCCACCAGGCCCCACAGTCATTCAGTTCCAAAGAAACAGAGAGGTCTACATTAATTATAAACTGGTTGGTCTATTAGCTGAGGCTTCTTCTTCTTCTTTTTATTTTTTTTTATTTATTTATTTTTTTTTTTTTTTTGGTTTTTCGAGACAGGGTTTCCCTGTAGTTTCTAGAGCCTGTCCTGAAACTAGCTCTTGTAGACCAGGCTGGCCTAGAACTCAGAGATCCGCCTGCCTCTGCCTCCCAAGTTCTGGGATTAAAGGCATGCGCCACCACTGCCCGGTTTAGCTGAGGCTTCTTAATAACTAAGTCTTTCATCTTGAAGTACCTCATAATTCTTATCTGTGTTAGCCATGTACCTTTTATCAGTGAGGCATTTTCATCTTGCTTCCTCTGTGTCTGGGTAATGACTGTAGACTGAGCCTATCCTCTTCCCAGAATTCTCCTATTCTGGTCACCCCACTATACTTACTACCTGGATACTGGCCAAACTGTTTTATTAAACCAATACAAATCACAAATCCTCATAAGGTACAAGACAATTGTCCAACTGTAATTATTCATCATGATGACAGAAACAATTTAAGAGAAAAGGAGTATATTTTTGGCTCCTATTTCCAGGAAGACAGAGTCTATCAAAATTTGAGCATCATCTGCTATGACAGGAGTTAAAGCAGCTTGAGTATATGGTAGAAACTATTCATATCCTAGATAAGTAGAGAATCAACAAAGGAGGCTGGAATGGTCATCTTATAAGAGTGGGGTGAAGGTGGGAACAAAAGCTTTTAAAGGCCTTTTAACAATGACCCACTTCTGTCAAATGCTTGTTATAACGTTAGGTCTTCAAAAGCCACAAAATAACAATCCAAACTGAGGAATAACATTTAAAGGCATAAGCTTCAATGCAGCAATCCAGATGAAAGTTATATTCCCTACCAATGATATTAAATTCATGGATTCCCTAGAGTTGGGATTATAAATTTGTGACACTATGCCTGGATAATTAGTGTAGTTTTTAAATTAATGTGTAGGCTTTAAATCTTCTTTTAGTAAATACTGATATATAAAACACACAGGAAGATGTACACCTGTACAAAGTCAAGACGTACACGTGTTTGTGGCAAAAGATCACTAGAATTATTGTAATTGTTTAATTTGAATTATTACTTAAGAATAAAAGCAGAATAGTTGCTTATTACAATATAAATAACTTCACAGAAAAAATAATGTCTTCTTTTACATTTTTCTTTAAATGAAAAGTTAATAATAGAATCTTTTTAGCCTACCTATGTAACTGTAACTTGAGTTCAAAGGCAATAAAATTATATCAGAAATTATATTCACATATTTACAATCCATTTTTTAGGCCTAATTATTGTTTGCTTGCCTTCTTACTTTTTTATTGTTCCATGATGTAGTTTTTGATGGGCCCTCAATATGGTTTATATTCTTCAATTTACTCCTAATGAGTGAGCTCTTACTATCAGAATGAGTCCTATTCATCAAAAACTCAAGGTTTATAATGCCAACCCAATCTTCACAGAAGTGTGTCTCAATCTCTTTGTAAAATACACCACTGGTATTCAGATATAATAGCTAGAGAGAAATGGAAAGCTCACATTTAAATTTAAAATTCACAGAAAAGGACACTTTGAATTTGTTTGATTATTTCAAAGTTCTTGCTTTTACTTGACTCCTACCTCACCCACATTTCTAAGGAGCTTTGTGATCTATTAGGGTGTTCTAAGAAAAAAAATCTTTCCAATCTGTGCTGATGCTAAAAAGGTTTATTCTGCTTTGCATTACAACAACTTTAGCTACCTGCTATTTCCACAGCTAAATCTCTGGAAGAATCATTTTGGCTGGTGTTGTTCCATCTCTTTAGGTAAGCATGATATTTAGGTAAACATCATGACTCTTCCATCGTTGTTTTAATGGTATAGTCTCTCACAGTTTGAGGTTGTCTTTTAAATAAGTTTATTTGTAAATGGTGGGAAAAGAATTCCTTTAAGCAGAAAAATTGCTTGAGATTTAAAGAAAATATCACTATGTAAAACTTCCATTCAAGAGCTGGTAGTGGTGGCACAGGCCTCACTAATCCTAGCCCTCAGGAGACAGAGGCAGGTGTATCTCTGTGAGTCAGAGGTCTACAGAGAGAGCTCCAGGATGGGCTCCAAAACTACACAGAGAAATGCTGTTTCAAAAAAATTTCATTAAAGTATTTGATATCCATTTTATGCTAGTTCATTTATTTTATAATTTATTTCTTGCTATTAGCATGACAGCTCTTTCATAATTGGTATATCACAAAAATTCAATGTATTAACTGCTTTAATTGAGTTTTTAGGGCAATGAGTGATCAATTATTTCATGAAAACAATAATTTTGAAAATTATACATTTTTTCTCACTCATTTTCTACTTTGTTCATCTCTTTTTCTACTCTTTTCCCACTCCTCAGGCAGAATAAAATAAATTATATTTCTATATTTTCCCTTCTCTTTATACCACCATGTTACCTATAAATGTCTGGTAGTAGTTATTTAAAATAAAGAATAAATGTTGATTCTATTTCAATGTCATAGAGTAGCTAGCTACATAAAAGCAATTAAACTTTTGTGTGTCAATTTATATGACTAACAAGATAGTGTGGTATCAGAATCACTTAATGTTTTTGGTAGCAGAAATATCATAAGTGCATTTGACATGAAGCAAAAAGCATAGGAGATAAATTTACATTTGGGTATACAGTGTATCTATGTGCACATGAATGCATTATTAAGAAAACATTCCTCTAAATTGTTATTTGATATTAAAAACACATGGATCTCTGAACATTTGTATTGTTGGAACTCTACAATGATGTTATTATTTCAGGTAGTGAGAGGTAATTCAAAGGATTTGGGGAAATCCACGGAAAGTCCATTGGCATGGAAAGAGAGTCAGAAAATAGAAAGTACTTTTCTTCCCAGCACTCGGGAGGCAGAGGCAGGCGGATCTCTGTGAGTTCGAGACCAGCCTGGTCTACAAGAGCTAGTTCCAGGACAGGCTCCAAAGCCACAGAGAAACCCTGTCTCGAAAAACAAAAAAAACAAAAAAAAAAAAAGTACTTTTCTAATATGAATAATTATTATTAAAATCATAGAATTATAACATATGTCATATATTTTCATAAGATTTAAGCCAAGTACAGAATTATTAGAAAGACTGCTCAACCTTGACTTGTTCCTGCCCAAAAAAAAAAAAAAATTACAAAAGGGTTTGGAAACAATAGATAGAAGATATTTAAATATGTTTCAGTGCTCATGAGGTATGACAGTTTTTAATGTTACCAGTAGTTAACCACAATAACTAATCTATAAATTTACTAGAAGATAAAATATTTGCCTTAGAAATAGACATTAGAAATTAACTAACCCCTTTGCCTATATAACATACAACAGTATAATCCCTAAGTTACTGGTTTTTTAAATGATTTGCACAGTTTGGAAATATTTCTAGGATTTTTATGATATTCTTAGTCATTTATTACAAAGAATTCAAGTTTGTAAGTCAAAACATTATTTCCCAAGTGTAGGTGGAGTTTTATGTCAGGACTGCTAGCCAGATCCTAAATAACCACGTGGACACTTATTATTAATTATAAATGCTCTGCTGATAGCCTAGGCTTCTTCCTAACTAGATCACATAACTTAAAATAGCCCTTATCTTATAGTCTGCATTCTCTTATGTGGCTGGGTTACCTTTGTTCTGCACTCCCCATGCTACCTCCTCTCCATCTGGCTAGTGGCGCCTGAGGCTCTGCTCTTCTTTCTTGCACCCCTAATCAGGTTTTCCCACAAAAATCCCTTCCTCCCTATCTATAGGCCAGTCAATTCTTTATTAATCAATGAGAGTAATGACATTTACTATGTACAAAGATTATTCCATGGCACCTAAGTCATTGGAATATAAACAATGCAATGATAGTCTCTCATGATACAGTATTGACGTAAACACAAGTGATTGTCACACTGACCATGAAGACATACCACTAAAAAGATGGACCTTTATTGATGGTGCCACCTATTTATAATTATGATTCTCAATTTGTTCAAAAAAAATATCTGTTTCTTTTTAAAAAGTTTGAAGTATCTGTGCCTACTTGAAAAATGCTTCTTGGTTCAAAAACTCCCTGCCCATGATATCTTAGTGTCAAGTTCAGAAACTCCTAATTAAATATTTTGAACAATAAAGAAAATTAAAAACTTACAGGAGATAATCAAATGTGAAGTCAGGGTAGGGCTTAGCATGTTGTTTTTATATCTTATCTTCCCTGCTATAACTTTCTATAAGAGTTACTGCAATATGTTGTTATGCTACTTTTGTTCATATTGTGCATAACCTTTCTGCTACAATGGCAAGATTTAATAGTCCTGATAGAATCTTTGACTCATAGAACCTAAGTTATTTACTTTCTGATCTTTAAAAGAAAATGTATGCTTGAATAAATAAAAGCAGATATAACTTAGAAGTTGAGTCCTTTATCTGTGGACATCAAATCTTCCTCCCGCATCCTGTTCTGACTCTAAGGACTCAGGATTCACAGAAGCATGGAATTGGTTATCATAACATTGTTGAGAAAAAAAAAAGACAGATGTGATGGAAGAATTAGAGCATCTTTGTTGTGTTGAATAATCACATTGTTTTCAGACAATTATCTTCTGTTCAGTTGGGTTGATATGGAAAGAAAATCTTAGCTATCTTGCAGATTATTAAATCTTCCAGCTGGAGATAGATGCAGAGTTCACCTAAGGATCAATTATGAACCTATCCTAACCCCTCTCATTTCTCTTTACCCTGTGCACAATCTAATTAATAACTGGCTTACTTGTGAAAATTTTGGCTTTACAGGAGATATCTGGGTTCTATATAGTGCACTTTTCATATTCTGCAAAATAATCATTTATGAGGGAATGATATATTCTGCAGAAAGAGATAGAGATGCAGACTTGCTTTTATTGGTTTTATTTTGCTTTGTTAAATTGGGGGGCATTAAATATCACCTAAGCAAGTATTTCATTCATGGGCCTCTGACCACATCTTCTTACATACTTGGAACTACAGTTCTATTTCAGACATTTAGTTTCCTTAGTTTCCAGGCTTTTTAAACAAAGCTATGTTCACAGCCAATTTTCCTTATTAAACTGTATCCAAATAATTGCAGCATTTTAATTTTTTACTTATTGGAGCAATTTATTATATATAAAAATTCAGCCGGGCGGTGGTGGCGCACGCCTTTAATCCCAGCACTCGGGAGGCAGAGGCAGGCGGATCTCTGTGAGTTTGAGACCAGCCTGGTCTACAAGAGCTAGTTCCAGGACAGGCTCCAAAGCCACAGAGAAACCCTGTCTCGAAAAAACCAAAAAAAAAAAATTCATAAAGATCATAATGAGAGAAATATTTCTTATCAATGCAGATTGAGCTTGCTTAATCATATTTGCTTATGCATTAGAAAAGTCAATTTAATTCCACATATTTTCATGTAAACAAAAATAAAATACCAAATATAGAAAACTGTGGAAATGTAACATATAATTGTTTTTATTCCTGATGAAGACAAAAATATATCACTTATTTGAAAGAATTTATCTTTCTTTGGTTGATTGAAATGTTTTGCTTTATGATATTTGTTTATCTTGTATTCATTTTATCAATTTAAAAGTTAGTTTTACAATTATATATAGAGAGAAATATATGCTCAAAAATTCTCTTGCATAGAAGACATCGTTATGGCAGTATTTCAAATTTAGTTAGAAGTGTTACTTATAGTATGCTGTTTTTATTTGTAAGCATACTAATTTGTCAGGCCTTAAGTTTTACTTCTACTAGTCAAAATATATACAGATATACAAAATGTTTCCTAAAGTACCAAACTTCAGTTGTCATATGGGACTGTGAATATATTTAAGGTATTTTGTATTTTTATTAGTTTTGAAATATAATTTTAGTCATAATTCATAAATCCTCTTTCCTTTTTTGAATTTTATTTATTAATGAATTATATCAGTGAATAGATATAACTAAGTGAAGACTTTGCGTTCAAATAATTAAGAGCAGTTATGAAGTTAATAATTAGGTAATTGAGTAGAAAAATAATCCACTTTAATTAGGAAAGATAATTACCTACATTCATAATTATGTATACTCTTAATACATTCATCTTCCTGGGGGAACATTAGAAGAACAAATAAGATTTAGATGATGAGAAGGAAAAGAAGCTATGAGAAATTTAGGGTAAGAATAAAATATAAATTTACATAAAGCAGTAAGCTTTAATACTCTCAATACTGGAATCACAGCATCCAGGAGGCTCTTATTCAGTTTTACGCTTCAGTGGTAGAATTCTACAAAAGCAGGCCACTCTTGCTTGCTATCCTGAGATCCTTAGAAAACTAGCTCCAGTGTGCCAATGGAGTTGAATGTGTGGTCTTATCCCATGTGTATTATACCTTTCTTGAATAAGTATTCTTAGCAGTTGTCTCTGCAGCGTGTGAGATACTGAATGCTACTGACTTTGTATCATTTGTTGTCTATTCAGGGTTGGAAAATCATCTTTGCTGCTTCTCCAAAGCTTGGGTTATGATTTATGATACAAGGGTAGATCTCTTGGCTAATGGATTATCTGTGAAATAAGAGTGAATTGCGTAGTAGCATCCCCTTTAACTTTGAAAGAATTAAGGTCGGATGATGCTTCATGGGACCAAAATAATGTATACATCATTCCAAAGCTCCTTGGAACGCAAAAGTTATGGCCCCAGTATTAAAATTTCTTAAACTCATACAAATATTGGAAAACATTATACCTAGTGCCAGCCTGTGCCCATTAGTACACATTCATCATGAAATACCACTACTTTTCTCTTTCCATAGTATTGAATTTGATACCAGGTTTTTCTGATCATTAATGTGAATATCTCTTATGTGTTCTGTCTTGGTAATCCTTTGTCCAGTTGCACCAAGCAGAAACATAACAGAGTTTTGGTGAATTTAATCTTGATATCAGCCTCCATAGAACTGACAGAATTTTTTTTTCCTTTCATTTGTATGTTTTCACAGGAATGACAACATATAATCTAAGAGCAATTTAATTTTCCTATATAAACTAAACTTGGACAGATCTTAACAAAATCCCGTGTCAAGAAATTTTTCCATCAGTAGAAAGATTCCTTAGCATAATTAATTATGTTATTCTATTAGGTATTTCCACAGCTTAGAAAAAGCCTGTTCCCCCGATGCTGGAGAGGATATGGAGTAAGCAGAATACTCCTCTGCTGCTGGTGGGTGTGCAAACTTGTATAATAGCCAATTTGGAAATCAGCATGGCAGTTTCTCAGAAAACTGGGGATCCATCTACCTCAAGACCCAGAAATACCACTCCTGGTCATATATCCAAAGGATGCACAATCATACCACAAAGACATTTGCTCAACTATGTTCATAGCAGAATTATTTATAATAGCCAGTACCTGGAAGCAACTTAGATGCCCCTCAACCAAAGAATGGATGACAAAAAATGTGGTGCATTTACACCATGGAGTATTACTCAGCAGTAAAAACAATGATACCTTGAAATTTGCGGGCAAATGAATGGAACTAGGAAAACAAATTCTGACTGAGGTAACCCAAACCTAGACAGACAAAAATAGTACATACTTGCTCATAAGTGTATATTCGATGTAAAACAAAGGATAATCAGGCATTAATCCACTACCACAGAGAAGCTGGGTAAAAAGGAAGACCCTAAGAGGGGCACACATGGAGAGCCCCAGGAAAGGGAAATGGTCAAGATCTCCTGGGTAAACTGGGAAGGGGAGTAGAAGGAAGGAGATATTGGAGGAGAACATGAGGACTCAAAACAGCCGAGTTGGGGGAGAGTGGAGAATGGTAGCAATGAAAGAGATACCTTGCTAGGGGAAGCCATTATGGGGTTAGGGAGAAAAGAGTTTGTAAGGAGTCTCAGGAATCCATGAGGATGAACCCACATAAGATTCCTAGCAAGAGTGGAGAAGGTGCCTGAACTGGCCTTCCCCTGTCATCAAAGTAGTGACTCCCCTAATTGTCATCATAGCCGCTCTATCCAGTAACGGATGGAAGCAGATGCAGTCATCCACAGCCAAGCACTGAAATGAGCTCCTGCACCTTAGTGGAAGAGAGGAAGGAGGGATTCTATGAGCAAGAGGGGTCAAGATCATGATTGGGAAAACTACAGAGACACATACCTAGAGGTAATGGGAGCTCATGGACTTGGACTAACAGCTGGGGATCCTGCATGGGACCAAACTAAGTCATCTGAAGGTAAGTGACAGTTATGTGACTTGACTTGTTAGGAACTGCTGTCAGAAAAAAACAGATCTTATACCGGATGCATGAACTGGCTTTTTTTGAGCCCATTCCTTATGGTGGGATATCATGTTCAACCTTGATACAGTGGGGAGGGGCTTGATCATTCTTTAGCTTGTGTACCAGACTTTGGTGAAATCCAAGGGAGGCCTTACCTCCTCTGCGGAGTGAATGGGGGTGGGAAGAGGAGAAGAAGGGAGTGAGAGAAGGCAAAGGAGGGGGAACTTGAGCTAGTATGTAAAGTTAAAAGAAATAAATAAAATTAGAAAAAGTTTGCTCCTAAGATACATGTTTATCTCATAGTTTTACAGTTCAAAGGTTTTCAGCTTCAAATAACATCACCATATACACTAATATTTATGTTAATCTTTCAGTGGTTTGCTCTTTTTTCCTATAGAAATTGTTTTCCATATTCATAATGTGTTATAATTGACTAAAAATCTGAAGAATTTTGAAAAAGAGACGGTGGAGTATAAAAAATGTTGTGTGACATTTTACTCTTTTGAAATTTTCGGCTGTTTTGAGTGGCCTACCACCCAGCTCCAAAATAAATCACACAGACGCTTCTTTCTAATGATTGCCTGGCTTTAACTTGGCTTGTTTCTTGCGAAATTTTCTTAAATTAAATTAGCCCATCTACCTTTTCCCTCTGGACTTTTATCTTTCTTATTTCCATATATCTTATTTTCCTTCTTACTCCACGGCTGGGTGGATGGCTGGGTGTGTGGTTGGGTGACAGGGTGAGTGGCTGGGTGGGTGGCTGGGTGGGTGGCTGTGTGACTCTCCCTTTTTCTCTTTTCTCCTTCTGTTTATACGCTCTGTCTTCCCGCTCCGCCAATCCCTGCTCCTGTCTCACTATTGACGGTTCAGCTCTTCATTAGACCATCAGGTGTTTTAGACAGACAAAGAATCACAGCTTCACAGAGTTAAACAAATGCAACAGAATCAAAAGTCACAAACCTTAAGATAATATTCCCCAACACAATGGAGTATAAATAGTGCTTTTCTTTCCTTTCTTTCTTCATCTTTTCTTTGACTTGTGGTTCCAAAATATGGCATACCACATGCTAAGAAAGTGATTTATCAACTTTCAGTAAGACTAAACACCTCTCCATTTATTAAGGCTGTACAAGGTTGCTTAGCATGAGGAGTCGCATCTGAAAAGTCAGTAATGAGTGAGGGACATGCCTTGCTCCCACTGTTAGGAGCCCCCTAAGAGGATCAAGCTACATAATTGTAACACACATTCAGGGTGCCTAGGTCAGTTCCGTGCAGTCTCCCATATTGTCGGTTCAGTCTTTTTGAGACTTTATGAGCCTAGGTTAGTTGATTCTGTGAGTTTTCTTGTGGTGTCTGTAACTGCTCTGACTCCTACAATCCTTTCTTCCTCTCTTCCACAGGATATCCTAAGTTCCCCCCTAATGTTTGGCTGTGGGTCACTGAGTCCGTTTCCATCAGTTGCCAGATGAAGCCTCTGATAATAATTGGGCTAGGCAACAATCTGTTCACAGAAGAGGCCGAGTTCTGTCTACTTATCTGTGATTTCTAGGAGTCATAGCTGGGCTAATCCTCATACATTACTGGGAAATTCCCTTACACTAGGTTTCTGCTTCACCCTGAAATACCACTCCCTTTCCAGCATTCTCTTTCAGTACTGCCTCTTTCCATTCTGCCCCCAGTCTGATCGCTCATGTTCACATCTCCACTGCCCTCAGTCCACTCACAAAATCTCTTCTATTTTCCCATTTCCAGGGAGATCCAGGAATCCTCTCATAAAACCTGTTTGTTACCTAGTTTCTCTGGGGATTGAGATTTTTAAATTAGTTATCCTTTATTTCACAGCTAACAGTATTCACATATGAGTGAGTTCATACCATGTTTGTCTTTCTCTGTCTGGGTAACCTCACTCAGAATGATTTTTTTTTCCAGTTCCGTCCATTTGCCTTCAGATTTGCTGGTGTCCTTGTTTTTAACAGCTAATACTCCATTGTGCAAATGTGTCACATTTTCTTTAACCATTCATCTGTTGAGGGATGTGTTGATATTTAAAGGAGACCAACCCTTTCCTAAACAGAATTGGAGGAAGAGTGGGTTGAGGGAGGGTAGGAATAGAGGGCAGATGAGGTGAGGGAGGGGTGGAGAGGAAGGAAAGAGAGGAAACTGGGCTATGTACTCTAAACAAATTTATTTAAAAATGATTTATCAATAAACTACAAGCTCAACTCTAGAACATACACCTCAGGGAGTATTATTCACTATTATTTACCAGATAGTCTATATTGTAGTTTAAAGAATATACAGAAAAAATTCAAAATTTACTTTGGGATGTGAAAGAAAAGTAAGATTAAAATAAGAGGTAATCTATCAGCGACTTCTCACAAGGAGAAGAATATTCTTCCTTCTTTCAGCATTTGTTCTTTTGTGGACTTGGGGTCACTAACTTTTCTCACCTGAATTAGCATGTCTATTAATGCCATCTGTGGTCAGTCCATGTTTAAGCAGCCATACTGATGAAATATTGAGTAGCTTTTCACATGTTTAGGAAACAAAATTTCACTGCAAATTCCTTGTTCAACATGGGATGGTCTGTAGGGAAAAAAGAAAGAGGAAAATGACTTAATTATATTATTATCAACAAAAATTAACAAAAATAGTAAATAATAAAAAGTAAATACAAACGAAGTTAAGAAGAGTTTGGTTTTTTCTTTTATAGTGTTTTACCAAGTTCTTGCTTAATCTGTGTACCCCAGCTCCCAACGCTCTTAGAAACTACCTCACTTATTACAGAATTATACAGTGTGACTTCCATGACAACAGAGGGTAATTCTTGTTGATTGTGAAACAATGACGTCACTGATAAACATACAAGTATGTTAACCTAGGAAATCTACTTTGGTGAAAACTTAGAAGTGATCTGAACAATACACATATTTGAATATTTGTAAAGAACAGAAGGACAGAACAAACAAGAGATAAGCTATGAATTTAATAAAATCATCACAACCATTACTGATGCTCTGGCATGTCTGTGTGAAAAATATGAAGACACTCTTATATTAATCTCTCAGTTACTGTGAGGAGTGTTGTCATCCTTATTTTATTATAAGGCTAAGATTTTGGAAGAACATGGACATTCTTTAATTTACCACAAGTCCCTCATGAGATCAGAGCATTGAGGCCCAAGGCTAAGATTCTCTGGTTACACAGCTGGGATAGCAAGTACGGTGAAACAGAGATGTACATGCAGAGACAGGCAGTTATCAGACGTGCTAATATGCTTCATGACATATCAAGTGTGTTAACAGAAAGTTCAGTAAGATACCAACTGACAGGGCTGAGGGTAAAAGCTCTTGACAGGCATGAAGCTCACATATATTCAGCCTCATGATGCTTGCTTCAAAGAGTTATAAAGAAGAATGCCAAATGAATTTAACTTAAATAAATGGTAATTGAGTCCATAAAGAAGAAGATTACAATTAGTTAATTAGACAAACAATGTTTGACAAAGTTTCTATTTCACTGCAATGAAGAGCTTTAAATGGTAAGACATAGGACACATTACTCCCAATATTTTTAGGAAAATCAGAAAAGTAGATTGGGACTGTAGAGAAACTATTTTTTCATTTATCTTGATTGATATTTTAATAATATATATCAATTTTCTAAAATAAAAGAAATAAAATTTAATATGCTAACACACATTGTAATAAAGTTTCCCTTCAAAAAAATCTCTTATTAAAATTCCATAATTATGTATCATTCTTATTGTAGTATCATAAAGGATAAAATACACAATAGTTTATTTCTGAAATATCTGACCTCTTTGAATGCCTTCTTTTTGAGCCTAATATTCTTATTCTTTGTTAGTAGGTTTACCTATTTTCTTGCTGAAAATTTTAAAAGTCAATACTTTTGTTCTTGCAAAGTTTGAGGCAATTTTAATCCTTTCTTATTTACCTGAAAAATTTCATATACTTGGAAATAAAGTTACACAGAAAGCAATAAATGAACATATATCATTTGCTGACCAGATTTCTGAATAACTTACTGATCATTAACAGAAAAAAATACCTTGGGTTCACCTTCTTATTTAGCTTCTCTAGGATCACGAATTATAGGCTCTATGTCCTTTATTTATGGCTAGAATCCACTTATGAGTGACTTTGAAGAAAGGTACCCAGGATTAAGTCAATGTATGCATGTGGATATACTACTACAAAGGATGCTGATTTTCAAAGACCAGTTGAAAAGGCAGTATAAAGCCTTCATAAAAAGCTAGGAGCTTGAAAAAAATCTGAAAAAATACATGTAAAGGAATTGGCCAGGCAAAGAAAGCAATGAACATTTGTCAAAACTGCCACTGCAATGGGTTGCTTTGATTTTTTTGAAATTAAGTGATATATATATATATATGCATACATATGAATATTTATGTATATATATATGCATACATATGAATATTTATGTATATATATGTATGTATGTGTATATATATACACTTACATACACATGCACATACATATTTTGAGCATTTAGGCATCAATACAAAAAGTGGTCAGCTTCTTAGGGGTTCGTCTTTTATGTGCACAGGCATGTAATAGACAAGTAATGTGGAAAAAGATAAGACTATGCCACCACTTAAGTATGTATAGATCACATAAACATTGATAGACTTCTTTGATAAGGACATAATAGCGCACTGAATAAGCACTGAGTGCATGAAGATATTGGCATAGCCACTAGGAATTCTAAAATGATAGAATACTATGCTGAATACTTTACTGTCAGCTTGACTCGAGTCATCTGGCAAGAAAACACCTGATGGATGCAGAAAAGCTAGGGAGGTGGCGGTATTCTTGATTAATGACTGATGTGAGATGAACCAGCCTACTGTGAGTGGCTCAACTTGGTGGTACAAAGCAACAAACTGTCTGAGGCTTGGAGAGCAACCCAATAAGCAGTGTTTTTCCAAGGTACCTTTATATATATAGTGAGAATCCAAGAGAGTCTGAGAGAAGTTCAAAATAATTTATTTAGACGATAATAGGGAAGAACACTCACTGATACAGGACAGGTTAGTAATGCCACAGTTTTTCTGCCCAAGGGGAAGGAACACCAACTGCTCGCTACCTGCTCTGCTCCTACCATCCAAATAAGCAGGAGAGAGAGAGAGAGAGAGAGAGAGAGAGAGAGAGAGAGAGAGCGCCTCTATTTTTCCTTATAGGAAGTCACATCTGCAGACTGAAGTCACACCCTAAGCCTGGTGCCCCAAATCTATTGGTGGAATGTGAGTTGCAGGTTGGTTTTCTTTGCTTTATGTTAAAAACCACTTATGAGTGAGTACATGTGATAATTGTATTTTTTGGTCTGGGTTATCTCACTCAAAATGATGTTTTTTAGCTCCATCCACCATCCTGCAAAATTCAAGATGTCGTTATTTTTTTCTGCTCTGTAGTACTCCATTGTGTAAATATATCACATTTTCCTTATCCATTTTTCAGTCAAGGGGCATTTAGGTTGTTTCCAGGTTCTGGCTATGACAAACAATGTTGCTGTGAACATAGTTGAGCACATGTCCTTGTGAAACGATTGAAAATTCTTTGGATATATACCCAAAAGTGGTATTACTGGATCTTGAGGAAGGTTGTTTCCTAATTTTCTGACAAATTCCCACACTGACATTCAAAGGGGCTGTACCAGCTTGCATTCCCACCAGTAATGCAGAAGTGTTTCCTTTTCCCCACAACCTCTCCAGCATAAGTTGCCTTCAGTGTTTTGCAAATCAAAACAGCTCTGAGATTCCATCTTTCATCTGGAAGAATAGCCAAGATATTTGCATTTGAAAGGCTACTTCCTTAGGCTGATGAGTAGGCTGTTGTATTTGTTCCCTATGGCTGTTTGAGGGATCCCTGTAGCTGTTTGAGAGAATGAGTGAATTGTGACCTTAGAATCTTAAGAGTTCAGGTCAGAAGCCTGATAAGAGACCAAATGAATTAAACTTGGGTGCAGTGGACCTGGAGGAACCTGTTTTCCTGGATTTTCAGCTTTCTAGCAGTACTGTGTGACTTGTATTAGAGCTGCTGTGAGTTAAACTTATTCATTGTGAATAAGGGTTTCTAGGACCTATCACTCTGGTGGACAACAGGAGTCCAATAGTCTCAGGATATGTTTTAATATTTTAAGTAAGATTGTTATATTCTCTCTCTCTCTCTCTCTCTCTCTCTCTCTCTCTCTCTCTAGACTCTCTCTCTCTCTGTGTGTGTCGTGTGTGTGTAGGTGAGAGAGAGAGAGAGAGAGAGAGCAAGAGGAGAGAGAGAGAGGAGAGAGAGAGAAGAGAGAGAGGAGAAAGAGAGGAGAGAGAGAGAAAAGAGAGAGGAGAGAGAGAGAAGAGAGAGCAAGAGGAGAGAGAGAGAGAGGAGAGAGAGAGCAAGAGGAGAGAGAGAGAGGAGAGAGAGAGGAGAGAGGAGAGAAGAGAGAGAGAGGAGAGAGAAGAGAGAGAGAGGAGAGAGAAGAGAGAGAGAAAGAGAGAGAAGAGAGAGAGAGAGAGAGAGAGAGAGAGAGAGAGAGAGAGAGAAAGAGAGAGAGAGAATTTTTTGGCTTATGTGGAAGATGGCCTCTGGTTCCTAGCGCTGGAGTTGCAGAAAGTTGTTGAGCACAAACCTGAGTGCTGGACAGAATCTACAGTCCTCTGGGAGATCAAAAAGAAAATTAATAAATTACCTATTGCCCCAGCCCTTCTTCAATTTTTTTAAGGAAACCTATAATTATGTTGTGCACACTTGTATAACGTAGGATAATATTACCTCCAAATTTCTTCGCTTTTCTTTTTAATGTTTCTTTTATTTTTTTAAGTTGTAATCAGCTTGTTCTCTCATACAATCCATCGCAAACAGTTTTCCCTCTCTGTACTCCTCCTAGCTTCTTCCTCCCATCTCCCTCTTGCTCAGATACATGACACCTCTATTTCCTATCCCTAAAAGAGCAGGCCCCCAGCCCACAACAAGCAAACACCACAAAGCAAGTCACAGTAATTTGAGAGTGACATCAATGAGTACTACATTTACATTTTTTCTACCCTTTCCCCTCTTCTCCAAATCCTCATCTCTTGCCTCCCACTCTATTTATTCTTCTTTCATCTCTATTCATTCTCTCTATTTATTCTTCTTTACTTGTTATTGTCTCACACACACAATATACACAACACCTACTATTCCTTATTGTCATCAAATCTGCAACATCACTTTTAGCATGTTAAGTAAAACAATATTCAAAAGTTCCAAAGATTCAGGCTTGGGCATTATAGGGACTCTACTTACTGAGGAGGCATTCATTATTTTACCTCATTTCCTAGGTATTGATGTTCAAACTGTGTATCAAAGTATTTTCCTAATACATTTTTTGTTAATTTATGACTTATTTATACCATTGCTTTTATTTTACTCTCTCTCAATTTTCTTAATTTTCAGTTTTTATTTAATTGTGCAAAATCTGTAGATGATGATTAAAATAAGTATTTTAATAGTAATTTAATCTATACTTTTTAAATCAATTTTTATTTTCTTGGCAATCAAATTAGCAGTACATTAGATGAGGAGAAACACAAATAGCTCATTAAATCAAGGCAATGAGTTATTGCAAAGGCATCATTTCTGGGTTTTGTTTACAAAAGTATATTATTAAACATCTTTTTATGTGAATTCTTGATTTAAAATATTTAATAATGCTTTAAAACATGAATCACAGCTTGATTAGATTTCTCTCCCACCAAAGATTAGCAATATTTTCTATTTACAGAGGACAAAGACACATTTCTGACATACAGAAAACACATTATCAATAGCATAGCTCTAAATTATTCTCTACACTAATTATTTCAGAGTAATGCTTGTAAAAAAGAATAAAAAATGAAAATTATAATTTTTATTTACACAAACTGACAACAAAACCATGCCATAAATGAATAATCAGATATGTAATGTTTGCTAAAATGCTTGAGATACCTGATTCTTACAGCAACCTTTCTATATGAACACAAAATGTTTTCAAAATCATTACATTTTAAGTAAATTTTTATATAGTTGGCAAATGTTCCATAATTGTAGCATGAAAATGACAAATATATGATCTGCTACTAAACTCCTTGCTTCTTGACATTCAGTCAGTATATTGGGGGGAGAACGCTGTAGTATAAATATTAACATATGGCTTCTGTTAAGAATAGGACTATCAACTGAAAAGCAGTGAGTCAGAGAAAACTTAATTTCCATTAACATTGGTCCCTCATCAGACCCTCTGCTGTACTGTTTTTGTGGGTTTGTTATTCAACAGAAGGAAAATAGCAGTCAACTAATTTTCTTTATATGTCAATGCCAGCAGTACATACCCAAGAGTCAGTAGCTGTTCCTAGCTTTACCTTAATCAATAGGAATGGTAGATACTCAGAATCAATCAATAAATTTCAGTGGATTCAGAAGGGAATGCACCTATAACTTTAATGAGTTATGGCAGCTGACATTGTATAATTTAAAGGCTCTCATAAATATAATTTAGATTTGAAAATGTGCCCAAATTAATATTTAGGACTTTTAAAAAAGTTTTTATAATATTAAACCAGTGTCAGGTTCTGAAAAAGCTATGTCCGGAATTTGCTGGCATGCATGTGTCCCTGTTGTATGGCACCAGGCATGTTTATAAAACCAAAAACAAATTAATATCTTCACAAACTAAAATATTTTTTACATTAAAATTCAATCACCAGGTGAGCTTAATTCTAGCATAATGATTAATTATTTATTATTTTGTTGGTGGTCATTTTCATATGTATTTTAAGGATTTATGTTTACTGTTTTAGTTATGACATGAAAGAGTATACATATCTTCTACATATAAAACATTAAATATAGAATAAAATATACAAATCATATTTACATACTTAATTCTCCTTACTGTTATCTATGGAACTGAACATTTGTACTATAGGTTACGTTAAGATTTATACATTCAACAATACCAGAAAAATTAACCTGAACAGGTTCAATGTGTCTATTCTGTATATAAATTGTCCTGTCAAAGCGAGGAAGGAGTGATAACATAAGCAAAGGGACTAGGACCATGAAGGGAAAACACACAGGAAAATTCTAACCCAAACTAGTGGGAGCTCATTGACTCCAGACAGACAACCAGAAATCCTGCATAAAGCCAATCTCACCCTCCTGAAAGCAGGTCACAGTAGGTGGTTTGGACAATTTATAGGGCAACTGTTGGTAATATCAGGAGAAATCCCTAATGAAATCTAGATGCTAAAAGACAGCCACAGTCTGCCCCCACTCTAGTACTAGTCACAGAAGCACGATATTGAATATTGAAACAATTATGTCTATTCACAGATGAGTAAAGACTCTTTGTGGTTCATCTGTTCAATTTTTTTTAAATTCACTCTTTACATGTTGATGTCCAATAATACAGGCATTCTACCTCCTTCTCCTTCTCGATTAGGTCTTTGAGAGTCGTAGGGCAAGACACTGTTCTTCAAACCATCCCAATGTTTGAATATGCAGAAATCACTCTCAGAGAATGGATTCTGACTATTTGACCCTTAGGATGCTCTGGCATAACTAATATATATTTAGTTATATATTATATAACACAAAATATTTATGCTGTTTGGTTATTGTTAACTTCTTAGCACTGGAATATTATACATTATTTCATTACCTACATCTGCAAATACAATACAAACTTGTGTACAATTTTAATAATTTATCTTATATTTTTTATAAAACATTTTACTGGACTGTCTAGAAAACTAGAAAATGAAGCACAATTAATAAAAAACTCAGAGACAAATATTGAGGTTCAACCTGAAGACCAGAAAAGCAAAGCAGTCAGCCACTGGCTCTTAGCTCTACCTCAGTTCAAAAACTGGTGACCCTGCCTCCAGGAAACCTCAGAATGAGATTAAAAGTGTGAATTGTCTCCACTCATTTAATAATCCTTTCTTGTTCTGGGATTAAGGGTGTGCACCACTACCACCTAGTTTCTGTGGCAAGCTAGTGTGGCTACTGGGATTAAAGGTATTTGTCACCACTGCCTGGTCTGGAAGACTGGCCGGTGGGGCTGATTTAATATTCTGATCTTCAGGCAAGCGTTATTTATTAAAATACAAATGAATGCAAGTACAAGAAATTACTTTTTGTTCATAATCTCTTCTAGTAACTAGAGAAATTAGGCTGTGGAGGGATGGGGAAAGATTGGTCAATGGAAAATGACTCATACACGGGTGAAAGATGCTCTGGAATGCAGGTGTGCAGTGGGTGTCTATAGATAAAGGAAATGAGATACAGATACACATTTTAAAACAAAAGAACAATTTTTGAATTGTTATTTTGAATGTTACACTATAAAATAAAATATCAGGATATGAAAAGATAGTTATGTTTAAAGTGATTCAAATATTATGCAATATACACACTTGTCATAAGTTTTTTAGCACATAGTATCTGTAATGAATAATATAAAGGCTCAAAATAAGATGAAATTAGGCGAACCAGTTCAGAGATGAGGTGTCACTCAGGGAGTGAAATTAGCACTGCCTGTTTTGACACTAGTAATAACACTTAAGGGCTGTGTTACTTGTATCTAATTGTCTCCTAACAATTTCACTTCATTCTACTTTCTCAGGATTTAATGTCCATCTTTGCTTGTTATTTTTGTGTATAGATTGAAGTCCTGTTCATTAAAATTTTACTATTGGTATTTATGAGCTAAGATTTCATATTTTATATTTTATTTTTGCTTTATACAATAGCTATTATGGTTGTATTAGCTCTATCTCTCCTGGAAAAATTTAAGCTATTATTCATAATGAAGCTTTCTCTTCAACCGACACATGGATACCAAATTTCATATAATTGTGTCTTTTGAAACATCTATGTTTGCTTTTCAGTGAATAACTCTGTCCTACAACATGATAGCTAAAGAATTTGTGTTCTTTTCAATCCTGGCAAATTGAAATAACACAAAACCCTGGGCTAGGTAATTGCTGATAAAGAATTTAAACATGTGTCTAAATAATTGTGGAGAAAGTGGATCTTGGACAATACACCTGATTTCCAGGCTTTTTTCATTTGTTCCTGTAATGCTGAGGGAATATAACATGGACAATTTCTATAGTCTGTCATTATGGCTACATTTAACTGGTGTGTTTTGCATTAAAACACTGAAAGTATTCTCCTTTAAAATTAGAGTTCACTGTCATTTTAAAAACTGGAAAAATAATTGTCAGTAAAACTGAACAAACTGGAGATGCGGGTTATTACTTTGGTGGCTGTGATATGATTGTGGTAACAATGGAAAACATGAGGGTAAAATGTAACTGATTTCCAGACTGATACTCCTCTCTCCTCTGACGGGCATTCTGAAGGGCTGCTCTGTGCCCCTCACTGGAACGCCTCTCTCTCTCTGCTTATTGTTGTCTCCTTTGATGCAAGTAACTGATAATCAAGGAACAGGAGTTGCTCAAAATTGAATTTGTGGCAGCTGATATATATTACAAAGTTGAGAGACACTTTCTCTGGTCATACTCTTGTTTCATTTCCTTTTTCTGGACAGATTTCTTCTCAGATTCTTATTAATAGGTTCTACAATGACATTATTTTAAATTTGAGCATAATATACTATATGATATTATATATATACATATATATTGCACAGATATACAAATGTTATATATTATAGGCTTATATTTTCTTTTTAAAAATAACTAATAATTTCCTACTTTCTTTTTTATTCTAATTTAATTTTAATTAAATTAAATTGATTTTTCTTTGTAATTTAAATTACTGAAAAAAATACAACACTTAACTCTTTTTCTTCTCCAGCCTTCCCTCCAGCCCTAAACTGAAACCATGCTCTACCTCATCCACTCTCACAATGACAACTACTTTGCTATTTGTTATTTCATTGGGTCACATAATTTCTTTTATTTTAAAGCCTCTCTATGAAGTATTTAATGCACCTTTAAATGATAAAATGCAAATGATTTGAAAAGTTAGATGATTCTCTGCTGGTCTTTTTCTCCTCTGAATCAGAGAAATGAGGACCTTTCTACGTCATGAAAGACAGGTGAGGCAGGAACGTCTAAGCAACTCCGAGGCTCTTCTCAAGGAAGGCACACCACTGACAAGTAGCAGATGTGACTAGAAACAATATAATAAGGACATTACTTTATCTATTGTGTTTTTTCTGTCCTGAGCAAGTGATCTGGAACTCATACACTTCCTAGTTCAAGCAACTCAGGCTCTTTTCTTAATAAAGTAAGTTTAACTCTTTTCACCTAAAACACACATTACAGGACTAATTCAGAATGACCTAAGCTTTTATTATGTCAAGAATATTTCATAATTCATTTCGAGCCTCTATTACCCATCTATCTCTTGAAATATTTATTGTTGAGGGTTAATTGATAATTCGTTTCTTTATTCACTCACTCTACATTATAGTTATTTATGCACACCCAAAAACTGCAAGACAAAAAACTATGTCTCAAACATTTGAATGTATGTTAAAATGTACCAAAATGTTTATTATTTATTCTATATAAATTATACTTGCTAGTCATAAGGCAAATTGAGATTGGTGCAATGTGAGCAACAAACTAGTTTACTGGAGTAAACATAGTGGCATCATTTTGAAAATTAACTAGTAAGTGACAGAAGTAACTACACAAAGAAGGGAAGTGTTTACAAATGTCATGGAGCAAGAAAAAGCTAGCTTTGGAGGAACAAGATGGCCTAGGTAATTAATTAGTAAGCACGAGTGAGAAATACTAAAGGCTACTTGGAGGACTTGGTAGTTATATTAAATAAAAATTATATAAAATAGTCAAAAATTATAGGGTATAAGAAAAAAATCTTTAAGTTTTAAACATCATTTAAGAGTATAAAATAAATCCAATGATTTGTCCTGTAACTTTCAATCAGAATAGTCAGTGGACACTGTTGTATTGTACGTTTATAATTAATAACCATGCGTCCCTTTCTATCCCTTGCTTTAATGACAAAATTAAGTAGCCCACCTGCACTTAAGATTAACCTATCTAATATATTCTGTACAATTTATCATTTGCCACTCACACAAGTCCATTAACTCACACTATTGAATTTGAGGGCAGCTTAATTTTTTATTCTCTAGCGTGCTGCTGTTTTTACTTGCATTCTTTCTTTGACATAGTAAGGCTTCTTCACTTGATAAAATGCGATCTTGGGAAGGATCCCTAAGGAGCCCTTGGTCACAGTTCTCTGGACCATTAGCTCAGAAACGTTACACCATGGCCTCTGATGCACACTAGTTCTAACATCGACATCAGCACTTCTGAGAAGGTTATTTTTAAAATGACCATTCTTAGGTAAAATGTTTCCATTTCCTTTCATTTTCTCTGAGCCCAAAGCCTCCAATTGCAGATGGTTTGAAATATTGTTGCTTAACTTTACAATGGTTTAAAGGCAGGAGGCATTCAATAGAAAAAAAAAAAAATCTTCAAATTTTGAACTCCACTTTTCTCTGGGCTAGCTATGGATAAGAGGGTGCTCTGTATGCGGTCTGGACAGTGCATAGCTGCACCAGCTATCATAGCAAGACAGAAAATCGCCCTGACACTGTATTATGTTGTGTTATCAGATTATGTTGCTCATATCCTATAGGAATCGAAGGCAGCTTCTTCTTTCTTTCTTTTGATTTCTACCTTGCACTTCTCTTTCCTTCCCTTCTACCCTCTCTCTTTCTGTCTCTTTTCTTTTTCTCAAAAGTGGTGATATTGGAGTTGAATTGAGCCTTGCACACAGTAAAAAGATGTTTTAAAATAGGGGTATACCATCAGTCCTTAAAATATATTTCAACCAATAATAGTCTCAGTTTTCATGGGTTCATCAGCAGCCAAACACATTAGAAGGAAAGGAATATGAAAGTCTCTTTAAAGAGTAGAGATTTACATCAGCTTTCTGAAAAGGATTTTGTTACACCATTTTCAAAATTGTGACTAAGAAGATGCTGTGTGCTGCTGTTATATACCTTTTCACCCTTAGAAATAGACTCTCTGAGCCGGGTGGTGGTGGCGCACGCCTTTAATCCCAGCACTCGGGAGGCAGAGGCAGGCGGATCTCTGTGAGTTCGAGACCAGCCTGGTCTACAAGAGCTAGTTCCAGGACAGGCTCCAAAGCCACAGAGAAACCCTGTCTCGAAAAACCAAAAAAAAAAAAAAAAAAAAGAAATAGACTCTCTGCTGTGGTGTTCTCCCAGGTCATATTTTTTTTGGGGGGAAAACTCTTTGACTAGTTTATTTTGTGTTCTTCCTGTGATAGTTCTCAACTCCTTTCTTCTTCCTTTTTGGAATAATGTGATTTCCCAGACTTGGTATAATATAGTACTATTTAGGATGAAATAACAATATTACTCACAAATTAGAGAATTTTAAATTGTTTAAAGACTTCATAGAAGATTTTTTCAGGGGCCTTGTGTTGTTTGTAAAAATAGATCATCCCAATTTTTATGTTGGAGACTTAATCTCACTGCAATTATTTGAAGATAAACAATTTAGGTCATAAATCATGTTAAATAAGAGTTTATACTTGGGACTCTAATTCAGTAATAATGATGACTTTAAACAGGGTAGGAGAAGAAAATAAAAATTTATCTTCCCCTTTCATATGCAAGCACCAAAACAGTCCTTTTATAGTTTTAAAGAATAACAGGACCATTTGCAATTTGCCAGCTTGAACAAAAGTTGGCTCACAACCTTACTTGAGTTTTCTACGGGGACATTGATAATAGAGAAGGAATTTCAGAATGTTATCATTACATTATTCTGGTGCCTCAACATTGTTCTAAAATGCAAACAACATCAGCTAACATTGTGTTCCTAGAAGATTCTTTCTTATTCCTTTGCAGATAACTATATAAGAACATTTTCCTCATTTTGTTTCAAATTTTATGGATCTTTCCTACTCAATAATTAATGCATTATTAAATGCCAAGCACACCTGGTCTTGTTCTTCCATCCTTCATTATTAGAAAGTAACTTTTGTTGGTTTTTTCATTTTCATTTTATTTTATTTTGTTTTCTAGAAAATTGCTTATATTTAAAGATAGTCAGTTATAGTGACAGATTCCCCCTTAATTGAAATGCTTTATATGTCATTCATCGTCCTCAGTTTCATCCAAAGACTATAGTATTAGGCTCAAAATATATGTCTATCTTAATTATTTTAGGCAGCCAGCATAGACTGCGTAGCTAAAACAAGCAGAGTTTCTCTAGTTTTGTCTCACACTTTAAGTTATTGGAAAATGTTCTGTTATTTGCTTGGTTTACTTGGATTCGCATTAAGGTTTTCAGAAAATTACTGAATGAACATACATTTCTACATAGCACTTACATGTCAGCTACATCAAATCATCCTTCTGTACACAAAGTAAAATTTGAATTATTTTACATAAAAACAATGTATTTTTAATTTTATAGACCTTATTATATAAAATTGCAAATTAAATATGCACACAGAAATTAATCAAAACCAAAATCTATAAAACTCAAGGGACTTCTATATAGTTTTAAAATAGATTCTGAAACACTTGCACTTCACAATGGACACTGCACTTTCAGTACAAAGTATATCTTTAGGCATTTCTCCACCCTCCAAAAATGACATAATTTGTACTAAAATAGAATTAGCTTTGTATTCTCTTTCATAACTTGTGCCGTTTTCTGCACTTAATTTTTCTGCAACTGTATTCTTTTATTTTTCTTGTTTTCTACATGTTATATTGTACCTATGTTTATATTTGTTTATAAACAAATATATTAGTGTCTATGTTTTACATATAAGGGAAACATGCATGTTTTTCTTTCTGAAATTGTTTGACTTCTTTAAAACATATGCAGTCTCAATGCATCTATTTGCCTGCAAAATATTTTAATTTCATTTTTCATTAGAGCTGAACTCTATTCCACATATATAAGGTAATAAATATACATATAATACTTATTCTCTATTTTTCTGTTGATGTACAACAATGCTAATTCTAATTCTTTTCTATATAGCAGTAATAAACATGAGAATGACAATAAATGGGGGTATTTTCACCCTTAGAAATAGAAATTTCACATTAGAAATCCAAAGTTCTGTTGTGTATATCCAGAAGTGAAGTAGCTGAATTATATGATGATTCTATTTGTATTTATTTTAAAGTTTGCAAACTGATTTCGATAATTACATAGATAGACAAATAAATAAATAAAACAAGATGAAGAAATAGTTTATATTTTTTAAATCTTACTTTTTTCATTTAGAAAATAAGGAAGAGAGGGGTGGAGTGGGGGTATGGGTGGAAGGGAGGGGAGGGAAGGGGGAGGAGGAGGGGAGGAGATGGAAATTTTTAATAAAAAAATAAAAAAAAGAAAATAAATAATTTTTAAGTATAGGGGAAATGTGAAGCCTTCTGCATGAACTGACACTTGAAATGGAGAGATTATTGATAGATTAATATCCCTTTTGTGTATTTCTAAGTATAAAGTTTTATAATTATTATTTACATGTAAAAATTTAGTTATTAATATTATTTGCATGTGATTTCTGTTTGTGAAGTATTTTTGTTACATTATGATTTAATATAATATGACAAAATTAAGTTAATGAAGTAATAACAGAATTGAGGGAAACTAAAATAAGATAAATTTAATTGAATCAGGAATAATTTATGTGTGTAAGACACATGCCAGGGGGGCTGGAGAGATGACTCAGTGGTTAAGAGCACAGGCTGCTCTTCCAGGGGTCCCGAGTTCAACTCCCAGCAACCACATGGTGGCTCACAGCCATCTGTACTGAGATCTGGTGCCCATTTCTAGCATGTGGGCATACATGGTGGCAGAATGTTGTGTACATAGAAAGAAGGAAAGAAAGAAAGAAAGAAAGAAAGAAAGAAAGAAAGAAAGAAAGAAAGGAAGGAAGGAAGGAAGGAAGGAAGGAAAAAGGAAGGAAGGAAGAAAGAAAGGAAGGAAGGAAGGAAGGAAGGAAGGAAGGATAAAGGAAGGAAGGAAGAAAGAAAGGACCCATGCTAGGAAAGCGATGTGTCTAGCAGCTTGACCCACATGCATTTCAAAGGTTTATAGCCATCTAAAAGCAGAATATAGGGTAGTGGGATCTAAGATTTCAAAACATTAAATGACAAAAATGAGTTATTTCACTTAGTTAGAAGCAAAAATACTTTTCTTAGATAATTACATATCTCCCATTATTCTTCCCAAAGAATAATAGACCATATACTTGAAACAAATATTTTAAACATTAAATCTACATAAGTCTTCAAAAACCATTATATAAGAATTCATCTTGATTGGTTGAAGGTTAATATTTCATGCCTAGTCTGGTTGAATCCTATGAAGCATGTCCAGGATACAAAGAAAATCCTTGACCCACTGTTCTCCCAGGAAGTTCTTACAATGTTGCTTGCCATAATTAACTTCAGTTTGCTTCGATTCTGCAATATGATTTTGTTATTTCCTTGAAAACTGACATGAGATCTTAAAAATATGAGAATACACAGACTCTCAAGGGAATATGCATGATAAAAGGACATTTTCACCACTATTCAGAAGGGGCTTCAAGCAATTCTTCAGAGAAAACATTCCTTCAAAGGTTTTTACCACATGAATAAATATGGATCTAGTCCCAACACCTTGAAGTAAAGAAAAAGAAATCCCATTGATAGATTAACAAATGTGTTTAGATGTATAGAGGGGTATATGTACATTTACCATATATAAAAATATTGTGGTGATTTTAGAAAGCATGAGATATTGAGAATTAAATATGTATTATTACAAGAAATATAAATGTTGCTATTGGTCAGAATTGAAAATAATTAATTCATAGTAAGTAAGAACAAAGCATCTACATTCTTCCCCAAGAATGGGAAAACTAAAGAGTGGAAGTAATAATCCATTAGTGGTTGGCACATTTTACTCAGAAAACTATCAAGGAAAATTAAAGGGGCAAGAGATTAGCTAAGGTATAATTGGTTTTGGAAGCAAAAGCGATGGAGATCTGTGAAGCAAGGAGCATTCATGATTTGGGTGAAGCTGGGCACTCACCCAGAATAAAAGCCTTGCTAAGTCAACCCTGGTTAAATGGTTAAATGTGAGAAACATGCAGTATAGTTTGTTAAATGGATGGAAGGTTAATGGCTAGGGATAGCTACCCTAGCCTTCTCATGGTCAAAGGAAAAAAAAAAAGAAACAGAGATTTATATTCATACAGAAAGTGACATGGAGAAAATGGGAAAGGAAGAGAAACGGTTATACAACTGTTGAATTAACATTGTAACAAACGTTTGAGGGGAGGAGTTGCTATGTAATGTTCTTCCATGATAATGTATGCTATTCTGTTGTTTACAATCAACAGGTGTAATTACATATGCTGGAGATGAGGTATGAAAGATGCTGATAAAGGGCAAAATAATCTCCTTCCCTCTAAGGGTTTGCTTGACGACTTGCATGTTTCACCTCTTACTGAAAATGTGTACCCAGCCCCCCAAATCATTCTTCAGTGATTTTCAATCCAACCATAGTAAGGTAAACAAGCAAATCAGAGAGTGTTATTAATTATGCAAACGGTTTTCACCAGACCAGATTTTGCAGTTGAAACAGTACCAAAGTGTTTTTCAGTTGAAACAGTTACAAAATGCCTTTATATCTTAATGTAAATTTAGTAGAGGCATATAGCTGAGTTTACTAAAGTATTCATTTTACTTTTAATTGACATAAAAATGTTATGCAATTCTGATGAAAACATGATTTTAAAGGCACAAACACAATACATAATGGCTTAATAAGCTAGAATAAATTCCAATTCATGTACCACCATTTATATATCTACAGTGATAATTCATGGCATTGCTGCACAAGTAGAACACTTCTTTTGTACATATCTGAAGACAGAAAGTGAACAGACAAAATGGGTACAGGTTTTGAGCCATCTTCTGGAACAGAAGGGATAGAGGTTGGCTAAGAAGAATATTGTGTAAATGAATGAGGATTGAATTGGTGAAACTGAATTCAGTAATCTGGATGTGAGACAAGAGACATACAGACAGATATAGAGTAAGTGCAGAATGGAGTATAATACTTGAAGAGAAAATGACAAAAGATTTGAATTGAGGTAGTGACGAATTTTTACAGAACCCATTGAAAGGTAGTTTCCTGAGATTACTGTGTGCACATCAAAGGTTATGAGCAATCTGGAAACCTTCCCTGCAAATTAAGCCAAGCTGAGCACACTGGTGAGTTTATTAAGCTTTCCAATCACAGGAACAATGAGTGGGATTTCTCTTTCTCTATGTAGCACTGTGAATTGAACACGAGTGTTTTACAGAAAAGATAACCATTCCACCACTAGCTGAGACTTAGTGTTGGTACTGAAACATTGAAGAAGATCCAGTAAATTACAGAAAAGGAAAATAGCTTTGAAGGAATATTGGCAATATTACACATTAACACTAAATCATCTTTTGAATAATCCCAGCGATCGAGACCTTTTCTGCAGTGTGGAAATACATTCAGGACAAAAACCAGAACATATTTCTTGCTATCATGGAAACTATTATTCAACTTATAATATAATATGTATTTTAAATGTCAGGTAAAACATGCAATATGGTTTGTGAAAAGTGCCTAGAATTATTTAGCAATTGAGTAAGCCATGGTACAAAGATGCAGAATAGAGGAGGGTCTCTTAACCATATGGATATCTGGGGAGCAGAGAAAGTAGGGAACTGGCTAATTCATATTCCCTGAGACGGCAGGTCAGGGTGTATGCAGTGAGCGAGAGGTCATGTAAGACCAAGTGAGGTTTTAGAAACAATGGGGTCAGGGATTAGTAGAGTCCAGGACATAAAGAAACTTAAAGGTCACTGCAAGAGTTTCATTTTCATTGAGTTACCTTGGAACCATTCTTGTTCCAATCAATGAGCACCAGCTTTCCAATGTGCCAAACAGTGTTCATTTTGTGACTATATGCAGTGAGCACTGGTTTTATGACAAGTTTTGACAGTTACTACAAAAAGACTGCACGATAAGAGAATTGTCTTTTGACAAGTGTCTTATGAAAATGCACGGCCATATGTTTTCAAAATGGAAATGAGCAGAGGGAGGAAAAGAATGGGTGGCTTGCATCAGAAGGAGAATGAAATAGACTAGGAATGCAATAAAGAGGTTTGAGTTCAGTGTCTCATTCATGGAGAAGATGATGGGTCCACTAAATCTGGGGTGGACTTCTAGTCTCTACCACATTCGTACCATATCTTAATTGAAGCCTTCCCATTTGTAAAACTAACTCACCACTTCAATATGTTAAAACAAAGAGAAGAGACAAACTTTGTAATTCTAAGCATAAAACTTTTGACATGGCATGGCAAATTGAATTTTTTCTATAAAAAGTCTCAATACTTTAATTACTTTTTTCACTTAGAGTAAATATTATCTGGCAAGCTGAATATTCACTCATTCTTTGATTAATAAAACAAATACAATTTATTGACTACTAGGCATTTGAAACCTTCTTAGAGAAACAATTTTTAAAAAGTATTTCTCTTATTTTCTGAGATTATAAGATAATTGAATCATTTCTCCCTTTCGTTTCCTCCCTCCAAGCCTTTGTATATTCTCTTCCATACTCTCTTTTAAATTCATGGCCTCTTTTTAATATTGACTGTTGTCACATACATACATACAGCTATATACATATATATTCCTAAATACATGAATTTAACCCGCTTCATCTGTATGGCATTAATTTGTATCTTTTTGGAGAAGCTGAGTGATATCTAGAAACTTTTCTCATCTATGTTTGGTTTTGTGCACATGCTTAGTCTGTAACTGATTTAAGCTCTTAGGGTCTAGATTAACAGACCATAGTTATGATATCTAATTCAGTTTTACTAAATGTGATTACTGAATGTGATAGTTGCTATTTATGATAGTTTCAGTTTGCATCTCATCTTTAGATATCTGTCAGTTGATTTTATTTTCCAATTTAGTTATTGAATTCTTTTGATTTTGCATGCTTAACCTTTTAACCTCTTGTTGTGTAACGATATCCTAATTAGTCTGACGAAATAAAAACCTAGAATCAGATATTGGGGGTGCAAACTGACAGGTCAGAGAATCAGAGCAGCCAGTTAGTAGTTCTTACCTCTCTGAATGCTCACACCAAATAGGCAAGATCCTGTCTCTCTCTGAATCCTCAGAATGAATGCCTTTTCTACAAAACCTCAGACTGAATCCTGAACTCCTGTCTCCTTCCACGTTATATTCAACTTTCTACCCACCCACTCATATCACTTCGTGTCTCCACCTCCCTAGTGCTGGGATTATAGGTGTGAATTTACCACCACTTGACTCATTTTTTTCTTTTAGGTTTGATTAATCTCCTGTAGGCAAGGATGGCCTTGAACCCACAGAGATCCCTCTATCTCTGTCTCTAGAGCCACTGCCCGGCTTTTCTGGCTAACTAGATTTGCTAGCTCCACACTCTGATCTTCAGGCAAGCTTGATTTGTTAAAGCATAAACAAAATATAACTACATTCTGTTTTAATCTTCTAGCAGATGTGTAACTAGTGGAAATTTCTCTCTCTTTCTTTAGACTGTATCTTTATTTCATAAGTATGTCCTTCTCTATGTAGAAGTTTTATCATTCCAAATAATGTAATTTAATAATTCTTACTTGCTGGCTCTACTGGAGTATTATCAGAAAGTCACATGCTGTTAAAATTCCCCAATATTTCCTACTATTTACCTTTAGAATTTCAAATAGTACATTAGGCTCTTTAATCTACTTTAAAAAAAATCAGGTTATAATATAATTACAGTTTAGCTATTTTGCCCTTCAGCCCTTCAAACTTGCCTGTATACCTTTCCCTTGCTCTATTTACTTTTGTCTATCTATCTATCTATCTGTCTGTCTGTCTGTCTGTCTGTCTGTCTGTCTGTCTATCTATCTATTTATTATTACAAGACATGAGAAAAGATCTGCCTCTTATCTTCTGCTTGTGACTTTCTGGTACAAAGGCCCTGATCTGGAGTGGGTGTGTATTCCTGTGATACAATGCCATGACCAAGAGCAATGTTGGGAGGGAAGGGTGTTCTTTGCCTCCACTTTGTAGTACACCATTGAGGAAAACAGGACAGGGACTCTAAATGGGCAATAACCTGGTGGCTCCAATTTGTGTTGCCTATATACTCAATGGAGTACGGTCAGGTTTGCAGTGTCCAGCCCCTTAAAGATAAGAAGTACTCCCCATTCACCTACTTACTAGAAGCCATCAACTGTGAAGAGTTAGTGTGGGGAAAATTTAATTTTTTTTTTTTTTTTTTTTTTTTTTTTTTGGTTTTTCGAGACAGGGTTTCTCTGTGGCTTTGGAGCCTGTCCTGGAACTAGCTCTTGTAGACCAGGCTGGTATCGAACTCACAGAGATCCGCCTGCCTCTGCCTCCCGAGTGCTGGGATTAAAGGCGTGCACCACCACCGCCGGGCTCTTTTTTTTTTTCTTTTTTTGGAAAATTTAATTTCTGTGGCCTTAATTAAAAGTTATAAAATGTGAGAAATTTTAGAGTGAAAACTTATTTACATAGTAGCTATGCAAATGATTAAATTCATGCTCATTTTCAAATTACATTTTATCAAAAATAATTTTAACTGCCAAGCAGAAGATTCAGTTAAAAATGAGTAATTGTGAAGAAAATTGTCCTGGTCATTTTTTCATTTTGATTCCATATGTAAAGAATAAACTACAAATAAAAATTCTCTGTTCATTTTATGACTCACAAAAGCTCTATTTGAAGCTGGGTGGACATTCAGTTGAATATAAACACACTTTCACAGCATAACAATAGTGTCAACGAATTTTACAACAATGTGTTTATGTGTCTGGTGGGTAAAACATTTGTGCTTTTTTACAAGTTTCATTCATGGCCAGGCTGTAGCAATGCTGGATTCTTCACAGAACAATTTCAACCTCATATTAATTGCTATACAGCTTTCATACAGTAAAATCCTATGCAATAATTCCAATTGTAACAGGAATCAGCAGCAATTACCTTACTTTATATCCTTTGGAAAATTTCCCACGCATAGATTTATTCAGCACAAGTGGAAAGAGTTAGCTGAGCTCCTTGTTTCTGTATCCAGAATGAGCAGACCTGTTGCATAGATGCGTCTCGTTTACTTGCCTCCTCTGGGACTTTCATTTATCCGTTGCATGGTTCTATCTCAAAATATCATCTTCCTCTAGGTAGATTTGACCCATGTTTCTGATTTTCATGGGATATTTAGGTACTAGACAGAGATGTTGAGCAAGGCCATCAAGTATGAGAATAAAAGGAAAGAATATAAAGTATAAGAAAAGGCAGACAGCCTGCCTTTAAACATGGCTGGTCCTCAGTGATCGAACTGATTGCTCTCATGATTATGGGATAAAAGAAAGAGGGCATAAATGACTGGCAAGTCATAACTAAAACTCACTCAAGATTGTTGTATATATGGTTTATAATGTTTAGTTTGCTTGTGCTTCACTGCTGCCGCGGTCAATCTTACATTATATTGAATGAGTGTGCTTTAGCCAGGCATCGTGATGCATGCTAATAACCTTAGCTATAGGTAGGCTTTGACTGGGGGCTCCCAAAATTTAGTCCATCATATGCAAAGTCTGTGTGTGTGTGTGTGTGTTTGTGTGTGTGTGTGTATAATCACAAAACACAGAGCCAAATGCAGGTTGTTTTGTTCCAAAATCTGGCCATTTAAATAATACATTACATCTATTTTACCTGTATAATAACCCCATTTTTAAAACTAACACAAACTCCTCCTTAGCTTTCCCCACAGTGGAAAATGTTGATGCATAGACATTTGCACGATATTATCTGGAAAGTCCCATAGCAGGGTAGCTCCTGTAGACTAGACAGGTAGTATTGATGAGCTATCTTTATATGCTGCCATTCACTAACGCTGAGATCCATCAAAGGCATCAAGTAAGACATTTAATGGTTGCAGTCCTCTCAGAAACACATTCTGGGGATATATGTTTTATGATTTCTTTTCAACTCAGATCAAGCCAAATTTCCTGTAAAAACAGTTTAGTGTTAGCTGATAGAGCAGTCAACATTAAAGGGGTTTTTAATGGTTTGTATTCTGCTCTAAAATAATATCAGGCTTCATACCCTCTTAGACTCATTTTGAATTGTGGTGATATATAAAGTAAGTAATACAAGAGATGTCTGTATTTGACATGAGGAAGCTTTGTTTTGAAAATTACAAAAAGTATAAGATAAAAGTAAAGATATTGGATAGTAATTGTCTCTATTTTTATCTATATGTTCACCTTGTATAGTTCTGAGGACTTGATTTAAACTGAAATAAATTACAACTAAAATTTGTAAGTAAAAAAAAAAAGGCTAATTTCCCCCAACCATTTCCTGTGCATTGGAAATGGAAATAGCAGCTGGATGGTGTCAGAGAAGTGAAGGTCCTATTAATGGGTAAATACACTTTCTTACAAAATTGGACATTTAGTATCTGGCTTATGGTGTTTTGCCATTGTAATGATTTCTGTGTGCGAGAAGGTCCTTGGATGCATGTGGGACTAAGCCACAGAGGGTGAGAGACAAATATGCCACACAGTCAGATCTTAAGTGAAGAGTTTTATTGAGATAAAGGGAAAGGGAGGGAAAAGAAAGACAGAGAAAGAGAAAAAGAGAGACCTACTTGTCTCTTCAGAAGCAAGAAGAGAGTGGAAATGTGTTGTGCTTGTTCTTTAAAGAGACCTTTATCACTAGGTAGAGACGACATAGTGATGTAGCCTCCATAGTGCTACCTGAGTGCATCCTGCCAGGTGACTGGGACTAGCATAATGCCTGAATCACGACATTCCTGTCTTTTTCTTATTATAAACAGGTAAGGAAATTAAAGGGTATAGCAAGTGGGACAAGGATGGGTCTCCTTGTTCTAAAGACTGCTTCCTGATGATCTGTGCCATTAACTCTTTTTGAGGGACCTGAGAAAGCTTGGGTACTGGGCACATTGGTTGTCTCACCTTACTCTCCAGGATGTGTGGAACCGTCTGGTCCCTCTTGACCCTAACATGATACAGAGGACAAGGATAAATTTAGAAAAATAATTTTCCTTAGGTCCTGGTAATTGGGGGGGGGTCGGGCTATCAAGACATGAGAAAGGTGGTGGGGGCTTTGGCTGTTGAGTGACAGTTTTTATCTGGAGTGTGTCTGGTCTGTTCAAAGTGAATCCAGGTCTAAGTCCTGGAACTTAGAAGAATTCTTTGAGTTTGTAAAAACATAAATTTTAGACACACTAATAACCCTAATTAGACACAAATGAAATGTGCTGAATTGAAGAGTCTTTCTTCCTCATCTGTTTCTAATTGTGTTAGAAGAAAAACCCATAAAGAAAAAAATGTTTGTTGGGGATTGCTAATCTATTAAAAGGTAAATAGTTTCTGAAGGAAACACGTTTTCTTACTAAAGCAGCACCAAGAAAAAGACTGCCAAAATGAAATGCTAGCATTGTATCTATCTCATTAATATCCCAAATCAGTAAAACTTTAACAAGACAAGTTTATGAAAGTAAGTTAAACTATTTTAATTTTCAGAGAAACAATTGCCTTTTAAATTTTACTGGGTAATTTGATGATTTTCTTATGAATGAAACAAAAACACTCAGTTATACTTGAAGAATGAAATTGCTTTTACATGACCTATCTATATCATCACATCAATTTGGTAAAACGGACATCAGGGCGAAAGAATTTCGTGTGTGATTTATGAAACACAGGAGATAGGTATCATAGGGGGTTGAAGGAAATTTATGCCTAAGGTACATATAGATACAAATATGTGGACACTTATAACATGTGTATCAACAGTAACGATTTACTGTTAATCGTGCTGCATAGCTAAGTGCAGTTGGTTTCAATTGTGGTTATTTATGTGCTGGCTTGTGTGCCTGTGTGTGTGTGTGTGTGTGTGTGTGTGTGTGTGTGTGTGTGAGAGAGAGAGAGAGAGAGAGAGAGAGAGAGAGAGAGAGAGAGAGAGAGAGAGAGAGAGGGAGGGAGAGATGCTCATTACAATTAAATATGTGATATCATAGGAGAAAAAATTAATTTTCTTAGAATATTAGAAAAATTATTAGATTTTTTTAAAGTGGAAAACAAAAGCCAGTATACGGCACAAACACCAGTTTTTCTGTCTTTTACTTTACATTATAACTTCTGCTTGCAAGACTGGGTGTTTACAGCATGACCAATCTTTTTTTTTTAAATTGAATTAGATTCTTCTCTCATACAGTCTATCCCAACCATAATTTCCCCTTCCTCCACTCCTCTCACTCCCACCCTCTTAGATCTTCTCCCTTTCCATTTTCCCTTCAGAAAGGAGCAGACCTTCAGGAGAGGACAACCAAATGCGACATGATACAATAAGATGAGAAAAAAGGTCTCATATTGAGGATGAGCAAGGCAACCCAATAGAAGGAAAAAAATCCCAGAAACAGGCAAAAGAGTCACAGATACACTCACTCCCTCTGTTAGGAGTGCCACAAAAACACCAAGCTAATGGCCCAAACATTTGCAGAGAACCTTGTATAGAGCTGAGCATGCCCCTCACTTGCTGTTTCAGTTTCAGTGAATCCACCTGAGTCCTGTTTAGTTAATTTGATAGGTCATGATCTCCTGGTATTCTCCAACCCCTTACTCACACAATCTTTCCTCTCCTTCTTCCACAGGGTTCCCTGAGCTATGGCTAGTATTTTTAACATAATATTTTTATTGATTATTTGTAAAAATTATGTGATGAATGATTCCCAATCACATTCATTTCCCAGTTCTTCCAGGTCCACCTTCCATCCTTATAACCTCCCCCCAAAGAAAAGAAGAATAAGAAAAAGAAAGAAAGAAAATACCAAGTCTGATTTGTGTTGCCTATATACTCACTAGAACAAGGTCAAGTTTCCTTAAAGAACACTTAGCCCTTCCTCACTCAACCCCTGCCAGAAGTATTCAACTGTGAAGAGCTTAACTCTTTAGTGGCTTCCTGTCTAGACAGTCTCTTTTCTATTTTTATCTTATTTGGGGCAGGGAGGATGTCACCAAAGCTTTCTCTGTCTCCCATTCTCAATTGTGTGTCTAGTACTAGAGTATGCAGCCTGCTCTACCACTGCAAATGAAGCTTCCTTGCCCATTTTCGTGAGGGGGAGCACAGATCATGGACTTCCACTTAGTTTCTGGCTACAGGACCGGCCACGGATATTAACAGGATTTTAGGTGGCAATACCACGCACTCTTTTTATCCCAGAACTTAGGAAACAGAGGCAAGCAGAACTCTGTAAGATCATGACCAGCTTGGTCTACAAAATTTCCAGGACATCCTGGATTGTTACAGAGAGAATCCCTGTCCTGAAAATCAACAAAACAAAACAAAACAAACAAAAAACCTAGTCTTTTTGAATGCTTACTTCTTTGTAGGAAGTTTTGGTTTTTATTAAAATATCCATCCACATCCCACAAATTACTTGCTACAAAAACGTCTAAATCTTCTGTTCCACATTTGGAAACAAGCCTGTGAAGTTTATCCTTACTGTAGAATTTTAAGTATCTCCAAGTACTCAGGTATACAACTGTCCATTTCCAGGAGAATTTGCAGATCAATTTAGCTTAAGCATTTGTAGTATAGGCAGAAACAGCTATTAGAAGATAGAGATAACTTGATGTTTTCTTGTCCATATATCAAACTGAATATACAAGTACCGAGAGGAGAGTCCTCTCTGTGTATCGAAGCTACACACTTGCAGTGATGTTCATGGCATCTCTCACTATTTATCACATGCTTTCCCGTGGAGAAATGTCATTTTTAAGTCTTGTCTATTACTGTTAACTTCAAAAGTGTTAATGTATAGCAGACTATTTATCGGGAAGATAAATTACCACTACAGCTTTAATTTTTCAGGTTTACAGCTCTCACTTGTGACATACAAAATGAAGAGATTTAAAATCCATTTCAAGCCTGTAACTATAATTTCATAAAATTTTATACCCAACAATATATAATGTGTGATAAAAAAGAGAAGTGCTGTGAATACTAACCATTTTCTGCCTGCTTATCTTTCTAAGCTTTGGGCTTTTTTAGTAGGGATAAAAGTGGGACAAAGTTTAAGTTTGTTGTTTTAAAACATATAAAATGGACTATAATAAAATTAACATTAATAAATTAAGACATGCAATATATGTATTTATATATATTAACATTAATAAATTAAAACATGCTATATTTTGCATGTTATATATATGTATAAATACACATCTATATGCATAAATACATAACTATATGTATAAATACACACACACACACACACACATATATATATATATATATATATATATCCTCTTGGTTTTGTTCTCTGGCTCTCAACCCATATGCATAATGTATGTGACAAGGACTGGGATATTCTAAGCTATAGACTAATCCTCTTTGTTGGTAAAGTATAAATGATTGTTAAAGATTCAAAGAAGATAATATTACTAAAGTGTTTTATTTTCATGAGACCTTAAAAATCTTAGTATAGTTATTAGTAAACAAAACATCTCATTTCATTTGACTTACATTTCATTTTCCATGCAAAGCAAAGTTGGTTAGTACAGCCTTTATCTACTAATTTTTCCAAGTTTTATTCTTCTTGTGTTGTTAGTGAGGCTTGAAATCGATGCAGACCTTTTTCATCTAAGCATTGATCTATTCAAAATCTTTGAAGCTTTTTTTGGTGGCATTGACATTATTCATAAACATGTTGTGATGGATTTATATATTGGACTATTTTGAAATTAGTGTAATAGAATCTGTTCAAATAAATCTATTTTAACAGATTCTATCTTACTAGCAAAATTCTCTTGCTTTTTTCTCACTGTTTTACCTTTTATGGTGACACAGTACTTTGATTTAACCAGGACCTTAAAGCTACTTTTCTGAGCAAACTTCTCCAAATTGTAACAGTACATTTCACTTAAGAGTAATTGAAGGAACTCTGAATAGAGGGTTGTATAACCCAGTTTCTATTCTGCCTTCTGTAATTAAAAAGAGGTATGATATTGGGAAAATCACTTAGCTGTTCTGATTCTTAATTTCCTCATTTGAGAAATCAACTAATTGAAACGAAGCTCTCTAAGGTACAATCCGGTTCTAATGGCCTGATTTTATGTCACTGTAGATATGATATATGAGGTCATTCTTTACTTTTATAATCTATTTATCCTATTCAAAGTTTTATTGATTATGTATTGACATTTATATGTACTGCATGAATCAGGTGTACATGTCATACAGGCCAGAGAGGGCACTGGGTCACAGTGCCCAGGAAGTGGAGTAATGTCGTGAGCTTATATGTGGGTCCTAGGATACAGACTTTGGTCCTCTGCAAAAGCAGCAACTTCTCTTAACTGCTGAGCCATTCTCTTCAGCCATATATTTTCTACTGACCAATTCTAATTACACTTGCTACTCTTTCACAACACCTGATAAGAGATTTGAATCCATATGAAAGCCGTCCCTCGTCACCACACTTGAGGCAGAGCTGACATGACTATTCAGATGTTTGGGAAGTCAAATAATAATTTAGACAGGTCAGTTTTATGGTCATGTCAGAAATAATTTCTTTATAATAAGAATAGTTGGCACTTCAAACAGATATCCTTAACTCAGTTTTGTATGAGAAATCTTAGATGTTTGAGCTGATTTCCCAAATACATTTATACAAAGCTGTATTGTCTCCATGTAAATAGGCCAATAAATCTCAAGCTTCCTTAGAAGCTGGTCTGTGGACTGAGCAAGAATACGCCACCATTCTGACATTGCTTCAGAAAATAAAATGTGCAGCACTTTTGTTATACCCACAAGCATAGATGGGTCATTGAAGAAAAATTACTCAACATATTATACAGCAATAAATGGAGCTTTTTTATGTGAACCACATCAAAACTTATTACCCAGAAAAAAATGAAGCTTAGTGAAAAATGCTTTCCTCAACAAAGAATGGGGTACAATTAGTTTGGACCATAGCTAAAATGTGGAATAATAAGGGGTCGAACCAAAGGTTTCAAAGTGTTCCTTGCAAAGTTTATGTGTGCTTTACACTAATGAAAGAAGAGGGACAGAGCAAACCTCCAGAATGACATCAGCCCCAACTTGGCTACATTAAACTGAGCTCAATATAATGAAGAGGCTGGTAAACTTTCATTTTTAGAATGCCATTTGTTTTAAAGATAGAATGGCTTACCTGTAGAATATTGTTAGGCAACACAATAAAATTCATGGATCTGTGCATTTTAGTAAACTTTAACAATCATTACTTGAATAGCAGAAGCGGACTCAGCTGCCACAGTGATCAGTGTGAGGAAACAAATGTCTTTTTATTTGCAAGACACTTTATAAGAGGGAAGTTCTGCACTTCTTAATATTGAGCTCTTTGGATACTAGATTAAAAGCTTTGAAATCCTTCCTTTAAATGTTATGATTATAATGCAAGAAACAGAGTTGTTTTTTATTAAAATTCTCTGTTTTGCTTACTTTAGTGTAAAAGAAGATTCTCTGCCATGTTGATATTTGGAAACTTTTAGACAATTTTGTCCTCAAAATTCTTAGCTTGAATACAATCAGCATTTAATACATTCTATCCATTCTTCAGTCAAGGGACATTTATGTTGTTTCCAGTTTCTGGCTATGACAAACAAAGCTGCTATGAACATAGTTGAGCACATGTCCTTGTATCTCTATAGAGCATCCTTTGGATATATACCCAAAAGTAGTATTACTGGGTCTTGAGAAAGGTTGTTTCCTAATTTTCTGAGAAATTGCAACACTGACGTTCAAAGGGGCTGTACCAGCTTGCAGTGTTCTCTTTACCACACAACCTCTCCAGCATAAGTTGTCATCAATGTTTTTGATTTTTGCCATTCCTACAGGTGTAAGATGGAATCACAGAGTTGTTCTGATTTGCATTTCTCTGATGACTAAGGATGTTGAACATTTTCTTAAGTGTCTTTCAGCCATTTTAGATTCCTCTATTGAGGGTTTTCTGTTTAGGTCTGTACTTTTTTTTATTGGATTATTTGTTTTTTTGATGACCAATTTCTTGAGTTCTTTTCATATTTTGGAGATCAGACCTCTGTCTGATGGAGAATTGATAAGGAATATGTGATCCATTTACACAATAAAGTACTAAAGAGCAGAAAAAAATAATAACAACACCTTGAATTTTGCAGAAAAATGGATGGAGCTAGAAATCATCATTTTGAGTGCGGTAACCCAGACACAGAAAGACAATTAATATGTGTACTCACTCATACGTGGTTTTTAAACATAAAACAAAGAAAACCAGCCCAGAGAATAATCCAAATCACAATCCCAGAGAACTTAGACAACAATGAGGACCCTAGGAGAGACATACATAGATCTAATCTACATGTAAATAAAAAAAAAAGTACAAGATCTCCTAAGTAAATTGGGAGCATGGGGAACTTGGGGGAGTATTGAAGGGGAGGAGAGAGGCAGGGAGGGTAGTAGAGAAAAATGTAGAGCTCAATAAAAATCAATTTAAAAAAGCATATGCCACAATAAAAGAAAAGAAAACATTCTAGTTTGGGGGGAAAATGTACCATTGTGGATTTGGGGTAGCATTGCAAGTCTCCCTTTCATTTTCTTTGTTTTAGAGCCTGTGTAAGTGTGTCTGTTACATTCTGGATATCAAATTTTGTATCCTGGAAGGATAGTGTAGTCAAAGCTTTCTCTTCTCATTGCTCATCTCATATCTTTCTTCTTTGTGTCTCAAACTCAATGGAGCCCACATCCAAAGTTGTCAAAAGTGCATAGTGAAGCAGGGTCAGTTTAATAGAAAGGTAATACTTCTTTCAGTAGGCAATGCAAACTTCCATTTTTAAAACTGAGACACTTGTCCACACTGTGGCCAAAGCCTCGAAACATAGTAGTTAGGAAAATGACTGTTTTAGAGATTCTGAAGATGGTCTGTTTACCCGTAAACCACAGACAAGGTAGAAATCAGGAGAACTTATGAAGAGACTGTGATGGTTTGAACGACAACGACTTCAGAAGCAGTGACATTCTAAGGAAGTATGGCTTTGTTAAAGTATGCATGGCCTTGGTGGAGGAACTGTTACTGTGATCTCTTCTCTCAAGCTTCATTCAGTGTGACACCAAGTCTACTTTCTGATGCCCGCATATCCAGATGTAGCAGCTCCTTCTCCAGCATTATATCTCCCTGCAGGTTACCATGCAAGCAGCCATGATGATAACACACTAAACCTATGAAGCCATAAGTCACCACCTCATTTAAATGCTTTCCTTTATAAGGGTTACTGTGGCCATGGTGTCTCATTACAGTGATAGAAGCCCTAGTTAGGACAGAAAATTAATTTTATAATTAATTGAAAAAAATTGTTCATAAGCAAATATTTAAAACTGCCCTTTAATATAAACACATGAATTAGTTTTATGTTGAGGTAATACTAGATAAGATTTATGTATATTCTCATAGATGATGGTAAGTTATTTCTAACTTATAAATTCTCACACATTTAAACAATTTATTTGTTTTATTTTATGTGTATTGATATTTTGCTGGCATGGACATATATCTGCACCATGTGCATATCTGTTGTTCTGGATCCCCTAAAACTGTAGTTAAGAAGAGTTGTGGCTTCATGCGGATACTGGGAATTGAATTGGGGTCCTTTAGAAGAAAAGCCAGTGCTCCCAACTCCTAAGCCATTTCTCCAGCCCCAATTCAATACCCAAAACAGCACTCATTTATTAACTCAATTCAGTCTAGGTAGACATGTCAGTCTTCTCTGAGTACCATTATTCCAAATAATCATCCTTCCTGATGAGTATCTTTAGGGTCTTAGAAAAAATAAACCATTTCCATGTACATTCAGTAATTTGTTTCTTTGATGATTTTAAGTGGAGGTCTCTTTAGCTGCCAGTGGTGAGCTGGATCTGCCTTCAAATCATAGTAGTCCCAGTACCTCTGCATCTGCAACTCATACGCGAACTGTTCATCTTTGCAGCTACAACATATTTCTCTAAAGTCCTTATTTTATATCTGGCAGGAAAAAGATTTCACAGGCTTATTTGAGATCCAAATAATAAACTCTTTACTTCAAAGGCAAGTATAATATTTAAGCATAATGGACTTATATACCAACAATTAGGATAAGATCTTGGGGAACATTTTAGAATCCTGCCTACTTCCCCATATGTTGTGGTCCATCCATACAAAAACCGAAATCTAGATTTGGATTAGTTCTGTAATGAGAATGATTTAGCTTTACATCCTAAAATTACACAGTGAATTATGATAAGTACCTAATAAGTCTTATAAATTCGGTGATTAACTTACTTTAATCGGCAATGACTGACAGAGTAAAATGTCATGGAAGAGCAGTAGGAGCTAAACATATGTTTTAAAGTATTAAAAATTATATACCTGTGGATTTAATATCAAGTATCAGCTATAGGAACGTAAGTTACAGATTAAACAAGCACAAATCTTTGGATCTCTGAACTCACTGGATAGCATCAACAGCAGAGAAATTATCCTTCAAATGCAATAAAATGTTGAGATGTATTAACTGTCTGGACTTCAATCAATGACAAAGTAAAGAATTGTTTTCATAACCTTGCTTGTGAAGTTAATAATCATCATCTCATATGCTTAAAATATTTTTTGGCATTCAGGTATTCCATAGTATACATTTTCTCAGAAGCAGCTATACTATCAGTGGAAGATTTACTTTTGGATTGCTTCTCTCTCTTTTTTTTCATATTAAAGTAAAAGTGGAGATATGTGCTTTTGAAGGTTTCTGGTAAGCCTAGTGGGAAATAAGGAAACAGTAAGAATAATACCTTCTTTAATATGTTTATAATGAAAGTGTTAGAAAAGCCCTTCAGCTGACCTGTGTTTAGAGACAATACTCAACTTAATACAATTCTTACACACAGTAGTTGCTGGTTGCTGGAACTAGTGTTCATTAACACATTACAGTATTACACCAAGATTACTCATTTCTGCTACTGAAAAAAATGAATGTGTAATGTAAAAATTATGATGCAAATTAGATAATATTTATGATACCAATAGAGGAATTAAGTGGGAGAGTAATGAACTCTTAAGAACTAATTTTTCAGAAAACCTCTATACTGAAAGATAGGAGCAAGCTATTGACGTTCTTAGGTTTACATGTCTGAATTGATATTATACTTTCAAATTCAATGTTAAGTAGTTACTATAGAATGCTGAAGGAAATAAAAAGACCTCAGAGAAGTGAATTTCTGCTTTAACATACAAAAGCAATCCCCACAGTATAAGAAGCACAGAAAATGGGTCACCTTCACATTACCCTTGGCAGTAAGCAGGTATTTTCAATTTATTCTTTAGAACACGGTTTTATAACATGTATCTATACTTGCTCTTTTATTTCTTTTGCAAAAAAAGTGACTATGCTAGCAGGAAAACATAAATACTATTTTTAATAATTTGTCCCTTGCACATAGGGCATGTATGCTTACATCAACTTAGATCTCCACACACGTGTCTCCTTGAGTAACTGAATTATTGTGAGAAAGGTGACATCTTCATCAGTACATATCTAATTGGCTTACTTGTTTTATAATGTGTCTAAGTGGAATTTATTTTTCAGAACAGATACTTTAAGCAATGATAACCATAGAAAAAATCATTTATTTGAATAGCTGTTATTGATAATATAATAATAAATGTAAGCATAACACACTTTTCCTAGATGCAAAATAATTATTCCTAACTTAACGTCAAAACCCATGGTATAAATGTGTACTGTGTAACGATAGTTTCTACATTAGAGGATAATATCACATTGTATTTTAAATAGGATATATACAGGATCTGCTTTTAATTACAAAAAAACAGCATTCTTAAATTTTTAGTGGTGATTTTCGTTTTAAGGAGAGTGTTTCGAATTAATGACTTTTGTTCTAGTATGCCTGTAATTCACAACAGGATCCCCGGCTTCTTGTAAACAAGTAATTCATATTCTCTAGTCTGCGTTTAATAGCACAATTACAATAGACAGCCCAAAGTGCTTTTGAATGAAACTATTTTTACTGTTCCTTCACAGTAATACCAATCTAGATGGGATGCTACAATTGTAGTAAAATCTTTCTAAATAAGCCTATGTCAAGCATACAAATCACAATCATGGGTAATTTGTCTGTTGCCAGGTTTCTGACCAAGGATTCTGGCCTGTTGAGGTTTAGTTTTTCTTTCTTTTTAAGTTATTTTTCCTTCTCAAACCTAACAACTCTAAAATTTTTAAGAAACACAAGGCATTAAGTCACTTAATTAAATGCAAGCTGATTTGGCTCAAGTGCTCATCAGAAACACAGGGGATTAGGTGTTCTGATTGGAGTCCTTGCTCTGCTTCCTGCTGCTTGTGGGTCCTGAGCCAAGTCAGCAGCTTGGACCCTAATTCTCACATCTACCAAACTAGGATGATAGGAGTCACAGTGCCACTAATAGGATTACTGTGAGTATAAAGGTAGTTTAAAACTTATAAAGCCAACATAAAATTGACAAGCTAAAGGTAAGATCTTGGCAGGGATTTCTATAAATGACTTTGAACCCAATTAAGAGTTCTAACAATTAATATAAATTAGCATACACAAATACAAATATTGTTAAATTTGACATATTTAGGAGTCAAAAAAGAAAAAATGTTATGAAGCCCAATTAATAACAATTTCCTGTATCTTCCAAAAATATAAAAATGAAATCTCCTAAGAATTATTAGTTTAGAGTAACATCAAATAAATGAGGGATTAAGGATTTTAATCTCCAAATATTTACTATGTATGACCATGGATTTTAGATCATTTAATGCATTACACAATAAAACAAAGAAAGCAAGCACAATTTAGATTTGCTAACTAATAAGCACATTTTAGAAGTGCTTTTCAATTTTCTAAATATATTAAAACATTACTAAGCACCTGACTTAAGAACTTATATCTGCAATATTTAATCAGCTGAAAATACAAGTTGTTAGGTGTGGCACAATCATGCTGGTTCTGTTTTCCAATTGAAAACAAAATCCCAACTTCAAATGTTGACAGAAATATATACATTTGAAACAAATGACTTAGAAATGTGTTAAATCAGGAAGAACCTGTGTGGAGAGATGGCTCAATGGTAACAATGGATCTTGCAGTGTCCCGGACTTTGGACTCTAGCAGTTCCAAGGCAACTTCAAACATACTTTAACTCTAGGTCCAGGGAATCTGATTATCTTTTGTGTTTGAACTCTTCAGGTGCCAGAAGTTCACATGGTACACCTGTGTGTGTGTGTGTGTGTGTGTGTGTGTGTGTGTGTGTGTGTTGCACTCAAGCACACAGAGATGAAAATAAAATAAATCAATCTTTAAAAAATAACCCGGATAAGTGTCTTAAATTTTAAAATAGTATAAATGGAATACATCTTTGAACTAACTTAATTTCTTCTAAAATGTTTTTGTTTGTTTTGTAAGACAGGCTATTGGGAGCACACATTGATTTCAAACATACAAGGTAAAATAGCTAGCCTTCAACTCTTGATCCTTTTTCTTCTACTTCCTAAATAATAAGATACCAAAAGAGTGCCACAGTTTGTTGTTTGGTATTCTTGCAGTCCTAACAGGTATTAGCAACATTATGGGTTGTAGAATATTGAAATACTATATCTACAATTCTACAATGAAATGACTTGAAAATCACAAATGTAAACTCAATAAGATTCGGGTGCTGTCCTTTCCAGCCTGGGACCTTGATTCTGGGAAAGAATTTATACCTTCAGCAAGGTGGTTAATGTCCTCCCTGCTTGTTGGGATGTACACCTACTGGAAAGAGCTGAGAAATGTGGATATAAAAATGGGGAAAGCTGGAGATGAAGAGGCCACTCAGATGTTAACAGCAACAGCTGCTCTTATAGAGGATCCAAGACAAGTTTCCAGCACTCACATGGTGATGCATAACTATCATTAAATCCTGTTCCAGGGGATCCAAGATACTTTTCTGGCCCCTGAGAGCACCCTATAAGAACATGATACACATCCTTATATACAGAAAAATACTCATTAACATAGAATAAGTGAATCATTCAAACAAGGAAAGTCTGCTGATCCTACAGAACCCAGTAACTTTAATAATAATCAGACAAACTGCCTTAAGGCCAGAATTTTTGAGCATGTTGAAGTATTGTAAGGAAGGAACCAACTTAATTGTTTTTGATATTTACTTGAGTGTTATGTATGTTACTTATTTTCATTTTTAGAACATTATGTCTCCTTACATAATTAACTTCTTTAGTTCTCTTGTGCTCTTTTTCTCTCTCCTCTCTCTGTCCTCCATCCTTCCTTGCCTCTTCTCTTCTAATCCTTTCTCCTTTGTTTTTACCTTTTCTCCCTCCTTTCCCATCCCATACTCTTTCCATCCCCATCCCTTTCTTTCTCCTTGTTCTTTTCATTTTTATCTTTTTATCTGCTTCCTAATGATATTTTATTGTTTCTCTCAATAATATGTCAGCATCTTTCCCATTTCTCTAAGTCAACACTTTTAATCTTCAGATATCTTGGGGCTTTAGAAATCTTGGTAATATCCAACCACCTTTCTTCTCTAAGCTGTGTTTGATATTTCTTGATCTACCAATGGCATATCGAATATTAAAAAATCATGAACATATAACCAAATAACCTGTTCTGGGGCTGTATTGGGATGGAGAGAGAGTCTTATTCTTTCTTAGACATAAATGTTGATGTTTCCCTGTACATTGGATTTGCTTCTCCAGAAACAAATATAGCAGCTGTGATGAAAACCAATTTTGGATCTATTCTTTAGTGAAGTACAATTGCATCTAACTTCCTTCCAATATTATTTATGCTGTTTGTTGCAAGGAATTTTGTGCAAGCAAATTTTTAACCTCCTTTAATTGGTATGTCAACTCAGGGAGTGCTGATTGCAATGCACTGTGAAGGATGGCTAGGCCTCCATGAAAAACAAACCAAAACCCTGCTCCCGGTTTCACATAGCTCACAGAACTGCACACATCTTTCTCTGTGCTGTACACACCTTCTGAATTTATTTTACTTTTCAGTACACTTAAGAAAAAAGTCATCGTTTGGGATAAAACTTAGTTTGCAGAGTGTCTGTTCCTTACATATGAAATAGTGAGTTCACTTTATAGCACAGCAGAATAGATAAAGAAAGAAAGGCAAGGGAGAAAGAAGCACAGAAACAAAATAAGTAGGTAGGCAAGCAGGCAGGCTTCATCCTACCATTCAAAATTTAATTGAGGTAACTTACAACAAGTAGATATTTATACCCACTGAGCAGCACTTGTAAGAACTCATTATGTCGAAACAAAGATCAAAGTTTCCTGCCTTTGTCTCAGTGGGTAAAAGGACTTACTGCACAAACATGATGACTGAAGTCAATCACAAGGACACATTTGAAAATGCGAGTATAGAACCTATCCCATAAGGTTATCCTGTCACGTTCAAACACACACATGACACACAGGCACACACACACAAATGATAAATAAAATTAAACAGAAATAATCCTGCCATCTTGAGTGAGATCAAAAGTAAAAGAAGATGGTCAAAAGTCTCAGTTCTGAGCAAAGACCTAGATGCTCACTTTGTACATCCTGCCTCTCCACCAGATGATGCTCTGGACAACAGCATCTCACACTGTGCTTCCTTCATCTCCATCAAATGACTCTCAGAACCACAAAATCATCTTCCTTTACTCTTATGAGAAAAGAAATTTTAATATTTTGCAAGGAATTGGTCAACAGATAGGAAATGACACGGACCTACTTCCTTGAGGTATTACTCACTTGATCTATATAACAGTTAAGTTATCTCAATGCTTCCAAATTATCTTCAAATTACTTCCAACATATATTGATTTGTTAATAAATTATATGTTTTCCAGCAGCATAAGATTCAAGGGTTTTATTTTTGGAATGTCACCCATATTGACCATATCATCATTATTTGATTTTGTAAAATAATGTTTTTTATGCTACCAAATAGAGCTGGGTTGTTTCTAGAGTTTAAAATTAAAAATGGAAGAAGAAATAAGTTTCAGACACAAACGACAATGACAATATAAGGATGATAAGTGTTAAGGCAATTCAAATTCTTTATTTATAATTTATAATAAATAGTAATAGCACCACCAAATGTACAAGCAAAGAATCTAGTTCTCATGCATACTATTGGAGAATAAGGTTTACAATTTAATTTAAAAGATTTTATTACCTTATTTGTCTTGATAGCATATGAATAACCTAAAAATAAAATAAATCATATGTAGCCATCACACACTTGTTAAAGACTAAGTGTCAGCAATATGACTCAGTGTCTCAAGGTACTTCCATCAAACCAACTTTGAGAACCTGTGTTTGAACCCCAGTCCCTACTTAGTTGAAGCAGAGTAACTCCCTGAATTTATCTTCTAACTTCCAAATGTGCACCTTGTGGACAACCCAAATAAATAAAAATAAATGCAATTTTAAACATTTAAAATGACTAGTTTAGAGGCTACAAACATGATTAAACATCAATTAGTAGTAATACTATAAAATTATACTGAAGTAAAATAGTAAGTTTTATAATTTAGCTCATAAATATGTTGCGGGGAGGGGTGAGCCACTGTTCTTCCTGGCCACCCGGCGAGCTTACACCCAAGATAATCACACAGAAACTGTATTAATTAAATCACTGCTTGGCCCATTATCTCTAAATTCTTATTGGCTAACTCTTACAATAATTTAACCCATTTCTATTAATTTCTATATTGCCACATGACAGTGGCTTACCAGCAAAGATTCAAACCAGGGTCTCTCTTGGGCAGAGGATCCATGGCATCTCTCTGACTCTGTCCTTCTTTCTTCCAGCATTCAGTTCTGTCTTGCCCAACCTACCTAGTTCTGCCCTATCAACAGGCCAAGGCAGTTTCTTTATATTTGGTAAAAAGTTTGAATATTATTAACTGTTTAATCACCTAAACTTCAACTTAGTAAAGATGTTTTTGTAACTTTATGAATGTAAAAGGGAAATTACATTAATTCTCTTCTAAATTTTCACTTTTAAACTATTTCATCAATCCAGTGACCTCTCCAACTTTTGTAGAAATTTAGAGCAATATATAAATATACAAAATAAAATGACAATGAAATCATGCATTCACTATTCAAGGAGAAGCAAATAATTAAGGGAACACTGGGTAGAAGTGTGTGTGTGTGTTTTCAGCAGCACGGTGCACAACACATCTTTGAACATTACTTTTTGGTGTTCAGAGCAATATAACTTGCCTTCATCTTCTTTAATCTTCATTAGTATGTCTTGTGGGGGAAAGCGGGCTTTTGAAACAGATCTCTATTTTCTTGGATATAAGGTGAAACATTTCCAAATGAAAAATAGCTCTGAGTTTGGTCTCTAGGCATGGGAGCTTTTACTTCACCCTGGGCTGTTAAAAGAAATTCCAAACATTGTGAAGCATAGTGCTGTTAGTTCAGATCACTAACAGCAAGTTAGCAACGGGTGAGTCCTCCCAGCAGAGTAGAGAGTCATGGAATGGAAGTATTTTTTGTGTAGTCAAGGCTGTTGAATATAAATATTTGTGTGAAGGTTTTACTTGGGCAGGATTATGGAATATCATCAATCTGGTCTTCTTGTTTCTGCCAACTATATCTTAAACACATTCTAATTGCTTTTTTGATAGATAAAATATTGATCGTCATGATGCTTTTGAGACATTATGATTCAACTTCAATGAAAGACACATTTTATAATCTCCAAACTTACCAAGAAAAAATATAGAAAGTCTTTTTGTATCTAATTTAAAAAATCCCAACCCAGGATATTTTAATAATTATTCTTCTGTCCATTTGAAATAGTTTATCTGTGGGTATCAGGCATATGAATAAGGCTAATAATATACCGCTTTAAATCTCAACTGAGTTGCATGAAGGACAGAGAGGGAGAGAAAGGAAAGAATTACCTTGAAATAGAGAACCATTATGGGGTTAACAAGAAATCAGGCACTTGGGAAATTCCCAGGAATCCACTTAGATGACCCCACCTAAGACCCTAAGCAATAACAGAGGGCGTACCTAAAAGGCCCTTTCCCTCTAATCAGATTGATGACTATCTTAATTTTCACCATAAAACCTTTATCCAGTACCTGTTGGAAGCAGATGCAGAGATCCACAGCTAATCACAGAGCTAAACTCCTGGAGTCGTTTATAGAAATGGGGGAGTGATATGAGCAAAGTGGTCAAGACCATGATGTGGAAACCCACAGAAGCAGCTGACCTGAGCTAGTGGGAGCTCACTGATTCTTTACTGATAACTGGGGAACCTGCACAAAACTGAACTAGACTCTCAGAATATGGGTAACATTTGTGTGGCTTTAGCAGTTTGTGAATCCACTAGAAATGAAAACAGTATTTATCTCTAGCTGTTTGTAAAACATTCCCTAAGGAAGAATACCTTGTTCAGTCCAGGTACAGGAGGGAGGACCTTGGTGCTCCTCAAGAGTTGCAACTGACTTTGGATGTTATTAATAAAGCCACTGTGAATGTAAGTGAGCAAGTATCCTTGTGATGCATGATAAAGGATGACTGAGCATCCTTTAGGTATAAGACCAAGAGTGTTATAGCTGGGTGTTGAGATAGATCAATTTCAAAATTTCTGAGAAACTCTCACATTGATTTCCATAGTAACTCTAGAAGTTTACATTCCCACCAGCAACAGAGGAGTGTTACCCTTGCTCCATATCCTCCTAACCAGTATTATCTGTCACTTATGTTATTGAACTAGCCATTCTGATAGGTATAAGATGGAATGTCAAAGTAGATTTGATTTGCATTTTCCTGATGGCTAAGGATGTTGAACTTTCCCTTAAGTGTTTCTCAAGTCATTTGATACATTTAATATTTCTCTATTGAGAATTCTGTTTAGTTATGTGCCCTATTTTTAAAATTTTGATCATTTGGTTTGTTAATGCCTAGTTTTTTTTTCTTTAGATATTAGGCCTCTCTTGGTTTTTATGTTGGTGAAAATCTTTTCCCATTCTGTAGGCTGCAATTTTGTCCTATTGACAGCTTCCTTTGCTTTCAGAAGCTTCTCAGTTTTATGGGGTCTCATTTATTGTCCATCTTAGTGTCAAAACCAGTAATGTTTTGTTTAGGAAGTTGTCTCCTGTGCTGATATGTTTATGGCTACCCCTACATTCTTTTCTTTCAGGTTCAGTGTTTCTGGTGTAATGTTGACATCTTTGATCCACTTGAACTTGAGTTGTGTGCAGAGTGATGAATATAAATCTATTTGTATTCTTCTAGTTGCAGACATCCTGTTAGACCAGCACCATTTTTGTAAAGATACTTTCTTTTTCCTATTGTATATCTCTGGCTTATTTAGCAACATCAGTTGTCCATAGACAGATGTGTGTGTGTTTATGTCTGGGTCTTCAATTACAATTCACTGATCACCATGCCAGTTTTTATGCCATATCATGCAGGGAGGGAGGGACAGGAGACAGTTACTACAATAAGGCCCACCTTCTAATCCTTTCAATAGTGCACCTCCCTGGTGAGTAAACATTCAAATATATAAATACGTGGATTAAATTCTTATTCAAACCACCACATTAGATTTAGTGACCCATGGAGGCTTGTAGTGATTTCATTATGTACAAATATATTCAGTTCATCTTCAATAATCTCCATTGTATAAATGTACCACTAGCTATATCATGTTTGGTTGATATCCCTGGGAGCCCTACCCTTCTTGAAGGGAAACAGAAGAAGAGTGGATCTAGGGTTTGAGAAGAAATGGAGGAAAGAGAGAAGAGAGAAGGAAAAGGAAGCTGTGGTTTGGGAAAAATATGAGTTCAATACCAGACAAGTCTACAAGAGCTAGTTCCAGGACAGGCTGCAAAGCTACAGAAAAATCCTTTATTGAAAAACCAGGAAAAATTGAGAGAATAATAATAAAAGTCCCCAAAGTCTACCAAAGTCTCAACATTATTTAAGCCTCAAAAGTTCAAGTCTACTTTGAGACTCTAGGTGATTTCTTGACTATAACTTTCTGTAAACTCAAAATAAAAAATTAGATTACATATTCTTCAGCATATAATGTAACAGAATTTAACTATCATTCCAAGAGGGAGAAATGGGAACTTAGGGAGACAATACCAAATCAAAGCAAAACCAAAAACCAGCAGGACAAACCCCAAATTTTGTATCTTTATGTCTGATGTTAAAGTGCTCTGTAGTGATGAGCTGTGGACAGGGCTGCTTTTTGTCCCACCCGGCTCCCGCATGGTTATCTTTACACCCAAAATAATTACATGGAAACTGTATTCTTTTAAATACTGCCTGGCCCATTATTTTCAGCCTCTTACTCACATCTTGACTAACCCATATCTAATAATCTGTGTAACACCACGAGCGGTGTCTTACCGGGAAAGATTCAGCATACGTCCATCTTGGGCTGGAACTTCGTTGCATGTCTCTCCCTGAGGAGAGGCATGGTGGTCTATCTCACTTAGAAGAGGCGTGGCATCTACTGAGCCATCTACCTCACTTCCTTCTTCCTGTTCTGTCTACTCCACCCACCTAAGGGCTGGCCAGTTTCTTTATTAGCCAATGAGAGGCCTCCATCATTTCCCCTTTTTCTGTTTAAACAAAAAGGCTTTCACTTAAACATAGTAAAATTACATATAACAAAACAGTTATCAAGTAAGAATTACGGTTACAATATTTATATCTATTTTATCTTTTATCATAACAAAGGAAAACTATAACTATCTATCTATTCTTCAACTCCATCAAAGACTCCAGAAGGATGTAATATTACCTAAGTAAATGAGAAGTAAGCAACTTACAAATCTCTAGAAATCACAGAGACATCTCACTGCCTGGACAGTCACCCAAAGTTCCTCTCTATCATTGGGGCATCCATCTTTGGCCTACAGGCCCATAGTATCCAGAGACATTTCCATGAAGCAGGAAATTTCGAAGGCAGTTTAGTCAGTATCTGCTGTGTCCTGCAGAATGTCTCACAGACTCTTTCAGGAATCAGGAACCCCGAAAGATCATCTCACTTTTAGGCAAGTTCCTCTAAGAAGATCACCCTTCATAATACTTCTAATCCTTACAAATAGTGCCATTTTCTGAAGATTAAACATTGAAATAAATGAACCTGTCATGTTAATTCTTATTCAAATCACCCCAGTAATAAGACATTTTAACAATGAATCCTATATATTTACATATATATAATATACATATATATGTATAGAAATTTATACAATAAATTGTAAGCCAAATATATATACGAAAATTCACACAGTAAGTAAATGTATATAATTTAGGGAACGTGGATGAAATATAACCTTGACCATATGGATTCTAGATGAAAAGAATGTACAAGTACAGGCACAGAAACTGAACAAAGAGGGAAACTGTTGTTTTGGAAATTAAGACAGAAATTACTGAAATGGATTTGGAAACCAGAAGTGATTTTCTGATCAAGATCCACTTCAAAAAATTAATTATTGTTTTAAACATTTTAAAGAAGAAAGCATATTAAAATCAGTTTAGATAAAATTCCTCGAAAATGATTTGCTTCAATTTTCTGTTGTTCACTCTTCTCAAGACAGCTGCTCTGTTTGCCTCCTAAGAGCAGCACCCATTTTTCTCCATCTCCCTCCAGCAAGTGTGCCTACTTCTAGGACTTTGGGAACATAGACAGAAAGATGTTTTGATCTGGTGAGAAGCCCAAGTATGTTAAGCACTGTCTGTGCAATCTTGAGAGCCCGGGTCTTAAAAAACAAGAACCCACATCCACACTAAGAGAGTGTGTGCCACACTCAAGGAAGCTGGGAGACTGAGATGGGAACATGCCTGCTGATCTGGGATTGCTGGCCTGACCTACCCAGCTGTAAACAAGAAAGAGTCTTTGATTCAAATGTCCTAACATCTGAAGCTGTCCTCTCATCTCTAGCTAAGTACCATGTCATGCATGAGCTCATACACAAGCACACCGTAATCATGTACACAATATAAAAAAGAAACAATTTTTCAGAACATTGTTGTATTTAGCAACAAACTGATAGTTTGATGACATCCCCATAGCATGTTTATCTGGTACATTCATGTATAAATCAAAATGTTTGCTCCTGAAACAATAATGATAAAATTTTCTTTCATTTTTATTAGGAACAACTATATTGCCAAAATCAGTTATTTTTACTCCCAGCTACCTCCATGTTCTCTGTATGCTCGTTGAACATACCCTGGCAAATGGCAAATGAACATAAAAATCAGTGCTCGGCATATTTATACACAGGCTTTTCCCATTTGATGTGCACTTTTCAACTCACAGAAAATATGAACTAACTGCCTTTTAATGCAGCATTTCCAAACTACGAACAGAGAGTGGCTGGCAAACATTTAACTTTAGATTAGCTTTCTCAAACTTTTAAGCACTGAAATTCAAGATTTGTTTCCACACTGAAGCTAGGCCTCAGCATCTTTTTTAAGCCTCTCTTGGCATCTCATTTTCACGCACCATCTGAGATGACTTGGAACACATCAGAAAATAACGCCATCGCCTTCACAGAAAAACTTATCTGGACAGTGACTATTTCTACATCCATCATTTATGGTACTCTTTCTGGAGGGGTGGATTTTATTTTAAGTGTCAAATGCTAAAGGATGATCCTATTGGAGTTGGTGGCATCAGTCAGCGAATGTGTAGCACCCACTCAGATAAACCTTATTTTTAATACTTGGGATAAGACACAGACATAGCGGTTATTTTTATATAACTAATAACTTTTGTTTGCAGTTTCAGACAACTAAATAAAGTGATATAGTATTATATTTTTAACAATTAACACTATTCAAAGAGAAGGAATGACATTCTTAGTTCTTATGGAAATGAGACATAAAATTAACTACATGGCATAAACTGAGCCTCAACTCCACCACCAGAAAACTGGAGAAAACAATTTTATTTATTGACACCAATTGCTGGAAACATTGAAGTTACAACACTTCTTAAGATTCTTAAAAAAATCACATTTTCTATCCTCATAGTTACATTTTATTTTAAGGAAATAAGCACAACAAAACACACAAAAGAATAATCCCTCTGCCAGGTTTCATATAAGTGAATCTGTTCCTACCTGACCAAAGGTCAGAGCGATCAGGGCTATTCTTGCTCCTTCAAGGTTATGATAATAGGTTTGACCCATGGAATGGCTGTCTACAGGATATTTGGCATAAGGTATGGTTGCTGTATGTCCTGCCTAAACAAAAGAATACATAACTCAGGATACAGTTACTTGATCTTTCGGGTATTGAAGAGTTAATTACTTTGTTTGTTCCTTGTTTACATCATGGTAAAACAGTCTTGCCTTCATCCCCCCTTTTGAACTTGGGTATATAAAGCATAGGGAAAATAAATACAGGCAAATTCAGTATTCACTGTGTTGACCTCCCTAATCTAATCCTGTGTCTCTATTTCTTTTGTGTATCTTTTGTCTGACTGATTTTCCTAATCCATATGACCTTACCTTGGAATGTATGAACCTGTGGAGGCTGGAACCCAACAGATGTCACCCAAAGACATCCCTCATACACACTTTCAACTTATAATTCATGAGAAAATTGACACTGTCCTTTAACTAAGTCTATTTCAATATATGAATATAATGCAGGCTCTAAAAGCATGATTTTGAAAATCTCAAATGTTATGAGAAGATATTATGGCTTTAGCAATTGGAAAATGGCTACTATTTTTAAATCTAATACAGATGCAGAGAAATGGGTATATGATTATATTTGCAGGCAGGATTGGTTTGTTTTTACCATCTTTGTTTTCTATATTTACATAATGAAAATATAAAGAGTTAGATTGACATAATAATATATTCTGACATAATCTCAGCACTTGGGAGGTGGATATTGGTGGGTCTATGTGACTTTGAGACTAGCCTGGTGTGCAAAGGGAGTTCTCGGTCAGCCAGGACAAAAGAGTGAGACAATAGTCTTTATAAAATGAGACGATATGTTTTAAAAAGTTGTAATCAGGTTAAAAAGTCAAGATTTATCTTGTATAATTTTACATTAAAATTATGTTATGTTTTCACTAAGTAAGATTTTACAATATCCAACATAAATTGTCATTAATTTTTATATATGTAGGTTAGTTAAATACTGGGTAATTTGATACTAGGTAAACCAATAACTGGTTCTGGTCACCCAAATGCCACAGTCAATCAGGACTAAAACAGTATTGGTAGCTCTTGTCTAAGCAACCTGTATGTGCCTATAATCTCTTTCTTCTATACTTTGGTGTGCAGAACCTGGAGAGATTGCTCAAGATATCACATTGCTCAGGGCTCTTGCAAAAGGCCTGGCTTCAATCTCCAGAACCCACTTAAGGATCACAACTCTGTGACTATAACCTCAGTTGCAGTAGACTCTGCATCCCTGGAAACCAGAAGCATATGTGATACACATACATATATACAGACAAAACCTTCGTATAACTAAAATAATAATAAATATTTTTAAACGACCCCATCATGTGATTAACCACTAAAACGAGATGAGGATTTATCAATTTATTTTAGCTAACAGTTTTAGCATTTTTAATGTATATCTTCTGACTTTTTAGTATCAGTAAGACTAGATTATTGAATTAGAAGGTTAACAATAGATGTTAGAGGAGGGAATAGCAGCAACTGGATTTAATTTGGATTTTTGATAAAATGACAGCACATCTGCTTTTTTTATTCTTAAGTCAGCTTGAAAAGAAAACAGTTTTAACTTTAATCAAATGATATGGATTTTGGGGGGGTAACTTTACTTGAACCACACTGTGAAAACTCAATTAAGATTTTCACTCAGTTCCCAAAATATCTGCACGTATTCTTTAAGCCATTGCAAACTGGTTATTGCTCATAAAACCATCCCTATTGCATTGAGCCACTGCCTGTCTTATACCTTAACATAAATTTGAAAGTGAAAGTAATACCCACTCCACTGAATATCTTTAATAGTGTGGTTGACAATTGTGATTTGAAATTCATAAGTTTAAAGAACATTTCTCTACAGCTTGATTTTATGTTTCAAATTCCCCATGCTTTACAGCAGTATAAAAATTGGATGGAAAAAACCTTCATCCCATCATTCCCAGAAATTTGCCTTATGCTGAAATAAAACACATTAAAAACTTTCAAAGAATAATCCAAAACAGAGTCTGACTTTTTCTTATTTCTTTAAGTATTTCTCTCAATCATTCATAAATTCATATAATTACATTCAAAACCAAATATATTTAAGATGGAATTTAGATATGAATACAAATTTATAACATGAGTGAATTCATCTTAATTACATTATGAATAGTATTATTATACTGAAACTAATATGAAATGCTCAATTTGACATTTAAAGATATAATCAGAGATTACATTTTTAATTACATTTTTCAGTGATATGTTTTACTGCCAATTCACAGAAAACTAAGTATAAAAGAATGAACATATAATTGAAAATAATTTCAAAGCCCTCTTTCATGTTAAAACATTAGTAAAAGCAGAGTCTTCACAACAAAATATTTTATAGTAGAATAGTGCATGTATATAGATTTTAAGGTCAAGGCAAAAATGATTACAGGGACTATCAAAGTATAACATGCTCTCCGTTAAGTGATGTGCTGATTAAAATAGACTCTCAAAAGTAAACTTGGATAATTAAACCAAATATCTATTCTCAAAGGAGCTGTTTACAGTATTTTGAGTAATGTTTGAATAAAAACAACATAATTTATAAGAACATATGTTTTGGAGGCTCAAAAAATGTTCAGAGGTTAACAATGCTGGCTGCTCTTGCAGAGGACTCTAGTTTGATTCCTATCACCCACAAAGGGCAGCTCCCAAGCATTTTTGACTCAAGTTTCATGTGACCAAATGCCCTCTTCTAGGCCTCTGAAGCTAGTGTACCCAAATGTATGTATCTATACATGACATATAAATAAAAACTAAAATAAAATTATTAAATATTATATTTAAATTTTTAATACATTCTATTTATATCGTGTATAATATTATCAACAAATTTATATGTAACATAATATTTCATTTAGACAATATTTGATGTATTCATTTTTCCTGAGATGGCTTATAGATTTCCCAGACTACATTCATCCTCCAATTACTCTTGAACTCCACATCGAACCATAATGAGTCAATGTATCATAATGACAAATATATTCTTGTTTGAGTCTCTCTTTGATTGGCCTTAATGTGTAACTAATTCTATGATATAATATATTAACATTAATATGTATTGAATATCAAAATAAACTAACTGAATCACAGTATTTCTAGAATATAAATAATGTGTTATTTTTTACACATATAAATATAGAAAGGTAGATGTAAATAATCTGCTTTTCTGAAAGAATATTTATTGGTTTTCCCAACCAACTACCTAGTCTTGGACAACTGACTTGAACATTCTGAAAATGAGATAGCACTGAAAGAACTCACCCTTCCCTTTAGGACACATTTCAATAATTTCTTTTTACCTCCCATCTTGCTGGACTCAGTCCTTGGATTCTATCTTCCTGTCTTTTGAGAGTTTCTGACTTGTAATTTTTCAGTTAATATTTCTTTAAACAGTGATCATCTTAAATGAAACAATACCTATACTTAAGATGTGTTTTATTCCACTTTATGAATGTTATTCTTGAAAACATGTTTAATTACAAAAAAAATTGCCAAAAGAGCTATATTTATGCGTGTTGGTGTACTAAGGACTGTTAAATTTCTGATATTTGTGAAGTATCCAGAAATAAGATTGATTATGCAATATTTTTAAACTTTGAAATGTAAAAAAATGTCAGTAAATATAGGTACACATGTAGCTAGTGCATTAAAATAAAACTTTTGGGCATTTAAAACTTATTTCATTTTTTCAAAATATTTCTGGGCATATGGAAATGAATCGGTGTAGGCATGTGAAACCATAGTTTGTGTGGAGGTCAGAGGACAACTTTGAGTGTTTATCTCACATTCCATATTATTTATAACAGTGAATCTTCTTCTCTGTCTTGTATAGAATTATAATTTGCTTCTACACTCTTAGAGTTTCTCCCGTTTCTGTCTTCCATCTTGCAGTAGCAATGCTAAGATTATAGACAATGCTGTCTACCATATATGGCACTGCAAGAGTTCTAGAGGTTGAAATTGGGTCCTCTGTTATATAACAAGCTCTCAACTTTTCAACTATCTAATCATCCACTTTTTTAATTTCTATAATCAAGAAGTTGTAGTTATAATATGAAAGTCTATAAAGTAGTTTTTAAACTTCTCTGGTTAAATAAATTGCACTGCATATAATCATCTCAGTGTCTCTATATCTCTTTCTCAGCTGCATTCTGACTTGGACAAAGGAGAGGGCACTGTTAAATACACGCTCTCTGGAGATGGTGCTGGGACCGTTTTTACAATTGATGAAACTACAGGAGACATTCATGCAATAAGAAGTCTGGACAGAGAAGAAAAGCCTTTCTACACACTTCGTGCTCAGGCAGTGGACATAGAAACAAGAAAACCCTTGGAGCCTGAATCCGAGTTCATCATTAAAGTGCAGGATATTAATGATAATGAGCCAAAGTTTTTGGATGGACCTTATGTCGCTAGTGTTCCAGAAATGTCTCCTGTGGGTGAGTAGACACATGAAATTTCTATCAGTTGCTCTGAGTCCTATTCAATAATTTTTCTGTATACTGATAAAGACATCCTATTTGCAGGAAGTAATTCTTGTTCACAAGTTAAAATTTATTTTGCTCTAGGAACTTCCATTATTTCCTCACCACTAAGAATACATATAAATGGAATATGCACCATTCTTAACTATTTGTTAGCTAATTTGTTAGTTACTTGGACTCATAATATCTTCTTATATTTAAATGTATAATTCATTCAGACCTGAACTTGGTTGTCATTGACACTATTCAGTGATGGAGTTAACTATCAAATACCACTGAAAACCGTACAGTAATTCTTAACTCACAGTACAGTGCTAAGATATGCATTGCACTGTAACCAGAAATGAACCTAAAAAGAAGATATCTTGTATTCTTTGTATACTTACTAGAATAAAATGTGTAAAATCAATTCTTGTTTAAATATATCTCCCCTGTCTTCAAATCATAAATCTACTAGCATGATAATATTGTTAGAAAATAATTATTGAAATACAGTGATATCATCATTATTAATAACTTTAATTAAACCTGGGTATGGACAATGAATATCTGTAGTTCTAGCACTTAGACATGGAAGCCAGGAAAATTATAAGTTCAAGTCCAGCATTGGATACATTTTGAGTTTAAGTTTATCCAGCTCTAATAGAGACCCTGACTCAAAATAATTAATAAAAGCAGAGCAGAAATTTGTTGTAACATTTTAGCATCAGCATAAATTTGCAAAGTCCTATTTTGCATATAATAAAATTTGGTAAATAAAATATTGTAACTTAGTGGAAATTTATTTAGTGTGTGTAAGTGTTCCTATGTGTACATGTACGTGCATACATGTGTAAGCATGTGGAGGACATAGGTAAACATGGTGAATAGTCTTCAGTCTCTCACTCCCATATTTTTTAGACAGATATCTATAGGCAACCTGATTAGCTGGCCTGTTGTCAATCTTCCCACTGTTTCTCCACAGCATCTGGATTATGGAAATGTATTGGCACAACTGGTTTCCTATGTGGGTGCAGGGGATATAAACTCGGTGCCTCATGCTTGCTTGGCAATAACAAGCATTTTAATTGAGACATCTGATCCTCTTAAATAAATTTTAAATTATGTCTTGAATATTGCAACACTATAGCCAAGCCATAGTTAGAGTTTAACTTAACTTTTAGTCTCTATAATATTTTGAAAGTATAGGTAATGTTCTCTAACAGATTAGAACTTGAACCATAAGTGTGATACTTAGTTGTATTCCTAACGTCTTATGTGTCTTAGAGGCTCTTTTTTGCTTTTTCTACAATGTCCTAACTGTACAATGTACATTATGCACACAATCCAAAGGTAGAAGTAGCTTAGTAGTTATGGACAAGTCACACGGATTTCCTATAAAAGAGCTTTACACTCTGTATGTGACTCTTATCAAACAACCCAGAATGCGTTTTCTCTGTCACTTGAGAAACCAGCTGAAGATAGTTCATGTCAATTTCTAGTTTTACTGTGCACAGTGCAGGCTGGATGTCTTGGGAGTTTTCTGATACAGAGACACCTTTCTGATGCAGTGTTATGATGGCAAGAGATTTAGAAGAGCAATCAGATGGAAACAAGTCTTATTAGAAAGTAATCCCAGAAAAAGTTTTGATGTTCTAGATAGAGAAGAAATAATAGTACAATGTACTTCGAGAAAAAAAAAGGGGGTTTTAAGTGGCAATGCTGTTTATCTTACTTTGTATAACTTGGAAATATTAGCATGAATTTAAAAAAATCATTAACTATATTTTTAAGTCAAAACAATATCCATACGAACACACACACACATAGACCTATATTATTAGAAGAATTCTGTATTATAAGATTAGTAGTTAATTCTTTCATTACATTATGGAATAATTAATAAGTCCTTCCAAGGAAGCCCTTAAATAAAAATTTTTCAGTTAGCATATAAAAAATAATTAGTATGAAAAATCTGGAGGAATGTAGGGAAGTGAGAATTAAAGTGGTCCTGGATTTTGAAATATTTGGATAACAGGTGATTTATTATATTAAGATATTATAGTACGCTATATGAGAATAAATTCTTAAAAATATGTCTTTAGGTACCACTACTAACTTTGTGATGGTTGTTCTTCTCTATTATTCCCATTTGCCTGTCATCTGTCAGGCTATCATCTATCTATCTATCTATCTATCTATCTATCTATCTATCTATCTATCTATCTATCTATCTATCTATCTATCTCTATCATCTATCTATCTATCTATCTATCTACCTATCTATCATCTATCTATCCATCCATCTATCTATCTACCTACCTATCTATCTATCTATCTATCTATCTATCTATCTATCTATCTCCTATCTACCTATCTATCATCTATTTATCTGTCACCTATCTACCTATCTATCATCTATCTATCTATCTATCTATCTATCTATCTATCTATCTTCCTATCTATCAATATTTTATCATATAAATATAGATGCTTAGAGAACAAAGACAGATATAGCAGAAGAGTGTTTATCAAATTTCAAAAAGCATGTGATATTCGTGTTGGTATATATTCTTTGAATATAAGCAAAATTTTCTACTTTAAATTTAAAAAAGAGGTATTAAACACATTATAAATTAAATGTTCAGATAGGTACAAAGAATTGTATATGGGCTTCTTATTTATACATATCAAATTGAGATTTCTGGAGGGTAGTTGGACTTGTGACAAATCGTACTTGTGTTTTTCACGGAAAATATAAAGTTAACCAACAACTCTAAGGAATTCTGAGCATAACACTTCCTTGTTTTCCTGGACTACTTCAGCTCAGCACAAGAGCCATATTGCCATTTGGGAAAACCTCAATATTTTAATAATCTAAGAGCAGATGTTTTCTCTAGTTTCTTTTTGTTATGTAATTTCTTTCATTTTATTTTATTTCATTTGGAATGCTTGTTGACCAAGATTCCCTGGTATGTTGCATACTCAATTGACAATATTGCTAGTTCTATAACATATCCAATATATTCAGATATTTAGGTATTATCTATTAATAAACATTTTTAACCAATGACTGTGAACAGATAAAAATAAATAACAAGAATAGCCAACTCAAAGTATGTGGCATATGTGTGTGTGTGTGTGTGTGTTATAAGGAAGCCATTATTTTCTATAATGATAACATAAAAAATAAAAATATAATTATAAAAAACCACAAATATATAAAGAGATGGTGTACTTGTAACATAAACAGATATCTAAATAAAATTTATTATGTAAAGTTGAATTTAATCGCTGTGTATTATAAAAAGGAAAGATAATAACGGTTCATTGAAAATTATACAAAGTTAATATTACAAAGACTAAGTATGGAAGTGAAGAAAATAGTAAGAAAGTGAAGTAGAGATTTCAAGGAAATTAATGTATTAATGAAAATACAATGCATTTAACATTTCAAAATTCAAAGTTATCCTAATGACTCTATGAATTGTTTGAAAAGAAGTTTGATCTGATAAAATCTTCTGTTATATCCAATCTGCCAGGGATACATGCTCAAAGACAAAGTGTTTCTACTTTGACCCAAGGAAATTGCCTCTTGATCCAGCTCCTTGGAGACAAATTTGTACTTTATGAATGTGCTCTTAATTCTTTAAGACCATGAACAGCACAGTGAATTACATTAATGTGCCTTCCTTAATATCTGATGATTATGCATCTGGGGATCAAGTGGTTTCATTTACTTTTTTTCTGGACTGCAGAAAGTTTGCATTTTAAATGTGCATCCAAGCCTGTACCCTCTTCTCCCTCGCCTTAGTCATATGGAATAGTCTATTGGAATATCAATGACTGAATCTCTATGACTGATTTTAGGACTTTTCAATTATGAAACAAGATTTATGGACTGTGTTTTATCATTACTTAAACAATTGTTAGGTACCAGATGATTACACTGGAGATGAGTGTCTCTCTTCATATTTAGCTGTCTTAAAACCATCCCTGTCATAATTTCTATGCATAAGGAGTCAGGGATGGGTTTGGAACAAAATTAATCATAGCTGCTCATTCTGCTTTTGTTCAGGTTAGCCACTATTAAATTACTTCTGAGAAATGTAAATTCAGTATACAACATTACAGGACCTTCCTAAAGGTTTTTAAAGCAAATTATGATATTGTCTTATTTTCATTATGCTATATTTAGCTATAATGCATAATTTGATGATGGGGCTTCTTGCTTAAAATTTATCAAAGTAGTAGGAGTTTTTCTTTTTGTTCAAGTTCACAAGTAAGACTAACATAAATTTAAAGAAATCAGATAAATAAAATTAAACTACTGCAAATATAAAGAACAAGTACAGGTCTCCTTTCCCCCCTTTGATCATTATTTGCTTTTACATGATATTTTAAAGAACCATTAAATGAAATTTGTTATGTTTTAATTTTTTGATAACTTACTTATTAAGAATTTCACAAATATTTTTATAATGTTTTTAATATACCTCAACTCCTTCAATATCCTCTCTTCATCCCTACCTATTTCACTTCAAGTTCTGTCACTTAAAAAAGGCTCTACAAGCATAGAGTCCAATGAGTGTTGAAAAATTATTCATGAACAAAAAGCCTGTCCTTCCGTTTGGTTGATGTAAGCAATGTCACTCAAAGAACACTGATTTCCCCTGCAATCTTTAGCAAATTGCTTCTTTTTTTATATTCCATTACTACTTTTTATTTTCTCTTATGGTTTTCAAAAATCTCTTTATTGCTGGAAAATACTAGGCTGATTTCTTTTTTTTTATATTTAAAAATTTCCATCTCCTCCCGTTCTCCTCCTCCTTCCCTCCCCTCCCCTCCACCCATACCCCCCCTCCCTCCCTCTCCAGGCCAAGGAGCCATCGGGGTTCCCTACTCTATGTTAAGACCAAGGTCTTCCTACTTATTCTCCAACATCCTCTGACATTTTTTAATTTTTTTGTCTCAAACTTCTGCAGGTCATATGAAAGTTGTCCGTGTCTCTTTAAGTTCATAGTGTATCATTCTCATTGTGTCTGGAAATGCTGTTTCTCTAAAATCACCTAAACCTCTGGCTTTTACAGTCCTTATTTGCCGAAATCTAGGTGGAGAACTCCAATTGCCGATATCTCGGGTGGGACCTCCAATTGCCGCGCCCTTCGCCCCTGTGTCTGTGTTAGGTGCTCTTTTACCCAGTTACCTAGCTTGGGGCAAGGGGCCTGGAGGTTAAAATACACAGACACACACAGACAGGGAGACAGAGGCACGGGTCATCCTTGAATTCCCCAAGAATGCCCCCTTTATTTTGTTTATGGGCAGATTATATAGAGATAGCCACGCCCCAGCCAAACCCACTAGAAACCACTCTCCTGCCATCAGGAACTCCTGAGGTCTCATGCTCAGAGCAGCTGTAGGCACTCAGATCAGGGGATTACAAGAAATTCAGGATCTGGAGTCTCACTGCTCCCAACACTTACTCTCATTATTTCACATGGATCCCTAAACCTTGAGAGGAAGGATGTGATAAAGGCGTCCAAATTTGGGACTGAACACTTCAGGGTAGTTTGCTTTAACTTACAGTCCAGTTGTGGGTCTCTGTGGTAATTATCCACTGCAAGAAGAAGATGATTGTTGAACAATGCATTCATCTATAAGTATGAATAATATAGCACTGTTATAAAAGTGCTATAAAAAAGGTTTTAGAAACAATAAAATGGATATAGTATAGATAGACTATCACTGAATAATAATAAGAACAATTATCAAGTAAGAACTACATTTACAATATCCAGTCCATTTGCATTTGGCAAGTTCAGAGAAAATACTCCATCATCTAACTCATCATAGTGACTCATCTTAGTGTTATTTACATCCCAACTACTATTACCAATCCAAATTTATCTTTTTATGCCTTAAATAATTTTCTTAGGTGATTTAGGTTATTTTTGATCCTCAACCTTATAAACTTTACATCCCTTAAGTAAGTTATTGTTTTTCTGAATTTAGTAACAAGGAAAACTATACCTATAACAATATCATTTATAACTCTATCAGAGACCTGAAAATGTTATAATATTACCTGAGTAAATAGGAAGTGCAGAGCATGAAACTTCCAAAACTAAAGAAATGACAAAGACACTAGGCTTCTTGGACAGTCACCTAAGGTTCCTCTTCAACACTGGGGCACCTATCTTCAGCCAACAAGCCTACAATATCTGACAGACTTTTCTGTAAAGCATAATTATTGAAGGACTGCCTTACCTTGTCTCAGCAAAGTTTGGCAGTCTTTTTCCTTTGTGTACTGCAGAGCAAAGCTAGACAGAGAAAACTAAATTGAATGCTGTGAGAATGAAGGTGGAGAGTCAAGGAGATGCCAGGTAGCCCCACCAGAGACAGACATGGGGATGGAACTTTACTTGGTAAACCACAGTCACATGGTGATACACAGATTAATGGAGATGGGTTGGTTTAGAATATAAGAGTTAGCTAGAAATATGCTTGTGCTATTGGTCAAAGAGTATTGTAAATAATATAGTTTCTGCGTGATTATTTCAGGGCTGAGCAGCTAGAAATAAACTAACAATCTTCCTCCTCATATGTGCCAACTAAATACACTTAAAACCTGAGAGAGTTTAAGAAGGAATTCTAGATACACACAGAACAAAAACAGAGTTTAACACAGCTCCTTTAAGAGAGATCTTTCTGATTGAGCAGTAACAACAACAACCATAATAGAACAAAAAAAAAAAAAAAAAAACAAAAAACACACAGTTTTGAAATGACAGCTTCCTCAGACATGCTGCCAGCACGAAACTTGTCTGTTTTAGGAGACCAAGCATTTAAATAGAGTGTATGAGTAGAGTGCTACAACTTGCTTCATGACAAGATATAGACCCAACGCATACTTGAAACAGGGGCAGTGTGCACAGTTTGCAGAGGCAGTAAACATGCCTCTGCCATGTTGGACTGGGCAGAGCCAAAAGGCAGAGTAGCCTTAGTTCAAGACACACCATTTAGCAATTAAAAAAGCACTCCTGATCAGAAAATAATTACAGATATGAAATAAAGACAGATTTATACAGAAATAAACCTCTGAACAGGTCACAGTGTGTTTAAAAAATGTACATAGGATTGAGATAAAGAAAAGGAGGAATATAGATAGTTATAATATAAAAGAGTACAGACAGTCATAGATTAAAGTAGTAAAAATAATAAAATAAATATTAAACTTGTAATATAAAAATAGAGTAAGAGAAATCAGCCTCATAAAAACAAAATATACACAGAGAGTCTGGATTATGCATATTACTGTGTTTTCTTTCAATTTTTTGACTACAGAAAAATATTTGATTCTGGAGGCAAGACCATTTCAGCTAGCAACCTTGAAGTTGTTTTGAATACAAAGATCCGAGGAAACTGCAGTAGTGGCACTCTGAAAGTCTGGACCACCAGAGCTGCCCTTTATTTATTTATTTATTTATTTATTTATTTATTTATTTATTTTAATTTTTTAGTGGCTAGTTGTTTTGCTCTGAAAACACACAAGCTTTGAAAGTTAGCATACATATCTGCACAAGTAGTGTCTGTATGTTCCACATGAGCCAGCCAAAGTAGAACTGCATTCAACTACTAGCTGCGTTTAACCGGGAACTGCTTCAAAGCAACCCAGCAGCAGCACACTTGAGCAGCAGGCATGCAAAACAGAAACAACAAGCTAAGTAAACCACCTGCTGAAGTGCAGCCACCAATTTCCTAACGCTGGGTTTTGTGTGTGTATGTGGGGGGGGGGGGGTGTTTCTTTTTTTTTCTTTTTTTTTAGTTTTCTTTTCTTTTCTTTTCCTTTCCTTTCCTTTCCTTTCCTTTCCTCTCTTTTCTTTTCTTTTCTTTTCTTTTCTTTTCTTTTCTTTCTTTTCAGTTCTCTTAGTCCCTATGTGGAAATTTGAATCTCCAGTATGGCTCCAAGTAGTTAAAATTGTCATTGGGCCACCAACCTGCTCCCAAAGTAAAACACAGAGACTTACTATTCTTTTGAATACTGGGCCTTTGCTTGGGTTTGACCCACTAGGTGTTTTAACTTAATTCAAATTGTTTCTATTCATCTACATTTTGCCTGAGAACTTTTTCCCTTTCTTGCATTCTATGTGTCCTACTTCATTGTTTCCTCCAAGTCTGTCTGTCTGGCCTGTGATGTCTCCCTGACATCTCTTTTTTTTTTTCCTTGCCCCAAGCCTACATTTCTCCTTCTACTTAGTATCCCTGCCAGGAAGTCTCTCATACATCTCCTCCTTCACTATTAGCTGTTAAGCTTTTTATTAGATCAATCAGCTTCTTTAGGCAAGTAAAGCACCAAAACATCTTTACCTAATTGAGCAAATGCAACAATCTTTACATAGTTAAACAAATGTAGCACATCTTGCATACTTAAATAATATTCCACCATTGACTTTAGTTTATTTTTAAAAACAATCTTCTTTTTTTATGTTACATACCAATCCCAGTTCCCCTCCCTCACCTTCCCCTGTTTCCCCTCCCTCCCTCCCCACATCTTCTCCTCAGAGAGGGTAAGGTTTCCCATGTGAAGTCAACAAACTCTAATATATCACTTGAGGCAGGATCAAGGTCCTCCCCTCTGTATCTAGGCTAAACAAGACATCCTTCCGTAGAGACTGGGCTCCAAAAAGTCAGTTTATACACTAGAGATGAATCCTGGCCCCATTTTAGCCCAATAAACTACCAATGCCACACAACTGTCACCTACAATCAGAGGGGCCTAGTTTGGTCCTATACAGGTTCCCCAGCAGTAAGCCTACAGTCACTAGTTCAGGTTGGCAGTTTCTATGGGCTTCCCCCATCATGGTCTTGACTCCTTTGCTCATATTATCACTCCTCCCTCTCTTCAACTCTTCTAAGGGAACTCAGGCCGGTGGTTAGCTGTGGATCGCTGCCTCTGCTTCCATCAGTTACTGGATGAAGGTTCTATGAAGACAAATATGGTGGCCATCGATCTGATTACAGGGCAAGGCCAGTTCAGGCACCTTCTCCACTCTGAAGATAGGACAAATTCAAGGGACAATTAACTTTTATCTATGCTGAGTTAGCAAACTATTGTCAGAAGCTTAAAGCAACAATACTACTTTTATTTGTTTTGTTTTTGCCTTTTTTCCCTATTAAGATATTCTTGTGTAATCAAAATATATTTTTTAAAGTCTGGAATTTGAATTTAAATTTTAGGTTCCATTTTATCACAACTTTATCAAATGTCTCAATAATTTTACACTAGTGCTCCAACTCACAATGCATCTAAAATTTTAAACACATGTTGCCGGGCAGTGGTGGCGCATGCCTTTAATCCCAGCACTCGGGAGGCAGAGGCAGGCGGATCTCTGTGAGTTCGAGACCAGCCTGGTCTACAAGAGCTAGTTCCAGGACAGGCTCCAAAGCCACAGAGAAACCCTGTCTCGAAAAACCAGAAAAAAAATTTAAACACATATTAACAAGTATTTCCTGTTCTACTACTTTTGTTCAGTTAAGAAAGTCTTTTTTTTTTTAAATCACATTATGCTAAAACTTGTGAACGTTTTCCTAGGTATATTTTAGAATATTTTGGATTTATGTGGTTTCAACAAATATGAAATAAGGATGCTTGTGATTGCCTGAAATTAATGATAAGCACTTTTTCTTGTTTTTTTTCTTCATATTTTTCTCTCTCATGTGTATGTCAGTATGTATATGTCTGAATATGTGTGTGTGTTCAAGTGGTAGTGGTATTATAAGTGTACCACAGAATCTATCTAGAGCTTAGAGGAAATCCTCAGGTGTCAGTCATTTCCTTCTTCCTTGTTTGAGATAGGACCCGTTCTTCTTGTTTTACTACTTTATAGAGTTGAAAATCTAATCCATGATCTGCCACTTCTTCCGTCTCTGTCTCCCATCTCTATATAAAATCAACAGGTTTATAGAAGTGCTATAGTGCTTAGTTCTTTATACAGGTTCTGGAATTTGAAACCTAATCATTGTGTTTGTGTGGCAAGCAGTTCTATGTGATGAGCCATCTTTCCTGCCCAAGAGAAACATCTATTGTCACCTTTATATTATTATCCTACCAAATGTAATACGGTTTGATCTGTTTCCTTACAGGTGAAGTTGTTTTAGTACTTGGGGAGAGTTGTGCAATAACCACCTAATATTATGTGATAATTGTCCAAAAACTATAATAATGTACAACATATATTCACTAACTTAGATAAATATAAATATCTGAGTACCTAAGCAGGGTATTTCTTACTCATGGCATCTTAGTAAGCTGCCAAGGTCTTGGCTAAAGGTGTGCTAAGACCAAAAGCTCCACTTGGTAAGAGTACTTATGATAACAATAGTCTCTAGTTCCTGCGGCATCAATCTAAGACTTCTCATCATTCATGCACCACTCTAGCTGTTATAATCAGGCCCACCTTCCTCCAGGAAATAGGGTACTCCAGATCAGAAACACAGTAAAACTGTGCCTATTGGAGATCCGAGCAGTCAGTCCATGCTCTGTGATCTACCCTCTGCTTCTTTCTGTCATTCTCGGCCATTTAGTCTGATCTAAGATGCTCAAACTTCCATTCTTGTAAAGCATGAGGCCCACACCAAGAAACTGAATTCTCTTTGGAGACAGGTATCCAAGATTTAGTTCTGGGGAAATGTGACACTAATAATTCTACATTCTTAACCCAGGTACACCCAAGATAAAATGGTGAGAAACACAGGAAGTAACTTTCTTGATATATCTGCTGAAAAATGGGTTACAGCACAACATAGAGGACTGAGTCATTACAAGACGATCATTCTGGCCACCTGACTAGACTTGATAGTTGGGGAATAAACATAATTGCACAGTTTCTATTTTAGGCTCTTGCTTCCTTTGTCTGCATTCCTCTTCCTTTTACATAGTATAACCTGTTTTAGTGGCATAATGGTATTTTAATTGTTCATAGTTGGATATCCTTCCTCCATTGAAGAGACCCTCTACCATTCTCCAGACCTGGACATCTATAAAGATTACTTGGCTTAGTTGTGTTCTGATTTCCTCACTTGAAACGAAGGAATAATAACACTTTATTCTTAAGGATATTAAAAATATGCAAGAGAAACATATATACCACTTAGACTATTCCTGTGTAATGTACTTTAATTGAAGAAGGGTCCTAGTAAAATTTTGTGACTCATTCTCTGGAGACTACTGGAGAAGGCGTTGATTACAGAGCTCCTGGCTATTTATCCTTTTCCCCTTTCTCAGACAGCCAGTTCTTCCCCTCAACCAAGAAAACTCAGTATTTTCCTTCACCCTTTCTGTAAACCAAATCAAGTTTATTTAAAAACAAAATCGACCTTTTCCTGCAATTTACATTTCTTTTGGTGTAGAGGACTCTGTTACCTTAATGTGTGCAGACAAGCTGTTGATTTGTAAGAAACATCAATTATCAGATTACAGTTGCACTTCCCAATCTGTTGAGTGGCCTTAACACATTTGATGAAATTGAGCTGAGCCTGATGGTCCCTCCTGTGTCAGCTGTGAAGTGTCCTCAGCATACTGCCTGGCAGGGCTATTTCCAAGGCCATAGGATGTTATGACTATGTGTCCGAGGAATGTTTTATTTCTGTATTTGATTTCTGCATTTTTATTAGTGGCACATTTGCAAAGGTAATGCTATTGACAGTCTTTGTGTAGCCTTGAGAGAAATGTACGGGTTGTTTTAGGAGCAGCACAGTGTGTCCCCAAACATAAAGCAGGCTGCAGCGATGGTTGTACTCAGAGTCACTGAGCAGCAATAAATGTTAAAAATTAACAAGAAGTTTCTTTTTTCCTAACTGCCAAATGACTCTAAACATTAAATATATTTTAACAGGACTCGCTTCTTAGCCACAGAGTGGTACAAAACATTAAACGTGTTTTCAAAGCATTACTCTTTCCCCAGCCTCCAAGTGGTTGTAAACATTAAATATGTTTTATAAAAAGTGCTTTGCCAGCTACTGGCAGGATAGCTATGAACATCATTTTTCTTTAAAGTTGCCTTCCAGCTGTGGGGCTGTTTTCTCTTATTTGCTATATTCTATTTATATTTTGTACACAAAAGCAGACAGGAGGCTACCTAGGCCCAATTGTCTATTGCTTTATAGTAAGCGATCATGAGAGAGCAGTTGCACCTACATAACACAATGATGGCCTCAGGAGATGACTGAGGTTCAGTTGCTTTGACTAGATAATCCACATAGAAGCCAAAATTCATTTATGTTTGCTTCTCATTGTAAAAATGTGTCCAAAATAATGATAGGCATGCACTGATATTAATATTAATGACACTACTGTCAACAAACAGAAACTGATGGATTGCTCTAATCAATCAACGTGAAAATACCTCAGAGAGCAGACAGCAAAATATTCATCTATTAACTGAATGAGATCATTAACACTAAATTCTTGAAATCCTTTTCTGGAAATTATTTGGGATAAAGCTATGAAAAAGATAATAAAGACCATATAAAGACTTGTCCTTATTAATCCTGAGAATCTCTTCAGTTCAACCAAATTCTCACCAAAAAAAGCATGTTATATGAGATCATTCAAAACAACCATCATTTCACAAAAAACATGGAAACTTATAATTAAGCCAAATAAGTAGCCACTTAGTCACCGATTTTTGTAATATCTGTTTATTTTCCAAACAATATGTTCACTCCACAGATTCAAATCAAAACTCTAATGGGCGTAGTATCAGTGTTTGAATACCAAGGCAGAAAAAAAACCATTATAAAATAAATTACTCCAAAGTGTCAGTCTGATCATTAAACCCAGTGAGTAATGTATAACTTTACACCATATTTGACCAAGATGTAAGCATTTATTAATTATTGATGATTGTCTTCCCTCTATGCCAGCAAAGTCAACAGTAGAGACAATCTGACACAGGAAAACTGAAATACTTATTGTCTCGTTCTTTATAAGAACACGTCACCAAGTAGTTAATTATGTGACTGACTGAGCATCAGAGTACTTAAGATATAACCCTACCATGCTGTAAAATAATATTTCTGATGAAAAACAAAGATAAAGAAGGTAAAGAGAGGAAGGGAGAGGAGGAACAGAAAAAAGAGTAGGAAAGAAAGTAAAAAAAATTAAAGCAGATTTGATATTAATTTGGAATAGGAAAGGAAACTTTCCTCTTCAGTCCTTGATGGAAATGTTGACTGAATTTTTCTTATAATCACTCAGCCATTATCTGTAGGAATTACATCTCTTAATTTTATTTTGTTTCCTACTATCTGGTAAAAGTCATTCTTTAAACTTGTATAAATTGCGTGCATGTGTGTGTATACACATAATTTTTGCATGCAGTTGCACACGTGTTTGAGTGTGGGGGTTGTGGTACATGCATTATGCGTGTGGAAGCCAGTTGATCGCCATAGTGTACTTTCTTAGGCACCATTCAAATTTTGGTTTGTTATGCTTTAAGGCAGTGTCTCTCTTGAATCTGTTGCACACCATGTAGAGTAATCTGTGTATCTACTGAGTCCTAACAATCTGTCTGCTACACTTGGCCCTCTCACCACTGGGATTACATGCTGTAATGTCTGACAAGGCATTTTTCCATGGGTTCTAGGTGTGAAACTCTGGTAGTCAGGCTGTAAAGGCAGGCACTTTCCCAATTGAGCTATCTTTCCAGCCACTTTAATTTTTAGATCCAAACTAAATGATTATTAAGGTAGGTATTATTAAGGTAGAAATGCAAAATTTTAAGATTGTGTTGCATTTCCCTCCCAATGTCTTTTATTGACTTTCTCAAGTTTTGTTCCTCATTGATATGTAAATAAGGTGAAGAATATGGAAATATCAACCATGTGTCATAGAAAATATCTTCAGAATATAACATTGTGGTGTAGTACTAAAAAAGTCACTAGAAAAGTGCATTTCTAACAAGAAGAAATTTGAAAAGCAATCACAGGCTACAATTTTATAAATAATTAAGAAATCTATAACACTGTTGGTATATTTGAAAAATGCATTCAAAGGAAAAGAAGCATGTCAACCAAACTGTCAGCGATGTTAATATTGCATCTAGGAAAAACAGTGTAATGGGATACTTTCAAAAAATGCTTTAATAGTTTAAGGTGCCAAAATATGATTAATACTTATAGAATTTAAGCAAAATAAGATAAAAGGAAGATAATTGGTGAGAGGCTGAATGTTAAAAATGTTTTATTCTCTTCTCCCTGTCTATCTCCATTTCCACATCTCCCAAACAACCCTCCCAATGCATCCTATCAGATTCATGTACTGTTTTAGTCCACTAATTCAGCAGTGCTACTGAATGCACACAGGTGTGGGGACATCTTTTGGAGAAAGGGCAATCTACCCTGAGAGCATCCCTGAAAAAAAACTTTGATTCCTCCATTTCCAGCAAATATCAACTGACAAGGGCTTCTCACCTAGTAACAGAACTTGGTGAACTATTCCCCATTTCCTGACGAAAGTTTTGCTGTTGCAAAGGCATACTGTTGAAAGCAACTCAAAATGAACTCTGGGTATAATATCTCTGTTTAAAGTTGATGAAGGATGGAGGATCTGTGACAATTAGTTACTCAATCCAGTTGCCACTATAATATTATCATATGAACTACAAGATTACCATTTTAAAATCCTCTAAAAGTGATTGAGTAAATGATTGTCATTTCTTACTTTGTTCCTTCAGTAGCCTTTACCTTCCTGAGGTTTTCCATTTGTAATGATATCTTTCTTTTTCCTGGTGGATTTGTTTAGTATATATTTGTTTATTTCCTCAGGGACATCAATTCACTTGATAGTCCTGCCTTGCCTTGAACTTCTCATCTTGCAGCCTCTGCTACCAAAGTACGAGGTAAATTGTTGTGTGCCACCATGCCTGGAGTGTGAGGGAGGTATTTCTGTTTTTCTTTCTTTCCTTTTTTTTTCCAGTTGGCTTATTTTATTTTATTTTAAAAAAATAACAATCCAAGTTTCCACTTCCTCCCCTCCTCCCATTCCTTCCACATACCCTTCTATCCCACCTCTATCCAATCCTCAGAAGGGATAAAGCACATTGCTTTGTGGACAGTCCAGGGCCCTCCCTACTATATCCAGGTTGAGCAAGGTATCCATCCAAAGAGAACATGATCCCCAAAAGCCAGTACATGTAGTAAGGATAAATCCTGGTGCCACCGCCAGTGGCCCCTCAGTCTGCCCCAGCAATTCAACTGTCAACCATATTGAGAGGGAGTACTTTGGTCCTATACTTGTTCCTTCCCAGTCCAGCTGAAGTTGGGGAGCTCATATTAACTCAGGTAAATTATTTCAGTGGGTATACCCACTATGATATTGACCTATTTGCTCATATTCTCATTCCTTCCAGTCTTCAACTAGACTTTGGGAGCTCAGTCCAGTGCTCCAGTGTGGGTCTCTGCCTCTGTTTCCATCAGCTACTGGATGAAGGTTCTATGATATTTTATGATATTCATGAGTCTTATTACAGGACAAGTCAAGATCTGGCCCCCTCTCTTTTATTGCTTAGGGTCTTATCTGGGGTCATTCTTGTGGATTCCTGGGAATTTCTCTAGAGCCAGGTTTCTGCTAACCCTTTAATGACTTCCTCAATCAAGATATCTCTTTCTTTACTCTCATCTCTGTCCTTCCTCCATCTTAACCATCCCATTTAAAATTTGTATTCCTAGTCTTATAATTTGCCCTAATAAATCAGAAGTCAAACCATTATAGAAATCTTTCTCTAATAATGCATTTGTAATTATGGATGATCACTTAATTAAATTATCAAACTAACGAATCCTGGAACAGAAATGACATTAATAACCACAAACTCTAGAGAATTATTGTGGAAAAACCTGCATTTGCTACACTGCAAAGGAAATGTTTTATTTTTTGAAGCTGAAAAGCAATCTCAATGGTCGTTTGCTTAGTCTTTCTTTGTAATTTGCCTGAAACAATAGAATAAAGAAATTATGCAATAACTTTGGAAAAAGAAGAAGGTTATTTGGAAATTTTTATATATGAGTATTATATTTGCCCCATTTCACTTCTTTCTTCCATTTCCTTTTATGCCCCACAAAGTCTTCTGCTTAATAAAGAACACAAGTCATTCACCCCGAGTAAGAAACTCTAAGAGATAGGCCCTATGATCCAGAACACCTCATTTAGGTTACTTCACCACAAAGACACTTAGCATAAGAGGTAGCATTTACAAATGAAATACTGATAGGTAGAGATAAAAATAGTATAGCTACTAATTAGATTTGAGTTTGTGTAGAAAATGAGAAGCATGTGGATACTTCTAAAAGTCTGGATGAGGTTATATCACGGCTTTCAAAACAGGGAGAAGCTTCTGTATGACCCAGGTGAACTCATGTAAGCACAGATGAAAGTAGACTTGCAGAATATGAGGCCAGCACTAAAGCAGCAAATGGTAGTACAATGAGGCATCATACAGAAAAATTAATCATTATTTACTTTAGTAAAAACACTGCAATATGTAAAGAACAAAGATTTAAGATCTTATATACCATATAATGAAAGCAGCCATAATAGATGAGGTAGATAAATCTAAATGTCTTAACAACTTTTTATTAGAAGACATTATCTATATTTTCTGAAATCTACTATTAAAAGTATTAAAATAAAACCAGTAATATTTTTATCATAATTATTATCAAAATCAAATATCTAATCAACAAACAAGGGAAAAATCACTGAACAATAAGTTGCATCTCAATAGATGTATCTCAACAGATGTTACTAGAAACATGTTTCACATTGAAGGGAATATTATCTGTCCTGCAGATATGATACAGAAAAAATTATCAATAACCTCAACTTAACTTGAACACCTCTATAGATATTATATGAGATACATTTCTACCAAATAAGACTTCATCATTAAATGTGGGAGCAAAATGATGACTTGTTTTTATCATAAAATGTTTTTAATATGTAACATACTCAAATTTAAGAAGTACCAATTTCCAGATTTGATAAAACCTGCCTAGTTATCTGCTAATAATGCCTTTATGTAATATGGAAAACAGTAGATTAACAATTAAAAGATCAAAAGAAAATAAATTCCAGGCACAAGAAATGTAAAATAATGCAATATTACAAAAATCCCATTTGAAATATGGTGAATTGCCTGTGGTAAAACACATTTCACTATTTAAAAAAATCATCATTTATGTTGATAATTAATTATAATATTCAAATTCTGAGAACTTAGAATGTTGAAATGGAAAAGAATTTCAAATTACAATAGAAAATTGTCATATAAAATATAAATTTTAAGGTAGCTGAAAGTAATACCTTGAATAAATTTTTGAGTAATTTTTTACCATGAAACATTTTTATACAATTTTAATTATTGACTATTTCAAATAACCATAGCATCCTTTAATCTTATTTACATGGGACACATAAAGGACTACATATTCCAGAACATGAAATCATTCTTAAATTTTCAAAAGTTAAATTTTTCAGGAAATAGCTGTAAATTTATTGGAAATATGTTTAAATAATTGCTTATATGTGGAAAAACTCATTAAGTGGAATAAATTTGGAGAAAGTATTCTACTGTTTGGAGTTTTTATAAAGTGAGTTGTGTTTGATCAAGATAATGTTCATTTCATAATCTTAGCACCTAAATTATGTAGCCATGTAGCTTATCATTTGGAATTACCTTTTTTTTCCCACTTTAAAAAATGGGATACATAAGTACTACATGGATTAAAGAAATTTGTGGGTGAAAATTAGACAGGACTGAAGATTTGATCACAGTCTGTTTCTTTACCAAGAACATGGGAAGGTCTGGTTTAGTTTCACACAACTCGCTCATTTGCATATACAAACAAAATGCATACAAATATCACACTGCTGAAAATAATATAATGCCTAGAATTAGTTTGCTGTCTTCTTATCCTCCAAAGAGTTTTTCTACATGAGCTTCACAAGGAAAATAATATAAAAACATTACTCAACACCATGAATTGTGTTCTGCATCTTCTGGGACCAGTTCTTTTCCCATATAAATCAAAACCTGTCACTCATACAATTTTCCTGTCTTTCTTAAAATCCCGCTATTCTCTTGTTGATTTTACACTTAATGGTGGATAATCTCTTTGCTAAAAATATCATCAAATAGTACCCAGAGAAGGAAAGCCACTGAGACAAACCAACCCTCGATTCAATTAACTAAACTATCCCTCCTCCTGACACACATCAGTTGTTCCTCCACTTGTAAAATCCCACTTGTTTTATAAAATAAAAGAGCAGACAGATGCTCTGGTAGTTAAAAGCCACCTGAAAGAATTTAAAAAATGAAGTTTCACTTCTGGATATTAACTTGACATTTTTAAAAATGATATTTTAGTTTACATAAAAAGTTATACTGATTTGGTACCTCAGAAATTAAGTACCTTTCTTTCCAATGTGGGATGCAGGATTGGTTAGGGATTTGTGCTTTTGGTTTTCCTGCTTACAGGGGACTAATTATTTTTAGATTATTCTACAGTTGCATCATTTTCCAGGGCCCTTTCCTTCCTGTAAGCTGTCCCATGTACCTGCTTTTGGGGTTTCATAAAAACACGAAACTAGAAGTCATAAATATACATGTAAAGAACTACCAGGGTAAAATGGACTCATATTCATACATATTCTAATATATATATTAGAAGCCTTGACATATTATGTGGCAAGGAACTTCCAATGATGCCATTGAGTTTGTTTTTTCTTGGCCTATTGCTAAATGCTCTTGTACTTTAATAAGAGCTCAAAAGTAATTCAGATATATAAGGAGCTCATATACACAAACAAGTAGCACAACAAAGCAATATATGAGAAGCAACTGCTTCCACACAAAATAAGCAAATGCTATTCATGAATATCCTAAAGAAAAAAAGATTTTTTTTTAACTAGGATATGTAAGTAATTATCTTGATTCTAATCAGTGGGACAGAATGAAAAATGCCATAAGGAAAGTAGTTGTAAATTCTATAGGAAACAACGATTTGTATACTTGACAATATTACCAAGACAGTATGATGAAATGAACTGAAATAGTACAGTGATAAAATTTAATTTATATCTTATAATATTTTCTGCTGTTTATGACTTCAAAAATGTACATAATTAAAATTTTTGTTATTGATTAATCAGTCATTCTAGTCCATTTGCTTATATTTTTCATAAAATCTGGACAATATACTATCGAGTTCAAGTTTCTGTAATGTATTTAATGACTAAGTTTATTCATAAGCTTAGCATATATATTCATATCTATTGTATATATTAGTTATTATTCTCATTAATATGACACAATACTTGACTAAAGAGTTGAAGAAAAAAGCCTTTCTCTCAGTTAGAAAGTATGTTGTATCACCACAGAAACTGCATGCCAGCAGAAGCGCACAGCGTTGTGGCTACAGTCGGGAGATAATTGTTGGTGCTCAGCTTTTTTGTTTCTGTTCAGTCCTGGATCTCACTCCCAGTGATGGTGCTTCTCAGATGACAGTAGTTCTTTCTTCCTCAGTCTCTAGAAACATCCTCCAAAATAAACCTAGAGTTGTATATCTTCCATGAAACTAAATCCAGTCAAACTGAATATTAAAAACAAAGCATCACAATATGTATGTATGCATGCATATATGTATTTATGTGTCCATATCTATCTATCTATCTATATATATATATATATATATATATGCATGAATCTGTCTGTCTACAAGTATTTCTCTGCTTATCTACTAGATACTTTATCTATAGACTACAAACTATTAAAGAATTAATAGAAAAATCTGAGCCATCTGAATTTTAAATGCCTTTTAACAGTGTTATTTGGGTAGTAATGTACTTTAGTAGCAGAACATTTGTCTAACTTACTTAGCAGGTGTGGTGCTGCAAATTCAATCCAAAGCATTCTAAATTTTCAAAGACTGATGGAGGAGAGTTATCTGTCTATGTTACTTTCATTGGTTAATTAATAAAGAAAACTGCTTTGGCCCTTTAAGAGACAGAAAATTAGGTAGGCGGAGTAGACAGAACAGAATTGTGGGAAAAGGGGTAGCAGGCAGTGGGGAGACACTTCAGGCAGTCGCCATAGTGAGTCGCCATGATTCTCCTCTCTGAGATGGACGCAGGTTAAGATCTCTCCTGGTAAGCCACACCTCGTGGTGCTACACAGATTACTAAATATGGGTTAAAGGAAGATGTGAGAATTAACCAATAAGAGGCTGAAACTATGGGCCAGGCAGTGTTTTAAAAGAATACAGTTTCCGTGTAATTATTTTGGGTAAAGCTAGCTGGGTGGCGGGACACAGCCCCGCCGCTTCCTTCTACAAAAGACCTATTATACTATAGAATAATAGCAATGAACTAAAGCAATTTTTCTTCTAATCAACTATTAGCTATATTTTAATAAAAGCTTTTCAGCACAACCTTTGTATTCGGTATTTTATTCTTCATGGTGACAAAATATTAGACAAGAAGTAATGTAAGGAAGTGAGGGTTTGCTTTGCTCACGTCTCAAGTGTAATACAGTCTAACATAGTGGAGCTCACATTGTGGCAGTAGCAAGAGCTAGAATAATTTTTCAGGTGGTAAGGAAGTAGAGACTATACAGAAAATATGGCTGGATTATAATAACTTACTTTATGCTCTCAATGATCTGTTCCTCCTAGAAGCGTTCACCTCCTAAAGGTTCCACAACCTTTCCAAACAGTGCCACCATCTAGTTATCAAATACTTAAACACATGTGCCTAAGTGAGGTACCTTACATAGAAATCACAGTGCTCCTCTAGTAAACTCCATTAACTTCTGGCTGTCTCACGATGTAAAATATAATAATTGTGTCTGCAAAATTCTTTTTCATATCTAATATCAGCACTAATTAGAAATCCAGAATATCTTCTGAGATTTAAGGCAATCTCTTATTGGGATGACTGCAAATCAAAAACAAACAAACAACAACAACAACAAGCAAACAACAAACAAAAATAATAGAACATGTAGTGATACAAAGATAACATTCCTATTTCAAAACAGAAAACTGGGGGCATAGTAAGTTAATAGCACACTGAAGCAGAGACAAATTCATATTTTTCATTTTGGCATATACCAAAATCTAAGCTCCATGTCTGGTATCTGGGACTCTTGATGGACTCACTGTAGATATAAATGTCTTAGGTAGCCATACCTATTAACACAGATTTTTGTGCATCTGACCCTTCTTTATTTTTGCAACTGTCCTTCAGGGATGGTTATGGCATCTCCAATATTCTGAGGTCTCCATTTGCTCAGGTTTGTTACCACAATGATATCATTTACAAAACCACACTTTTGTAATAGCTGTATTAGGTATTGTCCTACTTGGTGTAGCCTACTACATAGCAAAGGAATTGGAAAAAGCAAAGGCTAATTTGAGCTTACAGGGTATCTCCATCATGGTGGAAATTTCGTAGCTGGGGCAATAGGATGACTAGTCAGAAAGCCCCAGTTACCAGGAGTAGAGAATGAATAAAAAGAAGGCCTGGGTTTTAAAGCCCTGAGGTCTATCCTCAGTGAACTATTTTTCCAGAAAGGTAAAATGTATTGAAACACATTAGCTCATGGGTTGTATTTCATATTCAAACAACAACAATATTCACTCATTCATATCAATTAAAATTGTTAATGAAAGTATTGTGTCTTCTCTATTTCCTCCCCCTTGGTCTCAATACTAGCATCAACCATATTTAACAATGTTAGCTTCAGCCATATTTGACAATATTGGCATTAACCAGATTTGGCAATATTAGCATCAGGCATATTTAACAATGTTTGCATCTGTCATATTTGACAACACATTATAAAGTTTTTAGCCTATTTTACTTTCTAGGATCACATATGCTTTGAAATATTTTCCCTACTCAAGTCTAATGCAATGTACAAATAAAAGTATTCAGTGGGGTATTCTCTGTCACAGAATAAACCAATAAGTACAATGCAGAGACAGAAGAATGAAGAAAGATATACTACTTGTACATGTAAGGAAAATATAGGTAATAACATGGAGAGAAATTGTTCTCTTAACTCTTAAACCAATGGGCCTTTCTTGAGGATACTATGCCTGCGATATATTACCATTTTTTTTTTTGGTTTTCTACATAATATTGATATAGGCTACCATGAACTTTATGCATTTATTTTTTTTGTATGTGTGTATAAACACATATGCGTTTGTGTGGTATTTGTGTATAGAGTTCACATGCACATGTGAGGGTTGCTCATACAGAAGGCTTGGACATTAGTGTCTTGCTCTATCTCTCTCTGAATTGTGACTGGTATTTGGTTTCTCACTTCATCTGGGACTCAGATAGAAACTAGTAAATGTTATTGATCCTCCTGTCTCAAAATCACACAGGACTGGATTTAAAGGTATGCATAACCTTGCTTGGCTTTTCCATGTATGCTATGAAATTAGAGCTCAGATCCCTCATGCTTGCATTTATAAGAACCTTTAAATTATGATAGTTCAATAGCACATTCCTGAACTACATTCCAATAGCCCACCCATGAACTTGCTTTTCTTATACATTTCAGCTTCTTGTTTCTTTTTTAGCTTAGCTGTTCTATTTCAAATATTAATTTTATTAATTTAGGACATATTACTTTCATGTGAATGGGGCATGATTTAATATATCTTAATTTTAATCTACATTGCCTACCTGTAACATGAGGTTGGTTTATTGATATATGTTTTATTCAACAGTTAATATTATATATAATTACACACACACATATGCAGTGTGGATGTGAGGGTGGGGGTATTTACTTTGCTGTTAGATTATAAATATTTTGAAAATTTAACTGATAGCTCCTCAGAAAGAATATCTCCATATGGTTCTCTTTAGAATTCTTGCTTTATAAGCAAGTCATTATCCCAAACACTGTCACATAAATGACAGCAAATTTTATGCAGAAGAGAAAACAATAGACAATAAATTAAGTTTGAAGTTCTGAAAAAACAGCCTGAATTGTGAATTGTACATTTAGTAACAATAACTTTCAATGGCTAATGATACACAAAATATTTTCAAATGAAGGAAAATGGAGAGTGCGTGACCCACAAACCAATCTCTAAGCAAAAACCAATCAAAGCTATCTAAACAGAGCAGAAGATGATAGAAATAAAAGAAATACTTCTAAAAAAATCTAAAAGAAAATTATATTCAAGCTATAATTATAATTTGAACTTAGGTATTTGTACCATAAAAGCAAAAATTTGTACCCTGTCATCTAAAGAGCTCCATAATAAGGAAGACAATGATATAGTTACAGGTGGTTATGAACCACAAAATTGGGTTATGAGAGACAAACTCACTAATGTGCAAGAACAGTAAGAACTCTCGGCTGATGAGCCATCTCTCCAGCACCCTGCATTCCCAGTTTCAGACCAAAAAAAAAAAAATGTAGCACAATTAATAAAAACCTAGAAACAGAAATTTTGGTTCAACATTAAGGTCAGAAAAGCAAAAGAGCCAGCAACTGGCTCTTACTTAGAATGAGACTGAGGGAGAGGAGTGTCCTCCCATTTTATAATCCTCCATAGTTCTGAAATTAAAGATGTGCACCACTACTGTTCAGTTTCTATGGCAAACGAGTGGAGGCTACTGAGATTAAAGGTATGTGTCACCATTGCTTAGTCTGTAAGCAGCTGTTTTACCCTCTGAACTTCAGGCAGGCTTTATTTACTAAAATACAAATGAAACAGTACTACAGAAAATATGCTTTAATCTAATTGCTGTTTTCTATAAGTATGTTATTTAATTTTATGTGTTTTCATGACTTTTTATTGCTCACAGTTTTAATTATTATTGCATTCTTTTGTCATATATTGGGATGTTTTTCATTAAGGGTTTCCTCTGTTTCTGGAAACTTTAGGTTATGTCTCCCACAAAATTGGTTTAAGACAGTAGCTTTCAAACCTATTTTTTTCTATACTCTACTTTCTGTATTTGTTAATGTGATCTATATGATGAGTTCTAAGTAAGCCGAGACTCCATACTGAGCCCTTTAGATAGGAGAAACAACTATCATTCAATTGCTGTACAGTTCAGTGAAGAGGCAAAGAATACACAGATGAAGTTTATCACCAGGACGCAACACCAAAGAAAAGATGATATTCCAGGTGATTGCTTATGTATCAGCTAGTATAAGGAATTTCTTAAAATTCAAATCTTTAGTTCACTAAAATTTTAAGATCACATTGTTTTCCTCCACAGCCATATTGAAGAGAATTATAACAAAATTTCATTACCTTGAAAAATAAAGTTAAAATGGGCTTTAAAATCATGTTAATTATGGTTGTGTTTTACTTTAAAAAAACTTGAAATTAATACTATGCAAATGTAACCATGATAGCTAGTTTTATTTGCCAACATAATAAAAGTTCAATAAAAGACTGTCTATATTAGATTAGCCTTTGAAAACATCTACAGAGCATTGTCCAAAATTAATTGGTCTAGGAAGATCTAGCACCACATTCCATTAGTGGGTATTTGTAGTGGCATTTCATTTGCATTTTATTTAATTAAGATTACCTGAATATCAGAGCATAAAACAGCCCAACTGGTCAACCAGGCAATGGTAACACACACCTTTAATCCCAGTAGCCACACTAGTTACCAGAGAAACCAGGCAGTGCATGCCTTTAATACTGGAGGTGCAGACCTTTAATTCCAGCCCTAGAGATGGTTATAAAATGGGAAGAGATGGCTCTCAGTCACAGTCTCATTCTGAGATTCCTGTAGGCAGGATGCCATTTTGGACTGAAGTAGAAGTAAGAGCAAGTATCTGTCTGTTTTACTTTTCTGATCTTCAGTTTGAACCCCAATTTCCATCTCTGAGTTTTTAATAATCATGTTTCAAGTATTTTATCAGTGTAAGAGGTGAAAATATAGCTAGGCATGCATAAGATTCACTTTAATCTTGACTGAAGATACAATTTTACTGGATACTTCAAGCACCTACCACTCACACATGCCTAAAACACTAGACAAGATCCTCGAATTGGGATAAACCATTCCTTTGGTACTTACTCTGATGTCAACTTGACTCAAGCAAAGAGTCATTTTGGAAGAGGGATCCTCAGTAAAATACATACCTGTGGGAAGCCCATAGAGGATTTTCTTGACAGATGATTAGTGTAGAATGGCCCAATTCACCAATGCTCATGCTGGTGATCTTGCAAGGTATATCATAACAGGCTAAGTAAGTCATGTAGAACAAGCCAGTAGCAGAATACCACCAGAATAATAATGTCTGTATTACCATGCTAGCTAACAAGCTGACAAGTATAACTGATTGGGCTGTAAAATTTGCAGACACTCTGTGTCTACCACATTGACATTAGTACACATTTATCACTTTTCATTCTTGACAATGAAATACTTGCACAAGCATTCTACTTTAGAAAAATAAGCCAGAGCAGATCTGTCCATTAAAATCTAAGAAAGTTTAATTTTCTGATCTGGATTCCAGTTGATGAAAATTTCTTTATCCTACCCCTATATTACTTGTTATTTGGTACTTCTCTTTTACTGTGAAATCAAAGAACATCAGCCAGCCTACTAAATATATAGTCAGTTCTAAACAAATTACTTTATGAATTTCTTAGATTACAGTGACATCTAACTACTCAAATGCTGATTGGGGTTTGATACAGATTTCAAACAGATTGGGATGGAATTTCTTAATGGGAGTGACCAGTCACATTTTCCAAGTTCAGTTTTAAATACTACTTGACAAAATAATCATAATTTGAAACATCTGGACTTAAAAATGTAATTTTAGGATGAATTTCTCATAAAATTATATGTGGTTTTATGGACTTGAAAGTACATGCCATTTAAAAGTCTTATTATTTTTATTTCTTGCTTTTCATAAAAGTTGGACAGTTGTATAAACCATTATCAAGTTGTAAAAGTTGTTATACAAGGTGCATTTCCATTTGATACCTTGGTAGTATATTTTCCTCAGAGAGACTTTTTGCCATTTTAAAACTTGCCTTTGGCTGGAGTATGCTGTCTACAAAATTTTACCTGTGAATACTTGTAAAAAGATTTTAAAAATGAATACTGCTTCCAGTAACTAAAATAACCTGAAGCTAGCTTGGAGGCAGAGCGAATATTGTAATGGCTGTACTAAAGTTCATTTCAGAGACTCAGTGCCTTTTGAAGTGAGGGAGACTTACAGAACTTGGTGAGGTTTGACTGTATTGTGGTCATAGTAAGACTCAAGCACAACATATATTTCAAATAATTCACAGATAAATTTCTAGCTTTCTTGTATTTTTTTCAAAATGTATGTAAATTGAGAATAAGACAGTGAGGGGAGAGAGGAGAACATTTGGGATGAAAAGAGGAATGAAATTATCCAAATACCATACACACTTATGAAAATGTCTGTGATACTTCCTTTTGGATTGCCTTGCAAAATGTTTATACCTTAAAAGAAATGATACATAACATTTTCATAAGTCACTGTCAGCAAAAATTTAGAGTTCACTGAGTACTGCTCATGCCTTAAAGTTTTGTAATGAAATTTAGAAAATAATACTTTCTCTCGTTTTTCCATTCATGCAATCATTCATTGTGAGGGGGCAGTCATGGTGAGCAACTTATGCCACGTTACAACAAAAAATCTACAGTAATTCTTTCTTTCCATCATATTTGTGCAAAGTGTGTCATGTAGGTTATTAGGATTTGAAACAAGTGTCTCTGCTCATCTCAGTTGGTACTTGTAACGAATTTTGTCTTGAAATAGTTCTAAACATTTTAAATTATTTGCGATTAACTCCACAAGGTTCTTGTGTTGGGAAGCAATTTGGACATAGTCCTGCTTTTGTATCAAATGAGCACAAATAACAATGATTTTATTTTTGATAATAAATTAAACAACATTAACACTGTTTTAAACAGAAGCATGTTTTCAGTCTCCTAAAATGACTGTCAAAGTCCAAAAAAGATTTGCCTGTTCTCTAATCTCAGAGTGCTTTCAATGAATTACATAACCTTCATCAGTGTTTTTGTTTATCATGAATTCAAAATTAAAGACTTTGTTTTAATAACTATGTTGAAAATATTTTAAGTTCAAAAACGTTGATTATTGTAAATACTTAAGAAGATTTAAGCATTCAGAACATCTAAACTCAATGAGCAAGCAATTTTTCCTATTCTATGTACATCATATTTTCAAAGATTTTTTTTTCATATAACATAGTAGAGGTATTGGCTACAATTTTCTTTTTATCAGTGCACATATAATTTATTCTTCTAGAACCTGACTTACTAAACTTAATTTTCCATGTCTTTTAAGAAATGGTGAGGGAGCCGGAAAAGGCCAGATCCTATAGCCATACTCATGAATATCTTGCATATCACCATAGAACCTTCACCTGGCGATGGATGGAGATAGAGACAGAGCCCCACATTGGAGCACCAGACTGAGCTCCCAAGGTTCCTGATGAGGAACAGAAGGAGGGAGAACATGAGAAAAAAAGTCAGGACCTGTGAGGGGTGCGTTCACCCACTGAGACCGATGGGACAGAACTAACGGGAGATCACCAAGTCCAGCTGGAATGGGACTGATGGAACATGCGACCAAACCGGACTCTCTGAATGTAGCTGATGGTGGAGGATGACTGAGAAAACAAGGACAATGGCGATGGGCTTGGACTCTATGGCATGGACGGGCTCTGTGTGAGCCTTGTCAGTCTGGTTGCTCACCTTCCTGGACCTGGGGGGAGTTGGGAGGACCTTGGATTTAACATAGTGAAGTGAACCCTGATGGCTCTTTGGCCTGGAGAGGGAGGGAGTGGGGGTATGGGCGGAAGGGACGGGAGGGAAGGGGGGGATGAGGAGGGGAGGAGATGGAAATTTTTAATAAAAGAAATAAAAAAAAGAAATGGTACTTCTTGTTTTCATTATGTAAACAGTGTTTCTGTGTAAGCATTTTGCAGATTCTTTGAGCTCATTTGAGATTAAAAATATTTCTAAATGCATCTGAAGTTACAGTAGAGCATTTCTGAATTTTCAATTTAGGCAGAAAATCCAAATAGCAATTTTCAAATAATTCCTAATCAGTGAACTATTTCCTTCAAATGTGTTATAAGAAAATAAAAGGGAAAGGGGAGAATAGTGTGAAAAGCATTCTTGTCTCTGTGATCTGCCCAAAGAACTTCTGAGCATAATCAGAAGATATACAAAATAAGAGGCATGAAAGGAGAGAGAGAGAGAGAGAGAGAGAGAGAGAGAGGGGGGGGGAGGAGGGGAGGGGGAGAGAAAGAGGGAGGAAGGGAGGAGGAGAGAGAGAGAGAGAATATATACCTTCAGAGCCATACCAATTTTTGCTTTCATAATAGTTTAATTTAAATTACAGTTTAAACTGTAATTCCTTGTAAGATTCTTTACAAATGTAACTCCTAACATTTACTTTAATAAAGAAAGTAAACCATCAAAAAAAAAAAAAAGAAAATATCCTTCTCTCACACAAATTATAGTTATGGAAAAATTGGGACCAGTGTTTCTTTCTCATGTGCTTGTTGAATGTGTAGTTAAATGTTCATAAAAGGACAAAGTTGTAGAGAACAGTCAGAATCTTAGCAGTGCTAAAAAAAATTTTGCTAAATCAGATAGTTCTAAATCAACAGCTGTCTAAGTATGAGTCAACATGTTTAAATATAAAAATAATCACAATCTGTAATTTTAACACCAAGCCATTTTTCAAGCATTTCTATGATGGTGGATTTTCTCCTTTTATAGTGTTGATAAATGTGAGAAATATTGGTTGGTATTTGGGAAAGCAGTGGGTTCTATACGCAGGATTTATCTAAACTGATTCTTTCTAGATCATGCTGGGCTTATGATTACTCTCTTCACTGGCAAAACAAAAGGATTTTAACAACCAGAATAATTATTGCCTATCTTTGTCTAAGTCCATGATCAACTAAGATGTGAAATGAAAGCACTGTCTGGTACATACAGAGAGACAGAAAGATAAGGAGAGAAATAGACCGAGAGAGAGAGAGGGTGAGCAAGAGCATAGGCAAGCTGATCCTCTACACAATGGACTAGAAAGTAGAACAGTAAGTCGTATCTATGTAGATAGAATAGAGACAGTGTCTACTGCTCCTTGATCTCTTATTAATATATAACATTCTGATTTAGAATCATTGGCTTAACATCCTGGCATTGTTTTCTTACTGATGTTCCCTAAACCCGTAAAGAAGACAGAAAACTCCTGAAGTAGAGCAAAATACTGAATGTTGAAATGGAATGCTCCTAATAGAAAGTAAATGGGCCTAGAGAGATGTGTCAATGGCTTCTGATAAAGAGGTCTCTAACTTAAAGGACTTTAAATGTATAGGCATCACCATTGTTCTTGATAGGGGCTTATTCCAAATAATAAATATCATGTTTGGAAATGGAACTTTCCCTCCATGGATTCTAGTAAGTAAAGCATTCTTTCATTAAAAACAATATAGAAGATTTAGGGTACAGTTACTATCCCTTCCTGAGATCTCAGTTGGGGTAACTTCTAACAAATAATTCAGACAGTATTTAAAATAAAGTTTGTACCTTTACTCATTCATTTTTTCCTGTGAAGTCCATATAATCGAGCTATAATTGTTATTTCCTGGTAATTCTGCCGTTTCTACCATAGTTCTGGGTTCAAATTACTATTATATGGACCTTTGCAACAGTTCCACAAATATGGTCTTTCTTTTCTCTTTGGGGATAAGTGTCCAAGTTGGAAACCCATTTCTTTGCAATCTAAAATCCAAATAAAATACTTTTCTGCACAAAGCTCTCGCCCTATGTGAAAGTAAAATCCTCCTTTCACCTCATATGTGACTTTAAGAGCTGACCCTCAGGACATCAATTATTCTGCCAATTTCTCTCTGTTGTGCCCTCACACCGTTCCTCCCACCCGAGAAATCCCAGGGCTGTCTAATGTACTTGCTCAGGCCTGAAATTTCTTTTGATGAAGCGATTATTTCCACTCAAGCAGTTACCATGACTTCTTAAAAATTCTACTGAAGTGGATCCTCTTTACTTTACTATGATTTCCCTGACAGTAATGGAGGGAAATTTTTACTTTTTCCTCTCATTTGTCCCCCTGTGAAATGCTTCTGATGGTATTTTATACAACCTGTAGATATCATTGGTTTGAATGGCTTCATATTCTGTGATTAAAAGGATTAATGCTTTTAAACTCTTCTTTTTTGGTTATTTGAATATTTACCTCTTCTACATATCAAATGATTAATACAAGTTGTATATTGACTATGCATATATTAAAAATACTTTAAAATTAAAAAAATGTAAAGGTAAGAATAGAAGTGCCTAGATATCAGCTGTTTAGAAATATGAGAGGAGGGCAATAAAGAAATGCTGCATCCTAATATAACAGAAATTCATCAGTTTAACCACTCAGCCATCTTCACTGCTCTACCTATGCAGGATTGGGAAACGTGCTGTGACAATTTGGCAGTGTCTGCACGAACCAAGATTCAACTAAATAAGAACTTTTAATAACACAAATTAGATTTTCATAGAAGTGTGCACAGAATAAAACTTTAACAATTGGATTGCGATCTCATGTCTTAGAAAACACTACACTTTACAGTCTCCTTGTGCTGTAGCAAAGTCATGCGAACACAATGGATTAGAAGGAAAAGAAGGAAAGAGATAAATAAAGAGGAAGCGGCGAGGAGGAAAAGAATGTGAAGTAAGGAAAGGAGGATGGGGTGAAGTGGAGAAATAAAAGAACCTCTTCTTCCTTTTATGGTAATGCTAGACACAGTTCCTCCAACACAGAGACACATGTGTGCCACATACTGTGTCTCGTGAGAGTGTAAGGTTAAGAATGCATTATTTTTTTGTATGTGAAGAAAGTTTAATTTTTATCATTTTTTTCTGTTTATATGTTGGGGATAATTCTACATAATAAAACATTATTTGCCATTATAAATCCAAGCATTTCCCATTATACTTAAAATATGTCTATTAGAACTTTTATTTTTAGCATAATTTTATTTAATCACCCATAAGTTAATTATAAATAGGACATGCACTGTGCATCACAGAAAGGATGGTCAATGAAATTAATAAATGACTGAGCATAAAAAACTAAAGAAATGATTACACTCATTTTATTTATGACAGAATTGAAAGTTATCAAGAATCTTTTCATGTTCAAGATATTGCTATTCTGGAAAGGCAGGGGAAATCTTGTGTTGGAGCTACCTGTTGATTATATTTTTAACAGAATTTTATGATGTTACCATGGAGGTAAAAGATGTCCTGGTTGAAAAGTCTGGCACAGATGCTATGTGAAAAACATTTGTGTAAATCACATAGGTACATTAACTGTGCTTCAAATATACATCGTACCATAAGTATCATTGTACTAAGAACAAAGAGGTACATCTTCAAGATAAAAATCCATCCTCTGGCTGTCAGTTAGGGTGTGTGTATCCCATTAGTTACTTGTGTTAGGGTAATAATCCATATTTCTATTTGGCATAGTGGAAAGTTATGTAAATTTTGTTTATGTCCAAAAATTCCTTTCCCCTTATCATCAATGTGGAATTCTGGGGATCCTTTTATTAATCACCATTGTTATTCTAATAATTGAACCGTCCTATCACATAGATGCTTTACTTTACTATTAAAATATTTCTCAGTGACCTTATGGGTGTGGCAGAGTGATAGAGTACTTGGCTGGGAGGATTGGAACTGATATAGAGACACAGAAATAGGAGACAGAGCCTAATTTGAAACTTAGGAAATTCACCAGTCAAAACGAATACAGTGCTCAGGACTCTGTGTCAGTGCATTATGGAGTCATAAGTCTGACCTTAGGGAAGTTGAAGAGATATCATATTTTCCAAAGAAAAACACCCAGTGATAAAATTTGCTGTTTTCAAGCAACCCTTTTATCAGATAAATCTCATGGCTGTGCCTAGAATCCATATATAGTAAAAAGATTTAGTAACTTCTTCATGCTTTCTGTGAGTTTTTATCTTCTCTCTGATTACAAAAGTTTCACATCACTGCACACTGCCACATCTGAGTTCAGGGAAAGAACGGGGAATGAATTTTTTCCTGCTTTGCTGCCTCTCCATTTCCTCTTTTCAACCCTGGGCATATGTAAACCTCTTCCTAAATATCTGATTACTGGTCTGTAACTATCTTCTATTCTTATGCCGGGGTTTAAACCATTCAGTTAATATATTTATAGCAAGTTGTTTTTCACTTGACATCTTCCACCGATCTACCTGTGTTGATCTGCCTGTGTCATTAATACATATCTTTTTTTTTCTCATGGTTTATTTTTTTTATATTTAAAAATTTCCATCTCCTTCCCTTCTCCTCCCCCCTCCCTCTGCTCCTCCTTCCCCTTCCCTCCCCTCCTTCTCCCCCTTCCCTCCCCTTCCCTCCACCCATACCTCTCAAGGCCAAGGAGCCATCAGGGTTCCCCACTCTATGCTAAGTCCAAGGTCCTCCCAACTCCCCCCAGGTCCAGGAAGGTGATCGACCAAGCTGAGAAGGCTCCCACAGAGCCCGTCCATGCAGAAGAATCAGAGCCCAGCGCCATTGTCCTTTGCTTCTCAGTCAGCCCCCACTGTTGGCCACATTCAGAGAGACAGGTTTGGTCGCATGATCCATCAGTCCCATTCCAACTGGAGTTGGTGATCTCCCTTTAGTTCTGTCCCACCATCTCCATGAGTGAACGCACCCCTCACGTTCCTGACTTTCTCCCTCATGTTCTCGCTCCTTCTGCTCCTCATCAGGACCTTGGGAGCTCAGTCCAGTGCTCCAATGTGGGGCTCAGTCACCTTCCCCATCTGTCGCCAGCTGGAGGTTCCCTCACAGTCCTGACTTTCTTTCTCATGTTCTCTCTCCTTCTGCTCCTCATCAGGACCTTGGGAGCTCAGTCCGGTGCTCCAATGTGGGGCTCTGTCATTTTCTTCATCTATCGTCAGGTGGAGGTTCTATGGTGATATGCAAGAAATTCATCAGTATGGCTATAGGAACTGGCCTTTTCAGGCTCCCTCTCCTCAGCTGCTATACACAAAGGATAAGGAAGCAGAGAGGCAAATCAGAGAAGTATCACCTTTCACAATAGCCACAAATAGCATAAGATATCTGGGAGTATCTCTAACCAAGGAAGTGAAGGATTTATTTGACAAGAACTTTAAGTCTTTGAAGAAAGAAATTGAAGAGGATACCAGAAAATGGAAGGATCTCCCCTGCTTGTGGATTGGGAGGATCAACATAGTAAAAATGGCAATTCTACCAAAAGCAATCTATAGATTCAATGCAATCCCAATCAAGGTCCCATTAAAATTCTTCACAGAGATTGAGAGGACAATAATCAACTTTATATGGAAAAACAAGAAACCCAGGATAGCCAAAAAAATCTTATACAATAAAGGTACTTCTGGAGGCATTACCATCCCTGACTTCAAACTCTATTAATACATATCTTGAGTCAAAAGAGATTCCACCTGCATGAATGCATTATATGTTATGGGACATAAAGCTCATTTTCCATGTAATGATATTTTAAATGTGGTCTTTTGATATTTATAAGACATACACATAAATGTCCTTAATGCTTTGAAACTGTGACAAATTTGACTTATTGAAGTCTACCTTTGAAGTACAATAATGTCACTAACCCTGTCTTGCTCCTTGTTCCAACAGTATCTTTTGAGGAGCAGTTGGGTGATCACTTTGTTGTGTGTAAATCTCTTTAGGTCAGCAGCATAGATAATTTTAGCTGCATAGATAATTTTGATGTTTAAGCAAAGGAAATAAATATTTTAATTGGTAAAATAAGTTATAATAAAGAAGGAACAACATCAATTACAAGTTGATATAAAATATTTTTTTATTTTTGTACCTTTTGGTAAATAGGCTTAGTTATTAATAACTAAATATCAAACTCTCAGATTATCAGCTGGGAATTCTCTGCTTATTATAATGAAATGAGTTGATGACAATGGATGATAATCTAATAATGATGAATACTGCTTATGCTGAGGCTGAAGATTGTCCAGGACACTTCTCAGACTATAAATACAATCATAAATAAATAAGATTTTATGGACCATTTGCAAAATATAACTGCTCTGAAACCAAAGGGGAGGTTGTAAAACAAATAATTGATAAGGACAGAGACACTCAAAGACAACGAGAAGTTGCAAAACCACATTGTTAATCTTAGTCTTACAAAGAAAGCTATATATTATCATATAAAACATTATTTATTATAAATTATTAATTATTTCACCAAAATTTTCTTTTACATTCCTTTCAACAATCTCATGTGAACATAAGTGCCAACACTGAAATGTTGTTTTCCATGTGGGAAACAATTTTATTTCATTTTCAGCAAGGAAATAATGACAACTAAGTGTTACTATTTGTAACTGAATTGTCAGATTAGAAGAGAAACTGATGAACACCAACCCTGGAGTTCTCAGACTCCTCTCCTAGATTTCAGTTTGCCTCTGTACAAGTTCCTATTGGCAATATAGTTTTCCGTATTCAAGTTAATTTCAGATAAAAAAAATCACCATCATTATGATACAATCGAAATGATATTTTTGTTTCATTTTCCTATAGTTCACAAACATTATTTTATAAAGCTGAAAGATGGTGACAGATAACGAACATGAATGAAGGCTCTTAAAATGAAAGGTTTACAAATTTCAAGGTTCTAGAGTCTTTTTCTTCAGTCACAAAATACAAGCTTCACCTTGTGCTTGCTAACCATTTGTTTGTCAGAGGCATGGTTCTGATTTGAAGAAACCCCAGGACACTTTCTAATCAAAAGCAACCTGATCGGTTAATGAAATTTTTAACCATTAGGTTAAGCAGGAAACAAAAAAACTTTCTTTTAAACCTCCCTAGGTCTGTCCCTAAGGTACTGAAAAACCTTTAGGAAGAAAAATCGACCCTTAATTAGCCGAATGGTTTGGTAGACAAAAGTGCAGTTTGTTTCACAATTGATGCATGATTGTATTTGGAAAATTAGATTGGAATTTGAAAAGCCCTTCAAACACCATGAAGTAACAAGCCTGTTCATGGATCTGAGAAGCAAGTCTTTTTGTTTATTTTTTTCACAATTTACTACTCTAATGGTTCATCAGTCAGCAACCAATTTATTACGTTTTGTCGGAACAAGAGGCGTTTTGCTTCTTTAAAGAATAACACTGTTCCAACACTGTGACTACTAGGTATTTCTTTTGTTCATTGATCCACAAGATCCTGCGACCTTAACTCCCACCCTAAGGGAGATGAACTGCTCTGATGTTAAGTTTATCCTCAAATTACTTATTTAAGAGACTATTCTAGGTAGTTTCTAATTAGGCACCCCCAGATGGTATGAATCAAGCAGCTGTAATCCCAGCTGGGAACAAGTGTGAAGGAAATGTTCATTTTCTTCTTCTTTTTTTTTTCCTTAGCTGCTTTTTTTTCTCTATCACATCTTTTAATATTCTCACAATTTCACAGGCTTTTGAATCCTGTAAACCGTTGCATCAGATGCTCTAGAATACTAATAAGATGCACTGTTGCAGCTCTGAAGATGCAGCATCTGAGACCCTCAGGACCACTTGAAGTTCCAAACAGTAAACTGTTGCATGTATTAAAACTAACACAAAGAAACTTCTTCTTTTAAAAGATTTAGATTGTTCCATGAAAACACACTGTCTTGGTTCTTTTTCCCATTGCTCCACTTCCGTGATAAAATATTCTGAGGAAAGCGATTTCAGGAAGAGAGGGTTCCTTTACCTCACAGTTAAAGATCCAGTCATTTGTGTCGGTGGGGGGGGGGGTCGAGGTGGAAGGAGTTGTAGGCAGCTGAGCTATTTACAGTCAGAAGCAAACAACAACGAATATAGAAGATTGTTCAGTTTCCTTTCTTCATTCTTACAACCATTCATATAAGAGGAAAAGGATGAACATACCTTGTGTGGTACAATCGCTCTACAAATGACCATTATTAAAAAAAATCTTGGCACAAAATCAAAAACTGAAAAATTCTTGATAAACAAGTTCCATCAAGGAGAGTTTTTAACATAGTTCTTGAATGTAGAATTACTTAAAAAAGAGTAAAATGTGAAAACAACATAAATTGAGATTTTTTTTCTTGGCAAACAAGCAGGTAATTTTGATATAAAGACCATCAGACACATACACTCCACATGTTACCGCAGGATTAACAAATATACTATTCCTCATGAAAGCTAATATATGAAAGAGATGCAAAAAATCATTCAGGCATCAAATGATTACATGGCTGTTGCAACATCCTTTTTTGATACTTGCTGATCAATCCTTGATGTTGACACTTCTTGGTCAGGACACAAAAGCTAAGTGGCCAAATTACAACACGTGTATATGTTTTATCACTTTCTGGCTAGTAAAACCGTCCGATTCCATTAACTACCACCAAATTATCAGTGGAGCCAATTGAATCCTTCAGAAGCACTTTGTATTCAAAATAAGTGAGAGAGGGTATAAATTTGGGAACCCCTTTAGTTAACTGGATATTAAAATAAATAAAAGCAGTCTTATTAATCACATTTGCTCAGGTATACAAATCCAGATAGAAAGTCACAGTGACTTGAAGTGTTTGTGTTCCTTATTTTTCATATATATATGATCTGTCTGAAAATTAGTGAAAAGTAATCATTTGTTTCTTTCAGTATCAAGACTAATATGTCTTAAGCCGGGCGGTGGTGGCGCACGCCTTTAATCCCAGCACTCGGGAGGCAGAGGCAGGCGGATCTCTGTGAGTTCGAGGCCAGCCTGGTCTACAAGAGCTAGTTCCAGGACAGGCTCTAAAAAAGCTGCAGAGAGACACTGTCTCGAAAAACCAAAAAAAGAAAAAAGAAAAAAAAAGGACTAATATGTCTTAATACATATTCTATTTCTGGAAGCTTGATTTCCCAGAGTAACCCCAGGGGAAGTCTAGTGGGTGAAAGGAGAAAATGAACAAAGCAAACAAGGAATCAATTTAGAACAATATAACAGGACAAAAATTAGAAAGGAAGATAAGGAGTAGAGTCTAAGGATGATCAGTAAACTGGCATCTCTCTTGCCTCCACCTTTGCTAGTTACATCATCTGAAATTCTAATTAACATGCCTTCAGCTTCTATACATTGTTGGAAAACTCATTACGGCATGTGGATACCTATGACAATGTATGATATTCTACTCGCAAACTTTCTTTGAAATAATAATCATATCCCTGCATCTCCTATCCCTAAGTCAAATATGTAGAAAACATAGAAACAGTTTCCACAAGTTACAATTATTTTGTTGTCCTTGCTATTTTACAGTCTGAATCTACTTTAGTTACATGATCATCACATAGGCCACTCAGTCCATCTGTTTCCTGGGAACTGATTTTTTAAAAAGTACATATCACTCCATTTTAGCAAAATTTGGAATGTAATTTTGGATTCACATCTCTCCTTATTCCATAAAATATTCATATTGACAAGATTATCTTTTCTCATTTCTGTCCTGAAAATCTATGAGAAGTGATTGCTTGAGGCCATTTCTCGTAGCCTGTGCGGTTAACCGAGGAGAGGATGAAGTGTGAGTGTGAGAAGAACACTAGAGAAGAAAGGGTAATCCCTGCCTCTGATGTGATTGCTCACCCCAAAATGTAAAACAAATGTGAATTTTTTCTATTTTAGGATTAGTGGTGGCAAACCTAAGTGAAATAACATTGAAAGGGCAAAATATCTGCTCACATAAATAAGTTTACTAGCAAATAAAGGAAGCATATGGCCTGCATAGTGTCCAAAAGGACTAGTAACAAAATTAGAAAATGTATAAACACCCAATTTAGAAAGAAGGCATATATCCAATAAATTCTTACTATGATTTATAGAAATCCAAATCATTGCACATCATCTCTTTTGTCCTTCAGCAACTCAAACATGAGTTCTGTCATTAAAAAAATAAAACATAACAAACAAAAAACAAGAACAAAAATAACAACAATCTCTTATGGTTTCTTCATTGCCTTGCTTTCCCAAAAACTGGATTTAGTTTCATCCTCATCAACTTCTCCACAAGTTACTTCCATGTAAAGCGCACCACCCTGTGATGAGCCCTGCGATTAGAGCTTAAAGCGCTTCTTGTCCCCCTGCACATGGGAGCTCATCCAGCCCTTCACATTGACATATGAAGCCCATCCATATCCTTGCTACCACTATGCCTGCTGGGATTCATGGTGATTTCGGTATCCCCCAAACAGATAGATAACTAAGAGTATGGTGCATCATCATTATTATTGCCAGTTACTTTCAAGAAACTTAATCCTCGCCATAACCATTTCGGCTATCCAGCATAATTTAATGCTTACTGACACACACTACTATGTAATAAAAATTTGTCCATTTTAGTCCTCCCTACCAAAGGCTGTCTGTAATTTTTAAGAATCTTTAGGTTTTGTATGTAATCATTTTTGTTTCACAGATTTAATTTTTTTAAAAAATATAATCATTTCAGAATTAACCAGTTGTTCATACTCTCATGTCTCACCCCACTCCACAATTCTACTATCACAGCATAAAGGACCTGAGGGAAAATGTACCCATGCTGAATTTTCTGCAAGAGGTGGCATCTGCTGATGGGATTTCTCACCAGATATTACTATTGTCCATTAAATCAACTATTGGCCTAGAAAATGTTCCAGATCTTAAAATAGTTTCCTCAAATAACCAGCTTCCTCTACACTCCCTCATTTGTTAGTTGTCATCTTATTAAATTTTTATGTAGAAAACAGAATAAAAAACATCCCACCATCATTACTTTATTTTACCTACATCTTGACAATGACTGTATCGCATTTTTTTTCTGGGCTATGGGATGGATATTCCCTTTACTATGACATTCATTTTCAGTGTTTAAGGTTTATTAATAATCCAAGTGTATACTCATTCCTTAGTCCATGGACAAAGTATATCCAGTTGTGATCTAATGCATTAAAGTCCACTTGATTTGTATAATTAATATTCTTCAATAGTTTATTTAAACTATTTCTCAAGCCAGTAAGTGTCTACATTTTAATTACCAGTATGATTAGTTGTTGGAATGGAAATGCCTGAATAAGATCTATTTTTAAGGAGGTGAGAGGAGAAAATGCCAGAAGATAGCAGACAGAAAGGAAGGTAGGAATTCATAACGACGGGAGAGTGGGGGGGATTGTAGTAAGAGGATGGGTTGTAGGGTGTGAGAAGATGGAAGAAAGGGGGATGTCTGAACCTGGATGATGATACTCCTTGGTTCTCACCCACAAGTGAAAGTCCTTTCAAGAACTTTGATCAGTGTCTAAGAGATGTTCATCTTTGTGTAATCCTCATCTGTTGAATTTAAGTCATGTAATTATTTAAGTCAATAATTCAGCTGATGAATTGCTCACAAAGCTGAAAGTAGGCCAGTCTGATTCCCAGGGCAAGCAAGCACTATCTCAATGTCACAGGATAGTACATAAAATTCAATTGCAACTCAGCTGTGGTCTGAAAGCATCAGTATAGTGTTCTGAGCAAAAATATGCACAACACATCAAAGTGTCCGACATACATTTTTTTCAAAAAAGAAAGGTTACCGATCAATCTCAACTTTCAAGCAAGATGAAAGATTCTAACATCTAAAGAAAGATGACAAGATGCGTATTTTCATGACAAAATATAATTTAAAACCTCTTTAGATCTTCCCCCTCAAGATGCCAGAAATCATTCCTTCTACTCTTTAACCAAAATCGTATTATTGGAGTCATAATTCACTTCCAAGGAAATGAAATAAAAAGTCAGTGGGGTATAAGCAACTATGCTTTCAAGTTTGTTGAAGTCATCACTTGGCCTGGCTTTGCCTGAATAGGGGCTACTGTGTATGAGTAAATGTTCACAGTTATTATTTGAACATTAAGAAATACTGTCTAGTGAAGGGAAAACATTATGATTATCTTTAAATTTCTTAGGTAATATGAGAATACAGAAAAGTATGAATGCAAAAGAACAAAATCAGATATAATAAATACACATGCAGAAATAAATTTTACAATTGAATTTGGTGCTTAATTAGATAGCTGTTGTATATATTCATATGTAACATCTGTTTATCTTGACCACATATGTTGTGCTGTGTTACAGAAAATTATTTTAGGTTTTATAGCAAAAAGGTACTCATAGCCTCAAAATAGATTCCTATGTTATTATTAACTATAGTCTGAGGCTTTCCAAATTTATTATTATTTTGCTAATAACTTAAGGGTCTATCTAATTAAATATCTCTGAAACATAACTTTGGAAGACTTAAAGAGTCATTTTCTTTAGAACTAATTTTGATTGTATTCAGGATTTTTAAGCATCTTCTTATTTTCCAAAAGGGGAGAAGCTATAAAATCAACTGAGTTCCTGAAGAAATCTCCACACATATTAAACATTGTGGAGATTGAAATAACAACATGCAAAATCTGACCCCCAATCTATACTGCTCCAGGAATATGAAAAGCTGTTTGTTCTATTTTTGTTGATTTTTTATTTTTTCTTGTATTTTTGGTTTGTTTCAGCTTTGCTATATAGAGCAGATTAAATGCTAATTCCTGAACAAATTATATCATGCTCTTAATGACCAATCACATTGATGTATATTTTTCGTATTATTGATCTAACAGACTGTGTCAATCAAAATATAAGAAATAGCAATAACATGTGAATATGAATCTATAAATTACACCCCTATTTCTGGTATTAATCAAAAATTCTTAGACTATGCATCCTTTTTGAAGACCAAATGCAAAGTGAATGTATTGGAACAATTGTTTAGAAAGCATTTGAAATTAAGCTTCAACTTATCATTATTTATAAGCTACATAAAAGTTATGAAATCCTACCATATCCAGAAGTGAAATGCTTGTTTTCATGTGCTTTTCTAAAATAACTCCACCAAATAGTGTTAGTATTCACATTCAGAGGTCAAACCAAACACAACGTTTCTTAACAATTTCTGTTTGTTTTCCTTCTCAGCGTGTGTGCTTGAGATGAAACCCAGAACCCAGTGTATGCAAATGTTTGGTGAATAAAGCATTTGCTTTACCTAACCAGCTTAAAGTGTTGAGACTTACAAGAGTTCAGTCAGAACTGAAGAGGACAAAAAAACTCTTAGCCGTTGAACATATCACCCTCACCCTTGTCCATTCTAACTGCCAAGCTATCTTCCAGAGTTCATGGAAAGCATGTACAAGAAGACTGTAATCATAACTTTCAAAGTTAGAGTCAGCAGCATCAGTGGAGTTATTACAGCTCAAACACTGGCTGCCTTAAACTAAAATAGCAAGCTGTGCAGAGAGGAAAGAGGCAGCACACTCATCTTTTCTGACAGCTCTCACCTTCCTGCTCAAAGACACATCGTTTGTATGGTTTATATCTCCAGGGGCCAATAATTAGTCACATTTCCTTTATTTTTGCTAAAAATAAGTGATGATTCATTTTTCCTTGTTCTGACCCTAAAAAGAAAAGAAAGAACAACAACAGCAGCAAAACAAACAAACAAACAAACAAACAAAAAGAAAACCAATCCAATCCATGACTTAGCACAAGCTCCCAGGGAAAACAGAATTTTACTTTTAATTCATATTAGCATCTCTTTGGCTTACATGATCTCTTCAAAATTCACTGCAAGATCATGGAAAACAATTATGTCCAAACTATCAAGTGTTAACAAACAAAAAATCGTTATTAATATAATATTGTTTATGGAGAAGCGATAAAGAAACCAGATACAACCTGGATGTATTCTGAGGGGAACAAGGAATAAAGTGAACTTCAATAGTTTTCAAAATTATTAAGGAATTTTGCACCCAGAACAAGCTTGAATGAAACAACTTGGGTTGTATTTCTCAGTCTCAAAAGTGAAGTGCATGTACGCCCTGTGCTCAAGGAGGCCAGGTCCTGTGAAACGGGAGTGATAAGTGCCTGTAGGCAGCCATGCGAGTGCTGAGACCCAAACCCAGCCCTCTGCAAGAAGAGTAAACACTTTTAGCCATCTTGCCAGACACTCCCCAGATTTTGAAAAGGTAAAAGTAACAATAATAATAATAACTCTTTAAGTCATTATTGGTGAATTTCTATTATTTTTATTTAAATATGTGTTTGCACTGACCCTTTAGTATTAATTGTGTGACAGGATTCCTGTGGAGTCTTATACTGCTCATATAACCTTAGCAATGGAGGGACTTAGTGATTCTGTACATCTTGGTGACTTGCTGAGTAGAGTTTTATCTTCCTGAGATTAAGGGAACTTCCTTTAGCACTTCCTTCATTTATTATCTGATCAAGGTAATCACTAAGTATCCTTCATATAAGAAGTTGATAAAGTAATTACAGAAGTTACACATATGTTACATAGATGATTTGCCCTGTTCCCTTCATGTAAAATTTTAAACATGACACCACATTGATAAACTGACTCCTGAAGAGATATGTGATGTTAAAATTAGCACCTATCAATGGAGACAAAATCCAGCTATTTTACAAAAGCAAGTGCTTGTAGAGGCATTCATACACTTCCCTTTGATTTCCCTGAGTCCTCGGGGGTCAATGTTGTTTATTTTTAAGGCAGTAGAAAGCACAGCGAGAGGTTTAGTTCATAATGCACAGAGGAAAATCCAAACTGGCAGATTTCCCCCATCATGTGTAAAAGAGAAAACTGAGCTGGCATCAGTTGAGCCATGGCGAAACAGCAAGGACTGACTTGCTTTCATCTGGCGATTGGAGTGGCCCCAGTCAACTTGATTGCCTCCCACTGACATTGCCTGAGCTAATTCACAGAGGGCTTTCATGGATGGGATAGTCATGGTCACTAGGACTGGATTCTAGCTACATGTACTTTAGATCAGAACGAATGGACTCGGTCAGTACCAAATAAAGGTGGACAAAGAAGAAATTGCTTTAGGGGAACATTAAATTTAAAAAGGTGAGATTTCCTTTCCCTGTAGAAACACAGTAAACACATAAGCTTCAGGACCATTGGGCAAAATTCAGTGCTATCCTGCCTGAACTATTTTAACACATCACTATAACAGGTATATGTATAATGCTGTGTGTGTGTGTGTGTGTGTGTGTACATGCTTTTATTTCTGTATAACTGTAAGTATTAAATAATTTGAATATAGTTGCTGCTTGAAGCCATATGTTTCTCTTCTTCCAAACTGCAGGGCTTCTTTTGGTTGCCTTCATGTGATCATTTTCTTTATTCCTTGCATTTCACAAATACAATCTTCTCAGGCGATAAATTGATCAACTTTATCTTCCTCAAGGTCAGACCCCCCAAAGAGACATGAACATTCAACTGCTTTAGAAGAAGGGCTCTTCTTTATGGAGTAATCTTCAAAATATAAGCAGTAGATGCAGAACTGGGAAGAATCAGAAGCTTACTAGGATCAGCTGCAGAGGCGGTTTTCTTTTGTGGAAGCAAATCTGACAATCTTAACAATCCTGACTCCTTCCTTGTGTCACCACTGTGCTTGTTTTTACACCATCACATTTTAAATAGTTTTGGATTTTTGGAAGCACAAACGCAAAGAAGATGGCTGGCATGAAATGGTGGCAAGTACAGCCCATAAACCATGCCAACAGCAATGTACTAAGGCACCTGATTTCCCTGAAGAGGTTTTGAGCCTCATCACACAAACATGTCGTTTTGATTCAGGAATTATTGATCAACTTCATGTTCCTCAAGGTCTGATGGGAAGTTCTCAGTTTTGTAAAAGAAACCTGATATCCTCTGAAAAAGATAGAATATCTTATTTCCGACAGAAGTCACTCTTTCTAGTATTTCCTTTGTATTGTAACAAATGATAGCTTTACACCAATACGTGATATTCCATCCATGCCCTACATTGGTATCTCCTGCTTTATTCATTGATGCTTCCTCAGGAGCAGAAACAATGCTGAGACTTTGATGTCTCTACATATATTTTCAATGATGGAGAAAAATGATGAATGATCTAAGGCATTTCTGAAAGTTGTTTTATTTTTTAAGCTTAGTGTGCTTTTGAACAATGTATCAGGACAGTATTAGAAAGGTAGTAAGAAACTATGTAAAATAAACTATCACAAACAATATGTTCTCATCTATTTCTTAAGCTTAATATGAGAATATTTGATCTAATAATACCACTGGAAGTGTCACCACTAAGGAAGATACAGAAATGTTTATTTTCTTGGATATTTGAAGGGAAGTAATTCAGAAGCAAACTTTAATAATAAGAATGTTTGTTTTGGCTCGATTCTCATGTGACACATTTATAATCAACTTTATGCAGCAAATACTATATTAATTAGATTTTAATGTCTATAAATGATTCCTCACAGATAATGTTGACTTTTGAATTAATTAATTATGTATTTATTACTGTGCTTTCCAGTGAGCCATTGAACAAATTGTTCTTGTAAGGGGTGTCATGACATCTAGTGGTAAGAAAGTGTTATGTGATATGTATTTTCACAGTTGTTAGATAATGTGGCACAAATAATAAAAGACGCATTTCAATAAAGAGGCAAATTAAGCTGGTAATGTAGATTAGTAGCAGACTGCTTATGGAAACTGAAAGAGAAAAATAAGCCATCATTTTTCATTTCATCATGTGTTTGGTAGAAACACAAATCCTATCAAGTATATGGCAAGGAGTTACCACTGAGTCCATTTCCTTAAGCCAGTTGTACACAGCTAAAATGGAAAGGTGTTCAAAATTTTACTGATTTACCAATGGAGTGGATTATTAAGCTAGTATAACAGTCATAATGGAGAAATCAAAGAACACTAATTTATTATCCCTCCAAGAATAAGTATTAAAAAGAAGGATTATGGAGCCTGATATGTGACTAAGTGGTTAGGAGTCCATTCTGTCCTGTGAGAGGACAGAAGATTGGCTCACAGCAGACATGTGTAGTGTTCATTCACCTCCCTAAATCCAGGATGAGCAAATGTCTCTTGCCTCCATGGATATCAGAACTCATGTGCACAAATACACACACATCGTCAAAATAAATCTTTTTTTTTAATGGCATTCATATTTTTTTAATTTATTTATTTATTTTTCCTCATTTTTTTATTAAAGATTTCCATCTCCTCCCCTCCTCCTCCCCCTTCCCTCCCCTCCCTTCCACCCATACCCCCACTCCACCCCTCTCCAAGACAAAGAGCCATCAGGGTTCCCTTCACTATGTTAAGTCCAAGGTCCTCCCAGCTCCCCCTAAGTCCAGGAAGGTGAGCAACCAAACTGACAAGGCTCAATAAATCTTTAAAACAGAAAATGAATCTGAAAATATAGTAGTTCCAAAAATGAATTGACTGAATTTAACAATTCAGTCAATTAAATGTCAAGGGATGATAAATATTTACATATCCCTTAGTTTTTTTTTTTTATTGAACATACTTGCTCAGAAGGATCTGGATAAAAACAATCTCACACCCTATGACATCATAGAATCCTTTAAGGCTCCAACATCATTGAAAGTACATACAGTAACCATACTTACTCTTTAGAAATCTATTTTTTATTTATAAATTATTATTAGTTTCATATCTTGTGAAAAAAAATTGTAGACAAGATAGTGTTCTCATTTTTCTTTTACTGAAAGCAATTTTAAAAGTACAAAAGTAGCCATAAATGAGAATTTCTTGAAGATCTGAGACAATAACAAAACCATCTCATGAAAAAATAATCTAAGAAAGATTAATTAATCTTAAGTAGTCATTTTTGCATAATGACGTCAAGCTGCAGTAGCGTGCACATGGAACTGTGTCTGAACCATTTTTATGGTTCATTGTTTATTTCCTCTCTTTCATGGTAAAATGGAAACTACTTTTCTACTTTCCTAATGTGTAGATCATTGATTTGAATAATGATAATGAAAATGCTGCCTATGATCTATGACTGTCTGCAGCAGAATGAATAATAAAATTAAAAATTATATAGAAATATTTGTCCAAGCTAGCTCTTTCTCATTAAATACCTAAATTTGAAATATGATTGCTTTTTTCTCCCAGAAAGCAATCTCCAGACACAAACAGTATAGAACATCAATTCTTTTCTTTCTTTAATTCTATTTTTTTGTTCAGTTGAAAAAGTGGGTTGGAATGATAATAGCATTATAAGGTTTTACTTATGATCTTCTGCTTTATATTAGTTTTAGTTAAAATATCTCAATTATTAGAGCCATAGCAAGAGCTGTAGTAAAACCATATGTCATGAACTACAAAATTACTACAAATCATAATTATTAATGGCTGGTTTGCTTGTTTTCCTGTTGTGGGGCATGATGGCAGCTACAGACAGTGTGTGTGTTTGTATTTGTGTGTGTGTATGTGTGTGTGTGTGTGTGAGAGAGAGAGAGAGAGAGAGAGAGAGAGAGAGAGAGAGAGAGAGAGAGTGTGTGTGTATGTGCATTTCCTATGAAATACTCAGGATTTTGACATTTTCTATAAGATTCAAATTCTTGCCCAAACTGCATTAATATTTAACTTTTTCACCCACACTGATTTTAAGTGTTGGCTGAAAAAGAAAAGTTGATCTTTTCCCTAAGTTGATTATTGTATGTCATATAAACCAGCTCAATACATATCTTTTGAAATTTTCTGGGACTCAAACTCTGTTCTCTGGAAAAAGCAGCAAGGACTCTTAACTGCTAAGCCAACTCTCTATCCCCTGAAACACTTTTTAAAAAGTAAACATTCTATAGTAATATTGTCTTAAAACAAGTTAATTTGAAATTGGTGTGCTGAAAAATAATGTGACAATCTTTTAGCCTTTTCCCCATAACTAAATAATTTTGGTTTTAAAGAAGTATAAAGATTTGTATCTATAGTAAAACCAACAAGTCATAACATAGCAGTCTCATGTCTGAACTGAGATACTGAAGGTGAAATTCATTTCAAAATATGATGGCTTGTGTACATCAAAGAACATGTGTTACGAGAACCAAGACTATAGTGAGATTATTCTGAGAAGAAGGGTTAGAAATACTAAAGGTTCAGTATATATTTGATTTTAACTAACTTTAATTATTTCCCATTTTCATTCTCTGTGCAATTTATGGTTTCTAAAGCAAAAATAACAAATTAGTCTCAGAATTATTTATTTTTGGCTACTGTATGATCGCTCTTGAATTTTCCTTAATTGTAAGAAACACAGATATAATTATTTTAACTTCACAAAACCCAACCTAAGAAAGTAAAATTTATTAGCCACCAATTTTTAAAAAGACAATTTATGATAGATTAACAAAGGAAAAGCTCAGTGCTAGGAGCAAGCAATGTTTTTTGTTTGTTTGTTTGCTTGTTTTATTTTGTTTTCAATCACACTTGATTCTACTTTAGGTCTCTGTGCTATCCAGTGTCTGGTCCCTGGCCATGGGCTCTCTCTCTCTCTTGATTCTACTTTAGGTCTCTGTGCTATCCAGTGTCTGGTCCCTGGCCATGGGCTCTCTCTCTCTCTTGCCATGGGCAAGTTCAACCATTCATTGTTTAGTCACTTCCTCCAATTCTACACCACCATAGCTCAAACACATCTTCCAGGCAGGCGTGATTGTAGGTTGAAGCGTTTGTGGCGGGGTTGGTGAGCAGATGTCTCTTTCAGCAGCCTACAGAGGACCTTTCCTATAGCCCTCTGCAATGCCATCCACTGTCAGTTATCAGAGATGACCCTCGAGTCATTGGCCTGTGACTAACTATGCATCACATAAATCTGACAGTCTGTTGTCAATTCTTCTTCACCTTTCACACCTTGACAGTTAGAGACTAATCACTGAAGACGCCACCACATATATGAATCAAAGAACATGGAGAAATGAAGCTGGTACTGGTCTGGATACTCCTGATTTGCTTGCAGAATATGGGATGCTGTTATACACGCTAGCAGATGAGAAAAGTAATCACCAATTTTACCCATGGTGAACCCTCCATGCTACAATAATAACTGACCCAACAAGACATACCAACTGGTACAGTAGTGAAACAAACATTATGATAGAAGCCAAAAACATTCTGATTGGATCTAAGTCCTGTTCCACTAAATGAAACCCATATCTGGTAATGTTTTCTGGATTGAAACCTGTGACTTGACAAGTCAGAGATCCTTTGGGAGAGTATGCTACTGCTCCAGTAAACAGACAGAGTGCTAAACTGACTCCTAATGACTTGTTACAACCATAGTTTATGCATGTCTCCATCCTCATCGAGGAAGTTTCTTTTTGTAATAGATAGTGATTAACATACATCAAAGTGATGAGAATCAGAGGTTGTCAAATGCTTAGTCCTATTTTGTGGGCATCTATATAATATCCTTTGCTTCCAAGGATCGGAGGTTACTGCAGGAAATTAGGTGGAAACATTTTAAGATTCAGAGATGGTAAATGATGATAACCAAACTGGGTTTTCTGGACACAACAAGACAGTTTCACATGCGAGCTCACAGTGGTTGTGACAGAATGCACATGACTTGCAAATGCAAGTCAGACAAAATTCCAGCTTGAGAAGGGCGATGAATATGATGTCCTTCCCTATCCGATGAGCTATTTGTCAAATGATACCTGCTTTGAGAGGAAGAACATCACTTTTTTTGAGACAGGGTTTCTCTGCAGCTTTAGAGCCTGTCCTGGAGCTAGCTCTTGTAGACCAGGCTGGTCTTGAACTCACAGAGATCCTCCTGCCTTTGCCTCCCTAGTGCTGGAATTAAAGGCACATCATTTTTTAAGGTAGTGGACCATGGTAGGTCATGCAAATTATGGAGAAGACCATATTTAAGAATAAATGAGCGTTTAATCCCATAACTTGGGAGGCAGAGGCAAGTCATCTCTATGAGTTTGACAACAGCCTGATCTATAGAATGAGTTCCAGGACAGGCTCCAAAAAACACAGAGAAACTGTATTTTGAAATATCGGAAAAATAATTGATGGTGTTTTTAAAAAATAAAAATTAAAAAAAGACATGATGTTAGGAGGGTGGATGTGGGACACATTGGATGTTGAATATAATGAAAACGCATTGTACAGAATTCTCAAAAGAATTAATAAAAACCAACAATACATAAAGGTAATATTGTTTATAGTATTCATTCATTTCCATTTTTCTATGTTATAGATCTTCTCAGTGTCATTTACCTTTAATCACACATTTCTAGACTGCTCATGATTAGGGGACTGCTGAAATCTGATTATCTTACATATGAATAATGTTTCCCAAGTTTCCTTTATTATTAACACCTTCAGATTATAAAGAAATCTCAGACTTTGCAAACAAGTTCAAGACTCTTTACTGTCTACAGAGAAAAAGGAAACTATTAAATATCCATTTTTCCTAAACACTATAGAGTAAAATATAAATTATTTAGATTTTTAATTATAGACAAGTTAGAAAAGGTAATAGATAAGTTTTGCATGCCTAAATTATTTCACAAAATGATATTTCCTTTAAAGAAATAGATAACTTTTTAAAAGATTTAATAATTTTGCCATTAATATTAGATACAAATTTGAACACTGATGTGGTACAATTATTTGAAATAATTTTAATGAACTTTTCTTTTTATGAGTTCTGAAGTTATCTCTAAGTTAATGTGCATACTTTTCTTAAAAAGAAAAAAATGAAAGAAATTATGTGATTAAACAGGAAAATAGACATATAATTTTCACACTTTGGGTTGAGGTTAATTATTGATGTTTTTAAGAATAAAGGGTTACATGAATGGAAATTGAAAATTATCCATGTTTTGGTGGGTTATCATCCTTCTTATTTAATTTCTTGGACTTAAACATATTTAGAGACTGTAATACATACAAATATAAAGTTGTTTTACTTAATAAAGAATGTTTGTCCAGAGAAAGGTTCTGTGCCATGGTTCTCAGTATACACTCCCACCAGCTTAATGGAGTATTCCCCTTGACAACTAAACAGTATCTATATACAAATGCAGCCCCACAGAAGGAGATAGAAAGAAAACTCCCACCTAAAGAGGTTAACTATACCCATGCAAAAGAAGGAAATACATAATCTCACACCAGAAAAGGAAACACATACACACACATGCGTACGTGCAGGCACACACACACACACACACAAACACACACACACTACCAAAACTAGCAACAATAAAATAAAAGGAATTAACAATCAGTGGTTTAAATATCCTTGAATATCAATTGGGTATTCAGTTCCACAATAAAAAGACTCAGGTTCACAAAATGAACGTGAGACCAGGATCCATACTTCTGCTACATAAAAAGACATACCTGAATATCAAAAACAAACATTACCTCAAAGTAAAGGATTGGAAAAAGATTTTCCACATAAATTGACTTAATAAGAAAGTAGGGATATCACTTCTAATATCTAACAAAGTAGACTACCAGTGAAAATTAATCAAATGAGAAGGGGAAGGACTGTTCATCCTCATTAAAGTTAAAATACACGGAGATGATGTTCCAGTCCGGCACATATATGACCCCGATGCAAGGACACCACCATTTATAAAATAAACATTACTAAAGCTAAAATCACACATCAAACCCCACACATTAATAGTAGAAGACTTCAACACCCCACTCTCAACAATGGACAGGTTATCCAGTCAGAAAACAACAGACATTATGACTCAAATGACCCTCTCAGATATCTGCAGAATATTTGACCCAGGCACAAAGGAATACACCTCCTCTCAAGCACCTTACAGAAATTTCTCCAAACCTACCACATACTTGCTCACAACGAAAGTCTAAGGAGAAACAAGAAAACTGAAATGACCCATGTATATTATTAGATTTATGTTTTTATATTACACATTTGCAGGGTATTCTAAGAAAAGACTCTTCTGAATGAAGTGAAAATAAAGCAGAAGAAGACGAATTTGTGGTACTCCGAGGATTTGTATTATTAACCATTATATTTAGTTGTTTTAAATATTTTTGTATACTCATTAATCATAACTGGAAGCCAGTTTGTTGGAATTTGGGGGAAAAGAATTAGTGTCTTTGTTTTATGAGCCCAACTTAAGATCTTCTTTCCATCTACTAACCAGAAGCTGTTTCAGGTTCTTCAAAAGCATGGTTTGGTCTGATATATTGATGTTGTCTGCATGCAACAATCACAAATTCCAAAGGAATCCTGTGCTTTTGGGTACTTTGGTAAAAGAGAACAGAAATACTATACTCTACTGATCTCTACCTTTTTATCATCTGACAACCATGTAACAGACTTCTCTTGAATCTCTTCCCAGATAGATTCCATTACTTATCTTTTCTAAATTAAAAGAGGTTCCACATTTTAGATGAAAACAGATTTTTCTTCCTAAATTACCAGATTTCATTGAACATGATAGTCTCTAGGTACAAAAAATATGCTTTTATTCATCTTTATTACACAATACTCCATTGTACATTTACACAATTTTACTCTTTCATTTTTTGAACATGAAATACAGATCTGTATTTTGACTTCTGTGACCAGAGAAACATACATGGACACAAAGATATTTAATCTATGATAATGATAAAGGTCCTTGGATACATAGTCAAGAATGACACAGCTATATAAACTGATAGTTCTACATTTAGTTTTAGAAGAACCTTTCTCTTTCCCTCTGCGCTGGCTATATTAGCCTGTATTCACAAAAGAGTCCCTTTTCTCGGTCTTAAAGTCCAATATAACTGCATGAGATAAAAATCCAAACTTTAATATCTTTTTATATGACTACTAGCCTGCTTGTCTCTATGCACAGTGTGTAATACTAAATATAGTTTTTATTTAATCTTTCCTAAGGGCTAAAGATATTGAACATTTTCCATGGTCATTTTTCCAAATTTATTGGCTGTTTGTGCTTTTGCTTTTGGATAGTGCTGTTGATATGAATGAAGAATTTTCAAAAGAAGACATGTAAATGAAAAATAAACATTTTAAAAATTATTAAACTCCATTCACCATCAAATTAATGTAATTGAAAGCTACTCTAAGATCCCAATTAACTCCTGTCAAAATGGTAATAGTAAAAAAAAAAATCAAATGAGAACAAATCATGTAGAGGATATGGGGGTAACGGAATGCTGATTACTGCTTTGGTTGTTTATTCTTTTGATAGTTAATATTTTGAGTTACCTCTGTAGCCTTACATTTTAACCTCTACTTTGGGAATATCATGGCCTTTTGGGAGTTATCTCACTTCAAATAATGAAGCATCTGCTTCGTTCATACAACGCCTCATTTGTTTAGCATGCATTTTGGGGGATTCCACAATGACTCTGCCTATTTTGTTAAATAAGCATTCTTTTTTTTTTTTTTTTTTTTTTTTTGGTTTTTCGAGACAGGGTTTCTCTGCAGCTTTTTTAGAGCCTGTCCTGGACCTAGCTCTTGTAGACCAGGCTGGCCTCGAACTCACAGAGATCCGCCTGCCTCTGCCTACTGAGTGCTGGGATTAAAGGCGTGCGCCACCACCGCCCGGCTAAATAAGCATTCTTTATAGAAGAAATCCATACCTAGCTTTCAAAACTCATTATACTCTTCAGTTAGAGTAGACCTGCTTCTCAATATGTTTTCACTTGCTTTCTTAATTATTTGCCCTTTGCATCTTTATCATTTTCAGTTGTAGTTCAATAATACCTCCTCTAAAACCTGAGCTCCCCAGCAGAGCAATCACCCTTACCAGTCTTTTCTTCACTTGCTTTGTGGAAACTGAAACAGGTCTCAGTTGATCACATTCCAAAATCGCCTGGCAGCCTCAAGGTCTGCCAGTATCTACCTCCTCACTGGCCACAGATTGTGATGTTGTGTTAAAGTCATAGGAAGGACAACTTTAACGATTTGATGATAAAGTTCAAGTTGACAGTTATTTTGTTAAAGATGCACATTACAAGAGATTATCTAGTAATCTAAAAAGACAGTGCTTTGTCTTCAGTTACCAGTAGAGCTGTTAATAGTCTGCATATAACAGTTGGGTTTTAGAACAATCTGGACAAAATGGAGTGGAATTGTAACTTTCTTTTCTCAGTCTTGGTACTTTAGTTGAAACGTCAGGAAAACACGAGTTCCTTTAAATCCTGTTGTATAAGGGCGTATTGAAGTGACCTGGCTGAAAATAGAGCTAATGGCTACCATTTAGAGTTATGTAAGTCTCTTGGGTAGCAATGGAGTTGTTTACCAATTTTCTACTCCATTTCCTTTCTCTGCCTCATTTTGTTTTCACCCAGGAAATCATATAATCCGTCCTCAGGTTCTGGATCATATTCATCCTACCTACTGTTTATTGGAAAGAAAAGCGTGTTAGAACTGCGTATCTCGAAACAATCCACTTCAGTTCTTAATTTTATATTGAAATATATGAACACACAGTCTCGGCCTGCTTTACTTTTCTCCTACTTTATGATTGAAAACTGTACAAAAATGCTGAACTGATTTGTCTTCCTAAGTCTCAGTGTTACCTTAGGCAGTAGATTTCATGAACTGGGATATTTAAAATGTCTTATGTCCCATAATATAGCCACCATGCTCCAGAGAAATAACAAGGCTGCTCTTGTTAACAAAAACAAACACAAAAATACTGATTTTTGAGCTTTAGTCAATTTGAAAATAATACACAAGAGTATTAACAATTGATGATATTTATAGAATTTTATATTTTTTCTTCTGAGGAGTGCATTTGCTCAAATGACCAAATACATAACACATTTTTCTTCAAGAAACACAAGTGAGTGCAAATAAAAATATTCAGTATAAACTTAATAAGCTATAAAGGTGAAAATCTGGTACATTTCTATTTGGTATTTTACAGTAATATTTTATTAATTTTTGTAAGTAAACACTCAGTGTCTGCTATCTGAGTGATTTCAACCATACTTCGTCCATTCTACACTTCTAACATGAGTTTTGAGAACTAGATTCTTCACAAAGAAGTTAAAATTATTTTTTATGAATATCACAGTGGCGTTTCTTTCAGCTGTACTCTCAATTTAAAAACCCAGCCAATCTTCACCAAAAATTAACTCTCAGTGGTGATGATAGTTCTAGTAAATACATTTTTTGAATTAATGATTTTTCAACTGGGCAGTGGTGGCACACAGTTTCAATCCCAGCACTCAGGAGGCAGAGGCAGGTGGATCTCAATGAGTTCGAGGCCAGCCTGTTCTACAAAGCAAGATTCAGGACAGCCAGAGCTATTACAAAGAGGAATTTTGTCTCAAGAAAAAAAAACACAACAAAACAACAACAACAAAAATACATGATTTTCAATATTCCTAGTCTTAGAATAGGCCTACTTTCATTGGATATTTGGAAGCTTCAAAATTATACCATATAATATAACTTAAAGTCTAATTTTGATTAAACTCAAGATTTATCTAAGAACTACTTAATCCAAGATAAATAATCCCATTGTCATCAGTGAAAGGAACAAAAATCGTTATCACTAATTCTTTGTTTCAGAAAGTATTTTTTGTTTTTTTTTTGTTTCCAGTTTATTTATTTTTTATTAAAAATTGCCATCTCCTCCCGTCCTCCTCCCCCTTCCCTTCCCTCCCCTCCACCCATACCCCCACTCCCTCCTTCTCCAGGCCAAAGAGCCATCAGGGTTCTCTACACTATGTTGAGTCCAAGGTCCTCCCAACTCCCTCCAGGTCCAGGAAGGTGAGCAACCAAACTGACAAGGCTCACACAGAGCCCGTCCATGTCGTAGAGACCAAGCCCATCGCCATTGTCCTTGGCTTCTCGGTCAGCCTCCACCATCAGCCACTTTCAGAGAGTCCGATTTGGTCGCATGTTCCATCAGTCCCATTCCAAGTGGACTTGGTGGTCTCCCATTAGTTCTGTCCTGCCGTCTCAGTGGGTGAACACATCCCTCATGGTTCTGACTTTCTTTCTCATGATCTCTCTCCTTCTGCTCCTCATCAGAACTTTTTTTGGAAAAGACTAAAACATTCTAAATTTATATGTTATAAATTGTTTTGAAATTACTAATTTCTTTCAAGCAATCCAAGGAATATTGGATAAAAACTTCAATTAAGGTCCACAAAGAGCAGTTTGCTTCCAGAAACAACGTTACTAACTGGTCTTGGCTGGGGTCTCCAGCACTCTTATCTCTGTGAATGGAATTACTGAAGCCTATGGTAGGAAAAGTGCTTTGGACTAGTGAGGTAGCAGGGAGGATGAGGGTCTTTGAAGCACTTTTTCACATAAGCAGGGGTTAAACTTTGTTATGGATAGTTCTTTAGAGAGGTTTAAGCTGTTGAACCTTTTGATGTAACAGTTTTCTTCCCCTTGTCCCATACCTTAATGCACTGCTGGTTTTATGGGTCAGCTTGACACAAGCTAGAGTCATCAGAGGAAGGAGCCTCAGTTGAGGTAAAGCCTCCATGAGATTCAGCTGTAAGGTATTTTGTCAATTAGTGATGAACGGGGGAGGGCCCAGTCCATGGTGCGTGGTAACTTCCATGGGCCAGTGATCCCGAGTTCTATGAGAAAGCAAGCTGAGTAAGCCAGAAGAAGCAAGCTGGTAAGCTGCACTCCCCCATGCCCTCCCAGTTTGAGTTCCTGTCCTGATGCCCTTCAGTGCTGAACAGCAATGCTGAAGTACAAGCCAAATAAACCCTTTCCTCCCAAACATGCTTTTTGGTAAAGGAGTTTGGTCACAGCAATAAAAACCATAACTAAGACACTTAGCATAACCTATTTGTTCTTTTGATTTAAAAATAAAGAAAGGATGGAAGGAAGGAAGGAAGGAAGGAAGGAAGGAAGGAAGGAAGGAAGGAAGGAAGGGAAGGAAGGAAGGAAACAGAAAGTATACTTTCCCTTTCTTGTCTTAGTTAGGGTTTCTATTGCTGAGAAGAGACAACATGATCACTGCAACTCTTAGAAAGGAAAACATTGACCTGCTACTGGTTTACAGTTTCAGAGACTTAGTCCATTATTGTCATGGCAGAAAACATTGCAGGATGTAGGCAGACATGTTCCTGGAGCAATGTAGGCAGGTGTGCTCCTGGAGAAGCAGCTGAGGCTTCTGTATCTTGATCTGTAGGCAGCAGTAGAAAAAAATGGGTGCCATATTGGGCTTGTGCAAATATATAAGACCTCAAAGTCTGCCTCCAAAGTGCATACTTTCTCCAACTAGGCCATACCTACTCCAACAATATAGAAGGAAGCAGAGGGGCTGCTTCCCGCCACCCGCCTGCCGGCTAGCTTTACACCCGAAATCTGTAGAATGGAGCAGCGGGCTGTGTCCCACCACCCGGCTAGCTTTACTCAAAATAATTACATGGAAACTGTATTCTTTTAAAACACTGCCTGGCCCATAGTTTCAGCCTCTTATTGGCTAATTCTCACATCTTCCTTTAACCCATATTTAGTAATCTGTGTAGCACCACGAGGTGTGGCTTACCAGGAGAGATCTTAACCTGCATCCATCTCGGAGAGGAGAAGCATGGAGACTGACTATGGTGACTGCCTGAAGCGTCTCCCCAACTCTTTCCCAGAATTCTGTTCTGTCTACTCCGCCTAACTAATTTTCTGTTATCTTAAAGGGCCAAGGCAGTTTTCTTTATTAATTAACCAATGAAAGAAACATAGACAGATAACTCTCCTCCATCACAACAAGGCTGTGCCTCCTAATAATTCCACTAAATGGGCCAAACACTCAGACACATGAGTCTATGAGGGGGAGTATATTTATTCAAACCACCACACTTGTGAAAATCTCCTTCTAATGTTGGAGCTATATCAAAGAAAATTGTATCTCTTTTTCTCGCAATGTGGCTGAGAGAAAGCATGCAGAGCAGAAGCTGCAAGGAGATACCTTTTCTTGTCTGAATCAAGAGGCTTGGGCATAAAAAGGAACCTTGGTGTAATTGCAGGTGACCAGCTAAAGTCATTTTAACCTCTAGATCCAAAGTGTTTTACTGCACCATTCCTGGCCTTGCTGTTGCGTGACTCTCTAAGGTATGCTTCTCTATTAAGACAGTGTAGGTTGCTTTTATAGCCATTGTTAAGTGGGAGATTGCTCAATAGTGCATCTAGAATGCTCCACTTCAAACACATATACATTTTCGAGGTGGCAACTTATTTAGATAAGTGCCTGCCTGGGCATTAAATGTGAAATAACTTTTGACCACTCTCTTGTTAATAATAAAATAACCAAGGAACAGACTTTTTTTAAAAATGAAACAATGTAGCTTTGTGTCAAATTACAGTTATTTTCTCTCCCTGACCAAAAGAAATTCCCATCTGATCCATACTGTACCCCCACAGGATTTGAAATTCCATACTGCTAAGTAAAGTATGGAATTGGTTAAGTATTTGTTTCTAGGGTCTGCTCTAGGGTATATGAGTAGAAAATTAAGAAAATGGTAGGATACAGGCATGCTGCTTATTTTTCAAGTTAAATTGTCTTTGATTGCAAGAACTCCTTTTCATAAAATCAGTTTTTTTTGGTTCTATTCTAAGGAGACAAAGCTGTATCTTTCCTGTTGTCATTGTTATTTTTTAAATTCTGCAGTGTTAAATGTGTTCCTCAGTCTCAATTAAGTGTCATGTTAAAGGAAATGATCTGACTCACCGTAACTACATCACATCCTCTACTGAAGGGGAAGCCTAGCCAAAAACCTTGTTTTGTAAGGCGTGTCCCCCTTGGTCTAAAGGCGTGTCCCCCTTGGTCTAAAGGCGTGTCCCCTTAGGCGTGTCCCCCTTAGGCTAATATTGACTTATAAAATCTTGCGGGCCTGCGGCCCGGATGCTCTTTGTTTTCCTGCGCTCCTCGCTGGAACCTTGGATTTGTAAGTTCCCTTTCCTTTCCTTTATTAAAACTGAATTATATATATTAAAGCTTGTCTGGTGAATCATAACTGCCGATCAACCACGCACCTTCACTCTACCTCCAATTTTACTTTTCCCACAACCTTTATGTCAGTCCTTGCAGTGTAGTGAAATCTCAGAGTAAAATTAACTCATCACATTTGAAAATAAACATTACTTATTATTTGTGTATGTGTGCATGTGTGTCCTGAGAGGGCATCCGATTGCTTGGAGGAAGAATTATAAGTGCTCATGACTTGCCAGAGTTGGGTACTGGGAAGTAAACTCCGGTTCTCTGTCACTGTAACAGCTTCACCTGAGTGCTGAGTCAACTCTAAGGCCATAAACAGCAGTTTCTGTAATTTGTTTGGCTTTGTAAAAGCTCCGTATAATTGAAAATATTATGGATATCACTCTCTGAAACCAATGCTGTTGCGGCTAACCACATACTGGGGTCTTTTATCATTTTTTGATGATAATTATAAAACACATTTTGGACCACTAGCGGGAGTTATAGAAACATGCTACTGCCCTTAAACATCCTCTACCTGATCCCGATGGGTTGTGAGTCAGGGTTTTCTAGAGAAACAGAACCAATAGCATGAATAAATAATAAAAGGAAGTTTATTTGTTTGTCTTGCCAGTGCGATCTGCATAGTGCAATAATAATTGTTTTCATATCGGAAAAGAGAAAAATCCAGATGGATGCTCAGTCTGGGTATTTGGATGCTTCCACAACTCCAGTCTGGCGCAGAAAATTTAGGTGGATCTGGGATCCCTAGTCCTGTGCCCATGTTGGAAGGATAAAGAATCTGAGTCCTGATGTAAGTGAAGCGTGAATGAAGCAATAGCAACAACAATAGTCACCGAGGCAGGAGCAGCAACAGAGTAGATGAACCCATCAGTAAGAAATGAAGATAAAACAGAAAAAGGGGAAATGATGTAGGTGGGTCTTCTATGTGTTGCTTTCATTGGTTAATTAATAAAGAAAACTGCTTGGCCTGATAGGTCAGAAAGTAGGTGGGTGGAGTAGACAGAACAGAATGCTGGGAAGAAGGGAAGTGAGTCAGTCGCTACGATTCTTTGACCTGAGAAAGATGTAGACTAGATTCTTTCCCAGTAAGTCACCACCTCATGGTGCTACACAGATTATTAAAAATGGGTTAATCAAGATGTGATAGTTAGCCAATAAGAGTCTGGAGCTAATGGGCCAAGCAGTGTTTAAATGAAAAAAAATTAAAAAAAAATAGGTGGTAAATGAAAGTTTCTCCCTTTGATTTCTGGGTTTCAGAAGGCACTCTTTACAGTTAGGATGACTGTGTGGTTTCAGTTTGTCTAATAAACAGAATTTGTCATAGACAATTATGGAAGTTCATATAATCTACAGAATCTCTCACAGGTGAATCCAGAAGATCTCTCAGGTATTCTAAATATTGTCAAATAGAGGAGGGATATTAACTACCAAAGATGATAACAAGCTATGACTCATTGTACCTATAGTTAGAAAACTTCAAAAAATAGGGAAGTATATAATAATCTTTTAGCTGTATGTTTTGAAGTCACAGTTAACTCTCTGCCTCTTAGCTTTAATTAGGCGGTATAAGAATTTTTACTTAGGCAACATGTTTCAGAAGACATGGGTCACTAACCTATTAAATAATATTGATACAGCAGTGTTGGTATTGATATTCTGTCCAGAATTTCATAAATGGACAGGTCACAGTGCCTTCACCCCATTCACAGAAGCAGGAAGAACACCCCTACGATGAAGGCATAGGACATTGTTAGACTCGATGTTCACACAGGTTCAGTCAGAAGAATTTTTGTTATCATTGTATTTGATCAGCTGTAAGAAGAGGACAGAAGGGTAACACACACAGTAAGGGAGGAAAATAAATGTCTCAAACAGTAAGTTTGAGAGTGCTATTGAGTCAGAGAAATCTTGAAAAAAAGAACATAAAGAAAATAATCCCTTGAATCTTCATATGACCCCAGGGCTAACTTGAGAAACATCTCCTCCCAGGTAGTTACATTAAAGAAATAAATAACCATCCAACATCAAAATCTATTCCTAGTGCAATCATAAACAAAAATATTCTTCTTCTGCCAATGATTTGGGGACAGAAGAGAAAAAAATGGGATCACTTTGTGGAATATTAATATGTTTGAGCATCCATAACGTTTGTTCCAAGGCACTTTCTGTATGACTACCCTGGGATGTCTTTAGCAATGTGGCCTGCTGACCAATGGGACCTTCAGAGACAAGAAACCTACCTAGGTTTGCAATGTATAATGTACATGTGGGTTTTCATTTCTATGATCTCCTGATTGTCATGGTGAAATAGTACACTCTGAAACGCATGCATGCATCACCAACTTTTGCCTCAGAATGAAAACAAGTGTAGATGTAAAGAATGAGATCAAACTATGGTGAGTAAAAAGGAGACGATGGTTCTGGTTGTTCGAAGTGTTAGGGGAGAACATAGCAGGCAAATAAACTTTATTGTCTAGGGCAGGCATACAGTGGAATTTGCTACTGACACTTGAAAATGAGATCCTAAGCAACTGCTAATAACAGGTCAGCCTATAATAACTATTTCTACCAACATCTTGCCCCTGCAATCTTGCATAGGTCTAGAGTTTGGGGGCAGGAAGCAAGCAAATGAATCTTCTTAGATTATCACCTGGGATGACTGTGGCAGCAACTAAGGGATAGAGGAAAAATCCCATTTCAGTTCCCACATGAAACTTGTACAGCAATCGTATGCTTTCCTGAATCCATTTCCATCATGCTTACGGTGCATGATACAGATTTCCACAGTGCCCACCTGCACTCCCTCCCCTTGCCAACAAGGAAGAAAGTTGTATTTTAAATGCTTGCTTTGCAGTTTCACACATAGTTACCACTTAAATCCTACTCAGTGCTTTTAAGATTAGTGAGAAAATCATCCCCCTGTTCTCTTTTCTTTCCTATCTGGGTCACTGGCTGTGTGCTTACACACTCTACTCAAACACTCACAAGAGAAAGTTGACAGGAGGTTTTAAAGTGAATTCATCCAGTTTTGGTTTTTTAACCCCTCATCCCTCTTAGCAGTTTTTACCTAGCAGCTAACCTGCAGCCACAATTTCCACTGTTTCTGTGAATTTTCTGGATTTCGGTGATCATCCAGCCCAGAAAATAAGTCTCCCTAGATGGCGTTTGTACTTCTATAGAGACAAAAACTGTCTTTTGCAGTGACTAGTTTGTCACATCCACTACTGCTACTCACAGGAGCTCTATCAAGAGAACTCATTTTTGAGAATCAGGAGTGGGGCCACTGGAATAAGGCAGAGGATGAGAAGGATCTATTTACATATCAAAGGGCTGTACTGGTTAAGGAAGGGCCGAGCATGATTAGCTTGCAGACTCATCTGTCAGGCAACCCCTAAATTTGGATCCAGGTGCCCAGTCTCTTATATTAAAAATGCAACCTCAAATAGAAAGCCCTTTGCGGAGGGGGACATGGAAGACAAAAGTTGGAATGACTGTGAAAAGGGGTTATTTTCAGTAAGTCACGTAAGAAAGCAGGGCCAGAAAGGACTCGCCCAAGTTTATTATTAAACACCTCTTCCCACCTCTCCTTCCCCTACAGAGCAATGTGGAAAGATGAATTTCAAAGTTGTCCCGGTCACTCCTTAGAGTTCTTCTTTGCTATACTGTAGCTCGTAGGGTGTTGTTATACTCCAAAGTATGTGTCAAAACTGCACTATGAGCTAAGGAAAGCACTGCAGGATTCATTATTTGTAAACACAGGAATAAATGTCTACCAAATGAATAGATATATTAAGTACCCCCCCCAAAAGGGCTGCCAGAGTTATGAAAAGGGGGGACTTGTCTGCTTTATTTATTGTATCTGGAAACTATTGAAAGTAAAAATTAATTTTAAATAATAATCTCTATTTCTCTCTCAAATAAATCTTTTTTATCTTTTAAATTATTTTGTAATTGAACTTGCAAGTTACTTTGTAATTGAATTCTAAGATAGCATTAATTATGTATATGTGTAAACTTATAGACTTACCTTAAGATTTTATCTCTGCCTGTACTCTTTCTACTTTACTCCTTTTTTATAACCACAAGATTTGAGCATCTACTATTTATTGGGCACTGTTATAAATAAAATGAACTAAGTGACAGCCAGCCATTCATCATAATCCTCTCTCTCTCTCTCTCTCTCTCTCTCTCTCTCTCTCTCTCTTTCTCTCCACCATTAATGTAATGGTACTTGTTGTTTTGAGTTCCTATAGCTGTGCCTTCATGACATGATGGATTGTAACCTCAAACCGTTCACTAAAAAAACCACGATTCTTGCCTTAAATGTTTTTGTGACTGTATGTTGTCACAGAAACAGAAAAGAGTCTTAGCGCTGATTGAGAAATGGGTATTATTGAGTCACATTGTGAAATATATACATATACACCATATACATATACATACTCCCTTTTTATTTTTGTAACTCATTTTTGTATTAAGATATACATATTATCATCTATTGATTACAGAGAACAAGGGGCTTCATTATGGCTTTATCATACATATGTCTTCAGTATTGCAAATTGTTTTGAATATTTTCAGAACATAATTTTCAATACCAAAATATACATATGAATCATTTTGACATCCCAGAAAAACAGACATTCTATCTTGAGCAATATGGAACAGAACTTAAAATTTCCAAGTTCATTTTTTCTACACATGAATATATATGGTCTTGGAGCCATTATTTGAATAATAAAGAACTGAGACCCTCAATTTGCTTAGATATTGCTGTCAAGTATTTAAGAGACAGCAGATATTTCTGAAGAGTCTTGTAATAGATGATCATGTAGTTACAAATGTCATAATAATATTTTAGTAAACTATAACTTCACTAGAATCATCAGTTACCATCTTTGTCTTTTTCTTCCTATTCCACACATTTTCTGAGTTCTGGCTATATGGAAATATTGTTAGACTCTGTGTATTACAAACAAAAATATTTTTATTAATGAATGCTATTGTTTAAGCATTTCCAAAATGTTTATAATGTATTTGTTTTATTCTTGTGCCTCCCAATGTGTTCTCTCACTACTGGTAACCAGTTGCTTCAATACAAATAAGTATCTTTCCCATAATCATGCTTTTTGGTTTTGCGCTGAATCTCAGGGTTTAGCTGGAGCCTGCCCTTCTGTGTGAGCATGGGTTGGATTAAGCCAGTAGGGCCTGGCAGGTTTACCAATGAAGATATCACTGGAAGGTACAACACTCCCACATCATAGAATGGGGAAGGTGACAGTAGTTTATTACTGTTGAGACTTCATAAGCACTTTCCTAGTCCATAAACAATAACTGTGGAAGACAAACTTGTATAGGTCCAGTGTCAGTACATACAGCTACAGTGAGCTCACGATTATCAAAGCCATGCTGTACTTAATGGCTGGCATTTCACAGCCCTTCTCATATCTTTTAGATATACAGTATTTCAGGTTCTTCTTCAGCAAGGATTCCTAAGCTTAGGGGTAATCCTTCATATGTCTGTCATTTTCAGCATCTTGTGGAGCTATGGGATGTTTCTCTAAATTCACATTTGTCTAATGCTTAAAGAAGCTTCCATGATTGAGACTGAGAGTATTTTTTGTCTATGAGCATAAACATAAGTAATTAGAAAGAGATTTGATGACTTGCCAATTTAGCTAAAAAATAATACTTTGCTTTATTATACTTCTATTATCTCCTTAGTCATGGGTGTTTGGCTGGGTTTCTAGCACTAAACATGGATTCCTGATGTGGGATATACCTATGTATGATGTGAATGTGCTTTATTACCATTGGTTAATAAAGAATCTGATTTGGCCAGTAGCCAGACTGAATAGAGCCAGGTAGGAAATCCAAGCAAAGAAGGGGAAAGAGAAGGCAGAGTCAGGGAGATGCAAGCAGCCATTGGAAACGCAAGATATGTGGTATGAAGCCATGATCCTCATTTTAAAATATAAGCTAATAGAAATGAATTAAGTTGTATGAGCTAGTTAATAAAAAGTTTGAGATAATAGGCCAAACAGTATATAATTAATATTAAGCCTCTGTGTGGTTATTTTACAAGCAGCTGCAGGACCGGATGGGATGAGAAACCTGCAGTTAGAGATTCCTTCCTGTAGAGAAGCCTGAGATACAGTAAGGAATCAGTGGCTTACCTGTAGCAGTCCTGTTGCTATGGCACCCAGGAGCATGTTCTGTCCAGCAGGTCAATTATCCCTTACGACTGTAATTCTACTCAGAAAACCCTTTGCCTATACTTACATGTCAAATCTTACTTCTTATTTTTACCTTTAGCCGTTGCAAGGTATGAAGCCTTTTGGTAAGGTTCTTGATTCATTTTGATGTAAGTTTTGTATGAGGCGAGAAATGGGAATCTAGTTTCCTTCTTCTACATACTGATTTCTAGGTTTCCTATCACCATTTGTTGAAGATATCTTTCTTCTACTAAAAAGTTTTCATTTCTTTGTTTAAATCTGGTAGATGTCCTTGTGTGTCCTTGAACATAGAAGGTCAAGTCTATTTCTGCAACTTATGTCTATGTTTTACAAAAATTCTATTCTGTATTTCTATTCTCTGTAGCCTGGGTTCAGATATAATAATGTCCCTCTTAGTCTGAATTTTGCTGTGGATTTCTTTGGCTCTCTTTGGTATTTTGTCGTGCCATATATATTTCAGGATTTTTTTCTATAAATAATGACCTGGAATCTCATTTGTACTGTACTGAATCTGCACATTTCTTTAGGTGGGATGACCGTGTTTCTCACTATTGATCCTTCTGATCTTTGGGCCTGTGAGATCTTTTTAAAAATTTAGTGATTTGAAATGGAAAAAAAGAAAGAAGGAAAAAAATAAAGAGAGGAAAGAAGGAAAAGAAGAAAGGAAGACATGGAAAAAAGAGAAGAATATTTTAAAACAATGGATTTCAGACAATTTACAGGCATTGTATACTTGAAGAATAGCATCAGTATTTAGGAATATGTGACTCTTCAGCAATTTTCAATCAGTCACAGTCTTGGAAAAAAATAGAATACCATACTCTTAGCTGCAGTCTACTTAACACACACTTCACAAGTTCTGAAATGGTAGTGTTGGATGGCATCAAAAATATTAAATTATGTAACAAACAAATACCATTCAGTAAGTGATGTGGGAGTCCCCTCTGTGTGCTATGATTAGCATTAGTGAATAAAGCAACTGCTTTGGAGCTATAACAAGGCAGAATTTAGGCAGGCAAAGAAAGCTAGGATGGATGCTGGGGAAAAGAAGGGCAGAGTCAGAGAGAAGACATGGAGTCACCCAAGACAGATATGCTGAAACTTTGCTGGTAGGCCATGACCTCGTGATGATGCACAGATTAATAGAGATAGGTTAAAAGCAGTGATTTAAATAGTATGGCTTCTGAATGATTATTTCGGGTCTAAGCTAGTCGGGCAGCCGGGAACCAATGAGCAGCCCTCAATACTACAAGTAAGTGTGGTGGCTAGACAAAGAATGGTCCCATAGACTCATATATTTGATTGCATAATCAATCACCAAGGAGTAGCACTTTATGAAAGAATTAGGAGGATTTTGAAGTCTGGCCTAGTTGGAGTAAGTATGTCACTAGCGAATGGGCTTTGGGGTTTTACAAGTTCAAGCCAAGCCCACAGTTTCTCTGCCTATGAATCAGGGTGTGGCTTGTGGCTCCATCTCCATGTCTGCTTGTATGCCATCATGTTTTCTGTCATGATGGTTATGGACTAAATGTCTGGAACTTTAAGAAATCCCTCAATTAAATGCTTTTTCTTATAACAGCTACCTTGATCATGGTGTCTCTTCACAGCAGTAGAGCAGAGGCTTTTTATAATCCATATTAATATACGTTAAAATTTTATTGATATCAATGTTAAAATAATTTTTCTGGTAATTTTCTCATTTGTTATAATTAGTCCTGAGTATAATATTTAGAAAGTTTTTTCTTTTTTTTTAATTCTCAGAATGCCATGTCTCAAATGTTTCTGAAAACTCTTAATGATTTTCTGTAAAAGTTTTCTAAGATTTTAAGACTATTAAATATTAAATTAAGAGTTTATTATTTCTTTCACAAAGATTATATCTATACAATTTCTCAAATAAAATAAATTTAAAAATATTTAACATTAGCCTAGCCGATGCAAGCTCTAGAATCATGAAATTGACTTTTCTAATTATTTACGTTTTGCATGTGCTATGCCAAGTATCTTCTGCCTGAATCACTGCATTGAACCATGTGACTATCACCAGGACTGTGAGATAAATCACATTCTAAAAAAACTGGAATGAATGAGCTAGCAGTGTCAAGAGGTTCTATAATCTGAGTGGGCATGCAATAAATGCTTAATTTTAAAGAAGTAGAAGTGCTGTAAAAGTACAGGAGAGAAACTGAATTCTAGTAAAAAAATGAAAAAAATCAATTCACAGTGGTAAGGATAGCTAAATTTAAATTTCAAGCATGGGTATACTTACAGACAATATAAAAAGGAGAAAGAGAAGAGCCTCATGGTAGGATAAAAACTGCAAGACAAATCATAGATTTGTAATAACTCTACTGGGGAACACAGTTTGAGATTTCCTGAATGATCTGGCAAACTCTGATGAATAAGCTGCAAAAAAAAAAAAAATTCATCCACTGGGAATCTGTCTTTTCTATGATAAATGCTTCCTTATTTCTAAAGTAGTAATTTCTGAGTGAGTCCACAAAAGCAAGTCCAAGTCAACATTTTCCCATTTTTTCAACTCCTTTACATGTAAAACTTCAATTGGTGCTTCAAGTTCTTTTTAAAGAAACTAAAATAACATAAAATAAAAATTAAGCTATCTCACCTCATTTTTTCACAATTGCATTTATTCAGTGAATTTTAATAATATGAATTCTTTATCTAATTTATTCATGAGCTAAGCCAACCTTTTGATTTATTCTGATGACTTAAGTAGTTGCTGAATATTCAAAATAGAACTTTTACTACATAAGGTCATGCCTGTCATTAACAAGGAACATGTCAATTTTATGATGACTTCGATAAAAAAATACCACAGCTATTATAATATTAAATGGCAAGATAGATGCTAAGTCCTTTATATGTTTAGTGATATTTTGCTTTCCTGTAATACTGGTTTAATAGCACTAACAATTTTAATCATTCAATAATTTTTTGTGTCCATAGTTATTATGAAGCCTTGTAATGCATAGGCAAAGATGGAAGATTGGTTTCTTTTAATTTATTTTACCTTTACATTTATTTAAATGGCATCATTAAATTTTTGTAACCTTATTTTATCTCATACATTGTATAGATAATACTTAAAATTATAACATGGGTAGTATTGATATGCAAACTTCTGGGTGTTTGCCTATAATCTTAGATCCTTAGGCGGGATGTTGAGAGTATATGGAAACCTAATATGGTAGAAGTTTCCTAAAATACACCATACTGAAGGTGATCTCAATGAAATAAAAAATTCGCCTGTATGATAAGACCTACAAGGAGATTCCTGTCACAAATGAAGTTTTCCTTTGGGAATGGATAACACCTAATCAACGTGTTTATCGAAGGGACCTTGTGAGATAACTCAGACAACCTAGGGTTTGGCCAAGGCATTTGGATTCTCTCAGCAAACTGACGGTAAGACCCTATTGTTTAAGATAGCACCAAGTAAACTCACAGAAAATGGAGAAGTTAAGCTAGCTCCTACCTAGTGCCATCTCCCCCTACTGACTAATGTGGTCATGGTACTGGAAGGAACTATGCATGATACCAAATAAGACACATAGACCCCAACTGAGCTAAAAACTCTTCCAGCTACAATGGTGACCTGCATAGATGTGTCAGTGCAATAGAGGAGCAAAACTTGAGAAAGAACCAAACAATCCCTGGTTAAAATTACAGCATCTCCATGAAGAATCCCTCTGTGACACTATTGAGATGATCACAAACCTGAGGCTAAATAGGCCACGGACATAGGGGTAAATCAAACACTACTGTTTGCTAAAGAAACCTTGCAAAAAATGACTTCTAAAGACATTCTGCTATGAAAATAGGTCAAGGACTTGTTCAGACATTGCCAGAGAATTATTCTCCTGCATTAGATGAGAATAAATACAATGATCTAGAGCTGAACATTGTACCGAGAGTGAGAGACTTTGGAACACTCAACCTAAGCATAATGTCTTCATCCATTCTGTCTCCTCAGAATTCAGGGAACCCCACTGAATAGGAGGTGGTTTGATTGGAAGATCTAGCTGCTACTGATAATCACTCATAATGATAAATTAGCTTTCTCTGGAGGAGCTCCACTGTGTTAACGAACCACTCTTTATTTATTTTTATTTTATGTCTGTTAGTGATTTGCCAGCATGTATATCTGTGTGTGAGTGTGAGATCTTAGAATTAGACGATTAGACCATTGTGAGCTGCCTTTCAGGTGCTGGGAATTGAACCTGTTTCCTCTAGATGAGTGCTCTTAACCACTGGGCCCCTCTCTCCAGCCCCAATATACCAAATCCAAAAACACATTTAAAAATCCACCATGATCAAATGGAGCCACACGAAACTGAGAAGTTTCTGTAAAACAGAGGATGCAGTCAATAAGACAAAAATATTTTTGTCTGAATGGGAAAACATTTTCATCAATCCCACATCAGACAGAGGACTGATTCCAAAGTATATAAAGAACTCAAAAAATTAGACAGCAAAATACCAAATAATCGAAACAAAAAATGGGGTACATATCTTAACAGAGAATTCTCCACAGAAGAACTTCAAATGGCTGAAAGACAATGAAGGAAATGTTCAACATCCTTAACCATCAGGGAAATGCAAACCAAAATAACTTTGAGATACCATCTTACATCTGCCAGATGACTAAAATCCAAAACACAAATGATAATTTATACATGGAGAGGATGGAGAGTAAAGGATACACTCCTCCATTGCTGGTGGGAATGGAAACTTATACTACAGGTCAGGAAATTAGTATAGTAGTTTCTCAGAAAATTCTGAATCAACTTATCCCAAGACCAGCAATACTATTCTTGGGCATATACCCAAAGAATGTTCGATCATAATACAAAGATTATTCAACTATGTTTAGAGCAGCATAATTTCTAATAACCAGAACTTGGAAACAACCTAGACATAACTAAAACAAAGACTGAATTTAAAAATGTGATACATTTACGTAGCAGTAAAAAAAAAAAAAACAATGACAACTTGAAATTTACTAATGGATGGAACTAGAAAAACCATTCTGAATGAGTTAACTCAGATCCAGAAAGATGAGCATGGTATATACTCTCATGTACTTTACTGGCTGTAAAGCAGAGGATAAAAAATCCTATATTCCACGACCCCAAAGAAGCTAAGTAACAAGGAGAAACCTAAGAGAAATATGTATAGATCCCCCTGGAAAGGGGAAAGAGATAATATCTCCTGAGAATTTTGGGAGCATGGGGGTTGGGGGGAAAGGGAGGGCTGAAGAGGAAGAGGAGGGGAGAAGAGGAAGGTGGAGCAGAACTTGAGGGAATGGGACACTCAAATTGGGGGAGGACAGAGATGGAGAGTAGAGCAAGAGATATTTTGATTGAGGGAGCCATTATAGGACTAGGAAGAAACGTGGACCTGGAGAAATTCTCAGAAATCCTCAAGGATGACCCCAGATAAGACCCTGAAACAATAGTGGAGAAGGTGCCTGAACTGGTCTGAGGAGTAGATTGGGGGTAGAGTTATGGGGGTAAGTGGAGGGAAGGGGTGGAGGGGACTGAGTTCAAATTGGGATAGGTATATATAATGAAAAAATATAGTTTTATTTTTTATTTTAAAAATAATTCTTGCCGGGCAGTGGTGGCACACGCCTTTAATCCCAGCACTCGGGAGGCAGAGGCAGGCGGATCTCTGTGAGTTCGAGACCAGCCTGGTCTACAAGAGCTAGTTCCAGGACAGGCTCTAAAAAGCTGCAGAGAAACCCTGTCTCGAAAAACCAAAAAAAAAAAAAAAATTCTAGTTATTTACTTTTTTAATTGTCCTCTAGCAGATCACATAGAGATGCACATACATATTTTAAAAATTGACTCCCTAATGTACTAGTTAGTATCAAAATACATATTTATTATATGGGAAGTTCTAGGTTAAAACCTCATCAGCAAACTTAATAAGAAAACTGTGTCAACAGAACATTACTTTTCATATACAAATTACATTGCAATTTGTCTTGAATTGATGATTGGGTTTTGCAGAATTTGTATCAACTTCTGTCATTAAAACTTGTTATAACAACTAAAATTTCACAAGGAGAAGAGAGAGGAGATAATTTTCAGAATGTGTTATGAATTCTTATGATATTCAGGTATGGAAAGAATGTGCTACCAGATTCAGAGATGGAAATCATTTTAGCTATTTTGTGAATGTGCAATATGTGACGATAATAGCCTATTTTTAAAAATGTGTTTTTTCTTAAAATGCCCAGGAAGATCAAACAAGATCATTTAAAGGGTAAGAGCAATTACTGCATAAGGGTAAGAACCAAAATTCAAATTCCCAGAACCTGTATGAGAAACTGGGTGTGACCACACATGACTGCTCTGGTGGGGTTGCCAGTGGAGACATGAGGGTCACTTGGGCTTGCTGCCCATCCAGCTCTTATCTCAGAAAAATGAGATGCATTTAGCACTCAAAATATTTCCAATGACATGCTCACAAAGCAATCTCATCCAGAATCCAGACAACGCTTCCATCGGGATACTCTTTTCAGGTGACTCTAGGCTGTGTCAAATAGTTAAAGCTATCTAGAAAAATCTATTCATCATTCTAACCATTATGCTAAAGAATGTGTTCATATACATCAATATTTCTGCTTGGAAAGCACACATGTTAGAGAGTTAGAAATCCCGTCTTTCTTTCCTAAGAGTTCCAACTGATTTTAAGAATTCCAAGGCATGGAGGAAATGGTGTTTAGCCTGGCCCATGCTTATCCTGTGGCTGGTATTAAAAAATGGTCATGCAACACCATAAACAAGTAAAATTTACAAGGTCTTATACAACACTGGAGTAGTCCCTTATGCTATGTTTGTTCTATGTATGGACAAAGTTACAAGCCGTACTATCGTACAGTTTCATGTAAGATATTTCTTACTATCTTTTTTTACACTCGCAAATTAATGCTTGTACCTAGTCACACGGCTTTGATAAACTACTTCCCCAATGGAGGGAATGAACCCTGTGCACTAACCAGCAGGAGATGTGGTGCAGTGGATAAGCTGGAAATGAGGAACAATGGACTAGATGAAGTTTGACCCTTTTTTTTTTTTGTGGCAGCAAAGTAATTAATGCCAGTAGCGCATTTGCACCTTGAGTAAGGCAATGAGGAATGTCAGTTTTCTTACTGACTATGCATAAAGCTTGTGAAAAATTCCAGAAGATGATTTGATCAGCAGAAGGATGACCTTTTATGATTTACTTAGTCAGATGATGCTAAGCATTAAGAGATGTATGCGTGCGGAGCTATGTTTTAATTTCTCTACACAAAGCCGGGGCTGCCTTCTTTGGTTCTGTTGTTATCCTCCCATATGAACCATAGTGCCTTACCAGAGTTCATTTGTGGTTTCTATATAAACAATCATTCAAATAAAATCTCCAAAGAATTTATAATAGAAAGAGCAGATGAAAGGACACATTCAGGCTCTCTCAGAACGTCTTTGGAACTATAAATACCAAGCAAATTTATTGACTTTCTTCAGAATAATAGGGAAGTGAAGAATATTCATAAAAATTCAGAAATATATTTATAAATTATAAAAATGTGACATAAAATTGATACAAGGACAATTTAAAAGAAAATGATAGAAATGGAAACAATTAACTTGGAGTTGGAGGTAGGTCCATAATCTTTGAAAGCAACCAAATGGAGTCAAGTAGCATTCTCTAACTTTGGTGAGTAATTTTGTTTACACGTTTGTCAGTAGAAACAGAGCTTTCTCCCTTTTTTCTTTGTTTCACTGTGTCTTGGTTCTAGTGTGTGCTTGTGTGCATTATGTGTTGAGATATATTTTATACTGATTATAAAACAGTTACACATAAATTATGTATAGCTCAAGGCATACTACTTTCTATTGTCTCTATATGATGCCATAATAAAAGCTTTCACCACCAGCCTTTAATGTTTTACAGCTGATAATAAAATAAAATAATAATAATAGTAATAATAATAACTTTGATTTACTTTCTATGTTATTTTTTAACTCTTTTAAGAGCATAGAAATATCACTCAGTGCTTGCTGTGCAAGCATGAGGACCTCAGTCAGGTGCCCAGCACTCAGGGGAAAAGCTGGATGTTTGTCCCATGCTTGTCACTCCATGACTGTAGACAGGATGATTCAAAGGGTTTTCTGAATAACCAGGCTATTGGAAATGATGAGAACCACAAACAATAAGAGATCTAGTCTGCATAAAGATGAGAACAATACAGAAGAGTACCTCAAGTTAAACTCTGGTTTCCCAGGTACATGCACCAGAAATCTCATACACACACAGATACTTGCACATTCTCAAGCGCACACACACACACACACACACACACACACACACACATGCACATGCACGCATACACTTTTATTCCATGGTGATAGTTAACAAAAATATAGAAAATATCCTTGCTTGATTTGCCTAAGGCAGTATTTATTCTATTTGTATATTTCCCTCATGAGCCTACTAGTGGTTCTCAATCTTCATAACACTGCCACCCTTTAATATAGTTCTTAAAGTTGTGGTGAACTACAGCATAAATTCATTCTCATTGCTCCTTCATTACTTTATTTTTGCCAGTGTTATGAATCGTAATGTAAATATCTGATAAGCAGGATATCTGCTATGAAATCCTGGTGAAAAAAATTGTTTGACCCTCAAAAGAGTCATGGTCCATTTGTTGAGAACCAGTGCTTTAATCTCCAGTGCACTGCCATAACCATTAGTGGAAAGGTGATACAAGGGGTATGTAATGTCACACTTGCTTATTTATAGTGATGTTGATGAATATAGCTGCATAGTACACTATTGAAAACAGCTTCAACAGCAGAGATTAGAGTGATGCCAAATGTATTTATTGTATCCAACAATATAATAGTAAAATTCTCAGAAGGAGCGAGAACATGAGGGAGAAAGTCAGGAACGTGAGGGGTGCGTTCACTCATGGAGACGGTGGGACAGATCTAAAGGGAGATCACCAACTCCAGTTGGAATGGGACTGATGGATCATGCGACCAAACCCCTCTCTCTGAATGTGACCAACAGTGGGGGCTGACTGAGAAGCAAAGGACATTGGCGCTGGGCTCTGATTCTTCTGCATGGACGGGCTCTGTGGGAGCCTTCTCAGCTTGGTCGATCACCTTCCTGGACCTGGGGGGAGTTGGGAGGACCTTGGACTTAGCATAGAGTGGGGAACCCTGATGGCTCCTTGGCCTTGAGAGGGAGGGAGGGGAGGTATGGGTGGAGGGGGGGGAGGGAAGGGGGAGAAGGAGGGGAGGGAAGGGGGAGGAGGAGGGGAGGGAGGGGGGAGGAGGAGGGAAGGAGATGGAAATTTTTAAATATAAAAATAAATAAACCATGAGAAAGAAAAAAAAATGTCTAATTAGGAGAATATCTCCAAAATTCCTAATTTATGATATTATAACAAAAATTCAGTGATTTTGAAGGGTACAATTGCTGACCAATTTTTATCCTGCTTTTTAAGCAAATGTCCCAGACCTTATTTTCTACTTTGATAACTGTTTCTATTTAATAATCAGTGCAAGCAACCTTCATAAAAATCCATCAATACCAAGTCCAGTCGGAATGGGACTGATGGAACAGGGGACCAAACCGGACTCTCTGAATGTGGCTGACGGTGGAGGAGGACTGAGAAACCAAGGACAATGGCAATGAACATGAACTCTACAGCATGGACGGGCTCACTGTGAGCCTTGTCAGTTTGGTTGCTCACCTTCCTGGACTTAGGGGGAGCTGGGAGGACCTTGGACTTAACATAGTGAAGGGAACCCTGATGGCTCTTTGTCTTTGGAGAGGGGTGGAGTGGGGGTATGGGTGGAAGGGAGGGGAGGGAAGGGGGAGAAGGAGGGGAGGAGATGGAAATCTTGAATAAAAAAAATGAGAAAAATAAAAAAAAGAATAGAAAAAAAATCCATCAATGCTTGAAATATTGCAATGAACCCAAGAGGCAATGATGAAAATTGTTGTAGGTCATTCAGAGTGCAGTTAAAATTAGATGACCCCTCACAGATACTGATATTCAAAAAGATAAAAATGGGAAAAGGATGCAGAGAATGCTATCTTGGGTAACATTTAGATACAATCGAAAAGGAGGGGAAATGGCGGTCTATATAATTCTTTCACCTAAAGTGAGGACTGTACTTTGTGTAGTTGTAATGGTAGTGTGCTGAAAGAAAGCCCACTTTTTGGTTCCCGGAACCTTAGTCTCAAAATAATCATACAGCAAACATATTATTTACATTGGTGCTTGGCCCATTAGCTCTAGCTTCTTATGTGCTAACTCTTACATCTTAATTTAACCCATCTCCATTAATCCGTGCATGACCATAAGATCATGGCCCACCAACAAAGTCTTAGTACATCTGTCTTCAGTGGCGACTCCATGGTTTCTCTCTGACTCTGCCTTCTTTCTCTCAGCATTCCATTTAGTTTTCCCTACCTAGGTTTGTTCCCCTATAGCTCGACTCTAGGCCCATAGCAGTTCCTTTATTGACCAGTGATATTCACAGCATACAGTGTGGAATCCCACATCAGTGGTGTATGGTTTAGGCATTAAGTCCTGGCCCATAAATACTTCATTTTGTTACAGTACCAGAGGATGTGTATAGTCACTAAGCATGGACTCTTTGGTCAAGAAAGTTTTGTAGAGTGGAGGGTGGGCTAAAACAAATAGGATAACCAATTTGTTTTTTTCTCAATTCAAATCAGCATCATGGCCTATAAAGATCAGACAACAGATAGACCTAATCTCTGGCAACTCTTCCCATTAGATTCCAAAAGGGTTGCAATTGTAAGGGAATTCATACAGACACAAATGTCTGATGATATAAGTAGCATACATTGGTGCAAATGAAACATTTTTCTGTATTCTATAAACCACTGAAATATTAAGATTATGTACTCTTTAAAACCACAGTGGAGAAACTTATCCTAATAGGTCAAGCTTATTATGTTTATAATCCTATTAACTACTTATTCAAGTTAAGAAAGCATGCAATTGAGAAACCTGAGTAAAATACCAAGAATGAGACCTTTCTCACTGAAACATGACACCACCATGGCTACAGTATTCTCTAAAATTTAGAGACTGAAGGAAGATATTCCATTCCAGAAAATAAAATATTAACCACCAGAAAGTTCATCGCCATAGTGGATAATTATATCACTCATCTCCAAAAAGCATCTCTTTTTAAATCCAGTAGCTGTGTGTCAATCGCTGATCTTTGATTATTGAACAAATTTAAGCATCACCCCTCCATCGTTTTAATTTTCACAGCTTTCACTCCACAAAGATTTTAGCTCTGTTAGTGCCTTAGTTATTATTGGAAATGGTAAGAATTTCAACCTGATTTTTATATGAACACCAAGGTTCCTATCTACACTGAACTGAAAGTGGAATGTATCACATCAGCCAAACATGACTTTCTCAGGAGACTTGGGACATTTCAAAAAAAAAAATTCAGACTTGCATCCAGCAGTTAAAACTAGATGTGACTCTTAACTATTTTCACTAAAATTTCTTGTTTTCCACCTTCCCTTTCAGGTCTTCCTCTTTCCTTCTTAAACTTTGTATTTCGTCCAGCTATATACCAGGACCTTTTTTTCCCCAAAATAATTAATAAGATGAAGTTGGCAGGAAAGGTTAAGTAAAAATAGAAGCTCTCACCATGGAGTATTGATTTGCTAGGAGAAAGTTCTTGTTGTTTCCCTTTGAGAGTAATTCAGCTACTTTGAACTTAGCCACATTTCATGACTTTATCAAAATATTGACCTTTGCTGTTTAGTTCGCTGACAAGCATTTAAAAGTATTTATTGTGGAAAGAAACAATAGAGAGGGAGACAGATTGAATTAATTGTAATTATGTTTACTTCATTTACCACACCAACAAACTGCAACATTGCTTCTCATTGTGTCGGTATTGATGGAGGGAAGCTTTGTTTTAGGATAGAGAGAGGAACGAGCTTTGGTTTTGAATGCAAGAATTCCATTTTTTCTTATTACAGAAGTATAGATGAACTGTTATAGTTCATTCAACGCCTTCTATTGATACATAAAATAGAGTTAAAATTGTAATTAAGTGCCTACTGACTCATCAATTATGAGACTATCAAATTTGGAACGTTAATATTTATTTGTAATGTTTTCCAAAAACAGGTGTAAAATTTCAGTATTTGTAAGTTAACGTAGAGGTGGACAAAGAGTAATGGTATATTATCAAATATTCAATATATCTTTTATAGAACCAAAGTTCCTAATTTTATTTTATGTTAAATGTTGTAATGATCCTAAAAATAATAATAGCATATATTTCATGAAGATATATGAACTGCAATTACAATATATGCAAATTCATCTCAGTATAAAACAGGTGACTGTTTTTAAAGATATCTAGATAAATTGACATATTTTTTTTCTTTTTTTCTTTTTTATTTATTTTTTATTTTTTTTCGCCCCATCCCCCCCCCCATCCCACCCCACCCCTATGTTCCCATTTTTTGTCCGGCAATCTTGTCTACTTCCAGTATCCAGGAGGATAACTATATGTTTTTCTTTGGGTTCACCTTCTTATATAGCTTCTCTAGGATTTTTACGAATTATAGGCTCGATGTCCTTTATTTATGGCTAGAACCCAATTATGAGTGAGCAAGGAAGTGAAAGACCTATTTGACAAGAACTTTAAGTCTTTGACATATCTTAATATCTGAACTTATTTATCAACCATCATTGTGATCACCTACAAGAAATTCTATCAAAACATCATGGTGTTTGTATACATTTTATATCAATGAAAATTACAGAAGGTATACCAACTATAAATAAAGAATTACTATAGTAAACTTGTTTATTTCTAAATTTCTTAAATTTTCATCTTCATTATTTTCTGAGAAATAGTAGTTACATTTTTTGCTTATATTTGCTTGCTTTAATTTTTTAATATACCTTAATTGAAGTTGTAATATATCACTGTTTCCATTCCTTTTCCTTCCTCAAGCCTCTACTAGCTACCCTCCTTCAATCCCCTGTATAACCCCTCAATTTAAAAGGTTCCTTTTCTTTAATTATTATTGTTGTATTGCTGTACACATACAAACACACACACACACAAATGTGTGTCCTAAATGTGTAATCTCTTTATAATTGGGCCCCACCCAAAAACTCTGAGAGGCATCTAAAGGCTATATCTGTAATCTATATGGTTTTGAGAGTCACATTGAATATCTTGACTAACCATTCAAAAGATGTTTTTTTTTTTTTTTTTTTTTTTTATACATGGTATAGGAACCTTTGTTAGTCTACGGTTCTTCTGTCAGCCCAAGTTGACAGACATATTTATACACAATCTACTAAGTCTGCTTATGCTGCTTTTCTGTACATGGTTTCAGAGTTGATGACTCTATGTCCCACAACCAATATGTTGGCACATACCTGGGAGAGGCTAATTCTTCTTGCAGCAGTCATTAGCTTCCTTTACCTCTTTATCTAGGAGTATGGAACCCATAAAAATTTCCCTCTCCCACATGAAGTCTGTTAACTTTGACATATTGCTTATTTTGCTCATGTAGCCATTTCTTTGAGAGACTTTCATAGTTAATTTCTGGGCATTCTGCATCTTGCAATCATTTCAGACCCTCTTTTATAGTGCTCCCTTAGCCATAGAAGTAGTCGCTGTAGTAGAGATGTGCTTGTTAGAGAGAGGCTTCCAGCAATCTCTTCATCTGTGCATTGTATCTCACTCTAGTTTACTCTGATGATTATCATTCAATGTAAAGAGAGAATTATTTAACAAAGTGGGGTAGCTGTACTTACTTTTGGATATAAGAATAAGTTTCAGAATATAGAAATTAATTACTCTGGTCTAGCAAAGAGATGATAATCATTTCTATGCTAATGTTGACTTCCCTAGCCTGGGAAGATGGCTAACTTTCTAGCACCAGGCATAATTTGGCTCTTGTGGAATGGCCTTAAGGACAACTAAACAGGAATTGGCTGCCACTGACTTGTCAATGCTACCAGTTGCATCTTTAAGCATGTCTTGATTGTTGTTAGTTTTTCTGTTTCCTAGGTATTTCGGCTGAGTAGAACTGTTTGTTTTACTCACTTGAAAATTTGCTTAGTGCTATGGAGCAAGAGAGCACTGATCCTGATTACTTGAGTGTAGGGAAGCTGGCTCCACCACCTCACCTGAGGTGGGCTTCCCAATCGGCCTGGACTGACCAGCTCAGCTACCACCCAGGCCCACAGCCAGGCCTTGGGTTGGCCCGTCCTAACATCTGCCTACCCAACCTAGGACCTGCTGGAGCTCATAAAGGAACTGGTCCTGTGGAACAGTACCTACAGGATCTCCATGACTCAGGGCAGCTTTCAGATATTCCAGAGGAGTTTTAGTGAGGTTCCAGTGATGAAAGTGTACCAGAAACCAGAGGCCTTGAACCAGACCAATGACTCGTTACAATGAGCATTTGCTAGTGAAGTTAACTGGACAAAAGGCCACCAGGACAAATGATGAGGTGTTGGAGAGGTGGGAAAGATGGAGAGTCAAAGTGGTTTTTATTTGATTGGTTTTTTGTTGTGTTTTGCTCTTGTTTTTATTTGCTTGCTTGCTTTGTTTTATTTTGAATTGGTTTTGAAATTTTTCTTTGAGGGGGTGCTTCAGGGGTGAAGGAAGGATATGAGGGGACTGATAGGTGAGCAGAATTGGGGTGCATGATGTGAAATTCCCAATGAATCAATAAAAAAATTATGTTAAAAACTGAAAAAATTAAAATTTGCTTAGTATTTCTGGAACCATGGGAGCTATTCTATGGAAAAAAGGCTTCAGGTCAGATCCAGATCAAATCATTTTATTCTTGTGTCCTAAGTGTGTGATGTCTTCATTAACAGATCCTTATTTCCTGAGAAGCAACAAAAGTCAATACATATATTCTATATTATATTATTTTTACCTGCCATTCAAAAGGAGGTTTTTTATGCCTTTTCCTTTAATTTCTGTTAGTCCCTGATTTTTCTGGGGAACATTGTCAACTCCAGTGTCTTAACTTCCTTTAGTATGTGTATTATACATAGGTATTATATATATTTTTGTAGTGTGTGTAAATGTAGATAAATATAAAATAAAAATCATCCTTGAAGCTTATCAAATAATCTTGTTATTTGACCAACATCTTCCTTATTCTTTTTATAAAACAGCTGGAGCCTTCTCCCATCATTACACACTCCTAGCCATCTCCATGACCATGTGTGCATTTCCTTGTTTTCTATGGTGACTGGATATTGTATACTTACATTTGAGGTTTTGGAAAACTGACTAAGGATCTAAACAGAGAGTTCTCAATAAGGCATCAGGCAGATGCTGTCTGCATGCCAGCCCTTAACTCAGGGGGTCTGCTGCCCTCTAGCTCCACTCAGAGGAATTTGGCCATTCAGGGTGAGGCTGGGCCGTCAGCAGTCCTATGACACTGATCATCACCTTGATGTGACTGCCTTGTCACACCAAAAATATCAACCATGTTCTGTACTTACTATGTTACTTATAAATGTTGTTAAAGAACTAACTAAATAAATATGACTATGAAACACCTAAAACAGCGTTTATCATCTTTAGGAATTAGGGTACTGTATATTTAAAAACTTTGAGATTTGTACTCACTCCAGTGAGAATGGCTAATATCAACAGAAGAGAGAAACCTACATTCTCTATTTGTGGAAGCAACCTTTGATGCAGCCACACTGGAAAATAGTTTGGAGAATACTCAAAAAAATAAAAGTAAACTTACCATATAATCCAGCAATGCCACATGTTAATATATGCTTACAGATCTTGGCATCCTACCTCAGATTCTAGCTCAGCAATGGCTACTACTGCCTATGTACAATAGTCAGGAAATAGAAACAATTTAAATGTACTTTAATAAATGAATGGGTGAGAAAATTGTAGTATATCTACACAAAAATACTATTTAGCTGTAAAGAAAAATGAAATTTACTGATAAATTGATTGATATAAACATATTATATTAAGTGATATAACACAGACCACAAAAGGCAAATAGTGCATGTTCTCTCTCATTTATGATTTTTCATCATTTTTCATTAGTCTAGTTTAATAAAATTAGTTGTTATTGTTATTCTCATTTACAAATACATGGAAAATGTCATCTTGTATTTTACACACATCATTGCTTCAGAGAATGCAGAATGAGCTATTCTACCTCTAAAAATATGTCTTAATGAATGTAAGACATTTCCAAATTGTGTATATATGATAAAATATGAAAATAGTAATTATCTTTTTTTGTCCATTGAGATTATAGCTCTGTAGAAGTTATAATAGTAAAGGCACATAAAAATAGCAGTAAAATTGTTTCTCACATAAAATAACAGACAGTAAACTTCAGGTTTTATTTTTCATTTCTCCTTCATTATTATACCAAATATCATATAATTAACTTTCCCCATTCATAACATCAACGAAAGTATAGTGTTTAAAATAGTCATTGAAATATTCCTCCAAAAAAGTTCTGATAATGTATTATGGAAATGTGGGGAATTAGGAATGCATGAATGTACATGAAAGAGATCTTAATCACTAAAGGAAAGGCAACATGTGAGCATGGAAAAGGAAATCTTTGTTGGGGGAGGCTGATATGGCTAAAAAGTAAAGAACACATCCTGTTCTTCCAGTGGAACCTCTATTTGCTTCCCAACACCTACTTCTTGCAGTCATAACTTCAATTTGCCGAGCTCTGACATCTTATGAAGAAGAAGAAAAAAAGAGAACTAGAGAGAGGTTCAGAGAGACAAAGAGAAATTTTAAGAAAGAAAATTACTATGTGTTAAACAAATGCACTTCTAGAACTATGTTTACTTTCTAAATAGAAAATAGTGCATAGTAGTAGGATATTCTTTGGAGAACTTGATGCATTTAATATCAATCATTTAAATTTGCTTCCAACATTTCCTGTGTAACAGAAACGATCTTTACATTTATCTTCTGTTAGACAAATATAGCTGTAAGGGGAAGTGTCCTAGACTACAACTGATGTGTTACCTATTTCTGTAGGCAATAAATGTCAGACATTGCCAGGGTGGGGTAACTTACATGCTAAGAATAAACAGCTCTGGCCTGTGATGAGAACACAAAGTGTTCTTAGTAAAGGAAGCCCTTATCCATCATTTATATTGAAAAACAAGAGCATTGCTGTTGCTTTTATAAATGTACATACTTCAATATCCAGCAGAAAATGTAGAGAAAACAAAGAAAGCAAAACTAAATTTTAAGGTGTTTGGAATTCAAAAAGTCTGGAGGTTGCATCTTTCTGGGCTTGCTAAGCAGTAAATGTCTTACTAGTGTGGGGAACTTTCTTGCCGAGGACAGACGCATGAATGTGTACATTGGAAAAAAAAGGCTTCTTTCAGTAAAATATTTTATTTTCCAAACAGCTAACAGGGTCGAGCTTCATAGAATTTTATTTGTGATGTTTTTATGAGACCAAGTTCCACAAATGCAATGCTGTCTTTTCTCCAACTACAGTTCTGCTATAACCAGTTGTGAGGAAAAATGTCCAGTGGCCCGAGGCCTCATAATCTCATGGCAATGCCCCTTTGCAGTGAGATAGGAACCACATTCCCCTTCTTCTCAAGGAGCTCGTTTAATTAGCTACACTTCTTCAAGGAAAGAAAATAAATAAAGCTGTAAAGTAGTTCTTATTTTAGAGATAGAAACAAAAAAATAGAGAGAGATGTAATGTTATTTGCTGGAAAATACAGGCAGGGGTTCTTTCCCTTTTTCTTTATTGAAGTTCTTCCAGGTAATACAGTATGAAATCGTTATGGATAATGAGACATACTTACCTCCTGTCTTCCTAATGAAACCTATAATAACAACATCCAGGTCATTTTTTTATCTTAAGTATATAATCAGATATGTTTTGCTCCATTTTAAGTACTTTGCGTTTGTTTAAAATGTATTGAATCTCTAATATGAATAAATTTACATATACAATATACATATTATGACTTTATTTATGATGATACAACTGTTATATGATCTACTAGATAATTTGTAAAGATTGGTATTAGAGATCATTTAATTTGTGGAATAGCACTGATTTGGGGAGGGAAATGAGAGGCGGGGAGGAGGCAGAAATTTTTAATAAAAAATAAATAAATAAATAAATAAATTAATAATAATAATAATAATAACATGGACTTCCCACAGGGCAGGGAGCCCTGCCCTTTGGACTGCTTGTGTTTTGAATGTGATATGCGTCTTATAAATTCATGTGTTTGAAAACTTGGTCCTCAGATTGTGGTATTACATAGAAATTTTGTGTACTTTCAATGAAAGAAGCTTTACTGGAGAAAGGGGGTGGCACTGGGACAGCCCTCAAAGGTGTGTAGCTTTGAGCCCAGTCCTTCCACTCTCCAGTTCTTTAGTATGGACACAGTGTGAGCAGGAAGAGCTCTTCCGGCACACTTTCCACCCATACCCGCAGATCCTCTCTGCCATTATGGAACCATCTCCTTTAACTGGACCTAAAATACACTATTTCTTTTTCTTTTCTTTAAAAAGAAATGAAAATTTCATCACTCTGTATACATGGTAGTTTAATCATATCTGCTCTTAATTTTCTTCCTCCTTTTCTTCTTAGCTATTCATTCTATGTATCTCTTTTCTTGATCCAATTATTTGAATTAACCAACTGAAAAAGCTGCAATACCTACACTGCAGTGTAATTAGATATGTGTGCATGTGAGTGTGCATGAGTGTGTGTGTGTGTGTGTGTGTGTGTGTGTGTGTGTGTGTGCTGGCAATGGAACATAGCTCCTCATGATTGCATAGTAAGAATTTTCTGGATTCATGTACCTAGGCCTTTATCAAACACTTTAAATATCAGTTATTCAAAAGATATTTAATTGTTCTTTTTCTCCTTTTTGCCACACATATTTGGTTTTTTTGTATTTTTTTTTACAAGATAGGGTTTCTCTGTAGCTTTGGAGCCTGTCCTGGAACTAGCTCTTGTAGAACAGGCTGTCCTCAAACTCATAGAAACACGCCTGCCTCTGCCTCCCTAGTGCTGCGATTAAAGGCATGTGCCACCACCACCCAACTCACATTTTTTCTTATACTAACATATACAATGAACACCTATGAAGTTAAGAATCATGTGCCAAACTCTACAATTATTTCTAGTTTTTTTTTCATGAAAAAACAAAACATTATTGATTTCTTACCGCCACTAATAGATTCAAAGTAAATTAAGTAGAAAATGAGAGTTGAGATTGAGGTACTCTTAACACATAGAGCTGAATTTCTGAAAGAGGAGATATTAAAACCTGCCTGTAAAGTGGGTATAAAAGGACTCTTTTGCATTCCATGGCAGCATGTATCAAGAAGAGAATCAGAAACAGCACTCTGTATGTAAGAGACTATTCTTTTACTAAGACAATAGAGAACAGTTGGGTAGTGTGGGACATACATGTGGAAACGTAGAGACATTCAGAGGCGAGATAATCATTTAAGGAAGTGATGATGAAAACGAAGTTGAACTTCTTTCAAGAAGGCTTTACCTTCTCTAACAAGGCCACATCTACTGAAAAAAAAAAGCCACACATCCTAATAATCTTCCCACATGAGCTTTTTGAGGCCAATTACTTTCAAATGACCACAGAGAAAATAGGGAGGAAAGGATATAAATAAATTCTCAAAAATAAATGAAAAAAGAAACAAATGTGTCTGAAGCTTATGGATTTTGGCAATTAAAAGCATTAAATGGGCAACATTTGCAATATTAACTATTATGAAGTCCTCTATTCTCAAATTATATGCAGTATTGACAAAGACTCCTGCTGCCTGCAGATCAAGATGTAGAAACAATATCTTCTTCAGTGCCATATCTGCTGGCATACCCCTTTTCCCACTATGATGACAAGGAACTAAACTTCTGAAGTTGTAAAACCACTCAAATTAAATGCTTTCCTTATAAACAAGTTGGAAAACTAACATTTATTAAGTGTAAAAGGATGGAGAAGAAAGGCTTAACAATATATTTTCAATGAGAAAGACAGTGTACATAAATGATAATCATTTTAAATATTGAATAAAAAATTTTAGAATATAATCCAAGTTTATTTTAAGGAAGCTAACTCAAATTGATACAGTGAAGCACCATGAATATAAGAATATTGATCTAGGTCTGTCATTGGCAGATGCAATGAAGAGGACTATAAATTGAGTCAAATAAGAGAGACAAAAATCTAGGACACATGAATTCTTTTTAACTTTATAAAATGATTTTTAAAATGTAAATAATATTATTTACATCCTGACTGCAGTTTCCCTTCCTTCCCCCCTCCAAGTCCCTCCTCAACTTCTCCCATAGATATCAACAAAGCATGGCTTATCAAATTGTAGTAAGATTAGGCACCCCTCCTTATATTAAAGCTCGACAAGGCAACTCAGTATGAAGATCAGGGTCGAAAATGCTGACAAGTGAGTCACAGACAACCCCTGTTGCCAGGGTTAGGAGTACCACAAGAAAACCAAACCACACAACTGTAACTTATGCATAGGGCCTGGGTCAATACTGTGTAGGTTTCTTTCTTTTCTTTTCTTTTTTTCTTTTTTTTGCCTGTTCAGTCTCTGTAAGCCCTTATAATTCTGTGAGTTTTCTAGTGATGTCCTTGACCCCTCTAGTTTCCAAAATCCCTCCTCCCCTCTTCTGCAGGACTCCTAGAGCTCTACCTAATACTTGGCAGTGGATCTCTATATGTGTTTCCATCAGTTACTGGGCAAAGTCTCTCTGATGGAAATGCACTAGGCACTAATATGTGAGTATAGCAGAATATCATTAGGCACCAATACATTGACTTTTGTTTTATTTTGTGTTCCAGTTATATTTGGTTCTTTTCTAGGTCTCTGCATACCCAAACTCTGAGTCCTGACATTCCAGTCAGTGTGAGGTTTGGGCTTTACTTGCAGCTTAGTCCTCAGACTGAGCTAGTCATTGTTTGGCCATTACCATAATTTCTGTGCCACCTTTACCCTAGTTCACCTTGTAGGCAGGACAAATTTTATGTCAAAGGTTATATGGCTGGGTTCGAGTCCCAATCCCTCTGTTGGAAATCTTGCCTGGCTACAGGACATGGCCAGATCAAGTTCCTGTCTGCTATTGCTAAGAGTCTTAAATATGGTCACCCTTGTAGATTCCTGGGATTTTCCCATTGCATTGTTTCTCCCTCAACCTACAATGCACCCCATTACCAGTTATCTCTTTCAGTACTTTCCATTCCACTTACTCCACCTGATCTCTCCTGTTCCTATACTTAGCCACTTCTAGTATACTCAAGAAATCTATTACCTCTTCCAAGTGAGATGCAAGCATTCCCACTTAAGACCTCCTTGGTACTTAGCTTCTTTGGATTTGGGACACATGAACGTTTTAATGCAGGGAGGAGAAAAGAACTCTGTAAGGATGAGAAATTACCAGAGAAGCAAGTGAGAGCCAGAATAAATGATGTTGAGAAAGTCATTAACAGAGACAACTTAAAGAGATTTCTATCAAGAAATTAAATACCATCGAGCAAACAGGAGAATATATGGAACACTGTTCTTTCTTTGGAGAAGAATTCAGTATAGCAGAATCAGTAGTGAGAAAGCTGAAGGAACATGTGTATAGACTAACAATCGTCCAAGGGTAATACTTGGCTCCAAGGAGACTAACACCCCAATTAAGGAAAGCGCTGATGGAGTCACTCTGTAAAGTATACTTAGGGAACGTCAAATTCTTCCAGGGTTGGTGTAGACAGTGAAAAGAGAATTGAAGTTCAGTCTTAATCCAAGAAGTAAACAGCAAGAAGTAGGTGTAATCCTGCCTAATTCCATTTATTGTTATTATTATCCTAGCAAAACTCACTTGTCTATTCTCCAGTGAGACTCTCAGACAATTACCTCCCTTAAATTAGGTGACAAAGCACTGTGGGTGAGAAGGATTTCCCAGAAGACGGTTGGAGAAATTGAATGCATTTTAAATGGAAAAACAAGGAACTCAGGCTGCAAATAATCTTGATACTCACACTGTAAACAGCTGTTCATGTTACCTTAGAGGTTTTGAGTAGTGACAGCTGAAAACTCCCATGTCCAAAGGACTCATCTTCAGTAACATGGAAGTTATTGTGGAAAAACCGAGTCACCATTCTATTTAATTTGCACTGGTGCCTTCTCCTTTCATTATAAAGCTGAAGTAATGGTAGAATTTTTTTATGAAATTGTATTTTGCATCGGTTATTTTCCTCAGAGATTTTTCACATGAGCTAATTCATAAATGACTTTCTTGAGGTCTTGCCTGCTTATATATCCATAATAGAACTGATGTGACCAAGAACAGATTTCAATGACTTACCAAAATTTTGTGAATTGTAAGAAACAGAAATCTTCACCCTAACTTTGAGTCCAAAATAGCACATGACACAGGATTTATGTCCTCAAATCATTAGCCACTTTTAGTATATGGAGATTGAGATTTATTCAGACTATTCAAGAACATTCATTTCCTTTATGTGGCTTCTTGTGTGGCTTTCTCCAGCCATGTGTCCTTCAAATTATTGAAAGAACTTTATGCACTTTAATCGTTTGCACATGGTAGTCATAGAAAAGAAGCCTTTCCTAGCAGGTCCCAGCAAGCCTCTTCCTGTTAGACCAACGTGAAATGCAATACTTACGCAACACTTAATCAATGCTATCCAGGAAAAGGAGGGCAGGAGCTGTGTTAGTTTACACTTGATCTTATTGAATTCACCAGATTTGATTTGAGAAGCATAATGTACATAGTGATATATGAATTCACACGTGAGTAGTTTACAATATATTGTAAGGTTCACATTGGGGTTATAAATTATCTGTGAAAACTACATTATTATTTTAGTGAAGCTTGGAAATGTAAATATGTATGTGAAAATTTCATTATTATTTTAGTAGTATTTGAAAGATGATAAAACTATTTTAGTGATTCAAGGATTCAGAATTTTCATATATATCATTATATATGAAATTTATTATACATATTAAATATAATAATTTAGCTCCATATAACTGAACAGAGTGATAGATAAATGACTCCATCTAATACTTGTCATGACTAAGCAATCTAACCAAGTAAAAGCAATCATTACATATCTTTAGTTATTAAATGAGATCTAAATTGTCATATAGTTCAGTCCATAGCAATTTCTCTGAACGTGTTTGAATTAACAGAAATTTCAGTGTTCTTTTAAGAACATGTTGAGACACAGGAAATAAATGCGATAGCTATTAGATTCTGAGAGCCACTGAGTAAATGCATTACAATCTCACACATTTTATCATAATTTCTGTTGAATTTCTTAACAGTATCTGCAACGACACTTTCAAATGGTATTAGGCATAAAAGATGCAGCATTGTGCCCTAGCCTTAAATTGAAGTTCAGAGCACTCTTGCAGGAAGCATTTTCATTTGCATTGATATTCATGGAATAGAATTCTTGGCATACAGATACGAGATGAAGTGCTCATAAAAATAGATGCTCTTATCCATCAATGTAATACTTGATCAAGAGGTGTAAATATGTATAGTCTAAAATGTTTAGTTCATATGTAGCAAAAGATTTTATGACCTCAAATTGCTTCTGCCTCCTTGGACCAAATAAAGAATCATGAGTCAATGCCACACGATTAAATGGACTGAGGTTACTCCGCAGCAAGGAAGAGCTTTGTCAGATGAGGCGCCAAGAAAAGAAAAATGGACAGCTCTGATCCTAGAATTGTAGTCGAAGAGACTTACGCAACACTGTGGAACACTAATAGGCGATGTCTTTTCCAGTCTATTTTAATAGTTCTGGTTATCTCAAATGGACTTAATCAACATACAGATTCTATAGTATCTTTAAGAACATGTTTTCTTGTGGGAAGAGAAGCAGAAACCCACAACTAAACATTAGGAAGAGCTCTTGGAATTCTGTGAAAGAATGCACGGTAGGATTTTAAGATACAGAGGGATCGAGGACACCACAAAAAAATCTCACAGAAGCTGCCATTTTAGCCTCATAGGGTTCACAGAATGGCAACCACAACCAGGGAGTCTGCACAGTACTTACCAAGGCCCTCTGTATATATGTTACAGTTGTGTAGCTTGGTCATCTTGTAAGGACTATCTTTGACTTTTTCTGGCTTTTGTAATCCTAATCCTCATACTGGGTTGCCTTAAAACAAGAGGAAATACATGATCTTACTGCAAGTTGAAATGCCCTGTTTTTTTATATATATCCATGGGAAGATTGCCCTTTTCTAAAAAGAAATGGAGTGGATGGTAGGGCAGTGGGGAGGTGTGAGGAGGAATGTCAAGGAGAGGAGGAAGGAGAATCTGAAGTCAAGTTGATAATAATAATAATAATAATAAATAATAATAAATAAATAAAAGGAGCATGGTCTTTTCTAGACATTAAGACTCAGGGAAAATTCTGAAATGGGGAACAGAAAGGTTTCAAGATTCTGAAGATCAGAAAGAATGTTATGAGACTGTGCTATCTGGTGATTATGAGAAACTACACACATAAAATATCAAGAACATCATTCTGTAAGCAAGAACTGAAAAATTCAAAAACATTTGAGTGTAGAGATAGAAATTTCAAAAGCTAGATCAAGAGCTATAGACAACTAGCAACTCTAGAGAGGAATAAATGTCTACCATATCTGTCTTCTGATATTTAAGAGCTGAGAGCTGGCACAGGAACAGGAAATAAAGCCATCTGAGATGAATTTCTAGAATTGCGTTCTGGATCCTTAGAAGATTCCCCTGAAGTAGTCACTGGAGATAGAGAGGGCACGGAAGATGCTTAATAGTTAAAGGAATCCAAATGTACTAAGGCTGATGGGGTATAATGCCGTAATGAGTAATCAGACAAAGGATCCCCTGATAAAATATGAAGCTGGGAAGCTGCTGGAAAAGCCAGTTTTCTCCAGGAAGCACGTTAATTACATCAGCAAAACACACTGCCTGAAAGACTCATCATAAACCGAAAGGAAGGAAGAGCAAGGCTCTTTGGTAGTTTGAATCTATCCCAAAGGCGTAAAGGAGACAGCTGAGTTGAGAGAGTACCATTAGGTATACAAATCCACTAAAGGATTGTTTGGTTTTGTCTTATCTTTAAATTGTAATAGAAAGAGATATAATTTTTGTTTGTTGAGTGAGAAACCATGCATCTCTGTAAACTAAGTTGGACAGAAAAACAGGTAAGGAGAGTTTTAGCTATGCTCTGTTAAAAAAAATAAGGATGCTAACTTGTCAAGGTAGTTATAGGATGGTTCCAGAAAAAGGTAATATTTAATTAAAAAGGATTTCTTTATATGTGGAAGACTTGAAAAAAGGTTTTGCACAAGTTCCAACTTAGCACTAAGTTGAATATATTAATATGGATACGCATACAAATATTAATGATAATTATGTGTATTACAAGTCATTACTTGCAGTTTCTTGGCATTGGGTACAGTTCACCTATAAAAGCTACTGTAGTATATTTTTGACCTATTCATACAGTTTGAAAACTCCAAAATGATCTCAAAGATAAATATATAACATTGAATTTTTACAACATTCTTTCTTTTTCTTTTTTTTTCTTTTTTTTTTTTTTTTTGGTTTTTCGAGACAGGGTTTCTCTGCAGCTTTAGAGCCTGTCCTGGAGCTAGCTCTTGTAGACCAGGCTGGTCTCAAACTCACAGAGATCTGCCTGGCTCTGCCTCCCGAGTGCTTGGATTAAAGGCATGCGCCACCACCGCCCGCCCATTATTTCTATTTTTAAATAGTGTGGTTTTCTTTTCTTTTCCATTTTTAGTGCAGAAAGTACTGATAGGAAAGTGATTAGTTCCTGAGTCCTGACAGTTAACTGTCTGTTGTTTACACTACGTCTCCCAATTAACTTACGTGGCTCGATCTACGTAATAGTTTGGATATATGTGGTATTAACTATTTATGTGAAATACTTAGTTACATATACATTCTCCATATTAATATATACATTGTTTGTTTATTTGCATTATATATGCATATTTTACATATTTTTAGAAATTGCTACAGACTATGACATGATTGACCCTTTTCTGTTTAGTGAAGACTTTTGTTATAATTTATGATACCTTGTTCATTTTATTCTAAACTAAGAACAGTAATGTTGAGCATAGCATTTATAAGAGATAGTTTTAAAGTGGTTATAAACTAATTTAGATAGATAGATAGATAGATAGATAGATAGATAGATAGATAATAGTAAAAAATATCCTGTTCTTCTTAGTATCCAAGTCTATGCACAATTCTAAGAAAATGAGAAAAGATTCAAATAGTTTGACTTGGCTATAATCATTTCCTATGACCCAAACTTTTCAATTAATTGGGTCTAGAAACCCATAGACCCTCTCCTGCTAATGGACAGTGCCACTATTTGCAATCGTTTTTGCTTTCTTGATTTCTTTAATATTAGTTTCTAATTAAAGGCTTCCTAGTGGTAAGAGGCCATTACTGATTTGTAAACGAAGTTATATATCACTTAGCAGCCCCTAAACCTTTTAGCTCCTCTATTGATATTTTAATCATGAATTTCAATCATCCACAACGAGCAGATGAGCTCATGTAAATGGTAACCAATGTTTTCCTTGCTAAGTAAATCAATAAAACTGTTGCTATGCCTTTCAATTCAATGATCTATGTACTGGAAACAGTTTTTAAATGTATTTGGTATATGTATCAAATGCAACAACAACTCTATTGTTGCCTACATTTTAAAGTTCATTCACTTGCATAGTTTATATACACACATTCATTAAACACAAAACATAGAACATAATTTATAGACAAAATTGCAAATATTCATGGAATACAAAGAGAGTTCTCAAATATGGTATATTTAATCATAAAATCAAGTTAAATATATTTATTAATCTCAAATGTTTTTCATTTCCATATTGTAAAAATTTAATAAAACGTTCTTCTAGTTTTTGACATCTGAAGCATGTTATTTTATCATGGTTACCTGACTCTGCAATGGTGCACCAAAATTTCTTATCCCTGTGCAAGTGAAACTCAGTAAGCCTTGACCAAGATTTATCCCCTCTCACTACATCCCCAGACCTCTTGTAAACACCCTTAAATCTTCAGTTTCTATGAGGCTGATTAGTTTTGATCACATATATTTGTGTGATCATTTGGTGTTTTGCACTCTTTGGGTGGCTTATTCCACTTAAGACAAAGAACTCCAAGTCTTTTGTGTTACTTCAAATACCAGAATTCCAGTATTTTTCATAGTTTTGTTGTATCACACTATGTTTATGTACTGTATTTTTTTCATTCATTAGCTAATGGTTACTTAGCATCTTTCCAATTTGTGGGTCATGGTAGTAGGGCTTTCTTGCCAACACAGTGTGGATGTCTCTTCAACATTTTCTTTGCTTTTACATGGGTGCCCACTCATAGTAGACTTACGAGATCACAGTATTCCATTATATTTGCACTTAATGAATAAATTTTGCATGATTATCACATGTACTCACTCATAAGTGGTTTTTAAACACAAAGCAAAGAAAACCAGGCTACAAATAACAATCTCAGAAACGTTAGACAACAATGAGGATACTAAGAAACTTACATAGATCTAGTCTACATGGGAATAGAAAAAGATGATATTCTCTGAGTAAATTAGGAGCATGGGAACCTTGGGGGAGGGTTGAATGGAGGAGGAGAGAGGCAGGGAGGGGAGCAGAGAAAATGTAGAGCTCAATAAAAACCAATAAAATAAATAAATTTTGTATTATTTGCCATGAAATAATATTAGCATTATTGCCAGTAACTTTCTTTTTGTTTTTGCTGCCTTTGTTAAGTATTTAAGATAATACAATCCTTGTTTAGTTGAGGGTTAACCACTGTCACTTAGACTTGAAACTGCCCAATATTTTGATTACATTGCTTAAGTAATTGTTGGGGACAAAATGTACTCAAATCATTCACAGAACAGTCAAGTGTGACTTTTATGTATGTCTAGGAAAATGACATTATGTTACTTTGCAGGTGCCTATGTGCTCCAGGTTAAGGCCACAGATGCGGATGACCCCACCTATGGAAACAGTGCCAGAGTCGTTTACAGCATTCTTCAGGGCCAACCTTATTTCTCTATTGATCCCAAGACAGGTAATGTTTTAATTTGGCACAATATATCACCACTCACTCAGAGAATTCAACTTTAATTAAATTTTAGAATCAAATATTGCCTATTTCAGTATAGTCATATAAAATCAGTGAGCCATCATTTGAAAAAAGAGATACTAACTTATATGACTGCTGGAGGTATATTTTCCTTTACTGAGTAAATACTTAAATATTTCCCGAGCTTTGTGTAAATATAAATGTTTGCATGTCTATGTAAGAGGTCCAAACTTGTTAGCTAGGAGTTATTTACCTTTTTAAAAATAAATCTCATCTCTAATCTTTTATTCATTAGTCTAAAATCATATTTTCATGTCAGATTTCGAGGTTGTGTTCAATTTTATTGTTTAACCATGACTCAGAAGCCTCTGTACTTTCCTGTGTTATCTGCAGAAGTAGTATAGAGGGTTGCTTTTGAGAAATACGCCGCATATGCTTGCAGTGAGGGAAACTGAGCACTTGGGAACCTTATAAACCAAAAACATTAATTCTTCTAGAAATGTTCTTTAGAGGCAGACCCATTTTTTATGTTTTCTGTTTGTTTGGTGGGTTGGTTCTATTTTGTTCTGTTTTGAACAAGTCTATATATGAATTCCAAATTTTAAAACTAGCTTTAATATACATAGCATAATAAGTGCTTGGATATATACACATGGTCAATTTTATGTTTTCTTTCTTTATTCAATCCTTCTCTCTTTTCAATTTGTGTCAAGAGAGATCAGTTCTGAGGTCTGTATAAGTAAGTCAGCATTCACAATTGAGCCAGGGCTCCAGGTTTGAATGATATGAAAGTTGCTTTTCAGACTATCTGGTAGTAAATGCTGGGTTTCATTAAGGAGACAGTTACTCTGACCAGTGAAAAAACAAGACATCACATATCACAATTAAAGAGGAACTTCAGAATAACACTTATTAAAATAATTATTAATTATAGGTTAAAAAAGATTTCAATATAAATATGGTAGCTTAGTATAATATAAAATTTTAAACAAAATAGAAGGAATACATTCAAATAAAAATAAAATATTTTCTCTTTTTTGAGATTATAATTACATTTCTCCATTCCCTTTCTCTCTCTTCAAATCTTCCCATACATTTTTCTTAATTTTTTTCAAAATCATTGCTTCCTTATTTATTAGTTATTATTTATGCATATGAAAATACATAAATTAGTATGCATTTCTAGATATAATCAACTAGTCCATATATTGTTATATTGTTACTTGAATTTATGTTATGTGACTGATCATTTGACATTGGGCAACCAAGATGTACTCTTTTTTGGGGGTAAAAATGCCTTTCTTCTACCTTTCCTCAATTTTTCCTGAAAATTGAGAACCTTTGGGCTTTTTCTTATCCACTTTGGCATTTGCATTGGTGTCACCCTTGTTCAAATGGAATATTTAAATTTATATCTTCAAGTGAATTCATTGTATTTTACATTACTTGCTTTGAACATTTCATACACATCATATAAAGTTCTTTTATCAATTCCAAATATGAAAAATCTCAAACAAGAAAAGTTTCAAAGTTTTGAAGAAATATTTTTAAGATACTGTATTTTATTTGGCATGTAGTGTGTGTGTGTGTGTGTGTGTGTGTGTGTGTGTGTGTGTGTGTGTGTGTGTTTATGCATGCTCATACCACAGTAGCATATGTATCAAAATCAGTGAAAAGTTTGTGGGAATAAGTTGGTTCTCCTCTTCCAAACTCTAATGCTCAGGGATTAAACTGAAGCCATCAGATTCGACAGCTAGTGGTTTTCTTCTCTGTCTTCTCACTTGTCCACTTTAAAAAATGTGTTAAGAAATGAATTTTAACAGAAGAAGGTCTAGAAAGGGTGACTCACTTTCAGTTGAACAGAGTGTCAGAAATTAAAAGCAAGGATACGCAATATTTAAAAGACTTTGGGCTGTGGAAATAATGATTACAATCTATTTCCCCAAGAACTAGGAGAGAAAATTGGGGAAGACATACATGAATATTGTTTGACCAGTTACTGAAGTTTTACTAGGGAAAATCACACATATTTGTAGAAAAAAAAAAAGAAAAGCTGGAGAGGTAAATGATTCAGGAAGTTCTATTGTAAATGGAAAGTTGACAAAGTTTCTCAGAAATAGAACAGTAGGTAGAATATACAGCCTAGCTATGAAGCAAACTTGTGTGAACCTTCCCTGTCTTCTCATGGAGGCCCTATTTGCTCCTTCTTCTTATAGATTTCCCTCAATGAAAACCATGACTACAAATAATAGCACTGATCTTATCAGTTGCTTAACCCCTTTTAGTCCCTGAGAAACACCCTGCAGAGACACAAAGACAAGAAGAAAGTAAACTTGGTGTGTGTAGTAGTTGGTGGAGCAAGAGAGCCCACAAACTCAGAGTTGTGATGAATTCTACAGAGTGGATGACTTACAAAAACTCAAAATATTTTTCCTGAAAAGACTGAAATCTAATAAAGAAAGAATCATTGTAGGTGAGACAGAAGGAAGCATCATCTCAATAAAAATATAGGAAAACATAAATTTTAGCACATTAAATAAGCTAAAATGATTGCTATAAAATAAAACCACATATAAAATCATATGAGCAAGTCTAAAACTCTACGTACTTTGTATGTAAGGTAGATAAATCCTAATGGATATGAAAAGTATTACTTTGCAGTAGAAAATGTATATGTTTCAGAACTACATAACTTTGTATTTATAATTTGCTATTTAGAGGTAAAGGTAAATCTCTTCTAAGCATCAGCTGCTTAATAAATTTCAGAGGCATTGATTTTCATTGGAGACAGAAGTCTTGCTGTAACAATGCCTCAGACCACTAGACAGGAAAAGAATGGGCAATGAGGCACTTCATTAAGAGAATAAAAACAAGGCCTTCATGCACAAAAACCATTAAGAAGACTTTTGTCAAATTTATCACCTTGTGGTAGATAAAAGAAAATCAAAACAAGTATAATTGCAATTTCTCAGGGAGAGTCTCCATTTGTTCCAGCAATCTAGCTCCTTTTCTGATTCAGTTTTCTGTTATTAAATAAAATACATGGAAACCAAAACTATCTAACATTTTTCATTTGAATATAGAGACCATTTAAAACAGTTATTAAGGGAGAGCTTCATAAAAACTGTTGGTGCTTATACATTTACAAAGAGATAAATATACTCATTACTTATTCAGTTGAAATGAGAATATGTAAATGATTTCTACATTAATATTTCTCTTTGATGTACATTCCTAACTCTACTTTCACAGTAGATAATAGCAAACTTTTTATATATGTATATATATGTAGGCATTAAGGTAAAATGGAGCAGCCTGTGAAATGAACCAAGAAAAAATTCACTTCTCATAAAAGTTCTCTTATTTCCCAATTATTTGCTTTAACCAAGAAGTAATTTACTTTGTGTATATTCATTTCTTTATCTTAAACAATTACTCAGTAGAATTTTAAAATAAGAAGATATGTTAATTTTTAAAATATCATTTAATTGTATATTATATTTTATAATTATGTGATAGTAAATGTTATATTTAACAGTTGGTTTAGTTTAATTTCTGTTTCTGTGACAAAATACCTGTCCAAAACCAACTGAGAGGATTTAGTCCATTACTGTGAGTAAGCCAAGATAGGCACAGAAAGAATTACACCCACATTCACAAAGAGAGAATAAATGCACATATCCTTGCTTACTTTTTGTCACCTGATGCTCAGGTAGCTTTCTTTTCTTTTATAAAATTAAAGTCATGCCATATGGAATGGACCTACCCATACTGAGCCATGTCAGTTAATGATCAAGCCAAAGCATTAGAGGCATGCCCACATGGCAGCTTATGGAAATAATTTCTGATCTAGAGTCTCTTCTTGGGTGATTTATATTGTAAGAGGATAATGAAACATGTCATCACACATGTATCATCTCAAAATAAAGAAAGAAGAACTATAGTCTGTAAAAATGCACACCAATAGTAGTACATTTAATCTATGACGTTGACATCAGGACACTGTGTCTCCATGCCCATGAAAGCAATCTTCCATTTGGAGAAATCAATGTTATTATGAATAGTTGACTCTGTTGTCTTAATGTTTCTATAAAATTCTTTTAACAGTTTTTTTTTCTGCAAACTAGTCTAATTTAAACGACTATATATTAGTGCATTGTGTCATGTGGATATATTTTTTTAAATAAACAGGTTGCACTTGAGAAGGGTTTATAATATTTCATTTCAGGATTATTTATTTAATTTAAAATACTCCTTTCATAGTATGGTAAAATATATGTAATATAAAATTTGTGATTTTTACCATGTCATGTGCAATTTATTATTAAAAGCCTTTATGTCATAACTGTCTCCAGAATTTTGATCAAGTATTTAAGATATGGTTAATATTTTTAGAAAGAAAACATATCTCTTATAATTTTTCTTTTCTGCTCATTTATTGAATTCTTCATAATCAGTAAAAAAATAACTATAGAATCTACTTAATTTCTTTCTCTACTACTTTTAGTACTTTAAATTATACAACCCTGCCCACCTCAGAATTCATAGGGAGAAACCTGATAAAGATTGCCCAGTTTACGAAGAAATTCTCAAGAAACTTGCACTTGAACGTATCCCTTACATTTAGCAACAAAGTCCCAAGACTGTGTCCAAAGTAAAACTTACTTCCGTATGATATCTCATCTTTATTTTTTATAACTTTATTTAATCTGACCTTTTGCAGTTTTATGTAAGTATAAAACAGACTTGATTGCTTTCGCCCTCTAAGCTCTGCTATCTCCTTTACCCATCATATGCCACATTCGTGTCTTTATTTTCTTTGGTGACTCAGTCAACCAGAAGCATTTTTGCTGCCATGGTTTGAAACAAGCTATTGAAACCTAGTGAACTCCATAGAAGCCAAAAACCTGAAGACAATGACTTCTGTTCCCAAGTATCTCCCAATAGCCAATAGATCAGCCAGGTGGATTATGGCAGGACCGAGTCCCACAAATATATCCCAAGTTCAACTGGCAACAATTGACTGGCAAATCCCGAATCTTATGTTGGTCCAGTGTAGGCAAGAGTGGTTGCTGGGACTCAATGATTGTAAAAGCTGTTTCATACCCTGGAGATAGTATTTCACAGATCTTCTCCTGATCTTGTGGCTCTTAAATTCTTTCTCTTCTGTCCTCTGTGGTATGGCCTTAAGTATAGAGATCATGTAATGGTTTTGCTTATAGATAAGCACTCAAGTACTGCTTGTTCTCACAATATTAAAGATCTCTGATTTACCACATTCACAATCCTTCCTTTTAAGAAGAGCTTCTCAGGCACGAAAGTAGTGTTTATTTTCAAGTATAAACATTGATATTGATATGTAACTTTAAGCTTAAAAAGGGTTAATTCCTATAAGGTCAGATACAAAAATTTCAACAAAGGTCACATCATATATACTGAGGCAATACTTCAAATATTACGAGTCCTTATAATGCTTTCTTACTTGAAATTTGTCTTGGTGCAAGTTCAGAATACAGTCTTACAAAATTCAAATATCTAAGTTAATATTGGTAAACAATAATTTCTTTCCTTAAAGACAAAGCTGGAAGTTTACCGAAACAAAGTAGTCGTTCTTTTATACATTTATCTGAATGAATAAACTGACATTACTATGTACATGCAAGTGCAAGGGAATCAATGGAAGTAAATGTATATTAAGAAGCAAAAATTGTCAAGGAAAATATTCAACCAGTAAGAGAAACACAGATATTGCATTCTTTTTGTTCTGTAACATATGTTACAATATGTTACAATATTGCAATAACAATATGTGTCCATAGAGTACAAAACAGAATACTATTTGGGTCTGGGTGGATGGAAAAAGAAAGTGCAGTTTCAGATTACAAATGGTGCCCAATGTGAGGCCCGAACCTACTACCTTAAGATTAAGAGTCTCATGCTCTACTATGTTATTAATTAATATTACTAGAGTGATATTATTGAGTTTGTTATTAAGATAAGCCTCTGTGTGTTTATTTGGGATTGAATGGCTGCAGGACCAGGCAGGACAGAACCTTCTGTCTGCATTATTTTCTTTAATTCTTCAACTTCAGATTTCAAGAGATCTCAAGAGTTCAGAACAGTGTCAGTTTTAAAAATGATGTGTGAAGGGCCTGCAGGAAAAGAGTATTCAGACTGTTCTCTCTGCTCAGGCTTGGGGAGCTGGGTTTGATAGCTATACCTACATGGAATGCCAAGTGCAGTGGTGTATGCTTGTAATCCCAAAGCTAGAAGGAAACTCCTTAGTGTTGTTGAGCTGTCAGGAATCTCTAGGTCTTTGGGAGAGAACCTGTCTCAAAAATCTATGAAAGATAACTCCTGAGAAAGCCACTCAAGTTTGCACTCTGCCTACCTCATACACAGAAATGAAGTTTCTACAAACTACTACAGAAATGACTATACACACCAATGCATGCAAACAAAAATGCACTGAATAAATTGATGAATTTGCTAAAGGAATGATGAGATACAAACATCAACAGAAGGGTCATGGAGTGTTTAATCTTGAAAGGAAAATATTTAGTGAGTGATACAGCTCTAATTGAGGACCTTTGCTGTTACGTCTTACGACTTGTATACAATTACTAAATAACAAGGGGTTAAAGAAGATAACTAATGTCACAGAGCTGTCCTCTGATTTCCAACACAAGCTTGGTCTTACACACACATATGTATATACACATACTTTTATACACATGCACACACACATAAAATACAGAAAATAAAGGAAAACTGTTTCTGTGTAAGGTGTGCATGTATCCAGAAAGTGATAGATTGACTTGTCATATAGAAAAATATAATTGCTTTTCCTAGTGAGGAAAAAGATATCAATGACTAAACTGAGTCATAGGAAGAAAGAATTTTGGTCTCATTTTCATTTGTACATATGCATGCATAAGAGTTTTATAGTTGTTCCTTGTCAACTATATTGGAAATTACTAGCAAGAAGACTTAGTGGCTAAAGGTGCATCTTATCAGGCCTACCCTAAGAAACTGAATTGGCTCTCTGGAGTCCACATGATAGAAGGAGAGGACCGGAATAGACTCTTGCAGGTATACTTTGACATTTATTCACATACACCTGCTGTGGCACATGCATTCTCACTAAAGCATTAAATATTTAATAAAATTATAGATAGGTCTCATCACAATTTGAGTTTGACAGTACTAGATGATGTGCTATATGGAAAATAGAGTAAATGATCTGTGCTTGACTGAATTACTGTTATTATTTTAGCAATTGTGTATGTGTGTGACATGAGCACATGTGTTTGTATGGGGCATATGGAGCACAGTGGGTCATGTGGTATGGCTTCTCTGATTACTCTCCACACTGTATGTGGAGGCAGGGTCTGTAAGTTGATAGAAAAGTTCTCTGAGTCAGGAGATCTGTTGAGCCTGAGTTCTGCAGATCTCCTCTTTCTCTCTGCCCTAAGTGCTAGGATTACAAGTGGTCTACCACACTCACCCGACAGTCATAAAAATACCTGGAAGCCCAAATCTATGACAAGTACAGGGCAAGCACTTTTCCACCAAGCCACCTGCACAGCACCTACTTATTATTTTTATACACATTTATTTATAATACATTATCTGATTGTAGCCATTTTTATTAAATACATTAATGACAAATGGGACATCATAAATATATTCATCTACAGTGAACCCAAAGTATAGCATTATTAATAGAAATCAGCAAGTCACTGATGATCAACCCTGGAGCATTATTTCTTAACTCTTGTTTTCTTTCCTTCTCTGTCTGTCTCTCCCACCCTCTTCTCTTTTTCCCATTTTATTTAGTATTTATTCTGCTTTGAAGTTTTCCACATTGGAATGAATAAGGTGGAGAAATGAGTGCTGTAGAGTAAAAGCTATATGCACATTGAAAATAAGACTTTTTGTATAGTGAGTTGAGTAGAAATTGTACATGATAAGTGATATGAAGAGACAGCAAATGACAAGTGTCAAAACCAGGTGTTTATTTTGAAAACGTGAACATTGTCCATCAGATAGATGCCGCATAGTGTAAGGTATGTAAGACAACACTGAGATGTGAAGTTTAAAAGTCTTAGTTTTAGAAAGATTGAAAATAGAGCATCAGAAGCCCATGCTAAAGAGAAGACAGATTGGATCAAATGGTATCAGTACCAATTCATGAATAAAGCATTAGGACCAAAAATGATGGATGTCTTTTCTGTAACTATTTCCTGCCAAGTGACAGACGAATCCTCAGATTGCAGTTCAATATGCATTAGCAAATATATAGCCGTGGGTAAGTGGATGGTAGCAAGCACAGATATATGGATGTATGCTGGGATACTGATTTGAACGCTATATACTGTATTGAGGCCTGATATTTTATTATTCATGCATGCATTTTTATCTAAGATATAACCTACTACTATTAAAGACATGTGTACTTAAAGTAAAGATTCTTCAATATCTTCATGTTACAACTCTTGGCTATTGGAATTTGATATAAAATATATAATTCAACTTCCAAATTATTCTGAAAGTCTTACTTTTTTACCATCAATAAACAAAAATATAAAATATTTCTTTCACCAGGAAACAAAAATAAAAATGACTGCTGTATGTAAATATGCATATGTGATACAAGATTTAAAACTGTAAAAAATTCATTCACCCAATTATTAATTTATTCAATCACATACTAAATGAGTTTTAAACATAAGACACTATCCTGGACACTGAATTACCTTCATGGAAGAAGTCTCAAATAACACACAATAATAATGATATCTGATGACAGCTAAGGGAGTGGGAGAAAATGAAAGTTTTCAGTTAAAATAATTAGAGAAATTATCGAAAGATAAAACCGACACATTATGTAAATAAGACATTTTATGTGTTTTAAATTAGGTGGATTTTTATTGCAAACATTAAAGAATTGAGATATTAATAGTAGTCTTTAGAATTATACACTCGATCAAGTTTAATTACCTGAATTATTCCATGTGTAAATTTAATCTAAAAGTTTTAACAATTTTTTTTGTCCCAGAGTTGACCCGAATACATAAATGTGTTGTAACTTACTTTACTTGGGGTGAGATGTCCTTGACATTTAGATACACTGTCATTTTCTTGTTTTCTTCATGACTACATTTTAAGATGTGCCTGTGGGGGGCAGGGGGAAACAGCCACATTCCAGCATTAGGGTACTTAGGTTATTTTAATTTTTGATAGAGTTTTTATTTAACGTTTCATTGATAATAAATATAAACATAACTACTCTCTTTTATTTCAGTCTAACTGAGTCAGGGGAAGCATTCTCTTTGTGGTATTGATTCTGTTATCACTTTCCCCCAAAGGTGTTATTAGGACAGCGTTGCCAAACATGGACAGAGAAGTCAAAGAGCAGTACCAGGTCCTCATTCAAGCGAAGGACATGGGAGGACAACTCGGTGGCCTCGCTGGAACAACAATTGTCAATATTACCCTTACTGATGTCAATGACAACCCACCTCGATTCCCAAAAAGTATGTCAGCTACATGTTCACCATTTTTGCAAATGTTTTGAAAAGAAATTACTTACCATGTCATATTTTTCTCTTTCATGATTTTGGTTTCCCCTCCCTTTATTCCTATCATTCCTCCCATCTGAATCCACTCTATCTCTGTCTCTCATCAGAAAACAACACAGGCTTCTAAAGGATAATAATATAATATAAAATAAAATAATAAAATATACCATGACTTATCTGTTTTTTAATAATTTCTTTTATTTTTTTAAAAGAGAAAACAAACTATCTTTTTTCATTTTACATAGCAATCCCAGTTTCCATTCCCTCTCATCCTCCCATTTCATCCCCATAACCCCCAATGCCACCCCACCCACTCCTCAGAGAAGGTACAGCATATCGCTTTGGGGAAGGTCCAAGGTTCTCCCTACTATATCTAGGGTGAGCAGGTATCCATCCAAAGAGAATGGGTTCCCAAAAAGCCAGTCCATGCAGTAGGGATAAATCTTGGTGCTGCTGCAAGTGGCCCCACAGTCTGTCCAGCCATAAAATTGTCACTCATATTCAAGGGGTCTAGATTGGTCCTATGCTGGCTGGTTCCTTCCCTATCCAGCTGGAGTTGATGAGCCCCCATTAACTCAGGTAAACTGTTTAAGAGGTGAGTGACCATGTTATATCTTAATCCCACAAAAAACTAAAAACATCTCTGAATACTATTGATATTTAGGAAGCAGGTTATTATGGATTTTAAAAAATTATGTCTTTAATTTTTAAAGAAAATCATGATTTTTGTTATTATAATATGGAAGAGGTAGTCTAATTATTCTTTATCAACATTTGGAAATGAGACATCATGGTAAAAACCTGAAAGATCAGAGAAGCAGAAAAGCCACCAGTCCTTTCCTACCTGCTCCATTTCTTCCTCATAAAGGGCCGAATCCTTCTCTGCCCTGCCTTACTACATCCTCTCCTATCTGTCCTCAGTTATCCAAAACATCTGTGGTCAATTATGGTCAACTAGTGCCTAGCTATACTCTCTGACTCCAAGCAAGTTTCATTTGTTAGAACACGATCAAAATATCACACAACAAATAGGCGGGTCTATAATGGTGTAATCGTACTTTTGTTATTAAAGTTGAAAAAAATTACATTCTAGCAACCTGCTAGTGTACTTACCATGATAGCTTGCTAACTAGAAAATTAATCTAAATGCATAAAATATGAGGCAAGATTTAACTATAAACATATGCTACCATGCTTTTTATAGTTGTCATATATGGATTTTGTGACTTATTTTTAGCAAGTGCAAGTGTTGAACCATTTGAGATGTTTAGAATCTTTCATGTTTTTTCTCTGAACATTGCTTTTATTCTGATAATATGTATTTCATTGTAGATTTGCGATAGGTGAGAATTGCTTTACTTTCTAGGAAAATGGAATGGTTCTCACCTATTACTTCTCTATAACTGTCTCCTTTAAAGATATGATGCCTCTCACACCTGCTTCACACAGGTTTCTTTGGAGTGTTACATTTAACACTAGTGGGTACTTACTCATTTTCTGATGTATTTGCAAGGATTATTTTTGTGTTCCACAGATTTATAATACTAAGGCTGGGTGGTTTCATTCATGATTTTAGAGGAAGCATGATTTAATCATTTGTAGTTCTTTTCCTAAACAGTTTTAAATAAACTGAAATACAGAATATTTTCCTCTTCATACAAGTGTGATTTGTTCCTGGGATTACCTAAGAAAATACGCACTATTGGCACTATTTCTCTATTTAGATGTTTTATTGTTTTTCTGAATTTTATAGCATCATCTTTACTTCTTTTAAAAATTGCAGTATATTTTCTTTGTGTAAATGCTTCAGTTCATGATTGATTAAAGTCTGATAGTCAAATATTAGGGAAGAAAATTAGAAACCATAACACTTTAATTTAGGCTAATTAGCTATACTTAGCCTCCATTATGTGTACATATTTCAATTGCCTTGTCATCTATGATGTTGAGGTACAAACCTTGTGACTAAAATATTTTTTATTTAAATAATTCATTAAAATTCTAATTTTATATTATGAGATATGTAGAACAAATGGTTGTTATATTATATACTATGATTCGTGAGACAAAAATGCTTTAAAGCATTTTTTTAATCTTACTCTGTTACTACAAGGAACAAAAAAGAAAAAGAGAAACATATAAAGCATTTGGTTCTGTAGTTGATAGTCTTATTTTCTAGTACTTTTCCTATCAATGCAAGGTTTTAATTATCCTTCTTTCCTTCCTTTATTTGCTCCCTTTTTCCTTTTCCCTCTCTCCAGTTACTCATTCCTTCTTTCCTTCCTTCCTTCATTTTTCTCCTTTATTCCTACCTCTGGCAAGATTTAATAGCTTCAACAAGTCAGTTTATAAATTTGTTTATAGATAAAAATTACTATTATTGACATGGCTACTATTTTTGATCTTGTGCATATAACATGCTCAATGTTCTTATTCACATGTGTGGAAAGAAAGGTTTGCAGTCAGGCCTTAATTGCCACTCTCTGTGGAAAGACACATTCTTAGTCTGCGATTCCTCAGTTTGAACAAATATTCAGACAGAGGCAGGGGCTGAGTGGCGTGAGAGTGTGGAATGTCCCTGGCTCGTGTATGCCAGGTGATGCAGGATGGCATTCTGAGTCCTGAGCTGAAGGAGAGCGGTCATGCTCTGCTCACACTTAGTGAAATCAGAATGTGAGGGAGGCAGTAGGCTTTATGGATTTCTACCCAAATTTGTTTTTATTGATCTAACAGGTACCACATAAGATTAACTATGAAGATACATCAAGGATAAATATCTGGAATTTTATGTATCTATAAGCTAGTTTAAGAACTTTTTTGCTTTTCACAACACTTAAAAAGAAACATTTTCTACACTTAAGAATACTGCATTATTTTAAAATGTAATTTTGATATTCTGTTTTCACTGAAAAGGAATTACATCGTAAATTGTTGGTCATTTTTGTCTATGGTTAAGACTCTACAAATTTTTCCCACTCTGTGCTAGCATGTCCATTGTTACTACTATTGTTTTGGTTTTAATTGTGAAGCTACCACCGGGGATGGGCTTCCAATGATTCTTTTGCCTTTGGATTATTTCCAGTTTTTTTCTGTGTTTTTCTGTGATGGGCTCTTGTTATTAAAGCTTGCCATGTGTAAGAATAAAGGAGAAGAAAAACAAGGAACAAAGCCTTCTTTTATGAGAGGTAGTAGATACCCTTTTCTGTGAGTCTAAAGATATGGGATAGGCAGGGAAAGCTAGGCTGAATGCAGGGAGAAAGAAGGGCAGAATCAGAGACAAGCCATGGAGCTGCCAGAGACAGATGCTGGGAACTATACCTGGTAAGCCACAGCCAAGAGGCGATAAACAAATTAATGAAAATGGGTTAAATTAATATAAGAGTTAGCCAATAAGAAGCTAAAACTAATGATACAAGCATGATTTACTTAATACAATTTCTGTGTAGTTATTTCGGTTTAAGCTAGCAAACAAAAAAGCAGCCCTTTTCCAACATGCTGCTAAGAGACTAGGGATATAGTTCACTTGGTTGTGTTCATATGGCATGCAAAAAAAAAGCCCTCGACAAAGGGAAAGTGGTTCAGTCCTTACAGGTGGATCCACCCTGCAGCCAAGAAAGGCTCAATGTATTCTTTTCATTTGTTTTTCGAGACAGGGTTTCTCTGTGGAACAGTGCTGACTGTCCTGAGGCTCACTTTGTTGGAATTGTTGGCATCTGTACTTTGGTCTATTATGGGCTCCCTGTCTAGGATGAGTAGATGTTTTGTCATATAACAGTCACCTACCACCAAGTAAATAAATGTTTTTAAAAAATTAAAGAGGCAGTGTGGAGGGCACCTGAAGAATGAGACCCAAGGTTATCTTCTGATTTCCATATGCACTTGCGTGCATACACAAAAATTAGAAGAAAACAGATTATATGGCTTGTAGCATAAAGATTTTAATGTAATAGATATTTATTGGAAAATAACATTACAATTTTCATTTTATTTATTAGTATGATTGTACATGCATGATCTGTGTGCATGACTGCGGCTGTTCACATAAAAAAAATAATAAAATAAAATGTAGTAAAGAGTTATCCTGGTCCAGCAGAGTGGTGGTAGATTTTTCCTAAGAACAGTGACTTGGAAATATCAGGGAAAAAGTCTAGATATCTAGCAATAGACATGACATCTCCTCTGTTGACTGGGGCTTAAGACAATTTGATCACTATTGCCACTGACATGTGAGTGTCCCTTACTGAACATGATTCATATCTTTCAACGCTGATCATAGTTATGGTTCATAGATGCTGCAGCTGGATAAAACCATTTAATTGCTTCCCTCCTTGGCAACTTACATAGTATTTCCTGGAACCATGGAATCTAGAGCACAAGAGTCTTTCACATCAGATCAAGTCTGAACCATCCAATTAAGTGCGTGTGTGTGTGTGTGAATGTGTGCGTGCATGTGTGTGTGTGTGTGTGTGTATCTGAGTCGGAGTGTGTGTGTGGGGGGTCTATACCTTAAAGGAAGTTATGATAACCACTTGTCCTGAAAATGCTACTCACAGGACCATAGATTAACATAAGGGTCAACATCAGACAGTATAAGCCTTCTTTGAAGGGTTGGTCAGGGAAGTCCAAGTTACTTCCAAAACAGTAGTATTATTTTTTATTGTTCATTTTTATTATTTATTTATTCTTCTTAACATTACATCTTAACCACAGTTTCTTCCCCCTCCACTCTACCCAGTCTCTCCTCACCTTTTCTTTTTTTTAGTTTCATTTCTCCTTGAATCAGGAAAGAGAGGGTCTCCCATTGCTGGACATGGCATAACAAATTACAATAAGACTAGGGACAAACCATCCATTTAATGCTGAATGAGGCAACCCAGGATGAGGAAAAATGTGCCAAGAGCAGAGAAGAGTCAGAAACAGCCCTTCTTCCTACTACTGTTAGGAGTCCCACAAGAACATCAAAATAACAAACATAACATATATGCAGAGGATCTATCTCAGATCCATACAGGTCCCCAGTTAGTACAGTCTCTGTGAGTCCCTATGCTACTTGGTTAATTTATTCTGTGGACCATGTTCTGAGTGTTCTGGCTCCCTCAATTCTTTCCTCCCCATCTTCTGCAGGTTTCCATGTAGTTTTTTGGCTTGGGTATCTGTATCTGTTTCCATAGTTTGCTGGATGAAGCCTCTCTGATGACAATTGGTCTAGGTACTAATCTATGAGTATGACAGAATATTATTAGGAATAATTTCATTGAATTTTTATTACCAGTCACATTTTATTCTATCCTGGGAATCATCTTGGTTGTCCAGCCTCTCATTCCTGGCCCTGTAAAGTGTAGGGCAATTTTTTACTTTTTATATTGAGGACATTATACTATGTCATTATATGGACATTCAACTTTTAAATAAAAAACAAAATGTATTGGAAAATAAAAAGCAATTTTTAATGATAGCAATGATCTTTTATCTGGAATATCGTTCAAAAAAGCAACTAGGCAGCAAATATGTCAAAATTATAAATTGAAATAACATGAATATAAGTGTTAAAGTCAAGAAAGATCCATTTCAGGTAAGTTTATCCTGAAGAATTCTTCACAGCTAATGGTATTTACTTTTTGACTACTACCGAACTATATTTTTTTAAAAAAATCTTGCTTAGGTGAAGCATAATTGAGTTTTCTATTGTCTAAATGAAATAATGAGATCATGTTGGTTAGAAGCATGATGTTGTTGGCCACTGTATGCGTAAATGCTTTTATGATGTTTTTAAGAACCTTTTTTTCTGTATTATTGTACAAATCTGAGCTAAAACAAACTGGTATATGAATATACCTCATGAATTGTAAATTATTTTTAACTTGGTATTTTAAAATAGATCAACTCTGTGAGAATTGGCTACTAATTTGATAGGCTGTGGTGCTGACTGGGGACTTACTATGTGTCATGTTCTATACAGACAGAAGTGCATGCTCCATGACCACTGGCAAATAACAAGGGCGCAGGACTTACTCAATTTTAGGAAAAAAATAGCAAGCCCTCATTATTAGAGAAAGCTTTGAGAAAATTGCCAAGAGCTTTTAATTTTTAATTTTTAATTTTTTAAATTTTTCATCATTATCCTTCTGGAAGGGAAATTTGCCATTGAAGCCTGTGTTTGTGTCAAAATCAACTCTAGATATCATGAGGAAAATATCTAAGAGAAAATTAGCAAGGCTGAATCAGAAATACAGTTAATATGTGATAAAGCACTCTACTTTATGTTACAGAAAACCTAAATGCTTTCTTTGCAAAAGGTTCTCCACCATAGTTGTGGTATATATATCTTCTACAACCATAGATAACTCTATGGAGTATCTATCCATCAATAAGATTCAAAATTAAAATGTTTTTATTGCTTTAATATCAAATGAAAATGACTATTTAATAAAAATAATATTATGAAAAGAAACCAGGTATTTTATATAATTTTATTATTTTAGTTTAAAAATGGAACAACATCTTGACTGTCTAGACATGGTGTCATTTCTAATTAAACTATAAGGCATTAGATGTAACCACAGACAAATCTATATTGTTTGTTTGTTCACAGTGGTTCTTTTGGAGACAACCTTTTATCATTTAGCTCAGGAATATTTAAAACTCATGATACTCATTTCTGAGTCTTCTAAGTTCCATACATGAGCAACTATCACATAAAAAGTTCTATTTCCCCATTCCCACTACTTTCTCGAATTTCTTACCACCACAATTGTGTTTCAACAACTGCTAATTGATCAGTTTTTAAGATTTTATATATGTGGGAAATCATGTGCTGTTTTAATTCAGATCAAGAGAGTAGTAACTTCTGACTGGAAAAGAAAGCACAAGGCATTATTGTTCCATCAAAGGAAAAGAAGCACAATTTGTGACAAAAGAGAACTGGATGTTTATGACACATTTTACTTTGTTTAGAGTAAAAAATAGTGTGTTATGATGGCTATATTTACAAAGTTTCCCTTAAACACCTTCACTTTTCTCTACAATCTGTGACAATCACATTAGTAGCTATATAGTATTTCTCAAAACATTGCATTTTATATATACATGTACAGTTTAGTTTTATGTATGTGTAAACAGATACTGCTCATTCATTTTCCACCTGCCCAGTCTCAAATAATCACACAGAAGCTATACATACTAATTGCAACACTGTTTGATCAATAATTTATGTGTATTCCTAGCTAATTCTTAATTCTTAAACTAACCAGTTTCTATTATTTTATAATTTACCATGAGGTTCATGGGGTGTTACCTCATGATTCTTGGGAAACTATATGGTGTGTGCCTCCTTTGGAAGCTACATGTCATCTATCTAACTATGCCTACTCTCTATATATATTTCTCTCTTTTTTTAATTCTTTTTTTTATAAAAAATTTCCATCTCCTCTCCTCCTCCTCTCCCTTCCCTCCCCTCCCTTCCACCCATACCCCCACTCCCTCCCTCGAGCTAGGAGGACCTTGGACTTAATATATTTCTCTTTTGATTTCCTGTCTGGCTTTACTCTGCTAAGCCATTGGCTGAAACAACCTTTTTAAATCAATGAATAAAAGCAACACATATACAGAAAAACATCCCACATCATGTATGCATGTATTTGTATAAGCATATACAAATATAGACATCTTGTTATTGATGCTGAAAAGATAGGTATTATGATATACATTTCCTCACTAAACTAACAAACAAAAATACACTATGGCAAGGAGGTAGGTGAATTTATAATGTTTAATTTATTTTTAAAAGTAAGATTATCATTGATGCTATTGTTTTTACCAATAAGAAATGCAAGTACATCTCCATCGGATAAGTAGGGAAATATTTGTATAAACTGAGCATTTGAGTGGAAATTAGCTAGCATGTCACAGAAGAATTTGAGAAGAGAATGTATTCCAAAACAAGAAGGAATATTATTAAAATCTTCAATGCATGCCAAGCATAGCATATTTAAGGGCCAGCTTGTTCTATAATTGAGCATATGGGTACAGAAAACAATTGTTTGTAGAATGCTGCAGTGCTAAAATAGGGATGGACACTTCTGTATTGATGTGTGCAATTTCAATGGACTGTTGACATATATATCAATATGTTAGAATAATGTCTTTGAGGATGTGGTATATTTTGAAGCGGAAGACAATGTTGTAGGGTAGCTGTGCAATTGCATGGCCTATAAAAGTAAACATTGAGACAAAAGAAATGCAAAAAGAAGAAGAAAAAAAATAAAGAGACGTTGGTGCACAGTAAAAGACATTGTTATCTTTCTAAACCTACATAACAGATTATCCTAGTAGAAATTATCATTTTTTCTGGTTACACAATGTGTTGGGAAAGAAATGAATAAGTGATAATGAAAATATCAAATCTGCAAGCTGTAATAGAGTCTAAGAAGCATTTCTCAGCAGCACATAGAAACCGTAAATGAAGTTCGAGGTGCAGATAAAATTAATCAGATTAATGACAAGACACTCTGCTTAATTTTTGTCCAAAGGATAATCAAAGAATAATGAAGTGATAAGAAAAGTAATAAATACAAGCGCCTCTAAATTTTAATAAGTAATTTTTATAATAGTGTCAATATTTAATCATACAAACAAAATCATTGTAACATTGACATGGATTTAATGTGGTTTATAATTCTTTATTTCCTTTTATCTCATAATTGATCAAAGTGATAAAGTAGACAAGGAAGTTTGATTACAAGTTTTATTTAGCTAAAATTAACAAAACATGTGATTTCTGTTTCATACAATATAAAGGGAATGAAATTTTAATCAGTTCTCTCAAGCTGTTGCTGTTTGGTGGGGATAATTAGAAAATTAATAGGAAATCATGCAAATTGCAATAAAAGTTTTTATAGAGATGTGCACATGATATAAATGCACAAGAGCATCTACAAGCACATGGAGCAAATCTTAGTGGGTTGTGAAATGAAAACATCAATATCATTTACTAAGAGCTATTCTAAGACTTATTAGTAGGGAACAAACAGACTCCTAAATTGTGAGACCAGTTAAAAACATAAGGCAATATCCAAAGAAGTCCATATATAGAATTACTAGCTACCTAGCAGTGTAAAAAAAAAAAAGAAAGAAAGAAAAGAAAGCAAAAACACCTCTAAGTCATTACAAAATTAAAGGTGGGGGTAGTCTCTATTGTATGAATATCAGAAGAAGGCCATTTAAAACATGAACTCAAAACCTAGGAAGACTTAGGTAATGTTTCAAAAAATGCAGGCAAAAAGCAGAAAGTTAAAACTGAGCATCAGATTTAAAAGTCAGTAAATAGTGCCTACCAAGTAATTGCTTTGGAGTAAAATGTATCTTAAATATGATAAGAGTTGATATAATGAAATTTTCAATCTTTTCCCGATTATCTTCATAATGTCACACAAAGGAAAATTATGAGAGACTTGATTTTTAAAGAAAAGAAATATACTCAAGAAAATTTAAAATCCTTACATTTCTTAGCAGATTATTACATTAGGTGTTCACTTTATTAATAATTTAAAAGAAAACTACAGTTATTTTAACATATGCTTGCTATAATATTGTTACATATTCCTGAAACTGCCAGCGTGGCCTGCTTTATTAGGTGGGAAAGAGATTGCATAGATAAAGCAAATAAATGAAATGTTTACATATTTAATGGAGACTTTAGGGGAATATTAAATGTATTCTGTATAATTGATGAACAATGGAACGTTATTGATGTGTTTGATATACTGTGAGCTCTTGCAAAGGTCTCCATCATGCTTAGTACTCTGCAACAGGAAGAGAGGTTATAAATTACATATATTAAATATACATAGTTTGCAGAACCAGAAACATTATGTTGGCAGTTATTAAATAATGGAATTGGGCTATGTTCCACAGATCTATGAAATTGGCTTGTTTGACATTTCCAATTTCAAAAAGTGTTGTTGGCAGAAGACTCTTTGATGATAATATACATATGTTTTCAATGGTTCTTCTAATCACCACAGTTGTAGTATTAAATACAATGTTAGTTACCTAAAATGCAGGAATACAATATATGATGGAAAAAAATAACTAGAACAAGAAGAATTACAATCAATTTTCCTCCTTTTCGTCTTACAAAAAATTGAACCAATTCACAGCTGGAGCGATAGTTTCTTCTAGTATCACCCACTACAGTAGCACAGACATAAGGTTTGCACTGTGTATTCCCAGTAGCAATGCCTAGGATACTCTCTAGGAAGCAGTATGTTGATTTTAGGAAGTTAAGGGACGTTTTGCTCTGGAGGAAGAACTCCAGGTAATGCAATTGTAATAATATTGTAGTATTTACTGAAATAGTCAACTATCAGGAGAGGGATTGGGCAGCAGGGGCTTTAGAGAATTTCAGAGCTAAGTCACAACGTGAGGAGAAACAAAGCATAGAATCCCTAAAAATAATTATTGAAGGAATGATCGGACCCTGAAGAAAGATACGACACACTACGTGCCTGTTGAACTTTTGATCACTAATGTGACAGCATTTGAAGGGTGGGGAAGCTAAAACTACTCTTATTTGTTTGCATTTGTCCACTCAAATCCACCATTTGATTAAGCAGTAAAATTAATAAGGCAAGCAGTGTTAAAAGAAGATAAAAATAAAAGTCAGAAAAATGACCATTAGTTCACATTAAACTGTATATTTTCAAGCAATATTGATGATGTGTTTAAAATGTAATGGTGGCTTTGGTCAAATTACATTAACAAAGGGAACATTAAATTATGTAAGTTAGTGGATAATATGTATTGGAATGATAAACGCCATCTTTTAGTTGGGAATCAAGGAACATGAAGAGGGCTGTGGAGACTTCAGTATGTGGAAAGGCCTTCTGATGGCAGGATTGACAGGTCACAGGGGGTGTGAGGAGAAAACAGTGAGGCAGGAAATTACGAACTTATCAAACTGTCGTCTGGTTCATTTTGGAATGTGTCCCACTAGCTGATAACACAAGCTCAATGCCACAGGACCCAGCTCGTGTTTTCAGTCTACATATCATAAACACTGAATGGAATTTTCAACTCTCTTTGAGGTTACATGTCACTTCAGTGCTGTGGAATGAAACTGCTTCCTTATGCTTGCAGCTAGGTCATAAATGCCATCAGTGCAACAATAAAGAAATCTGATAATTCTCCAGAAATATATTAGTGTGTTTTCTGTTAGTTAAGAACTGACTTTCAAAATTCCCATCATAATTTATTAGGTCTTCATAGACGGTTTCTGTTTGTATACACTTTTTGTTTGTACGAAATTAGATAGTAAACCAAAGAGACAATGGAGGATTATCACTGGATCAATGCCTAAATCCAATAACTTAATCACAGGTTTACTAGTTAAGTAGTTCCTAAATTTCATTCTCAAATGTAATATTTTATTGTTTTTGGCAACTCAAAATTATCAGTATTCTAATCATTCTGAAAAGAATTATTTTAACCTTTCCAGTATTGCCAATATTCTAAGACTTAAAATGATTTTAAATTAATTTAATTTAGTTATATTTTTATGTTTCTAGAAACTGAATATGAAGCCTTTCTTTTCTAGAGAAGCACTTTGCTTAGTCCCAGACACATAAATCTCCCTCTTAGCATTTGCTTTGGTTTATATTGTTTTGGATTGCTTCGAACAAGCAGGTACAAGCAGGGCTAACTTCTAAGTACAGTTGAACTTTGAATTCCTATTTTTTATAAATATGTGTGTTTCAAATGAATATGTACTGGATTATTCAATTTTTATTTCTCATTTTGCCAAATGTTATTATGGTATTTTATAATTCATCTGTGCAGTTTCTTCTTAGAGGCTTTATAAATCACATAATTCTTCAAGGTATAATATAATTTTGTTAATTATGCATGAACATACATCCATCTACCTATCTATATATAGATATAGATAAGTATATATATAAATAAGTGCTTTCTTCACTTATTCTTCTTAGTTTTTCTGGAAAAAATAATGAAAGAAAGTATAATTTAGAGCTTTGTTATTGGGTGGCAATAGATTCTGACTTCTCTTTTCCTCTCCCTACAGAATAAGTTGTAATGCTCCAAATATAATCAAGCCATAATTTTTCATATGGCAAAGTCACTAAAAGAATGTGAATTAACCTATAGCAGCAGCTCTGTTTACTGCAGTGGAAATAACACAAAACATTGTCTGTAAGAAATTACAGAATCGATCACTGAAATTCCACATAATCTCCTGCATACAATTTTCTCTGTTTCACGGGAAATGGTGATTTTGTTAGGCATAATGTGTATATTTGATAAAAATGAGAGCATATATTTGACAGACTTGGAGAACAATTCCTTGTCCCTGATTTCATTTCTTAATCTGTGTCGTACAGGTAGCACCATTCCGATGCTTTATATGCATCAAAAAGAGGCTACTAGAAATGATGGCAATGTAATTTCACTGTGCGTCGTGCTGATTTAGCTTTGGCACGGTTGTGCATTACTTCAGAGTTTTAAATGAATCTGAATGACCTCAGCTATATTGCTGCTTAGATTCTAGCAATGATAAAATGCCAAGTCATTGGAAAATAAATAGATGGAGGAAAGCTAAACAACCTTACATGACAAGCACATAGTTTCACTGATTTCCCCAATGTTCAGTAGATTTTATCACAACATATGTTATATTTTTCTTTTATAATATACTAGTCATGATGAACACAGATGTCTGCCATGTCAATAAAAGTGTATGCCTGAAATGCAAGGATCAGAAAGAAACACTTTCCTGTGCCTTTGTATTTTATAGGCACTCTAAAAGCTCAGGGCAAGAGCATTGCGTTCACGAACCACCGCTTTCCTTTGATTATATCTTAATTCTGAAGTATGCCTACTGAGTTTGTAGTATCAAGTCAATCATTGGTGAAAAATGAGAAGAATCCAATTCATCACAAATTTTCCAGTGCCATTAGAGAATAATCGACTTTTGGACATACGTGTTGACAGTCTTCAGAAAGAACTGCTCTCACAACATAGCTTATATTGATAAAGTGCTACAAAGAATAGCTGTCTTCACATTTTCTGTTATTGGCCTCATAAAATGGTCTTCTATAAAACAGGAAATTCATATCTCAGCAGACTGCCTTGAAAAGAAGGCCATTTCATCTCTAGACTGAGTTTCCTGATGGCCTTTAGATTACTTTACAGAATTTAACATGCCCCCATGCAAACACACTGGAAAGTCTCAATCCTGACAATAAAACTTCACTAACTATAATCCCTTAGAGATGACATCAGACTATGTTATTTCCTATTGATAGTTACTTTAACAAGGATTTTAACTTTTGCAGTCAAACGCTACGCTATGAACTTAATCTTTGAAATTGTTCTCTGTGAATGGATGCTAAAGTGTAAGCAGAAATATTCCACAGCCTTATATTTTTAAAGTCTCATCTGTACATTGCCCCTCCCTCCAGTAGCTGCACCCCTTCTGTGCCCTCATTGTTACCCACTGTCCCCAATGAAATCTACAGATTCCTGTTGCTCTCACATTGATTGCCAGCCATTTCTTTAGTACATTTAGCAATAGTTTTTCTATGCAGAGGAGGATTTACAGTGGATTGTTCAGTATAGATGTCCATCTTTTTGTCTTGTCAGGAAATCCTCAAGAACATTCCCAGTACTTCTGGTGGGCCATGTGATTGTACTACATCTGCTCATCCACCAGTTCAAGGGATGTGATGTAGCTTCAGATTTTTCTTCTCATTTTTTTTATTAAAGATTTCCATCTTCTCCCCTCCTCCTCCCCCTTCCCTCCCCTCCCTTCCACCCATACCCCCACTCCACCCCTTTCCAAAGACAAAGAGCCATCAGGGTTCCCTTCACTATGTTAAGTCCAAGGTCCTCCCAGCTCCCCCTAAGTCCAGCAAGGTGAGCAACCAAACTGACAAGGCTCACAGTGAGCCCGTCCATGCTGTAGAGTTCATGTTCATTGCCATTGTCCTTGGTTTCTCAGTCCTCCTCCACCGTCAGCCACATTCAGAGAGTCCGGTAGATTTTTATGTCAATTATAACTACTCAGGCAGGCACATGATATAAATACTGCCGCTATTTCAATTTGATATTCAAAATAAAAGGAAGAAAAATGAAACATACTCTGTGCTTGACCCTTTGCTTTGTGTTTTGTCTATGAAAAGTTAACTTAGTGTGCCTTAAATAGCTAAGACTTGTAACATCTTGTCACATCAATGAAAAATTCAAGTAATTTGTAGTTGGTATTATCTCAGGCATTTCCCAGTAAGACTTTGATGAAAGCTAAAATTTAAGAAAGAGTTGGGGTTTCTTTGGTTTTATATTTAAATTTTGTTTTGCTTTTTAGGGAAGGTTGCAAGAGTAGACTGCATAAGCCATGGGACAGGAGATAATTGGTATCTGGATGCATGATGTGAAATCCATACAGAATCAATAAAAAGAAAAAAGAAAGAAAGAAAGAAAGAAGGAAAGAAAGAAAGAAAAGAGAAAAAGAAAGAAAAGATTTTCTTTTTTTGGATTTAAAGGCAATCCCAGGGCATTTGTTTAAATGACTAAATGAGGTCCCTATTTAACATATCAAAATGGACTCTGGACAGCCCTCCCAGCATTACCCAGTACTTATGGCTTCTGTAAGCAGGTATCCACTACACTAAATATCTCCAGCCCAGGGAACAGACTTCTATTCTCTTCCCCCAGTTTCTGATGCTATAATTATTCAGTCATTTTGACTATACACTCGTTTGGCCTCCTTTCCTCTTGGTCCAGGTTTCCTTTCTTGGTAAGCTTGCCAACCCCTCTGTCTCTTCTTTTCTCTCCTCTCTCACCTTTTCTCCTCACATGGTTCAGGTAAGTCTAGACTCCTCCAGATGTCTTCAGCTATTCTTTCCGTCCTACTTACAACCAACCATTTCTTTTCCTTAACCATATCTAGTAGTGGTCATGTCCTCATTTTCATCGATAAAGTAGGAGACCCAAGCTGGGTAGACCCCTGTTACACACCTTTTTTTTTTTTTTCTACAAAATCTTACTGTACTTGAATGTCTGCTTTTATTCTGATCGGCAAAGACACAATGAAAAACATGGCCATCTGCCAAGTGGCTGTTTTCTGCTGTTGGTTTGGTTTTTCATTTTGTTTTGTTTTCTTGTTTTCCTACTTGCCTTAATTACAAACACTTTTATAAGCTTTTTCAATTTGAGAAATAAATAATAATGTATGCAGCAGAAATTTATTTTACAGTAGGTGGATGTTTAAGCATTTGAAGTCAAATATATATTCTATTGCAGAAATGTTCACTGGATACAAACATATCTTTAAAAGGCAGGACAGACATCTTGTCTGAGAAAATGATCAAGTCTTTAAGTTCACAAAAACTTGAAAGTTGACACATTTACACATAATGAGTAAAAAAGAAACTAACTGAGATTTAACAGTGTTCTTTTATACTTCCTAATAGACGATTTTCTAAAGAAATGTCACTGTAAAGGAAACATGCTGATTATCTTTCTATCTTAACTTTAAGCGATGAAACTAGAAACTGAAAATACAATCCATAACAGTGATTCTTCCATAATGGAAAAGAGCTGTTCAAAGCCCACTAATGAACTTTGAACTTGGAATGTCAGTAACAAATGAAGACGTTGTCTTTTGTGTTTTATTTTGTCCTTCCATTTTTGTCCTTTCCTTACTGGAACAACAGAACAGACTAAAACACTAATCTGGGCTTTGAGGCAATGCAAAAACTGTAAGATAACTGTATGCTGTATCAGTTACGTACTTTTATTTGAAAACCAAGAACTTTTAACATGTCAAAATTTATATTTGTAATACTATTTTTCAATCTTACACTTCATTATAAGTCTTATAATAGTTTCTGTTTCAATATCAATTTCTCAGTAATAGGATTGCTCCACCTGGTGGTAGAAAAAACCATTTTTTAGTTTTCCATTTTTAATACTAAAAGTAATTGAGGTATCAAATTTAAATCTTGATTAAAATAATACATAGAAGTGTTTTCTAATGTTCCAAGTTAATGCATGTTAAAATATATTGAAATCACACTACAGCATTTTATATTTAGCTTTGCCTTGAAATGAAATTTTGGGACTATATATAGCTCATAAAGGAACATTTTTGCTTGACTTAAAATTATTGAATATATTATTCTTTTAAAGAGAACACTAAAACAATAAAATATCTAAATATAGATAATTTTAGTAACTATCCAAATTATCTATTTATCTATGTATTGTTTATCTAGGGTTTCTCTGTGTTTTGCATCCTACCTTATTTTAATGGTATTGATTAATCTTATTGATATTGATTGGGAATGTTTCTAAGATCATGTTTAATAATAAATCCACTTAGATACAATTGGCATTTGAATATTTTCTCACAGTAGTTGTGATTTATCATGCTCCATTACTGACTGTGCTCAGTTAAAATGTTACATCAGGACTTTCTGAAATAAATAGTGAAGCAATTACATATAATTATAGTCTTTAGCTATCAAAAAATTGTCTTTGACTTTGTATTATAAAGCTATCAGTGACTTACTATTGATATCTATATTTTAAAACAGAGCAATCTGATTATACACTCTATGGATTCCTATGCCTGTGCAAATTATGTGTCTATTTTTAGGCATCTTCCACCTGAAAGTCCCTGAGTCTTCTCCTATTGGTTCAGCGATTGGACGGATAAGGGCAGTAGATCCTGATTTTGGAAAAAACGCAGAAATTGAATACAACATTGTTCCAGGAGATGGGGGAAATTTGTTTGACATTGTCACAGATGAAGATACACAAGAAGGAATCATCAAATTGAAAAAGGTATATAGATGAATTTTCGGAATGTTGACAAACTATAAATAAAAAACAGAAGCAGGGAAACTGATAGCTACTTTTCTACATATAGAAATACTTATGAAATATAAGATCACACAATGTTTGTCTATGTTTTTAGATGTATATATCTTCAGTACAGCATTAAGACCTCTTAGTTTTGTCAAGTAAAGTTTTAAAAGTTAAGATTAATTTTTGAATAAGGTATAGAGAAAATTGCTTACACTAACATAGTTGAAATTATCAAATTGTAACTACTTAAAGAAGAACTTATGTAATTTGTATTATGCATAAGTGTTAATGTTACTTTAAAAGACTACCAGCTTTTGTAGATAATATTTAGGATAGAAAAGCCATTGACTACTATTATATTGCTATTCTAGTCAAAGCTTGAAGGAAAAGAATTGACATAAGCTATGAGGTTTCTTTGGGGGAAAATGAGCTGTGTCTGGATTGGACAAGGAATGATCTTTGTAGTATTTTTTATCAGCAATGTAACTTCATTCTGCCCATTTTCTAACGTTCTGAATGAAGACGAATGTAACAAAATTATTTAGTGGAATTAGTAAGAAAGTGATGAGGGGATCTTTAAATTATTATGTAAAAAGTAAAATGTTTTAAAGAAAGATAAACAGAACAGGAGTTGTGAAAGGAAGTACCAGAGAACTGGAGAAAGTGTAGGGAGGCAGAGACAGAATGACTAACTTCATCAAGCTGGGTTGCAGTGGACCAAGCCTCTGGCTAAGATAGTGCTGTGTGAGCTTCAAGTGTAAAAGTAGAGGGATGGGACTGCCTAAGCACCTGTGTGAGAGACGGGTGGGTCATTCTAGCCTCTGGCAAGCTATCTAACTAATGAATAAGGTTTGGGTTCATGAGTGAGTAAAACATTGCATTAAATTCTTTGAAAATATTAATAGTTATTTAAAAATTTTGATAGATAACAACAAAAGGAAACATCAATATTTACCTCTAAAACATGAACATATGCATATAGACATTTATTTAACACACACACACACACACATACACACTCCAAATATTTACAAACCAAAAAGAAAAGGAAATACCTAATTTTATCTAGTATACAAAAGACATTCAATGTGAATCATATATCATGCACTCCCCTTATTTTTAATGTGCAATATACACCCTGTACACACAAATGTATATTGTACATATTACTAAAATGTCATTACTTTAAACAGATTTTGGATTCAGTTCTATTTATCTATCAATTATTCCCATGTTGCTCCGAAATTACAATTTGTGAAAAGGCAAAAATATGGCAAAGAATATCTTCTTTAGAAGGTCAGCTTTCATATAGGTTATTTATCAAGTAAAAATAATGTAAATCCACATATATTTTGCTCAGTGGAGAAACTCATGTAACTCAGAAATGCATAATTGAAAAGTGTTTAGGGGAGGCTGGAGAGATGGTTCAGAATTTAAGAGTAGCACTGATTGTTTCTTCCAGAGGTCATGAGTTCAATTCCCAGCAACCACATGGTGGCATTCAGTCATCTATAACGAGATCTGGTGCCCTCTTCTGGCATACATGGAGTGAGAATGTTGTATGCATAATAAATAATATTTTTTTAAGTGTTTAGGTCAGGCAGGTGACCCAGGCCTGAAACTGATGTGGAAGTAAAGTTTTAGTCCAGAGGGTTTGGGTTGTAATGCTTTGTGTTGACTGGGTGTTGACAGGCTGGAGGAACAGCTCAGTGAGGAACTTACTTATCAACCTTATCAACGTAGACCATGAAGCCCAATATGGACAAATTCAACAGAGCCATTATATATGGGTTGACCATGCACACTTCAGCATTGCCAGGGCATAAATTTCAGTTTTTATTTTCCTGTGTTCGGATACCCAAACTCATGCAAAATTCTGGAATTCTAGCTATGAGGCTGGAGTTCCTGAAAATTACTGGTAATTCAACATAGCTAAATTGAAAAGCTTTAGTTGAGTGAAAAACTCCCTCACATGTTTTCAGGGATAACTACTGTGGTTTTGTTCTTCCACAGAAACATTTCTCAGATTCCCATAGTTCCTTGTATTGGGAAGAAGCCCTGTGGACTTTTTCCAAACCACCCATCCAAAAATGTGTTTTAGCATATCTATGGTTGCCCTTGCTAATCTGTGTTTAATTCCTCATATTGATAAGACTTTATTATTATAGCTTGTGATGTTTCTAGGAGACACAAACACACAGCAAACATCAAACTCCCTTTCCTATGGTTTTTGCATACTAGTGTCCCCATCTTCCAACAGTATTACCTGAGCCTTAGTTATAGAAGCTGTAGAGTAAGTATATCCATTAGGACAGGGCTCCACAATTCTGCATTTTAATTATTTGTGGTTTTCTTTATTTTCTCTGTCTGTCAGAAAGATTTGTTTCCTTAGTGAGACATGATAATTAATCACTTCTGTGGGTATAAAGTATTATGGGTTTATGGATTACGGTGGATTAGTAAAGAAGCAGTTGTAGCCTTCCTCCAAAATCCATGACTTAATTACCCAAGGGTAGCTGGCTAACTGTCTGTTACCAGGCATGACTTCCTTCGTGATCAGTGGGCCTTAACTTAATTTAGTAAGCTATTCATTACATGCAAGTTATATGTGCCATTACTGCAACTTTTAGGGTTATTGTGCTTTATAGGTTATTATGATTCATAGACATCATTTCTGTGAATGACCATTGGTTGCTTCTCTTCTAGAGTATTTGGTTTTTCATCCATTTTATTTTATGTTTCTTGTTTCTGTAATAGAACATTATTTATTGTATTGACATTAAAATCATTATTTACATCTAATTTATTACCATAAATTTTACTATATCGTAGTAAAATTAAGTAGACATTTGTGGAGCAGCTACTGAATACTAGACTTACTCAAGACTTGAAAGATAAAGTTGAAATAGAGACATTTTGTACAGCCTCTAGCAGTTTTGAGACGTGGGATGACTTGATAGTGGTAAACGAAAGCTGGAAGTATATACATTGCTATTAAGGTCAATAAGCACATAGAGGGAAGAGTCTTTTAGAGAATTGGTCAAGAAAGACTTCCAGCTGAAGGAAACAAGCTTAACACTTGATGTTTGTATAATTTATGTTCCCAGAAAACCTGAGCAGTAGTTTTCCCCAAATCTCTGATGAAGAATACTGAGAAAGAGAAAGAGTCATGTCAGGGCAGTGAGGAGAGGATGCTGGGAAGAGAGAAGACCCAAGAGGAGGAGGAAAATCTATAAGCAGAATACGACTCTGACACTGATCATGATAAACAGCCATGAGTTTAGACTAAATCATTTTCGTAGGCCCATAGCCCAGTCCCTCAGGTTGCATTAATGAAAATTGTAACTGAGGAGAAAGGATAGAAATAGCCTAGTGATGGTACCACAGACATGATCCACTGAAGTGGTGTAGGCTTGGAATAGGGTGCTTGCAGACATGACACGTATGAACTGATGATGATCCTGCTGTCATTTTGAAGAGAAAAGTGTGCTTTTATAGGTACTCAGACTCCCTGGAAAATTTTATCATTCATGTGAGTAACTCTAAAGAGTATACCTAAAATAAAAAATGCAGCAGATGTTCCAAGAAAGCTTAAGATTATGTATCATCTCTCATTGATTATGTTGTACTGTATGGAAAGGGATTTTTCTATACCTGCACACTCATAGATGCATTTCTTGATTAAAACCTTTGCTAAGCCTTCTTAAATAATGAAAATATACACTTGAAAACTTATGAAATTTCCAAAATTAACTTGATCAACATCCATTCTTCTTTCTTTCTTTCTTTCTTTCTTTCTTTCTTTCTTTCTTTCTTCTTTCTTTCTTCTTTCTTTCTTTCTTTTTTTTTTGTGTTGCATTAAGACTTGACACATCTCCTCATACATGCAGAGAACCTAGCTGGGACCAATGCATGCTCCGTGATTGTTGCCTCAGTCTCTGTGAACTCCTATGAACCCTGGTTATTTGATTCTGTCTGTGTTCTATGTTCTTGTGTATCGTTGACCCCCCTGGATCCTAAAATCTTTCATCCCCATCTTCAGTAGGGCCCTATAAGCTTCACCTGATGTTTGCTATGGATCCCTGCATCTGGTCTTGTTAACGGCTGAATGAAGCCTCTCTGATGGGTTGGGCTAGTCTCTGGTCTATGAGTACAGCAGAATATCATTAGGAATAATTTAATTGACTCTTTTGTAGTTTTTATTTTTTGATCAGTAGTGTTTGGTTCTATCCTTGGACTCTGGGCTGTCCTGCCTCTAGTTCCAGTTAGACCAGCCTTGAGTTGGCCACTCCTACAGCATCTGAGTGACCATTAGGCCAGCACATCTTGTATGCGTGACAAATTGTAGGTCAATGATTTTGCAACTGGATTGATGTCCCAGTCCCACCGCTGGAAGCCTTGCTTGGTCATAGAAGATGGCCAGTTCAAGTGCCATATCCCCCTTATTAGGGGTCTCTTCTACGGTAATCCTTGTAGGTTTCAGGGTGTTTTTCATTGTAGTACTAGGTTTCCATATCTCTCCCTAACTCCCCTATATCCAATAACCTCTTTAATATTCTCTTTACTTCCTTCTAACCCCATCCCTGATTTTACTCTCTTCCTATTCCCACCCACTCCCCGTTTACCTGCATAATCTCTTTCCCCTTCCCAGGCAGATCCATGTGTTCTCCCTTGAGCCTATCTTGAGCCTTTCTCAGACTTTCAAGGTCTGTGGACTGTAGTATAATTATCCTTTACACTTAATACTTAACATCCACTGATAAGTGAGTATATACCATGGTTGTGTTTCTGGGTCTGGGTTGCTACACGCAGGTATGCTTTTTATTAATAGTTCTGAAAATTTCATGATGCCCTTTTCCAATGTCCCTCAGCCAAAGTATAGATACAATGGAGTATCAATTACCCATTTAAAAACAGAAACAGAAACAAACAAACAGCAAAAACCCAGCAACGACAACAAATCATATTAATTTTTTAAGGACATTGTCTATCATCTTTGGCAAATGTGTATTTCGAATTTTCAAACATCTAATCAATATATTAGTAGGAGGCCACTTTGAAATTATTATTAGAAGCCCCTCGATGAAATTAAAGATGAAAACAAAAGTCTATACAAACTTCAGGTTACATTATGTCCTAAAATTGGTTAGAATGTTTTCCCCTTTTGCAATCTCAACATGGAAACCCAATATAAGGGTTTTAGTAAAAAATGAAATTCATCAGTCACAGTTTTACATGCATCGAATCCATTTAGAAGGTCAAAACTCTATTTGAGAAATGAATATGTAATGTTTTTAAAAGAACTACTTTAGATTTCAATTAAAAGATTCGGAGATGCAACTAAGAAATCAAGTGTGAGATTCTTTGCTTTTATAATTATTTTCTTTTTTAGCATCTGCTTTAAGCTTTAGAATGTTCTGTGCTGTGAAGTGAACATTCCCATTGTGTTTTATCTTTTATCTGGCCCTTGCTTCCTATTTACTACTTTCATTTCCTTCTTGTCCTCGGAGGAGCAGGGATGTGGGTAGATGAGTACAGTGCTCAGGTTTATATGAGCTGAGGAGAATGGAGGAAGACATCCTTATTTATTTTAGTTTCAAACTCAACTTTGATTCATTTTATGAAGATTCAGACAGAATGTCATTTCTCCGTCACTTTAAATTCAGAGTAACACCATGACACTTTACAAACTTCTTCAAGGCACAAGATATTGAAAAAATTAAGGACACTGACTCACCTCATATCATCGTGTACTGAGCTAAGAATAAAATATCAAAATCATCCTAAACATTGTTGAGAACTGTAGCTATAGGAATGCTAGCAAAACAAGAAGAAAACTGTCATCAAATTTGTTCTCGTGTAAAAAGTGAGAGGTGCGTAACATTGAGTAAGAAAATATGATAGTTTAAAAGCGACGTGAATTATATTTTTAAATTAATAATTAATAAGTGAGAATAAGTTTTGTATTTCTTTAATATCTATACAAATAAAAACTTAATTTAGTTAAAAGCTTTTCAAAACAGAAACTACAAACTTATTCAAGGAAATATTTTTTGTTGGTTTATCTCTTGTCTGTGTAATTATAATAGTAGAATGAACATTTATGTTACAGAAAGTCTGATTTAGTAACATACACAATTTCACCAGTAATTCTGTACTATTTCAATAAAATACTTTTTATCAACCAACAAGTGATAATATAACTTTGTTAAGTAAGGAATCAAGATGTTATTCTTTATTATAATTTAGGCAACTTTACAAATTCAAAAAATCTTAAAGTTGTTATGCTAGCTGGCTTAAGTTTTATTTAACATTTATATAAATTATAGAAGACATTAAATTCAAAACAGAATGATTTCCAGCATAGGTTATTAAATTCATTATTTACTATTTATGCAAACAAGGGGAATGTGTTAATGAGTTCTGTTGGAAACTTTCTAAAATGTATTATTTGCTGACTAACCGGTAACTTTCCAAATTCATCTTCCTTTCAGCAATATTGAAGAGTTTAGATTCCTTGTCAGGTAATTCGGTAGTTTAGCACCACCATGTGGTTGGTTTGGAGAAAAACTCTGGAACATGTCAAAATTTGTACATGCATCTGCTATTTCTCTAATCACATTTTTATCTACTTTGCTATGTCTAATTCTAATGAAAAGTTATTGTAATCTTTGTGTCTATTTATATTAGGCTTTTCTTTTTAAAAGTATCTGAGTTTGCCTTTAAAAACCACTTTCACTGGCACTGGAGGAATGGCTATGTGCTAAGAGTGCTCTCGGCTCTGCCAAGGGGCCTAGCCCCCCCCCCCCCCCCCCCGGCAGTTCACACTTGTCAGTACCTCTAATACCAGGTGATGCAAGATGCAAAACACTATTCTAACCTCCACAGGCACAGCATGCATGTGGCAATCAGCGTGTGCTATATATATTCTTCTGTCACTATGATTGTATGTATCACACATACATATTATAAAAACCTTAATTCAGTTTTCTAGATTCTAAACATTCTCAACTCTAAATTCTTGAAAATTTGCAATCCTCAATGTAGATTTCTGTGCTATCTCTTATATTTTAAACTCTTAAAGTTTGAATTACTATTCAAACGATATAGTAATATATTCCATATCTGCTCTCTACAGAAATTTTTATGTTTGGAGTTAGAGATATGACATTATTGCAAGTAGATAAAGGATATTTTATTTAAGCACAAGGACTTGGTTCAGATCCATATTCAGCTTGGAAATGAGACTACAATCCTAATGCTTTGGAGGCTGTTACATTGTGTTCAAAGGCCAGTAGAGTCTAAGTAAACTGATGAGTTCCCGTTTTAGGGATAGAACCTACCTCAAAACATAAGATGAAAAGCAATAATGGAAGACATGTCCTATGGACCCCATATAAATTAAAAAGTCATTCATAATAATGTATAAATGCATGCACACACATCCCCACACGGATATACATGCATATATGAAGCCTCACATAAAATGTAGTTATAAATACAAAAGATATTCTCCTTCTCCTATTTTCTCTTTCACACTTCCTAAACTATGAATCTAAACAACCTGCTTTCTAAGTCACTGGACCTGCTTTTGCCAGCTTTTTTTTTTTTCCAAATCAGGGTTAGAACTCCACTATCCAGCCTATATTTTGAACTAAGTTTACTTGGTTCCTCATTTCTACCTTTGCATTGGCTTCTCTCCCTGCCTTCCCACTTAGTTTTCTTTTCTATCCTTTGCTCTGAGAGTGAGTGTAGGAAGCTCCATCTGAATGTCCTCTGTGAGTCCTTCTATGACATTCAACCCCAGCAAGGTACAGAAGAGGCTGCACAGTCTCTGCTGCCATTTAGGGCATTTTCAGCAGACACAGATAAGTAAGATTACAGGACGCCAGACTGATTGCAGTGCTGTACTTCGTTCTTGCCAGACTGATTGCAGTGCTGTACTTCATTCTTGCCAGGCTGATTGCAGTGCTGTACTTCATTCTTGCCAGGCTGATTGCAGTGCTGTACTTCATTCTTGCCAGACTGATTGCAGTGCTGTACTTCATTCTTTCCAGACTGATTGCAGTGCTGTACTTCGTTCTTGCCAGACTGATTGCAGTGCTGTACTTCATTCTTGCCAGACTGATTGCAGTGCTGTACTTCATTCTTGCCAGACTGATTGCAGTGCTGTACTTCATTCTTTCTGCAAAGAAAGCCCTGCAGGAAGAAGGTCTTCGTTAATCTTTTCCCTACCTCTTTCTTTCTTACCAAAATGCAAACATTTGATTATAATCTCCTATGATGCATATGGTACATGCTTTTAAAATATTAGTTTTCATTATGTTTTATGTCCCCAAAAGTAGTTCACCACATTTGTAGTTTTGCTGCATAAGCCAAAAATATCACTCCAATGCATAGAAGGTTTTAAATTTTCATTGGTTAAAGGAGTACTTTAGCTTGGTTTACTGTTCTCATTTGGTATATTGATTTTTTTATTTTTAATCACATAAAATGCAAAGTTAGCTATATTTTGTAAATATTAAAAAATAAAGTTAATTACACAAATGGAAAACATGTAGTTCAAAGAAGAAAGATAACCCTTTCAGACAGATGCAGCTTGCTAAAAATCATAAGTTTAAAAAGCATAGATGTTCTATCATATGAAAAAGTCTGTGTTAGGAAATTATTTATACTGTATTTAATGATACAAGTGTGTGTCTGTGTTTAACCTCAACACATACAGTATTTGATTAAATATTTTGTTATTTTTAGGAAAATATTTGCTGAATCTGTACACAGAAGTACTGGAGGTTCTCACAGTTCTGTATTTGACTTGGTTTGAGTTGTATCAACTACTGGATGGATTTTAATATTATTGTCATTAGTTGCAGTCATTGGAGTAGTGCCATTTAATTTTAAGTTAATTTATTAAAACTGCCAATATGTGGCAGATTTGTAATATATGTGGAATCTAGTAAAAATATTTGCATAAAAAATGAATGAATATCTAATAGTTTTGTTTTAAGATTTTTGGAACAAGCTGCAAGGAAACTATTTCTTTTTTTTTTTTTTTTTTTTTTTTTTTTTTTTTTTTTTTCAGAAGGTTGAGAACCACTCTATTAGGGACATTTATACATGCTAAGCAAGTACTCTTACATCAAGCCATAGTGACACGCCCCCAAGTTGATTACTTACTGGCATACGATGCAGGTGCAGTTAACTCCCCTAATACCATGAGCCATCTCAACTTTCACGTGAGTACACCTGTCTTTGCTCCTCAGTTAAGATTCAGAACATTTCCACACCCCAGAAAGCTCCCTCACATTCTCAGCCAAGGCCTCGAACGTAGAGCTAACCACAGTCCTGACTTCTGTCACCTTCGATTAGTTCTGACTGGCTTGAATGTCACGGAAACGGAATTATACACTACACGTTCTTTGAGGCCCTCTCTCTCTCCTCTTCATTTCTTAAATTACATAATTTATTTAGAAAATATTCTGCTTGAACATTTTGTTTTTATTATATATATATACAAATATGTATATTATTCTGAAAAACATGTAAATTTTGTTAAAAGGAGAAATTATACTTCAAATATCCAAATTTCTGTCTCTTTCTCCCTTACAGACACATTCTTATCTGATACAGAGACATCTTTGGATTATTGAGTGCTTGATTACATTTTATTGAAATATTGATTTGGACCCTTGCACTCTGATTATAAAATATGCCCAGTCACTTATGCCTAGTTTCGAACAAAAAATTGAGATTACTGAGCTTAAAACTAAGTCTCTGAAACTGTGATTCCTTCCAAAACCAACGTCTTTTTGATTGTTTTATCTTTATTTTCCAGGCAAAATAGTAAGCTCACTTTACAAAATTATGTTCCCAATGTGTTTCTGTCCTGCCTTAGTCTGTGAAAAATCTGTTTCAAATTCTTTGTCTACAAGAGACCTGTTCCTTTTCAGATAAACGACACATTCTGATCATGAGTTCCTTGAAAACGTACCATTCCAATGACTATTAAGACTTGTTCAACTGTGCAGGGCAGACTCTTCTTAATGCAGGTTGCATTTTTGTGAGAGTGATTGATTGCCTTATTGTGTTGATGAAAAATGATGCATGTTCATCACGAAATATGGAGCAAAAGGAAAGAGGATGTATAGATGGACAAATGATAATTGCTGTTGGTCAGCATATTAGTGACTGTGTCCTTTATTTAGTACTACTCAACAGGAAAAATGAATTGCTGCCAGGATATATGAACCTTAGGGACAATTTCCATGCATACAATTGCCAGCAGACTTTATTAGACTGTGGTTTAGTTGCTGATATTTATTTTTGAACTAGTTTTTGTCTGTAATTATCCTTAATTTCTGTAGTTTCTATCACTGACTATGTGAATACCGCTATCCTCATGAGTAACCTCTGAGAAGGTAGCCTCATGCTGTTTTCTTCACTTGCTTTGAAAACATCAACAAATTAGGTTGGAGTATCAATCAAATTTCAAATGATTAGGTACCTTCCTTATACCTGTATGCTTTTTCTTTAACCCTTAATAGTTTGGAATGCTTGACTGGATATGCAGGGCCCACAGAGAAGTAACTGCTGAACTTGCTTAAAGGTGAGATGATCCTTCAGGTTTTCTGTTTCATGAAATAGTCTGCAAGACATTGTGCAGGATACAGAAGAAAGTGACTGAACTGTCATTGAAATTTCCTACTTCATGGAAATGTCTGCTGAATACTTTGGGCCTGTAGCCTGAAGATGGATACCCCAATGGTACAAAAGAACTTTGTGTGATTGTCTAGGCAGTGAGATGTATCTGTCATTTTTAGAGTTTTAGAAGTTGCTTACACTGTATTTCTTGTTTACTTAGGTAATATCATATCCTCTGGAGTCCTTGATGGAGTGAATAAATTTATAGTTATAGTTTTCCTTAATTATGATAAAAGATAAAGTAGATATAAATATTGTAACTGTAATTCTTGCTTGTTAACTCTTTTGTTATATGTATATTTATTATGTTAAATTTAAAGCCTTCCTTTTTGTTTAAACAGAAAAGCAGAAATGGTATAGGAGGTCCTTCTGTCTATGTGTTGTTTTTATTGGTTAATGAATAAAGAAACTGCCTTGGCCTGTTGATAGGGAAGAGCTTAGTTAGGTGTGGACAACTGAATTGAATGCTGGGAGAAGGAAGGTGGAGAGAGAAACCATAGAGCCACCACTAAAGTCAGACATGCTGAAACTTTGCTGGTAGAGCACAAACTCATGGTGATATACAGATTAGTAGAAACTGGTTAAATTAATATGTAAGAGTTAGCCAATAAGAAGCTAGAGCTAATGGGCCAAGCAGTGATTTAATGAATACAGTTTCTGCAAGATTACTTTTGGGTCTAAGCTGCCAGGAAGTAGGGAAACAAGTGGTCTCTCCCTACAACAAAGATGCAAGTACAAGTGCCACATTCTCTTCACTTTTCTCCCTGCTTTCTCCTACAAATTGAAATGCTTATACTTGTACATATATGAAAATACATTCGAGATAAGCCTGAAATTCATTTATTATTTTACTGCTTCCAAACTTCACCAGTCTGAATGAACTTGGCTCTCTACTCATATGTCAATTTCAAGCAAAGAGAAGACAGTGAACTTCTGAAACCCTTTCTCTTTTCTAATAGTCATTATTTTGAAGATAGGCTAGACTATTCCTTTTCAGAATTCCTGATTTAAAACAGTAGGCAAAACTTTAGTTAAGGTTAAGAGAGAAAGAGACAGAGAGACAGACAGACAGACAGATAGATAGATAATAGCTTATTTATATGTATGGGTCTGTTATGCAACTGAAAATTTACATACTGAGATCTGGAGAGAAAAATTTTAAGAGAAACACCACAGTTATATATCAGCCATGGTTCCTTCTTCAAGGCCCTGACACTTAAACAACCTCTCTTCACAAAATGCAGCATTTCAGTAAGAGCAGAGAGAATCAGCAGTCAGCCCTTTGATTGCATGTAACCACTCATTCTTCCTATTACCATCTTAATTTAGGGGTAATGAACTTAATTGGCTAATGATCCCCATAAAGTGCCAGCATTTAAAACAAGTACAAATAATCAAGGTTCATTTAGAATTTTAGAAAATGAACTATTCGTGATGAAATTGAATTTTGTGAAGCTGAGTGTATTTCATTTTTGCACAATAAATACAAAGCAAATGCAAACCTTCTGACACTACTCACAGCCCATCAGATCTTAAGACAGTTTCTAGATGGTTGAGAAAGTGATTGGGAAAACAGATTGCATGTGACAATGTCCGTTCCCCTTAGCTGGAAATATGTCACTTATAGTCAGTTTTTCAGGGGGAAAATCACATTGTAAGGAGCTATGAGATAAGCGCCAACAATTTTACTGAAATGGAATATCTAGTTTTAATATCTCCCTAAGTAAAAAAGAAGAATTAGGCTGGTAGTGAGGCACACCTTTAATCCAAGCACTCTGGAGGCAGAGGCACGCAGATCTTTACCTTCAGGACAGTTTGGGATAGAAAATGAGTTGCAGGACAGCCAGGGCAACATAGAGAAATCCTGTCTCAAAATGACAATAAATAAATAAATAAATAAATAAATAAATAAATAAATAAATAAATAAATAAGAATTGTGGAAGTTATATTATATAGCGACTTTCTTCTTTTACATTTTTGTTATGTCAATACTATGGAGAGTATTACAATCAGATAATTTTTTCTCAACTTCAATGATTGTAAAAAGTGTGAACCTTTAGGTGAGTTATTCTCCACATGATTCTAAAGTTCCTGCTTCTACATAATATTATGTAGAATTTGATGGATTTCATTATTGGCTTTTTGATGAATTTAAAACTCAGTATCCCCAGCACACAGAATGCACCATCATCGTCATCATCATTATTCCTCTGTCCCCAACGATGGCTAGCATCTGTATTGTGTGATCCAAAACTGAGTGTGGGAATGGCCTTTGAATTTAATAGCATATCAACCATCTTGACCAAATGGCTAACCAACACCATAAGGAGCCTCTTTGATACCCATCTTCCTCTTGAAGTAATTATTGCTGCCAGGAGCATATGTGTCTCACTGTCATTAAAAGTCTTATGTTCTTAAATATTTTAAATGCCATATTCTAAAGGTCTCTGAATGATTTGAAGAATGCCTATCTAACTGAAATATATCTCTATACATCTAGAAAATCTAACATGACTACAAGTTTAACTCTTATAGATGATTATCTATTAACCTATATTTCTAAATTATATATGCATAAACACAATACCTTTATCAAGAGCAGACATAGACATATAAATAAGATTGACCTAAAATGTGTATCAATAAACCAAGATGCATACAAATGCAAAGTATCCATCTTTATAGCAAATCCCCCTTTAAATGTAAACAAACATTTATACACAATATTTTTGTATTGGGCAACGTTAATTCTCACCAAACTGCTTCCTGCTGTTTGTTGGCCAAAGTATTTTTTGTGGTGGTTTTTGCAGCAACCTTTCATGGGGTCTTGTTCCATCAAACCATATTGGTCTGGAAGCAATCCATAGGTTCTCCTCTTCTGTGGAAACAAAAAAGAACCTCTTTTCCAAAGCAACATATCTTTAGACCCAAATTTGGAAGACTGATACATTTATAATATACATGCTGGTTTAGCTTAGCAGCTCATACAATGTACATAGCTCATTCACACTCAAAAAATTCGAAGGTAACACAATAATATACATAATCCAGACTCTTTGTGTATAGTCCATCTTTAGGTGGCTTGTTTTTCTTTACTCCTTTTAATCTGACTGTCTATACTGTCTCACTAAAGATTTTATTCTTTTTTTAAAATCATTAACTTTACTATGACTCTCCATATTCTTTTTCTTCTCTCTTCCAAGTCTGCATACATTTATCTGACACTGTGACTAATCTGGATTTGTCTTTATTGCATATCTGTAATTCTTTACTGTCCAGGAGGACTTTTTAAAATGCTAATCACTTCTTAAAACTTAAGCTGTGCCATTAGTATGGTATATAAGGTACTTCCTTCTTGCCTGTGGGACAATGCTGACTCTGAGAGCAGAAATGGAGCAAGCATGAGTGATGGAGATATTGCCTGCTTTCTGGAAAAACACACAGCTAAGCTAATAAAAATAAGAGTTTGTGAGACTGACATTAACAATTGTTATTTTCAACATTATATTGCTTAATGTATCAAGAATTTTGAGCATTTACAAAACTAACTTTTAATCCAAATTAACATATATCCCTCCCATCTTATATATAATTCTCTTTCAGAACTTTCAAATGGCACATGGTGAAAATCTTACTTCTTTAAATGTATTACTCATACACTATGGCTTTGTTCTAGAATATGTTGAAATAAAAGAAACATAATGTACCACCAGTGTGTACCCCCTTAAAAGGAAGGTGTGAAAATTCCTTTTTATAAAGTAAATTACAATATTAAGAATTCAAACTGTTTCTCTAACCCCTTTCTGTTCTTCATGAAGAGCCTTCAAAAACATGTTTCTCCCTTGACTTGTGCTAACATTTCCAAGATGAACATTCTCATGTTTGTAGCAGTTTCTTCTTTCTTCAACATGAGCAATATTTGTTACTTTCTCCAGGCAACTGGCTTTCTTTTGGGACTATGTTATGCGGCCCATGCGACATCAAGCTGAGTGTGATAAGACTCACCTGTCATTACAGCACTAGGAAAACTGAGACTGCATGATTGTTAATTCAGAACCAGCCTAAGTGACATGAGATTCCTTGTCTACAGCCACTCTTCCCAAAATGTGTCTAAGTGCCACAGTGTTCCTAGACATCAATGATTTTAGTCATATGGAGATGAAAGAACTGCTATTTGCAAGTGGGAACCATCTAAACTGTATCCGTACATATGCACAACTGACTTCTTTGGTTACTTTCAAGTTCATCTATAATTTAACAATGTGCTCAAGGTCATGATTCTTGGTGATGTGTTCTGACAATGCAGTACAGTACATATTGGTTTTACATATATAATCCTGGGATGTAAGCAATGTTAATTACCATTGTACTTACTTTAAATGTTTATAGTTTCTTTCTAAATAAAATATGTATGCATTTAAGACTTTTAACAGAAAATGGTACCAGTGGAAAAATAAAAGGAAAGCAAGTGTCTAGCATTCTCCATGCACCTGGAATCTACATAATCAGACAATCCAATTGCATTGTTGCTCTATTTTTTCTATGTTTACTTTTGTCCAGTAGATGTCAGTGTTGGATAAAAGCAAACTAGCATTTCTGTTAATATTTGCACATTGCTTAGGAGAAACATGAGTTGTCCTGTCTACTTTGATGTGCACATGTAGACATTGTCAGTTCTGTAAATTTACATAATCAACATTATAGGTTACTTCTACATGCTATTGCTCTTTAGTGTTCTTAAATATTTACCTTGTGTTTCCTCTGCCCTGTGTTTCTCAGGAAGGGAAGCTGAAAAGGTAATTGGGAGCAGCTGACAGATTGCTTAGAAACAGTATTCACCAATTCTGCCCCGATCTATGTAAACATGAATCCTCATTTTGTCCTTCTTACAGCCTTTGGATTTTGAAACGAAGAAGGCGTATACATTCAAAGTAGAGGCCTCCAACCTTCACCTTGACCACCGCTTTCACTCTGCTGGCCCCTTTAAAGACACTGCTACAGTCAAAATTAGCGTGCTGGATGTGGATGAGCCTCCGGTGTTCAGCAAGCCCCTTTACACCATGGAGGTTTATGAAGACACTCCTGTGGGGACCATCATCGGGGCTGTCACAGCCCAAGACCTAGATGTGGGCAGTAGTGCTGTTAGGTAAGAAGAACAGTTTTTAATGGGTATTAGACAAGCAAAACTTAACTATGTCAGCAGGAGAAAACGAACTCAATTACTAAAGGTAAGGCCAAGAAATAGCAGAGCATGTGCCACAAAATTTAATGAATGCTTATTAGTGTAAAGATGGAAGTATTGCTATAAAATTCAGCAGAAACAACCAGTAAAAATCCTTACAATCCTGTTTACACTGGTGTCATGCTGGACATAACACTCAAACATCATCTATAAAAGGGACTGAGCGACACAACTTTAAATGATTCTCAAGATTAGTGATGGGAGAATTTAAATACATGATTCTTTTAGAAAAGGCAACACAAATCTCCTACCCTTAACATTATAATCCGCATCACCAACTTTCTTATCTTCTCACAAATCAAATCAATATAGTTATTCCAATTAAACATTCTCAAAATTCTTAAATTATTCCATCATCAATACAAGAGTCTCACGTCTAATGTATCCTATAAATAGCAGCTAAACAAGACATAGGAGAGATTCTTGGCTGGAATCATTCTCTGCAATTTCTTATCTAATAGTGAGACTTTGAAAATAAATAAGTTATGAGATTTGAAAGTATGTGTCATGTTAAAGTTGGACCACATATTCCTATTCCATATATAAAACATGGAAGAAAGTAGCAATGTTACCTTCATAATTCCAAATCATAACTGGAGAAAGTCCACACAACTTGCAAATCTATAAAGGGATGCTATATATATATATATATATGGACTTGGATATTGGAACAATATACTCAATCTTTTCATCTTATACCAGATTTTTGGACCACAAGCCCCCAAATAATAACAAAGATACTTAATGTTAATTATGAAAACTCAGTCTTAACTTAGATTTTTTTCTAATTAGCTCTTACGAATTTATGTAAGGTTTTATCTCTCCTTTTTCATGTCCTTCTTCCTCTGTCTTTGGATGTTAACCCTGGTTTTCTCCTTCCGTGCAATTTCTCTATCCCAAGAAGTCCTGCCGACTGTCTGCCTTCCTAGTTATTGGCCATTCAGCTCTTTATTAAACCCACTACAGTGACACATCTTCACACAGTGCCTAGGAATATTCTGCAAAACAAATTTTATTCAAGTGGGAACTCTAAAGAAGTACAACTGACTAATGTAAGGGGAGACAAACAATTACTGGGAACTCAATATCTCAGTGTAATGCTATACAGGTTCTTCATTGGAAACTAGCTATTTTTATACTTGTTATTATTACCAAACGTTTAAAAACTATACACAGACATACAATGATTGGTGAGAGATTTACAAAGCTGTTATGTATTGGTGTGCTGTCATTTATCAGTTATGTTTCTGAAGCCCTTCTCATTCTTGCTGATTTTTATTGGCAATAAGAAACATCAGATGAAGAGATGTATGTTACTTTTTGTAGAACATAAATGGTTATCGTAACAGGCTTTCTTTTGAACCACCAACTAGCTTCCAATCATGACATGGAGAGTTATTAGTTTTTGAATGTTTAGCCTTAGCTTAGCTCTTATCTCTTTCTAGCTTTTATAATTTGAATTATCCTGTTTTTCTTTATTTACATTTCTTTTACTTTTCTTTCTTTTTGTATGTGTCACTCCACTTCCTCCAGTTTGGGGCTGCCTGGTAGCTTCCTGAATTCGCGTCCTGAGCATGTCCCTCTCTTTTTCTCTCATTCTCTCATCCTTCTTCTCTCCTCCTAGTTATTCTCTCCATCCTATCCCTCTTCTGCCTAACTATTTGCTGTTCATCGTTTTAATAGACCAATTATATACCTTAGATGGGCAAGGGGAAACAACACATCTTTCCATAATTCAACAAATGCAGCATAAACAAAAGTAATACACTTTTATAAATTGAATCAAATGCAACATAAATAAATGTAACACACTTCTACACAGAATGAGAAATAGTTCACAGCATAAACTAACGTAACACACCTTTGCCTAGTTAAAGTAATATTCTACAACATGATGTTTCAGAGATGTTAAATGTTTATAACAAATGTGAAAATGTATATCTAACTCTCAGCAGTCTAAATATTGGTAGAAACAATGGACAGTTCAGCAAAAGAACATTTATGTTCATCATGGCCCTGGATATCTAGACTACACACAGAGCTGTTTAATAAAAGTTGCTCGGATATTGTGTTAAAAAACAGTGACAAAGCCGGGCGGTGGTGGCGCACGCCTTTAATCCCAGCACTCGGGAGGCAGAGGCAGGCGGATCTCTGAGTTCAAGGCCAGCCTGGTCTACAAGAGCTAGTTCCAGGACAGGCTCTAGAAACTACAGGGAAACCCTGTCTCGAAAAAAAAAAAAAAAAAAAAAAAAAACAAAAAAAAAAAAAAACAGTGACATCAAGACATGATGATATGCTGCACAGAGTAAAAAGAATATATTTTCAGCTATAATTCAGAACTAATAAATGTGGGAAGTCTGCAAGTGAACTACATCGTTAGGTAATAGGACAGACTTCCAAATCGTGAAAGGCAGAAACATGGCTTCATGAGGGAAACAATAGAAAGTCATATTTTATAAAGAATATCTTGCAGCCACTCTTTCTTTAGGTTTTGACACAGATGACATCATCTGATAGTCTGACTGTAAGTTAATTAAAGTAATATCCTCACTTTACTTCTCAAGAAAAGCACTTATGTCCCCAAAGGGACAGACACAGATGGGGCTAGTTGATCCCTGTGAGGAGTTGTCAAAAGACAGACTTATTGAATGGCATGAAACGTTAGTCCCTTGGAGTAAACAAGAAACTTGAATCATGTCAGTTGAGTAAACATGGGCCCCGAGTCATCTTTTTGTTGTAAAAATGTGCTGGCTCATTTATTAATAATAGAAAAAATATGTTCTTAAATCTATAAAATTGAAAATTATATCATATTATTCACTTTTCTGTTTATGTGTTTTATTTTCCCATCTTTTGCAGCATTTGATCATAATTTTCCTCTTAGGGTATTTTTATAAGTGTTACCGTCCCCATAATCACCCTTATTATACTGGTCACATCAAAAACCAAAAATGGAATTTCTTTATCAAGAACTGGTCTACCTCCACAGAAAGGTTTACTTTGTTTTCATATTCATCATATAGGACACAGGTGGACTTTGTTCCCAAATTCACCACCAGTACAGCCGTGCTCATTTCTTCCTACCTTCACTTGGCCTTTGTCATTTGGTATGTTATATTGCTGATATTCTGAGGGAGAATGGGGATTTTCAGATCAGGATGAGTGGGTTCAGTCAGTTGCCACTTACTTTGGCGTCTTCTGATGATGACTCTCTAGTGAGACAAAGCTGCTCAACCCCTCGGGAGGCAGAGGCAGGCGGATCTCTGTGAGTTCGAGGCCAGCCTGGTCTACAAGAGCTAGTTCCAGGACAGGCTCTAAAGCTGCAGAGAAACCCTGTCTCGAAAAAAAAAAAAAAGCTGCTCAACCCATGGCATCTGATTTCAGAAAAATAACTAGAAAGGGCTTTTGAAAATGAACACCAATCAGTGTCATACACCTATGGTCTGTATTATTTAGCACTTCCCTAACTCCTAGTACTCCATACATCTATGAATTCACAAGGGAATAATTCAAATGATGAATCTTTAATTTTTGTGATACATTCATCTCTCACTATCCCGTCAGGTAGCAAATAAGCATTGGCTATCCAGGCCTTACGGGAACAATTTTAAATACAAACTATACTATAGTCTGTTTTCCCACAGGGTATCTATTTTTTTGAGGCTCTGCTTGTTATTCTGACATCTTAAGCAAAAGATATCTCATGAGTCACATAGACATTGGATATCTGCTAATTTTGAGCATAATACTAATAAACTTGATATTTATCACAATTGCAGAAATCTAAGCACTGCAAAATGACAGAATTCTGGAACAGAAGAAGAGGCCTTCCTTACCACCTCCCTAAAACTGCTTATATAATGGATAATTGACTTATCCAAAGGGAAAGACAAACATTAGAAAATTATTCAGAGTTTTTCACATGCTTGTGTGAGATTTTTGAGGATAAGAACTGAACATGTGACTTATTATGGTGTTTTTTTAATCAGTATATAACTCCACAAGAGGAATTGTGTTTATACATTCCTTCTGATGCAATCCATACATCTCAAATACAGTCTAACACATCATAAGGAGTGAAGACATTTCCTTAAATAAATGTCATGATTTGTGTTAATTTATCTGGCTAGTAAAATAACTCTTTTGTTTTGTTTTTTAGACTTACATACCGTTTGAAGTCTTTGAATGTTTTTTTTTCTGCATGTATGCTTGCCATGTGTGTGACTGACACCTGTGAGGGCCAGAAGAAAATGGCTGACTCTGATCTGAAATTATGAATACCTGTGAGCTACCATGTAGCTGTTCAGAACTGACCCATTGTCCTCTACACGGTGACAAATGCACCTAGCCAATAAACCTTCTCTCCAGCTATGAGAGTTATCACAAAAATAGAAAAGCATATAGGAAACTATAAACATTTCTGTATTTCAGCTCTTGTATTTATGTAAATAAGTTTATACCTATTAATTAGCTTAGGAATTACTCCCAGAAAAACCACAATTATAATTTACATAGATAGTTTTTATATAAAAAACTATTTGTTTATATATATTTATGTTGATATACATATACATATATAAAAGAATAAAGAAGATATATACATATATACATATATATTCCCTCTTTCATCTTTCTATTCCTTCCTTCCTTTCTTTCAAGAGTCTCTTTCCCCATATTACTGGGTTTCCTGGAAGTTATATAGATTAGGCTGGCACTGAGTTCACAGAGATCTCCTGCCTCTGCCTCCTTGTGCTGCTGTCAGAAATAAAGGCACTCACCACTGTAACCCAGCTCTCATGCACATTTAATTTTTTATTTATTTTTGAGATTATACATAGCTACAGCACTTCACTACCCTCTTTCCTTGCTCCAAACCCTCCCATATACTCTTTCAAATCCATTGCCTCATATTTTCTATTGTTTTTACATGCATACATGTATATACATACATATTCTTAAATACATGAATACAACCTCTTCAGTTCATATAATGTCATTCCTTTGTATATTTTCAGGACTGACTATTTGGTGTTGAATAACTAATTGGGCTCTTACCTATGGAAGACTGTTTCTCCTGCTCTCAGCATTACTGACTTTCCTTTAGTCCTATGTGTATTGGTGAAGCCTTATGAATATTTTGATGCATCTTAGATACATATATTAATTTTTTCATTATAAGTACCAAATAAAAGAAATAATATATAAGCCTCAAAAGTATTCTATATTTTAATAACATTTTAATTTGTCTTGTGACTGTGTTTTTATTCTAATATTTATTGAAATAATCAGTATTTTAAGGAAACAGGCAAAAGGTATTCCATCTTCTAATTAATAATCATAGTATATGAAAAACTTCTTAGACTATAATCCAGGAAAGTAGAGTTTATGAGGATGAATTTTTAATGTTTATACTAAGAAACATATATCTTGGTTTCTGTGACAGAAACTATTATTCCTGGATTATTTCATTAATTATAAATAAAGCTAACCACTCTCATTTAACAAAAGCCTAAACTGAATCCACTGAAACATACATTATGTATTCTTAAGTCATTTAAAAATATGCAGGAAATAAACTCACAGACACTATCCAAAAATGTTAATGACGAGACAGAAATACTATGGATAAACTGATGCTCACGATGAGGTCAGGAAGGTAGAAGTTAGGAGGAAGTACCTCAGTGGCACTCAAGGAAAAGTAAACCGTTATGACAAGTCGTAATATAGAAACTGCAGCAGTGGCTGAATTTGCTAATCTCTGGGGTAGTAGTTTGTTCTATTTGACTTGCTGCTGCTATGCTATTCTTAGTATTTAAGACCCTTAAGAGAATTATTGTTCTGAGTCGATTTTTGCATGTAGTCTACTTGCAAATGGTGCTGAAGGCATTTAGTTTCTATTAGCTGTGTTTATGGACACTAGAGAACAGAGGTATTCCTTTACTAAAATAAATCCCTGAAAAACACATTAAAAACATTTTTTTCTAAGAAAATGAGGTTTGACAAGAGGAAATGTTGCTAGGTTTATGTAACATAAAGCCCACAGTATGGAAACATTCATGTGTTTGATGTGGATTCCTGGCTGCTGGAGTGTAAGTTTGCTCTGTTTTGTTATTACTCAAGTATGATTAAGTTCATATCAGATATGAGGAATTGGGAGGATGATTGGTCTTCAGATACTCAGTGTTGATTCTGAGTTGGAGGAACAGGGGTGATTCCAATTCAGTGGCAAAGCAAAAACTTATGTAAACAAAACAAATCAGTGGAATCTTCTTGGGATTTGTGGGCAAACTGTGCTATGACAGTTTTAGCTTGGAGCATGAGTTTGTGTGGGTGGGCCAGCATCTTGTGCATTCCCCTGACTAGCCCTGCATACAGAGTGTGTTACAAAGGCTCCCTCAAGTTTGCTGATAGTATGGGCAGATGGTGTTCCAGGGATGTACCAGTTTGAGTCTGAACAAAAATGTGCATCCCAGACAAGGCCTTACATCAGTTAAATGCCAAAGGATTTAATAATATTGGTGATAAATGCCATCAATATAAAATGACTTCAAAATGTCTAAAAATTTATTGGTTATGAAGGAGCAAATTGCCAAGATTTCCTTAAACATTCCCTGGCCTTAGTTTAAAGAGGGACTAGACTGTTTTTTATGATATCAAATGATGGCTTCTGTAAGGATAGGGATATTTTTGAACAAAAATATCCAGATTCCAAGGAAGGAGACATGATTCATCTGTTTCTTAAATGTATTTTTAGTATAAGTTATTATTTTTCTATTGCACAATGAGCAAAATCAACTTATGAAGAAAAAATAAATTTAGTTTGGCTTATGGATCCGGAGGATTGAGTATTCCATCATGGTTGAAAGACATGGGAGCAGGAGCAGAAAGCTAAGAGCCCACATCCTCAACAGCAAACATGACATAGGAAGATAAAACAAACAAACAAACAAACAAACAAACAAAAAACTAGAAATAAAATGAAGCCATAAACCATAAAAACCTGTCTCTGGTGATATAACTTCTCCATCAAGGCTTCATCTCAAAAACTCAAGTGGGAATAAAGTATTCAAATGCCTAAATCTGTAGAGAATATTTTTCTTCAATCAACCAGAGTACTTATATGAGTGAAAGATTTAGTTATTTTATATTTATTTTTTAATTTCATAATTTTCAAAAAAATATTAAATAAATCAATAGAGAGAGTAAAATTATGCAATGGTGATTTTCTAGAATACTGGGTATATTCGGAGACTATTGAATACTTGAAAGCACTTAAATTCTTTATACACATTTATATGATCTAACCTTGGCAGAAACCTAACTAAATCTGAAAAATGTAATGTTTAACTCTGAAAATATACCATTCGTCAAGTTGGAGTAAAAATCAAAATATATATTCTTATTTTTAAATATGAGTTTTAACTTCTTAAAAGACTTAGGCAAGCTGGGCAATAGTGGCACAGAATTTGAACCCAGCAATCAAGAGGCAGAGGTAGGTTGATCTCTGTGAATTCCGGGCCAGTCTGGTCTACAAGAGCTAGTTCCAGGACAGTCTCCAAAGCTACAGAGAACCCCAGGCTGAACAAAAAAAGAAGAAAGAAAGAAAGAAAGAAAGAAAGAAAGAAAGAAAGAAAGAAAGAAAGAAAGAAAGAAAGAAAGAGAGGAAGGGAGAGAGGGGTGGGAGGAAGGAAGGAAGGAAGGAAGGAAGAAAGAAAGAAAGAAAGAAAGAAAGAAAGAAAGAAAGAAGAGAAAAGAAAGGATTTAAAACAAGCTAATTGTCTATAGGAAAATTCAGTGACCTCATGATGCAGACCTAAACACTCTGATGATTTTGATGAAGATTAAAACAAGAAATCCAAACTTTTCATTTTCAAGTAATTTCATATCCTACTGGTGTATTTTTTTTACTTATGAACATCCAGCCTTAGCTTGACTTGTTTCTAGTCAACTTTTCTTTCTTTTTTAAATTTAATTTATTTATTTTTTTCTTAAAAATTTCTGCCTCTTCCCCACCTCGAATTTCCCTCCCCCTCCCTCTCCAGTCCTAAGTGCAGTAAGGGTTCCCTGCCCTGTGGGAAGTCCAAGGTCCTCCCCCCTCCATCCAGGTCTAGGAAGATGAGCATCCAAACAGGCTAGCCCCCGCCCCCCAAAGCCAGTACATGCAGTAGGATCAAAACCCAATGCCATAGTCCTTGGCTTCTCAGCAGCCCTCATTGTCCGCCGTGTTCAGGGAATCCAGTTTTATCCCATGCATTTTCAGTCCCATTCCAGCTGGCCTTGGTGAGCTCCCATTGGATCAGCCCCATGATGGTTCTTAGAGGATTTATTTTTGAAGTTATCCTGCTATGATCCATGTCAATCCATTCCCACCAGCAGATAAAAGCTGGCTAGGGTGAGTATGGTTCAAGTTGTTAATCTGAACTGATTGTATTTACATTTTACCTTCTGAAAGGTAGGTTATTGACTCTACCTTGCAGTATTGAGGAATACATGATTAACATATCTTTTCCTTTACTTATTAGTTATTAAATTACTTTTGTACAATGTTTATTACCAAGGTTATTTGAAATTTAGTTGGAATCAGAATGCACCATGGGCTTTCATAACTCAGGCATATTTAAATTTTGAGTAACTAATAATCAGAGTTCTGAACCTAAAAGAGCAGAAGTCAGTGACATGAGGTGACACTTAAGCATAAATACACTTTCCAGAAGTTTGGGTGAAAGGTAAGTTTTAGGGAGGTGATCCTTTAGATTAAAGTCAGACTGTAACATCCAGAGCAAGGCATGAAAAGGTACACTCTGAAAGTTCTAGTCCCTAATAATTCATCAATACTCTAGAGGTATATAATTCTGCAAGTATCATGATATGTTAGGATATTTTCATTGCCAATATTCTGCAGATGTTTTGTTTCTTTTAGCTGGGCAAATATTACAGTAAAAAGTGGACACCGTTGAAAATTGTTACTTTACTCAGGTAGACGATTCAGTGAGGTCTGTAAAAGCAACAGAGCAACAGAGTGGAACCCAGAAGGAAGCCTCCAGCTTTAAACTTGGTCACTTGTGGTACGGTGCTGAGGATATTTAGCTGAGCCAAAAGCCAAGGTCAGCCATATTGCAGCATGCAATAACCATGCATCCCAGGTATCATCTAGAGGAAAAAGTGTCAGATCTCACAGAATGATACTCATCAAAGACAAGATGCAGTAAAGACGCCAAAAATCACTGTGATCGACAGAACCTGCATCCTTGTACTCATAGTTCAAACACCAAAGTTTAAAGCTGAAAAGATGCGGGAGGGATGTTTGTAGTTCCACTTCTGTAGAGTCGGGTTGTATTTTTCCACGGCTTAATGCCCAAAATAAGCATAAATGTGTGAAAAGAAGACTATTTTTGGCATTTACCAATCGATGATATAACATAAATAAAAATAAATAAATTTTAAAAGATTCTAAATTGCATAAAAAAGATGGAAGAAGTGAAAATTATGCTTATAAGTTAATTGGAATAATTTATTAGCATAACTTATTTATGTCATTTCATATTTATAACATTCTGTATTGCTTTTTACAACTCAGTTAAATCCATAGTTATTTCTAATATTACAATGGAGACAAGGAAAATAGACATTGGAAGAAATGAAATGTCACTGATCATACCATATATGAACAAAATTAATGTTTTTTGTGATTCATTTCATAAAAATATACCACACTGCATATAGCTAGTGCACTAAACTGAAAGATAAAGCTTGTATACTGAGATAAGTAGCTATTTTATTCTTCTTAATGTATGTATACCTGTACCTTAGAAAAATTAGAGAACTATAAATATGTAATTTAATTTTATTTGTATATTTGGTGCTGTGAATTGAATCTTGGGCTTTGTGCACTCTAAATAAGTGTTGTTATACCTTGCTAAATTCCCAGAAGAAATAATCATTGTATACAGTTCTTTCACATTAGGTCATTAGGATAAATGTCCTAAAAATGATGGAGATGTCATTTAATAAATGGCAAAAGTGTAACTCTTTGGGCAACTATCCAGGATAAATGAACACAAATAGTAATAACAATTTTTAATAAAAAGCATTTATTTACTCTTTCTGGAAATATTTCCACGAGAATACAACATATAAAGAGCTTATTACAGAAATGCAATTAAAACTTTTTTATTCCTTTTTTGTTTTATTTTTGAGATTATAATATAATTACCAATTCTTACCTTTCATTTCCTCCCTCCCACGTACCTTTCCTTGCTCTCTTCTAAATTCATGGCTTCTTTCTTTTTCACGAGATGTTGCATCTTGCATATAATTTTTTTTCTAAACATATACTGATTAATTAATATGTACAAAATTATTTATATTTGTTTTCAGGGCTGAATATTTGTTATTGAATATGAAGTGTTGTGCTCTTTCTTCTGAAAGATTATTTCTTCCACTCTGAGTATTCCTTATGTGTCTATCCTTTTTTGTGTATGACTGAGGCCTCCTGAACTCTCTTTCACCTGCTTTGGCATATCTATTGTTGTTTTCCATGTTGAGCGCATGTGTAGGAAGAGACATTATAGGTGTAACTTCCAACAATATCCCAGCAAACTTCTTATTGTCTGGCTCTTATAGTCATTCTGTTGCTTCTTTCACATTGTTCACTGAACCTTACATTTTGGAATTGGTTTGTGGATATATCTATTGTGACAGGGCTCCACAACTTTATATTTCAGTTGGTTGTTGCTTTCTGTAATGTTCTTTGTCTGTTTCAAATACAAATTTTCATGATTCAGTATGAGGCCTATACTTACCTGTGGTATAATATTTAGAGTATAGTTAATGGTTGTGATGGCTTAGCATAGTGATGTTGGAATGCTTTCACACAAAGTTAATGATTTACCAGCCCCGGGCAGTTGTTTAGGTTTCCAGTACCTACTGTGGGACAATGGTCTTCTATCCTCTCACTTGTGTTATTTTTAATAAAACGCTAATTGGCCAGTAGCCAGGCGGGAAGTATATGCCAGGTTACCAGACAGGAAGTAGGGGCAGGGCATTGAGAACAGAATAATCCTGGGAAGAGGAAAGGTCAGTCAGCAATTGTAGCCCAGCCACAGAGGAAGCAAGATGAGAATCCCTCGCTGACAAACGTATCAAGCCATGTGGCTAACACAGACAACAATAATGGGTTAATGTAAGATGTAAAAATTAGTTAATAAGAAGCCTGAGCTACTAGGCCAACCCGTTTATGATTAAGGTAGACCTCTGTGTGTTTCTTTGGGACTGAACGGTTGTGGGACCTGGTGGGACAGAAACCTTGGTCAACAGGTATAGGTGTGATTTTCTTCTTGTTGAACAAGAGTTAAATGCAATGAGAGAGATATTGGTTGCTGCAAAAGTATAGGTTCCACTACTGTACCCTTAGCGTTATTGTGTCATAATTAGAAGTCCTTGAGGCCACTAACATATTATGGGGTTAGACCTTGGATCTATGCACACAACCCATTCATGACTATCTATCATGTGCCATGACTTAAAAGCCTACTATAGACCTGTCTATGGTAAGAACACATAGCTTTTTCCTAGGCACTAATTACATTCAGGTTCACAATACCACTCTGGGGGTTTCACAGTAGCAACATTCCTTATTGCCTCCTACTAAAAATAACAGAAGCTAATTGTCTGCTGTTTGGGACCAAATTATCTGTATCTTATTTGCTCTTCTATTTCCTCCTATATGTTGTATTTCTTCCCATCTGGCTCTTCCAGTCCATGGCAACAATTCTTGACTCACAAGAGAAAATAAGAAGACAAGAATCTCCTTTAGCCACTACCTAGACAGTGGCTGAGAGGAGGTACCCAGGGTAGAATAGCCCATAAAAACAGACAGTTCAATAGTTGGTTCCAAAATACCTTCCTCAGCTTTAATAGAAATAAATTATAAGACCAAATTATTACAATAAAGCTTAGCTCTACTTGTGAGATGTGTTAATATAATATACAAAAATATATGTGAATAATTGCAAAATATGTCATAATGCATAGATGAATTATAGTAAAAATTTATAACTTTCTGGATCTAAATTAGTATGAATTCAAATCAGATGTATGCACATGGTAAAATTCAAAGTAGCTATTAAAAGATAATGTAGATGAAAAAGTGAAAGTCATATTAAACAAATTTATATAGCATTTGAAATTATTCAATGCAAACAAAAGCATTGGAAGAGGATCAGAGATAACAAAGGAAATGAGGACATCAGAGGCAGGGTCGAAAGCAAAGTGTTTGGCTTGCAATCTCAAAGACCTGGGAATAATCTCAGTAGTTCAGGTTAACAAAAATAATAATAAAAAAACCAAGGTCTGGTGCCAAGCAATTATAAACCCCGGCAGCATAGGAAGAAATAGGTGTAACCTTGCTGTTCACTGCTCAGACAGTCTACCCTATTGGCAACTTGTAGGTTAATGAGGCAGCCTAGCTCAACATATTTAGAAAGCCTCTGTGGAAGAACAGTATCGATGTTTCACACACAAACACTTGCACATACATGCACACATACACACACATGCTTACACACACACAGGCACGCACACATGCCTGCACATACACAGGCATGCACACACATGCTTGCACACACAGGCTCACACACATGTCTGCACACACACAGGCATGCACACACATGCTTGCACACACAGGCACGCACATGCCTGCACATACACAGGCATGCACACACATGCTTGCACACACAGGCACACACATGCCTGCACACACACAGGCATTCACACACATGCTTGCACACACAGGCACACACACATGTCTGCACACACACAGGTGCATACACACATGCACACATATGCTTACACACACAGGCATGCACACATGTCTGCACACAGATGTACTTCTGCATAGACATGAACATGCCCACTATAATTACAATATTGGAACAAACCCATTGTCTTTGCTTTTGGAACAATATATTTAAGCATTTTGGGCTTAAAAGCCATGGCTTCTGTAAAATGTTCTCAGAGGTGAGTTCTAAATATCAGTATGTATGCATATATATTTTACTTCTGAGGGAAATATGAAAATATTAACAGGAAATATGGCCTTTATTGTAATATTTGTACTTTATTGCAATTTAAATGTATTTTAAGAGCAAAATAGAGTATTGGTCCTTGTACATACATCTCATGGAATAAGGACTACCTAGTAACTAATATTTTTTAAACATGGTAAAAGTAATGTCTAAAATACTCTTCAGGTAAAGCACCATTTTATTCTTTCATACTATCCTAATTCTATATGATTCTTTTGAAAACTCCTGATAATGAAGCATCTCACATCAGTTCCCTAAGATCTGAGTATTGATAAAAATCTCCTTAAATATTGCAGCTAAGAAGAGCTCATATTATTAGTATTCATTACTTTTCCATTGCTTTAGTAGAAGAGCATGAACAATGTGATTTCTAGACTGAAAGGTGTATTTGGACTTAATATTCCCATTAGATATGAAGAGAGCAGCAACATCATTGTGGGGAATTGGGACGATAGGTGGGTGTGGAAGCTGGAGCAGTAAGCTTATAGCTTACATCTTCAAACCATAGGCTGGAGGCAGAGAGAAAGTAAACTTGGAATAACATGTGGATTTGGAAAGCTAAAAGTCCAACCAGAGTGATAAACTTGCTCCATCAAGACAACATCTCCAAAAGCAACCCAAGCGTTTCTACCAATATAAGACCAAATATTCAAATCCCCTCAAAATTTGGAGAACATCTCATTCAAACCATAAAACTGCTTAATAAATAAGATGAATAATTTGTATTTGATGTGAAAACTATAACAGTAAGCGTATGATAATAAAAATCAAATTTGGCACAGTATGAGAATATTGTAGAAGCTGAAAACTTATTCCTGATATTAGCCATTTCCAAAAGAAACACTTTTTCATCTTATGCACCTATAGAATACAATTCTTTATTCTGTTTAATCGAGACACACATGAATACAGACTTAATTCTTTGTTTCTTCCCCTCCTGCCCGCACACTATTGCTTTATGTATCTTTAAAAAATACTAACTGCCTAGTGAGTATTTGAATCTTGACTCCTTTAGCAGCCCACTCTGTCTTATGTTAACCACTTCTTAAAGTGTCATGAATCAATCCAATTTTGCCGCCTAGGTTACTCTGTCTTTTGGAAGATTCAGCAAGGCAAAACAAGCTCACTTAATGCTGTCTTGTTTGAATGCTCCAACACATAGCTTTCAAAGCAATTGATGTTTAATCGGTGCTTTAGTACTCCCCTTAATAATGTGTAATTTACCACATATAGACTCAGCGCCTTATTATAATATGAAAATACATCCAGGAATACTTCTGGTATTGTGCCACTCTGTCTTCTTTCTATGATAATAACTAAGAGCACAGCTTTTCTATAGCTCCTTCCTAGGGTTTCTGTGGCTAATGCAGCTGAAATTGGCTCTTTCTCTCTTGTCTCTGATTGCTAGTCTTTCCCTGAACCATTTCTATACAGCCTTCTAGTACCTTCCAATCATCAGATACAGGGAGATTTTTTTGCTTCAGCCATTAGATTTTGTACGAGGCATTTTTTTCTTGGCACTATTGCAAGGCCTTTTCTGATCATCTATCAGATGGCGAGATCAGCTAGAGATAAATGTCTCTTCACACCATCAGGGGTGAGCACTATACTTCATTTCATGCAGTAACCTTTAACATGGTGTTTAGTGTGTAGTTAGGAACTTGTCCATTATGCAGTAAACACAGTCCGCAACAATGGTGCCTCCTAAAATATTAATGAGACTAACAAGCTGCAACTTTCTTTTTGAATTAGATGTATGTTTAGTTGAATAGATGCGCCAAGAAAAAGAATAATATGATAAGACATTTCTTGTTTAGAAAAGGGCTTGCAATTGAAAGAAGAAAAATCAACTTTTCAAAGTTCCTTAACTTTTAAATGTGCCATAACTGCTTTTGTGTTGGGAACAGTGTTCCTATAGGAAAAGTTCTTCCACTGAAATTGTGAGACTTCAATGCTCTCTAACATCACAGATCAGAAGCTGAGATATCAAAGTTAGATCAACAGCATGGGTCATACCTTCCAATAACAATAACAAATTGTTGCTGGATCAGTTACTAAAAGATAGTGGCATGTCAAGCTCATACAGCTCTTTTGTAAAGGCCAACTGCATTTGATCTCTCAGTGCAATGGCTGAAATCACATGAGTTTCATATAACATTTCTCAAAATAATAACCTGTTATACAGTGCACAAATTCATCACTAAATTTTCATGATTAAAATAATTGCTCATTTGTGGCATGGAAATGTTCACTTGGTCAGGTGTAAAGTTATCATTTGCACTGGCCTCTCTGTTGAATAACTTCTATGGGTTTCATATGACATGAAATACCTAGGAAGTATGCAGCACATTATACCTCTGTTTTAGCAGGCTAGCTTTCCAATACAGCATTTTAGCTCAAGTTGTACATAGAAATTAGTGACGGATATGTGGCAAATACTGTTAAGTTGGTCCATAAACACAAGCAATGTTTTCAAATTCTGGGCTGTGCTTTCTTCATATGCTATATATTATATATTACATATAATATATATTATAATGCTCAATTTGAACAATTATGAAGATGAATAATTTAATGATTACAGTCATGAAAAGCAGTGTTAGCTTATAACCTTTTATAATGCTTGGTCTCTCTCTCTGTGTGTAGCTCAGTGCCAAAGCATTTTTCTAGCATGTTCAAGGCTCTAGAATCTTAATCCAATACTGTAAAAAATGTTTTGATAATATAAACAAAAATATTTCTATCATCCTACATGTATCTCAATATCTGAATGTTAAGAAAATCTAATTTCTGTTTTATTATTCACATTCTTGGATTATTTTCCCCCTAGGTATTGCAGAGAAAACAGTATTATCTGACCAAGGATGTTCAAAAACTTAAAAGTTACGAAGTCATAAATGGTTAAGGGGAAATAATTTTTTTGAGTCTTCAAACTTTGTGTTTATTTTCGTATGCTTCCTGTACTGTTATTTTTTCCCTCTCAAGGAAACGCAAAGACTGTGTCTGTTCCGCCTACAGTTTTAACAGTTTTTAGACATCTCTCTCCAACCCTCACCTTTCCCACTGCTATCATTGAGGAATTCCCTTACTCCTTGCGAGAGTTTTAATATTCAGCAGGTTAAGGAAAACCATGGTCAGCTTTCGAATTTTAGTCTCTGCTGAGCTTTCAAAGTGTCAAGGCCCTAAAATAATACGAACAGCAAGAGTACTAAATCTTTCATTATTTCCAGTTTCCCCTTGAGTATACCGACTTTACAATAAAGAAGCTGCCACTTACAGGCTTCTTTATGGCACGGAGGGTAATAGCTAGAGGGCGAAAAATAAGTAACTGTGTCAAGTTAGCCCTACTGCCATTATGATTCATGTGTAATCATTGCAAATTTGCATCTACTCTTTTAACATGCAGGTACTTCATAGATTGGAAGAGTGATGGGGACAGCTACTTCACAATAGATGGAACGGAAGGAACCATCGCCACGAATGAATTACTGGACAGAGAGAGCACAGCGCAGTATAATTTCTCCATAATTGCAAGTAAAGTTAGTAAGTACGGCGTGGGCAGAATCAACGTTAAACTGAAATTCTGTGGATTTAACACTCTTAAATGAGTGCCTGCTGAGGTCTTTTTTATTTTAGGACTGACAGCTGAGTAGTCTCCCGGGGAAACTCAGAAACCTGTTCCCTATGCCTCATAGCATAAGTCCAGAGAAATTGTGACAGCTGCCAGAGAGCCCTGTTTGCAAGATTGCAGGAATACCTAGAAGTGATTTTCATTGTGTAACCTCACCCTTTTCAATTCAACACTTTCCAGAATTTGCAGAAGTATTAACTTCCCTTCTACAGATATTCCTTGTATCTATGTTATTCAGAGTTGTATAAGTTTGAAAAGAAGAAAATAAACATATGAAATCACTTATTGTGAAATATTTTCTGAATTTTGAGGACAGAATTTGAAAAACTATCCTTTTCTCTTTCCCTTCTAATTCATGAGAACATATATTAAGATAAGTGTGGATTATACTAAAGCTTTAAGTGGACTTTTTGAGAACCTTCCTTAGAATATACAGATTGTTTGAAATTCCTTGTGCATGCTTGTGGCACAGGAGAGAATTTCCCCGACTTAGAGTGAAAGCACAACTTATTTGTTTGATAATGCACTCAAAGATGTTGCACATCCATCACAATTACAAAGGGAGAATATTTAATATTTAGCTATTGGCAAGAGTGTCTTTATGAGAAACACCTGGTTTCCTTCCTTCTGCTCTGGTCTTTTGAGAGTTTTGAGAAGTCCCTTTGGAATATCTTTGAGCACCTGGCAGAAATTTATAACACTTTAGATATTAACTTCACATTTCAAATAAAAAAAGAACTACAAACATTTATTCTGTTCCAGAGTGTTGCTCAGTTTCAAATCAGTCTGGGTGTAACTATGGAAGTGCTGTGTTTATATTTTTAAATGTTTTATCAGATGTGTAGGAGAGTGTGTATGTTTGTGTGTACATGTGCGTGGCAGAGTAAGTTTACATATGTTCAAAATTTTCAGGAAGCCAGAAGTATGTCTCAGATTTCACATCTGGGGAGATGGTCCTATGACCATTTAATACAAGCTATCCTGGGAAACTGGGTCATGGTAATTAATTAAGCAAGGTTAGCTTAACATCAAACCCTAGGCACGTGAACTACCACACTCTCCTTAGTACATATGTGGCTGCTTAAGATCAGATGCACGTCCTCATTTTTTTGCAAAAAGAATTTCACTATCGGAACTCTTTCCTAGTCCTCGGTTTTGTTTACCTTTAACAAATTCTTAGAGAAATGTACAGTCAATTCAGTTCTCCAGATCACAATTATACATCAGCCAATTTTATTACTTGCAGTCTTCTGTAATTCTTAATTGTAAATTGTGATGTTTAATGTTGATTTCCAATTAGGTAGGATCTATTATCACCTAAGACGAACATATCAAATCACGTCTATAAGGTATTATGTAAATCACGTTAAATTCTTGGAATACCTAAATCTATGATGGGTTATCTAAATTACCGAGTCTTTTGAGTTTGGAAGACCACTCCCAAAATAGGCAGCAGCCTCTCATTGGGTTGAATCCTATATTGAAAGGAGAAATTTAACCGAGTAGGAGGATGCTTTTAATCTCAGATTCCTGACTCTAGATACATTGTGAGAAGCTTCCTTACTGTGGACAGTATCTTCCCTTTGCAGTTGATCCTGGACTATATAATGAAGAAAGCTGAGCAAACCAGTAAGCAGCTTTCTTCCACCGTCTCTGCTATTGTTCCTTCTTTCTGGTTCTCATCCTGATTTCTCTCAGTGACAAACTGTACTAGAACAGCTGACAACAAAACCTTTTGTACTTTAAGCTGAATATAGGGGAAAAAAAGTCTTAGAAGCAATGATTCTCACTGCGTAAAGTCATTCATATGTGGGTTTGTAAAAAAAAAAATTAACTCATAAACTCAGGAAAATGATGGGGAATTCCAGAGGCTAATAGTAGAAAAGATGTGCACATAAAAGGGGGAGGAGGTCCATCAATGGAGACCAGCTTCTCAATGGGTAAATGTTGATTAATGAAGACATTGATCTGTGTAGCAGATTTATGCCATGATGAAATACTAAGCTATATTTTCATCTCTGAATTTCTTCCACTACTTTTATCTTCATTTCAGTTATTTTAAATAATGTTTATATTATCTAAATGGCTTCTTTGTCTTCTACTAATCATCATCTTATTTAGCTATTCTTCCTTCTTCCCACTTTTGTTTAAGACTATATCAGTGGTTTATTTTTAACTTTTTATATCCAAATATTCAGTATATTTGGTAGCCATATATATATCAACTGTTTTTTGTTTGTTTGTTTGTTTCTAAAACAAAACTCTTTGGTTTATATTTATTCAAATTACAAAAAATCTTTACCCATCTGTCATGGAGCAGATTATTTTTTCTGGACTTGAGTTCTTTGTCTGTGTGTGTATTCGGGTCACTTCTGCATGCCTGGTATAAAAGGAAGCCAGAAGATGGGTTCAGCACTCAAAATAGGGTTATAGATTAATGAAAGCTTCCAGGAAATCAAGCTCAAGTCCTCTGGCGGAGTTGACAGCGCTTATCATAACAGTGAATTCTCTTCAAAACAGATTTAAATTGCTGTTTGGTCTCATATATAACTCTACAGTAACGTTTGACCTCATTTATAGATTTTAGAGCTACACTTCAGATTGAAATATTTTATCTTATAAACTCTATAAGGATCATTAATATTCTACATAAAGAGAAATATTGATTAAGCTAATTCTTCACTTCTTGCTATTGATGGTACCATTTAGCATTCTTAATGAAAGTCTTCTTAATGAAAAAAAAAAGTCTTTCATTAAGAAGACTTTCTTAGCATGAACATTGTAACTTTATATGAATTCTAAATTATCTTTTAGTTATAAAATATCACTTCTGTATGATTTTTAAAGATGTTTTGATTCCATCATTTGTTCCAGGATAAAGTCACAATTTAGAAGTTTTGAAATACTCCCAATACTACATAAACTCTATGTGGTTTTACTATCTAGTATTTTCATCAAAAGCTTCATGATATACTAGATATAAAGAAATTTTGTCATAGTTGTCCCAAATATGGTTACAATGACTCAGTAAATAGGTAATTTTATTTTCAACAAAATAAAATAAATTATATCTCTAAATGAAGGAAATCTGTTTTGGTCTATAAATTACATACTCTGACAAATTATTTCATATTTATTTTATAACACTAGTCGTTAAAGAGATGTATTACTTCTGTAGTTGGCTCTTAAGAATTAAAAATGTGGTTTGTATAATATATCATAAAATAAATTAAACATACGTGATAGAATAAAATATGCTAGAATTAAGTCAGTGAATCCATTCTTCACTTCAACCCTGTAAAATTGTTGTTATTGTTTTTCTTTTTCCTTGATTGAACATCCGTTTTCTGATAGCTACAATGATGTTTTGTGACATTTAATTTTGGAATATCTAGATACCCTACAGTGCACAGAATAATTGCACACAACAAAGATTTGTCTTAGTTAAAATGTGAAAAATAAAAAAGTCCTTTGGAGAAAGACTATTAACAACAAGATAATGTTAATATTTTCAACAATTTACTTATGGAAATGGGCGGTAATTTAAATTTCAAGCAACCAAACAATAGCAATTTACCAATTTGTGATTGATTTGTGGTGGATTAAAATTGGTCCAGTATATCGTAATATTTTCTTTATGTTTTAATAAATAAAGCTTGCCTAAAGATCAGAAAAGCAAAACTAAGCCACTAGAGGTCAGGCAGTGGTGGCACACACCTTTAATCTCTGGATTTAGGATACAAGGTTGAAGGATCTCTGTGAGTTCAAGGCCACCCTGGCCTATACAAGATCAATGCAGAAGCAAATATAGGTGATGGTGCCTATAATCCCACACTAGAGGGAATATAAAATGAGAGGAGAGAGAGACCTAGTCCACTTAGTCTGCAATCACCCAGCCGTGGTAGAGGTAAGACTTCTCTAGTGGTTTGGCTGTTTTCCTTTTCTTGTGTTTAGGAAAGCTTGGTTAATTAAAACATATTAGTACATTTAAATAATTTTTATAGATTATTAAAATAATTTCTTTATAAATGCAGTTGAGAAATTTCACTGCCTGTCAAAGACAACTCAACTCCACAGAAACTCAATGAAATAAAGTGTGACTATTGTCCTTTGAACTTGAGCTCTGCATCTCAGATAATGTAGAAACTGGAGTCTGACCCTCATATCAGCTAGTGTAGAATTGAACCGGTGTGTTGCTTTTCATGAATTTTATTAGTGTTTGATTTTATGGATTAGTTCACTACATGGTTTTATAGTCAAAATACTGTTATATTTATGTAAAATAATATACAATGTTCCAGAGGCCTTTCTTTAAAACTTTTTACTTATTATTTCCATTTGTAAGTTTTAGAGATGTCTATACCACCAATCTTCAGAGTTTTAAATAAAAAAGAAACTTATAATAATGACTATATTTTATATGCTGTGAATCTGCACTCACCTGTGCAATGTGTTTTGGATCATCAATACACACTAAACATTACAATGAAGGGTCCACTGTTTTTAAATTATTGTTGATTTCTAGTTTCCTTAAAAATTTAAACCCAGTTTTACTTATTTACTAAATTTTATAAGTAAATTTACACTAATTAAGCAACATTTTCTAAAGTAGCTGTAAAAATATGTTGTGCTTTTATCCTTTAATAAAATTTTCAATCTTATTCTTCAACACATGATATGAAACCAAGTATTATGAACACTGGCAGGGGATAAAATATATAATTCACATTAGGCAGTGACTCCTTGCTCCAAAGACATTGGTGGGGAGGTCATAAAGGAATAAATGAGTTTTAATCAAAAATTTACTTTTCTTAGTTCCAGAAATAATTTAAGGATAATTTCTGTCTTTCTCTAATCAACCCCTTAATTCTATTTTACTTAAATCTATACTCAATAGAAAATGAGTTTGAGATATTTATGTATATATCATAAATATTCCAGATATTAAAACTTCTGACTATATGTGTGCAACACAGAAAATTGTATTTTGTTTAATAAACTAAGTATCAATATTGGATAAGATAAGATCAGTGAATTAACCTTAAAAAGATAAATAAATCACACCAGGCAAAAAGTCCCACACTATTGCTAACATATCAGTACACTTCCTGTTACAGGGTCTTCCTCCATACAGGGTTACTCCTTTCTGCTATTGTGTCTTCCTACACTACCACTACACAGTTACTGCTACCTGTGAGTGTGTCTTCCTATAGTACACAGTTACTCCTACCTGTTACTGTGTCTTCTTCTTCTCCATTAGTTGTTCCTCAATAACTCTCTTATTGGTCATTGTATTTTTGGAGTTGATACGGTGAAATTTCCTACAATTGAAGATTATTTTCCTTTTTATATAAAAAATAATTGAGAACAAATATGGCTTTCAGAGAAGCGGTATCCACGTTTACAAATATTATCTTTTTATGTCTTCAACAGGTAACCCATTATTGACCAGCAAAGTCAACATACTGATTAATGTACTAGATGTCAATGAATTTCCTCCAGAAATATCTGTGCCATATGAGACAGCTGTATGTGAAAATGCCAAAGCAGGACAGGTATGTTGTTAATAATCTTCACAAAGTGTGTACAATGACCTGTATGTTTATGCTTTAAGTTTTGAGTCTAGATAAAATTACATATGAGTATACTTATTATCCTGCATTATATATATTTAGTAAAATGAAAAATAAATAATGCTAGGCTCATATGAATTAATGGTAGATGGATGTATGTGAAGCTAATAAAAAAACAATGTAGCAGCCTCAATTTTTATGGATACAGAATGTAACAAAGATAACTAATATAACCACCTGTTGATTCAGAGTCTGAATTAGTAAATGATGAAGTACTATTTCTCTATTAATAAATAATGTAAATTTGGTTATTTAAAATATTAGAATACATAAACTAAAATTTTGTATATTAGTTTGTTTTTAGTTTTCAAATGTCCCACTACATTAAGGTTATTTCACATCTAATAAAAAATTCAAATAAATAAAAAGTCTTGTAATTCTTTCAATTAATGCCTTTGGGAATTATCCTCTACTAAATTAAATGTGAGTTTGTTATACCTTAAAGATTTGAACTTTAGAAAAAGTAAATTATATATGAGTTAAACTTCCTTTCCTTTCATGTGGGGAAAGTAATGAAAAATAAGCTTGTGTTCCCAGAGGCTCTATTTTAACAAATACCTTTTTCTTTTTATTAGAAACACTTTTAAAAAAGATGACCCTGAAATCTTCTTTGAGAGTTCAGAATATGTGGGTTTGGGGCATGTTGAACTTGGACCCATCCATTATGTCTTTTGTCTATGAACTATATATAAGGATAGATTATCTATCCTCTATCATTGTCTAATAAGTATACATATATATGAGAATATGTATATGTTTTGTGGTTTTATGTAATTATCTACATATCTATAGATTAGAATCTACCATGAAACTTTCTAATATCTATCCTTTTATTTTTCTATCTATCATTTACCATTGTGTGGAACATTCAAGCTCTTACTGTAGAAAATTGTTTAATTCATATGCTTGATAGTTTTCCATATTCTCTGTCCTGTCTCTAATATTCTTCCTAATATTTTCTGTAGTATATGGCTTTTAGATATCTTACTTGGTATTCCTTCTTATTTGTGAATCTACTAATTGCATTTTTCCCAGGATAAACTGAAGTTAGTTTTAGTTTAAATTTTAAGGGATCAATGCTGAATTATTTAGATTTAACAATGACATACAACTTGGGAGACACTTTGGAACAGAGATGTGAATGTTTCCTTGTCCAAGTAACATAGAAATATTTATTATTTAATCCTAAGCAATGGGGGATGGGTAGAGTAACATAGCAACACAAACAGGCATGTATTCTTTAATTTGCCTCATTTTTTAGTTTTTTAATAAATCAACACTCTCAATGTACTTGCTTTTCAATTTTTCTCTTACAGGAACACTGATATAATCAGATGCGTTGTTTCTAGTAGGATTTCTTATTTAGTCAGAAACGCATATATATCACTTAATTTAACATTCAAGAAAGGCTCTTTTTTCTTTGTTAGGGAAATTTTCAGTGCTTTCTGGTTACACAGATATTGATTTAGAATTAGGATATGTCCTCTGATTGTAGCTGCCATTATCATCTGCAAATCCTTAGGGAAATGCTTACAAAAGGTATGTATAAGTAATTTGACCACTGATATTGATTCGAAAAGTGGCATTTCTCTCTATCTACGTTCTTTATTAAATAAAGTTATTAGACTGTCGTCTAGAGTTCCCTGTGAAACTGATGAGTGACTTCAAGTTTAATCTCAATTTTGTCTCAGATAATTCAGACAGTAAGTGCTGCAGACCGAGATCTTTCACCTGCTGGGCAGCAATTCTCCTTTAGATTACCACCAGAGGCTGCCATCAAACCAAATTTTACAGTTCATGACTTCAGAAGTAAGTATAACCACTTACAGACTCACCTCTCATGGAATTTTGTCAAAGGGCACACGGGGATGATTCAACTGCTTTTCATAGAAACAGTTTTACAATGCATAGATAAGACAACTTACTTTCTTTATAAAGTGCTTTTAATGATTTAAACAAATAAAACATTTTTCTGAGAAATTGATTGCTTACTTATTTGGAATAAAGTCATATAATGATATGCAAATATCTTATCCGTGCAAATTAATTCTGTATTCATTTCTTTTATTTGAGCAACAAATAGTACAGAGGTTATGAATCAGACAGTTCAATTAGAATGAACAGGATTTCATTCTCACTGCTTGATTTCCCATGGGCCACAACAGGGAGTATTTTCCTAATTAATGTAGAATCAGATCTTCTCTATTGAGATCACATGAAAAACCTTTAATACAATACTTCAAAAGAGTCTATTAAGATAATTTTAGATACAGCTTCTGAAATCATATCTCCCACTATACTTCTACAATTATATTCTACTATCAACACTTCTCTGTCTTAAATTACTATATCTGAAAATATTACAGCCAGCACAGAAACATTTGTTGCATTTGATGATGGGTACTCTTCATTTCATGGTGGGAATGTTTCTCAACCATCAAATCTAAAAACTGAGCCGGGAAGTGGTGGCACACGCCTTTAATCCCAGCACTCGGGAGGCAGAGGCAGGCGGATCTCTGTGAGTTCGAGACCAGCCTGGTCTACAAGAGCTAGATCCAGGACAGGCTCTAAAGCTGCAGAGAAACCCTGTCTCGAAAAACCAAAAAAAAAAAAAAAAAAAAAAAAAAAAAAAAAAAAAAAAAAAAAAAAAAAAGATTTTGATATTTAGATAACAATGCATTAAAAATACTGATGTCTAAAGAAATGGGGCCTGTGATCATTTGAACGAGAATGCTTCTATTGGCTCTCATGCTTTAATACACCGTCACCAGTTGTTGTAACTGTTGGGGAAGGACTAAGACACACAGCCTTGCTGGAGGAGGTGTGTCTCTGGGGCCCACATTGCGGTGTCAAAAGCCAGTGTCACTTCCTGTTTGCTTTCTCTGCTTTCTGCTTGTGGATCTAGGCGTAAGTTTTCAGCCTTAGCTCAGGGCCATGCCTGCCTTCCTGTGGCCATGCTCACTGCAATCGCGGTCGTTAATCTTGCCCTCTGGAACTTTGCATCAACTCTATCTTTTATAAATTGTTTTATGTCTTAGTACCATGACAGCAATAAAAACAAAAAAAAACTCTAAAATAGCCATATTTTAATTCTATTAATAAGCTATTTGAAATAATTAAATACAAAGATCTTAGAAAACTGTGAAGAATTGAAGCATCAGCATAACATGAACCAGTTTGTAGAAAGATCACTATGGTTGTGGTATAAAAATGATGGTCACATAACTTCTGTGTGTCGTAGACTCTTAAGAATTGTTATGAAGGCAAATCTAGCTTTATGGAGAAAAAAATTATAGAGCTTTTCACTATATCTTTTTTACTTCAATGAAGAGAAATCAAAATTCAAATCAATATTGACCAAATAAATAGATAGTTAAATCACTACACAGCAATAATGAGCATTTCACCCAAACTGCAAATTTTTCTTGGATTTGGACATTTATCTCCTCAAAGTAACTATATTCAGTAAAACCCATATCAATTGTCTTATATTATAAATATTTGTAATATAAAGTTAAAGTTTTTGTAAGTCAAAATCAACATGCAAGAATAAAAAACACAATTTTAAAATCTCCAAATATTTTAATATCTTTTACTCATTGTAAGTTATATTTGTTAAATATTTTTAGTTTTTTGTAACCATTTTAAGGATCAAAGTGATGCTTCATGTGTTTCTTTCCCATAATGTAAAAAATAATAAATTTTGAATGCTCAGTTATGAGTAAATAATAAGTCAGAAACAAAGATTTTCTTCATTCTATTTCAAGTAAATTGAGCTGTAAAAGATGACATCATTCCAAAGAAAGAACTCTATGTTTTCTATTTCTCCTCTTCTAATGAGTGACATTCAATTTATGATCTCTGACTTCAGTAGTTTCCTTGACTTAACCTCATGGAGCCAACTATGGGGTTCTAACTATTTCAATGGGGCTTTAGTACATCATTAGCCTATGACTGTCATCAGCTCAAATATTTGCCCCATTTAATCTATCTGTGGACATTATTAATGGTGATACTATCTTGATGTTTTATTTATCATAAAATGTTTCTGAAATGATAATAAATAAAACATACCGAACATTCTAAAATTATAGCCCAAAAGTTTTTCTCATATTCTTATATTTCTCATATCTCATATTTCTCTATTCTTATGACAATAAGTATAGAGAGGCTGGTTTGGTAAAAGTCATAAATTCAATTTACAATTAGTATAGTGGATTGTGACTAGACTACTAATATAGCTCCAAAATAATTTTATTTTAGTAAGTGGTATAATTTTCTAATTATTTAATGATTCTCAAGTTTAATATGAAGTTTATATTAAAAATAATATTTTAAAAATTGCTGCAAGGCGTTTGTCATGTAGGCCTTTAATCACAGCACACAGGAAGCAGAGGCAAGTGGACCTCTGTAAGTTTGAGGCCAGCCTGGTCTACAAAGTGAGTTCTTGGGCAATTAGGAGTGTTACACAGAGAAACCTTGTCTTGAAAAATCAAAAGCAACAAGAAAGGAAATTTCTTCAGTTGAATCTATAGACTGAATAAAAAGAATTTGCTGGATTCTATATATAAGAATAAATATATTTGTTTTCATATATTTAGATATTTTCTTTGTATTAATCAAAGTGATATATCACAATTTTTAGTTTCATTAAAGATACAATGAACTAAAGATATTATTAATGTCTCAAAAGATATTATTAATATTTTACTTTTGAATATTTGACTTATTTTATTTAGAATGATAATATTCATAGAAGTTTCCCTCCACCGAATTTGATTTTGATATCAGGAAAAAAAACAAAACCTGAGGCAACCTAACTTCTTATGTATTCTTGTTGTTATAAGGCTCTTCTTTTTCAATGGAACATTTAATACAGACACCACCAAGATGAATGTTTCTTCTTTCTCAGAGGATTATTTTAATTACATATGATTACATTTGGACAGTTTCAATAATAATCTAATAAATAATTTAAATAAAAATGCATTTTACTGATTTAAGAAGACTTTCCTACTACTTAGCAGACACCAATTTAAAAGGTGAAATGAAAGTCACAGTAACTACGTTATCATAAATATCATGTTTTGCAGACAACACAGCTGGAATTGAAACCCGGAGAAATGGATACAGCCGCAGGCAGCAAGAGTTGTATTTCCTACCAGTTGTAATAGAAGACAGCAGTTACCCTGTCCAGAGCAGCACGAGCACAATGACTATTCGTGTTTGCAGATGTGACTCTGATGGGACCATCCTGTCCTGTAATGTCGAAGCAATTTTCCTACCTGTGGGACTGAGCACTGGAGCTCTGATTGCAATACTGCTATGCATTGTTATACTCTTAGGTTAGTTTCCATATAGTCGTGTTTTCTGTACCTCTCTCTATCTCTGTATTATATGCCTCATCAAATTACCATGTCTATTTAATTACGTTTACTGAGCTGGTTAGAAAATTAGTGATTATTACAAACAATTTTTATTAAATATATTTTCCATTTGGTATTTTTCATATAACATCATCAATGTCTTTAAGTCATGAGGAATGTTAATGTTGAAAATTTTACTTCTACCAAGAAAATCTCTGTGATAACTATCAATTTAAAAACATTTCTCAGATTTATGTGTGTAAACTGGGTTTGAAATTTTTTAACCTTCTAAAATATATGGCATTCATAAAATCTTGCTAATTATTCCCAATAATCTTGAGTTTAAAATATAGTTACAATAGGATTGCTTAAATTCTCATGTTTTGTAATACAATCCTTAATTATTCAGAATTGTACTTCCAATGAGTTCCATTAAGTAAATTTTTATTATAAAAATAAAATAAAACAATTTATTAACTTTGAAAACTATTAATTGTCACTGCCTAATAGAAACAATATGGTAGTTTTAAAATATTCCAGATGAGTAATACTTTGAATTTCCAACTAACAAAGAAAAGAAGAAAGCAAAGTGTCTAGGAAAGAAGCAGAGAATAAAGTGACCCTAAAAATGTTTACATTCTGCTTACACTCCCATCCTAAAATATCTTTATTTTTATGGTCACTCTTTAAAACCAAAGAAAATGGATGTAAACCCAGGAATTGAGCTTACACAATAGTCATCATTTAAAAACTCTTTAAAAAACAGGACAGTAGCTTTTTCTCTAGAATAGAAATAATGGTAAGCAGTGAGTAACACTTTATAGAGAAAACTCCCAGAATCAACACTCATTGTTACATAGTAACTTATAGAGCAATTTGAACAGTGTAAGTATTAATTCTGTGTAGAGAGCTTGGTTACATGAACAAAGCATTCAATTATGTCTTCATAATACAAGATGATATTTGTCTAGCATATGTTTTTACTAGTGTTACAAACTTCAAGCTGTATATTCAAATAGATTTCTCACATCAGAAATTATCCATGTTTAATTAGTATTTGATATCAACTCAAATGTACCCATTCTCCTTTGTGATCATGTAGCTAATTGAATCTGGAAGTACGTGTTTATCTTCATGACAAGGCTCAAATTATTGTAGGTATTCTTTTTTGGCTCATGTTCCCTCATGAAGTAAACAAGAAAATTGTTACCTCATCAGTATTAATGGTGCTTTCTGTGTAATGATCTCCCATAATTCCTCCAGAATATCCATAGTTCACGTGTACTATTCTAGGTACTATTAACCCCTTCTTCATAAAAATAATCACTTGATTCATTGTGTTATATAAGACTCTGTTTTAAAATACATCTGTTCCTGAATATTCAGCCACATACTGTTTATTGCAGTTTTCATGTCCTTTCAAGGAGTGAGGATAAACTATAGAAATCTACATGCCTGATGTTTCTTGTAGACAGCTTTCCTCCAAATCAAATAGAGTCTGACACTCTAACTTTGCACTGTTAAATCTTTTGACGTGTAGTAATGATCTTTAAGGTTTTCAATATATTACCCAAACCCTGGGATATCAGCATCAGTGACTTTGCACTGGATATTCTATATGCCGAGGGAAAACTGTACAGTCCTAAATACTATTCATGGATCCTTTAAGAAGCAACATCTAATGCTCCTCTTTCCTTCCAATATGCTCAACTTTAAATATGGTGAGAGAGGGAATAAACACATCATCTCTTACCATTAAATATTTTTTAGGCTCTTATTTAATCTCTGCTATGAAAAAAGAAACACACTTTGCCTTTATACTATTGTTACTCTTTTGGAAGAATGTGAGACTGTTGTCCAATAGCTGAACACTTATTTCATTTTGTCGTTATGTGCCTGCTTATGTTTTGAATAATAAATACCATTAACTTAATAGTGATTATTTGGTAACTAGAAATAGAAAGATACAATAATAATTGCAATGAAAAAATACACCAAATTATTTTATTTTTATTTTATTTTTTATTTTTTAAAAAACAAACTATCTTTTCTCATTATACATACCAATCCAAGTTCCCACTCCATCCATTTCTTCCATTCCCTCCACATAGCCCCCCACACCACCCCTCTCTACTGTTCAGAGAGGGTAAGGCACATTGCACTGGAGAAGATCCAAGGTCCTCCCTACTATATCTAGGCTGAACTAGGTATCCCTCCCAAAGAAAATAAGTCCCAAAAAGTCAATACATGCAGTAGGAATAAATTCTCGTGCCCCCTCCAGTGGCTCCTCAGTCTGCCCCAGCCATGCAACTGTCAAAGACATTCAGAGGGACTAGTTTGGTCCTATGCTTGTTCCTTCTCCGTCCAGCTGGAGTTGGTGAACTCCCATTAGCTAAGGTACACATCATGTTGTTGACCTCTTTGCTCATATTCTCATTCCTCTCGCTCTTCAACTGGACGTTGGGATCTTAGTCACGTCCTCCAATGCGTGTCTCTGCCTCTGTGTCCATCAGTTGCTGGATTAAAGTTCTATGGTGATATTTAAGATATTCATCACTCTGACTACAGGGCAAGGCCAGTTTGGGCACCATTTCCTTTATTCCTTAGGGTCTTAGCTGGAATCATACTAGTGGATTCCTGGGAATTTCTCTAAAGCCAGGTTTCTTGCTAACAACAAAATGGCTCCCTCAATCAAGATATCTCTTTTCTTGCTCTCATCTCTGTCCTTTTTCCATCTTGACTAACCCTTTCCCTCAAGTTCTTCTCACCCTTCTCCTTCTCTCCTCCTCTTCCCCTTCCACCGTCCCTTACCCCCACCCTCGTATATTCCCAATTTTGTCAGATAATCTTCTCTATTTCAACTTTCCAGGTGGATCTATATGTTTCTCTTAGCGTCCACTTGTTACTTAACTTCTCTATGATCATAAAGTATAGGCGCCATATTCTTTGTTGATGGCTAGTATCCACTTATGAATGAGTACATATCCATTTTTTATTGCCATACTATTTTCTCTGAGCCCAAAATACTAAAATCTAATAGAAAAATATTTGATATTATTAATGGTTTTTCTATGATTTTTTCATATTTAGCATTTCAATGGGAAGTTGCCATTAGAAAATTCATAAACATATGCATGATAACCTTATTGATCATATTATTATAACTATGAACATGAGTCCATTAAAGAAATTTAGCTATTCTTGACCTACTTCAGCATTTACAGAGATTAAGTGATATATGTGCTTCCGTTTACCAAACTGGTTTTTGTTTGTTCTTCTAGCTATAGTTGTGCTGTATGTAGCCTTGAGGAGACAGAGGAAGAAAGACACCTTGATGACATCTAAGGAAGACATAAGAGACAATGTCATCCATTATGATGATGAAGGAGGTGGGGAGGAAGACACCCAGGCTTTTGACATTGGGGCTCTGAGAAATCCCAAGGTGATTGAAGAGAATAAAATTCGCAGGGATATAAAACCAGACTCCCTCTGTTTACCTCGCCACAGACCACATGCGGAAGACAACACAGACATAAGGGATTTTATTCACCAAAGGCTACAGGAAAACGATGCGGATCCAGCTGCCCCACCATATGATTCCCTGGCCACTTATGCATATGAGGGAAATGGGTCAGTGGCAGAATCACTCAGCTCCATAGACTCTCTCACCACAGAAGCAGACCAGGACTATGACTATCTCACAGACTGGGGGCCCCGCTTTAAAGTCTTGGCAGACATGTTTGGAGAAGAGGAGAGTCACAGTCCTGATAATGTGACCTAGGGAAGAAGAAAAGGCTGGTTAATACACATCTAGAGAAGAAAATTTTATCAAAAATGTTAACAAACACACACACACATGTGCACACACACGTGTGCACGCATGCACATGCACACACACACAAACACACACACACACAAACACACACACACACACACACACACACACACACACGCTTCCAGAATCTACAGGACAAGATTCCTTTGATCATCCAGTTTCTAGCAATTTGTCCTATTTACCGTCTTGTCGTTTTGGGTTATTCTGATGACACAAGATAAATCCTATAATATGTCCTTGCTTTGTTTTGTTTTATTATTTCAGGAACACTCTGAGCAGAGCTCAGGTCTATTAAATACAATTCACTGGCATGACAACCTAGAATGAAGATAGCTATGTGGCATCACGGTGGAAGAGTGTGAGATTTTTCTTAATTCCACTAAAGTGCCTATTGAAACTCTTATCATTGAACGTGGTATACACATTCCGCTGTGATGGCTTTGCAGGAGTTCAAGATGAAGAGGAACAAACCAGGCATGTCTCTATGTCAAGGAGCAATAGTGACATGCTGAATCTCATTCCTTTCAAGAACAAAGAATACTTCCCAAACCCCATCTTTTTAGAAGGAAATGTTTCCTTTTAAAAATTGTAAACTGAAAATTATTTGTTTTTCCTATTCTTTCAGAAACTGGAATAATTGAGACATGAAATTCCATATGTAAGTCATGAATTCTAAGAGCAATGCTTAAATCATAACATTATTTCGTGTTAAAGATGTTAATTAAGCTGTTAAGTTTTCCAAAAACTAAAATGATATACAGGATATTAAAAGGATCCCTCTTTGTAAAAAGATGCCTCAGGGCTCAAATTCCAACTTCAAATAAACATTGGTTTGCTTAATTCTAAACTGGTATGTGGAAACTGGTTTTAAAATGTCAACAAATCCTTTAATTTTCCATTCAAAGATAAAGTTTCAGATGTGTTTCTCCTTAAATTTCTGAAAGGAAAATATACTGCTCATTTAAACATGAGAAAAAGTCTCCATTCAGATTCCTAGCATTTTTGTCAGTGGTACTTTGATGAATGACTCCAACAAAATGCATATCAAGTGGTGTGATTTATAACAAGTACAAATTTTAATCGGTACTACTGAAATAAGAGTTAGTTAGGGACTTCTAAAATCAAACCAATGACTAAATCCCAAAGGGAGCAAAACCTCAATGCCAGTCAGCTGATTCACTTGTTCTAGTCACGTTGATTTTAACTTTGTCAACTCAGTTTCTGTATTGGCTCAGAGTCACCTCTTTTCAGTTTCTCATCTATTACTCCTAATGTAAATTACTCTTTATAATTCTTCTGATAGAACTTCTACAATTTATGCAAATTCTGAGAAATGATAGGATTTTTGACTACATTAATAAACATGGCTCAAATCAATTGCACACGGGTTATCCATTATTCAAAATTTCACGTGACACAGCAAATGAAAACTGAACATAAAGTAACAACCATTCTTAACAATGTATTTGTAACAACTGACCACTTCTACCTATGATATACATAGAGAATAATTAAGGTTACTTAAATATGCATACATAAGATATGGCTAATATCTAGGTTTGCTATAAAATATCTGTGAATATCATTATCATTTGTGAGGCTATGAAAATAAAATTGCACACTGAGGAGTCTTAGAAATGTAAAGGATGGACAAATAAATTTTAGCCAATTATCGAATGCATATTTTCAAATTTTGTATGGTGTAGGAATATGCCCATTGTGTCTGCGCTTTCCTTCTTCTTCAGGCTCATCTTACCCCTTTTGTGATGGGATTTAACGTTCTGAGTCAGCACACCATTCCACTGTTGTTTCCGTTTTCGAGTAATAAATAAATAATTTCAGGATTTTACGTCTGAGAAAAGTAACTGTTTTATAAGACTTATAATTGCATTACATGTTAGAGAAGAAAACACCTAATATGACTTATTTCTTATTTCACTATGTATGAAGATTGTCTCCCGAAGGAGGTTAATATGCAAGACCACATCCTATTAAGACAGGATTCGTATTAAAGATTGTTATTGCTTTTAATATTTTCACAGGAAATATAACTGCCTTTTCATAAAGTTGCTAAGCAGAAGCCATGAAGATCTGAGAGACAGATTGTTTTAAACTAGAGAACTAAGAAGATATGAAAATATGCAATGTGGAGCACTTGATTTTCATCACACATACCACCCCAAATATCTTTGTCATTTCCTACATTACATCATTAACTATTAAGATGATCATAACAACTTATCACAGACAAAGTGTCTTTAAACAACGAAGTTTCCTCATGTCTCAGAGATGGGGTTTCCTCTCACCATCTTCTCCTAGTCTTGGAGAAAACCCCTTTTCCTTCCCTTTTTGTTTTTATCTCTTCCCACTTTGGTATGGTCTCTGATTGTTTCTGTTTCTCTTTACATAAAGGCAGCCTTCTTATTAGAGCAGCATCTACCCATAAGACCTCTTTTTACCTGGTTTACTTTATTAAAGGCCTTATCACCAAATACTATCCCAGTCTAAGGAATTTGGGTTGGCACTTGAGCATGTGGATTTGTTCAGTCCCAATCTGAAGACTGCAACAATATATACTTTTAAACTAGCATTTGATTTACAATGACCAATAAAAGTAACATGAAAATAAGCCTAGACATAATGATCAAAATAATATATGATGTGTAAAAGAGATCCTTTGGTGCTTACAATTAGAAAGGTAATTATATCTTTTAGGCTAATGAAAGGACTAAGCCTAATATTTTAATACCTGTTACACTTGGGATGTCTTTATTTATGCAAATAGGTATTGTCTTTCATTCAAGCATTAAGCAATATAAAAATGCTGAAAATTTATATGAATGATTTTAACTGTAAACAACTAAACCACATTTTGTTATTGGCTTGCATGTCTATCTTTATAGATATACATATGTACATATATATGACTTGTCTGTTACCTTCAGTGCTTTTCAAAGAAGTGTACAATCAATATACAAAAGTGAAGCAGTGTTATTGATGTATACTAAAAACAAATTTGCGTGCTTTGAACCATATTCACTCTTTTGACTCAAAATGTCCTCTGGATCAAATTCCTTGGCCTCCAGTGTTTTATTCTCCTTAGTGAAACTTATTTGTTATATGCAATACCATGTACAATTAATCAAAATTTTCTTATCCTTAAGTTATAGTAACGACTGTATGAAGCATAGCAAATATTTTACCTACAGACTAAGCTAATTTAAAGACTCATGGATATTTGAAGTTGTTGTACATAAAAAGTATTTAAATCAAGTAGGTATTTGATTGATCATTCATTAAAACTCACTAGTTCTACTTGAGAAAACTATACAACTATTTTTATTGATATATATGAAAATTATTCTGTGAAGTAAAAATATAGAAGCATCATAACATAATGAAAACCCAGATACTGAGGGATGGATGTTCTCCTTCCTTAAAAATTATGCAAAAACATCAGTACTGTTAGGAAATATGAGGGTGTTATGCAATACAGTGCAATAATCTAAGAAAGCAGGCAATCCACCACAAGAATTACTAATACATGGAACAATAAAAATCATAGCAACAAGAAAAACAATAAATAATAAGTTAAATTGATATATATGAAAGCATTGTATTTTAGTGGCTCTCTGGTTAAGTGTATTTCTTAGAACAGAGGTAGTTTAAATTAGTACTATGTTACTAACAAAAAAATTGATTATGAAAGGATTGGTTTGCATAAGATCCTTGGCTCAAAAAATTTTCGCCTTACCATTTAAAAAATAGTAGGTTGATTAGCTATCCAAAACTTATTTCAAACCATTGCTTTCTCATTATGTTAAAAAATAATGTGGGGAGAGGAGAAATTGCTCAGTTTTAAGAGAACTTGCGGCTCTAAAGAAGGACCAGTATTTAGTTACTAGCACCATCATCAGGATGGCACACAGCTGTCATTAACTCCCTTACCTCGGGATTTTGATACCCACTTCTGGACTAAAATGTACCTGAATACACACATGTGGATACCTGTCAATGGATACACACATATACACAGGATTAAACGTAAAACACATTTGTTTGAAAAAGTTATTTTGTCTCATATTCTATCATCAACTCATTAGGTGATACAGAGTGATGCCTGTATCCATCCTTCATCAAAGTAGCCATAGTATTTTTTATGAGGATAGTCATCATTTTCCTACTCTCAGTGTTAAAGACTTCCTTTATAAGCCTCTATGCTGTCGTTGTAATGACTAAGTCTTTTCTATCCCTTTTATTATGGAGTTTTGGAACTTGTGATACTGTGATATTTCCCTTTGTTCACTTTGGTGCAATCTTAAGTTTTACTTTGTTGTAATTTTAACAATTGGTTATTGTATATTCATTGTTTAATAGTAAATTGTATTATCTTTTAAATTTTACTTCCAGTATATTTTATCCTACTTTGTGGTGGTCATCTCATTTATGTCTTCTAGTTATAATCATCTTCTTCACAAGGAGGTTCTGTTTAATTACAGAGGTATTTGTTACAATTTGTTTTTTTTTCTTTTTTCTATTTTATAATTAATAATATGTGAGTTACATCTTGAGCTTCCTACCATTTTGATTATAGCTGCATATAGCAATTACATGTTCATTTTTCTCACCAAGTCAAATGCAAAGTCACAGTGTAGGGAAGGAAATTGTCTTAGAAATACCTTCAGACATACTTTCCTCAGCCACCTTCCTCATTCCAATTTTCTCCCTCCTTGAAATGTCTACATTCTGACATATTTTAATGGCATCTGACAAAGTATGCTTTTGGATGAGACGTTTCACTCTTCCTCCAATGTGATAATCCAACATGGATTTATACCAATTCTACCTATAATCCGTCATTGAACCGTTAGCCTTCATTCAACTCATATACCCCAAACACTCACTGCTATGTGGACTACATGACAGCTGGTTTAGAGAAGACATAAAAACACCAATACAGACACATCCATGTATGTTTAATATAAAAATGATTTGCAAAAAAAAAACATATTCCCTTATCATTTAAATAGTCATCATTTTAATCTTTCTCAGTATAGAGGACATACACATATGAACAAAATCTGAAAAAAAATTCTGAGAATTTAGTTGTTATATTCACTGTAACAAACAGCTAAGTGGAATAAGTTTTGCCTGTTGTTTATGTGTACATAATACAGATACATATGACTACGTTGGGTGATATTTCCAATTAGTCTTGTGAAATGTCACTGAGTTCCTTCACTGGATTTCTCATAATATCTAATATAGATTTTTTAGCAATCAATATAACTGGCAAGCTTATTAAAAGTGTTTTGAATTTACCTAGGCAGTTAAGTTTATTTACACTTGTAAAGTTTTATGAAAATTGAAGAAATATGATGCAAGAAAATACAAACAATTTGAATAAGAATGAGAATAATAAATAAGGGATTAAAACCCATTGTGAAAATCTGGATAAATCTAATTTCAATATCCATGATGGAACTCTTCCTGCTTTTATTTTCTAAATTTCAGGCTAATATATTTCATAGCGTACTTGCAAATGACATTAAGAGTGGCCTCTGGAAATTTTAGGTCATATTATAGTCCATCATTTAACTATTTAATGAAGAAAAATAACCCACACACTATTGGTTCTTTCATCCATATTTTACACAATATTCAAAGTGTGATGTAAATAGTAAAAGAAAAACTAATTGAAAAGATATATCTCTGTATTACTGACAGCCCATATAATAGAAGCAATATCATAAAGCATCTTTTCAAGCAGCACTATCAACAACCTAAGCCTAATACAGCAAAGAACCTTTAACCCATTTATTTTTATTTTCCATTTTCATCCTCTCATAAGCCCAGCTTTTTCAGAGGCCTTGCCCTCCTTAAAACTGCAGTTTCTAAATGCACTTTTCATATCTCGTATTTTCTCAATTGATCATCATTAAAGAAAGTACGTGTCATGACTGAAAACTTGAATATATTTTTAACAAAATGATCTAAGACAGTAACTATTCTCCACTGATGGCTACCTCCATTTCGTCAAGTGATACTTTTAATATTGAGGGATACAATGCCTAAATTATTCTAAATGGGAAATGGTTTCAGAATGTTGATAAGACAAATGTTTTCATATCTATTTTTCATAGGAGTAAATACATCTTGGTCATATTAGGTACTATAGACAATAAGACATAATTAGCAAGTGGCAGAGCTGAGATTTTAGCAGAGTTCTGAAGTGCAAGCTGCAGCCTCCCACCTCACTCAGTTATAAGTGTCATAGAAAGTGAAGTCCAATTCTTTTGAAGTTCACTAGTCACTCCACAATTGAAACTTCAGTGATCTTCACTTCCATCTTTCTGCAATTGATAAAGAGGACGGACTATGATCATCTCCCATCTTCCAACTCCTCCTTCTACTTCCCAGTTCACTTGATTTTTTTCCTGTTCTTAGACTCTGTACCTGCATAGCTCCAGTACAAATCCCACATTAGAGTTATCACTATGCGTTCATTTCCTTATCAATAACATTTATTCCTCTCCATTGTAGTAAATTCCTCATGCCAATCAATGCTATTAAGAAAATTATTTTCTTTTTATTGAAAATATCTTTTTCTCATAAACTATATCCTGATAAAAGTTTCTCTTTCATCAACTCCTCCCAGGTCCTTCCTACCTCCCATCCCACTCACATTCACTTCATTTCTGTCTCTCATTAGAAAACAAAGAAACTTTTATTGCATGATAATAAAACAAGAAAAAATAAGATAAAACAAAGTCTAACACATCAGAACAGAATAAGACAAACAAATGTAAGGAAAAGAGTCCAAGATAGGAGACACACTCAAGATAGTTTGCACACTCAAGAAACCCACGGAAACACTAAACCATTTTGCATAATCAGACAACCTGGTACAGACCCATGCAATGCTATGCACGTTGCCTTGGCCTCTGTGAGTTCATGTGAGTCTTGATAATGTCGATTTAGAGGTCATTGTTTTCTTGGTATACTCTTTTACCCCTGATTCTTCTATATCTTATAACCCATTTCTGTATATCGTCTCCCACAGGATTGATTCCCTGAATCCTGAGGAAATAAATTTTGTGCAGATTTCACATTTAGGGCTGTATATTCCAAGGACTTTTACTCTCAGTGTAATTTCTGTCTGGGGGTCTGTATATTTGTTTCTGTCAAGGTGATGATCTTATTAGTATAGTAGAATGTCATTAGGAGTCATTTGATTATTACATTATTTTAACAGTAGTGTTTGGTTTTACTCAAGTATTAGGCCTATATAGTCTCTGGTTCATGGTTACCCAATCAGTTCGTGGCCCGAAGTCAAATCGGACATTGGTTAGTTATTCCTACAAGTTTGGTGCTATCATTGTCCTTGCATAATTTGTAGGAAGAACAATATTGCAGATCAAAAGTTTTCTGTCTCAGTGAGTGATTATATTATTTACATTGGTTTTTGAAGAGCACCATCTTGTGTCAAGACACTAGAAAGTAGAGGTGGGGGCATTAAGTAGGCCCCAGATTGACCTCTCCGTGTTCAATGAGTTGTGTAGGTATTGTCTTCACTAATGGGGCCTGCCACTCAGTTTATAGAGAGCCATATGCAGTCTTGGCCATAGCCTGCCTTGTCTGGATATTTCAATTGGACCCTTTTGTCCAAAAACTCAATTAAATGCAGCCCATATCTGGTAACAAGAGCTTCATTGGTTGACAAAATATCTCTCTGTTCAAGGCCCCACATCCATCCATAAAAATCAATTTCTTTATCCTTTCATAGAAAACCTGCTTGTCTCCATTCAATCCCTTATTTGACACCTAACCTCTGTGGTTATAGGAATTGTAGCTTGGTTATCATTAATTTAAAAAGTCATATCCATATATGAGTGAATATATGTCATTTGTTTTTCTGAGTCTCCAAAACCTCACAAAGAATGATATTTATCTTCCATTTACTTGCAAATTTTATTTCTCAATGGCTAGTTCTTAATTTCATATGCATACTTATTTTATATAAGCACATTACACTATAAGATTTATGTGGAAATACAACCATATGAGATGCATTTCTTGATTTCAAATTCATTACATTTAATTCTGTCTGAACCTTTTCTAAATCTAGAATTTCCATTTTGCTTGTGATCAGAACTGCTTCCTCCTGTTCGCTTCACTGCCTTTTACTTCCCCTTCCCTCCCTTCCTCCTGGTCCTCCAATTTCCTCTTTCCTCTTTCTTCAGTTTTTTCCTCTCCTCTACCTCCTCCTCCTCATCAAGCTTCTGTTTTCGTCTTTCTTCTTTGCATGTTCTCTGTAAAACTGCTATACTTCCTCTAAGAAATTCAGAACCATTACTTCGAGTATTGGCATTGACTGTCTTACTGCTATGTTGTCTATTCCTCAAATAATTAATCAAAAATTGCTAACATGATATAGAAAATACCTATATGCAGGCTCAAACCTCTCAAATTACATATTATTTTATGACACATTTTCATAGTTATTGAGTTAGAACAGCAGAAATACATTTCAACTAAAATTTATGACTACTTTGGTTTTCTAATTTTCATCTAATGAGCTCTTACTCTTCCAAGATCCCATCCACAATAGGCACACGAGCCAATCATTCTCATTTCCTCCACATTCTCAAAGATCTCACCATCTCTTCACCTTTTGGTTTATATTCCTAAGAGTTTTGTAAAAACAGATAGATCTTTTGTTACATGGCCTTCGCATTGAGTTTGCTGTGGCTATTTTCCTGATAAAATTTTTCTTACACTACCTGCTTTGGGAAGAAAATCAGAGATAATCATACACACCAAATCAAACCCAGAGGTTCCTTAGCCAAATGACTTACCATCCTGACATCTGGCAGAAACACATTTACAATTTCATCACTTTAAATTGAACACTTCCCCAAAGCTTACTGCAGTATTTGAAAGAAAACCTGCCTATACTGTCTGTACGTATGAAGTACAGTGATGTTTCTTGTCTTAATGAAAAATAATCTACAAGATGCATTTGAATTATCCATGAGAGAGGTATCTAGTCTGATTATTTATTAATATGGCTATGGACTCATATATTTGGATTATAATAAGATTTTACTGTGTGTGTAGATGTGTGTAGATGTGTGCACATGTCTGTGTGTTTCTTTGTATACCTTTGTGCAAAGACAGAGACTAGATGTCATCTCTATGTATCTTGCTCAACTATGCTCAACCTCATGCTTTGAGATTAGTAGTTAACTTGACTTCATCAGCTTCCATAGACAGACCGGCAGTGGTCAGCTCATATCAATATTACATTTCTAACAATAGAATTTTGCTTGCTCAAAAAGACCCCTGCACTTTCACACATTGCAGTGCCTCCCCTGAATTGGAATACATGGATTTATTTACTATCTTCATATTTTCTTTTCTATGATATCATTAGTTACAATGATAGAGTATGAAGTCTTTACACTTTGGCTCTTTCACTGAGCAATCTGAATTTCAGACTTATACATGATTTCATGAGTGTGATAATCCATTGAGTTTAATGGAATTGCATTTCATTGTATGGATTTTCCATGGTTTAGCCCTCAAATGAAAGATGTCTTGCTTGTTTGAAGATCTTTTTGATTATAAGCAATAGAACATCTATCATTGTTCATGCACAGGTCTTTGTGTCCATATGATTTTAAATCATGAAGGCGAATACTGAGAAGCCTGATGGTGACATTAACACCACAAAGAAGTTACTGCTGAAAAATCTTAAAGAGCAACTGTGCATGCTTTGCTTTCCCACAACTGAGAGTTCTTGTCTTTACAATATTGGCATTGCGAGCTTGCTTTTATATGAGCTGCTCTCATAGGAATGGAACAGTATGTTGTTCATGTTAGATATTTTATTTCTCATGACAAATAATGCTAAGAACATTTTCATATGATTAAATACCCTGCTGCTTTTATGTTTGCGTTTTTGAGATATTTGTTCATCGTTCCTCTCTATATGTTTTAAACATATGCTTTAAATTCTCTGCTTATTCTTTAGTTTTCAAAGTTGTGTGTTTGAGTGAAATTCCTTGATTAGATACATGTTTTGAATATACTTTTACCAGTTTATAGATTTTTAGTTGTTCAAAGCATCATTAATAAAGCACATGCCTTTTATTTTCATACTTCTTGATTCTTTAGCTGAAATCCATGATCAATAAATATGTTTTATGCCAGGGTGCAGACATCAGAAGATGGTGTCAGATCATCAGTACTTACAGGCTCATGTCTTTTGTGAGCTGCCTGATATGGGTGCTGGAAACCATACTTGGGTTCTCCACACAAATACCAAAAGCTGTCTATAGCTGATTCATCTCTACAGGTCACATATTTTTTTATTTTATTTTTTGGCTTGTGATGATATGCCATAAATTGTATCAGATTTGAGAATGTGGTAATTGGTTGGGGGTCATGCATATTACCATCCACTTGTTAAAGCACAGTTTTTACTAACAAATTATTGACAATTTACACTTGAATCTTTTACTGGAAGATTAGTTGGTTGTATTCACAAGAATTTCTTTTTGCCCACACTGTTCATTGATCACTGTATTATTCCATTGCTCTTCAATATTTCACAAGCTATTCAAGGTTTTTCCTTTGTTTAAAAATGTTGCCACCAATTTGTGATGTTGAGAAAGTAAATTTTTTTACATTTCTCTCTGAATTGCATTGGATTCATAAATCTATTAAGAGAAAATTAATATTTCAACAATATTGAATCATTGAGCTCCTATACTGGCAGGCCAATGTGATAGTTTTTTAATAATTTAGCAGTATTCTTTAAATGAATGTATGTCATAATTTAATAATTTTGGTTTTAGTTTGTTGTGTATTATAAATGTTTTGTGTTGTTCTAATTGTTATAGTGAAATATAGGAAAATAATTGTTTTTTTTTTTTTTTTGGTTTTTCGAGACAGGGTTTCTCTGCAGCATTTTTAGAGCCTGTCCTGGAACTAGCTCTTGTAGACCAGGCTGGCCTTGAACTCACAGAGATCCGCCTGCCTCTGCCTCCCGAGTGCTGGGATTAAAGGCGTGCGCCACCACCGCCTGGCTTAATTGGTTTATTTTTAAATGATGTTGCGTCTTGCCACGTTACTGTTTGTTTGCTATTTTAAAGGCGATCAGTAAGCTATTTAAGTGCTATAGCAATATTCATATTCAACTACAAACATTTCCTTTTTGTGATGTTTATATCATTTTTCCTTTTATCTAGAAAAAATGTTTAATAATGTTGTTAGCAATATGGAGAGCAGTGTGAGATAATCTTTTAATAAAATATATTAACAACCTAGCTAGTTCAATATTGGAACATGTAATTTAAAAAAAAAATAGTTTAGTGTTACATTTTTTATTCTAGAAATTGATTTTATAATAGAGCATTAGTTCGTTTTAAGGCTTTATTATACATACAGTGATTTAAGCAGAACGTGTTACTTGTTTTGATGAAAGCTTATTGACTGCAGATTTCAGTTAATTGATAGATACAGCAGTATCTGTGTGTCCTATGTAGATTTTTTTTAGTTTATGAGGAAAAAGGGTCGACATTTGTGAATCATCCAAAGTTTGATAGAATTTCTTATTTTAGCCACTCCTTATATTTGTTTGTTATTATTGATTTTGTATTGAGCTCTACATTTTGCTGTGCTCCCCTCCCTGCCTCTCCTCTCCCCTTCAACCCTCTCCCTAGGTCCTCATGCTTCCAATTTACTCAGGAGATCTTGAGTTGCCTGACACTCCTTATCTTCTGACTTTCCTTCAGATCCTTACCATTGTGTTCCTCTGACATTTAATTTCTTGACTGCTTCTCTGTGTCATCTGCCTTTTTTTAACTGTCTGATGTTGTGTGAATTTTATCAATTTTATTTTATTTATTCTATAAATTCATGCTTATCTTCATTCGGTTATCTCTTTCACTTACTCATTTTTAGTAAATTTACCTATGGTTTAGTTAATGGTTTTAGAAATATTCTTTTTTTCTCTTTTGCTTTTTTGAGTTTTTTGGTATAATATTCAGGTACATTGCAGGCTTTTTATTAGGTACAACATACAGTTACGCAGAAGACTTATTATCTTCTTTTGTATATGCATTATTGATAGACACTTTCCAAAACTGAATTCAATGCATGTTTAAAAATGTAAAACGATGAAATTTGTCTATAAATTAGTCCAAAACACACTTCAAGTTCTGAAAACTTTCTTTAATTGCATGTCTTCTTAAGAGCTTTTGTATACTTTATTAGAATTTGAGGAAATTTCCAGATTCTCCTCTATTGGTAATTCATAATTTTAATTTCATTGTTAACTGAGAACATGAATTGTTTTATTTATGTTGTTAACATGCGTTAAAATTCAGAATACAGTTTCTCCTGGTGACTCTCCATGCCATGTTGAAAAGACAGTTCTTAGTACTGATTTGGATGGAGGAGTTCATAAATACCAGTTAAAGTTGACCCATGGTCACCCTGTTTTTACTGATTCTTTACCTATCTACTATTGTTTACTGCCAAAACCAGCCAAAATCAGTAACTGAGTACAGGAGTTTTTCATTTTTGACTTTTTTTTCAATTTGACCTTATAAAATACATGTAAAAATGAAGTCTTGATAAGTTATTACTTCTTTCATGCCCAATAAATGCATCCATTTTTTCATGGAAATCTGCAGTGAAATTGTCTTCTTATAGCTCTGCAGTGATAAGATTATGGGTCCATGGCACTGTGCCCACTTTTGTCTTCAATGTCAGTAATGGAGCACATGCTGTCATGTTCCCATAGCTGTAGCTTATCAAATGATGTATATCCTTCCACTGCTTCAACATATGAAAATTTTGACACCTAAATGATATCATACATGTGGTCAGAATCAAAACACAAACACAGTAAACATACCGTGTGACAGAAAACATGTGGTATGTATAAAGTATGAATGACTTCTGCACTTGGGCTTGGCTTCCATCTTCCAGATATCTAAATTTACATATTTAAACTTTCCAAGATTTGAATGATTCTAAAATTGAAACTTATTTAGCCTCAAGATAATTTTTAAAAATTCATTTTGTTTATGTTAGCCTTTCCCTGCTATGTTTCAGATTCAATAATAGATGTCCCTGTGTGTTGAGAATGTGTGGGAGAATTATGCAATTCTATTCTTAAACATCAGTGTCAATAAGCCTCTCGTGGCTGGCACAGGCAAGTATAATAAGGCGATACATCTGCATTTATTGCCATGTTTCTATTTTCTCGATGTTTTGCAAAACTTGTGACTTTGGTGCTTTTAAAGTTTTAATTTAATGATAATGTATACTTTAATATATATAAAATCTATAAAATAGGAATAATCAAACTTGGGCATCATTTAAAAATGTGATAATAAAAGCTATTTAAGAATCCAAAATGTAAACTAAGATTACTAAACTTTCAATAAATAAAGGAAAGTTGAATAAGTCCTTTTGTAAATGTTACATTACATTTTAAATTTTTTTTTTTTTTTTTTTGGTTTTTCAAGACAATGTTTCTCTGTCGCTTTGGGGCTTGTTCTGAAATTAACTCTTGTAGACCAGGCTTGTCTCAAACTCACAGAGATACACCTGTTTCTGCCTCCTGAATGCTGGTATTGAAGACGTGTATCACCACAACCTGGTTCAATTTTTTTAATGAAATTTTACAAAATTTATGATTTTTTTAAATTATGAAATATGCTTCCTTGAAATGTTGCTAATTAGGAAAGTATTGCAGAAGTTGTCACTTTTTAAAAAGATATGAAGTTGAAGACACCAGCAATGGGTAGAACGCAACCTCAAACCTTACTAATTATGGTTTATAATGACATTTTTATAAACTTCTTAAAATGGAGGGGTAACTGTAACCAGGATATATTATTTGAGAAAATAATCTCTTTCCAATAAAAAGAAAAAAGTGTCTTAAAACACTGAAAAGGTCACATGCAAAACAAAGTGATTGTAATACACCAGGTCTTCGGTTTATGAATGGTCCCACAGCAGACACAGAAGCAGAAGGGAATATGAGATAATTACCCAAAGATTAAGATCCAGTGATGTGTAGGTAGGTCATGTCCAGAATGCAACCTGCAATTATTTTGAAGACGATTACTGCTATGCTGCCTAGCCAAGAAATATAATCAATTTAAAATTTAGGAAGAATCTTTGATAAATACTTGCAGAGTTCATTGTGTAAAATAAGCTAGAAATAGGTGTACAATTAAATAGTGAAAACATCGGCATGTAATTTTTACATATGGGAGAAAATCTTAATGAATATTTAGCAACAGCATTACGTTAATTAACGTGAACTCCTGTCCCATATTACTCCACATAAACTTTGCCAAATTAATACTTCTCATTTCAGTATAATATCAAAGAAAACTTTTCTCTATCTAATTAAATTATCTAGCTGCAGTCACACCTTTCTTAAGTAAAATTTCTTAGAGCAAAAATTAAAATCAGTAAACATAATTGCAACGTATCCAAACATTACGCTTTCCAAAGAAGCATGCTGCATGAAGACAAAGAGACCCATCTGTCGGCACATCTGCACAGTTTTGTTTGAAAGAAGTCTAACATCTGAAGTAGGCCATGTTGCCCAGTGAATTTCCCTCTCAGAGAAAATGATCATACCAACAAACAGTTATTTATTGCAACCCATATTGTGCATTGTGCTACAACTTCAGGGGAAAAAATGTTAACAAAGAATTTTCATCACTGTCTTAGCTGTCAGATTTAAACTTTTTCCTCTCAGATGAGAAAATTGAGACACTCTGAGGTATAATTTCCAGTTCCCTTGGACTCCAAGGTAATAATTTTCAGAAGTCTGACACAAATCTTTGTTGGATTTTCTTCTGTGATTAAGTTGTCTCTGGAACATTTCTCTGTCTCCTGTTGACATACCTAAGGTAGATAATCTCTGACTTATCTCTAGCCCGTTTCATTTTTCATTCTGTAGAGAAGTTGTTTAAAAATTATCTACTAGATTAATTTCCAATCCCTGCCACAAAGTTCTTCCACTTCTGAATCTTGACAGAAAATCAGGATTCAACTTTATAAAGTAACTAGAAAATCCCTTTGTTCTTTCTCATTTCATCATTCTTCCTTTGTATCTTACCTAGAGAAGGCATTGAGACAATTTTTAAAAGTGTCAATGCTACTTTAAATGTATAATGATTGCAAACTAGGGTTAAGGGAGGAAATTTAATTAACACAATTTTGGATATTTCTATTTTTTTGAAATTGTTTCCTCCTAAAAACTAATACATAGTTTTACAGGTTATCAAGTTATGTTGGTGAAGTTTCTGACTACAGCTATCATCTGTTTACATTTTCATAAAAGCACTCATAATATTCAAATACTTTTAAGAAATATCATGGTGTATGCCTTTGTTATTGCTCTACTAACTACATTTGGAAAATATACACTAACTATGGCTATGTACGCAAGGTCAAATAAAGCACATAGAAGCTAAATATATTATTTATAAGTAGCAACACAGTCATATCCCACAGATAATAAATACATAGTTGTTGGGTTTTTTTTACTACAAAGCAAAAAATGAAGAATCAACCTTCTTTTATCAAACACAGGATATTGTGATTGCTAATTAAAGTCAATGCCATATTGTTACAGGATTTATTTAAGATGTTTTGTTTTTAAGAAAAAAACTGATCGTTTTCCTAGTAGCTATATAAAATCAAGAGCTAGAAAGATTAAGCTTTGAACAACACTGTTTGAAAAAATTTTCTAAAATTATTTGTATTTAATAAATTTTACAATGTAAATTTTAAAAGTTGATTACTTCTGTCATTAATTCTATAAAACACATTGATCCACTGGACATAAGTTTAAGATATATTCAATTTAGATGGGATGAGAAATACATTAAAATTCCCTTAAAATTAATTTTACACATATGTACAAGCTATTTCACATATATGTAATTATCCCCTCAAACTTAAGAACCTCTGATAAGAAAATCCCATTGTTCTTCAAGGGTGATGTGCAAATGACCAGCTTCTTCCTAGTTGGAATAAACCCTTCTATAATCCAAGCCAATAACTTTATAAGCTTGATACACCACTATCATTACCCACATATTACGTACTTGTAACTTCTATTGTCAGTTCTTCTATTTGTTTAGATTTGCATTATTTGTAATTCACAGCTAGCTTCTTTTCACTCTTCTTCCTCTCAGAATACGGGACATGAAGCCTCTCGTGAGCATGTTATTTGTTTAGAAAATGGGAAACCACTCTTAGATGAATAAACAATAAAGTGTCCCATTCTACTATTTTCTTTATAATGAGATCACAGTTGAATAAGCTTGAAGACTTTTGGCAACTAGTAAATATTGGTAATATTTACACAACAGAATTACTCAAAGATGCTTAGCGAGAGAACTTGATGAGCATAAAAGACAGCATCCTGATTCTATCCCCTCACCCACATATGTTGTGCATCCATAGCTACCAGCTTCTCCCTACTTTCATATCCAAGAACTTTCTTGAGAATCTGTTCTGTATTGATTATGTTATTGTCACAAATACTTTATTGTAATAAATGTCACCTTGATTTTCCAAAATGGTGATAGAATTTGCTGGCTAGCTTAATATTGAGTAATAAAGTTTCAAGTACATAGCTATAGACACAAGCATTTTAGGTGTTTTCATGGAAGGAAAGTTCTGGAAATATGTTAACTTGGATATGATAAGTGATAAAATTATCTCTCATGCACTATATAAACTAACTTTAAACTAGAAGTTCAGGCATGCACTGCAATGACATGGTCATTTTCACATTTCATTAGACAGTGTCTTGTAGGTAGTCATCGTCTTGACCTAATCATGTGATGTAATTAGTTTTACTGAGAAGCTGGGCAGTCCAATCTATGAAGAAGGTTGAAAACTTCTTGAATGTCAGGATGTGTTCTGTTACTTTTCTGCTTTTGATTTTATTCTTCTAACAAATATGCCTAGTTGGTCCTCTATAAAACATGTGAGATATTACCAAAATCAAGAATTTTATAGCTGGGGACATTAAGACTCTTTTAGCACTTGGATTTTGGTGACTGGAGCTCACTGATCTGCTTGAGAGATTACCAGAACTGCAACAAAAGGTCCAGGCCATGCTGCAAATGACCCACATATTAAAAATGCTGTAAGGTACATTATTTTAAAGAATCTTTCCCACTATGGCATGATACAAAGATCTATGCTTAGATTGATCCAGTAGCAAGTAAGACCTGATGAATATGGGATATATTCAGTGATAATTACCATCTGTATAGAAATATAGAGGCTGTATGAATTCATAATTATTTTCCCATTTAAAATCAGCAGTTTCTAAATTGAATTTTTTTCTCATTTGTTCTTGTCCTTTGTTGTATGCTCATAAATATCTAAGTGTAATATATAACAAAGGGTCAGGAAAAGTTGAGAGGGCCTTGCACCACTCAGCAGAAGCAAATATAAATAATAGTCTTTCAAAAATTGTCAATAGCAGGCTTTCTCTGGCTTTGAATTAAACTATATTGTCCTAAACAATATCTTTCCTGGATGTTCCTCACCTTGAAATCCTCCATTTTTATTGCAGTACAGTGTCAATGATGTCCTTCATCATTCCTGTGAAATCACTGTCCAACCAGAGGCACAAGGGAGAAAATTATGAATAACTTGCTACTGAACGTTAAGAAGGTTATAGCTAATATTAAAACAATTAGGAGTTACGGGTATCAATTCTGTGGTCTCAGATTGGGCCCTGGAAGCCCTCAATAAAGGGAGGGCCATCAATTCATCAAAAACACACCAAATAAAATAACAAATAATAAGAGAGAGAGAGAAAGAGAGAGAGAGAGAGAGAGAGAGAGAGAGAGAGAGAGAGAGAGAGAGAGAAACTTAGTCAATGTGATGACCAAACATTAGGAAAAGTTGGAAAGAGGGGCAGTGATACACAACTCAAGTTCATTTCCACTGTCCTAACATATAGGAAAAGAGGAGATATAATTAAGTAGTTTAGGACAAAGTATAGTACCATCTGTCAGGGTCTTAGCTCCAGTCTCTCTCATAAGGTGTTCTGATAAGGTGCCACCAGAAAGCAGGCCTTTTTTTTCTTCAACCTGAGTTTTTTTTTTTTTTTTTTTTTTTTTTTTTTTTTTTTTTTTTTTTTTTTTTTTTTTTTTTTTTTTTTTTTTTTTGATACAACCCTAACTCCAGGGCGAAAGATATTTCCTCAAAAGCCTGAGAGCCAAAATGAGGAACACAAGCACTATATTAGAATATCTTCATTTCTGCCAATATGGTTATGTTGGGATTATTTAAAAACAAAGCATTTTAAAGTTTTACCAGAAAAAGCTATGTGTGAGAATGTAATATCTAAGAAATATAATAAAATTATAACCTCACCTAAATTCTATAATGACACTTCAACCTTCAACAGCTCACTCATTCTAAAGGGCTTTTAGTTACCTGGATTTACAGCGTTGATTCATTCGACTTGAAATGCTTTTATCTGTTCTTGTATCTGGACCTTGCTCTGCATCCACCTCTATGGCTTCCCTTGTTCTAAAGAACCCATGGATCATTTGATTTAGCCATGGTTCTCAGTTCATCTCAGACACTAAAAACTCCTCATGCAACTCCCACGCATGCTTTTCAACTTTATCAGCATTCGGTCGGCTCCCAGTTCTGTTGGAACACTTTGAACTTTGCCAAGGCCTTAACTCACTTTTAAAAATTATGTAACCTGCATAGATCCATATTTAGTTCCTCTTTCATGTGCGATATGAGAAAAGAGTCGATGCTGTGGTGAGACGTATATACGTTGGAATAAAAGGAGCAATATTTGTGAACAATTAACTACCAAGGGAACTGGTGCTTCTTGAAAAATTATAATATAATAGAAATGCAGGTTGTATTATATTCTTACTCAACACATTCTGACATTTTGTTTCTGGTTTGAAAGACCATGATCAGGATAAAATGCAATAAGTGTGCTTATTTTCAAAATAATTTGAAGATGGTGAGATAATATATGAATGCAGCTGGGATAACGGAAGAGAAATACCCAAGTAGTTACCACACTCAGACTCTTCATTTCATTTTAATGCACTATTCTAAAAGATTTTCCACAAATGAGTGATTCTAAATAAAAGGGCCACATCCTGGTCAGTCTTTATTATTGTGAGCAAATACAGCGTGGGCTCTAGAGTCATGTGGAAAGAGGCATATGCAAAGAGGTGAGAGCACGGCCGGGCGGTGGTGGCGCACGCCTTTAATCCCAGCACTCGGGAGGCAGAGGCAGGCGGATCTCTGAGTTCCAGGCTACAAGAGCTAGCTCCAGGACAGGCTCTAGAAACTACAGGGAAACCCTGTCTCGAAAAACAAAAACAAACAAACAAACAAAAAAAAAAAAAACAAAAAAAACAAAAAAAAGGTGACAGCACTGAGTGGGCTGATGCGTGTGACCTGCTTGTCACCCGGGGATAGGACATGAGGCGCTGCCAAGGGCCCTGCCTCAGCCGTGGTCTGTGCTGATGTCCATGGTACCTGTTACCCTTGAAGGCAGAGAAGATAGGGCTGCACAGAGTTGGCTCCGCTGCTCATTAGCTGCAACACTAAGGAAAATTGACTTTTCACCTCACAGACCACAGACCAAGATAGAGCAAGTCCTGAATCGTTCCTGGACAATAGGACAGAGCTAACTCTGCTGGCCGGTATTAGGGCCACATGACCATGAAGTTGTGAGAGTGAAGGATTGGTTCTGTTCCCCTTGTCTGCCCTGTGGTGGCCTGGGTTAACAAAATATGCCCACCTCCCTTTCCCTTCACCAGTTTCAGCAGGCAGAAGAACTGACCCAAGCCTTCACCAGATGCAGCGCTGGGAATACCATGGACTCTCTACCTGATATGGGTCAAGGGTGAGCTGATCCCCAAAATGTGTGCATCGGAGGTCTGACTGTTCATCTGCCACATGGTGGCATAAGCAAGGGGGAGAAGCTCTCCTTCCCCACCCCCTGACCCTCACTACTTGGGAATGCTGCCCCAAGACCTTGAGACAACCGCTGCAGCACTCAGGAAAGCAGGCATCCTGCCTGCAGCACAGTAGAGCCGACCTTGTAGATGAGGGGGACAATGTGAGCCTGCCAATAGAATGTGAGCATAGGAGAGCTGACTCTGCCCCTCATCTGCTATGTGGTGGCATGAGTGACATGAGATGCCCTGCCCCCACTGCCTGTGGCAGCAGCTTTGCAGACAGTGGCCGGCCCCTGCACCTTGCCTGAGCAACGTTATAGAGTTCTCCCTGGTGGCTTATATGTCTGTGGGCAGGCCCCTAGGACATGAAAGCAGGAAAATGGGGCCTACCCCTGGCTATTTACTGCATAGAATTATCTAGCCTGGGCAGTGCTGGAGAGCTCATCCTCATGTTAAGGACGAGAAAGAGAGCCAATAGCCTGAATAACCCAGCAACCACCCATGCCCAGAACTGAGCCATTAGTTGACCCATGCCAACATCCAACAGTATACGATTTGCTGGAGCACATGACGGGGACTGTCCTGTAATCCTAAATTTGCAGGTTCTCCATGACACAGGAGAACAGCAGGATATCTAAGAGGAGTTCCGGTGAGGGTCCATTTTCGACAGTGACTCACTGTATCACACTACATTATAGTTTCCACGAGATATTTCTCTTTTCTAGTTTTTTCCTTTTCTTTTTTATTCTTTTTTTTTCTTTTTTTAAAATTTTTTTATTGGGTACAACATTTTTCTCTGCTCCCCTCCCTGCTTTTCCCCTCCCATTTTCAACCCTTCTCCAAGGTCCCAATGCTCGCAATTTACTCAGGAGATCTTGACTTTTTCTACTTTCTACTTCCCGTGTAGATTAGATCTATGTAAGTCTCTCGGAGTACTACACAGCAGAAAACAATAACGACATTTTTTATTCTTTTTATTTATTTTTCCTTTCAAAAATTTACACTTCCTCCCCTCCTTCCATTCCCCTCCCGCTCCCCCAATCACCCTCCTCCCCCTCCCTCCTGCTCCCTCCTTAAGAGAGGGCCGGGAACCCTGCCCTGTGGGAAGTCCAAGCCCCCCGCCCCCATTCAGTCCTAGGAAACTTTGCATCCAGATAGACAAATAGACTAGGGTCCCAAAAAGCCGGTACATGCAGTAACAGTCCCAGTGCTTTTATCAATGGCTTCTCAGTCAGCCCCCATTTTCAGCCACATTCAGAGAATCAGGTTTGACAGCATGCTCATTCAGACCCGGTCCAGCTGGATTTACTGAGCTCCCATTAGAACAGGCACAGGGTCTCAGTGGGTGGACCAACCCCTCGCAGTCCAGACTTCCTTGCTCATATTCTCCCTCCTTCTGCTCTTCAACTGGACCTTGGGGGCTCAGTCCATTGCTCTGATAAGGGACTTTGTCTCTATCTTCATCCGTCGCCGGAAGAAGACTCTATGGTGATATTCGAGATAATCATCACTGTGATAATGGGGCAAGGCCAGTTCAGGCACCCTCTACTCTGCTGCCCAAGGACCTAGCTGGGGACATCCCCGTGGACACCTGGGATCCCCTCAAGAGACTTTCCTTTTCTTTTAAATTTTATTTTGTTTTAACGTGTTGGCGGGGAGGGGAGGGGGCGGGGAGTTGCAAGAGCAGAGAGCAAATGCAAAGGATCGGGGAGATGAGTGAATCTGAGATGCATGATGTTAAATCCACAAAGAATCAATAAAAAGTTGAATTAGCAAAAGAACCGTGAAATAAGGAGTTTATGACAACATCCTATTGTGATTTGAATCATAAAAATCTTCCAATATTCTCATATAGTTCATCAAGAGTTTCACTCTTTGGAGAGGTATGAAGCCTTTGAGATCTGGAGGTTTCCCCCAAGGTCATCTTCACCGGGAGCAGACAATGAAAATCTGCAGCTTTGCCACACGTCTAATGTCTATTTTCCCTATCGTGTCTCTGGCTAAAGGTGTGTTATCTCAGGTCTCTACTCTGGGTACCCGCTGCCCTGCCTCTCCAGCCATTTTGAAATATTAGTCAGGAACAGTGCACCCAAATAAACTCCTCCTTAGGTGAATTAAATTGATAAAACAGGGAAAGAGTAAGCTACAAACAGAGGAAGAACTTCATTGCCACATCACAACCTTTCTGCAGTACAGATTATGTTTCCTTTCTATAGTGTATCTATGGAAAGAGTGCTGTGACTGCCTTAAGGAAATATTCAATTAAGAGGGAAAGACAGTGAATAAAATAGGTGGTTGTTTCTGTTGACCATCGAGAAAATTTCAATAAATGAAGATACACAAAATGGTACTTCTATTAATGATTGTTTTATTATTAAATACTTAGGAAATTTATAGTTATTGATATAAAGAAGCTGATATGAACATCATTCTAAAATGACCTATTTTGTTCATTTACATTTATCCTGTGTTGAACTTGTTGGGTATATTAAACTTTTGAAGCAACTACCTGACAAATTTCAAAATGTAGGGTAAAATATTTCACTCAGGTAGATCTCGAAACAATACTTGACTGAGAATCCTGTTATACAGTACAGTGTTCCGTGGTGTTTATTGTTTTGTTTTGATTTGATTCTGAACTTCAACTTCAATACTCCTGCACATATTTAATAGGGTCCTTTATTTAATTTAGTTAGTTTCCAGTTGTCTGTCCTTCAGGATCGTGTGCACACTTTGAGGTTCGTTCTTCAGTGGCTAAGTGTGTTTTTGTGCTGCATCAGTGAAGTTTTAAATTATTCAGAGACTTAAATAATTCACTGTGAATTTCATTTATTTGGTTTTCATTTCCCTATTGAATTTTTTTATATTATACTATCCATGAAATCCCCAATACATAAAATTGATACATTAGATTCCTCTTAAAAATAGATTTATATTTCTCAGGAAATTGTGAATTTCTTCTGCAGATTAATTTGCATTTGACTTTAGTGTTTCTGACCATATACCCATTTAAGCCCTGATGTGCTATTGAGAACTGTCTAAATGGTGAGATCTCACACATTTTGGGTAAAAAGTATGAATAATACTAAGCTAATGAATAAAAAAATAACTAAGACTCTTGTTAATATTTTTAATTATTTCACTATTAAAACATAAACTTTGACTAACACCATACCAGTAACAGTGAAGAATGATGCTTTCTGCACAGAACTCCATTGAGAAATCCTAACAGAGAGATAAGAGAAGACAGTTATGTGAGACTCAATTTCATATTTCTAGATCATTTAATTTACTTAAAAGTATGAATAATTAATTTTTCTTTCAAACTTGTGACCTGAAGTTTTAGGATGTTCCTATAGGTGTAAAGAATATTATTAATCATTTTAAATGATTCATTTTCTTTCTAACAACAAGAGAGACAAATTTGCTTTAATTTTTTCAAATTTTATCAGTAAATAATTCTAAATAAGATTGTGTATTCAAAAAATTTCACAATACATAAATATGACATTTTATGAGTTGGGATATTAAATGAAATTCTATTTGTTGTATAGAGGACTGCAGGACTGAAACATGGGGAAAGAGTGTGCACATTCAAGAAGTGAGGCATAGAATTGAGGTAGGCTTTTTGTCAACCTGGTCTCCAAAATGAGTTGTAGAACCTCCTGACTGTGTGGGGAGAATCATTCTCTGAACAAATAATCAGAAAAGCAAGCATTCTCTGAATGAAAGTGTTGGACCTTGAAAAAATTTCAGTATTGAAATTAAGCACTGATACCTACATATTGTGGAAGAAAGTGCCAGTTAATGGTGGCAGGGTTCGACACTGGTGGAGAATTGATTAACCTTTCGACAATGAAATGTTTTCGCAAATAAATGAAGCAGGTAGAAAGGAACAAAAGAGAACGTGGACGTATATCATACTGATTTTAATTGTAGGAAAATACTAACACAATATACCTTCTGGAAAAGAGAAAATGAAGATTATAGAAAACACAACATTATATATAAAATTTAATTACAAGCATTATGGAAGTATTAAAGATAAGACTGGGGGAAATGAGAATAATCAAAGGCTCTGCTTCATATAATTATGTCTCGTTTTTAAATTTTGATTGCTATTATTTGTATTTGTGATTAAAATGAAACAGTAAAACAAGTATTTTGTAATTGAATAAGAAGGATTAACTTTTGAAGAATGCCACAATCAATGCATTCTGAGAAATTTTTCCTTTTTAATTATTTTTTATTGCATATTTTGATGATATTCTTTCCATTCCCACATTACCGTCAATTTCTACCCTCTCACATTCAAGTAATTTCTCTCTCAAACATCACCCAAAAAACAAAAATAAAAACCAACATGGGAATTCAATCAGAGATACACAATGGGAAAATGTGCAGAGTGCAAGGGATTTAGGATCCCTCTGTCCTAAACAGGACATCATTAACAATTCCTCCCTTCAAGATTCTGCAGTTTCGAAGTATGCTTTTCTCAAAATGGTGTGTCAGTGGTTTGTTTTTTTTTGTTTGTTTGTTTGTTTGTTTTCAATTTTATGTTATTTGTATTATCTCTCTCTCTCATATATATATATATAAGAGAGAGAGAGAGAGAGAGAGAGAGAGAGAGAGAGAGAGAGAGAGAGAGATACATTCCTCTCTCTTTTACCCTGTAGGTCCTTTGCATATGTAGTATGGCTTTCAATTCATTCACCATCTTAGGGAATTCCTGAGTGTGTGAATGAGGGGGCTTCTGCATCTCTGACTGTCCTCCCTGCCTTGGCTTGGGCTCTTTTCTGTCTGTTTGTTTTGTCCTTTCCATAATGTTTTATTATTTTTTGTCTTTTTATATCCTTCTATACTTTAGTAGCCTGTTGTCTAATAAAAGACAGAAAGAAGGTGAATCCTGATGGGAGAAGAGAGGAGGAAGAACTGGGAGGAACAGAAAAAAGTAGAGAGAAAAATCACAATTGTGATATATTTTAAGAGAATAAAAATCTGTTTTCAGTAAAATAAAACAAAGAAGCGGTATATATCCTTCACCACAGAAGTGTGTCGATTACATAAGTTGTGGAGCTTGTGAATGCCAGATTTTGGTGTTACATTGTTTTCAAACTCCAAAATTTTAATTTTATTATCACATGATTAAATTTCTTCTATGGAAGATATTACAATGAAAACACTTTTGATGATGAATTTATAATTCTGCCAACAGTAAAAAGACAACACCCTTTTTCTTTGATATGATCAGTATAAAAATTAATATTTACTCTTTAAGTTTCCTGGCCTTGATTACATTACGGTGTATGATTGGGTGCAGAGATATTCAAATGGTTAACCCTTTTTCAAAATGTTGTAACTTACTTGAGTTTCCTTGACAATTATGCTAGGTCAGGCTAATTGAACAAATATTCAGGCTTTACTACACATTGCCATTTCCATAATTAAAAAAAAAACTCATTCTAATTTGTAGCAGCATTACATTTCATTGTTGGAGGAACAAGATTTCAAGAGCTGATAGACTGATCATTCTTATGTCTTCCCATTAAAAGTGAAGACAACATTAGAATAATGTTCCTGCAATGCACAGCAGGGCCTTTCTGATTTTTGCTGAAGTCAGACTAAGTGAAAACCGTAATCATTACTTACTCCACGTGTTCTGTCATCATTTTCCTAGCTTGAATAGACAGACATTACTGCACAACTCCTATGTAAAAGTCACACAATCTCATTGATCTCAGGGATTTTTAAATTAGTTATCATACTTTTAACACTTAAAATGTGTTAAATTTTCAACAATTTGATGTTTAGTGGTATATGAACACTGTAAAATGATTTTAAAGGTCTTTATTATAGAATAACATTAATTGATTTGATGAACCTTCAAAACCATTTGTTATAAATTTTAATAGATATCATAAAATTACCATTTCTAGTCTAAGTTCTATGAAATAGCTCAACAGTACTTCCTGTCCCTATTTAACTATAGACTGAAGCAAATACTTGTTAAATTGGTGGATTTACTTGAGTCGTCATTCCAGTTTTATTTTTAATTTTTAAAATTATGTGAATGAGGAGTCTTTTAAATGACAAGTATGTTATTTGTCATCTTTCCCTGAGGTTTTCAGCAATATTATAAATGTGACATAGTCAAAATAGTAGGTATTTCTGAGATGTTTAAATAATATTCAAAATATTTATGACACTCAGTTAATAGCTACTGGGAAATTGCAGGCATAGAGTGGTACTGGTAGGTTTTATCTGTTGGGGAGTGTGTACACCTTTTCTTTGCTGATTTATTCCTTTTGTAGCATAGCTTCTTCTGTTCCATTATTCTGGAAGGTTGTTCTGTAGAAATTAAATGACTGATGTGTTCTCACTTTTTTTCTTTGGCCAGACAGTAATAAATGCAAGAACGATAGAAGACATCCAAACCAGTATAGTCATCATATTCCCTTGTTTTTATATGTGGGAAACTCCAAATATCCAAGGTGCTATAAGATATGTCTCTACTCCCCCAAATGATGCTTTAGGTACAGTACTCTCTCTCTCATGTTCAGATCATCTACCTACGATTGATTTTTGGAGCTTAGGGATAATATAGTGGCTTTTCTTAGGCATAGGTTATACTATTGCTTGAATACTTCACAGCGAAGCCCTTTTGCAATTTTGCCGTCTCTTTACAAGTTCAACATTCACACATATATCAAGTTAGACCATATTATCTTTTTTCTGTATGGACTTTTATGAACTAAAATTATTGTATTAATTAAAAGATTATACATTTTTTTATTTAACTGAAGTTGAAATTTCAAAATAAAATACTTACTCTCTTTTTCTAAGTTACTTGATGTTGGGACCAATTGGAGTCCTGGCCTTCAGCTGCTCTTCCCTGCTAGAGCCTTCTAATTGAAGTTACTAAAAGCTGTGCCTTGCCTAGTGGATCAGAGGATGGGATTTTCACCTGTTGGCCATTGACTGCTGGGTATTTAAGCCTCCATGGTGCTATTAAAGAAGGGCTTTTGTACCAGTGATTGGAGGTCTGTATGTCTGTCTGTCTCTCTGTGTGTTTTCTCAACCTCCAGCCCGTTGCACGAAGCTCGTGAACTGGATTCTAGCACATAGAGCGCAGATGGGGGTGCAGTGTGCTGCATTTGTCATGAATAAAGGTCTGCAGTCCTAAGGGATATAATTACATACATGGTTTAAATAGAATCTCAGCATCCAGCAATCCAGTATGTAATACATGGAGGAAAGTTTTTCAGGATAAGACAAAGAAAAAAAGAACATTGAAAAAAATCATTGATACAGAATTGGCTATCTAACAAAGCAAATATGTGAATGGATCCTTGAGGGCAAATATAGAAAAAGGAGAGAAAGGAAATGCACATCAAAACCAACAATAGGAGATTAAAAATGAAATCAACAGACGAGCATAAGAATAAAGCAGAAATTCTATCAACCCAGAGGCAGTTGGAACATAGATAATCACCGCTGTGTTATCTGGGATTTCATGCCTTATTTTTTATTGATCACACATGCATTTATTTCCTTACTCATTCAAATATGTATGAAATATTTATTAGTTGATATTAGTTTTCACGCTGCATCCCCATATGTGAGGGAATAGCGGAAAAAAAAAAAAAAAAAAAAAACATGTTCACTGCCCTGCCCCACATATTGATTAGTGAAGCAAAAGTAAGATCATAGATGTAGAGACACTTGAAGGAGAAAAGATTACATAGTCCCCCGGAAACAGGAGAAGTAAGGTAGTGACAGAGGAGTTGAACTGAGAAGTGATTGCAGAGATACCATAGAGTGGTGGTGAGCTGATAGAGGGGAAGAATATAAAAAGGGCTTCTTTGGAAAATAGACTCTGACGGTGAGCAACTGAGGTTCAAGTCCTTTGCTTACTTTTTTTTTTTTTTTTTTTTTTTTTTTTTTTTTTTTTTTTTTGACCTTTAAAAGTGTGTCTGGTGGTGACCTTGGCATTTACTCACTAGACTTTTAAGACAACTTAGTCTGTCTCCCATTTTTGTCATGAAGAAGTATTCTCCACAGTCGGAGTTTCCTTTTGCTTCTGACATTTGTCTGTGTAAACTGTCTTTGAGGACACAGGAAGCGTGCGATAGCGAAAGTATGTGGCTCGGCACTGGCAGCATCTGCCGCAGAATTCCAGATAAAGTGGCCATCCACGGTAATGCCTGGGCTTTGTAATGTGAGATCCGGGCTGTCTGTTGCAACACTTGCAACATGTGCCTCTTGCAACTGGACTGCTGCGAAACAGAAACGATTAAAGCCTGGGTTCCTTGCAGCTCTTCAGGCGTTCAGTATCTATGTACACCTAACCCAGATCAGTGATTTAAACATCAAATGAAAACAAAATTAATTTTACAAACTAATAGCCGTATAAAATGGGATATTATGTTTTCAACGGGCAAGTTAACTTGTCTCCATGCAAAGACAGAGATTGTTACAGTTCACCACAATATATCAAATCACAATGAACAAATGATCTTGGGGTGCCTATCCTCATGAGATATATGTAGAACAGGTATCCTGTGCCTAAATCTCAGAGATCAGTGCAGAAGAGGGGTGGCAAGATGATAAGAGACAGAAGAAAAGAGATTTTGTTGTAAGATTTCCTCTTCTAGAAATGTCAGAGAAGTCATACTTATGAAGTCATCAAAAAAAATTAACTGTGATCTGAATAAGGAAAACAGGACACCAATAGACATGCTACGATGGAAGAATAAAATCATGGGGCCCTCACCCTAACTGAAACTATGGGCAACAAAGAACCACTGCTAGGGGGAGAAATAGTGCAGGAAAAAGCCCCTAAAATCGCAACTCAATATAACCCATTGTTTGAAGGTTTTTAAACTAGTATTTGAGGTGTTTTGTGTTTTTACAAAGAATGTGAAATTTCGGAAACTATGTAAAATGTTAGAAAAAGCTCTTCAGACTCTTGGGGAACCAGATTTTATTTATAATTCATCATCTTAAAAAGCATTTATTTCTACTTAGTTTGCCGATTAGCTTAGATATTGTCCTCAGAATGAGACCCTATTGTGTCTCCACTTGCTTTCTATGCAAAAAATAAGGATCCATACCACATATATAACAATTAGATACCTAGTTTCAATGTGTGAACTTCAGTTTTGGAAGCTCCAATTTATTGTTTTGGGCAGGGATACACTGAGTCTATCCCTGAAGTTTGAAATTACCAAGGAGGATTTTTTTTTCCTATGGTCTCCACAGAAAAATACCGTAGCGGGATTCATCCCCTTTGGACTCGTTTCCTAACTATGATGTCCTGGGTCACCTTTCATATTAGTGAGAAAAAAATATGCTAAGTCATGTTAATACTTTAGGTAAATTATAAAACCAGTAGAGCTTCATGGAATTATGAAGGATTCTGCAATGCACTCATCTCATTTATGAGCACATGTTTAGATGATAATATTTATTTTATGTACAATGATTTTAAAGGTCTTCCTACAATTATTAATAAAAATATGTTTGGATTTAATTTAATTACTTTTTAATTTTAGAGATAGTCCTTAAGGGTAATTTATTTTAATTGGATATGAGAGAGAGATTAAATCAGCTACATATAATTCAGTCTTTGCTACCCCCAATCAAGTAGCTATTACTTTAATGGGTGCCTGTATTCATCAGCAATTACACAGCATATTAACAATATTTTAACAGTCATTTTGAAATAGAGAGATAATTCAGATTAAAACATTAGGTATTATAAATAAGTATTCTTAATAAAGATGACCATAAAGCTACAACCTTACCATCACTGCACTAATAAAAAATTGATTATTAAACTAGTAATGTTTAGAAACATAAATGTTTTTATACCTAATAGTACTATCAAAATAATCATTTTGTATAAAATGTGCTTTGTATTCTTATAAAGAATCGTATTATTATCATTGTGTTTTGTTCTGATGCTAAAGGCTTTTGAGAATGTGCCCCTTTTATAGCCTAGGCTAGACCTAAACTTAATATGTAACCCAGGCTGTTCTTGAATTTGCATCTTCTTCCTTCATCCTCTAGTGCTTGAATATCCGGTATGGAACACCACATTCAGCAATGATATTGTGCTTAAGAGGTGTAATCATATTTTAATAATAGAGCCTACTGAGACAAGTAACACAAGGTTAACCTAAATGGGGCTGCCTTTCCTGCCCCTCGTTAGTAGTATAAATCAGACACATCCTCTGCCCGTTGGCAGTTTTTGTACCGTGGGGGTCCAACTCACAGTTTATCCAAGCTCCTCTTGTCTCCTGTGCTATATATAAATAAATAAAGAACTGCTTTGAGTATCTTGTGTATGACAGTATTTGGCTCACAAGGCTACGGTTAGCAACTCGTGCACAGTGAGCATTCCTCTCGAATATGTATCATTTCACTCTGAAATTGATGTTTATATAACTTATTAGCAAAGGATCTTTACAGATTTTGCAATTTCAAAATATAATTTAAAAATTTCCCTTTATTTTGCTTCTTTTTAAACTGGTGCTTCTGCACTCTACAAATGGTACACAGTAATAGTACAGCAAAGATCCCGACCAGAAAGCAAAATCATTACCTATTTCATATCCACTGTAGAAGAAAGGACATGGAATACTCTCGATTTTATGTTATCATTGACTTATATTATAAAATATATCACAATTCCAGTTTTTGTTGCAAACAAGAAAAAATGAATCCCGTCTTCACTTTAATTCTTGTTTTCCAATCGCAGCTAATGATTGCATGATTCAGACAATCTTAAAAAGTCTAATAATATGTAATACACTCTATTACTGGTTAAAACCTACTAAATTTTGTGCCTAAAATAAATGAAAATAATATATAAAATACATTAGAAAGTTGTGGATAAAATTTTGCCTCATTTGTTTATGTAAGAGTGTTATGAACAGAAATTCTGCTGTGGGTTTTGTTGTTGTTGTTGTTGTGTTTAGTTTTGTTTTGCAGTGATCAGTGAATTCCTGGTAAGAAGACTCGCTGAACACAGTATCTCTCTAGAGGTCAGGGATCAACTACCCGTAGGTCTTAGAGATGTCCTCAAAGGTAGCCTTTATAAAAGGTCTCTGTGCAGACTTCGTCTGATTTGCAGCAATAATCAATATTGGCCATCAGCAACAACTTCTTTTACACAGGATCAGGGAAGATGCCAGTGCCTATGGGTGCAGCGACAACTCACACCATCAGAGTACCACAGTGGTCTATCATCTTTCATAGAATGGTGTGGGGCTTGTCAATCTTGTACCCAAAGTAGTTTTTCTGCACAGGGATGATGGAAATCTTGGTCAAGCTGATGGTCTCTGGAATTGCAGTGTCTTCCTCCTCAGAGCACTTAACACCAAGATCAACATGACCATTGTAGTCCATATTAGTGACAAAGGTCTTGAAACTGATCCAGTGGCTTTTGCACTGGCATGATGTTTAGGACCTCCTCTTTCAGAGATACACCCAGGAAAAAGTCAATAATCTTGAAATACTTTTTAGGCAGGGAGAACAGGTTGATCTCCTCCACAAACTTGATTTTCTTGTCTTTGACCACTTTGGGGATGGGGAATTCACTCCTTGTTTTTGGCCGTACTTCCATTGGCCCCATGGTTTTTATCACAACTGTAGTCCCTAAGACTGAAGCAGGATCCTGCAAAATCATCTTTGTTTCCACTATGGCTTACTATCTGGTCTCTCCTGTTGCAACAGCCTGATCCTCTGTTTTCTGTTTTCTGAAAGAAGAAACTCTATAATGTCTTTGCCACTTAGTGTTGAATAATGGTATATATATATATATATATATATATATATATATATATATATATTACAAATTCTTTGTGAATATTTATGGCTTACAGTTTTGTGCATCTATGGGATTCCCGTCTGTGTAAACTTTTGTACAAATGCCTCTGTGTCTGTGTATTTGTCTAGTCTTTTTTGTTTTGTTTCTTTTTTCTGTCTTCTTGTTTTTTCCATTCCAATTTTCTATACTTTTTCAAATATTATTTTATTTTATGATTATTCTTTAGATGCCTGTTTGTTTTCTAAGAAGAGATGGAAAGGGAAACTGCATAGGACGGGAGTGGAAAGGGAAATGGAAGGCATAGGGGAAGGGGAAAACATCCTCAGAATATATTGCATGAAAGAAATTTTTAATAAAATATAAAGAAATAAAAAGGAGTATTCTTTATGTTCACCATGGTTGGAAAGCCCTTTGACACTCAAACTATTGCTGCAATCCAATAGTTTTTGGGGAATAATCACTGATAGTTTAACTATATACAACAATGTGAGGTGAAAATTTGATGAAGTGATTTTTACATTTATTTCCCTAGATTCTCTAAACTCTTCTTTCAGAGAATTGTATGTTTATTAAAGAACCGACTTAATAGCAATACTCTAGCAATGATGTGTATGTCAGTAATACAAAGTGGATCAGTAATCTGTTAATCATGTGTTACAGAAGCCTATACTTCTTTAAAACAATCGACGGCAGTATTAAAAGAGAAGGTTAACATGATATCTTTTCAAGTATGGAGACATCAAAACAAGAAAACACCAAAAATGTTCTAATTTTTCACCACCATCAAAATCCATATAGTGTTCAATAATACAACAGAAAAATGCCAACTTTCTCAACAAATCAAGCTGTGAGTAAAGTCATGTTTTTTGCCATAATTTCACCACATCTGTTTCCATAGGTAGATTCAGCAGAGGAGTAAGCAGTGCATAAGCCAATGACATCAATTTCTTGGTGTCTGGTCAGTACCTAGATTTGGGTATAAGTTATATTGGCTGTGCCATAGAAGAGGGTGACAGATGTGAGATGAGAGGCACATGTGGAAAAAGCCTTCTATTTCCCTGTGGTGGACGTCATCCTCAGGATGGCAAAGAGAATCCAAGTATAAGACAAGACTATCAACAGGAAGGGGACCATGACAATCAAAATGGTGCCTTGTGAAGGCATAAACTTCAAACAGGAACATGTCTGCACATGCAAGTTCCAGCACTGAAGGAGTCTCACAGAAGAGCGGTTAATTTTCCTGTGACCACAGTAGATCACCCATGTGGTCTACATAGTTGCTACCATGATCTCTGATATTCATGAGACTATCACTATTTTCACGAAGACATTTTGATCATAATCACTGGGTCAGACAGAGGATGGCAGATCGCAGCAAATCTGTCATATGTCATTGCCCCCAGGAGAAAACACTCAGTCCTACCAAAGAGAGGAATGAAATACATCTGTGAAAAAAAAAAAACCCACCACCACCAACAACAACAACAACAAAAAACCAAAGGAAATTGTCACTTTCTCAGTAGTCAGGACCATCAGCAATTCAGATGTGATGGCTGCACTGAAACTCATTTCTACTGTTGATAAATTCCACAGGAACAGGTACATGGCATGTGCAGAGTCTGGTCCAGAAAGATAATGGTGATAATAAGGGCAAATGGAGCAAACTGTGGGGCCATTGGCAGTGAAACCAGTATTTACCATAGTGCTTGTTCTGGCTTTTTGGAACCCATTCTCTCTGGAGGGATACTTTGCCCAGCCTAGATATATTGGGGAGAGCTTTGGACCTGCCTCAAAAGCAATGTGATAGAACTTGTTGACTCTCCATGGGAAGCCTCACCCTCTCCTAGGAGTGGATAGTGGGTGGGAGAGTTGGGGGACAAGGTGGAGGGAGTGGAATGAGGGAAGAGAGTGGGAAATGGAATTGGCATGTAGAACAAGAAAAGACAGCTTTTTAATAAATTAAAATAATGTATATATGTAAAATAAATAACACCCGTGGAGGGAACAACTAAAATCTTGAAATTTATGTTTACTTTAAATTATATTTAGTTTTTCCAGTACTGTATAACTTGCAATAGAAAACTGACAGTATTTTATATATTTCAGAATACATTTTTCATTCAGAATTCTTCATTTCTTCTTTTATATTTGAATGATTGATTATTGCATGTGTGTAGCTACTCTTCAAATTGACAACTGACATTTTTGTGAGGATAGTCTCTTTTATTATTGTCTGACAGAATTCCTGAGGCAAATGCTGGCTGGAACTTAGATCATGACTTCTTTCTCATATTTTATGCCCCTAAGAACAATACAGAGCTCCGCTCCTGCAACAAGGAGGTGGAATGACAGCTCTGTGGCCGATTTTATCCTCTTTAGTTTTTCTGCCTTTTCTGAATCCAAGGGCAAATGTTTGGGGCTTACTTGGTTATTTACTTGATATTCTGAACTCTTAATATAAGTCAGCTAAGACCTATAGGTTATTATTTATTTGAGTATATTATTTTGTTTTTAAGGAATTGATTTTGTTAGGAAATTTCAGACATATCGTCTTAAGAAGCAAATTTGAGATGGACTTGGAGAAAAGGATATGCCATAGTCTGGTTATGTTGTTACATAAGGTAACCTGGGTGACAACCAAATAGGACTCACCTAGAGAGCATGGTGTGATGACTTCAAATAATTTATGAGACAAGACTTGTTGGTTTCAAGAGAACTCTTTACTCATAGTTTGTAAAGTACTCATGAGGTTTCTTTCCAAAAAAAAAAAGGATATGAATTTCCCTCAATTTCAGAACAGCTGAATTTGTGTTTTTATTGCTACTATTGGTATTGATTTCTGCCTAGAAAACAAGAATGCCTAGCATAGACCAGGGTCAAAGGTTCAGGATAAAGAAGAAGCAATGCTGATTGACTTTTCAAGGAGGGTCATAGAATATCTGTCTCTGACAAGGCTTTGTCAAAAGAGCAAAAGAAGGATTCCAACTGAAACTGGTTAAGGAAAACATTAGGTGTGATGAGATTTCTTAGAAATACATGAACAATGAGTCACTTACAGAAGCATCGATAAGTTAAAGACAACTTCACTGAGAAGTATATCGCAGATTGGATGGATTCCTGAGAACTGTTTCCCTGGATTTTCCTATATAACTTGCAAGCAGCTCATTGTAAGTTTGAGATTTCTAAGTGTTGGACATTTTGCTGAACATCTGAGTGATTAGACTCTTCCTCCTCCCTCCAGGTTGAAATTCAGAGGAAATTACAACAGAGTATACAGTGAAATTTTTCAGTAAGTGTTGGGAGCAGTGAGCCCCCAGATCCTGAATTTCTTGTAATCCTCTGATCTGAATGCCTACAGCTGCTCTGAGCACAAGACCTTCAGGAGTTCCTGATGGCAGAAGAGTGGTTTCTGGTGGGTTTGGCTGGGGCGTGACTATCTCTATATAATCTGCCCCTGAACACAATAAAGGGGGCATTCTTGGGGAATACAAGGATGACCCATGTCTCTGTCTCTCTGTCTGTGTATTTTAACCTCCTGCCCATTGCCCGAAGCTCGCGAACAGGGTTCCAGCACACCGAACGCAGACACGGGGGTGTGGTGCGCAGCAATTGGAGGTTCCCACTGAGATATCGGCAATTGGAGGTCCCAGCAGAGATTCGGGAACTAGGGAATGCCGAGAGGTCGCCCTCAGAAGGTGAAGGTGGATTGGGGTATATGTGTTAATCCTGACGTCCTTTGCTTGGATTGGCAGCAAGTGGAACTCCAACCAAGAAAGAGGGATAAAACGAACAGGGTTGTCCCCGGCCGGAGGGGACGTATGTATTGGGAAAATACAGAAAGAATGTATATAGCTTAAAAAGATAAATGTGTACAGATGTATGATATGTTGATTGTGTTGTCTTTTGTGTTCTGGACTGGAGAAAGACATTTGATTCTAGTAACTGCTAAGAAAGGTATCTTGACTTCAAAATATGGGCTTAAGAATTTGATGATTTGGAAAAGAGGTTCTGTTTTTGTCTCCACAGACGATGAGAGCCTAAGGATTTATTCATGTGGTTTGAATCCCTGAGACCTCCTGAAATGTTGCAATGGAGTGTGAGCAGAGTCGCCTCCAAGGCCAAGCACTGAGGGGCTGCAAGGAGGAGGGACCTGCTCGAGGACCAAGGAGGCAAGAATGCTAGGCCTGCTTCCAGCATGGGCCTCAGGGCAGAGAAGCACAGCACGACAAGGCCAGTTGGCCTGGACCTCTGTCCCAGCCCAGAGCAACTGGCCTGGATGGGATCGGGGGCCGGCCACTCCACCCCACCGTGAGTGAGGGCTGCCTTCAGTGGCGGCCCACTGGAAAACGGCAGTGAATTGCAGTAAATACCCCTAAAGAATGCAGCGTCCCTGCTCAGCAGGAAGTAGACAGACAGATTGACAACACCCAAATTCCCTTCAGTGGTTGCAGAGCAGCAAGCCTGCTTTCCTGAGTTCTGCTCCACTTCATGCACCAGTTTGGACACAGAATGAATGCAGCTGGGGCTAGAAGGCAGCTGGAGCAGAGCTTTGCTAGGTGGCTGTGGTGGAAGGCACATTGCTTCAGCCCAGTCGGTGCCCTGCCTGGCGGATGCCACAGAAGTGCCAAAAGTACATGTTACCTGGAGATACTGACCCCTCATCCCCCCGAATACTTAAGATCAGACACTGTTTTATAAAAAATTTAGGAGGGAGATATTGGAAGCAGTGAGACCCCAGATCTTGAATTTCTTGTAATCCCCTGATCTGAGTGCCTACAGCTGCTCTGAGCATGAGACCTTCAGGAGTTCCTGATGGCAGGAGAGTGGTTTCTGGTGGGTTTGGCTGGGGCGTGGCTATCTCTATATAATCTGCCCCTGAACACAATAAAGGGGGCATTCTTGGGGAATTCAAGGATGACCCGTGTCGTTGTCTCTCTGTCTGTATGTGTTTGTGTATTTTAACCTCCTGCCCGTTGCCTGAATCTCACGAACTGGGTAAAAGCGCACTAAACACAGACACGAGGGCACGGTGCGCTGCAAAAAAGCAAAAATAATTGAGGAAAGGACATTGGCATCTTTTGCCACAAACATTGAGTGCTACTAATAACTCTGTATCCTGCTGTTATAGAACAGAAAAAATTCATTATAAAATTGGCCTCTAATTTGCTCTGTATGTATAATTAATACTGTGCAATGTCCTTCAGAACTCAAAGTTCATTAGAATTATGTAATCTATTTCATTAGTCTAATTATGAATATGAACTTCATCTTAGCAACGTTTGCCTGTTTCACAGTCCTTGCTCTTCTATAATGTTCAGAAATAATAATATACAGTCAGTGTGGCTGAAAGTGCTGTTTTCCGTAATAGAATTAAGCTTAAAATCCAAGAATAGCATTTTCTAATTTCTAAGATATTTTTAATTTTTATTTCTTTTTCATCTTCCACCTCATTGTTAGATAATTTACCTCATGACTACTTCCTACCCTATCATTTACCAAAGTGAATTTCTTTTCAAACAAGTGTGATAAATATTCCCACAATACACTTTTCTTTCCTCGGTAATGTATAGAGATTTAACTTATAACCTCTTGTGCTGGTTTCTAATTCACAGTTCACAATTTTGTTTTCTGAAATAAACTTCATATCCAACAGTAAATCTGTGATCTTCTAGTACAGGCAGTGCTTTACCTAGAATGGCTTCTTTAATCACTTTCAGACTTCAATCCTTTTTGTAGCTTCAGTGACTTGGAAGGCCAGAACAAACCAAAGGCCAATTGAGAAATGTAGTCTGGATGATTACTTATTTAATGTCCCTTCAATGCCTTCCCTTCAATGCCTTCATTATTTTTTTCCTACAGTCTACATCCCAGGTGGACTTTCCATTAGTTGTAGATATGTTTCTCTAGTCGGCTGTAAAGAAGTGATTACAACCTATTCAAAGAAAACACAAAACAAAAAAATAATCCACTTGCCCTGAGAGGAAGACTTGAGCCTCTTTCCCCATCAACATTCTCAGCACCTTTTTCTTGTTTCTTAATGTAAGAAGACAACAGGTTGGTTTGTTTTTATATTTTACTGAATACAATGACATAGCTTAATGTGCTTTCATACTAAAAAAAATTTTGTAATGTTTATAGCATAGCAATACTTAAGAGACTATTGAGGCACTGAATTCATACAGGTACTGTAATCAGATGAGCGTGAACACATATGTAGAAGTGAATTTTTACTACACTAAATATATTACTATAATAAATATATATTATGATGTTTATTATATTTCTCTGGAATTACACAGAGTTCCTAACAGGATGCCGGCTTCCTTCATCTCTTTTTTTTTCTTCTTCTATGCTTCTTCCATGATACTCTAGAGAGCCTTTGTTACTCTTTGTGTCAAAGGAAGAAAAAGAGAAATGAGGGAGAGAAAGAAAAGAGAAATAGGCTTCTCCTATTTTGTCTTTCTTATTTATTACTCTAGGGCCTCATCTATACACAATGGGGAAAGTAAATATTTACAATATACGGACTGCAAGCCTAGTAACTGCAGAGAGAACTTCATTAGGTCCATGTAAAGTGAATGAACATGGGCTTTATAAAATGCAGCTTTCGAGTCCTTAGTGTTGGTACAATAAAAAATCTGCATAATTCTCAAAACTGCATTTTGTTTATAATAATTCTCAGATACTCATTATTTTAATGTCATAGAAGGCCAACTGAACAGGGTTGAACAGAAAAAATATTTGTGATTCAAATTAATTTTTAAAGATATTTTCAAATTGAGGCTATATGTACACATCTTGGAAAAAGACCAATAAAAGTGTTTGTGAATGGCTAAAGAATACACAGGACATGTAAAAAATAATGAAAAATAAATAAGCTTAATATTTATCAAAGCTGAAATGATAAAATTATTGAATTTTGAAGTTAAAAGCCATGGTTAAGCTAAATGTAATGTCACCTAGTATCTAAAAGAAATTCAGATAATATATAACATTTATTGTAATAGGCTCGTTACTTCTCTAATTTTGACTATTAAAACTTTAAATGTACATAAGGGAAAGGTCCTGAGATTAGGCTAATATTAAAAAACTAAAGAAATGCTCATAGTTTCAGATGAGTAATTGATCGTAAGAAAAGTAAATATAGTTTCCATAAAAGTATATTACTAAAAAAGAGTGTATGTAATCAGACTTACATATATAAATGATAAGCATATTAGATTTATAGCTTCATGTTTAGAGCCTAAAACTACAACATATTATGGAAAACTGAAATTTATCATTAAGTACAGTACATAACTTTTTTTTTTTTTTTTTTTTTTTTTTTTTTTTTTTTTTTTTGGTTTTTTTCGAGACAGGGTTTCTCTGTGGCTTTGGAGCCTGTCCTGGAACTAGCTCTTGTAGACCAGGCTGTTCTCGAACTCACAGAGATCCGCCTGCCTCTGCCTCCCGAGTGCTGGGATTAAAGGCGTGCGCCACCACCGCCCGGCTCAGTACATAACTTTTAAAGATTTATTAAAACTAGACATCATTTTAGAAACTTTTCAGAATAATCACGATTCACATGTTATTAGGGTCGTTTCACTGGGCGATATATAATTCTTGCTTATAATACTATTATAAATACCAGCTTTGTATTGAAATCTACTTTATTAGATGATCTGTGACTTTGGGTAGGAAATTCTAATATGACAGGTTTTAAATTAAGATTCAAAAACATGATGTTTTGTTAAAGTGGACATGAAAATTTTGGAGGGTCTAAGACAGAAATCTTCCGGCTACAGGCTTCATAACTGCAGAGAGAACTTTGTTAGCTCTGTGTAAAAGGAGTGAACATAGGATCTATAACATGCTGTGCAAACAGCCACCAAGCACAGAAAGGGCTTTGGAGATGACTGCCTTAGGAGCTCTGGAGCACACAGGCTGAAGGGCAATTTTAATTCAAAGAATATAGCTTTCCTGATTTTAAGAAGATAACTTACCAGAACTACTAAGAAGTAACTACATGTTCCAGAAGCTAATTGGTATTTTTCAAATATATTTTCTGACTGGGTTCACAATGAAGGTTGAGATGGAACTAATTTACTCCTCTTAGAGTTTTACAAATGTGTGCTTGTGTGTATTAGATATCAAATATAAAAGTAAAAGGTAGCAGCCTAAATAAATAATAAACTAATCCACATATTAGCGAAACTGCCTGTGACAAATATGTAGCTGTTTTTACAGATAACAAACTAATGATTATATCTGAGTCTTAATAAATTCAATGTCAATGAAGGAAAGAATTTGAATAGTAAACATTTTAAGGGGCACATAGGCAGGAATTATTGCTGTCTCAATATCTCTTCTGTTTTCCTCATAATGGATCCTATTTTATGAATAGCTGCAAATTCAGAGAGGATCTCACATGCCACAAGGTATCTTAATTATTTTTTTTCCAGTTTATTTATTTTTTATTAAAAATTGCCATCTCCTCCCCTCCTCCTCCCCCTTCCCTCCCCTCCCCTCCACCCACACCCCCACTCCCTCCCTCTTGAGGCCAAACAGCCATCAGGGTTCTCTACACTATGTTGAGTCCAAGGTCCTCCCAACTCCCCCGATGAGGAGCAAAAGGAGGGAGATCATGAGCAAGGAAGTCAGGACCGTGAGGAGTGCGTTTACCCATTGAGACGGTGGGACAGATCTAACGGGAGACCACCAAGTCCAGTTGGAATCGAACTGATGGAACAGGGGACCAAACCGGGCTCTCTGAATGTGGCTGACGGTGGAGGAGGACTGAGAAACCAAGGACAACGGCAATGAATGTGAACTCTACAGCATGGACGGGCTCACTGTGAGCCTTAACCTTCTCCTGGTGATAGATGGAGATAGAGACAAAGCCCCACATTGGAGCACCGGACTGAGCTCCCAAAGTTCTGATGAGGAGCAGATGGAGAGAGATCATGAGAAAGAAAGTCAGAACCATGAGGGATGCGTTCACCCACTGAGACGGCAGGACAGAACTAATGGGAGACCACCAAGTCCACTTGGAATGGGACTGATGGAACATGCGACCAAATCGGACTCTCTGAGGGTGGCTGATGGTGGAGGCTGACCGAGGAGCCAAGGACAATGGCGATGGACTTGGTCTCTACGACATGGACGGGCTCTGTGTGAGCCTTGTCAGTTTGGTTGCTCACCTTCAAGGTATCTTAATTATATAGCTCAGTTCTCACATGTAATTAATTGATAGGAGAAATGCTAAGTAAAATGTATCCTTCCTTCATTTATTTTTTTTTGTCCTGATAACTTAAACAAGTACACAAATATTAATCATCCAACAGTTCTCATGGAGCCTGAAGTGGAGACTTCAAAACTGAATGATGTAAACAAGGTCTCCAAACTTCCTTCTCTTATAATTCTAGTTTGCTCTGCATGAATTTACCTTTTAAATTCATGGTTGTTTTTATGATGACATCCCTAAAGAATGCAGAATTAGATACATTTTACTTATTCATTGTTCTTGATAATATACTTTAAGCTTCAGAACACTGACTAGAGATAGTTAATAAACTTTTCTCTCATACTGCCAACTAATGGTGTCTTGACCTCTGACCACAGTATCACAAATCCTGTTTTCTTCACCATTCTGAACTTTCTATTCAAAAAGCACCTACGCAAATTACAAAACAGAAGTGCAAGCTTGGTGCTTTTGAGACTGTGGATGAAATGCTGCTAAAGTCTTGAATAGTTTCATCATCTGTAACTTTGGGTGAGCGGAATATTTCTTGTTGCATGTTGATGCATGGAACCAATTACTAACCTTTTTACTAATATGAAATGACTTATTTAGTGGATATATACTTCCAAGATTTCTCTTCTTCATAAAATTCTCAATATTATATATATTACACTTTGTAGAAACTCATTGCGATCTAACACCCTCGCAAATTTAAAATATTTGAAATTAAATTATGAATAAAATTCATAAGATTTAGGGATCGTAATTGCTACACCTAGCAAAATTAATAGACTTAGAATATATGCATCAACATAGAATTGCTCAATCTTTTAACACAAACACAATTTATAATAAAATGTATATTTAATGTACATACAAATGGAATCATTTTACATATGATATTTTGAAAAATTCCAACAAAAATATGACAATATTTGTCTGCAGAATTGTATACTGTATAGCAATGGTAGCTTTCTCTCATGGTTATATGTTCAGTTCCTTGGGTGTTACAATTGGGTATTACTATCAAGCATAACAATAGACTGAAATTCAAATTTTGAGTATGCTTTCATACCACCATAAATTTATGAAACTCTGTTAAATGTTTATATGTCAGAGGTTTAATAGTGTTGATAAAGAAAGTGAAAGTAGCAGAAAAAAGAACATGTCCTTTAATGAGGTAGGTATTTTATATTTTGAATATTTAATTAATTTAATTCCAAAGTACCACAGCTATGGCCAAGAATTTTTTTCCTGTACTGTTGGTTTTATCTAAATCTCAATCATTTGATTTTACCAATAAAGACTTGGGAGCCAGATGCTGGTGTGAAAACCTGCAGGCTTCGAGAAGCAGAAAAGCATATGTCTGACCTTTCTCCACTGTGGGCTTCCCAAAAGGAGCCTTTATTCTAAGCTGTTTCAAACAAAATTCTTCAGATGAATATCCTTTCCTCTACTACCTGTACATTTCTGTATCCATCCTCATGGTTCCCTCTTATAATCTTAGGTTGATTCCTGTCAGCTGCTTGCTTGCTCTGCCTCTTGACCTAGGGTTGACTTTACTTAATCCTGTTTACACTATCCCAGGAGAAAGCTCTTAAAGTGTGTATTAAAGCTGAGTTCACGCCACAGCAAAAAGATTTCTCTAATAAATTTCACAATCTCAGGTTTCACAGTGTGATCACATACCCTGCAACATTTCCTTCTTTTTTTCTAATTAAAATGGAAAGGTTTTACCTGTACTCCACAAAAATTGGAAAACTTAAAGGGAATGGATAACTTTTTGGATAAATGTCACTTACCAAAATTAAATCGAGACCAGATAAACAAACAGGCCTATAACTGCTGAAGAAATAGAAACAATCATCAAAAGTCTCCCAACCAAAAACAGCCCAGCACCAGATGATTTCAGCTCAGAATTCTACAGAATTTTCAAAGAAAAATTAATACCAATACTCCTCACATTGTTTCACACAAAATAACAGAAGGAACACTGCCAAACTCTTTTTATGAAGCTACAATTACCCTGATACCCAAAACACAGAAAGACATTACTTTTTTTCCTTCTTTTGAAAGAATTGTAGTTTATTTAAAATAGTTCCATAGTCATTTAAGAAAGACATTACTTATAAACACTTTTAGTAATGTAGCAGGATACAAGATTAACTCAAATTCAGAAGCTCTCTTCTACACAGATGATAAATGTGTTGAGAAATAAATCAGAGAAACATCACCCTTCACAATAGCCACAAAAGCATAAAATATCTCAGAGTAACTCTAACCAAACAAGTGCAAGACTTTTATGAGAAGAACTTTAAATCTTTGAAGAGATTGAAGAAGACACCAGAAAGTGGAAAGATGTCCCATGTGCTTGGAAGGTAGAATTAACATAGTAAAAATGACAATCTTTACAAAAGCAATCTAAAGATTCAATGCAATGCCCAACAAAATTCTTCACAGACCTTGAAAGAATGATACTCAACTTCATATGGAAAAGCAAAAACCCCAGGATAGCCAAAACAATCCTGTACAATAAAAGAACTTCTGGAGGCATCACAGTCCCTGACTTCAAACTCTACTACAGAGCTACAATACTGAAAACAGTCTGGTACTGGCATAAAAACAGACAGGAGGACCAATGGAACTGAATTGAAGACTCGGATATTAATCCACACACCTACGAACACCCGAGTTTTGACAAAAAGCAAAAAATATTAAATGGAAACAAAAAGAAAGCATATTTAACAAATGGTGCTGGCATAACGATATAAAAATGTAGAAGAATAAAAATAGATGCATATATATATATCACCATGCACAAAATTCAAGTCAAAATGGATCAAAGACCTCAACATAAAGTCAGCACATTGAACCTCATAGATGAGAAACTGGAAAGTACACTTGAACACATTGGCACAGGAGACCACTTCCTAAATATAACCTGTAGCACAGACACTGAAAGATACAATTAATAAATGGAGCCTCCTGAAACTGAAAAACTTCTATAAAACAAAGGACATGGTCAACAAGACATAATGACCACCAACAAAATGGGAAAAGATCTTCACCAACCCCACATCCGACAGGTATGATCTCCAAAATATACAAAGAACTCAAAAAATTTGTCATCAAAAAAACAACCCAATGAAGAAATGGAGTACAGACCTACACAGAGAACTCTCAACAGAGGAATCTAAAATGGCTGAAAGACACTTAAGAAAATCATCAACATCCTTAGTCATCAGAGAAATTCAAATCAAAACAACTCTGAGATTCTGTCTTACACCTGTAAGAATGGCCAAGATCCAAAACACTGATGGCAACTTATGCTGGAGAAGTTGTGGGGTAAAGGGAATACTCCTGCATTGCTGGTGGGAGTGCAAGCTAGTACAGCCTGTATGAATATCTGTATGGCAATTTTTCAAAAAAATAGGAAACAACCTTCCTCAAGACCCAGCAATACCACATCTGGGTATATATATATAAAGGATGCTCAATTGTGCCACAAGGACATGTGCTCAACTTTTTTTTTTTTTTTGGCAGCATTGTTTGTCATAGCCAGAACCTGGAAACAAACTAAATTCTCCTTGACCAAAGAATGGATAAGGGAAATGTGGAACATTTACACAATGTAGTCCTACAGAGCAGAGAAAAATAATGACATCTTGAAAATGGATGGAGCTAGAAAACATATTGAGTGAGATATCCCAGACCCAGAAAAAACAATTATCATATATACTCACTCTTAAGTGGTTTTTAAACACAACACAACACACACACACACACACACACACACACACACACAAAACCAACCTACAAATCACAATCCCAGAGAACCTAGACAACAGTGAGGACCTTAAGAGACATTCATGGATCTAATCTACATGGAAAAAAGTAAAAGACAATATCTTCTGAGTAAATTGGGAGCATGGGGACCATTAAGAGCGCTGAAGGGGAGGAGAGAGACAGGAAGGGGAGCAGAGAAAAAATGTATAGCTCAATAGAATAAAAAAATACACATAACAGTGTAGAAAAAAGGACAGATTTTAACTCTAACATGATAAAACTATTTCTAATAATGAAGCTATTGCTGGAAAGCTTTCCACAATGTCTGTATTCAGCAGTTTTAGGATTAAGTATTTTTGAGGTCAAAGTTTTGTAAAATGTTCCTGTCAGTCTCATATGAACTTAGCAATTTGGATGTCCTGAGCAGTTTGTAGTCCAAAACTGATCTTCGGATGGTTTTTGGAGGCAAGGAGCTGTCACTGAGTAAAGATAGATTCTGATGCTAGACTGGGCCTCTAGGTAAGGATTTCAGGCAGGTCAGTTGGAAGTCGGTGATATTACTTTCCTAATTTATTCCTTTTTTTTGGCAAATTTTCTCTTGATGCATCATTTTTCTTCAGATGTTACACTTGTCCAGGGATTTCTGGCTTCCTTAGCTTTTACTCTCCTGAAAGGATAAAGGCAAAACACTGCCCAAATCCTAACTTTGGACTTTTATTTGTTTGTTTGGTTTTGGTTTTTTTTTTTTTTTTTTTTTTTTGGTTTTTCGAGACAGGGTTTCTCTGTGGCTTTGGAGCCTGTCCTGGAACTAGCTCTTGTAGACCAGGCTGGTCTCGAACTCACAGAGATCCGCCTGCCTCTGCCTCCCGAGTGCTGGGATTAAAGGCGTGCGCCACCACCGCCCGGCTGTTTGTTTGTTTTTGTTTTGTGTGTGGAGAGTTATAACTTTTCTAGGGCAAAATATTTAAATATTTTTGGCAATAAATATAGTATTATATTTCAAAAAGTATTATCTTTCAATTAAAAAATCTTTTGAAGTTTTAAAACTAAATATACCATAATATGTGGATAAATTTATATTTCCCTTTCTCTTTATATTTAAATTCAAGTTTTAATTGTATTTATTTTTAGATCACAAAGATATTCACTTTGAATTTTTGCCTGCCTATTGAAAGCAGCATTTAAGTTGAAATGACTGTAATTCTTATACACCTACTTCTGCCTCCCTAGTGTTGGGATTAAAGGTGTGTGCCTCTCAGGTGCTGAGATTAAAGATGGGAACCACCACCTGCCTATGGATTCCTTATAATAGTTATTCTCACAGAGTTGTCTTGGTTTGATTTGGTTCTCCTTATTTTTTAGTGTTTGAGAAAAATTTCAAGTTCTTAAAATGTGCAGTCTCTCATTCTTTCTGACTTATTCTGAATCTGTCCCAAGGAAAATCTTAATATTCTAGTCACAATTAAACATGAGGCCAATTTGTCCACTATTTCATTATCTTCAGATGTTTTGTCTGTCTTGCCTGTGCGAGCTATATAAAATTTGATGTCTTTGCTAAGTTTTACTGGGTTTTGACATTTCCACACATACATCTCATGACCAGATATCTTTGTGACTTATCTGCCAGTTAGTAGTTTTCCATTTTGATCATCATGTAAATATACCATCGCACAGGTACCATGACTTGGAGAAGACAGAGATTTTCCTTTTGTCTTCCTTGTTTTTCTTATAGCCAATAGTACTGCTATTTCTTCAGTGCGCTGTGCCGATTTGTCTTTTCATTCCCCATTAGTATTCATTCCGTTGCCCAGTCTATAGGCTACCCCTTCAGATTTATTTTTCTTTCAGTAACTGCTATACAATCACTAACCCTTGTGTTACCCAAATGCTCTGACCGTTCTGTTGGTTCACACAGTTCAATGGGTTCCTCTTTTTGGTGAGGTTTGGGTGGTTTAGGGATGGGAATTACAAACAGCTGAGATTTCCTCAGTGCCGGAAAGGAGAGACACCTTTGCTACCACATCCTTCCCACAAGGGAATTAAGATAGGTACCATTCCCACTATAATGCCTTTCCTTTTATGGCTTAGCTTGCAAAGAACTCTGTCTTTGAATGGATCCAAACCATCACTGCAAAGTTTACTCTTTTGACCATAGGATGGTTGGCAATGACTGAGTATAAGGTTCCCCATGACTCATTATTTATCAAGATTTGTTTATCAAAGAATGAATATTTATTCTCCATATATGGAAAGTGTTGTAATAGAAGCCAACAGGTGAATGTTGATGGTTTACTTTTTGATTTATGGAGAGTTATCAATTTCTTATTCACTAATAAATATGCTATCCATAATTAGGGTATTTTCTGCTTCAATATTGGTCAGGGTTGCTGCCTGGAGAAGACCTTCCGGTAGTCACAAAAGCTGCGTTTTGCTCCTGTCCCCTTGGAAATTAGCTGCCTTTCTAGTAACCATATAGAGGATTTTATAATAGTCTTTAATTTGCTTTGTTATTTCTCTAGTGTGCAAAAAATACCTATTAAAAACTGTATTTGACTTTTTGTCCCTGGGTGGTGGGATTAAAGGCAAATGCCACTATCATCTTTTTCACTGTGTTTCTAGACTTTAGAAAACAACCAATTTATAGAGAACTATCTAAATCTGCTGGGATTAAAGGCATGGGCTATTATCACCCTGCTGAAATATTTTATCTTAGCTCCAAATCACTTCATATCTTAGAAATTTAGAAAAAGAAGTCAGAACTGTAGTAAACTTTTAAATTTACTTTAAACATTTTAAATCTCTTATCTGTATTATTAATAACAAAACAATAAAAATATCCTTTTTATTTAAAAAGAAGAATCAACAACTGATTTTTAAGATGGCATGGGACACAATCTAACTTATTTACTTTCTCTCTCTCTTTCTTTTTGACTTAAAAAAGAAATCATTTATTCTGTCACATGTGTTGAGTAGCTGGAGATGTTTATAGCAGCATTATTTGTAAGAGCCAGAACCTGGAAACATCCTAGATTCCCTTAAATGGAAGAATGGATGAAGAAAGTGTGGAATATATACATATTAGAGTACTACTCAGCGGTAAAAAACAATGACATCTTCAATTTTGCATGCAAATGGATGGAAATAGAAAACACTATCCTGAGTGAGGTAACCCAGACCCAAAAAGATGAACATGGGATGTACTCACTCATAATTGGTTTCTAGCCATAAATAAAGGACATCGAGCCTATAATTCGTGATCCTAGAGAAGCTAAATAAGAAGGTTCCCAAGAAAAACATATAGTTATCCTCCTGGATATTGGAAGTAGACAAGATTGCCGGGCAAAAATTGGGAACTTGGGGGTGGGATGGGATGTGGGTAAGGGGAGATGGGGAGAAAAAAATGTGAAGGGGAGGATGGGGAGAGCTTGGGGGAACGAGATGGTTGGGATATAGGAAGGGTGGATATGGGAACAGGGAAGTATATATCTTAATTAAGGGAGCCATTTTAGGGTTGCCAGAGACTTGACTCTAGAGGGATTCCCAGGTTTCCCTGGAGGTGCCCCCAGTGAGTTCCTTGGGCAGCTGAGGAGAGGGATCTGGAAATGGCCAGATCCTATAGCCATACTGATGAATATCTTGCATACCACCATAGAATCTTCATCTGGTGATGGATGGTGATAGAGGCAGAGCCCCACATTGGACCACCGGACTGAGCTCCCAAGGTCTGAATGAGGAGCAAAAGGAGGGAGATCATGAGCAAGGAAGTCAGTACCACGAGGGGTGCACCCACCCACCGAGATGGTGGGGCTGAATCTAATCGGAGCTTACCAAGGCCAGCTGGACTGGGACTGAAAAAGCACAGGATAAAACCGGACTCCCTGAACATGGCAGACAATGAGGGCTGCTGAGAAGCCAAGGACAATGGCACTGGATTTTGATCCTACTACATATACTGGCTTTTGGGAGGGGGGCTAGCCTGTTTGGATGCTCACCTTCCTAGACCTGGATGGAGGGGGGAGGACCTTGAAATTCCCACAAGGCAAGGTACCCTTACTGCACTTCGGACGGGAGAGGGAAGGGGAGTGGAGGGGGGGAGGCGGAGGTTAATGGGAGGCCAGGAGGAGGCAGAAATATTTAATAAAAAATTGGCCATTTTCATAAAGAAGATCTATGAAGATAATGCAAACATCCAAACATGTTAATTTCTCAAATATTACTTTCCTTCAAGACGTGTGATGACATCTGACTTAAAAAACTGTATCTGGAATTCACTCGAATTTAACTAAATGCACTTGAGTGAAGGGAAGGAATACTTCATAAATCTCATCTACTAAATTGAATAATAATAGTGACTTTCCCAAAGTTTTTACTTAAAATTGTTAATATATGTGTTCAGTAGTCTTCTAAATATAAAATGTCAGTGCTAGGCACTATTTGAAATTGAGCAACTCTTCTTCATATTTTCAACTGTTTTAACTTGAAACCAATGTGAATCTTGTTGATGATAAAAATGTCTTGGAAACTATAATAAAATAACAATGCTAGTGTGGCTTTAGCTGGGGGAGTTAATATATGCTGTATTGATGTAGTTCTAAAAGCATTTACAGCAAAAGAATTTTGTGCCATCTTTTGGCAAATCAGAAATTCAGATTATTTAAAGTTGGCAAGGGCTTAGACTCCCTTAGTGCCTGAAATGAGAAAGAGAGCCATAATATGAGTACAAAGTTATATTCTTCAAGATGAAGTGGATCACTATCAATAGCCATGAGGACAAAAAAGTCTCAGATGGATATTAGTTGTCAACCTACAAGAGCAGAATTTGACTGTTAACTGGCATTAACTTGGACTTAAATTTCCCCTATAAATCCTAGTTTGGGTGATCCTACACAGAAATGTCCTGTTGCTGCCCACCCAGACTTCTAAATAATGGGAAAGGTTATGTCAGTGTACTTTTATGCCTGTGGATTTGTGATAATTGACTGCATAGCGATAGAAAACTAATACAATTTTGCATAATAAAATCTAGTTTCTCTCCCACTTAGTTGGATATAAGCAAAGCTTATTGCCTTTCTTTTCCCATCACAGCAGTCTACTGTTTGCAATGGTTACATGCTGAAAGTAATGTTTATTATAAATAATTACAAACATTTATATAACTCTTTTAGCAGCTCATACCATTTGAATGAGAAATATCCACAAATTTTCAATATTGTATTGCACAGATTAAGATGTTCTTAAAAGCACACTAATTTACTACTTGAAATGCTTCTTGAACCTAGAATGGCTCTTTTTCTACTTGATAATAAAAGCCCCAAATTCCAGAAAAGTAAAGAGAATTTTAAGACAAAAATATAGAATTCTCTCTACCTCTGATCTATTCCTGTTGACACTTTATTCTTATTTGTAGATTATTCAAGGGGAAATCACAAGGGTATATAATATATACAGTTTAGATTGGTAATAAATGGCAACATCAGTCTACTTCAGAGGAGACAATAGACATTGAAGAAGCTCCATATGTAGTTTACTTTCTTTGTGGCAAATGTTAGTCACTGGGCAAGAAACAGCCCTTGCCTCAATTGCTAACAGTATGCCATCCAAATAGAACAAGCAGAACACAAAAGAAAGTGACTGCTGAACTTTCTCTAAGACAAGGTAACCCTGCAGAATATTCTGCTTCACAGAAATATCTGTCAAATATTCTAGTCCTGAAAGCCAAAAATGGGTGAGCCAATTCTACAGAGGAACGTTGAGTGACTTTTCAGGCAGCCAGCTGTTTCTGTCATTTCTCACATATTTGGGAAGTTGCTTGTTTGCACTTGCTGTTAATTCACATAATATTTTGTATAGATTCTCTGATGGTGCTGAGAACTAAACAGTTATATGTTTGTTAACAAATTCATAAAGGAACTCACAGAATAAATGTAAAGTGTATAATACATAAAGTATAAACTGAAAAGTAAGTTGTATATGTATATGTGTACATAAAAAGAAAGTTTTGAGCTGGTAATACAAATGAGGATAGAAGATGAATTAAGTACAACCCTTTAGATCCAACCAGAAAGAATATATAATGGAGTACTTCCTCTGAATTTTTTAAATGAAAATGGACTGGAAATTGTTAATGTAATTTTTTTCTTTTGTTTTTATTGAGCTCTACATTTTTCTCTGCTCCTCTCCGTGTCCCCTTCAGCCCTCCCCCAAGGTACCCATGCTCCCAATTTACTCAGGAAATCTTGTCTTTTTCTACTTTCCATGAAGATTAGATCTATGTAAGTCTCTCTTAGTATCCTCATTGTTGTCTAAATTCTCTGGAATTGTGGTTTGTAGGCTGGTTTTATTTGCTTTATGTTTAAAAATAACCTATGAGTAAGTACATGTGATAATTGTCTCTGGGTTACCTCACTCAAAATAATGTTTTTTAGCTCCATCCATTTTCAGGCAAATTTCAAGATGTTTTTTTTTTCTGCTGTGTAGTACTCCATTGTGTAAATGTACCACATTTCCCTTAGCCATTCTCCAGTTGAGAGGCATTTAGGTCATCTCCGGGTTCTGGCTATGACAAACAATGCTGCTATGAACATAGTTGAGCACATGTCCTTGTGGCACAATTGGGCATCCTTTGAATATATACCCAAAAGTGGTATTGCTGAGTCTTGAGGAAGGCTGCTTCTTAATTTTCTGAGTAATCACCACACTGACATTCAAAGGGGTTGTACCAGCTTGCATTCCCACCAGCAATGCAGAAGTGTTCCCTTTGCCCCACAACCTCTCCAGCATAAGTTGTTATCAGTATTTTTTATCTTGGCCATTCTCACAGGTGTAAGATGGGATCTCAGAGTTGTTTTGATTTGCATTTCTCTGATGACTAAGGATGTCGATCATTTTCTTAAGTGTCTTTCAGTCATTTTATTTAATTTGTTGAGAGTTTTCTGTTTAGGTCTTTACACCATTTTTTTTATTGGATTGTGTGTTCTTTTGATTGCCAATTTCTTGAGTTCTTTGTATATTTTAGAGATCAGACCTCTGTCTACTGTGGGGTTAGTAAAGATCTCTACTAAATGGTATATAAGTAACTTTACACAATATTTCTAAATAGTTGTTTATAGAATATGTATAATATTAAAATATATAACCGTTTAATTTAGATAGTATTTATGTGACCAGTATTCAATGTGCAAGTTAAAAACCAAGTTCTGTAAAAATATTTATGTTGGCCTTTATATGACTAATACTGGAGTCAATATAACCACCTTTTCTGCTTTTTTTTTCATTTTTTATTAAAAATTTCCATCTCCTCCCCTCCTCCTCCCCCTTCCCTCCCCTCCCTTCTACCCATACCCCCACTCCCTCCCTCTCCAACACCTTTTCTGCTTTTAATATTATTTTTGTGAATGGAGAAGGATATCAACCTATTTAAAAGGAGTTGGAAAAAAAACTTTTATTTGTTTGCTTCTTGTTTGTTTTGACAAAGAGTTGAAATATTGAGAAAAGAGAAATCCAAAATAAAATGCCAACAGGATCATCTCTATGTACTATACTATATGTGATACTATTAACACAATATTTTTCAAGACATTTTAGCATACATTCAAAATAAAACATAGTTTGGTTGATGTCTAAATTTGAAAAGATATCATTAAATCACAAACTATTAAGTAGTTTAGATTTTTTGAGTGTTTACTATCAGACTATGTAATTGCTCTTTTAAAAGTAATTAGTGTGAGAGCTAAAATTAACAGCAGGTTTATTTTAAAAAGAACATTCCTCCTAATGTTATGAGTTATTGTTCAACAGCTTTTACTTGAGAAAATAGGTAATTGATTGTCACTTGTAATCAGTACATACAACACCAAATTGCTAAAGCTTAATTTTATAGATGGCAGATAGCACTTGGTACCTGCATTTGGTTTTTTTTGTTGTTTGTTTGTTTTTAATTTTGGCTTTTTTTGCAAAACAATATCTGTATCAAACCTGAAAAATTATCTAAATTCAATATTTATGCCTCTATATTTACATTTCCACAATAATCAGAATGATTTATTTGAATGTTATGGAAAATTTACAACTTAGGACAAGGAAATCTATCACTTTAGTTAATAAAACTTCTAGTTTAAATGTCAGGAGTAAAATAAGCTTGAAGTCTTAGCCTTTCCTATGAACCACAAAAGCACATATTTCTATCATTGTTGTTGATCTCAGGAGCTCTAAATCTTTTAAAACTACATTCCCATGAGAATTTTGACTTTTGCTGCCATTACTGGTGTTGCATGAATTAAACTGTAATGATTTAAGAACAACTGAAAATGCCAAGATAAATTTTGTAAACTTTAATGTTATTAATATAAAATTATATGTGAAAATTATCTAGTAGATTAAGTTATTTTATTGAAGGATGATACAGCAATGCAGAGTAAAGAGAAATAAATGGAAGTTTGGCATATTTCTTTTTGCAATTATAAAAAAATACATTTCTCCATTTTCTTTTTTCCTAATAAACCCTCTCATACGTGTCCTCATTTCTCTATTTCAGAGGTCTTTGTGCTCGGCTTCTGATACATATGGTGCCTAATGGTGACAACGAACGGCAGTAGTGATACACTGTTGGACAGCCCTCATGAACAACTCAAAAGGAGGATTCTCGTGATGTGTTTGAGAATGAACTTGTATCAAAATAAGAATGAGCAACAATCATGTCTTGCATGATAGGAACTCTTGTTAGGCAATTTTTCGCTCTTGGAGAGAGAATTTTCAGCCTAAATGAGAAAAGTCACTAAAAGTATTTTTGTATATTTATGCACAGTTACCGTCAACTTGGGAGCATAGACCTGAGCCCCTCACATCTATCCCAGCCCCCAGGCCTGGTCTGGACTCCAAATCCCAGCAGGCCAGGTCCTGACCCCTCCCTAGGGTGAACCTCCTAAAGAGGAACACGTGGTTTCCCTTTCTTCCTCCTGGGGGTCGCGTTCCTGCGGGCCACCTGAGAGTGCAGATCTTCCATTAAACCTAGATATTTCTTAATTTGGCTTATTTTGATTCAGCTTGATTGGGAATTTTTGTGTTGGCAGAGAGCTCGTGTTAGGAAATATTCCTAACAGTAATGTGCTTCATAGATTTGTGAGGTAAATAGATAGTACTGTGATTAAGACATTCCCAGACATCCTTATTGTTATTTTGCCATTCCCCTTCTACTTCTTTATTTACCCATACCCATTCCTTTATTTCTCTCCTTAAGGTCCACACATTCCAATTTCTCTGATCATACTATTTGTATACTACTGTTCTTTCTCTATTGCTCCACAAACTTCCTTTACTGGCAATTGTCCTATAATACTTAATTTCCTGATGAATTCAATTAGTACATCGAAAGAAACAGAACACAGAGTCTACGATAGAGAATATATGGTATTTGCTTAATGGGTTTGGGTTACCTCTCTAAGTATGATCATTTATAGTTCCATCCATTTACCTAAAAATGTTGTAGAATATTATTTTAAGATGTCTTACATTTGATTATGCTGTGGAAGATTTGCTTAAATCATGCAAAGATGTGTTTCATTCTTTAATTTGTTTAACTCTGTGAAGCTCGATTCTTTGCCTGGCTAAAACACCTGATGATCTAATAAAGAGCTGAATGGCCAACAGCAAGGCAGGAGAAAGGGTTGTCAGGACTAGCAGTCAGAGGTAATAAATAAGAGGAGAAATCTGGGAGGAAAAGGAAGGAGCAAGATTGAACAATGAGAGAAAAGAAGGACATCTATGGCCAGCCACCCAGTTACACAGCAAGTCATGGAGAAAAAAGTAAAGAAAGATATAAAGAAACAGAGAAAGATAAAAGCGCAGAGGCAAAGGATAACAGGAATAAGGTAAGAAAAGCTGTCCTAAAACAATTCAGGATAAAGTCAGGCATCTATAAGTGATAATAAGCCTCCACCTATGTGATTTATTTGGAAACTTTGTGGCAGGCACCCAAAAGAGCAAAGAATAAATAGGGTGAAAAACAAAAACAACAAAATTTTGCCATTCTAACATGGGGTTAAAGAAAAAAATTCTAACAATACAAAAATTCATAGGACATTTTTTCTTTACAGCTGAATAGCATTCCATAGTATATATGTATCACATTTTTCTTTTCCTTTCATGGATTAAAGAACATTTAGATTATTCCTCTTTCCTAAAAAGCATGAATAAAACAGTAGTAAAAATGTCTGTACCATAGGATAATATGTTCTTGGAGAATATGCCAAATAGTGTTATAACTGTCTCATGAGATGCTAAATTTATCTTTAGTTTTTGAGAATTCTTTTTTTTAATTCTTTTTTTTAATAAAAAATTTCCATCTCCTCCCCTCCTCCTCCCCCTTACCTCCCCTCCTTTCCACTCATACCCCCACTCCCTCCCTCTCCAAGCCAAAGAGCCATCAGGCTTCCCTTCACTATGTTAAGTCCAAGTTCCTCCCAGCTCCCCCTAAGTCCAGGAAGGTGAGCAACCAAACTGACAAGGCTCACAGTGAGCCTGTCCATGCTGTAGAGTTCATGTTCATCGCTGTTGTCCTTGGTTTCTCAGTCCTCCTCCACTGTCAGCCACATTCAGAGAGTCCGGTTTGGTCCCCTGTTCCATCAGTCCCATTCCAACTGAACTTGGTGGTCTTCCGTTAGATCTGTCCCACCGTCTCAATGGGTAAATGCACTCCTCGCGGTCCTGACTTCCTTGCTCATGATCTCCCTCCTTTTGCTCCTCATCAGGACCTTGGGAGCTCAGTCCGGTGCTCCTATGTGGGGCTCTGTCATTTTCTCCATCCAATGCCAGGTGAAGGTTCTATGGTGATATGCAAGATATTCATGAGTATGGCACTATTTCCACAATGCCTGCACCAACTTGAAATCTGCGAAGAGATCCCAGTTAGTGAAAACAATCCTAAGCTAAAAGAACGCTGTTGGAAAGAAACATTTCATGTCTTATGATTTATCAGAAAGCCATAGTAATAAAAATGGTATTGTACTGGCACAAAAACAGACAGGTAGTACAATGGTACAAGACATAAATATAGGTAACTTCAGTCACATAGCATTTGATAAAGCTGCCAAAAGCTTGAACTGGAGAAAAGAAGGCATCTTCAAGAAATGATGATGGGAAAATTGGGTGCCCACATTAAGAATAACGGAGTTAGATCTGTATATATTACTGTGAATAAAAACTGATTTAAAATAAATCAAAGACCTAAACCTTAAAACTGAAATTAATAGAAGAAAATAGAATAAAAACTGATTTAAAATAAATCAAAGACCTAAACCTTAAAACTGAAATTAATAGAAGAAAATATAGGCATTATCCAGTGTCCTATATATTATAGGTATAGGAAAGAATTTTCTGAATAGGAATCCATTTACCTAGGAAGTAAGGCTAACAATTGACATTTGGGACTGGATAGGACTAAAAACTTTCTGCTGTTCTAAAGAAATAACCAACTGAGTAAAGACTGAGTCTACATAATATGGGAGAATATTTGTAGCTATACATCTGACAAAAGATTAATATCCAGAATATATAAAGAAACACCACCATAAAAGTGTCAAAAATGGTCCATTCCAAATTGACTCTGGTAAATAAACAGGGAGTTTTCAAAAATAAGGAAAAAGGAATGGCTAAGGAATATTTCAAAAAATGTCTATTGTCCATATCAGTTAGGGCAATGCAATTAAAACAATTTTGAAATTTCGTCTTACATCAGTCAGAATGGAAAGATCAATGAAACACTAACGTTGTATGATGTTTGGTGTATTTAATGATGAAGAATATAATATGGCCAGATACAGTTACTTTAAACACATAATGTATGTTTAACTTAATGGATAAATTACTATATAATAATTGAGTGAGAGTGAAATGTGTTAAGAAAGTTAGGAATCAGATTTTCACAATGTCTCCTGAAAGAGTAGGGAATTGTAACTACTGATCTAGTTTTCTATGAATAAATAAAATAAAGGTAAACTTCCAAATTTGGAAATATGAGCTAAAATAAGCTTTACTCTAAAGCCTAGCCTGCCTGTAGTACACTGCCTTTCATAAATGTAGAATAGACTGTTTAAAAACCAAGTCTTGGACTTTGAAAATAGAAACCCCTTTAGAAAATGAGGATGTAATAGATGGAAATAATGATCACTATATTAAGATACTTTTATGGAAAAAATAACAAAGAGACCCAGAAGTGAAGATGTTGTCAAGACACAAAAATACTAACTCTTTCAAGTTTACATGTGGAGTAAAGAGGGATAGAGGTATTACAAAACAGACACACTGAACTGATATTTCCACCCTTGGAAGTGTTGTGAGGAAAAAGGTTACTGAATATTGAGAGCAGAATTATTCTGAGGACACGGACAAAACTCATTAAGGTATATGAAAGCAAGACATTCTGTTTTCATTGTCAAGGGAGAAGAAGATAACAACTGAGTAAAAATATTTATGAATAAGAAATTCACTGATTGTTCTTCAAAGACTAGTGTAGGTATCAATATGGGATCACTTGACAAAATAGAAAAAATGGAGTTAGATGAAGTTTATGTAAACCATATATACTGCTTGTTTATATAAGACTTCATGAGACTCTTAAAAAATGGGAAAAGAACTCATGTCCTAACACCATGGAATGACTCTGTAAAGATTTACATTAAGTGACACATCTGAAGGGGGGAATTGCCCTTGAATGCATTGGCACAGGAGAAAACTTCCTAAATATAACACCAGTAGCACAGACACCAAGATTGATGATTATTAAATGAGACCTCCTGAAACTGAAAAAAACCTTCTGTAAGGCTTTATTTGTAGTAACCAGAATCTGAAAACGCCAAGATGCCCCTCAGAGGAAGAATGAATAAAGAAAATGAGGTACATTTGCATGATGGAGTATTACTCAGCTGAAAAAAAAAACAATGACACCATGAAATCTGCAGGCAAATGGATGGAACCAGAAAAGAGATTATCCTGAGTTACATAATCCAGACCCAGATAGACAAACATGAATAATAGATATAACGCAAAGGATAACCAGTCTGTATTCTACAGCTCAAGAGAAGCTAGGTCACAAAAAGGATCCTATGAGGGACACATGGATTTCCCAGGGAAGGGGATATAGATGAGAGAGCTCTCCTGTGTAAACTGGGGGAAGACAGGCAAGGTTGCAGATGAGGGTATGGTGCAAAGGGAACATGAAGGATAAGCTTGGTCACGTAGAGGACTGGTCAGAGAACAAGACTAATGGAAGGAAAGTTGTGATGGGGGACATTTTGGGGTTAGGGAGAAACCTGGTGCCAGGGAAATTCCCATGAATACACAAGGATTTCTCAAAGTAGAATTCCTAGCAAGAGTAGAGAGGATACCTGAACTGGCCTTCTCCTGTAATGAGGTTGGTGACAACTACTACTACTAATATCACTCTAATTGTCATCAGAGAGCCTTCTTCCAGTAATTGACAGAAGCATATGCAGATATCCACAGCCAAGCACTGGACTGAGCTCTGGGTGTCCTTGAAGAAAGGGAAAAGGGATTGTAAGAGAAAGGGATTCAAGATGATAATGGGGAAACCCACAAAGACTTTTGACCTGAGCTCTGGGGACCTCACTGAACCTGGAGACTGCTATGGAGCCTTCATGGTACAGACCTAGGCCTTCTACATATGGGTGACAGTTGTGTAGCTTGCTATGTTTATCAGGGCCTTACAGCACATGTGTTGGCATTTTGAAACCTATTCCCCATGCTGGGATGCGTTGCTCAGCCTTGATGCAGGGGGAGGAGTTTGACTCTGCCTCAACTTGATATGACTTGCTTTATTGACTCCCATGGCAGAGGGCTGGCTCTTTCTGAAAGAAGGGTAGACAGGAGATGGAGAGAATGGGAAAAGAGGAGAGAGAGGAAACTGAAGTACTTAGGTAAAATAAATTTTAAAAAAGATCAGGTATATAAACTATCATCATGTTCTATTTTCCTGGGTAAATTGAGAGATCTTAAGTAAAGAAAAAGATGTTAAAATAACATTGACTGTCAGAAATGTACAAGAACTATCTGTCTATTACATATTAAGAAGATGAAACTAGTGTATACAAAATGTTTAATATTAAGAGAACTGCTAGATTTATGAATATGGCTAACCAGAAAGTAAAGAATGAACTTGTAGTCATAAATGATGACAGAATATTACAAAAATAATTTTGGAAAATAAAATTACATTTTTGTGTTTACAATTATTATCAATATGAAGTCATAATATCTTCCTGTTCAGGACAATAAAGGTTATTTTATAAGGTTGTTTCAGACATTTTGAGTTTTATGCTTTTTTAATTTAAACAATTAATAACGTTCCATGTGTAGTTGATTTGGCTGCTCATTCTTTTGGTAATATATAGATTTATCAGAGATGCTTTAGTAACGGTTAGTTTGGATGTGGTACAAATTACAACACTTTTGCGAAACATCCCAAACCCATCAGGTGTTGACTATGCCATAATCAATAATGCGGTGAACATGTTCAAAGTGAAATCATCTTTATGTAATCACAGAATAAGCTGCAGGGTAACATTATTCTCCTCTGCACTGTGTGGCCAATGGAAAGTACCATTCCCTGTTGCTGTCAGCCTTTTGAGACTGTATCATATCATACCATAATACTTTGACAGGAAATGATCAAATCTCCAATTGTAGTTTACAGTTGTATAGAATTAACAAAACAGGCCCCATTAGTAGTATGTGTATTATAATGAAAGCAGAAACTGATAATGGTATTATTAACATTCACAGATCATGAAACTGAAGTTAATAATACTAATTTTATGAGAAGGAAAAAGTCACACAAAGATCGTAGAGAATGCCTGAAGTTCTTCTCCTAACAACACAACAACAAACGAAGTGGAGCTCAAAATGAAGTCTATTAAATACTATGAGACTTGAACTGTGAGAAGATGATTCTAAATCCCAAATGGTATTATTCTGCCAACAAAAGGGTGCTTTTACATAATTACTTAGGTATTTTTTACTGGGAAAAACAAAAAATAAGTTAACACAGAAACATGCATAAAAATATAGTGATGACCAACGCTGAAAAAGTGTTATTCTTGAACAAAAGTGGCCCTGACTTATTCATGAAAAGAATTTTAAAATATTTTGACAAGTTCATCTCATTTCCCAAAGCAAATTGTATGCTCTGGGGGTGATTTCGGAATTCTCATTGCTATTAAGATTTCAAAGTATGCTGGGAAATTTTAGTAGAAGTTTTTGCTTAAGACTGAATTATAACCTGGAGATAACACTGAGAAGTATGATGGAAGCCTCAGATCTTCACCAGGAGAATATGCTATTTCCATATTACAAAAGAATAATGTGCAACTTAATATTTCCATTGTTATCTACTTTAATAGCTTTTTAAAAAAATTAAATGTGTAATTAAATTCAGAGGCATATTTATTTCATTGAGCCTGATGGTCTGAATTTTGTGTATTAGGCCAAGATTCTTATGAAAAGGTTTACTGAACTTAAAAGTCAACAACATAGTGAATATGTAGTAAAAACAACAATATTAATAAAATAATAAAGGTGTTAATTACCAGAAATGAATTACATATCAATATTCTCAGTAGAGATTGTGATAAATACACACACACATATAAACAGTAACTAAAGGAAACAAATGGGACAGAGACAAAATATTATTGAATAAAAATTATTGAATAAAAATTATTGAATAAAAATGTCTTCTATAAAAAGTCTATAAATTTTATATTTGGATGCCAAAACCAGTCTATTTGTTTTTGAAAGCAAATGCACCAAAAGAATTTTCTCAGTTTCAAGTTTCAACAGTCATGTCTGGTATAGTAAGACAGAATTCATAGCTCATTCATAAAGTTAATATGCCAGAGGCTGAGAAATCAAATACAGGTACACTGGGGGATCATAAAGAGGGAAATGTTGCAGTTCTGGCTTAAGTAAAGTGAAGACGTCAGGAGATGGAAAACAACATCACTGCCCAGAGATAAGCAAGACAGTATTGGATTCAGATGGTGTCTCTGGAAAGCCATAAATAACTGAAATTACTTTCCCTTATAAGTGGTGTTGGTTTGCTCGAGGGTAGGGTAATCTTTGTGATAGTTTTCTGCAAATCAGCTTGCCAAGGGAGAGAGAAATACACCAGAAAATTCTAACTTGTTTTCTTTTCCTGACCAACACTTTCTATTTATGAATCTTACTTTCACTGTGATGAAAGCCTCTGTTAAACTAATTTTTCATGTATCACGAACATTATCTTGTATATTAATAAAATTAAAAATATTAAGCACATTTTTGAAAAATTAAAAATACATAGAGCATACAAATGTCTGAGATAATGAATGCTTAATATGTATTTTTTAATATTAGACTTGATACATCCATGACAAGTATTTTGCTGAACTACAGCACCAGCTCTTAATCCTGGCATGTTAATTAAAGAAATCAATGATGATATAACATTTTAATAGCATCTTTAAAATGTATATACTATCGTTTTTACATGCAATTTATTTTAGCCTTGAAGTCCAAATCTAAACCCATATTATTTAATTAGAAGTGATAGTATATGTTCCTCTAAAATGGAATAGAGGTCTTAAAAACGGAACCTCAAAACTTGTTAATATGGCTATAAAGATCAGAAATAAATCCTAGAAAATTCTTAGAAAAATCAATTAAATATACATGTAATAACAATGAAATATCATATATTTCTACATGCCTGTCTGATAGGATGGAAATACAATAAAACACATTCATACAAGAGGTGCCACTGACGCAGATCCACTTATGCTTTTAGGGATACGCAGTCCACTGTAAAGGTATATGAAACACACAATGACATTGAGAACTAGCATACATACATGAGACTTCAACAAAAGAAATATTGAATCTATCCCATACAGTTTCAATGACAAAATGATAGCTGAATAAATTGACAAACTTAACAATGTGCTCTAATAAACATATTATGTCATTTTACCATATCAGTTTATATCTCCATAATATATAACTCAATAATAATATTATTATATCTGTTTATATCTCAATATTAATATAATAAAAGGTTAAGTTATAAGATAATTTGATGAAAGAAAACATTCCACATCTAAGTGTTAAATAAGTATAATAAGGTGAAAAACAGTTTCAGTATTAAATTTGCTAATCTCACCACACTGAGATGGAATGGGCACTCATCCGAATGTCTGAAGAAAGTATATGATACTTTAAAAGAATAGAGTAACAATAGCACTTGTGCCAAGAGTGAAAAAGCACCATGATACAGCCTCTGCTAAGCCATTTCCTAAAGTTCCCATATGTACCATTACCACATTGAAAGCTATTTTACCATTGTATGTACACTTCAGTCTTGAAATGGGTATTTACTTATGCATTATTCATAATGTCAACAAAGGAGCAAAACAAAATAAACAACATCTTTCAATGTGTGAGTGGATACAGTCTGTAAAAAGAACTCACAGTGGTGCTTAGCAATGAAATTAAACTAATCACTATATTTTTTAACTGCAATGATGAATTTCCAAATAATTATAATAAATTAAGGAAACTAAAAGAGTACATAACATTTGATTATATTTGCAAAGTGTTGGAGAATTAAAATACATTTGTGGGTTAAAAAAAGTAGAATGGGATTTTCTTGACACAGGATTAGTAGCTAGGTATAACACAATAACATACATAGGCAAATTTTGGAGGTGGAAGAAATCTTCATCATTGTTGACAAAGGTATGTAAATTCATGCAACCATAGTATGGGGATAGAGTCATTGCTAGATGAGAAAATAGCTTACCTAGCATGCAGGAGAACTTGGCTTTTCCCAGCACTATAAATATAATAAAAATGTAAATTGTAAATATGTATATGTATACTATATATTAATATATGTATATATCTATACAATTTCTTAAAGTTTTTTCTAATTATATTATACTTCTGTAAGCTAATTTGCTAAAAACAAAAAGTATGTTTAACCGATGTTTTCAGTGTTTCATTTGTATATTGATTCTTTTTTTTTTTTTTTTTTTTTTTTTTTTTTCGAGACAGGGTTTTCCTGTAGTTTCTAGAGCCTGTCCTGGATCTAACTCTTGTAGACCAGGCTGGCCTCGAACTCAGAGATCTGCCTGCCTCTGCCTCCCGAGTGCTGGGATTAAAGGCGTGCGCCACCACCGCCCGGGTTTGTATATTGATATTGATTCTCATTTAGATGTAGTAATGGTTTTCCAAAGTAATCAGTCTATAGATTAAAAATTGTGAAGAAACAATCAGATACCCATTATGAATTAAAAAATAAAGCAGTGATAACCTATGTTCAATATCATTGCTCAGATTTTTTTTTTCTCTTTTGGTTTTTCAAGACAGGGTTTCTCTGTAGCTTTGGAGCCTGTCCTAGAACTAGCTCTGTAGACCAGGCTGGCCTCGAACTCACAGAGATCCACCTGCCTCTGCCTCCCGAGTGCTGGGATTAAAGGCGTATTTTGGGTAAGAATCTAAGAATGTTTTTAAAGTGGGTACTGTGAGGAAAGTTGCATCCTAGATGTGGTTAGCATCATTCATGGATTAAAGTACTGGTGGACTCAAATGTGGGAAAGAAAAAATGAAGGAAACAGCAGGAGTGATGTGATGTTGCTGTTTCTTGGCCTTCATGATGTGAACTCCTCTGGTCTATGAAGACCTTGCTAAATAGATAGACTGAATATGCAAATACCAGGAGGTAAATTCTTAACAATTTCTTCTTGTATTTTATTATCATAATGTAAGACCCTGTACATTTGAACATGTATAAGGGGAAGTTATATAGGAAATGATACATGTATCTTTCATATAACCAACCAGACCAGTCATTGAGGGTTGATGTATGCTCAGCTTAGGACAGGGTCAAGTGCAGATTGACAAAAGAGCAAAAACCTATGTACCTTTGTTAGAGCATTATATTGTCTGGACCATAATTTGCTTGGAAGATTGGCTTTTGGCATATAGCCAGGGATTGATATTTAGATTGGTGAACAAGGGGTTAAAAATAAAAGTAACTGGGAGAATGGCACACAGGTAACTGATTCTGATTACTCTGATAAGTTACGAAATAAGGCCAGCAATGTTATTTCTGGAAATATGGACATTCGGTATTTTTTTCTGTAGTCCGACAGTCAAGCATTCCAAATTAAAAGATCAAACCACAGAATTTGAGACATCAGCGAGAAAAGACAAGAGAGAGGAAAGTACATTTGCGCTGGAAGATGTGAACTATTTATTTGTCTAGATAGAGATGCTTTCAAGGCTCTGAAAACTGGTTGTTCTCATGAGCTCCAACTGTGTGAGTGTCAGACCAGTGCTTGAGCACGCAAGTAGCAACAGAAGTATCAGCTGCTTAGCCAACGAACTTTAAAAAGATTCTAAGGCAAATGATGTATCAGCAAATGCAAACCCAAAGCAAGATTCCTCTCTCTCTCTCTCTCTCTCTCTCTCTCTCTCTCTCTCTCTCTCTCTCTCTCTCTCTCTCTCTCTCTCTCTCACACACACACACACACACACACACATACACACTCATGCGCATGTGCGCTGGTAAAATTTACAAGTTCAGACATTAGCCAAAGCCTTCAGCAATTCAGAGAGCCCTTCCTAAAGGAAATTGCGGACTTCACAGTAACAACAGCCAACTTGGGAATGTTTTAACTAACTATATTTCTATTTTCCATTCTCTCCCCAATGTTCTCAAAACCCAAAAGCCTGTAAGCCACAGCATGGCAGCCTTAAAGGAGAAAAATAAAATTGAAGTTTATTGAAACATCCATTCCTAGAAAACGCTCATTGTTAGATATGCCTGGTGATTGCACAGTTCTATTTGCAAAACTAATCTCTAAAATATATTACTGGGAGATTTCCCAGATTGAATATATTTTTTTCTGAGCACATTTTAAAGGAAAATTACATACAAAAAATTAACATTGGTGCTACCTGAAGAGGGAAATAGTTATTGAAGACAGACAAGAAAAGGCTAAGGAAAATGTATAAAATGAAAATCTGGTGAGGAAGATTGCTATAAAAGACTTCAAAATGTGCTGATATTCTTTGAAATATGAAGCACTACAATTACCCTTATGCTATGAACATGCCCATGCATATGTAAACCCAGGTATCAAAAGGACCATAAAACCATTACATCTCTCTAGGTTTCATTAGCATGCAAGTAGAGAGTAAAAGTTAAGCAGCACTTGCAAACTAGTGTTTAGTGTTAACATTTTATACCAATATATGCAGAAGTTGAATATAGTAGTTTCAGAAATATAAAATTAAGTTCTACTTGTTTGAGAATTAATGAGGTAAACAATGACTTGCATGGATTTGTTGGGTAAAGAACTTAAACTGTAATGAATAGTATCAGAAAGCCAATGAGAAAACAATCAAACAAGAAACATAAACAAGAACAAATTTTAAGATGATGAAGACATTTATTTCAAAGATACCCATGCTACATTACCCAAAGATAATTATGAGGTATGTCAAAGAAAAAGGAAATATATCAAATATTAAGGTGACACATACAGAAACTGCCTAAATAAGTTCTGGTTTGGACTAGCTATTAAAAATAATTTTAGAATCACAATTTCTTTGAATCAGAATAGCTGTTATGAAGAAGTAACACAGTACCCTACTCCACCAACAAATAGCAAAAATGTGACCTTAACAACGAACATAGAAACTGATAAAAATGCTCGTCATAAAGTAAACACAGAATAACAATCTCATTCAGGTATTTTACACCTGTATATAAGCTGACTTGACTCGCAGCATTATATCTAATAAAGTTAATTTGTATATTTAAAATAATAGCAAAGTGAAAAGTGAGGTTAGTGAACTTATTTATTTTTGTCTACTGCCTAAAAAGAATTAATACTGCTCTAAATTAGATTAGGATATATAATGCAGAAAATGCCAAACTGTAGGATATTTAAAGGAAGAACATTATAATAATAGAGGTATATATACAACATTTATTTAGCTATTATCAAATTGCATATGTGCATATTTACTGCTATATGTAAGTATTTGCTCTTTGTATACCAGTTATAAATACTTTATATATCCTGAACACTCTGAAGTGACTATTTGAAAACAGTACAAAACATATTTTGAAAAATACATGTACAGTGTGAAACCTTCTGAATTGTTATAGCCCTCTTTTAAAAGCAAAATCCATCAAAAAAAAACCATGAATAATGAGATATATGGCAGCAATTTCATTTTAATATTATGACTTGATTCAGAACTGTATCATAAGCCCTTAGCTGACTACTTTTCTATACCGGGTAGTGTTGGAAGATGTTTGACCTTTAAGAGTGTTATCTTTCAAAGGTGCTGTACAAGTTTGCACTCACACCAGCAGTGGAGTGTTTTCCTTAATCCATAATCTCTCCAGCATAATCTGTCATCAGTGCTCTTGTTCCTAGGCTTTCTGTCTGTAAGATAGTATCACAGAGTCATTTTGGTTTGCATTTCCCTAATGGCTAACTACATTAAGCAATTCCTTAAATGTCTTTCTTTCATCTCTTTGCAATTCTTCTGTTGAGAATTCTTTTTTTATATCTGTACACATTTTTAAATTGGATTATTTGGTATTTGATATCTTATTTTAAAATTCTTTATATGTTTTACCCATCAGATGGGGATTGGTAAAGATCTTTTCCAATTCTGTAGGCTGCCATTTTGTCTTATTGGCCATGTCCTTTGCCTTACAGAAGCTTTTCAGTTTCAAGAGGTCCCATTTACTGTTGATCTCCATGTCTATGCCACTGGTGTGATATTCAGGAAGCAGTCTCCTGTGCCGATGCATCAAAGCTACTTTCCACTTTCTCTTCTCAGCTTCAGTGTAACTGGCCTAATGTTGAAGTCACTGATGCACTTGGACTTGAGTTTTGTGCAGGGCGATAGATATGGAATTATTTGTATTCTTCTACATGTTGACATCCAGTTATGCCAGCACCATTTGTTAAAGATGCTTTTTTCCATTGTATATATTTGGTTCCTTTGTAAAAAATAAGGTGGTCATAAGTGTGTGGATTTATGTAAAGGTCTTCAGTTTGATGGGGTTAGAGAGATGTATGAGGCTGGAGAGTTGGCTCAGCAGTTAAAAGCACCCCAAGAATACAAAATTATACCACAAGGACATTTGCTCAGCTATGTTCATAGAACCATTATTCATAATATGCAGAACCTGGAAAACACCTAGATGCCCGTCACCTGGAGAATGGATAAAGAAAATGTGGTACATTAACTCAATTGAGTATTACTCAGTGGTAAAAACCAATAACATCTTGAAATTTGCTGGCAAATAGATGGAACTATGCTTTGGGACAATTGTCTTCTACCCTGTAAAGATCCGTTACTTGTATTGCTTTAATAGAATTCTGATTGGCCAGCAGCCATGAAGGAAGTATAGGTGGGGTGACCAGGCAGGAAGTATAGGTGGGGCAACCAGGATAGGAGAATTCTGGGAAGAGGAAATACTCAGTCTACAGTAGTCACCCAGACACAGAGGGTGCAAGATGAGAATGCCTCACTGATAAAAGGTACCAAGCCACATGGCTAACACAGACAAGAATTATGGGTTAATGTAGGTTGCAAGTATTGATAAGAAGCCTGAGCTAATAGGCCAACCAGTTTATAACTCATGTAGGCCTCTGTTTGTTTCTTTGGTACTGAATGGCTGTAGCACCAGGTATAACAGAAGCCTCTGTCAACAAATCGCACCAATGTGGACAACTAAATCCACTTAAAACCCGAGAGTGTTTGGGAAGGAATTCTAGACACAAAAAGAACAGAGTTAAGTACAGCTTCTTAGTAGCAGCATTTTCTCAGGTGGGCTCTTTTTACAGGAGGCAATTGTGACTCATTTAAGAGAGGTTTTCTGACTCAGCTTTAGCTGCAAAAACCTTGCAAATTTTTAAAGAAGCCCTGACATGAAACACTTAAATGGTGTTTATGAGTAGCTGACAGCACATTTCTTGGTGGTGGCAGGGACCTTGAAACTCCACAGAGTTGTGGCATAAACATGGTGCCTGCCAGTACCTCTGCCATGAGGCTAGATTCTTAGAAAGTTAAGGAATGGGGTGGATCCAGTTGTCAAATCATGACTTTAATGCTTGCCATATCACTTAGCAAATTGAGGACTCCTGTGGTAAGGAAAAGAGAGATATAGATTAAAGATAGATTTAGATGAAGAAAACCTCTAAACTGTTTATAGTGTGTTTAAAAATATATGTAGACTTGGGAGAGAAAAGAAAAAGTATAAAGTCCTTTTAAAAAGAGAGTAAGAGAAGTTAGGTATGGTGGCACACAACTCTAATTCCAGCACTTAGGAGGCAGAGGCAGGTGGATCTCTGTGAGTTCAAGAACAGCCTGGTCTACAGAGTGAGTTCCAGGACAGCCAAAGATACACAGAGAAACCTTGTCTCAAACAAAAACCCACACAAATTAAAAGAAAAGAAAAAATAGAGTTTAAAATAAAGCCACATAAAGATGGAAAATACACAGAGAGTCAGGCTACTGGATGTTATTGTGTTGTCTTTGAATTGTTGAATAAGGAGCAACAGCTGCTAAAAGTTGTTTGATTATAAATATTGCTTGATTAATATAACCTATATAATTTGAAAATACTTTGACTTCAAAACTTATGTCAAAATATATGTTACCTTGGAGAACAGGTTTTGCTTTTTTTCCACAGGAGATGAGAGGCTGTGGATCCATTCTGGGTTAAGAAAAATCAGTTTTGATCAAGGAAGACTGACTGAAAAATCTCTGATAGGAGCACATGGCCCAAATGATCCAACATTTCAAAGGACCTCTGTTGGCGTTTCCTCTGAGTTCTACATCCAAAACAGTTTCAAGACTGCTGGCTGAGATGATCAAGCCTCACAGAATATTCCAGCCATGATTTGACCAATATTCTAAGTTTCTTTAGGTCCCCAAATGTTTATCGCCCCCCTCCAGTCAGCAGGAAATAGCCTGGAAAACTACATCCTCCTTCCCAAAACAAGGATTATGGATGTTTGCTTTTGCTTAGAGTGTTAGTTACAAGTTGTTGTGGATAATGGTCAAGAAGAAAGCTAAACAAAGGAGATTAGATCTAGAGTTTTTTTGTTTTGGAGCAAAAGCGGGGACAAGTGTGGTTGGGCAATGGACTTCTACCCCATAAAGATTTGTCACTTGTACTGCTTTAATAAAATTCTATTGGCCAGTAACCAGGCAGGATTATAGGTGGGGCAACCAGAACATGAAATTCTGGGAAGAGGAAAAACTCAGTCTACAGTTGTCACCCAGACAAATGGATGCAAGATGAGAATGCATCACTGATAAAAAGTACTAAGCCAATGGCTAACAGACAAGAATTATGGTTTAATGTAGGATATAATAGTTAATAAGAAGCCTATGCTGATAGGCCAACTAGTTTATAACTAATGTAGGCCCTTGTGTGTTTCTTTGGAACTGAATGGCTGCAGGACTGAGCATGGCAGAAACCTCTGTCAACAGAACTAAAATTAACCAACCTGATTGAGGTTGCCCAGACACTGAAAGACAAAAACAATATGTACTAACTCATAAGTGGATATTAGATGTAAAATGAAACATTAACCATGCTACAAATCACAATACCAAAGGAGCTAGGTACAAAGGAGGCTCCTAAGAGGAACAGACTTGGATGGTGCCAGGAAGAGGAGATAGTTCACTTCTACAAGGCAAACTGGGATGGGTAGTAGGGAGAAGAAGGGGATGGGAGCATGAGGGATTGAGATGGTTGTATTGCAGGAGGGATAGAGCAGAAGAACAATGAAACAGAAACCTTGATAGAGGGAGTCAGTATGGGGTTAAGGAGAAACTTGGTAGTAGGAAAATACTGAGGAATCTATAAGAATCACCCCAGCTAAGACTGGTATGGAGAGGTTGTTTGATAAAACCTTTCCCCATGATCAGATAAGTAAGATTACTCTAATGGTCATCATATAACCTACATCTAGTAACTGATGGAAGCAGATGCAAAGATCCAAAAACAAGCATTGGGCTGAGCTCCTGGAGTTCAGTTTAAGAGAGCGAAGCTGTCAGGGCATCTCTGCTGTGCAACAAGCCCGAAAACAAAGCCCAAACACCCATTGACTGCAGACTGAAAACCCACAAGCCAATATAATTTTTTTCCTCTTTGAAATCTTTATTTCAGGGATATTTGCCATTTCAATTTTCACTTGGTTAGTTTTGGTCACAAAGGAAATCTGTTCAATGAGTAGAAATTTGCCGCAGGCATACTTGGATGACCCTTGGGTTCACAAGCTTCTGAAATAGATGGGGAGTTTGGAAAGATTTGGAGAAAGACACTTAGAGAAGGCTGAGACTATTGTATTGGAGATTCCAGGTACTTCTGATATAAACGTGAATGATCAAAGGGCTGATAGAAAAATAAACTGCGTAGACTCTTTGCATGAGGATGCAGATAGAAAGAACTAGAGGCTCTGTATCTTGTGTGACAGATTACTTGTCTACATTTTATATCCTCGTGGAAGAAATTTCAACTAAAAAGCACAGCATCAGGCCCTGGCATGAGTATTTCCAGATCTCTTAGCTAGGTTTACAGTGAATATTATAAGTCCAAACAGATTGAATGGCTTTGAAAAACTTGCTGTTTAGTTATAAAAGACACACCTGTAAAGTTGGAGACAAGAAAGGCGTGTTACCATCCTTTGGGAGCTACGGCTCAGTGATTAAAAGGATTGGCTGCTCTTTCAGTAGAACTGCATTGGATTCCAGCACCTACATGGTGTAATACAGCCATCTGTAACTCCAGCTTCATCCATTTAATGATATACTATGGTCTCCACAAAAATACACTTCATAGTGTGTACAGACAAACATGCAGACCACACACACACACACACACACACACACACAGAGAGAGAGAGAGAGAGAGAGAGAGAGAGAGAGAGAGAGAGAGAGAGAGAGAGAGAGAGAGTAAGTAGATTTTAGCTTCATTTGAAATAGCTAAATACTTTGAGAGGAATATTAAGAAAGATGCCTTGAGGGCATACTAGATACTGGCTGGGTCTCATCTGTCAAAGGATCATGGATTTAAAGATAGAAAGGCAATAGAAACACTTTGCTTTAAGGTAATGCCAGGGTTTATAATAACTAGAACACAGAAACAAAGTCACAGCTTGTTTACATTCTGAATATATTACCAAGTTCAGAGCAAAATTATAGCATCATGATATAGCCGTTTCCATAATCTTATGGAAAATACAACAAGTTATGCTTTCTGCAATTCTTTATAGTATATGTATGAGTGTATGTGTTTGTGTGCTTGTGTGTGTGTCTGTGTGTGTGATGAATGGGTGTATATGATTATTTGACATTCATATTCATATATGGTATAATAATTACCATAATCTAAAATTTAGCATACCCATTGCCACCAAACTTGAATATTTACTCCCTAGATCACATTCAAATTTTAACTGAAATTTTCTACCCTGTGACAAACATTATTATACTTTCTCCCTCTAGAACCCTCTTGTCTATTCTCTACCGTGAAATTGATTCTCTTAAATTTCTCATAAGTGAAATCACAGTATTTACTTTATGACTGGCTGAGAATAAACTGAAATCTTCTGTAAAAATCTTGCTGATAACCTCTTAGTCATCTTCCCAGGCCCTTTTCCAACTATTGTCATGTATTTTATTCTGAGCCAGGGTTGCCTTAAAGTTCCAGTTCTTGTCTTAGAATTTTGAAGCTGGACTGTAGCCTAGGGAGGTCTTGAATGTACGATCTGCCTTCCTTGGATATTCTGAATAGTTAGAGTTTCTGGCCTCAACCATTTGAATTATTTAAGGAAAAGCTGCATGATACATCACAAAAAATCAAAAAGCTGCGTATCACAAAAATGTAGAAGCCTTATTTTCACATGCTCTGCAAATATCTGTTCCCTTTCTATAATAGCTATATTATTATATATGATGTAACAGTTCCCTATGACTGACTTGATGTGCACTGTTGATAGTGCTGTTGATCTCTTTGTCTGCCTCTGAGTCTTCTCTGGAGAACTCATTTGCTTATTGTGAATCAGGAAAACATAACTTAGCTTACTGATTCAGGGGAGTCTGTTACAAATTCTGGATGGAAACTCATTATTAGGTATATGAATTGATAATATTTATTACTGTTTTAAAGATTAATAAGCTATTTTTCATATAATTGTCAGGCAGAAAACTTCCAGTCAGAATTTGAGAAAGAAACAGGTGTTTTCATTAATTTTTTGAAATTGCTTCTGTTTCCACTTCTGATCTGGTGCATGCATTGCTATAATTTAAAGATTAAATGAAGAAGATCCACAAAACCACTTGGTTTGAGTGCATCACATCTATATTTGGAACATTTTCAACAATCTTACAAGGATAATCTGTCGAGGATTGAGGTACAGTTATTGGAAACCAGGAAGGCAAACCATCATATTGAAAGTTTCAGGAATGATGTACTATGTAACATCAACAGTAAGAATGCTGACAGTGGTCATTATTAATAGAAATATAGCAACTAATAACTACATGGTCTGGCATTCTATATAGAGACAAAGTTAAATCTGTCTAGCTAGTACATAGGGGTAAAAGTACTTGAATTCTTCCAGGTACGGTAATAAATCACTACCTTGAATGAATTTCACATAGCCTAACTTTATGCTCTTGTATCTGCCATGAACACATTATCATTTTATAATAAGCATACTTCAAGAGACAATGTGATTAATGTACCTGAATGTATTCATGGACAAAAGAGTTCTTACTTTGTGTGGAATTTTCTAGATCAGTAATTTAAAACAAAACTCATCAAAAACCTTGTCATAACTAAAAGTAAAGTTTATGCTTCTGTGTTATTTTTTTGTCCTAATGATCTGTCTATTGGAAAAAGAGGGTATTAAAATCATACTATTAATGGATTAATGTTAATTTATATCTTTAAATCTACTTAAAGTAGCACATTTTTAAATGAAACTTGGTGCAACAGAGTTTTGGCTTATATGTTTAGGGTAATGTTCTTGGTTATGAACTAAACATCCAATAATTTCTTAGATGATATATCTCAGAACTAACCCAGAGTGCAAAAATTTGGCAAAGAATTAATTTTTTTTTACATCTGAATATATTGATATGACCAGTTTGTTTTCTGTTTTCTCTCCCTCTCAGTCTCTCTCTCTCTGTCTCTGTCTGTCTGTCTGTCTCTCTCTCTGTGTGTGTGTGTGCAGTGTGATGTGTGTTTGTGTGAGTGTGTGTATTTGTGTGTGTGCTCTACACAATTATATGTATTTCTATTGGTTGGTTTTAAGATTTCTGTGGTTTAGAATTACTTATAGCTTTGGAGTTTTTGATAAATATTATAACCATGTATACTTTGATTCTGATAAAAGGGTCATTAGATTCTGACAGAAAATTGTATTATCTCTGGTACTAAAGCAGAAGATATGATCAACATCACTTACTGTACATTCCCAAATCCACAAATATTCTAGATAAACACTCTTCTTTATTAATAGCTTTCAGAAAATCATGTCAAATGATTGAATGTGACCAGTACTATGTGTGCCAATCAACACTAAGCTGAAGTGGCATCCTATTTTCTTAAATACAACAAAGTTTTACATCCACTTACCTGTTTACTAAGTTCACGTGGCCATCTAATATACCCATTTAACACTATCCTCATTAACTTAAGATTGTCTTGATTCCTCAATACTCTTAAGAGCACATGGTGTCACAATCTTGTAAGTCAAGCACTTTATAGATTAAAGAAAGATGATTAGGAGTACAAGAGAAGACTGATACTCATATTGAGAACATAATATCAAACAAACTATAGCATTAACTAACTCAGTGATTTTTATCCGTCACTTAAATGTTAACTGTATAAACTCCACAGGCAACTATGAAGTTTGTTACATTGGTTAAGCATCAAATATAACAATTCGATGATTTTTCTCCATTTATCCTGAATAGCCGCAAACCTTTGTCTTTTGTTTCACTGTTTCCATATTTAGTATCTTTACCACCATTGCTCAAGTTTATTCTCAATACAACAGCCATATTAATTCTTGTAAGGCTTACATAAATATCCCATTCTTTCATCAAAATACCCCTTTAAGTTTTTCTTTCGGGTGATAGTTGTGTTTTGCCTGAATATATCTTTTTTTCCCTCTCATTCTTCCCTTTAAAATGTGTTATTTTCTGATTATTGTGACAAAATACTTATCTAAAGCAACTTAAGAAAAGAATAGGGGTTTTTTTTTTGGTTGATATTTGTTATGTGAGTCCATCATGGTAGAAGGGCATGGAAACAGGAGAATGATGCCTCTGGTTACATTGGATTCACAATCATGAAGAATAGAGAGATGGATGCTCATGCATATTTAACTCACTTTTTTCATCTATCTTATAGAATAGCACTGTCACCTCAATTTTAACTCAAAAAACCTAATCCAGAAACTCTGTCATAGAAATGCAATTTGTCTCTTCTGTGATTGCACATGTTGTCAAGTTGACAATATTAATAATAGCAAAACACAACTATGTTTTTTTTTTGCTATTCTGTATTGGAATTATCTAGAACATTTTCTTTTTAGCTTACAGAATTTCACAGTGAAGGGATTGACTTGAATCTCAGAATAGATCTTTGACTATGGAATCATGCTGGGACTGCATGAATCCTTTTAGAAACTCTATGAGGACTAAAAACTTCGCCTTATGAGAAGTACATGAGACTTATGGATAATAGGCAGAATGTTATGGTTCAAAATATTGTGCTCATCAATTTGATGGATAATGAAATTGTGATGGCTAATTTAGTGACTTTTAATATTACTTCCTTGACTGTCTTTATCTTTAGAAGCTTTTCCAGGAATGTCTATGATGGCTTTTGGGGGAAGTTTAAGGGATGAAGGAATACCTGTCCTGATTCTCTATAGTACAGTGACATGAGCATAGGTCCAATATGAAAGAAAAAGAAAGAAAGGAAGAAAGTAAGGAAGAAATAAAGAAAGCCAACCGAACGAACAGAATGAAGACCACTTCCTCTACATCCTCATATACTCTGTGAGAAACAAACTTTGTGATTCTGTTACAACTAGTAAGAACCACCCTTGTCACCAAGAACATCTTGGATTACACAGTAAAACCGTGATCCAAAATAAACAAGGCATTCTTAGCATTTCTTCTCTTTAAGTATTGATGATAGAAGTTAGAAAAGCAGAAATGTATTTGTAATCATGATGTAGATAAGTGGGACAAACCATGTATGGACTGTTTAGTTCAGAGACTAAGATATTCAAATATACAATATATATTCATCATATTCTTGCATAAAAATTTAATTTTAATATCCAATATAGGATATGACATTTATTATTTTTTCAAATTGCACACAGGAAGATTTTATGTAGTTGTATACTTTGTTTTGGGAAATATAAACTCTTAATAAATGAAGGAAATACAAATCATTTTGGCATTTTAGAAAGCATAATTTTTGAAAATATAAAAAATATATTGAGTCTTTTCTCATGATATTTGACATAAAATTCACATTACCATAATTTATCTTAAGAAATCCTCTTTAAAGTGATTCAGTACATATATTAGACAATTGGGGAAGTTTACATATGTATCCACTAAATATATTAACAACAGAGTGTCCTAACATTAAAAAGCTAAGGTTACTAATCATATGTATTTAATTCCAAGCATAATTGGGGCATGGAGAAAATCTGAATGCAATGCTAATGATGTTGATGATAGTTAGAATTTGCTGAGTAATGACACTATGCCAAGTACCTAAACTTAACATATTTTAAATAACAAGATTCTTTCTCTGTGTCTTCTTTTTTCTTCCTTTCTCCATTTATCGTTTTCACAGACACAGTGAAGAAAGTCTTTTACAGAGAAAACGATATAAAAGGCCTTTCGAAATCCAAAGAGCTAAGTGCTTAACTGAGACACTAACTTGGACCTTTCAGCTCTTGACATCTTTAGCAATTCTGCCCTAGGATTCTTGTGAAAGACTGAAATGTAGAAAAAAATGACTCAAGATGTGTTTTAGAATTGTCAACACATATATGTCTCTTTGGTTGAAGAAATCATTTGTCATTAAAACAAAAACCAGTGCTTTCACTTTAGGGAACGCCTACTAGGAAGACCGTTTAAGCGTGACTTAAGGAGCACAGATTTTTACACACTGGAGATGAAGGCTGTAAAGCAAGACAATGAGATATGTTTTAAATAACAACATCAACAATTAGTTGTAATATACCCTTTATTATATCATTTGCTTTGTTTTTCTACAATATTTATTCTTGTCTCTCAGTAAGAAGAAAATTGCGTTTTCCCATCTACTGGCTTAGTGGAGGAGCACGATTTGATCATTAGATGACCTTCTATCAGATGCTCTAGAAGGCATTTTTGAAGAAAGTGCTTTATGAGTCACCTAAATATACTGCTAGAGATTTCCTTTATGTAAGGTTTAAAGGAGTACTTTGCTTAAGAGTAAGGATTTCCTCTTTACCACAAAAAGTTGGTGTAACTAAACATAAGTATTTATAGGGACCACAGTTGAATAATAAATTGTTTTAATCTTTTGAACTATTTAAGTATACCTCAATATTTAAGTTTGTAGTATAAAATCAAGTTATTTGTCTTATAATTTTGACATTTAATTGAACAAAAACTTTGTTATAAAATTCAGTATCTGCCATAGAGTAGTAGACGAATATTCCAATAATCAGCTAATATGTAAAAATCTTTCACAATTTTAACTAATCCCCCAAACCTATTCATTTTTCTTTAGATTTGAAGATTTTTTCAGGATCAAGTTGTGATAGGTAGAAGTCACATTAGGTTGCAAGTAGTGTGCAGCTGGTGTCAGATCTTGGAAGGAGGAAAGTGAAGTGATGACGTCACTCTTATCCAAAGGTCCTAACAGATTTTAAGAGTTTTGAACCCAGTGGAGGACCTTTCCAAAGTCTGTCCAGAACCCTACCCATCTTCTTCAGATGCTCAGTCTTTATATAGAATCACTGAGTTTCCCATGTAAGAAATGGTAGCCCTTTTACATGGTAGACATGGAGCTGGCACTGCCACAGCCGTCCAAATTGTCCAAGTAGTCATTGAAAAGTTGACATTCTAAAGGGATAGAAATGAGCTCCAGAGATAAATGGGAAATGTGCATAGAAAACTTCAGTGGGATCAATATACACCAAGGAACCGTTGAGCAATAAGCGCACGCACGCGCATACACACACACACACACACACACACACACACAGAGAGAGAGAGAGACTGTAACTCACTTAATTTACACAATTCAAATAAGATATCAGATCTTCTTTAATTCAACCTCACCTTCATGTCATCACTTATAAAATTAGTGAGGATGAAATTTTGATTGAGATAGATGACAGATAGCTACGTGGTGGGAGTAAATGGATAGGTAGTAGATAGATGACAGAAAAAGATAAGATACATAAATACATACATGCATGCATATTTAGCTACATACATAATGTTTATTGCTTGGACTTTTGAATCTTAAAGAATGCTTATTTTAACAACAAGATAAATTCTATGCTAAGTTTTCAATATATTATGACTTAATAAATATTTTATTTCATGTGCCAAACTATTTAAATAATAGCAAGAAGTACTTTTCCAAACTGTTATTATATTATTATCAGCTTTAATCAAAATTATTTTACTTTTTGCTTCATTTTACATAAATCTTAATTTTAATTTTATGTGTATTCCCTGAGTACCTATATTTGGTAAAACACATTTTGTTACTCACTCTTCATCTCTTATATTATAAAATTTAGACTTCCAAGGTGAAAGAAATTGGAGAGGACACTTGTCTATTACAGTTTCACAGACTCTAGATTTGCTCAAGTACTTAATTTCTTACCGTAATTAAGGTTGTGAATATAATCAATCTTACAAGCAAATAGTATTTATATTTGTGCACACATTAATTGAAAGGGAAATAGAATCTCTCCACTATTAATAAATACAGGCAATGGATTTTTCTACACTGAAGGGGCACAAAATTCAGTTTTATTTTCGGAACAAACCTAAGTGTTTTAAATGAATTGCAGCCTTTTGCAGTGATCCTGGCATCACACATTGGGAGAATAGTTTTAAATGATCTGCCTTTAGAATGCTAATCACAGACAGCCTGACAGCAGCAGCAGAAGCTTAAGACCTTGACTTTGGAATCCTTCCTGTGCACGGTGATATGCTAATTACTTGTGATGTGATCTTTCTGAAACTATAGCCTGGTGGAGTCACTTCTGATGACCAGTTTCTCTAATTTTAGACCCTGCAGAAAATAAAATGTTCCCCGGGCTCTCATTCACAACTTCCTGCTAATTATCCTTACTAGAGATGCCTGGCTGGGATCACACTTAACTCTTCCTTCCCAATACATAAATCAGGAAATTTGGGACTCTAGAAGTGTTTTCTCTGCAACTTTGAGTGCTCAAAAAATGGATAAGAAAGATGAATCATGTGAAAATGTGAAGTGTGCTCTCAGAAAATGTGAAGTCTTAACTGGGTCACTTAGTTCAGAAGCTATTCACATTGCAACACAAAGTGTTGGTGTCCACTTCAAATAGATATTTGTGGATACTTCAAAAAAAATAGGAGAGGCCTTTCCTGCATCTTTATTAAACCTGCTCTGTACATTAAATATTCTCTGAGGTAAAATGGTTTAGAATCTCCCTCAAACATTTTATGGATCCATTGAATGACAGTGTAATGGTAGTTTACACTTCAGGTTTCTTAGTTAATTAAACTTAAATGTTTATTTTTAACATAAGTACTTGAGTTATGTGATGAGAAAACGTTAGTGTTCTACACTGTTATGTCTGTCTTACATGATAATAAGTAAGAATGCTTAAATTATAATGTAGGATTCCATTGAAGGAATTATGATAATAACTATCCAACAGCATATAGCCCTAAAAGCTTAATGGGAAAAAAGTGTATGAATATTTGTAAATAATCCACCAGTATTCTTTAATTCACATGCTAATTTCTCTAGTGTTTTTTCTTTTATTTACTCATCTTTCATACATTACATACCAACTGCAGTTTCCCTTCTTCCGCTCCTCCTATCCCCTCCCACCTTCCCTCTCCCCCCCATTGCTCCTCCATTAATCATCAGAAAAGTGAAGGCCTCTCCCAGGGATATTAACTGGGCACACATAACAGGATGCAGTAAGTCTAGTCACAAACCTTTATATCAAGGCTGGACTAGATAACTTAGTAGGAGAAGACGGGCAACAGGAGCAGGCAAAACCAGGAAAAGACATCCCCACTCCAACTGTTAGGCGTCCCCCAAAACTTCAAGCTAAACAACCCTAACATATTTTCAGGGGACCTAGTGCAGACCCATGCAGGCTCCGTGATTGCCTCTTCAGTCTCTATGAGCCCCTATGATTTCTGATAAGTTGGTTCTGTCGGCCATGTTCTGCTGTGCCTTCAACCCCTCTGGCTCCCACAATCTTTCCTCACCCTCATCCACTGGATTCCCCAGATCTGCCTAATTTTTGACTGTGGGCCTCTATATCTGTTCTCATCTGCTATCCAAGGAAACCTCTCTATGATAGTTGGACTAGAAATAATTTCATTGGCTTTTGAATTTTTTTGCCACACCTATTTGGTTCCATCCTAGGTCTCTGAGCTATCCTGCTCCCAGCTTCTTGCTATCCAGACAATGGAGGGCATGGGCCCTCCCTCACGGATTGTGTAGCAAGATAATTCAGTCAGGGGGCTGGAGAGATGGCTCAGTGGTTAAGAGCATTGCCTGCTCTTCCAAAGGTCCTGAGTTCTATTCCCAGCAACCACATGGTGGCTCACAACCATCTGTAATGTGATCTGGTGCCCTCTTCTGGCCTTCAGGCATACACACAGACAGAATATTGTATACATAATAAATAAATAAATAAATAAATAAATATATTTTTTTTAAAAAAAGATAATTCAGAGAGTCCGGTTTGGTCCCCTGTTCCATCAGTCCCATTCCAACTGGACTTGGTGGTCTCCCATTAGATCTGTCGCACCGTCTCAATGGGTAAACGCACTCCTCACGGTCCTGACTTCCTTGCTCATGATCTCCCTCCTTTTGCTCCTCATCAGGACCTTGAGAGCTCAGTCTGGTGCTCCTATGTGGGGCTCTGTCATTTTCTCCATCCAATGCCAGGTGAAGGTTCTATGGTGATATGCAAGATATTCATGAGTATGGCAATAGGATCTGGAGGAGGACTGAGAAACCAAGAACAACGGCGATGAGCATGAACTCTACAGCATGGACGGGCTCACTGTGAGCCTTGTCAGTTTGGTTGCTCACCTTCCTGGACTTAGGGGGAGCTGGGAGGACCTTGGACTTAACATAGTGAAGGGAACCCTGATGGCTCTTTGGCTTGGAGAGGGGCAGAGTGGGGGTATGGGTGGAAGGGAGGGGAGGGAAGGGGGAGGAGGAGGGGAGGAGATGGAAATTTTTAATAAAAAAATGAGAAAAAAAGATAATTCAGTCATTGGTTGGCTACTTCCACAAGATCTGAGCTACCATTTTCCCAGCACATCTTATAGGCAGAGCACGTTGTAGATTGAATGTTTTGCGGCTGAGTTGTTGTCCCAGTTCTGCCACAGGATGCCTTGCTTGGTGAGATGAGAGTCAGATTAGTCTCCATATACTTTATGACTATGATCTTTGTTTAATGATGATTATGAACTGCCTAATACTACCAGTAGCACTGTGCTGGTGTTGGTAATGATGACACTGTTGGTGGTACTGGTAATGCTGTTAGTGGTCATGGTGGTGGCTGTGGTCTTTGTATGTGTATTGGTGTTCTTTGTGACTTGAAACTGTGTAATTATCAGCATATTCATTTATGTTGATGTAAATGTGTGAGCTAAAATCTACATTAGGAGACAAAATTCTTTCATTGGATTTATAGGTAAATTTAATGATTACAACCAAAAATTTCAGTTAATACGTTACCAAATAACCAGTAAATAGTATCAAACTGAAAATGTTAATATTGGTCTATTAAAATTGCTATTTAAAGAAAATGCAGACAACCATATCTTTCATATTGTTAGAATGATGTCTTAGGCTTCTGGTGTGATCAAATGCCATGACCAAGAACAACTTGGGGAGGAGAAAGTTTATTTCTTCTTAAAACTCTGAGGTTACATTACTTCAGTCTGTGAAGTCATTGCATGAATCAAGGCAGAAACTAAGCAGAAGCCATAGAGGAACACTGCTCACTGACTTTCTATCACTTGCTCAGTTTGCTTTTCCATACAAAACAGGGCCACCTGCTCAGGGTTGGAACCACTCCCAGTTGGCTGGATCCTTGAATGTCAATCACTAATCAAGAAAATGCCTCTCAGATTTGCTTGCAGGCCTATCTTACAGGAGTGCTTGTTTTGAGAATCCAACTACCCAAATGATTCTAGCTCGTACCAAGTTCCTATAAAACTAACCAAGACAATAGGTAAAGAACCAGATTTTTTTTAAAGACTCTTGATTAAAATATTTTATGTGACTCCCAATTGAGAAAGTGGGTGATTGAAATGAAAAAGTGTCCTCTGACTACAGCAGGGTAGAGCCAACTGTGAACTCACAGTGGTTATAAATATGAAAGCCCTATACAAATTTAAGTCAAACCAAATCTTAGAATCCTGTTCAGAAAGATTTTCCTGTACTGGAAAGTTTGAGCATGTTATCATCTTCAAGATATGGGGTATTTTAAGACTTGTTCCATTTGAACATGATGTTTGTGCATGACTAGAGATAAGGATTTAGTTAAATTTTGTTACATGGATCTAGCTTGGTTGACTAGCACCATTTGATGGGGATGCTATCTTTTCATTAATAAGTACTTTTTGCATCTGTATCAAAAATCAGGCAGTTGAAGGAGTGAGGCCTTATATGTAAGTCAATTCTATTCCATTGATCATTGTGTCTGATAATATGCCAATTCCATGATTTTTGTTTTTTTAAATACTACATTTTTGTAGTAAAACTTGAAATTTTGAACTATGATATCTCCAGCAGACTTTTTTTTTCTTTTTTTCTTTCTTTTTTTTTTTTTTTTTTTTTTTTTGTTTTTTGAGACAGGGTTTCTCTGCAGCTTTCTTAGCCTCCAGCAGACTTTTATTGTTAAAGATTACTTTAACTAACCTGGGTCTTTTGGAGTTTCAGAAATATAAGATTATTATTGCTATTTTAATATTGTTATTATTATTTTCTCATGTCAATTAAGAATTATATAGAATTTGTATGGGACTTGTCTTAATTCTGTAGATTGCTATCAGTAACATGGTCATTTTCAACAGCCGTATGTGGGTGGTAATTATTTCCGTCTTCTAATATCATGTTCAGTTTCTTCAAGTTTCTTCAAAGTTTCACAGAATGATTATTTCACCTCGTTCATTAGAATTATTCCAAGACAAGTCTACATTCAACAGTTGCAGTGGGGATGGTATTTCCATCATCATCTTCTATATTAATGTCAACACTGTGGTCAATATATGCAAGTACATTTGCAAGAATGTCAAGTTTAATGGCATAGCAAAATTTCAATACAGAAAGGCTGTCATCATTGAAAAGTCTTTTTATAAGTTTTTCTTGTGTGTGAGTGCGTGTGTGTGTTTATCTTGCAATAGTTAGGCCTTGCCCACATCAAGCTAGTATGATCACAGTGCTGAGGATCTCAAGATTCTGGTGTTGTTTAGACAACCATAGGAATAGCTCAGCTCAGGTAAGGGTTGCCACCAAAACATCATTACTACCATATCTTTATTGATGATGACCCCATTTTTAAGATGGACATAGACGATGGGTGTTTTGGTGAAAGCATACCTTTAATCCCAGAATTTAAGAGGATGAAACATATAAATCTTTGTGATTTATATGATGCCATTCTGGTCTATAGAGAAAGTTCCAGGACAGCTAGGACTACATGGAAAACCGTGTCTCAGAAAACAGAGCAAAACATTGCAAGCAAACATAAAAACAAAATAAAAAAGATGTGCACATATAGTTGGCTAAGGGAATCAGAAATGACTCTTATTATCACCTATAGCTTACCTCATGGCCAAAATAATACATAATAACTTTGTCAAATTTAGTGATTCATGACCACCCTATATTTTTGTTTTCATTTGGAAGGCAATAAATATTTTCTCTGGAATACTCCTAAAAATATTTTTTTTTTTTATTTTTGAGGCTACTCAGTACATTGACTGTATCTACTTGTTTGGCATGGACATAGGCAAAGTCATTGCAAAACTGAATGGACACTTACTGCATGACCTTTTTGTGCCTGTGTAGAGAATGTCTAAAAGTCAGATTCTGACTTTCTCTTTGGAAATACCCAATGAATATTTTGACATGAGGAATTCTATGAAATGTATGTCACAGGACCTCCTGGGAAGAATCCTGAGCATGCACAGAGGCACCTATTTCAACTCTTTAATTAATAGTGATGCACATTGCTCTTATTGGCCATTTTGTCAAGCACTCTGGCTACTATGACAGTAAGTTCGGCTCTTAGTAACACAGGGTTGAATTCCATTGCTAATTTAAACTCTCAAAAGTAAGAGCTTTTGCATTTCCAGTCCTAAATCATCAAGAGGAATCCCAGTTTGAGCTTGCACTTCAAATCATTCACCACTGTACAGAGAATATTTCATCCACAGCTTGTCTTTTCCCATTCTGAAGAAGAAGGTCTTAGTGAGCCCTACTTTGCCAAGTTCCACCAGTCAGGTTCAGTGCATTAAAAGAATGTAAAGAAACAAATCACTTCTTTGCAGATAATACTTCTTTGATACGCACTTGAGTTCATATAGGCACCGTATCTTACAAAGCAAACTTTTCATTGGTGAACTTACTTTGACTCAAGAAAGTGATATTTTTATTTTTTTCTTTTATTATGTTCCTCCCTAAACCCATAATGGCTCCATCAAGATATCTCTCTCATTGCTCTCCTCCGAAAGTAATATTTTTATTTGCTAACAAAAGTATTCTTATATTCATATATTATACAATTATAGAATTGCACTCCTTGTTTTTATGTTTATTAGTTTGCTATGTGCCATTCATATCAGAAAAACATGTATAAAAATAAAAGTACGCTAGAAGGTGTTGACAGCCATGGATATAATATCTCTTCTGCTGCTAATGTTTTTTGAATGATATTCTACATTTTGAATTAAGAATTGCACTTAATTATTTACATTAATTTACATTTATTCAATACTGTAAAGGTTTTCTCAGTTTAACATTTGTGGACTGAGCTCCCAAGGTCCTGATGAGGAGCAGAAGGAGCGAGAACATGAGGGAGAAAGTCAGGAACGAGAGGGGTGCGTTCACTCATGGAGACGGTGGGACAGAACTAATGGGAGATCACCAACTCCAGTTGGAATGGGACTGATGGATCATGCGACCAAACCCGTCTCTCTGAATGTGGCCAACAGCGGGGGCTGACTGAGAAGCAAAGGACAATGGCTCTGGGCTCTGATTCTTCTGCATGGACGGGCTCTGTGGGAGCCTTCTCAGCTTGGTTGATCACCTTCCTGGACCTGGGGGGAGTTGGGAGGACCTTGGTCTTAGCATAGAGTGGGGAACCCTGATGGCTCCTTGGCCTTGAGAGGGAGGGAGGGGAGGTATGGGTGGAGGGGAGGGGAGGGAAGGGGGAGAAGGAGGGGAGGGAAGGGGGAGGAGGAGGGGAGGGAAGGGGGAGGAGGAGGGAAGGAGATGGAAATTTTTAAATATAAAAAAAAAAACCATGAGAAAAAAAAATATGTGCCTATTCCACGTTGTCTGAAGGTCAGAGAGTTTGAAGTTGCTTAAACTTGTTGACAACAACTGTGGCTACGCAACCTGACCTAGGGTGTGGTTACTTGGTATTTTGAACATCAAGTCAGCCCACAGAGGAAGATTCCCTCCACCATGACCAAATATCCTAGAATTCAAGTACACTTCTGCTCCATCTTTTGAAACAGGAGGTTTGACCTAGGAAGTGGTTCCCTTCCGGTTACTTGGTCTAGGGTGGGTTCATTGCCTACACAACAGAATGCTTGTCTCAAGAAACAATGACTTGATTACTTGATATCTCAAGTATTGGAGTAAATAACTTATACTTTGCATCATGTTAAAGGAAAATTTTTTTTCCAGTTTATTTATTTTTTATTAAAAATTGCCATCTCCTCTCCTCCTCCTCCCCCTTCCCTCCCCTCCCCTCCACCCACACCCCCACTCCCTCCCTCTTGAGGCCAAACAGCCATCAGGGTTCTCTACACTATGTTGAGACTAAGGTCCTCCCAACTCCCCCCAGGTCCAGGAAGGTGAGCAACCGAACTGACAAGGCTCACACAGAGCCCGTCCATGTCGTAGAGACCAAGCCCATCGCCATTGTCTTTGGCTCCTTGGTCAGCCTCCACCATCAGCCACCCTCGGAGAGTCCGATTTGGTCGCATGTTCCATCAGTCCCATTCCAAGTGGACTTGGTAGTCTCCCATTAGTTCTGTCCTGCCGTCTCAGTGGGTGAACGCGTCCCTCATGGTTCTGACTTTCTCATGATCTCTCTCCATCCGCTCCTCATCAGAACTTTGGGAGCTCAGTCCGGTGCTCCAATGTGGGGGTCTGTCTCTATCTCCATCCATCGCCAGGTGAAGGTTAAGGCTCACAGTGAGCCCGTCCATGCTGTAGAGTTCACATTCATTGCCGTTGTCCTTGGTTTCTCAGTCCTCCTCCACCGTCAGCCACATTCAGAGAGCCCGGTTTGGTCCCCTGTTCCATCAGTTCGATTCCAACTGGACTTGGTGGTCTCCCGTTAGATCTGTCCCACCGTCTCAATGGGTAAACGCACTCCTCACGGTCCTGACTTCCTTGCTCATGATCTCCCTCCTTTTGCTCCTCATCGGGACCTTGGGAGCTCAGTCCGGTGTTCCTATGTGGGGCTCTGTTCAACTATGTTTATAGCAGCATTATTTGTAATAGCCAGAACCTGGAAACAACCTAGATGCCCTTCAGTGGAAGAATGGTTGAAGAAAGTGTGGAATATATACATGCTAGAATACTACTCAGCGGTAAAAAACAATGACATCTTGAATTTTGCATGCAAATGGAGGGAAATAGAAAACACCATCCTGAGTGAGGTAACCCAGGCCCAAAAAGATGAACATGGGATGTACTCACTCATAATTGGGTTCTAGCCATAAATAAAGGACATCGAGCCTATAATTCATAAAAATCCTAGAGAAGCTATATAAGAAGGTGAACCCAAAGAAAAACATATAGTTAAAGGAAAATTTAAGAGCAACAAACTTAAAACTCAGACTTCAAAAGAAGAATGTACCATCAGTTTTTGCTTAATTGCCCCCCAGTTACTATTCTGTCTCTGTGAGTCTTTCTAATCTCTGTTCCTCCTAAATTTTCTAATCACCACACCCCTACCCTGGAACCTACAAATCTTCTCTGGCTAGGGTTCACAGCTGGAGTCACCCCAAAAAGGTAGCTCCTGACAAGTAGTAATTTTAAATTCTTAATTAATGTTAAAAGGACATCAAGAAAGGTAAAGAAAAATGAATATTAACACTAATTGTTTTTAATATTAGATAGCATTCAATTCATATCAATTAATAATTGATTTTTAAAAATTATACTGTTACAGTTTAATTTTGCATACTGATATATCAATATAAAGATGAAGTTACTCCTTACTAGGGTTGATAACAGAATTTGTTCTCACATTGGACATCTTTCCTTTAACTAACTTGTGTCAATAAAAAAGAACAAGCTACGAAAAAGTTATTTTCAGAAGAAGAACGGACTGAATGGAAAATGGACATTACTTCAGATTCTATGGATATAGGGAGTTACACAAAGACCGCAGACAAAAGTTCTATTTCGTTATTTCAAAAAGTTAAAAAGCCACCTAATTTAAACGCATATTCCTTTCACTTTGTAGATGTTAGACTAATTTTCACATTTTAAAACTGAGAAACGTGTGCTTCGTTCCGTGTTTTAACCTTAGGGGCAACTATTACTCACCGGCGGATCATTGCCAGTGCCAGACCAAATAAATGATGTGGAGCGTCGGAATCATTTCCCATGACACTGGATATACAATGCTGCATTTGGGCTGGAAGCTCATAAATCTTTGAGTTGAGTTCGGTGTGATTCTGAAGTGCGCTCTGTCCCGATAGCACTCAGGATGAGATGTGAGGCTCTGGCGCCGCGGCAGTGCGGTTTATCTGTGGTAGATACTATTGTAAATGACTGCTTCATGGGGATCTGATCAATAATTCACGCTTTCTACCCTGGCCCGAAATATCAACAGGGGAAGAAATTCCTAAAGTAATATATTTGATGTGTGGATAAAAAAGACTTGGCATTTCAGAGTAGTTGCCTCATCCAAATTGAAGTGTTCTATTTGCAAACTCCCACATTCATTAATGTTTTAAAGATGTGTACTGTCTTTAGATGCTATGCTCTTTCATTATTTATTTCCACCAAGGTAGGGATAATTAGCCTTCCATTCTCTAGGCTGTGATGGAGCAATATTTCATGGTATGTTATACAGTGTTTTGTCTTTTGCATTCTCTCCATTCTCACTTGAGAAATATGTTGAAGTTGAGGGAAATCTTTGTGCAAGAGAACACTTTTATTTGTTCGTACACTATAGTGTTCATTAATGTGCTTTTGATTAGCTTTTCTATTAATGCTCATCAGAAAAGTTGTGAGAGGGGCTCAGGAAGTTTCACTCCTAAGTAATTGCACTTGCAATTGGTGGCCACTTGGGCATAAACAGTCAGTTTTCCCCTGAGTGGTTTCAAATGCCCTGGTAGGTTATCCTGTTATGATCATACAGACAGCGCTAAGTAGATTCAGTGGATTCTAATAATGATGATGATAATGATGATGATGATGATGATGATGATGATGATAAAATAGTAATGGTAATGCATAAAATAGAAAGGGGAAAGTGGTGGTTGTCCTGGTGTGTATTAATTGATTATTGGTAGCTAAGATAAAGTACCATGACCAAACGTAATTTATAAAGGAAAGTTCTTTTATATTTTCAGACGTATGAAAATCCATTGAAGCAAGTGACAGAAACAGGAACTTTCAAAATTACATCTCATCCTCAGACAGGAAACAGAGAGCAAAGTAGATGTGGGTGAAGACTGTAAGCACCAAACGCTGCCCACAGTGACATACGTCATGAAGCCCATTGTCATATTCTAAATGTCCCATTACTTCCCAATAAGTGACACAAAGCAGGGATCAGGTTCCAATACGTTGAGTTTCTTAAGGATATGTCTCACATTTCCTGATGCAAAGTGTTGTGGAAGGATCTAGAAGGGAGAAAACAAATGGGGAATAGATTTGATCAAAACACATTGTTTACTTGTATGACTTAACCAAACCAAAAAAACCCCTAAAACTGGAAATAAATCATTTTGTAAAATAATGTTTTATTAACGTCCCGTATTGCAGACTATGGCATTTACTTTGTGCTGAACATTATATAATTATATGGTTGGTAACTGGTTGTTTATCATTAAGATAACATGCATTTTTTTACCTTGTCTTTAGTAAATTAATGGAAAATTTTAACATTCAATTCAATTAAGTTAAACATTCAATTAAGTGTATGAATTACTTATTGGTAGCTAAAATAATGTACCATGGCCAAAGTAACTTATAAAGGAAAGCTCTTGTGTTAGTTTATATTTTCAGAGGTGCAAAATTCCAGTGCAGCAAGGGACAGGAACAGGAACTTTCAAAATTATTTCTCATCCTCAGACAGGAAACAGAGAGAGAAACTAAAAGGGAACAGAGAGGAAACTAATCAAGAGAATTCACTTTTGTAGTATTCTTCAAAAATATTATACAATCTGATAGTTCTTAGCTAGCATAGTAGGTACCTTGGTCTCATCAGGTTTAATCAGTATATAGTGAAGTTATATTTTGTTTGCCAAAACTAAATACTATATCATTAACTTCCTGAACCAAATTATTAAAATCTTATTGCCTAAAATCTCCCTAGACACATTTAAAAATCCAAATTTCTGAAATAATTAAGGGGTAGTTGTTAACACCCAGACACACCTGGCCCTGCCCTTTGAGGAGCTGACAGATTCCCTGCAGCACACCTGTGTGCAGGCAGGCAGTATCCTGTCTCTTTAAAAAGCGAAGTCCACCTATTTCTTTCTTCTCCCTCTTTCCCTCTCTCTCCCTGCCCTTGTCTCTCTGTCTGTCTCTTTCTCTGTCTCTCTCTGTCTCTCTCTCTCTCTCTCTCTCTCTCTCTCTCTCTCTCTCTCTCTCTCTCTCTCTCTCTCTCTCTCTCTCTCTCTGGCAGCTTCTGTCCCCAGAGGCTGGTCTCTTCCTTCCCCTTAGCCCTTCTCTCAATAAACTCCTCAGTTAAGCTCAGTCTGTATGGCCAAATGTCTGTCCCTCACCCCTGCAGTGTGGACTTTCACCTATCCCCAGAATCCCTCTTGTGCAAACATCATTACAATAGCAATATGATTATCAGGTAAAAGTCCCTTCCTACCACCAATCCTGAAATACTGAGGACCATCCCTGAGACCCACAGGTGGAGGGAGAGAAACTGCTTTCCTAATTTGTTCTCTGACCTCTGCAAAGACATAATGGAACACAGGTGCAGGCACACACACACACACACACACACACACACACACACACCGAACACCACAAAGAATGAGGAGAAAGGGGGGCATATAAAGCAAGTATTTGTAGAATTTTAATAGTAAAGTTTAAATTTTAATAGTCATGTTTTCAAACAATTTAAATGTATGTACTTAGATTAACCATTGAAAGAAACTTGTATCTATAGATGTTTTGAAATATGAAAAAACTTATGCTTAAAATATAGTTGTATTTGGGTAAAATATAGCTAAAATTTCTCATTTTATACCAAAGACTTCATTTATTCAGTTGAATAAACCTTGCTTATAGGATTAGATTCTATATAAAAGAAAACTATGAATTGTGTTTTAATAGTCAGATTGTAACTTACATTATTGTGTTTTGGACAAAATTGCACTATTTGTCCTATTTAAAATAGCCTATTATCTCATGTTACAAGATAAAGTTAAAAATAACCTTACTGTCAACAGTTTAACTGAGCGATTTGTTCACTGGTGGAGACTTTTAATAGAAAACTACTATGTGTTAAAGAATGCCTCAATTGAAGATTGGGTTTAATAGAGAAGAGCGGTGAGTCGATTAATATTTATAAGACACTGCAGAACCAGTTCTTGTTGCGCTCAATGTCAAACTCTCCCTGAAGGATAATTTTGAACAGTCACTCTGAAGTAAGTAGCTCTGGCTAACAAGGTGCATTTTCTTCTCCTTAAAGAAAAAGAAAAAAAAAAAAAAACGAAGGAAGAAAATGCTAGAATCTACAAAGCTCAAGTAGAACCTTTACTGGTGTTCCTTGTAAGTTTGTAAGTTATTATGCTCATTGACTCAATTTGTTTAGTTCAACTATGGTTAGATATATGGAGAAAACTCACCCTGAGAATATAACAATGCAAAACAACCTTTTTGCCGAAATTATGTATTCTATAGCTCTAATATTTTTTTTTCTTCTCTAATGCAGTCCCTGGTATTGTAAAATATCCTGAAAAGGACAGTGAACTGAGATAGACAAATCATTCAAAGTTGAAAATGCTCAACTCTACATCTCCAAGCCGGTACTGTGAGTATAGTGTTGAGTGGAGCCAATGAAATGTCTCTTGGCTGTTAGGTCACACATCTTCGCCCTTTCCTAATAGTTAGCAATCAATGGCAGCTGAGAAGTTTCCTTCTTTGTTTCAAGGTGGTGGCTCGGGCACATGTTAGATGTTCCTTCAGTCCTGTGCTGCTTTTCTCCTTAAAATGTTAGGCCTTAGTTGGCTTTATCCTAAAACCACTGTCAGTATCACAAATCTTTCTTACACACATTCAATATGCTGTCATAATACATATAGCTCTCATTGTGACTAAAACCAGATCTGCAAGTTTTAAGTCAAATACTATGTTTAGGTGTTATTCTATTGATCAAGTTCAAAGTGGACTTTCATTTTAATTACAGTTTAGAACAAAGGGTGCAATTATTTTTCTCACTATGAAAGTGAAGTCATTTTTTGTCAGGCCCGCTTGCTCCCTAATAATGATATAGATACTTATTTTTGGGTTGTTTCGTATTTCATTATTTTTTATTCAGTTTATATACTAACCACAGCTCCTCCTCCTTCCTTCCACCCCTTCCATCTCATCCAATCCACACCATACATCAACTCTTCAGAAAGGGTAAGGCCTCCGATGGGGATTCAATAAAGCTTAGCACATTCAGTTGGGGCAGGCCCTTCCCCCTGCACTGAAGCTGAGCAAGGCATTCCATTATAGGGAACAGGTTCCAAAAAGTCAGCTCATGCATTAGGAACTGATCCTTGTCCTATTGCCGGGGGCCCCACAAAAAGTCAATGACACACAACTGTCACCCACATTCAGAGGGGCTAATTTGGTCCCATGTAGTCTCCTGAACTATCAGCCCAGAGTCTATGAGCCCTAGCAAGCTCAGGTCACCTCTCTCTGTGAGTTTCCCTTTGATTCCCTCGACCTCCTCTGCTCATATAATTCCTCCTCCCTCTTCCACTATGCTTCTGGATCTAGGACTGGTGACTGGCTGCTTCTGCACCCATCACTTACTGGATGAAGGTTCTATGATGACATTTAGGGCAGTCACCAACCTGATTACAGGGGAAGGGGAGAACCTGGAAACAAACCATATGACCCTTAACTGAGGAATGGATAAAAACAATGTGGTGCATTTACATAATGGAGTATTACTCAGCTGTAAAAACCAATAACATCTGAGTAATACTCCATTGTGTAATTGTACATGTTCTTTATCCATTCTTCCATACATTTACACAGTGTTGAAAAAACTGAAAGAAAGAAAGAAAGAAAGAAAGAAAGAAAGAAAGAAAGAAAGAAAGAAGGAAAAAGAAAGAATGACATCATGAAATTTGTAGAAAAATGGATATAACAATAAAGAATCATACTGAGTAAGGAAACCCAGTTGAGAAAAACAAACATGGTATGTACTTACTCATAAGTTGATACTAGCTGTAAAGCAAAAGATAACCAGACCGCAATCCACAGCCAAGAGGAACTAGGTAACAAAGAGGACCATAAAAGGGAAGCTTGGGATGCTCTGGGAAAGGGAAATAGATGAGGTTTCCTGGGTAAACTGGGGGTGGGGGTGGTAAAAGGGTAGGGATAGGGAATGAAAACATGGGGGAATGGTATGGTAGAGTTGGAGAAAAATGGTATGGGAGACCAACAAAGAGATATCTTGATAGAGGAAGTCATTATGGAGTTAGGAAGAAACACGGTACTAGGAAAATTCCCAAGAATCTGCAAGGATCATCCCAGCTAAGACTCCTAGCAATAGTGGAGAGGGTCTTAAACTGACCTTCACCTGCAATCACTTTGGAGACTTATTATTAATTATGATAACTCAGTCTATGACTCCAGCTTATTTCTTAAAACAAATTAACCCATTTTAATTCATCTGTTTATTTCCACATGTCTTGTGGCTTTTGCCTCTCCACCTGCATGTCTTGCATCCTCTCTGCAACAGTCCGGGGACTCTACCTTCTTCCCAGTATTCTCTCTGCCCAGAAAATTCTAATTAATTATTGGTCATTACACCAGTAATAGTGACATATCTTCACACAGTGTAAAGAAATATCCCACAACATGAAACAGATGAATTTGTTTTTATTAGGAAGATAAAATGATTTTGAACAGTGATTTTTAAATCATTTAAGATCATTTAAGAATCATGAAGTGTTAACATTAAGAACACATGGAAGTGAAGTGAGAGACCAAATATTCTTATAGTAATGTCACTAAAGTCCACCTGTATGACCTTGAGTGGCATGAGAATTTAAGTCTCAGTTCCTTTTCTGTTCTGTTCTAGCTCTTTTAATAGAGCAATGACTTACTTACATGAATTGATTAAAAAAGTGAGTTAAATACATTTTAAAAGTTCAAATAAAGAGCTCTTGGTTAATACCAAGAGCCACAATTCCACTCTTAGTGTTGTTGTGCCCTGAAAGTCATTGCTATAGTTCATAGATGCCATAGATAGGTTGGACTGTTGGTTGCTCACCTCTTTTGGTAGCTTGCAGAGTGCCTTTTGGTAACATGAAAGCTATTCCTAATGGAATAGTCTGTAAGGGCATAAATAGTTTGCTCTTGATTCTATGTATGAAGGATATTATATCTCTAGCAATAAGAACTTACCTTCAAACTCTAGGGAGCAATCAAGGACAACAACAGCCTACAATGTTTTGGGAGACCCTTGAAAAACCCTGAGCTCTTGAGTGGAACAAAATCAAACCAGACTGGATTTGATTTTGAAATATATGTACATGTATACATGAATTACATTTATGATGGTTATGTTATATGTAGGTAACTAATAGGATGATGTCTTATGTATTATCAGACATCTTTACTATTGTTTTTACCCACATCCTTCATTTTCTCTATGTATTTTCCTTGCCCTCCCTAATTAAAGCTTCCAATTTTCCCCATTTCTCCCATCAGATCACTTGTACCCGGCCATTTTCCCCCTCTATTTCCTCTCACCATCACCATCTGTACCCACAAGGGTCTGTCTTTTTACTTTGTGACTTACACAGTTACTCCAGATTATATATTTACATCTGAAGGGTTGTTGCTCCGAAGTCCAGATGAGAAAGTACATGTGACATTTTTTATGGGTCTGGGTCACTTCAACTCAATATGATCTTTTCTAATTTCATCATTTTACTTGCAATATTCATAATTAAATTAAATTTTCCTTTACAGTTGAACAGTATCTTCCCACAACTTTACTTCATTATCCGTTCATCTGTTGAAGGGCATTAAGATTGTTTTAACCAACTACATGAGGGTTGTGATTTTGGAGGGAAATTTACAACTCCTAAATATTGAAGTTTATATTGATGAATTAATAAAGTTTTACCTGCCTCTTCAAAGAAACTTCTCTTTGAATTATGCAGAGACCATTACAGAAAACCACACTGATAAAGATGAAGATCTGTGGAGCCTAGTCCCAACTGATAAATCTACCAGACAATTCCTGTGCCTAAAGCTGGGAGATCGTTGCAGAAGAGGAAAGAGAAGACTCTTATGTTTTTAGAGGGACCGGAAGTTTGCTATAATATTGAGTTTCGTAGGAGTGTCAGAGAAGCTATGCCCATGAAGTCTTGTCAACATGGGTGCCTAAACTTAGCTGAACAAATCTGAGCAATAGATATGCTACTGTGTAAAAGGGAAAGTTCAAGAGGTTTAAGTCCTACCAAACAACTACAGGCAAATAAAAAAAAAATACAGAGTGATGGAGAATTATTCTTCCCCAGGAAAGAGCATATGATTTGGTAATCCAATGCCAAATGGTCAGTCCTGATAATACACATACAAGTGACTTTAGACAGACTGAGAAGGCCATATTTAGGAATTTAGGAATATACATGTATATAGATATACATATACATACCAGCAATTAAAGAAAAAAGATGCCATGAATTTTAAAGAGAGCCAGGTTGAGATACATGTAAAAGAATGCAAGGAAGATAGGAAAGAGGAAACTTAGGGAAATATAGTATAATCTGAAAAAATACAAAAAGGAAAATACATTTGCTTTTCTTAGTAACACTTCAGCAGTAGGGGGAGCTTTTAGCTTGTATGCAGCTGGAGAGTGTTTTTAATTGCTATTTGATAGAGAAAAAATTAAAAAATCAAAGATATGTTTTTTTTTAAATCTACTTCAAAAAAATTAGGCAGCTTCTGATTCCATCTCAATGAATGACTTAACATTCATCATAGTCCATATTTAAAGAACACAAGGAGCAAAGCTTAATTGCTTTGTGCTGGTATGAACTGAAGTTGCCTTTTGTCTTCACTGGATTTCTGAATGGCTTCACATCCTGGAACAGTCTGATAATATTTTAGAGCTTTTGAAGTCCTCCTACAATTGTCAGCATTTTGTGTGCTCAAGGAAGGAGTTTTAGTGCAACAGAAGCTGAAGTAGAACATAGTAACTGAAGCACAGATCCAGTACTGAAGATGCACTGTGGGATGCACAATCTCAAATAGATTGACCTCATAAATGAGGACTATAGCATCATAGCTATCTGAGAAGGCAGGCATACTGAATCTAGAAAAATTCTGACAAATGGTCAAGTAGGTTGAAGGAAAAGGCTTCTCAAATTTCACTGAGGTTTCTCTCATTACAAAGAAACTTATGAAGAGAATTAGAATGTACATTTTTTTCCTCTGTCTAGTCAAATCATTTCTTGCTTTCTTTACTACTTAGAGTTAAATTAGATATGAGTACATATCTATGAAGCAATATCTAGTTATCTAGAGCTATAAAAATGAGTATGCCTAGGGAAAGAAATAAACTGCATGGGAATTGTTTGATTCTAGAAATTCACATTTTTTCTTGATTATTCTTGTGACACAAATTGTGCAATCTATGCGTAGAAATATAGAATTCCATTGGCTCAACATTCTTATTTATGAGTTGTTTGCAAAACAAGTGACAAGAGAGGGGTGCAAGCATGAGCATTCCCTGTACAATGGACTCTGCTGAGTACCTTGTTGCTACTCACAATAATTGTACCTCCAAAGCAACACCGCTATGGTATATCCCAAAACACAGAAAGGCATGCTCTGAAAGCAGATGCTCTGAATGAGGAATATATAGTGTTTATTCATTCGTTGGTTCTAGTGTAAAATGTCCCTTGACTTTGGAATGGTGTTGGTAGGTGTTTGAATGTGTTTTCTCATGTACAGATTTTGCCTTATTCAGAATTTGCATATGGACCAATCAGATTAGGCAAACTTTAATTTTATAAAATAATGCTTCAGGATGGAACCACAACCAAACAGATAAATAGAGACAGTGGGAAAGCAAACTCTGCTGGATAGCTAGAGATGCTTGATAAATATTTGCATAGACGATGAATAAACAAGTAGGTTAATATTCTGCTTGGTCTTCTGACTTTTCCTTTCATTTTCGTTTTCTTCCAGTTTAGGCGTGTAAACATTAATTTAGTGAAAGCCTTTGCTCTTATTCTGACAATCCACATGAATAGTCGCATCAACCCTACCTATTAGAAGCTTATTTTATGCCTACAAAATAATGCATATAGTGAGATTTAGGAAATATTTTTACATCTATAAAATATCATGCAGATGTGGTCATGATATTATCTGACACATGTTTCTTTTTCTGTTAAAAACAAGTTTGAGTGTGAATTCTGCTAGTTTCACAATTTGGGTAACTTCCTAAAATTTCTAAACTTTATATAACTCAAAAAGAAATTATAATAGTTTACAAACCATTAAAAGGTGAATATGGCTATCACTACATGCACAGTTCTTCATAAGAACAGAAAACATTTCAAGACGTCATTTTTTTTAAACAATGAGTAGTACTCCATTGTATAAATGTATTACATTTTCTTTATTGTTTCAGCCTAGGTTGCTTTCAGGTTCTGGCTATTATGAATAATGCTTCTATGAACACAGTTGAGCAAATGTCCTTGTGGTATGGGTGTGCCTCCTTTGGGTATATGCCCAAAAGTGGCATTACTGGGTCTTGAGGTTGACTGATTCCAAATTTTCTGGGAACTTGCCATACTGTTTGCTAAAGTGGCTGTATATGTTTGCATTTCCACCAGCAATGGAGGAGTGTTCCCCTTATTCTGCATCCTCTCCAGCATAAGCTATCATCAGGGTTTTTGTTTGGTTTTTGATCTTAACCATTCTGATGGTATCTCAAAGCAATTTGCAGACAAATGAACAGAAGTGGAAAAAAGCATTCTGTAAGGTAAACCAGACCTAAAAACAAATATGATAGGTACTCACTCAAGTAAAAGTTAGGCATAACAAACAATGACCAGCCTACAGTCAACAACATCATAGAAGCTAGGTAACAAAGAGGACCCGAAGAGAAGCATACATGTATACGCCTAGGAAGGGGAAATAGATATGATCTCCTGAAAACTTTATCCAATAACTGATGGAAAGAGATGCAGAAATGCAGGTGCAGTGTATTTAGGTGTGAAACTAACCACTGGGCAGAGCTCCCGGGAGTCCTGTCGAAGAGATGGAGGAACAATAACATGAGCAAAGAGGTCAAGACCATGATGGGAAAACTCACAGAAAATGCTGAATTGAACTAGTGGGAGCTCACTGGCTCCAGGCAGAAAAACAGGAAGCCTGCATAAGAAATATCTAGCTCCCCTGGTTCAGCATGTGACATTAGGTGGCTTTGGCAGTTTGTGGGGCTACTGGCAGTGGGACCAGTAGCAAACCATAATGATAGATTTGGCTTTTTGAGCCCATTTCCTATGAAGAGCAACTCAGCCTAGACATGAGGGGCGGGCCTTTGTCCTGACTCAAAGTGGTGCTTTGACAGAAATCATTGACTCTCCATGGGAGGCCTTAAGGCTTCTGAGGAAGATATGCTGGGTGGGGCAAGGGACAGTTGAGAAAAGTGAAGGGGAGGGAGGGGGAAATGGATTTGTATGTAGAAAATGAAATATAATTAAATAAAATAAAAAGATGCTTCTTACAAAAAAGAACAGAAAACATATATATCAGTTAGATGCTGCATTCATAACATCAAATTTGTTAATATTTTATTGGTGTTCATCAAGGAGCCATTGTTGGCAAGAGTTCTTCAAAGAATGAGCAAATAGCAAATGTACGTGTCACTATGCACACTTATAACAATGTCATATTGGTTAATAATAGTTTTTCTGATTCTATTGCATTATAGTTATCTAGTACTAATTGGAGTCATAAGTAAAATGCAAGGAATTTGCTTCCTTTTCATCTTTAGTCTATGGATACGCTGCACTAAACATAGACAATGGAGCTAGTAAATGATAACGGCACAGTTTCTTACACTTTAGCTCACTTCTGTAATTCTGACACTGTTTACATCCCGGGATTAATGTCTGCATTTCACAAACTGCCTCCTTATCAACTGTCAATTACAAATTGAGTTTGTCACTTGTACATCTGATTATTGGCAAAGAAAAAAAAAGAGGCTTCCATAACCACATCCCATCATTATGAAAGTGGCCCACAAAAATTCATAAAATATTAGTTGCACATTCACCTTTCCATCCTGAAGAATGAAGAGAAGGATCATTTGAGTGACAGATCACTGTCCTTCTTTGACCTCTTCAGTTACTATAGCCTCGAGGCACCTTTATTTATTTATCTACCTGGGAGTACTGAGCATATCCTTCTCAATTTTAATGGGGGCCTCATTATGTACATATTATGATTTACATTAATGACCAGTAGTGATTAATTCAATTTCTAGTCCTTCTTCATTGCACAGGTCCAAGGTAAGGTTAGAATTTCTAGCTCAGTTCCCCTTTTGGTGGGGAGCAGGGAAGATGAGAAATGTCCATTTCTAATATCTAACAAATGTATTCCAATTGATTGTACTCAAGAAGCCAATGATGACACAAATTTATTTGTTGTCATAAGAATTGTAATTCAGGAGAAACTGTTTCAGATAGTGTGGAGTCTGTGTCCAGAATTTGACACAGATGGAGGAAGTTTACATGATTAAACCATAATGATAATATAAGAAAGTGGTGAAGAATTTTGAGAATAAGATAAGTAACTAAAAAGTATTAAGTAAATTATAATTATATCTATAATGCAAATATATTTATTTCACATATATGTGTAAATACACATATATATTAAAACTTGCCAATAAAACAGGAGCCAGATAACCCTTTTTACCATATACATTGAGTCAATGCATGCAGTATGATTTGTAGTCTTTTGATGATGCTGATATCTAGGGAGAAAGTAGCCCAAGCCCTTGTTCCAAGAAAGCTTTGAGAACTGTATTTCTCTTGGTTTCTTAAAAAGCAACTAATATCCATTTCACAAGACTCCATCAGTATCATGTCATTGTGTATATTATTTTTCCACACATAATACACATCAGTTCACATCTCAGGGTCTACTAGATGGGGGCTATCATTTTCATATGTGTAAGCTAAAAGAAACTGATGAATTATAAAATATTTTATGTGGAAAATGATGTAAAGACAGTTTAAAAATAAAAAAAATAGTGTTTTTCTTCCATTATTCTTGAGATTAAACTCCCAAAAACAAACAAAATGTTGTTAAAAACATAACCTTATAATCTGAAAAAATTATAGTTAAATTTTCAGGGACTTTCCATATCTAAATGGAGTTTTTATAATTTAGACAAGGAGTTTTGACTATGTGGCCCTTACTAGGCAGTAGTAGTGATACCTGTAGCAACAATTAATGAAAAAGACATCAGGAGTGTGGAAGAGAGCAAAGAGGCACATATGGGAGTGAGAAAAGTGAAGGGGAAATTGTATTATATAATTATATGCAATTTATAATCTCTAAAATTTACTGAAATCATTTAAATACTGTCAAACTATCAGGAATAATTAGGATATTGATGGGTTCTTAATTGATTAGGTAATAAGAAGGCAAGCCTAATTTGGAAACGTAAGTATTCCTTTAATAGATGTACTTTCTTCCTGGGTTGCTCAGCTTTGTCCCTCCAGCATCAACCATCATGAGTCAAGTAATTCCTAGCTTTCATTCACTTCCTTTTCACCAATGGGGCGGTAACAACACAAACAATCGGTTACAAGTTGGAACATCAGAAGCAAATCAAAACAACTCTGAGATTACATCTTACACCTGTAAGAATGACCAAGATCAAAAGCACTGAGGACAATTTATGCTGGAGAGGTTGTGGAGTAAAGGAAACACTCCTGCATTGGTGGTGGGAATGCAAGCTGGTACAGCCCCTTTGGATATCAGTATGGTGATTTCTCAGAAAATTAAGAAACAACCTTCCTAAAGACCCAGCAATACCACTTTTGGGTATATTCTCTGTGAGTTTCAAGGTCGCCTTGGGCTACACTAAATTGATCCAGTCTCAAAAAGAAACAGATATCACACCTTCAAACCCAGTTCTTGAGAGCCTTTAATCCCATCACTAGGGGACAGAGAGAGGAATATATGGCGGAGGAGACAGGAACTCATGACGTTGAGTCTGAAGATTTGAAGAGATAGGACCACCATTTTGTTTGAGAATTTGATAGAGGTAAGATGTCTCTAGAGAGGCTGGCTCCTCTGATCTTTCAGCATTTCACCCAATATCTGACTCTGTGTTTTTATTTGAAAAGACTAATTAGGATTGTATTATATTTTCTAATACATACTTCTCAAATGTAAATAGCTTTTTGTTCCTAATTAAAGAATTTTTAGTAAGTGACCAGTCTCTATGGTTATGAGTACTTTTATTTAGGTTTATAGAGAAAGAACAGAGATAGTCCAAAATAAAGTAGGATCTGGTTTGTGGTGGTTGAAATGCCATGGACTGTTAAAAAAAAGTAGAAGAAAAATTCCCCCTCAAATACATAGGCAAAATAATAATCTGGAAGAGGATTAACATCTTTTGACATTGGCAGATGCCTACTTAGGGAATGAAAAGAAAAGGGAAGCTATCTCCAGACAAAGAAACAGGTCTCTGAGTTTACAGAGTTCCTGAGAAATGTGTGTGATTCGGTTTCTGTTTCTTCATGGCCTCCTTCCCTGGTTAAGCTCAGACACATTTGAGAGTACTGGTAGCTATGTAATTTATGGTAACTGGTAGCAATGGTAGCTAATAGACCTGTGTTGCGACCTAACAGTATGGACACCTCTTGTCAAAACCATGGGCATTTATAGGATGACTAAAGAATTCTTTGTCCTTGAATGATAATGGCATAAATATAGACATAAAGAGATTTTTGTAACTCTCAATATAACTATTGGTCTTGAAAGAATGTACATTAGATAAATATTTACCCAGGCATTTCCAGAGAGGAAAAAACATAACAGAGAAGTTTGTCACCTGGAAAGAAATTTCACAAAGTTCTATCAAGTTGTTAGAACCACCTTAGAGGATGCAGCTAAAGCTCCAGAAAGATGGGTGACACCTGGATAGGAATGCTTTGATGTGTAAATCATTGGTCTTCAATTTAAACTTTTTCTTATTCCAGGAATGACAAAGGAAGAATTGTGGAGTTTCTGGATCTCTATTACTTATTCATGTGGCCTTTCCCCTATCAATCTCTCTTTTTCAAAATTGGTTTAGTGAGAACAGATAGCTGAGACTGTCTTGATGCATATGTTGTGACTCTCAAATTTAGTGCTAACAACAGCTCTTTCAGAATGAGTATTGGAAGGTGAAGGGGCTCACCTTAGAGCCAATACTGTGTGTCATGCCAAGGATCTTAAAATAAATCTTAGGCTGGCATATTGTCATTGTGGTTTTCAATGTCTAAATCTTTTTCCTCTCTTATCTAGCAATACCTATGGCCAATATAATTCTGCTGAAATCCTTTGTTCTCATATAGAGAATGGCCTAAAATTAATACTAATTAAGAAACTTCAACTTAAAACTTGCCGACCAGAAATATCCCATTATATTTTTGTGCGTTTTCCTTAAAAAAAAATCTACATAGCTGTGCTCTATTCTGAAATGACTGATTTAAAAAGTAAGTTTGAATATATGAAAGAACATCCTTTCTGCTCGCTCCTTTCACACTCTCTCCCACTTGCTTTTCTCAGCAGCTCTCGTGGAGAACAAGGAATCCAACATAAAAAAAGGCAGCCTAAGCTAAAGAGCATAGAAATCCTCTTGCTGTAGTCTCTGAAATATTTCAAAACCTTTGCTCATATCCCTTTTCCTTTTCTTTAGCTATTCACTTCCTCGCTTTTTCAATTTTTTTTTTTTTAGTTTTTCTTTGATTTATATTTAAAAGCTCGGCTGAAGATGAACACATTTGAAACCTAAACATTTTTCAGAGTAAACTGTGTTAGCAAAAGTGACTGAGGGTTTTTGACATCTGACTTATCCATTTGCTCATCTTCTGTCCATTTGCTAAAGGACCATAAAGTCTTCTGATAATGGCTTTGAAATACCACTCAATGCTTTCCCATATGTATTCACACATGAACATTTTCTGGAAATTTACTGTGTGGAGGCAAATGAAAATTATCCCATTAGCTTCTTAGCTATTAATAAAAAGGCATTTCAATAATTCTGAACTATTTTACATATGCAAAACTAAGTCGATATTTGGAAAATATTTTCTGAAGCAGCTTTGGTAGCAAAGAGAAGATAGCCATTAAGGGACAAATAAAGAGCCAAATACCCCAAAGTTCATTTTAGGGAAATTGACAAATGGTCAATTTAAAAGCACAGAGGCAATGTGGTGGTTAAACAGTCTACACAAAAAGCACCCAACAATGCAGTCCTTTTGTAAAGAGAACATGCTGTCAGATAACTGCATGCATAGCCAAGAGGGCCCCAGTGCTTTATGCTAATGCAATCCTTTATCCTTTAGCTGTTCCTTATTGAATAAGAGTCAACCTTTCATTCTAATGACTTTGGCTAATTTAGAAACTGATATGAAAAGGGCTAGAGAACTGAAGAAGAAGTCAGAATTAGGTAAGTCTAGAAGTTAAAGCCTTTCAGGAATTCTAGATTAAGCAAATCTAGAATTTTGTATGACAAATGAATAGCAAAGAAGATTTTGTGGGGGAGGGAGCATGAAGTGAAAAAGACACGTTGCCATTAAACCCATCTGTTGAAAACAAACCATGGGATTTTTGATGGGCCAATCATTGTTTTATCTAATATTTGAAGAGTCCCATCTGGAATGCCATGTCACCAGGGTGGCTAGGAGCATTTCTCAGTAATTTCATTATCATTAATAAAGAAGCAAAGAATGGAATTTGAAGGAAGTGATGAACCAGTCTGTCTACATTTTAGGCTTGAACAGAATCCCCTCTGTTTCTTAAAGTTTGGGCTATGACTCATCTGTAACCTTAACTACAAATCATTTTGTACTGCCTGTTCCAGGAAAGGGTAATCATGCTTTGTTTTGAAAAATTAATATATATTTGCAATCCTACTTTTGTTTCTAAAGGTTATTATAACCACCTGTTATTATGCGTACCTTGTTGCTGCTTTCTTGAATCCTGCCTTTAAACAGGAGACAGCCCATATACAAAACGAAATAACATGCTTAATTGCTTGATTAAGTAATTTGACAATGATGATTTGAGTCACTGGCCTTTTATTAGCATTTTTGAAATAACAGAAGCTTGAGGATAATTTTATTAAATTTTAAAAGGGAAAATCCAAGACAGGTAAACTGAAAATCCCAGTAGCTTCCCAGAGAAAGGATATAAACACAAGAGAATTAAAAAAGCCATGCCATTTAATCAGTCATACACATCAGTCACATGGCAGACAAGCATCAGCATGGCAGGGAGGAGGGCTTCATGATATATGCAACAGCCAAGAATACCAGATAAAATCAACTTTGGCCCCGACCATAATCAGGAGTGGAAAAGAAGAAGAAATTATGATTTTCTGAATAATTTAGAAAAGGAGTTAGTCTTCAACCAACCACATGACTGCGGCTCCCTAAATAACTGTTCTGAGCAAGTGATTTTGGGGGAAGGAAAAGTAAATTATCTCATTGAAGATATAATTATTCACTCCATCTTTTAAGATGCCTTCCGATGAGTCAGCCTTCCTCATGTGTTGTCCCTTGACCAGGCGATTAACAAGTTCAAATTGATTAACTTTTATGCTTTAAGTGTTTTGGATTTTCAGTTCTTCACTGAGGCCAGATAAATTCCATTTCCTTGAACAGAAGTCTCTCCTAAACCCCTACAAGATGCTGGGACAATTGTCTCAAACAACTGTATCAACTTGTAAGGTCCCATGACCTGTTAATCTAGTAATAAATAGTTCTTTTTGCAGAACAGTGTCTCTAGTTCCTACCAATTAGAGAAAAGAAAAAAAAAACATGGCAGGAAAAAAATTGAAATTATTGGAAAGTTTATTTCAGTAAAGAGTTTGCAAACTGAAAAGATGCTGCCTCCAACACATAGCAAAAGTGTGTCAGCTAAAATCAAAGGGAAGAAGTGATGAAGGTATAAAGAAAGTGACCAGAACTTCCTCGTGCAAGCAAGGGCATGGAACCCAGCAATTGATTCTGCTCCTTGGGTGGAAAGAAAGATCTATCGGGAAGCAAACTGCCAAGCTGTCTCCAGGGGGAGGACAGAGAGAAGAGTAAAATGAGATTTTATGTCATCAGAATGGAACTGAGTTGAAAGAGACTGTTTGGATAGACCAGGTACTAGGTACCCTTGCCTAGTATTTATCTTTGGGGGAAGTTTAAGGTAGTCCCTGATAATAGAAACCCAGTTTAGGATATCTGCTTTTCTGGTAGAAATGTACCTTGAAAGCTTTAATCTCAGCATTTGGGAGGCAGAGGCAGGCGGAACTCTGAGTCCAAAGCCATCTTGTTCTACAATGTGAATTCCAATATAACCAGGGCTGCACAGAGAAACCCTGTCTCAGTAAAATAACAAAACGACAATAAAGCAAAAAAAAAAAATCATCTGTTGTTTCCAGTAAACAGAGACCTACATCCAGCTTCTGTTTTCTCAGTCAGATGCCTTCTGTTTAGGGCCCATCTTTCTGAGGAATGCTGCTTTGGACCTCATAACTTGCATCTGAAATCATAGCGCAGTGGTGGCATGAAGGCAGTACTGCTGTAAAGCCCTAGTTCTTACACAAATACCGTTCACACACACACACACACAATCACACACACACACACAAAATCACATACACACAAAATCACACACACAATCACACACACACAATCACACACACAATCACACACACACAATCACACACACACACAATCACACACAAAATCACACACACACACAATCACACACACAATCACACACACACAATCACACACACGCACACACACACAATCACATACACAAAATCACACACACACACACACACACACATAAAAAAAAGAATAAACTATCTGTTCTCTGCTGTACAAAGGAGTGATGTACCCTGTCCATCTTGACTGGCTTATATTTAACTTTTAATGTATTTCTACTTTCTTTGTTAGCATCAAATGGTCAGATGAGATTTTTCCAAGAAAATCTTGGCAGCACGTTAGGAATAATCCTGAGCCTCAACCAAAGCCTGTGACTCTCCCAGGAATAGGAACTCTACTTAGAAAATGATAGCCAGATTCCACTTGAATTAAAGTACAGTTGACCAAATTCCTGATGATTCAGTTTTTTTAGAAAACTGATATCTTCTTTAAATGACTACCACATACATACTATAGAAGCAGAACATTTTTCATTTTGTTTGCTACAGATAATTTTTATTATTGTTGATTAAGAGGGTCTTGAAAGTCCCTGTTTAACTGAGTACCCCATCATCCTGCACCTGTTTCCCAATGCTGGGATTAGAAGATAATTAAATTTTCTACATGCTTTTGAGTATTCATATTTTGTATTTCACACAATGTCAAATGTAGAATCAAATCTCTATAGACAGATAGAGAGATAGATACCTATATTTATACTTAAATGACAGAAAAATACTAATGACTGATTTGAAAGTGGTTTAAGTTTATATAAGTTAATATTAGAATAAAGTATTTGTAACTAACTGCTAGTCTAACCTTTCTCCAGTGTCAAGCTCTAGATAAGTTATTATCACCATATTCTGCATTCAAGAGAAAACTTTAAAAAACACCCTGCCTCATATCATTATCATAAGACAATACATTTTATGTAGTCAGGAGGTAAGAATGTGAACACATTAAAGGGAGATGTGAACTTAGTACACAGATTTGATTCAGAATGAGCTTTCTAGATCCTGAGCTACCAAGCATAGATGTTAGTGGAAATGATATTTATAAACTATTCAGTGACTTTCATGTTCATAATAATAAATAACTGGTAGACCCCTAATATATAAATGTATTAGATCATAGTTTATTATGGTGAATAATAAACCATGGAAACTAGATAAATACTTTACTTTGACTTATCTTTAGTATGTAAATTACATGGAGTTATACATAAATACACTTTTATAATACACATTATATATACACAATGCACATTAGCTGTTATTTAAACACAAATATGTAAATTACTAATTATATATAATATATATGTTCTTCTTTTCCATGAATATGATACTGTATGTTTAAAGTTTATAAGACAGAATGTGTCACTTTTTAGTTAAAGTCTTAAGAGGAGATAGTACACATGATATCAACCCCCCAAACAGGAAGGAATTATTCTAAGATTAACAACATGTTCTCCATATGTTAATACTTTACAATTTTTTAAGTAAGATATATATTAAATTCTGTGATACTACCCATGAAAATCTGAATCCTAGAAGTAGAGTTTTATAGTTTCTCAGGAACTCTTGATTTGTTCTAAGTAGCATGCTTGTATTGCCGCACAGACATGTCTCTGAGAATTAAAGCTGGGGATGGATTTTGTTTTCTCTAGTCTCCAAATCACTGCAGAGTAATTGGAATCCTAAGATTGTGCTCCACCGTGCTCAGAGCACTGTGTTCCTGTGTTCCTATGACTTTTCATAAGCAAGTCAATTGTACAGTGGCAACCCACAGGGCTCGAGCTTCTGATGAGTGGCAAGTGTGGGAAGCTTCAGTCATTAAAAGCACCAGGGAGAATCTATTCCTAGAAACACATGCTGATGTTCGCAGGCAGTGGTGAATAGTCATAAGAACTGAACAGAAATTATCTTTTTCACACGACACATACACTTCAGTGCTCCAGGAGGGTATATTTCAACTTTTCGAGTCTCTAAACCTTAAATCTTATCAACATTAAACATTGAGTTTATTGATCTGTTTTCGGATTTCATTGTTTTACTGGCCATATTAGCGATCAGACTATCAGTTTCATCAGTTGTACCTGAAAGCAAATTGCCCGGTGATGTTTATGTTATGTCTATTTCAGATGTATCCCGGACAAATTCTCCTCATTGGACTACACGGATGCTTTTAAAGGATCCTAGACTACTCTGAAAATATAAGCCAGTTTGAGACTGTTGATACATATGTACTATTCTTAATTTGTAGATGTGAAACTGAAGGCCACAAAGTGAGTAAGTCACGAAAGACTCAGGTTGCTAAACATACCCAATTTCCAACCTACCTATTTTAACATTGTGGGACAAAACTTTCACTTATCACTATTATATTATATGGAACAGTGTAAATGTTAGTTAAAGCCCACATAAACACCAAATTGCAGTTTCCAATTTTAAGTTCTACGTAGATTTATTTGAACTAACAAAATACTGTCTTAAAAATATTGTTTCCAATGAATACTGTTTGCCATCTAAATATGAATTTAGACATTCTCATAAGATAATATGACCTGATTTTCTCTTCTACGTAAAAAACAGGATTTAATTCCAGTACTGGATATCAAATACACATTCCATCATAGTAACTTATAATTCACATGCATTTCTTTCAAATTTAGTTTGCATATCATAAGGAGTATGAATATGTAGATAAGAATAAAAGCCACGATGGAGAGCACTGTTGGCAAATGTGAACTAAGAGATCAAACTTACTTCAAATAAAATGAATTTCTGTAGCTAAGAAAATATCTTATAAAATATTGAAAGAGAATTTCCACTATTTAATTATCCTTGTAAACTACTTGTTAATAAGCAGAGTGACCACTGTGGATGAATAAAATATTTTTTAATGAATAGACTAATGCATAAAGAATTTATGTTTTTCTTGTTATGAATAGAATATAAAAAAACAGTAAAGCTAAAACACAGCTTATATACTTGTGAACTATTGGAAAAGAAGAAATAAACACAAATGTAAACATACATAATGGATAGTGTTGTTTTTAAAGTTTCTATTTCCTCTTCATAAACAAATGTGTTATGATTTAATGCAGTATAATCTTGCATACATTACCGCTGACTGAGTGGCAGCCTCCAGTAGTACAGGGCTTTGATAGGAATCCACAGAATCAGAGAAGATAGACTTTTCTATAGTCATTCAAAAACTCTCTTGATAGTTTTCTTCTTTATTTTTTTCTTTTTCTTTATTCTGTATCTTTTCTCACATTGTTTTACGGCTTTTAACCCCAAAAGAATCTTTCAGAAGTACAAGAGTCAAAACTGTTTCATTCCATTTCTCAAGTGAATGATTATAGGTAAAAACATGCTTTTCATTCCCTCACATGATTATTCATTTTATGTATTACAGTTGAAAAACAAATTTTCCCAAGAACCCACATACATTCATACCCAAGCAACTTGTTATAGGTTAACCATGAGGGGAAGCAAGGTGTTCTTGTCAGGTCTTTACTGGCAAAATGTATTTTGCAGTCACAAAGAAAAAGCCAATTACTTCATTACTTCTCTTGAAAGGTAATCTTATAAGGAATCTTAAAGGAATCACAAGCTTAAATTTATATATGAAAAAGAATCAGAGAGCCCTAGTTTAAATCTTTAGGGTGCATATCCATTCATTATTTTTTAATATCAGGAAATTGAGGGCAGAAATGAGTATATGCAATTTATCATCACCTTTGATCATTGACCAAACCTAGCAAGGAGAATACCTCAGCCAGTAATAACTGGGCAGATTTGTTCTTGTTCTCTGACCTCAAAGAGTTTCACATTCAACTATGTGCCTTTCTACAACTTGAGATTGTCTTCTTGACTTTTCACTTCCAAGTTATTTAACAAAAGATCTCATCTAACTTTGTTGTTTTCAAAGCTGTGCTTCAGCTATGAAGCATCCAAGACCTGTAAACACACCTCCCGACATTAAGGCTAAAATAATTTAAACTAGCTGGGCTGCTGGGCCTCAATGGGTAATCATTAACTTGAGCTACAATCCATGCAACTCCTTAGGTGAAACTCATAGACCCTGTGGAACATATCCTTGTATTTATTTTTATTCTGTATAAGCTATCATTATTATAATCAAATTACACAGTACAGCTTATGGTAGGGTCATTTCCTTGATAAACCACAGCTTAAAAATGTCCATTAAAATGGGATGTTTCTAAGGGATAAACACACTGTTTTAAAGGCAGTGGAATTCTCCATACATCAATTCACACCATGCTAAATACCAGAGAAAGAGGGCTGCAGCAAACATGTAAAGGCACAGCAGAAGCAAAAAACATTCCAGGGTCTACAGTCCCATGGCCTTGCCTAAATGAGATTGACACTTCAGAAGATTCCCTTCTGGTGGACTAGCACCTGGAACTTCAATTACAACTCGCTGCTCCTCTGGCATTGTAAATGGCAGTGAATTTGGGAGAAATTTGTAGCTTCTGTCTTCCTTCTTAGGACATAGTTGTTGGAAGTGGGCATCGGATGTTAGCAGCACGACGCATGGAGGAGCTTTTCTTATAACAGCATGCTCACTGGGGTAAGAGAAACCATTTGCATCGATGCACAAATAGGCCACATTATTAAAGATTATTATACTAATCACATCACCAAAACTTAAAGTTATCTGAATCATTATGAGAAGAGGACTGAGAAAGGTCTAAAGCAGCCCCTTCCTTCATTGCTATCTCTAACTCTATCTGTTGAAATGCCAGTTCCACTGCAACAAGGTCATTTTTAATGAACAGAAGTTAATTAGGCCCAAATGTATTTCTTTTGGTGCAAATGGCCTTATCACAATTGAATAGTTTCAGACTGTTAAGAAAAAAAAAGAAATAGAAGTATAACTCACTAGCATTATCAATCTAGTAACTTTTATGAGAGAAATCCCACTGGGAGGAAAGAAAAATGAATGACCCAGAAATTACCTAAAGCGACAGGGGAGAAGAAACTTTCAAAGTGAGCATAAGAACCTATAAGCTATTAATGGGACATTTAATACTAATTATGAGAGGAAATTAAATGTGGATGCTAAATAAAGATGGAAAGACTTATCAAAGTTCTGATAATATACATGCTTACACAATGTTGAGCAGAAATGTTCTAATACCCTCAGTGATTTACAGAAAAGTTCAGATACAGTTTAACTGTGTTTCTTTAGCATTTGTTTATTGCTAAACCATGGTGAAAATACAGTGGTCTTTGTTTTTTATAAAGGATTTAGTGCTATGTGGTTGAATGATCTTCAGTTACATTGTCTATCGTAGGGTATGGTGACTTACTACCAGGGATTGAGAAGCTGAACAGAGGGGATGAATATCATTTTGATATAGTGATAGATATGAAGATGTGAATTAGTTTATTAGTCTAAACCGGGTGACACTTATCTTTATGATAAAGTTGTCAGTTACCAACAATGGCTGGTTTTGTACATGCTGAAGGTATAATTATATTTAAAAACTATGAAAATACACAGAAATGCAACTGAGTATTTAAAAAACAAGAGGTATTAGCAGGGAGAAAATTATAAAGTTAACCTAAAATATCAAAAACAGGAAATTTTACACTGGCTTCCCATGCTAATAAGTCCATTTGGTTTTCTAAAAGAAATTTTAAAAAGAACACATAAGAATAGAATTGATAAATATGTTATTTACAAAAAAATATGCAAGTAAACTTGGAATTATAAATAAATCTATTAAATGTGATAAAGAAGCAAAGTTTTCAAATAACCAAAATTTAGAACTCCAGTGGTAGGCAGTGCTGACTAAAGGAACAATGAGGGTGTTGATTGTTTATTTTTTCCTAAATTGATTCTCTTGGATATATTGTAGAAGCTACGTAGACTTCTATTTCTCTTTCATTCATCAAGGATCTTATTTTTCTTTGCTTTTAATTTTTATTTATTTATTTATTTTTAAAACAATAATTGTCCTGAGTATTGGTAGTTTAGGTACAATATTACTAAACTCATGTATCTCCAGTTCTGTGTCTCTCCCTCCTTGACCATTCTGTTCTCTCATGGTCTAGGCCCCCCATCTGTGGAATACAGTACTGAAATTCAGACTCTCTGAGGGACTCCTGCCAGTAAGACCAGTTTCTGTGTCTGGTGCATGCACTAGCTTGTTGGAGATCATTCCCTGTGGTGGGACGCCATGCTCATCCTTAATGCAGGAGGAAAGAGCTTGGTCCTGTCACAACTCAATATACCAGACTTTGCTGGCACTGCATAGGAGTTCTTAGCTATTGGGAAGAGTGGATGGGGGACTGGGTTGGTGGGGAGACAATGAGGGAGGAGGAGGTACAGAAGGGAGAACTGGGGTTGGAATACAAAATGAAATTTAAAAAATAAAAAATAAATTAAAAAGAAATAAAGAAAAAGAAAAAATAAAAATGTCCATCTTTTCTATGAATTTTAAGTATATGCTGTTATCATTTCTGATAACAATAAATAAACACAGGTAGAGAAGAAAATGTTACCAAGACAGTGATATAATGTTGAAGTTCTATGTTAAATAGTAATTTGCTCTGTCATCTGGTTTAAGATTTTGCCCTTCTTATCAGGGAAAAGTGGAAAATTTTAAATTTGTTTATACTACTTAAACCACTTCCCAGATATTTTCATTACATTTGTCTCTCTTGAGATTTTTCAGTTGAGCAAACAAAATTTATTCACTTGGCACTATATTAGGCAGGTATTTGGTTGAGGTTATAAGGGCCATATATATTGTGTGAACTACTGAGATTAGATATGTATTAAATGGAATTTAACAATACTGCAATCTTGCTCATAGAACAAATATATCAATTATTCCTACTGTGAGTGTGATACATATACACAAAAAATTCACTTTTATGTATACCTTAAACAAAGTTACAGTAAAGCTTACAATCACCTGATTACATAGAGATTTTTTAAATTTCTATGTGTACTAATATATTAGAATTTTATGTATATTTTATTGAGTCAATTGGAAATTAGTTATAGCATATCATATAAATAAGAAACAGTGGGTTCCTGATTTATGTTAGTTGCACAAACAGCTCTGGCTCTTTGAGGAGGCCAAGTTCTTAATTGTGGTCTGTGATCAGCATGTTACAAATTGCTTAATGGTGATATAGATCCACTGTGACCCTGGACTTGAGGCAATGTGTTTGGCTCTCAGAGACAATGAATATGCCTTTGACATGTTGGACTAGGTGGAATAAGCAGGTAGGGCAGCAAATTTGGACATAGCCATGCCTGCTTAGCATTTTTAGAAAAAAAATGTTGATTGGGTTTTCTATCCTGCCTGGTTCCTGCAATCATTTAGTTCCAAAGAAATCACACAGAGGTCTACATTAGTTATAAACTGATTGGCCTAGTATCTCAGGCTTTATATTAACTCTTAAAACTTATATTAGCCCATTATCCTTATCTGTGTTAGCCACATGGCTCAGTACCTTTTTCAGCAAGGCAGTTGCCTTGAAGCTGTTTTAGATGTTGGATCACCTGGGTCATTGTTACCACTGAAGACCTCTCAGGGAGTCTTGCTTGGTCAATTCATGTTAGCTTAGAAGAAATCCACAATTTTTCTTCTGTGGAAACAAAAGTAAAATCTCTTTTCCAAAGCAACATATTCTTAGATCCAAATTTTGAAGTCAAGAAACCTTTATGTTAGCAGCCCCCACAAGCAAATGCCTCTCAGCAGTTAGATCATTATTAGTCAGAAATTTTAGAGAAAATACAATAGTATACATAACCAGACTGTGTGTTTTCCAGTTTTACATGGTGTATTATAATTCAAATCTATTTTCTTTTTAAGAACCTCAGGTTAAGACCAAGGTCCTCCCAACTCCCCCCAGGTCCAGGAAGGTGATCGACCAAGCTGAGAAGGCTCCCACAGAGCCCGTCCATGAAGAAGAATCAGAGCCCAGAGCCATTGTCCTTTGCTTCTCAGTCAGCCCCCGCTGTTGGCCACACTCAGAGAGACGGGTTTGGTCGCATGATCCATCAGTCCCATTCCAACTGGAGTTGGTGATCTCCCATTAGTTCTGTCCCACCGTCTCCATGAGTGAACGCACCCCTCTCGTTCCTGACTTTCTCCCTCATGTTCTCGCTCCTTCTGCTCCTCATCGGGACCTTGGGAGCTCAGTCCAGTGCTCCAATGTGGGGCTCAGTCACCTTCCCCATCTGTCGCCAGCTGGAGGTTCCCTCACGGTCCTGACTTGGGGAACCCTGATGGCTCCTTGGCCTTGAGAGGGAGGGAGGGGAGGTATGGGTGGAGGGGAGGGGAGGGAAGGGGGAGAAGGAGGGGAGAGAAAGGGGAGAAGGAGGGGAGGGAGGGGGGAGGAGGAGGGAAGGAGATGGAAATTTTTAAATATAAAAAAAAATAAACCATGAGGAAAAAAAAAAAATAAAAAAAATAAAAAAAAAAAAAAAAAAAGAACCTCAGGTTATTATATTTAAATTATTCTTTTAATCTTTGACTCCATTTATCCTTTACCCTCTATATCCCAAGTCTATGGATATTTATCAAACACTTTGTGAGCTGTTTAGAGGCCTTCTGGTCTGATTCTGTCTTTCTTTTGTATCTGTAATAATTTTCTGACCTGGGGAATTTTTTAATATGCTAAGCAGGCATGACTAGGACCAAAGCCAAGACTTTGTCTGTTTGCGCCACCAGCTTCAGCTTTCCAACATGGTAGATGTAAGTTCACAGCCAGTCATGAGAGGCAGGCTCATGGCCCAACCTCTAGGTACACCTCCATCTAGCATCTTTTAATATGCTGCCCAACAACCCATTCAAGTGCTCCATAGCAAGAGCTCCTGAAAAAGCTTTTGGTACCACCAGCAGGATCTAAAAAGCCATCTCTTAAAGAAGTCATGCATACGCTTGCTGCCAGCAAAAATAGCCTATCTGAAAAAAAAATGCAGCTACTAAGAAGCCATTTCTGACTCTGTTTTCATGTTTCTAGAATAATTTTTTAAGGTTTCAGTCTTTATGTGGATGTACATTCCCCATGTTGGCACAATTTGTAACTGGACACTTCAGCTTCTTTATTAGCCAACAGTAATATTCACAGAATACAGAGGGGCATTTCACATCAAATATCCTCTGCAAATTTGTAGGAAAATAAGCCCAGTAATGAGAAAGCAATACCTGATCATGCAATCTTTGTCTTTAGAATGATCTATCCTGTATGTGGGTTAAATCTCCATTTGGGAAACATGAACTCATTATTTCATAAATATTTTCTAAGTAATAATTAGAAATGAAGAAGGAGAATAGAAGAAGAGAAATCCTGAAAATATTTATGAAATAATGCATTTGTATCAGGCATTATTGGAAGATTCTAAAATCAAGAATAGAAAAATTACTGAGAGGTAATTATGCTATCTCCAGATTGAAAAAGTACAGAGACATGTAAAAATATAAAGTATGGAATATTAGTTGATAAAATGTCTCATGGAGAATAGGAGATAGCTGATTAGGGACCAGTTCATTGCATATAGAATGTATGTATATAGATGTACATTGTATGATTTAGAAAAGTATAATTTTTTATTAAATCAAAGTAGAAAATTATTAAAACATTTAGTTCTATGGCACTTATACAGTTAGTTGCATATTAAGAAAACTATGTACATAAGAAAATATTTAAACATGCGCTAACAGTTGAACATGGATGATATAGAAAACTCCTCTGTGTGTAAACGTTCAGAGCTTATTCCACTAGCAATGTAATGAAATATTTAGATTTTGAATTTAACTTAACACATAAAACAAAATACTGACAACAGAAACAGCTTCCTGGAAAGATATATGGGAATAAAGTACAGCAATGCTTTCTCTGCAAATGTAATTTTAAAAGAAATAGAAAGTTCTGTTTTTGTTTTGAAGGGAAGAACATTAGAACAAATTAGTCTGTGCCCAAAGTTTGCTGCAGAGCAAATGCCAGGAAGATATTTCTAAGTAAAGCAGCCTTAGGTATTTGGTGAGTTCTCCAATATTGGAGTACATGAAGATCTACTCTCTCCATGAGAAAGTGAAAAAAATAACATACACATAGAGAGAAACACACACACACAATGTAGATAGAAAATGACTTTTTCAGGAAAAATTGTGTTTTGTGGAGAAATAATATACTTATAACCATTTATGAAATACCTACATGACATGACTATTTAATAAAAAGGATCTTTAGAACATGTATTATATAAGAGCCTAATACTTTTCCTCTTTTTCCAGAGTCAATCACTGCATTTTTGACATACACACACACGCACACATGCGTACATATGTATATGCACATGTATATGTACGCATGTGTGCGTGTGTGTGATACCTTAAATACTAAATCAACACTATATTCTTATTTATCAATGAATTTATTCTTTGTTACCATTAAGGTTTTGAACATTAGGCTATTCTTCACCAAAGGTTACAATAATAGATCTGTTTCTGAATTTTGAAAGTTAGTAATTCTAACTCAGTTTAAAAAAATTGAGAGATAAAAATCACACAGACAAATATTATAATATGATACCTCAGTTTCTCCCTATTTTTATTCCAATAGTCCAGATTTTATACTAGAGAAGTAAAAAATATATTTGAAATCATTTAAAAGCAAGCATGTGAAAACTACCAATTTATTTATACATGCTTGGAAATATTTTCTTTTCTTGTTTCCAGAATCTGAAATTTCATGTGTATTAAGCAAGTAGTCACCCACTGTGCTGTATTCTACCGCACACACCACTGTCTGTCTGTTCTCCTTTCCCTCCTTCCTTTTATCATTTGAATCTTGAGATTCCGCTTGATTCAGAGGGCAGCATTCTCAAAAGGTATCATGTCAATACCCGAGGGAAAACATTCTTGATCTCATCCCTGGTGAGCAATTTTGCCTTTTGAATCCTCAGAAAAACCTTAATTTAAATACATTCTTAGTTGACTATTTTCATTGCTCAACATAGTCTCGGCCCACCAAAACTGTCCTTTATGTCAGAGAACACTGATGTGTTGGTAGGACTAGAAATCTACCTCAGCAGATAAGGGTATGTGCAATTCTTCCAGAGGACCCTGGTTTGATTCTCAGCACTGACATAGTGTCCCATAATTGTCTGTAACTTCAAAGAAAAGCACCTAATAATCTCCTCTTGTTTTTCACAGGCATCAAAGAGACATGACACTAGAAGATATTAATGCAGATATTTATATATATATATATGTACATATATATATATATAAAATGAATGAAAAAATTAAATATTGGCATTGGTATGACCAGCAGTTTCATTCATATGCTATGTGTGCACTGGCCAACATCCTCCATAAAATGTGCTTAGAGAAAACGGTATGGGGAACTTCATAAGATACAGACAATAATAACTGTCTTTTTTGAGAAACTTCTATAAAGTAAAGAAGCACAGACACTAGGAAAAGTAAGATCTGATCATGGAAAAATGGGATTCATGGCAAAGCAAACTCCTCCCCACAAGTCTAGGATCCCTTGGGATGTTTCTTCCACCATTGCCTGAGAGAGAACGAAATGGAAGCCACAAGTCATTGTCTTCTCGCCATCACTTTTACTTTTCACATAAATCCTCATAAATATATTTATATCACTAATATTTATGTCCTTTGTATAAATCTGACCCCCCACAGACATGAGTCTATTTGAATTATTGCAATATTTAGTCATCAGAGAGTGGCAATACTTGGTAAGGCTTAGCTGTCATTGTATTGCTGAAAGAAAATGGTAACTGGGCATAGACTTTGAGATTTCAAACGTTGAAGCCAGGCCCAGACTCTCTCTTCCTGCTGCCTTTGGGATTCAGATGTAGAACTCTCAGCTACTTCTCTAGCGCACTGTCTACTTGCAAGCCCACATGCTCCCTGCTATTACAATAAAGGAATAAATCTCAGAAAATGTATGCAAATCATAATGAAATGCTTTCTGTTAAAAGAGTTGCTGTTGCTGTGCTCATGGTGTCTCTTCACAGCAATGGAAGATACCTAATGGGCATGTGCGTGCACACACACACAACTTTATAAAGTTATGCCATTTGGACGACATCACTTCCTCAAAGAGCTGTAGCCTACCTAACCAAACCAAACAAAATGAAACAGACAAAACAAACAAACAAATAAAAATAAACCCACAGCCAGTATGAAAATCTTCCTTTTCAAGTTGTTGGTCAGGACAAACCAAGAGATTTTCAAAACAATATAGGTTAGCTTTTGGTGGCCTCCCATAAGTTGAAGGTAAATCCCTTCAAATAAGTTGCTAAAAGATACTACTTACTTTGGACATAGGACACAAAGATTTGATTTGGAGCTGACTTGAAAGTCATCTCCCTAAAGACTACATGTCATTCTACTGGAAGGTATTATTCAAGCTGCCAAGGGAAGACAGCAATCAATATGCCTATTCAGTTCTGGTACTTAAGAGCCATAATGGTAACCAGCATTGTAAGATTCCCCTTTATGTGAAATAGTGGCACGTACATCTTGAGAATAACCAACAACTACCTGGTGGGTTTAAGGCAAGTGTAACCGGAACACAATCATGCTAAGGATGACAACTTATCCAAATCCATGGTTAGTGTAGTCAGGAATCTTAGAGAAGGAATTACTATTGCTACTTCTCTGATATGATCCCTAATTAATTCTACGTCATTATTTATATACTTATCACAGAAGCTTCTTTTTAAAATCTGGAGAATGAGACCATTTCAGAAACAACAGCTCGTCAGGATGTGGAAAACAACTGACATTAGGTGCCGAGCTCAGACTGATGTATCTACAACACAATTCTTGCACCTAAACCTCAGGGGGCATCATGGAAGAGGGGATAGAAAGAGTGTTAAAAGCCATAGGAACAGAGTCTTCAGTGAGATTGTGTCTTCTAGCTTTAACCCAGAGGCTTCACCCAACAAATTTCAACAACATAGCTGTTTAACCAAGACTTGAAACTTTTCAGCAATATTAGAAACTCCAATGTGGATGTATAAATCTCACAGTGTCCCACTCTAGATGGAAAGGTACAAGCAATTTAACAACTTCTGTGAGAAGAAGATTTAGTCTTTCCCAGGAACAAATCTTGTGATTGGGTCCCTGATACTGAGTGATGATCCTAGAAACATGCATGAAAGCAATAGTGAAAGAATTCAGCAAGGGTATTTGTCTGTTTGTTTATTTACATGTACACATTGCAACAACAACTACAGAAAAAGTGGTTGAGAATTTGGGAGAGTAGATATGTTGGATGTTAGAGGGAGAAGAAGGAAGGGGTAAGAAATGCAATTATACTTTAATTAAAAACTTAATATGAACTTAAATTTGGCAAGTATAGGAAAAGTTTTGCTTTTCAAAACAAGGGAGATGCATTTATTAATACTCAAATGTGATCTTGAAGATCATTTATGAAATTCATTAACATCAAGTTAAACATTGTAAAACCATCATAAAATATAAAGTATCTTCTCTTATTATAAAAATTGATCATAGAAAACAATAATTGGATCGAATCCTCGTAATAATATAAATATTATGAATCATTTGAAGGAAGCATAATTTGATGGTATTTAAATGTTTCCTTTCTTTAGGACTTTTCCATGAATATTGCCCTATACTCCCAGTATATTAAATTATCTTTCAGAGAAAACAAAATATTCCTGGATATCTTCCCAGGTGCTGTTAAATAACTTTGTTCCTCCTTATAATTTAAATGTCTCTCCCTCACATGGTGCCATTTGTGTTATTGATAAATCTATTTTGGTTGTAGGCTTCCCTTTCTTTGTAAATACTTAGCATGATTCAGCTTGTAATTCACCTCATGCCAGGACCATTCACTGTTACGTGAACCAAGTTTTATGTGTCATATTATAGATACACGGAAACTCTGTCATGGGGAGATTGTTTTATGGAAGGGCTGAGGCCTCAACTGAGTCTTGAAAAAAAGCCTAAGTAGTGTATAGGAGTTAGTCTGTCTTTAGAATTTGAGATCAATCTATGTTTCTCTACATTTAAAATACATATTCAGGAAACTATTTGCTTAGAGACACACAATTTCTTACAAATTTACCTCAAAATTTTGAATTATTTTTGTTAGCTTTCAAACACGGTCAATGGGTGCGTTTTGAGGCGCCTACTTAACATATCAAAGTGAACCCAGTCACCAGGGTCCCTGAATTCCTCAGTCCCTCTCTGTTGCAGACCCCTCTTAGGCAGGGGCTGGGCTGTTATGCCCTATATAACCCAAATATTTTGCTTGCCATCTCACTTTGCATTCATGGACCTCCTGGTTGCTGCACCTGCTTCCTCTCTCTCCCCTTCTCTTCCTGGTCAGGACACAGCTCAGTCTGGACATGTCCATTCTGAACTCTCCGAGATGGCCCATGTCTGCCTCCAGCTATGTCGTCCCTATTATATATAATAAACCTTCACCTGTACCATTCCTTAGCACACTCATGTTCCCTTTCCTTCCTTTTTTATTTCTTTCATTCACTTATAAAATCTTACACACAAATATGAGTCATCATTTCTAAAGTGAGGAAGTTGATATACTTATTTTTTTTTTTAGTAAGGAGAGATGTCAATCTGTAGGAATGACATAGTCTGCTATAATAATCTCAGATTTAGTGACTGAATAACTTTCGGTGCATACATTAACAAAATGAAATTTGGCAAATTTTTTTTTCTGCAGCGAAACAAAAGCATGACTTTTTGAATATTGAAAGAAAATGTATCCTTAGGCTGGAGAGATGAGTGATCAAAGAAGAGCACCCACTTCTTCTGTAGAGGACATGAATTCAGTTACATGATCCACAACGGAGCCCAGGGTACTTGAAAACATTTTTCTGGCCTCCATAGCCACCTGTGCTCATGTGCACACACCTACCTAGAGGCACACACACAAACATACAACTAGCAATAAAATAAGCCATAGAAACATTTCTTACTTTTTCAGTATGTAGACTACCATTGTTTTAGCAAATTGTGATTGGAGTAAGTATGAGGGAAGACATTGCCTGCTTACTCTTCTGAAAGTTTATTGCATATGTGCAGAAAGATTGCTATTTGTGTTTTGCCATTTATCTTCTGCAAAAGTCTATTAAAATTTTAAAGAACAATATTGATTTTAAAGGGAGCAAGGGTGGGAATGTGGAATGGTTTAACAACTAGTTTGCTGTAGTTAGACAATAATAGTATGTTCTTTAGCACAGTAGTATGAATGTCATGAACAGCTGTGTTCCATTAAGTCTAACGGTAGTTACAAGAGAGGGTCTGGAATGTCCTCAGCATAAAAAGTATAGCAACTCATGGTGCCAAATAAATTAAAAACCTCGAGCTGGTTTTTACTACTAGGATTCAAACTACTAGGATTTGTAGCCCAAAATATCTAGAAATAGTGTTTCAATAAAATTTAAAATAATTTAAAGAAAGTATGTTTGCTTGAAAAGTCTGACTCTGTACATAACTTCTTTAATATATTGCCTAACACATAGAATATTTTCCAACATTTCATTAGTTATTTTCTGTTTTTAATATTGCAAAAGAAATTGTTATGCTGGAGAGATGACTCTGCAGGTGAAAGAACGTACTGCTTCCATAGAGTACTGGAGCCAAGTTACCAGGACCCATATTGGAACCCATAAATTTACAAAAACAGAAGTGACAATATCAAGGACTTGTAAAGTGAATAAGAAAAAAAAATGCTGTGACACAACATTGTGAAATAAAGAACCTCCAAAGATGCTTTTGAAATCACTTGTGCCAACCATTTACTTCTAGTCACGGAACCACCGTTAAGAGTGGTTTATTTTCCCATTGAGATTCCCATGGAGAAAGCTAATGGCTATGCATTGGTGGGTTGGTCCCGTTGTGCTTCAAAAATCTTGTTTCCTTCTTTTCCTCCATCTCCTCTGGCTCTTATACTCATTCTGTCTCTTCTCTATGGAGATCCCTGAGCCCTGTAGGGACAGATTTGATGCAGATATCACATTTACGGCTCTCACTTTCTGCATATTATTCATATTTGTTTCCATCTACTGTAGAAGGAAGCTTCTCTGATGATGGCTGAGCAGACTAGGAATCTATGAGTATGGCAGACTGTTGTTAGGAGTCTTTTATTGGTATATTCCTTTGACAAAATATTTGGTTTTCGCCTAGATTCCTGGTCCCTCTGTCTGAAGTACATGGTTGCCCAAGCTGTATTTAATCTGAATTCCTTTTCATGGAATGGTTCTTAAATAAACTCAGATCTTGGTTGTTTACTCCCACAAACTTTGAACTACTACTGCCCCAGCATATCTTCAGGCAGGTCACCACTGTAAATTGAAGATTTTGTAGCTGGGCTGGTGCTTACATTTCTCCCTTGGTAGCATTCAGATTACCTTTCAGTACCATGAACACTGGTCCATGGCGAGGTGAAAGTTCTAAGAAGGCCCCAGCTCAGTTTCTCTTTGTTCAATATTTTGTATAGGTGTTGTCTTCACCAATAAGCCCTTGTCATCAGGCTGTGGAGGGCATCCTGTAGCTTTTGTTGTTGACCCAGTTGTTTGGAGGCTCCCATAGGAATCCTTTGTACAACAACTTCCAGTATTGGAAGGTTCATTTGCTAATAAGAGATATTGACTGACTGATTGCTTCATTAGTAAACTGATTACAATTTTTTGAGGTATATGTGTATGTGTAAATATTTTGACTAGGAATATTTACAGGTTCACACCCATGTCCATATTAGTAAAGGACAGAGAAAAATTTCAGGAATTTCCCTTTTCTTTATTATGCTTCTTTTTATTGGCCCAATATAGGGTCAGTCGATGAAGTTATAGCTTTCTTACTTTTGATACATTTGTGTACAATAAACCCTAGGAATCATCTCCTCTGTACTCCCTACCAACATATTAGACCACTATGATTATATTTCATATTTCCTGGAAATATTCATCCATGTTTTCATTCTTTTTCTTTACTTTGCTCAATGTATTATCTCTCCAACCCTTTCCCCTTTATGAGTGTGCTGAAATACAGGTTTTACAAAAACACATATGTATACATGTATTGCTGCCCAAATAACTGATACAGAGAGCAGAAGGAACAAAGCAATTCAAATTCAGAAAACTGCTTTTAATCACAAAATTTATAACCTCATTAATAAAATAAATGACTTAAGATACCAGATCCATAAAAAGGCAAATCATAGCTACAAATAAATCATGTGCTCTAATATCTATTGAAATTGCAATTCTGTGCATAATTACTAGTTTGGAAAAAGAACTTCACCAGCTGAGTAAACCACAGTGACATTCAAACAAATTCAAGCTTGATGAAGCATAATCACTTCGTTCATAAGGGACAAAATAAGTGTCTGCAATTTGATTCTCCTAAGAAATAAACTTTATTATAGTGATTACATCTGTGGGCTACAATATCAAACAGAATGATACTAGATAATTATTTCTAGAATTTCTGTGGCAAAGGTCCACTGCATACTGGCAAACTTGATATTTTGTCAGTTTCATAAACTGATATGCCTTAATGATCCTGAAAATTCCTCTGATGAATTGAAACAGGATTGATATTTAGTATATTACAAAAGACAGGATAAACTGTATTCTTATTTTCAAAGACAATTTTAACACCACTATTAGAGAGAAGAGACAAAGCAAAAGTGGCTTATTGTTTGCATAATTAGAATGAAATTACAAATTATAAGGCAATTATTGAGTACCTCCAAAACTATCTAAGTAAGAAGGAATACAGTCCTCAATCCTGACGTAAGTAGAAAGAGATATGTCCAAAGAGAAAACGAGCTATTCTACGTAATCAACTAACATGAATTTGGAATGAGAGATTGAGGAGAATCTCGTATAATATGCCAGACTATTTAACTGATCTTGCCGCGCACCGTGACCCTGTGTCTGCGCTCTGTGTACTAGCACCCAGTTTGCGAGATTCAGGCAATGGGCAGGAGGTTAAAATACAGAGACACACACAGACAGAGAGACAGAGACACGGGTCATCCTTGAATTCCCCAAGAACGACCCCTTTATCGTGTTCAGGGGCAGATTATATAGAGATAGCCACGCCCCAGCCAAACCCACCAGAAACCACTCTCCTGCCATCAGGAACTCCTGAAGGTCTCATGCTCAGAGCAGCTGTAGGCCCTTAGATCAGGGGATAACAAGAAATTCAGGATCTGGGGTCTCACTGCTCCCAACATCTCCACCTAATTTTTTTTATAAAACAGTGTCTGATCTTAAGTATTCGGGGGTATGAGGGGTCAGTATCTCCAGGTAACATGTACTTTTGGCACTGCTGTGGCATCCGCCAGGCTAGGCACCTACTGGGCTGAGGCAAATTTGGGAGCATAGGGGTGGGGATGGGGCAGGGGGAAGGGGAGAGGGAGAGAGACAAGGGAGAAGGGGAGAATTGGGGAGAGCATAGGGGAGTGGGATGGTTGAGATGGAGGAAGGACAGATATGGGAGCAGGGAAGAAGATATCTTAATTAAGGGAACCCTTTTATGTTTGCAAGAGACTTGGATCTAGGGGGCTCCCAGGTGTTCAAGGGGATGTTCCCAGCTAGGGGAGAGGGTGCCTGAACTGGCCTTTTCCCATAGTCATATCGATAAATATCTTGAATATCACCATAGAAACTTTGTCTGGCGATGGATGGAGATAGAGACAGAGGTCCACAAAAGAGCACTGGACTGAGCTCCCAAGGTCCAGTTGAAGAGCAGAAGGAGGGAGAATATGAGCAAGGAAGTCAGGACTGCGAGGGGTTGGTCCACCCACTGAGACAGTGTGCCTGATGCAATGGAAGCTCACCAAAGCCCGCTGGACTGGGACTGAACGAGCATGTGATCAAACCGGACTCTCTGAATGTGGCTAACAATGGGGGTTGACTGAGAAGCCAAAGATAATGGCACTGGGATTTTTCTCTACTGCATGTACTGGCTTTTTAAGATCCTAGTCTGTTTGGATGCACACCTTCCTAGGCCTGGATGGGGGGGGGGGGTGGACTTCCCACAGGGCAGGATACCCTGCCCTCTCTTATGACTGGAGGGGAAGGGAGGGGAAGTGGGAGAGTGGGAGGAAGGGGGGGAAGTGGAAAATTTTAATGGTATTATTTATAAACCAATGAAAAAAGAAAATTTCTAAAATGCATGTATCTGATTACCTGCATCTAGCCTTCTTCTCACCCAGGCTCACTGTCTTTCTGTCCTCAGCGCTCAGCACTCATTGCAGACCCACCACAGACAACTGCCTCTTTTTATCCCCAAGACCGGGTTTCTTATTCACAACAGTGAATCAAATCCTTAGACTTAGAGCAAATCCTTGCCCTTCTCTGTTTAGTTTGTGAAATCTTTCTTTCTCTCTCACTTTCTTTTTCATTTCAGCCCTGTTAATGTCTCACGAATTCCTGCTTACAGGAACATTATTGCAGAAATATGCCCTGGCCTAGAGTATAAATTCTAGGTTACTTAAACTGACATAAAAGGCCATAATCTTGCCTTTGGCTAAAAATCCAATTACATTTCCCTTTACTCATAACCTTATAATTTATATTTTATTAATGAAAAATGTTTTTAATTCTCTGCAAAAAATGCTGTTTCATGAGTCTCCCTAGATGGGGAAATATTATCTTTCTTTCTCTCTTATTCCCTTATTTGACAGGCACAGCATGGCTGAAATGAAATTTCTACAGTTGAAAAAATGCTTTATATCATTTTAACTATGAGCTACACATAGCTATTGAGTGCTGGGACTGTGAGGATATATCTTTGTGAATAGAATTTTAAATTTTCAGTCTGTTGCTTATGTATATAAAATTACATATACATGAATTAAATATTTGCATTGTCTGGTGTGGTCCTCACTAGCCAGTGGATTTCAAACCATTCCATAAATATTAAAATTATTTTAATTCCTTCTTGATAGAGTCTGAACTTCAAAACTGTCGGTAATCCTGTTTTTCTTCATTTTCTGTTTCCTTTTGTTAAATTTCAAATTGATTTCTTTATTTTATATCCCAAACTGCAGCTGTCCATCCCCCTTCTCTTCCATGTCTCTCCTTGCCACCTCTATATGCCCACCACCCAATCCTCTCCGTCTCCATTTCTATTCATAAAAGGTTGGCCCCCAGTGGATATCATATCAAGATTAAATAAGGCTAAGCTCCTCTCCTTATGTTAAGGCTGAGCAAGGTGACCCAGTGTGAAAATTATGTTGTCTAAAGCCAATACATGGTCAAAAGCATTGCCCGTACCCACTGTAAGAAGTCCCACAAGAAGACCAAAGTACATAACTGGAACTATGTGCAGAGGTCCTGTGTCAGTCCCATGCAGGCTCCCTGGTTGTCCTTTCAGTTGCTGTAAATGACAATGAGTTCATGATAGTAGTTTCTGTAGGTTTTCTTCTGATGTCCTTGACCTCTCTGCCGCCTACAATCCTTCTTTCACTTCAGTAGTGTGCCCTTAGCTCTGCTTAGTGTTTGGCTGTGGGTCTCTGCATCGGTTTCTGGAAAAGGTCTCTCTGATGACAATTGGGTAGGTACAAATCTATGAGTCTAGCAGAACATTGTAAGGCTTCATTATGTTGATTTTTTTTCTTCAATATTGTTTAGTTTTATCCTAGGTCTCTTGATTATCCAGCCTCTGTGTCCCATTACTCCAGGCAGTGTCATTGCTGGGTTTGCTCTCATGGTATGGGTCTGAGGCTGGAATAGTCATTCGTTGGCCACTCCTATAATCTCTGCACCACCCTTACCCATTGCATCTTGTAGACAGGATACATTGGAGGTCCAAGTTTGTATACTTGGGTTGGTGTCCCACTCTCTCCTCTGAAATTCTTGCCTGATCACAGAAGACGCCCAGTCCAGGTTATGTATCCCTTTAATTTGGAGTGTGAACTGGGGTCTGGAACATTCATGATCAAGTGGGGAAAGAATGTAAAGGAATATTACTGAAAAGATGACTGGAACATTCATGATCAGGTGGGGAAAGAATGTAAAGGAATATTACTGAAAAGATGACTGGAAGGGGAAGCTTTTCACTGTCGTGTAGAAACCTGGTGCAAGAAACACTCTCAGGAATTTACAAGGATGATCCCAACTAACACATGAAATTTCTTCTACTTCCCAATCTCAGGGAGATCTAATTATTTCCCTGGAGTTCTCCTTGTTACCTAGCCTCTCCGAGTCTGTGGATTGTAATAATATTATAATTTACAGCTAATATCCACTTCTAAGTGAGTACAAGCTGTGTTTGTATTTCTGGTCTGAGTTACCACACTTAGGATGAATTTTTCTACTTCTACCTATTTGCCTTCAGATTTCATGATACCATTAATTTTAACAACTGAGTAATAATTCATTGTGTAAATGTACCACATTTTTTATCCATTCTTTGGTTGAGTGACATCTAGGTTGTTTTCTGGATTTGGCTATTACTAATAAAGCTACTATGAGCATAATAGAGCAAGGTTTCTTGTGGTATGGTTGAGCGTCCTATGGGGATATGTCCAAGAGTGGTATTGTTGGGTCTTGGTATAGAACAATTCCCAATTTTCTGATAAACCACCACATTGATTTTTAAAATGGCTGCACAATTTTGCGCTGTCACCGGGAATGGAGGAATATTCCCCGAGCTCCTTACACTCTACAGCATGAGATGTCATTTGTGGTTTTGCTCTTGGCTATTCTGAAAGGTTTAAGATGAACTCTCAAAGTAATTTTGATTTGTGTTTTCATGATGACTAAGGATGTTTAACAATTCTTTAAGTGTTTCCTAGCCATTTGAGATTCCTCTGTTGATATATCTCTGTTTAGATCTTTATCTCATTTTTAAATTGGATTATTTGGTTTGCTGATGTCTAGTTTCTTGATTTCTTTAAATGTTTTGCAAATCAGGCTTCTGCCAGATGTGTGGTTTGTGAAGGTCTTTTCTAGTTTTGTAGGCTTTCATTTTGTCCTCTTGGGGATTTTCCTCTGCCTTACAGAAACTTCAGTTGCATGAGGTCCCATTTACTGTTGTTGATCTTAGTTCCTGTGCCATTAGTGATCTATGCAGGAAGTTGTCTCCTGTGTCCGTGCATTCAAACGCTATCCTGCTTTCTCTTCTATCATGGTGTGGGAGGTCCTTCTGTCTATGTGTTGCTTGAATAAAGAATCTGGCTTGGCCTGATAGTGTAGAACAGAGCTAGGTGGGGGGATGGGGGTGGGCACTAAACGGAATGCTGGGAGAAAGGAGGCAGAGGCAGAGTGTGAAGCCATTAGCCGCACTGGAGCCGGACAGAACTTTACCTGGAAAGCCACAGTCACGTGACAATACACAAACTACTAGAAATGGGTTAAATTAATATGTAATATTTAGCCAATAAGAAGCTAGAGCTAATGGGCCAAGCAGTGATTTAATTAATAGAGTATCTGTGTGCTTATTTCGGGGCTGAGCAGCCAGGAACCAACAAGCAGCCCCTCCTCCAACACTAACATGTTCAATGTGTCTCGATTTATGTTGAGGTCTTGGTTACACACACAAGAAGAGTGGATGGCCAGCCATAGTCAAAGTCATTGAAATTAATGAAATAGGAACACAGCCATTTAAAAAAATCAATGAAACCAAGAATTGGTTCTTAAAGAAAGTCAACAAGATAAATAAATTCTTATTCAAACTAAGTAGAAGACAGAGAACATCCAAATTAATAAAATCAAAAATTTAAAGGGGGAATAACAACATACACTGGGGGAATACAGAGAATATTTAGGCCATACTTCAAAACTTATACACCACAAACATGGAAAATAAAGAAGAAATGAATTTTTTATGTATTTCACTTACCAAAATTAAATTAAACTGAGATAAACTATTTAAAATTTCTATAACCTCTTAGGAAATAGAAGTACTCATTTAAAGTGTCCAAAAAAATCTCAGCATGAGATAGTTTTAGCACAGAATTCTAAAAGAATTTCAAGGAAGACTTAATACTGATACTTCTCAATTATTCCACAAATCAGAAACAGAATTGTCAAAAAAATTTTATGAGACCACACTCAGTCTGATATCTAAGCCACACAAAAGCTCAACAGAGTAGAGAATTATAGACAATTTACATTGATGAAAAAAATACTTAATAAAATTTTCACCAACTGAATCCAAGAATACAGCCAAAGATCATTCATCATGATCAATTTGGCTTCATCCCAGAGATGCAGGGATAGTTCAACGAAGAGCTGTTAATGTAATCCATCATGAAAACAAATTGACAGAAAAAAACACATGATTATTGCATCAGATGCTAAAAAAAATGACAAAATCAAATACTTCTTCATGATAAAAGTCTTTGCGAGATCAGGCATGCAAAAGACATATCTTAACATAACAAAAACTATATAGAGCTAGACTGTAGCCAACATCAAATTAAATGGAGAGAAACTCAAAGTAATTCCACTAAATTAAAGAACAAGACAAGACTGTTCACTCCATATTTGCTCAATACATTATTTGAAGTTCTAACTATCTGAAGGAGTTCAAGGGTATACAAATTGGAAAGGAAGTAGTCAAAGTATTGTTTCTTGCTAATGATATAATAGTATACATAAGTGACCTCAAAATTTCTACCAGGGAACACCTACAGCTGATACAAACATTTTTGCGAAAGAATTGAATATAAAAATGAGTAAAAAAAATAAAATTAGCATTCCAATATATAAATAATAAATGGGCTGAGAAAAATAAGGGAAATAACACCTTTCATAATAGCAGCAAAAAATATAAAATATATTGGTGTAACTCTAATTAGGCAAATAAAAGACCAGTATGACAAGACTTTCTTTTTTGGAAAAAAAGAAATTGGAGAAGATATCAAAAACAGAAAGATCTCATATGTTCATGGATAAGCAGGATTAACATAGTATAAAAGAAATCTATAGATTCAATGCAATCCCATAAAAATATCAACACAAACAATGAAAGAACAACACACAACTTTGTGTGGTAAAACAAACAACTAAAGAGAGCAAAAGTAATGATATACAATAAAGTATTGATAGAGCTATCACCATTCCTTATTTCTTTTTTTAAAAAGATTTATTTATTATGTATACAACATTCCTTCCATGTATGCTTGCATGCCAGAAGAGGGCACCAGATCTCATTATAGATGGCTGTGAGCCACCATGTAGTTGCTGGGAATTGAACTCAGGAAGAGCAGTCAGTGCTCTTAACCTCTGAGCCATCTCTCCAGCCCACCATTCCTGATTTCAAGCTCCCCTACAGAGACTTAGAAATAAAAACTACATGACATTGTTATAGAAACAGACAGGTAGATCTACAGAATCAACTCAATATCAAGACATAAATCCACACATCTATGGACACCTGATTTTTCATAAAGAAGCCAAAATTAGACCATGGAGAAAAGAAAGCATCTTCAACAAATAGTGCTGGTCTATCTGAATGCAGCTATTTAGAACCCCACATCAGACAGAGGTTTGATCTTCAAAATATATAAAGAATCAAGAACCTAGACATCAAATAACAAACAATCCAATTAAAAAATGGGGTACATATCTAAACAGAATTCTCAACAGAAAAATCTCAAATGGCAAAAAAAAAACCTCTTAGGGAATTGCTCAACATCCTTAGGCATCAGAAAACTGCAAACCAAAAGGACTCTGAGATATCCTCTTACACCAGCCAACCAATCAGAATTGCTAGATTAAAAGGAAAATGAAAACTACCAATCATAACTTATGCTGGAGAGGTTGTGGGGTAAGAGGATCACTCCTCCATGTATTGTACCACAAGTACATAAGCTCAACTGTGTTCATAGCAGCATTATTCACAATAGCCAGAACCTGAAAACAACCAAAATTATCCTCAACTGATGAATGGATATAGAAAATATGGTACTTTTACACATTAGAGTACTACTCAGTGGTAAAAAAACAGCATCTTGAAATTCCATGCAAATGAATAGAACTGGAAAAAAAACACCCTGAGTAAGGTAACCCAAACCCAAAAGGTAACGAGTCACATATGTACTCACCCATAAGTAGATATTAGACATAAAGCAAGGGAGAGACAGCTTTTCTGGTGCCACATCTCCAGGGAAGCTAGGTAACATGGAGAACTCCAAGAGAGATATAAATAGATCCTCCAAGGAAGGGGGAAATAGACAAGATTTCTAGAGAAAATGGGGAGTTTAGGGGGAGTGGGAATAAAGGAGGGCAGAATGGGAGGGAGAGGGGAGAAAATGGGGGGACAGGACTGTCAAGATGGAGGAAGGAGAGAGGGAGAGCAAGGAAAGAGATTTCTTGAGTGAGGGAGCCATTAAGGTGCTAGCAACAAACATGGCACTTGGGAAATTCTCAGGAATCCACAAGTATAACCCCAACCAAGACTCCAAGCAATAGTGGAGAGGGTGCTTGAACTGGCCTTCACCTGTAATCAGATTAATAACTGCATTAATTGTCAGACAGTCTTCATCCAGCAAGTGATGGAAGCAGATGCAGAGATCCATAGCTAGTACTGGACTGAGCTCCCAGAGTCCAGTCAAAGAGAGGGAGGAGCAATAATATGAGCAAAGTGGTCAAGAACATGATAGGGACACCCACAGAAACACCTGACTTGAGTTAGTGGGACCTCACTGACTCTGGGTTCACAGCAAGGGAACCTGCATATGACCAAATTTGGCCCTCTGAATGTGGGTGAAAATTGTGTGACATCGGTATTTTGTAAGGCCACTGGCAGTGGGAACAAGATTTATCCCTGGTGCATGAACTTGGTTTTTGTTTTTAAGTTTTTTATTTATTTTTTTATTTTTTTCTCATTTTTTTAATTAAAGATTTCCATCTCCCCCCACTTCCCTCCCCTCCCTTCCACCCATACCCCCACTCCAGGCCTCTCCAAGACAAAGAGCCATCAGGGTTCCCTTCACTATGTTGTTTTTGGAGCCAATTCTCTATGCAGGGATATACGGGAGAAGGCCTTGTTCCTGCCTCCAAGTGATATGCCAGGCTTTGTTGACTCCCAAATTGGAAGCCTTGCCCTCTCTGAGGAGTGGATTGGGGATAGGGTGGGAGGAGGGGAGAGAGAGCCAACTGAGATTGGTATGTAAAATGATAAAGATTGTTTAAGAAAAGAAATAAAATATCTCCCTCGACACCAGGGAACCCCTCTAGAGTCAAGTCTCTTGCCAACCCTAAAATGGCTCCCTTAATTAAGATATATACTTCCCTGCTCCCATATCCACCCTTCCTTTATCCCAATCATCCCATTCCCCCAAGCTTTCCCCATCCTCCCCTTCACACTTTTCTCTCCCCATCTCCCCATCCCCCCATCCCACCCCAGCCCCAAGTTCCCAATTTTTGCCTGGCAATCTTGTCTCCTTCCAATATCCAGGAGGATAACTATATGTTTTTCTTTGGGTTCACCTTCTTATTTAGCTTCTCTAGGATCACGAATTATAGGCTCAATGTCCTTTATTTATGGCTAGAAACCAATTATGAGTGAGTACATCCCATGTTCATCTTTTTGGGTCTGGGTTGCCTCACTCAGGATAGTGTTTTCTATTTCCATCCATTTGTATGCAAAATTCAAGATGTCATTGTTTTTTACCGCTGAGTAGTACTCTAATGTGTATATATTCCACACTTTCTTCATTCATTCTTCCATTGAAGGGCATCTAGATTGTTTCCAGGTTCTGGCTATTACAAATAATGCTGCTATAAACATAGTTGAACAAATGCTTTTGTAATATGGTAGGGCATCTCTTGGATATATTCCCAAGAGTGAGTGGTATCGCTGGGTCCTGGGGTAGGTTGATTTTTTAGGAACTTGGCACGAGCTAGCGTCATTTGGGTAGTCGGGTTCTCAAAACAAGCACCCCTGTAAGATAGGCCTGCAAGCAAGTCTGAGAGGCATAGCCTGAAGACATTCTGTTTCCTCAGGCACCGACTCTTTCAAAACTACTAAGTGAATTTACCTAATCTCTGTCCCACTAAAGAAGATTGAAAGGTTGAGGTAGAATTCTGCTTCCCTGAGGGGCTGAATAGCAAGCAGCTCACCTAGCTCACCTGTTTATGTTGTTCTTGCACTACTTCATGCCCGTTTTTATAAGCCCTTCTCCATCTGGCTCCACCCTACTACTTCCTGTCAGCTAGTTGCTGATTCAGCCTCCAGACCACAGGTGAACTTTATTTAATCAAACACATCTTTGCATCATTAAGCAAATGTTCCAGAGCATAAACAAAACACCAAGCATTAAAATAATATTCTACAACATGTAAACTATGTCCACATTGATGCTCTCAGTATGAGGAAAGAATGAGGTCGGGACTTTAGTACAGAGTAAAGCTTCTGCAATGAATGCTGCCTTAAAGCAAGACACTAACAATGTAAATTTGAATAATCTTAAAAAGTTACTTAAACAATGAAACATAAAATATTTAAACAATAATTTAATTTTGAGGTAAAATCTTATTTTAAATACACCAATAAAACATTCCAAATGGAATAATAGATTTTTCTGTGAGGCTGTTGGTGTTCAAGGAACTTGATATTGATGCAGGGAGGAGTGAAGAGTTATTTAGCTAAAGTCTCTCAAGCCTGTCTCCAGGTAAGAAGATGAAAAAGTTTGGTGAAAAATCAAATGACTTAATTTGGTGTATGCCTATATATTTATAATCATAACACATATAAAAAAGAATAACTATTTATTATATCAAAGATTTTAAGCAAGAAAAAAAGAATAAGAATAAGAGAAAAGTAACAAAAGGTCTCACCCACCTCTGCTGTGTTATTATGGTTTGAGAAGACAACTTTCCCAGTTATGCCTTCATAAATTTGTTTTTTCAAGAATAAAGAGCTGCTTTCTGTTCTCCAAACCTTTCACATTACTGTTATGCTACGATACTTTACTTCAATTCTTAATCCGTGTGAAATGATAAAGTTGAAATTGCTATATTTATTGCATATTTTCATGATTGAGTAATTCCAACTTCGCATCTGTTACTAATTGTGATCTCAAAATCATCAAATTCTCCCATCAATTTCTTCTTATTTAGAAATATTAGTAGATAACAGTTTTAATCAAGAAAACACAGGGCTGTTGTTTATGTTATTGCACACTTAAAACAAAACAAAATAGAACAAAAGTGTCTGTCATGCAGGTTACAAAACCTGAAGAATTCAGGAATTAGTGAAGAACACTAAGGAGTATTTTAGTGTCTACAGAATTACTTTTGCTGTTTCAGTATTATGAAGACAAAAGGTACCTGGCACTGAAGGGTCTTAGATCCAAAAGAAACCAGCTGTCTTCAAAAATTTCTTCAGAACTACAGATTACTTTCAACACCCATTGGGATCTCAGTGAGGGATATGCAGAAGTGAAATTTCCCCTGTCTACAGGATTGAGTGTTATCTAAAACTTCATTGCTAACTACGCACGTTTCAGAAGATTTAGTCTTAATGAGATGGATTGTGCTCCGTTCCTAAAAGAATGAAAGTCTAAGGAGTAATTTCAGTGTCCATTTAATTGCTCTTTCAATTCTCATGTATTTCCAGGCAATTAAATTTAATTTTATAAGTTCTGGGTCCTTGATCACTTCTATGTAATGCAAAAGTTTTGTAAATGAAATTTGAAGTTGTGTCTTATTTTTAAAGAAAATTTAAAGGAACAGTTTCTACTTCTAATAGCCAAAGAAAAAGAAATGCAATTTTTCATTTGAGAATTCTGACCTAAATCACGTAATGTGAAGCAAATGTTATTTCTTTTTGTTTTTCCCCATTCAAGGGAAAAGATAAAAATGTGTAAAATACATAGTATTTATTTTTGCTTTGTCTTTCACTTTATCAAAATAGCTTAGATATTTGAGAGTCATATCTTTACCCCTTTTTAACATAAGATTGTATAGGTACAGGATACTTTAGGTACAGTAACTTTGAAAATCATTATTAGTTGGTGGCAGTAAGTCGTACTTGTGCCTTTACTGATTCCTTACTAGTCATAAGAACTTTTAATTGTCGAAGAAAAAATTTAGAACTTGAAATTTCTTTCATCATGTTAACACATACAAAGTCAGACACAAAATTTCTATGCAAAAGAAACTGGGCGAAAAAGCAAATCAGCAAAGAACCTGGAAACTGCATGTGGCCGTCAAATGAGAAGTGATGGATAAGCCATAGATAATGCCTTCATCATCTTTGTATATTATATCCATATGCATATTAATATTTAAAACTTGTTCCTCAAT